>NC_134539.1:95477408-96682324 GCF_050624435.1 Tenrec ecaudatus
CTGATAGTAATGCACCCCATTACCAAAGCAATGAATCAAAATCACATGTCTTATTAACTGATGCTGCAAAGAGAAGTTGGTAGAAGCCAACATTCGCTCATAACATATAATCTTAGCAAGTTAGCATTTATATTTTAATGCCGTTAAAACTGCACTTGATACGATTTGAATAAAAATGCCAGAAGTGGTTTGTGGTACACATAGACAACTTATTTTAGAATTTAAATCAAAAAGTACAGACACTACTAGCTATCATCAATTCAAAGAGCTAAAAAAATATTGAAAAGGAGATTAAAGTGAAATAAATCATTAGACGTTACATTAAAATCACAGCCAATTGCTTCTGACACCATAGTAACTTGTGGTGAGCCCATCTATGCCATTGGAGACCAGCACTCCACGCCAATGGCTGTGACCATTTGCCAGTAGAGCACAAAACCTTCTGAAATACCTGTAGGTGAGTTCAATTGGCCGAACTTTTAGTTAGTAGTTGAGTGATCAATCATTTGCACTGCCCAGGGACTCCTAGAAAACAATAGCAGTCCATTTGATTTTGACTCATGGCGATTGCTAGTGTCATCCCGGTGCACAGGGATAGCTGCAGTAATGAACACTGTTATAAAGGCAAAGGCAGAGGCATATAGGTCATTATAACAGAATGGACAGCCCAGAGTGGCCAAAAGTGCAAAGGGAATTCCATGAAGGGAAAATAGCCCTTTAAACAAAGGATGCTGGGGCAATTGGACATGCACAGGCAAAAACAAAATTTAAATGAACCTTGGTCTAATGGCTACTCTTTATATAAAAACGAATGCAGGTCATGGACTTATAGAAAGGAGGAGGGTCAGATTTTTTGTAGACCATTTCATTCTATTGGATCAAGAACACTTTGAATCACCACCACCATGAAATGATTAAATTTTCAGTAACGTTAAAGCAGAAAAAGAAAATCTCTAAGATACAGGGATAGTCAAAGAGTTTTTAGATTGGAAACCAAAAGCAGAATTTTACATTTTTGTCAATCAAATTGAACTTTATCACATGTTTGCCTTGAGAAAAACTCTGTTAAGAGGTCAAAAAAATCTCCAAAATGGAAGAAAATATATCCAAATACCGTATCTGATCAAGAACAAGCATCTAGAATGTACAAACTCAACAGTAACAATCAACCATCCCGTCAGAAATGGGGAAAACACATGAACTGGCACTTCTCCAAAAGTTACATGCAAAAGGCAAACTAGAACACGAAAGGAAGTTCACTGCCACTTGCCATCGTTAAAATGCAAATTAAAGCCACAATTACATATTATTGCATGTCTATTAGGATGTTAACATTAAAAACAGTGATAACACCAAATGACTGCAAGGATGTAATGAAATCAGATCATTCCTACGTCTCTGGAAAAACTTCAAATGGTCCAGTCATTCTAGAAAACGGGGACAGTTTCTCAGAAAGCTCAATGAGCAATCAGTATAATACCGAGAAATTGTACCCTCGGGCATCTGTCCCGGAGAAATGAAAACCTGTGTTCACATAAATAGTCATCCACATAAAAAATTAAAATAAAACAGTCATACACATGATTCGTGGCAGCTTTATTCATAATGGTTAAAATCTGAAAATAACTCAGATGCCCTTCAATGGATGAAAGATGAAATAGAACATGCTACCAGGGAAAGTGATCCATAATGAAAAAGAGGAGGGGAAAAAGGAGAAAGGTTAGAGAGTGGAGGGGATGGGGGTGGAGAGAGAGAGAGAGAGAAACTCAAAGTAAATGGAACAACTTGAATGAATGTCCAGGGATATCTTGAGTTTGAAAAGCAAATTATGTATGGTATGCTGGATGATCCCATTTTATGATGTATTTGAAATGTCCACATTTTTAAAGGGAGAGCATACAAGTGGTGTCTAGGGATTAAAACTCGGGGAGCAATAGCAATGGGGGAAAGGTAGAGATGGGTTGCCTGATATAAAGACAATAGAAAGGATTCTTCTATTGTGATGGAAATGTTCTGTATCTTTATTTGGTGGACACACAAAACCAAGGCATGCACTCAAACTATAAGCAATCACACACACACACACACACACACACAAGCACAGCTACACAGAAACAAGTGAAGAAGGAGACTGTCAACTGTAAAGATATTAATATTCTGGTAGTAACATGAAAACGCTACCATTGTTGGAAACCAGATGAAAGGTAAAAGGGATCAATCTGTATTATTTCTTATAATTGTATATAAATCTATAGTTATCTCCAATTTTCCAGTTCAAAAATAAAACCAGAAACACTTAACAACATCATACTGAATCTTGCTTCCTGGCCAATGAGTTTGAACTCTTACATCGACGCTGAGAGTCACAGAAGTTCGAGTCTGGAAGAATTGCTAAGAGAATGAAACTTAAGGAATCAGAATCATGGCACTGAGCGGGAGGGGTTAAAGACAGCACTGAAAGTAGAAACACAGGAAACCATATACCAGGGCTCGAGGGAGAGGTCACTGTGCCGCCTCTATTGTACTCAGTGAAATGCAGTGCGGAAGAGATTCATGGCGACATGCACTACAGCAAAACACAAGTCCCGCACCGCGTTAGTCAAGTGCGCTTCCACTTTACACTGTTTATGTGAAGCTGATCATGAAACAAAGGCACTGGAAGAGTTACTTTAGATTCGTTCTTTTATGCTGTAATTGTTAGATTTTGTAAAAATGTAAGTAGTGAAGTCTTTGGCTTCAATAATTACATTATTTTCTAAACATAATTGAAAACATTTCTAAGCATTGTGATAATTGGAATACTTTCTAAAGTAATTAAAGATATTTAAAATTTTGAAAGCTATATTAGACTTATGGATTCAATTAATTTTAATTAAATGTTTAGAAAATTTTGATTAACTAAATTTGTAATTGCTATTTAAATATTGGAGGAAACGTTATCTGTTAATTTTTAATATTTTGATTTATAAGTTTCATTAATAGCATTGAACGTTCTGAGACTGGTAGTTAATGAATATACATATTTATTTAATTGTGCATGAAATGCAGTCCAAAAGGAGAGACAGAGACTCTTTTCTCTCTCCAGGCACTGTGCACGTCTCCATAGATTCTCTCGTTATCAAGGAGCACACCCAGGCTTGGAGTCAGGTCTCCCTCCAGGCTCTCTCCTGGACACCAGGCTGCTCCTGGAATGCTCGTATTCTCTCCTTGTCCTCTGTTGAAGTGATATGACCCTAGACTTGGAAGCAAGAATGGGATGGCCCTTACCTTATGGGATTGTCCATCCTGGACACTGTGAGGAAAGCGGCGAGATTGGCTGTGTAGGAGGAGCAGACGATAAGGGTAAAGAGCCACCAGCTGCCCATCACAATCCGCATGGCCATTGAGTTCACGGAAGACTCTCCACCTGTAGAGGGTAGCAAAGGGTGGTTGACCTGTGTGCTCGTGCTCTGATGCTCACCCTACTGAGGAGTTCTTCCTTCCACTGAGGCTGGTCCTGTTGGCTGGGATGGAGGGCTCATGAGAAGCAGAAGGCTGGCCAGCCGGTGGGAGGAATATTACAACTCTGGGAAAGGATCTGAGGACACCATACATTTTTGTTTTATTGTTATTATTATTATTATTTAATCATTTTATTAGGGGCTCATACAACTCTCAGCACAATCCACACACACACCAACTATGTAAAGCACATTTGTACATTCATTGCCCTCATCATTCTCAAAACATTTGCTCTCCACCCAAATCCCTGGCATCAGCTCCTCATTTTCCCTCTCCCTCCCCACTCTCTGCCCCCCTCATGTCCCCTTGATAATTTGCAAATTATTATTTTGTCATATCTTTCACTGTCCGACATCTCCCCTCACCCACTTTTCTGCTGGCACCATCAATTTTATAAAGGAATCAAATATGGAAAAGTCAGGACTAGTCTCCACTATGAAATTTGTCAAAACTCCAAGGATAAAGTTCTGAATACCAAACTTTCAGCTAGAAAATTCTAACACAAATTGATCAGAACTTATAGGGCTACAACCTGATGTGAGAGTCTTTTCTGATTTCAAATTCAAATAGTTTCCTGAATTATGCAAATACAGAATTACCCCCCTATCTAAAGGGCTCAGTAGCTCTCTTTTAAACTCAGAAATGAAATGCACCATAAATGTTTGTTAATATAGCTTGCACGAGAGAACATTGTCCCCATCAGGCCAATGATTTTTTTTTCTTGGTCCCTTGGGTGGTAGCAGAAGAAAGCTTCCCACTGCTTGTTCTCCTTAGATAATCACACACAGTCATGACTGTACTGAAAATGGAGCCAAGACTCACATTGGGAACTTTGCAATTTGTATACTCCAGTAAAAATTGTACGATCTTGTAACTCACCAAGTGCTATCCAAACCTCTCAGAGACCTGTGCACTTGTTTCTCAAGAAGAGATGGGAGATTGCTTACATGACCGCAACACAATTGTGATTATTTTTCCCATTAAGACTTCAAATGTCATCAAGACTTAAGGTTTCATTTGATAAGCTCATGTGCATAACAAGCAGTGTGAGGTGGGCGTGGTGGGGAAAGTACAAAATTGAACTCCAAAGTTAATTTTAATCGAGCGTGGAGAGTCAGGACTTGAAGTGGAGATCTTTGTTGTTATGTCCTTTAATTTTCCTCAGAGAAATCAGGTGCAGCATCATATTAGTGCTCTCCAAGAGATTAAATAACATTCCGCTTTAAAAGAATTTTGAAAAATGTCTCTAAAAGCTTTGCTAATGGATAAGTTTTTCAAGGACCCTCATTGCTTTTCTGACCTAGGTTGAGTCGCCCTCTGACTCACAGAAGCCTCATGAACAACAGAATGAACAGTTGTCTGGCCATGTGCCAACCCTATGGTCAATTGTAGCTCAAATGGTGGTGATTTGCGTGGGTTATCATTAGCTAGTTGTCAGGAGCAGCTCACCAACCCTTATTCCCTAGACCCTCTCATTCTGGAAGTGCCGCTTAAGACCTGTCCATCATCAGATCAAAATGCGACCCTCAGCTGACAGATGGGCAGGGCATGATGTACACTGGGCAGGAAATTGACCTGGATCTCACACATGGAAGACAAGAATTCTACCACTAGCCCATCAATAGCTCCCACTTTAAGACCTAGAGTTACTCAAATACCAGAAGACAAAGAAAATACCTTGCTGTACAAAGGTACCGTAGACAATCCAGATAGCACTGTGTAGGGTGGCAGCAGTGGACGGTCTGGGCTGACCTGTAGTCTGAGCCTTCACGGCCTGAATTCTATTCAACACAAATATCAACACCCCAACCACAGGGATGGCCGCTGCGATACAGGCCCACACGGCAAAGTCAAATGGAGCGAAGAGAGAGAAGATGCTGATTCTCTCCTCAGGCTTCTTGATGAGCATTCCCACTGAGTAGTCCATGTACCGCTTGCTGAAGTCCACCACGCTCTCCCTCTCTGGGGTGATGGTAATAGCTGAGATCGCCAGATCAGCTCTCTGAAAGGCAAATGATCTCATCAGAATCAGGCCTCCGCTTGCATGAATGGGGGGCGTTCTGCCCTAGGTGAAGGATTCCCTCTTTGAGGGACAGGATTTGAGAGTTGACCAATATAGCCATGAACCATGTAAGAAAAAGAACTGATACTAAATTCTTCATAGTATCTGGTTCGCCTTCGGAATTCCTATCCCAACTCCTGGAAACCTCTTCTGAAGGAAAGATTAGAACATGTCTTGATTTCCGTGCGCATCGTGCTGTTTAACTTTTGTTTCTATTTGTATTGTTGTTGATTTGTTTAACTTAGCAAATCATACATGTCTCTCCTTTCATTTGCCCATGTTTCACTCACCCCCTCCTCGCCACCAAGAGAAGTTCCTCCTACCATCTACGAGATTCATCAGCATCCTCCCTTTTTTGAACAGATGCGCCAGTGCCCAGCAAGCCTCAGCAACTCCTATCAGCCCACACTAATCCCGCTCTTTTCTCAAATGCACTGGGATCCATCCATCGGATACATTACACACTACCGCAAATCCCTTTATACAATCCCCAGTAAAGAGCAAATCCTGCTGATGGTAACTCCACCAGAGTGCGCATGTGCTATGGTAAGTGTGACCTGTTTAGCTGGCTTCAGGGCTCTAGGGCCAAGTTCAGCTAACAACACAAAGGCAGACTATGGCTCTTCCTATCCCTGTGGGTCTGCTTTGAGAACCTACCTTGCTGATGAGCTCTCCAATCATCCCATTCCAGGAGGTGTTGTGTTGCTGGTGACCATACCTGCCATCGGGGGCTTGGTAAATATCATATTTGAAGCCCAAAGTCTTAGCGAGTGCATCCAAGACATCCATGGAGAATCCTTTGTAGCGTTTGGGCTGCCCAAGTATGTTCTCTGCCACCATCACGAAAGGCTCCTCCTGGGACAACAGAATGAACAGCGAAGGCAACCTTCAGACGTCCGTGTTTGAGTTCTTCCATTACATAGCAGGTCTGTTCATACATGTACCCAGCATATTGTTGGAGTGCCCTACCTGATCGATTGTAATCTAGAGGGTTGGGAGACATTTTATTGTATTTACCCTCTTGCGGGCTGGGCTCTGAATTTTTGTGCTCTCCCTAAAAATAGTTTATGTACATTCCGGATATAATACAAAGGAAGATGGCCCAGATTCGTGTATCAATGTGCAGCAATGGGCACCTACTAGTCATGCTCTAGGTTGTTCCAGGTTCTCTGCAAAATCCTGGTTCTCAGAATCATGTGGCTTCTTTGTAATATCTGTGCCAAACAAAACTCTGTCTTTAGAAAATGCCATCATGACTTTTCCTGTAGTATCATCAGTGGCAGTCCAGCTCTGTGACATCAAGCAGAGAGAAGACACTGCCCTATCTAGTGAGTTGTACTAGAAAGTAGCTGTTGATTCGTTGGCAAGGTCATGTTATTAGTCAACGAATAGGAGAATAATTAAACCCACATTTGCTTATGTAAAGCCATGCACGTTCCCACTCCCACCTTCAATGCTGTGGCATCATGAGTTCCCGGGGAACATGTGGCCACCTGGAAAGAACCTCGACCTGCTCCACTGCGTTCATTCTTATGGGAGCAAAACAAGGAGGAAAGCAAAGAGGGGCCCTCACCGACTTCTAGGGTCAAGGAGACACGGGTGCATCATCAGGGTGGACGTAGATATTGGCACCGTGTCTGATACAGCTAATAAGAGTACATGGAACATTTTCCTCCATAATCCTTCTGAAAATGTAGAGAAGGACCCTGAAAAGTATACCAACGTCTCTGGGGTCTTTTCCAGATGTTCAGTCTATCATTTCAAGTCCACCATGTAGAAAAATGGAAATAGCATATGATCTCCATTATGAATTTTATCTCCTGGAAGAATGTGCTTTGGTCTGGAAGAATGTCCTTCTGCCAGCATCTCTCTGAGATATCCTAGATAGCCATACAATTTCCCTGAGTTCCATCAGCAGGTCCAGGTTCAGCTGGCATCCAAGGACAAGTGGAAGAGCTGAAGGCCCTCTGTAGGTCCACAGTCAAGTTTTGTTAAGGACACATTTCTAGGGTAGTGCAGGGACCTTGGGGGTAAGACCTTGGAGACACTGGGTAAAATCCCCAACATTATTCTCCTCGTTTCTATACACATGAGTATTTCAATAAAAAGGCTCTATTAAGATCCCAAACTCAATATTCTCTTCTCTCCCAAACGAGCACTAACGGAGAGAGAAGCCCCTGCCTCAGGGTTTGAAAAGTGAAGTTCCCGAGAATCCACATGATCCTACCAAGACAGTCACCACTTTGAGCGTCAGTCCTTGCAGGCGGCTGCCCATTGGCCTTTCTTGCAAACTGCCATTCAGACCCTTCTCCGAATCCCATGTTGCCAGCTGTGAAATAAAAAATAAACGGAGCGTAAAAGGCAGAGAAGACACCCATGATCGCTATGTGAACTTGTCTCAGTTGGGACTGTGGATCATACAGATAGGTAAACAAACCTTCTGAGTTTTACCAGAAATCTAAAGCTTGATCAAGAATGAGGTATGATAGAGTGTTTCACTTCCTGTATCAATGCATCGGTTTCTCAAGGACAGGACAGGTCCCCCACAAATAAAACCAATTTTAACAATTTTTCTGTAAACAGATGCTTATGTCCCATTTTATTCTATCCATACCCCAAAGGCAAATGACCGTGTCTTCCATGAAGCATGCTTTTCTTTAATTCCTCCTTGGACTTTATCCAGCCAGGACGTCCTTGGATTCAACCATGCCCTCCACCAAGGGCAGAAGTATACCTCCCAATGAGAAGAGTAATAAAACCCAAGTGCACAACTCGCCCAGCATCCTGGTTCCTACCGAAGGCAGGCTGGAGAGCTCGCTGCTTGTCCTCACTAGAATGCAAAGCCAGTAGATACAGGGGCAAGTCAAAGGCAGAATAAATGTGTGGCTCTTTCTTTAGCTGACAGGACCTCTTCGAGCTTAGTGGAGAACCCACAGCATCTCTGATATGCACCGTGCCGTGTGTTTGAAGAGATCCTCTTCTGGCTCAGAAAGAGTAGAAAAAAGCCAATGTTCTTGGAATGCCCCCTCTCTGTGACCCATAGGAATGGGGCAAAAGTGAGGAATGCTTTCTCTGGGCAATTAATCCAAACATTAAATGAGGGCATTTTGTTACAATTCATATAGTTGATCTCATCTTATACCGATTTAATTATATTCTCTGGAGAAAGGTATCTAGTATGCCAGTCACTCCAGGCTTTACCAGGGTCCCCATGAGAGCTACGAGATAGCAGTTTGAAACTTTGAGAGACCATGCCACCTGGAAAATACCATTGTTCCGATCCTAAATAGAGAACCTCAAAATGAAATATGCAGTTCCAGAGCCCATTTAAGTGAAACCTGGGATGTCTTACAGGGGCGCAAAGCCAGATTACCACTTGTTGTTCATATGCTAAAGCTGTGATTTTGAATATGGCACAAAACAATAACCACTCCAAGTCAGGGCACCTGGCCGGGGTAAATCATATTCTAGTGAAGTACGTCACTATACACTCTCCAGAGCTCCCAAACCACTCTCGATTTTGAAGGACGCTGTGGGAAAAGCATGTCACTGGTAGGACAATCAAGATCTCCCTCTCTGGGAAATGTTGCATTTATTTCTCTCCTGGGTCTCAGATCTAAACATTCTTGCAGCTGGATTCAAATGCATTCAAACATGAGAGAAAACTCCGACACCAAGAATCAAGGTGTGGGATTACTGGATCCTCTAGACCAGGGACTGGATCCTCGGAATTCAAGGGACAGAGCATGCATGCATGTGGGAACTCTCGTGGGGTAGTTATGACATGTTGGGCTGCAATCTACATGATCAGCTGTTCAAAACCACCAGCAGCTCCACAGTGAAAGACTAGGCTTGCTACTCCCGGTAACAGGTGCAGTTTCAGGAACGTATAGGGGTCACTAGGTGTCAATATTGGCAGATATATCATCTGAGATGCCAATATCTGTGCCTCCAGAATTGTGTGACCTTGGTGCTTGGCACTGGATGTGGGTGGAGTTACTAAAGTACTCTTGACCATTTTGATGACTGAGTGAGGACAATCATACTTCCTTGATTTGTTATGGTCTTGCAGTGAGTGCCACTGAAACGTGTCCACCATGGGTATACTTGATGAAGTATGAAATCCGCGTGACCTCTGACCTTTGAAATATGTAGTTACCAATACATACTATCATAGCAATATTTGAGCTAGCACAGGACAACCTGTCAGATGGCTGGTGGGCGAATGCATTAGGATGGCATATTTAAAACTAACGAGACAGCATAGATACATGGCTATTGATGAAATTCTACACTTTACTCATATTTCTTTAGTTTTTGCCTCGTGCTCCTTCTTCATTCCAGGTCCTCATGTGACTTGTAGGCATTTGGAATTTTCCAAACCCTCTGTTGGCATCTATACTGTGAAGGAAGACGCCTCTCACTACACAGTTCCTTTAGATCTGGTTAGCTGCTAGCTTGCTCAGCACTCAAAACGCCACGGGAGAGCAGGACAGAACATTTGGAGGAACAGCTACATAGATATATACATAGACATAGATATCATATACACAGACATAGACATAGACACAGACACCACACTATCTACAAGTTTTTTTTCAATAGTTCTCGCGTTCATTACACCTTGTTCCCAAATGAAGGGTCCATGTCATATGAATATTCTATAGCTCCAAGGTAACAGAGACGAGCTTGGCAATCAAGTAGGGACCTACAGGACGTTTCCTGGGTCAAAAGATGTTGCCAGAGACAACCCGGCCTCATCGAAAGGCCAGGGGAGGAGGAGGAGGAGGAGGGTCACTCTAGAAAGAAAGCCTGGAGCTGCCGAGGAACTTCTGGAGAGTGGCAGACCAGAAAGGAGGCATAATATGAGAGCAGAGCAGATCAAAGAAGGAAAGGCAGGCCTAAGAATGTGGCCAGGTGGCCAAAGACTCCTCTTTTGCTTTTCCGTTGGAGCTCTCTGATGTAGGCAAAGCGGAAATAGAAACTATCTCCGGGATCTTGCATTCTGGCCTGAAATCCACATTCCACTGGTGGCAGTTTGCTACAGTGCCCTGTTGCCTGAGATTACAATCTTGCTTTCAAATACTGTCCAGAACACCAGCCTCTTAGACTAGACTTGAGTTTCCTTATCGGTTTCCATGAAGGGCTCCCAACTAGATCTTGAATACCAATATGACTTATCAGATCCTAGGATAGAGTTTTGCAGGGGGAGGGGAAAGGGGCTTTAGGTGTGGTTTGAGCATCAATTTAGGATTCAGAGAACCTGTCACCTCATTACTTCCATTACTTACCTCAGTGCCTTCTGACAACACATTCAGAGCACAGGGCTTAGATGTCACATCAGGCTGCAGTTGAGCACCACTACCTTACCTTTGCTCACATTCCATTCCCCTATTTCCCTGGCTTAGCAAGTTAAGGGGCCGTTTAAATGAGATGATACATACGAAATTATTATAACATACCAGTAATTAAAAAAGTAAAGATGGTGTTACTTTGACAACAAAGTTAATAAGCTTTTAGTAACTAACTACAAACAGCAGCATGGATGATTAAGTCCAATCCTATCATATGCAGTTAGAGGGCTGAGACTGGAACAGGCACCGAGCAATAGAACAGAAATGATCTATGGCGAGGTCAGCTTGAGAATCAGAATTTTGAAAGTTAGTCCTTTGGTTCTTAGGGAGCTGGCCTCAGGTGCCATTTACTGTTCAGGAGATTCGGGACCCAGGAGCTGTGGCCAGGAGGTGCCATAGCTCCTAGAAAAGCCCTATTCCTTACACATCCAACAAGATGCCTCACAGTCTAAGACCCCTTTTAGTCAGTGCAGGGTCCATCAGCCTGTTCTATGGGATCAGGTAGTGGCTAATGCCCAGCTCCCAGAGGCCAATCTTTCTCCATTAAGGAAGAAAGTATCCACTTACCTGTTAGTATCCACATACCTGGATCCAAGACAGAGCCTTGACGTCACAGTGGGTTTGGGTTACTAACTGAAAAGCCAGCGGTTTGAATCCACCATTTGCTACTTGTGGGAAAAAGATGAGTTTTTCTACTCATCTTTAAAAATTCAGTCTCAGAAACCCAAAGAAACGATTTCACTCTGTCCTCTAGTGTAGCAAGGACTCAGAATCAACTCGATGGCAGTGCCTTTTTGGTTTAGAATGTGAGGAGGCTATTTAGATCAGCTGAGCTTTAAGTGAAGGGAGGTCTGGGGTGGGGTGGGGTGGGGTGGCGGCGGGGAACTTAAGGACTTTTAGAATTCTTTTATTTTGGCCAGAAAAAGCTTATGACTTGAATGTTTGTTCATTTTAAATATATAGAGAGCCTCTGCCCTGGTCTCTGGGTATCCCGCACCCTGAACGAGAACAGAAAAAGTCCATCAAACCAAAACCAAAATTTCTATCTTTCAGACACATCAAAGTGTGTCAACATGTCGAGAGTCTTACACTGGGTTTCTTACATCAGGCTGGAGACGAGAGCTCTAGTCTGAGTGGATTCCTACCCTGCTTCCATAAAGCTGTATGCACTTCCCCAGCTCTGAATACCAGGTGGTGAGCCTTCATACTTTCTCAGTAAGGCCATCATTTTGAACTCCTGAATATTTATGACCACATGGGAGAAAGGAACAGTTCATGTAGCAAGATAGGGTCAATATAAAAAAATTATAAAAGGAATACCTTTAAATGATTCTCAAATTTAGAGTTGACCAGGATTCGAACAGACTAAGTCCCCTTCCTCAGGAGAATGTGCTATGGTCTCATTCAGAATGCTGACGTCAACGTTACAGTCAATAATGTTTGGATGAGGTTGACAGGCCTGATACATGGGAATCTAGGAAAATTTTTTATCCAAAGTCCTGGCACTTAGTCATACAACCCCAGACCATTTCTCCTGTACATTAAGTGTATCTACTCTGACTTCCCCTCATATTCTGCAGACACAGTTTTATGTACGGGATCAGTGAAATTATGGCCACAAACACCCAGTTTTGACAGCTGGCCTGTCAAGATCACTGCCTGAAAAACTAATTTCCAGCACTGTTAAACAAAACGAGTCCTGCCACCATTTGATAAGACAGTCGTGATTTTCATTCATTGCTGGAATCTGCTCTACCCAGACCAGAGAAGTGGATGGAGCCAAAGGTTACCGCACTTGAAAGGAGATCTGTGGTCTCCAAATCTGATTATGACAAACAACTGCTCGCAGCATCAGCCAATTGGAGAATAAATTTCATGAACCACTGGTCTCAGGAAAATGTATTTCCTGAGTCAATAAGAGGTGTGCTTCATGTTCACATTTCTGAATTGTGAGAGGTGGGGATTGGGGGCTTTGGGATCTTATACATAATAATTGCAGAATGATTAACTCTAACTGAGGCAGGTCTTCTCTGGAAGATTGGGCTTTGTGCTCTATTATAGATGTCTCTTAAAGGCCACCTGGCTCTAAATTGGGGAAAGGCATTCTGATGGCTTGACCCCTTTGTGAAACATAAAAGCTCGAGAAGCTGGGAATGGGAAGGAAGGAAGAAGGAACAACAAAGGAAATGAAGATGATTTAACCCCACAGGTCATGCTTCACAGTAATCCAATAAGACCATACTTCAATAACATATAGTGTCATACTTTTGCATCTGATGGGAGATCCTACAAGAGTGTGATTGTCTTCAGAGAGCACCAGAGACAAGCACTGAAGACATTTCTGTACCATGTGATTGTTAACTTCATCCATCAGTGACGGCTGTTGGCTAAATGAAGACGCGGGATCTGTCCATAGAAACTCTATTATAAGGCAAACAGTATAAATACTGAAAATGCCTATCAGATGGTTAGTTAGTGGGTAAACCAATTATGGGATATTTTACCATGGAATCAGGGGGTAGAGCCTACTGACACATGCATAACATGAATAAAGAACAAAATCGGTATTTTATATGTGTAAAACCAGACGCAAGATACTGTCTACTTTATGACTGGTCTTAAACAGGCAATATACTGAAACAGTTCAGTGTATAAAATACTGAAAGTAGCTCAGCAGCTGCCGAGGGCTGGGTCTGGGAGGACAGTATCAAATTTAGAAGAAAAGTAGATTTTGAAGAAATAGAAATGTTTTATGCTTGGAATGTTCTGCGGATTTCACTGCTGTATACATTTGTTGAATCTGGACATATTATACTCTTAGAAAGATGCTATTTTGCTGCTGCCGTCCTCAAGTCTGTCCCTGGCTCTTGGCAGTCTCATGCAGGATGGAGCACAAGACTACGCTATCCCCCGTGGTCAATTGCAGGTTGGACTATTGTCCAACAGAGGGTTTTCATTGGCTGCGTTTTGGACGTGCATCACCAGACCTTTCTTACTAGTGCCTCTTAAGAAATCTGACTTGTTACATGCATTGATGGTAATTTGGGAAAGGATGAAACCACGTGGGGGCAGCCACAGTACCGTTTCATGTGACCCTTTGCCTGGGATTACGAAGGGAGAAATTATCCAGAATAACAATATAGACAATGTAACTTGCACTCAGGTAATTGTGCTTGAATTATCTAGAGTCATATGAGCACCAAGGTGAGAACAAAGTATCTAATAATCTACACGAATTGAAGCCAGCTTTATGAAGGCTTGTGAAAAGCATACTGAAGATTTACCTGCAACTATTCCCATGATGTGTGTAGAAAAATAAATGGGTTACAGAATAGTATTTAGAGAATTATGTACTTTTTAAATACTTATTTTTGTATGTGAGATAGTAAATATGCATCCTTAAGACCATAGGTGTACAACATTGGGTAAAGTCATGGGAATTACAAAAAAACGACCATCTTTGGTATTGCATAATCTTGCAATGTTTAAATTGTGTGATAAAAAGGAAGTTTTGCTTTTATAATCAGAGCAAACAATAAAACTATTTTCATTTTGAAATTGCCTTGCAATCGAGCTTATTACCGCAATGTTGATTTTGCATTTCCCTCTAATTGTTTTAGGCGTATTGATTTTGTCTCTAAGTAAACTTCAAATAGCAAGGACAGACTCTGGGATGAGTCAGAACTATTAGAAATGAACATTATGAGTTCAGGGATTTCTGGCAAGTTATTTAAACTGGTCACATTCTTTCTCTAGACTCAACTGTTCTCCTTGAAGGTTTCCTGCGGATAACAGGCCTTGTCTTTGCAATACTTTATCTTTCTCCATGTCTGGAGCACAGTTGGGTCCATAGTAGCCCAGAAGCTTAAAAATAGATTGTTAATTAGAATTGACTAGAATTAATGGTATTACATACTATCATTATCATCATCAACATCATCTGCAAGGTAACAAGACAGACAAAATACATGAATACACTACACTGCAATAAATCAGCAGTGTGTGAGCACCCTTCACACACATTGCGTACTTTAGTGACTCTTAGAACCAATTGTATGGTAGAATATTATTCAGGAGATGGGAAAATTCTGCTCCAAGCCTAGGCTTAGGCTGAATGACTGTTAGCAGAGAGGATGCCAAGAATTTGTCTCATGAAGTCTGGACATGGTATTAGGAAACACTCTTCTTGTTGTTATGGTTGGATGCCATCATGTTGACTCCAAATAACAGCAATACGATGCACAACACAATGAAACCCTGCCTGGTCCTGCACCATGCTCACAAGTGTTCCCATGCCGGAGCCCATGGTTGTCCCCGCTGTATAAATCCAACATGTGGAGGGCTTTCATCCTTTTGGCTTCCCCTCCTCTTTATCCAGCATGATGTCCTTCTCCGGGGACTGGTATCTCTCGACAACATGGCCAAAGGGTGTAAGACGACGTCTCATCACCCTTGCCTCTCAGGAGTACTCTAGCCGTACTGCTTCAAAGACAGATTTGATTGTCCTGTAGACAGTTCATGGCGCTTCTAATCATCTTTACCAGCAGCACAATTCAAATTCATCTATTCTTTTTCATCTTCCTTTTTCATGTCCAACTTTCACATATCTATGAGCCAATCGAAAATACTCTGGCTTGAGTCAGGCCCACCTTCGTGCTCAAAGTAATCTCCTGTTTCCAGTACTCTACAGAAGGCTGGTGTGGCAGCTTTGCCCCAGGTGATGCATGGTTTGATCTCTTGACTGCGGCTTCCATGACCATTGATTGTGGACCCAGACATGATGAAATCCTTGGCAACTTCAACCTTTTCTCCATTGATCATGATGACACCTCTTGGTCCAGTTGTGAGGGGTGCGGTTTGCTTCACACTGAGTTGTAATCCAGAGTGAAGGCAGCACTTCTTAATCTTCATCAGCAAATGCTTCCAGTCCTCCTCACTTTCAGCAAGCAAGGTTGTTAATAAGCCTGCTTTGATAGTGATGCCACGTTTTTCTTCAAATAATCCTACTTCTCTGATTATTGCTCAGCATGCAGTTCAAGTAAGTGTGGTGAAAGGACACAATGCTGGCACCCACCTTTCTTGATTTTAAACCATGCACATTCCTTTGTTCTGTTCTCACAACTTCCTCTTAATCCATGTACAAGTTCTATGTGGTCACCATGAATTATTCGGGAATTCCAATTTTTCTCAAAGGTACTCATAGCTTGTTAGGATCCACATGCTCGAATGTCTTGGCATAGTCAATAAAACACAAAGAAATATCTTTTCGGCTACGATCCGATATCAACAATGATATCCCATGTTTCCTGTCCTCTTCTGAATCCAGCATGATTCCTGGCAGCCCACTGTCCATGTATAAGGTGATCTTCAGCAGTATTTTATTTGTATGTGATATCAACAATATTGTGCTGTAATTTGAGCATTCTGTTGAGTCACCTTTTTTTTGGAATGGGTACAAATGTGGATTTATCCCAGTCAATTGGCCAAGTAGCTGTCTTCCAAATGTCCTGGCATGGATGAAAATTATTTCAGGTTTCATCAGCACCCATGGAAGCAGCGATCAATAAACAGAGATATCTCTTTTAAATCTAAGGTGTAGCTGATCCATGCATGGTATTTTCAACCATTTCATATACATAGGAAAATAAAGATAACTAAATAAAGGAGAATTAAAGAGTTAGGATTAATTCTAACTAGAGAAACAAAGGACTTATACAAAGAAAACCACAAAATACTCCTTCGAGATACCAAAAGGAATGTAAACAAATGGAAAAAGTTACCATATTCCTGCATAGGCAGATTAAATATTGTGATAATGTAGATGTCACCAAAATCACTTTACTAAGTAAATGCAATTCTGATCAAAACCCCACTACATTTTTTTCAAAGAAATGGAAAAAATAAGAAAAGCAAAAAAATCTAGGATAAACAAAGTTCTGTTAAAAACCCAAAGCAAAATGGGAGGCTTTTTAATCCTAGACTTTAAAACCTACTACAGAACCATGGTAATCAAAACTGTTACAGTGAGAGATATGAAAACCAATAGATTAGAATTGAAAATTCAGGTATACAACCAAATACCTATAGGCATCTAATTTATTATAAAGAACTAAAACACTTAAAATGGCAGCCTTTCAACAAATAGTGTTGGAAAAAACTAGATCTTCACCAGCAAAAGAATGAAACAAAACCCATATTTCACAACATGTCCAAAAACAAACTCACAATTTGTCAAAGACCTAAATATAAATTACACAATTATTAAGACCATTAATGAAGAATACAAATAATCCAATTAAAAATGGGCACAAGATATGAATAGACAATTTACCAAAGACAACTTCCAGGTCACTCACAACCATATGAAGAAATGTTCACAACCATTAGCAATAAAATTAAAACAACAATGAGTTATCACCTCACACGGACACTTTTGGCAAAATTTAATAAAACAGAAAATAAATGGTGGAAAGGACAGAGACCGATAAGGACGCTCTTACATTGCTGATGGGACAGTAAAATTGTAAAACTGTTATGGAAATCAGCATGGCGCTTTCTTAAACAAGTGCAAATCCAAATACCTTATGATCTAGCAATCCCTCTACTGGGCATACACCCCTAAAAGAAAAAGAATACAACACGAACAGACATATACATGTTTGCTTATTGCAGCAGTTTCCACAACAGCAAAACATGGAAACAACCAAACACCCAGACTCTGACATATAGGAATGAATAACAAGCTCTGATACATTTCTGTTATGGAATTTTATGCATCAGTAACAAAACAATGATAATATTTCAACCACTGCAAGACATGGACAAAACTAGAGAACATTGTGCTTAGCAAATTCAGTCAACCTTACAACGATAAATATTTAATATCACCATTGTCATGAGAAAAACCAAAGATGAACAAATTTATACGCCAAGAGACAAGAACTTGATGACCATGAGGAGGCCAGGGAGAGGGGGAGGGGGGCAGGGAAATGGAAGGGGTGGGAGAACAACAACAAAAATGGAAGGTTTAACATGCAAACATCAATGCAAATTTTTTAATGATGCCATTAAATAAAAAGCCTCCAAATTCCTTACCTTTCAAATCTAAATATTGGTCTGAGGGGCCAAAAAAAGGAGGAAAAGTAAAATCCCAGTGGACTTGGAGTCGCTAGTGACATTAAGTTCATTAAAAATAGATATATGTTTTAAAAAGGAACAAGGCAAGCTGAAGAAGACTTGATAACTTTGAATTTTGATATTGGTGAAGAAGCTGGAGTATATCAAGACCTCTGGAAGAAGGAACGGATTTGTCTTAAAGAAGTACAGTCAGGTATTCCTTAGAAGGGAGGGTGGTAAGGCATTATCTCACGTAATTTGGACGTGCTATCAAGAGGGACTAGTCCCTGGAGAAGGATATAATAGGATATAATTCTTGCTAAAGTGGAGAGTCAGCAAAAGACAAAACCTCAATGCGATGGACTGCCGCAGCTCTCCCAGTGGGCTGAAACATAACCTCAGTGGAGACGGAGGCCGCAGATGCGGAAGTGTGCTGTTCTATTGTACTTAGCGTGAGCTGTGCTGTGGGACCAAGCCCATGGCACCCAACACAATCAACGACCTCCGAGTGACATGGCTAGGTCTCACGATAATCCCGAAGGCACCCTGGAGACATAGTGGCTTCAACTCTGTAGTAGAAAGGTTGGCAGTTGAAACCACCAGCCAACCTAAAGGTGAAAAATCTGAGTCTGCCTCTGTAGAAATTACAGTCTTGGAAACCCTATGTTTCACTTCTACTTTGATAAGTTGGGTCAACATGAATGGGAACCCATGTAACTGGTTGGTTTTTTTTTTTTTTTTGGTTTATGATCATTCTATATTTAACAGTTGTAGGAACTGACAAATGCTTTTCACAGCAGTTCTACTACATTGCAATTGCTCCAGTTTGTCCAGTACTTCTCACCTCTTCCTCTCATATTACATGGATGACTCTCATCTTTATGCCTAACCTGACGGCTATCCTCTTCCTAAATACTCTTAAGTATTCTTAACTTTGATATTTTTCATAGTTCTCATGCAATTAATTATCTCCATTATAGAGGTTAGGTCTATTTACCATACAGATTAAAAAAATAATTTACCAGAAAAGTACCACAGGGTTTCCAACTGTGATCATCACAGAAGCAGCAGCCACGCCTTACTTACTGACTTTTTGTTTAGCTACTGAGTCATCAGGACTTGTTTCCGGTCATAGAGCATACATTTTACAAACATTTACTGAAAAACAAACAAATCAATTGCTCCCAGGCAACACACCTTTTTTAAAAAAATACTTTTATTGGGGGCTCATACAACTCTTATCACAATCCATCCATCCATCCATCCATTGTGTCAAGCACATTTGTACATTTGTTGCCCTCATCATTCTCAAAACATTTGCTTTCTAGTTGAGCCCTTTGTATCAGCTCCTCATTTTCCCCCTCCCATGCCCACCCTCCCTCATGAACCCTTCATAATTTATAAATTAATATTTTGTCATGTCTTATACTATTGGACATCTCCGTTCACCCACTTTTCTGTTCTCTGACCCCCAGGGAGGGCGTTATATATAGATACTTGTAATTGGTTCCCTCTTTATACCCCACCTTCCCACCACCCTCCTGGAATCGCCACTCTCAATCCTGGTCTTGAAGGTTCATCTGTCCTGGATTCCCTGTATTTCCAGTTCCTGTCTGTACCAGTGTACATTCCCTGGTCTAGCTGGATTTGTAAGGTAGAATTGGGATCATGATAATTGGGGAGAGGAAGCATTAAAGAGCTAGAGGAAAGTTGTATGTTTCATCATTGCTACACTGCACCCTGACTGGCTCGGCTCCTCCCAGCAACAAGGGGGATATAAGGGGATGTCCAGTTGCCTATAGATGGGCTTTAGGTGTCTACCCCACACTCCCATCTCATTCACGATGATAAGATTTTTGTTCTTTGATGCCTGATACCTGATCCCATCGACACCTCATGATCACACAAGTTGGTGTGCTTCTTCCATGTGGGCTTTGTTGCCTCTCAGCTAGATGACCACTGGTTGGTTTACCTTCAAGCCTTTAAGACCCCAGATGCTATATCTTTTCATAGCCCGAGACCATCAACTTTCTTCACCACATTTGCTTATGCACCATTTGTCTTCAGCAATCAGGTCGGGAATGTGAGCATCATGCAATATCAGTTAAATAGAACAAAGTGTTCTTGCATTGAGGAAGTACTTGACTGGAGGCCCAATGTCCATCTGCTACATTAATATTAAACCTATAAATATATGCACATAGATCTATTTCCCCATCCTCAAATATAAATATATTTACATATTTACATTCCTCTATTAAGACCTCTGTAAATGCTCTTTGCCTCTTATTTCTTTCCTCTATTTCCTTTTACTTTACTTTTGTCCCATGATCATGCTCAGCCTTCATTTGGGTTTCAGTAATTCCTCTCATTTACATTGCTCTTGATCAAGCCTCTTACACCCTGCTCAAAGCAATCTGGATCACTTGTTGTTCCCTTGTCCCTGGGTTTGTTAACACCACTTCCTTTCCCCCACCTTCCCCTCTCTCATGTCCCCCTGCAACAGTTGGTCCCATTGTTTTCTCCTCCAGACTGTTGATCCAGCCTATCTTATCTCGATAGACCAGAAGAGATAATAGTATGCACAAAACAAGACAGAGAAAAACAAAGCAAACAAAGCAACAACAAAAACCCAAAGACAAAAAAAAAAAAAGAATAGCCTGTAAATAAATAGTTCAAGGTCTGTTTGTTGACCTTTAGGATTGTTTTCTGGTGGAGTCTAATGCAGTCCCCGCCTTGGTCCCAAATCTAATTTGGGTATTTCCCTGGGGACTTCATTGCTCTGTTCCTCTTGCTGTTCTGTTGCACGCCCTTAGTATTTTGCCTTGGTGTGGTGGGGTCCGATCAGGTACAATTCCCACACTGTGTCTCCAGTGTGGTCCCCCTGTAAGGCTATGGATCAGTGAGGGATGTCGTGTCTCATAGTGGGGCCGGTCTTATGGTCCTCTGTGCATTGGTGGCTCTGGGTTTGATGGGCCAGGATGTGCTCCATTATCTCTTGCGCCCCCTTCATTTACCCTGCTCAACTTCCATTGTTGTGCAAAAACAGCTAAATGGTGTTGCTGTGTTTCAGTAAACTTTATTTTCGAAAACTCACTCACTGTCATTGACTCAATTCTGATTCATTTCTTTGATTACTGAATAACCTATTTCCAAAAGAGATGACAAGTCAGGTTTGATGAGAAGGGCCTAGTGTATTGACCTCTAGAATCAATGCCTCTATTTCTATGGCTGCCTAGAATAGTTCTCCACTTGCTGCAGTTTCAAACCACAGCTTTCTCTCACGGCAACTTCAATTGGCCTTTTATAGGAAACGCCACTACTCCCTGTACCCAGAGTGCTAAGTACTTCCTTGATCTGGGAAACACATCCCACATGGGAAATGTGCTTGATGTGTGGGATGTGCTTCCCAGATCAAGGAAGTACTTGCCACTCTGGTTGCTATAGTGGATGAGAGTTTTAAAGATAGTGGTAGCAATATTTCCCAGCCCACATCTTCTACAGTGTGACTCTGTTACCCTATATCATGAAGTAATATTTTTGTCTGAATTTTGAAGGTAGATCAGAAAAACCTTATTCCCTTGGAATGCTTACTCTGGGATTGGGCTTCTCAACTCTAGGACTATTGATATTTTGGACTAAGCAATCCTTTGCTACGAAGTGCTTTCCTGTGCTTTGTAGAGGACAGTGGTTCTCAACCTTCCTAACGCTGCGACCCTTTTATACATTCCTCATGTTGTGGTGACCCCCCCCCCACCATAAAAGTAGGTCTGTTGCTACTTCATCACTGTAATTTTGCTACTGTTGTGAATCGGGCAACCCCTGTGAAAAGGTTGTTCAACCCCCAAAGGGGTCGCAGCCCACAGGTTGAGAACGGCTATTGTAGGCTGTGTTGTGGCATCCTCAAGTTCTAACGCTACACATCAATAGCACTGGCTCAGTGTAAAACAACAAAATATCTCTAATATTTCCAAATTGACCCTCCTGGGATGACAGATTGAGGAGAAGCCAGCTGCCATGTTGATAGTTCCAAATCCTGAGGCCATGATGCTAGAGACACTACATGTAGGGAATGCAGGCAGCAATCCTGGATTAGTCCTACCTGCCAATTACCCCTTTGAAGTCACTGTACGTGTGAGTGGAGCCATCATGACCCCTTGCCATCAGACCATCTACAAGCTAAGCACCGTCACACGACCTCAGTTAACTCAGAATTGTTGATCATATTCCTGTACCAGGTTCTAATATACAGAAGCTACTCGATATTAAAACAACACCTTGCTGTGGTTTTATAATGCTAGATTGAAGGTATTTCTTTTGCAGGAAATAGGTTGCCAGCATTAGAAAAATGTCAAGTATGTTGTGATAGTTAAGGTTGATTGTCCCAACCTGGCTGATAAACACATGTGGGATTAACAGAAGGGCGGAGATGAAATGGCTAGGTGAGCTGCCTTTCTGGTTCTCTGGTCTCTTGCCCTCTGATGGTTGGACCAGTGTCCAGCTGCCTCAGCTGACAAGGCTCACTTCCTGTGAGACATCCCCGAGGAGAAGCCGCATGGACCTTCCCCAATGCAGCCCTGGGAGCTGGAGCAGCCGTGTGGAGACCCCTGCCAGTGCTGAGATACTTACACGCTCACGGATTCGGCTTTCCTCCTGCAGTCGGAGTCCTTGTGGGCTTGGAGTGGACTGGGTTGGTATGCTTTCTTGATGCGCACTTGCCTTTTATATAAAAGTCTCTCTTGTGTGCGCATAGATTTCTGTGGGTTTGTTTCTCTAGCCTTCTCAGACTAACACATAGGTGGAACTAGCTTTGGGACTCATAGCAGGAAGAAGCTCAAAGAACTTCAAGGAAAATTTTAGTGAAAGAAAAATGTACCTCGGGAGAGTTTGAAGGATCCTGAGAAAAATATGAATGGAGGATGGAGGAAAGGAGACTCTTGTTATGTAGTGACATAAAATTTAACAAAACTGTCACCTACAGTAATATATAAAGTAGTAACCCTATTTTAAAACTTACAGATCTAGCTAAGAAGTTTCCCACACAGAATTTGCCGGTGAAAAAACAACTCTGTAGTTTATTTTAGCTGTATAACATAACATATGAGTGGAGGTGAGCTAAGAAAAGAAAGAACTATTCTGTTTTTAAGAATTTAGAGAGAACATCAAGAAGCAAAGACGTGTTGGATTTACGAACAAATCTACTTTTCTGTCACTGAATCCTACATGTAAAAAAAAGGTCACATGGCAAATGGTTTTCTACATATATATTTATATGTGTATATTTAATACAATAAACATGTACATAAACAAGCAAATAAATAAACTATTCCTCATTTCTTATCTCTAGTAGCAGAAATGTCCCAAATCAGGATTCAGCCATTAAACCAGCAGAATGTTGACCTACAGTAGCAAAGGTGAGACGGTGAAGTTGTTTTTGTTTTTATTTTTTAGTGAGGGGGAGGTGTGAGGGAGTGTTACTCAAATCAATAAGTTTAACATTGAAAAAAATCAACAAATCTTGCTTTGAGGAAAATACCATAAGCATGAACATTAATAAACATACAAATCATATAAATAATGTACATATAGATATTAAGAAGAATTCCTGATCACATTCCTGTCGAAATTTCAGCCATATAGAAGCTATTAGCTATAATTACAATAAATTATTGGGCCTTTATAATACTAAAGTTGTGGTATTTGTTATAGAGTAATAGTAATTCAGCGATCACTATGCGCCTCCTCCTATCTGCCCCCTACTTTATGGATAGACAGGTCTATTGTAATTATCAGATAATTTACCTTGTATGCCGCGAGTGTGTGAGGAACAGACGACTCGTCTACCTGGATTCAGGTCTTCAGTTTGAGAGGAACTTTACTTAGGAGCTAGCTGGACCCTCGGAGGTTCGTTGGTACTTGATTTGATTTTGAAGGAAAATACTCTGGTGTTTGAGTTGATATCATAATGGAATGAAACTGATGTTCTCGAGGTAGCCGGGAACGTCCTTTTTAATTTGGAACGGAAGGGACTGCTGTGGCCAGAAGGGCGGTGATAGCGGGTTGAAGCTTCCAAAGATAGCAACGCTCTAGTCCATGTTATATTCTGGAGAGTGTCCTTGAACTCCACCTGGGTCTCCCCATCAATACTTGAATCTAGCTTAATTTGTGCCATTATAAATTATGGGGTCAGTGACAGCTCACTTTTGAGGCTACATTACAAGAGGTCAGGCGACATCTACTCGGCTCCCTTGTGGCACTTGCTCTGGAAGAAGCCAGCACCGTGTAAGGACTCTCCCAGTCCAAGGACGAGTAAGCATCAGAGACCACATGCAGGTACCCTGGAAGACCGTTCTAGATAGGTTCGATCTTCCAGCATGCCCCAACAAAGCATAAAATATGCAAATGAACCCATTTCAAGGCCACCAGATTGATTTCATCTACCAACTGATCACAGCTAAGTGGCCTCAGTTGATGCTACAAGAAGCAAAAAAAAAAAAAAAAAAAAAGCTCCTAGTCAAACCCTGCTCAAAGTCCTAACCTGCAGAATCTGTGAGATGAGATAAAACGGTTGCTATTTTAAATCACGAAGTTTTAGGGTGGTTTCTGATGCATCCGTAGTAATCATTTCTCGAGCATTTGTCTTTAAAAGAATCGTGAAAATAAGCTGTTTCCTTCCTCTTGGCATAGTTAAGTGCTGGGGTGCTAACCATGAAGTCAGCAATCCCAAAGCACCGGCTGCTCTGGGGGCGAACGAGACGGAACTGTCTACTCCAGCCAAGAGCTACAGTGTTGGCAACTCACAGGGAAGGTGCACCCTGTCCTAGAGCATCAGTATAAGTCAGCTGAGACTCTTTGGCAGTTAGTTGGGTTTATAATCACCAAAGAATCCCTGAGTGGGATAAAAGGTTAGCATGCTTATCTGCTAAGAGGTTTGCGTTTTGGGGTTCACTCAATGGTCCCTTGGGAAAATGGCCGCATGGCACACTTCTGAAAAATCAGTTTCTAAAAACCTTGTGGTTCATAATTCTACTCTGACAGATTTGGGATTGCTAGAAGTCAGACTCCACTTAGCAATGACTAGCTATATTCCCATTTGCACCTAAAATAATGCCTTCCACATAGTAGGAGAACCTAGTAATGCTCTGCATATCTAGCTAGCTAGCAAGCTATATATATAATATATAATATAATATATAATACACAAGGTATCATTTGAGTGCCACCAACAAGCTATGAGGTAAGTAGAGCAAGAATTATTACAAGCTCAGGTAGATCAAGTCATGGTGCACACCTAACAAATAGTCCAGTGAGGCTTAAAAGTCAGCACCTCTGAATGTAAGTCCATGAGATTTTGCTTTTTAAATGATACGCGTGTACACAGTGGACTGTTACATGTAAGCATTTCTTTAAAAAAAAAGAAGAAAGGGATGAGGGAGGAAGGGGGGGATGCCCCGAAGCCATTTATAATCATGGTACTAGAATCCCATCTGAAAAATGGAATTAATGATAGACCCCAAACCTGGGCGTATGCCTGAGCGCAATGTTTTGTCAACTGCAGTTCTCCTAACTCATTTGACACACTGGGAGTCAGATCCCTACATTGGTTCAACATGGAATGTCAGAGCGACCTCACGCCGCCTTCTGTCTGTCACCTCTTCCCAGCACAGACTTCACAGGTCTCTCCAACTGTATGAAAGGCAAATGGACTTGCATTACCTCCAGAACAAGAGTCAAACAATCAACCTTACCCATATAATGTAGACCAGGGTGACCATAAGAAAGCAAAGGCGTGTCACCGCACAAGATTCGTATGTATAAGCTGGGATTGTTAGGAAACAGGAATTTAGACAGAGAGCTTTGGAAAGCATTTCGTGTTGTGGTC
Organism: Tenrec ecaudatus; assembly: GCF_050624435.1. Classification (NCBI taxonomy): domain Eukaryota; kingdom Metazoa; phylum Chordata; class Mammalia; order Afrosoricida; family Tenrecidae; genus Tenrec; species Tenrec ecaudatus. The sequence goes on from NC_134539.1 coordinate 95,503,324, forward strand.
GAAAATAAAAGTCCTGAGCTCAGCTGAGGTAGCTCAGGAGATGTGTGGGAGGTGAAAGATAGTTCTTCCTAGGTCGAATTTTCTCTTTCAAAGTCCATAGTCAGAAGACAGATTAGATTTGCTTTCAGGACCAGTAATACTTCTTGGTATTGTACATGTCACCCAGGTCTGAAGCTAACCATATTTAGAGCATCTTTATTTCTATAACAGTTAAAAACAAAACAAACAGAGATGGGTAAGTCCATACTGGGTGCTACTTGGGGAGACTCGGGCCTTGGCTGAGCTGTAAGGTCACGTACAGGGGATGAGTAAAGGGAACCAGATCCAGCTCGCACTGTGTGCATCTCAAGGTCAACAGCTGAGGGTACCTGCCCTTTTTTTGACCTCCAAAGACTAGAGTCTCAGAGAAAATGCTCAGCAAAAGTCACTGCAAATAAAATGAACTGAATGGAATCAAATGGAAAGGAAAGAAATGCCTTGTAATACAAAACATTTGAAAAATCGGGGCAGATTATGTGGACAAAGAACAAATGTTTCCACAAAGAGAACACGCAGTTACCTGGAAAGCATGGGACAATGTCTAATCACACGATAGGACACATTGGGGCAATCCATTGCTTATCAAAATATTTTAAGTATTGATGCAGGTACTATGAAATGAACACAATTATAATACAGAGTAAATGAATACGCTGTGGTGGGTAGCTGAGCAGTATGCACCCAGAGCAGAGTAAATAAACTTCTTTTCCAATGAATTAAATGCCAGTGAGCTTTCATAAGGAAGGGGTTTGACATGTTAACTGTGAAATTAAAAAAAAAAGTTACTAATGAAGACGACATCAAAATACTAAACATAAAGGCTAAAAGAGACACAAAAGGAAACTACCAAACATTTAATAGATGAGAATGATTAAGTACTTGTGGTCCACCCCCTGGATAATATTACAAGGAATTCACAACAAGCATTAGAAATTGTTAGAACATCAGAACAATATGATTCTAACTTGAGGACTAATAATCAGAGGGAATCTTGCAATTACAGAAGAAACGTTTAGTTCGTGTGAATAGAAAGCATCTGGTGGTAGGAGGTCGAGAGAAGGCCCTCAGAGAAGAGGATATGAGACGAAGGAAAAGTCTGAGGTGTTTACATTTTCGTGTTCTCAAGAGAGAAATCAGCCAAGAGCTGACTGAGATCCTACTAAATAGAGCTGAAAGTCAGGCGGAGTCTGAATTGCAAAGGCACCTCTTCTGGTTGCCCTGGTTACGGGTCCCCTTCTCAGGATATTAAAATGAGACAAATCAAATGCAAATGAGGTGAGCAGTGAACGAACAGGCTAAGGTTAAGATTGGCTATAAAGCTCTGCCTTGGGGAGATCTCTGGAAGAATTTGTTTCTGTAGGCGACAAAAAGTGACCTTAAAAATAGACAGCATTGGTTCAAAATAATAATACACTGCTGTTGACAAAATCAAGAACCGTCATTCTGCTGACATGCCACAGAGATCCCTCCTTCGTCCCATCCAGTCAACCAGCCCATATACAGGTTCACCTGTTTAGTTCGGTGCCTTCGTAACAGCCCTAGGGACTCGTGGCTAACCACCAAGTCAGGAGTTCGTTGCTTCCCTGGAGAAAGACGAAGCTTTCTGATCCATTATTGACATATGCTCAGAAGCCCATGGGGCACATGTACTCTGTCATATGAGGTTATTCTGACTCAGTGACAGACAGACAGTGCAAGTGGGGGCTCCACGAGGGAGGAAATCCCAGGACCTTGTAGCACCCACACTCCTTGGTGAACTTTAGCATCAGGTTAGGTAGAAAGTGGAGAATCAAGTAGTACAAGATTTTTTACAGAAACAAAAGTGCAAACATGTTTATTATTATGTGTATGCATATTTATTATTTAGCGATAGGTGAGTATCACTACTAGGCATATAATATACTGAGGTAGATGACAAATAGGTAGACAGATGATCTCTTGATAGAGCCCACAGTTCATAATGATCTCTTGAAAAAATGAATTTCATGCTGAATCTTTCTTCTTTAGAATTAAATGCATTTTAAACCTTTCTATAATAAACTTCACTTGCTTATGTAATTTGGAAAAGTAAAATAAGCTGTAATGTTAAATAACAGAATCCATTAAAGCAAGAGCATTCTGTGTTCACTGGCAGAGCAGCCCAGTGGAATGGACTTGACATTGCCCTGCCATTGACAAGTAGAGAGGCACGGCCCCCACAGAAGCCAACCAGCTCACTCTGGTCGACGGTTTACATTCACATGGGCCTTCCAAAGACAAGGAAAGAGATGGTCTTTCCTTCCTCTGCAGTCTCCTGTGAAACTTGGAATTACCTGCACAAAGAGCGCATGTGTCCCTGGAGTATGTCTTCATGATCCTTGGAATTGGTATAAGACTGAAGCCCACACAATCCCAACCTGCAAGCCCCTTATGAGTTAGAATTTGTGGAAATATAATGCCAGGGTCAATAGGACCTCACATTCCTAGAGAAGCGCTCGAGCTGGGGAACCAAACACCAGGCTAGGCCTGCACTTAAATGAGTGAGCTATGAAAACCGACCTGCACTTAAAGGATAATGATTGAGATATGAAGACCGGCTTTAGGTTGGGGGAATCTTTTGGCAGGATCACCAAATGTCCTAACTCCTACACCATCAGTCAAAGAGTTTCAAACCTTAAACCGATATGCCAATATTATTGATAAATAATGTACATATAGAAACATATTACATTCTTTATGAACTACGCATAAAATAGGATGCCACAGTATAATTGCAGGATTACAGAAATAAATTTTTGATCAATGTCTTGCGAGGTTTTATATAGTATATTTCATTAACTAATGGTAGTCAAAAGCAACAAACAACAATATACACTTAAGACAAGGTATATTATTAACTATAAATTTAATTTGATAGTTTAACTAGTCTTCTTAATAACTTAAATAGTTGAAGGATAACCAACTTTAAGTAATATCTAGATATAGTGGTACCCACGTTGTTTCACCTAACTGACAAGAAACTCACGCCAAGATTCAGAAAAGTGTTCACTCGACAATCTTCTTACTGTTTGTTTTACTAGCATTTGCTTCAATATGGAAAGTACTACCATCATTTTAAAGTTACTTTTAAGCCATTCTTTGGTTCCTCCTTTGCTGGTGAGGGATATTGAAAGTACCAGGGCCTGCCAAAAGAACAAACAGATCTGTCTTAAAAGAACATTGTCCAGAATGCTCCTTAGAAGCAAGGATGGTGAGACTGTGTCACCATTGGAAATGTTATCAGAAGAGACCAGTCCTTCATCCCCTTGCAGAAGGGTTGTGGGGAGGAGACGAGCCAGTCAGGGTGCAGTGTAGCAATGATGAAATATACAATTTTCCTCTAGTTCTTGAATGCTTCTTTCCCCACCCCACTGTCATGATCCTAGTTCTACCTTACAAATCCAGCTGGACCAGAGGATGTACACTGGTGCAGATGGGAGCTGGAAATACAGGGAATCCAGGACAGATGAACCCCTCAGGACAAGGGGTGAGAGTAGCAATACTGAGAGGATGGAGGGAAGGAGAGGGAGAAAGAGGGAACAGATTACAAGGATCTACATATGGCCTCCTCTGTGGGGGACAGGCAGCAGAGAAGTGGGTGAAGGAGACTTCAGACAGTGTAAGATATGAGAAAATAATAATAATTTTTTTAATATTAAGGGTTCATGGGGGAGGGGGAGCAGGAAGAGAGGGGGGAAATGAGGAGCTGATACCAAGGGCTCAAGTAGAAAGCAAATGTTCTGAGAATGATGATGACAACAAACGTACAAATGTGCTTGACATAATGGATGGATGGATGGATGGATGGATGGATTGTGGTGAGAGTTGTGCGAGACCCCCATAAAATGATTTAAAAAAAGAAGGGACCAGACCTTGGAGGACAACGTGCTTGGTAAAATGGGGGGCAGTGAAAAAGAGGAAGGTCGTCAATAAGAAGGATTGACCCAGGGGCTGCAGCAGTGGGCTTGAATTGAAGACGACTTGTAAGAAGGATGCAGGGCGGGATGAGGGAGGGTTTGTCTGTTGTGTGTCACCACTGACTTGATGACACTAACAATAGCATTGTCCCATTCTGTGAAGATTATTTTATGGATAGCGCAATATTATCCAAAAATCCCTTTGAGAGCACACATATAAATTATAAAACATTAAAGTTTTTTTAAACTAAATAAAAACATAATCCACAGTCTCACAGAAGAGATGCTTAGAGTGGGACCCAGGGGCCAATGTTGGACCTCAAATGGCTTCCAAACCAAGATAAGTCAAGAAACTGAAAGTGCTTTTACACATCTAGCAATTTGAATATTACACTGTGTATTCTAATTAAACTCTAGGGGAGAAGATTCTATTCTGTGTGTCTTTTTCACTTTAGATTTTAGCAATCCATTTTATTGTCTTTTATAAATACATTGGCCTGCCACAGATTAAAGAGAAAAGAAATCAGCCCTTCACAGCAGCTCAGAAGCACTCAGCAAGGTGACACAATGACGTACAGACAAGAGAGGACGAGGACAAGACCTGAGTGACTCTTGGTTCAGGATACAATGAGCCACTTTACTCAGGTTATTGTTTATACAGACAAAGAAGGCGTAGCCAAAGACTCCCCATCATTGTCCTACATACCAACCAGGATGACACTGATGTAAAAGGGGTCAATGACTGCAACACAATTGTCCGAAGCCCTGTTACTGAGATGCTCTTTCTAAACCTCCGCTAAGTGGCTTCCTAGCCTGTAGCTACAGCCCACAGGAGCACGGCAGAAAGCTTTCTATTTCCTGAGAAGCTGGAAGAGGAGAAACTGTCTTACGACAGCCTCTCGGGGGAAATAGGAAGGTGAGTGAGGAAAGATGGCTTTGTGACCATTCTTCAGGGGCCTCCAATTGGCTAGAGTTTCAGGACCAAGGTGTACTGCCAAGACTTAGATTAGCTGCAGGTCAAGTCTTTGTCTGTGTGACCCTTCTGGTTACAGGGTGACACGATGAGATTATTTTCCTACAAACGCCAGTGCCACTTCATATAATAAACTCGGTAAATCTTGATTTCCTTAATATTTAGAAAAGGTATCTACAAAGAACCATTCAAATTCTTCCTGACATCACTCTAGTGGATGGGCCACCTCACTCATGTATCTAGTGAAACCTTCATATGATGCCGGTATTTACACAGCAAGCAACAATCCACAGAGCTGTGGAGTCACACGACCGTTGGACTGGAGAGGCTCACCTGCCTAAAGGTATCATTTCCCAGATCTGAGCAGTGCTTCACCGAATGGCTCCTTCCACAGATTCATCAACACGTTGATTAATTATTTTCCTAAACAAACCTTTAGGAAAGCCTGCCACAAGTCATAACATGACAGGCGTAGGTCACAAAGATAAAATTAAACATCATCTCTGTTCTAGAGAAATTTATGATCTGGAAGAAGCAAAAGTAGAATAATAGAAAGTTATTAAAATCATGGAGAAAATCTGAAAATGTAGTTTTATGAAATTCACTGGAGGACAATAGAAAGAAGAGTGGCCCTGAAGCGGAAGCCTAGGAAAGAGTTGACAAACAGAATGGCATATGGTCTGCGAGGTAAGGGGAGTTGGATGTCTTCAATTAGAGTAGAACCAAAAGGCCATTGGTGGCTAAGAGAAATAAAGGTAAGGGAAAGCGTGCTATGGTGAAAGCCACCTCTCTTCGATCCCCTTAGTTCCTGGCAAATGCCAAGACGCTGCTGGCATCAGAAATACCAATACCATAGCTTCCAGCAGCACTGAAGCACAGAAACCACCACAGGACAGCAGCAGCAGACAGAGAAACAGCTGGGAGGCTGGCGCAGGACCGGCACGGTTGCGTTCTGTTATCCGTAAGGTCGCTGCGGGCCCAGACTGATGCGATGGCACCTAGCGGCAGCAGGCCAAGAGAAAGACTGCAGGGTGCGATGGAGAGAGCTTGGGATGAAAGTCATAGGTGAGTTCAAATACTGGCTCTTCCCTTCACGTAGTAAGACCTGGAACAAATGACGTCGCATCTTTGATTATGTTTGCTCAGCTCTAAAATAATAAAACAAATATTCCCTAATTCTACAAGTTCGTCTTAAGATTAGAATAGGGTGTGTATTTACAAACCGATGTATTAAAGGTAAGATCCAAACCCACTGCCATTGCGTTGATCCCTGCTCAGAGAGACTCTGTAAGACAAGGCAGAACTTCGCCCTGTGTGTTCCCTATTGTAGCAGACAGCTCCCTCTTCCTCCCGCTGAGCAGCCAGTGGGTTCACACTTCTGACCTTTCAGTTAACACCTCAATGGGTAACCCACTACACCACTAGGGCTCTTTTGCATATTGAAGATGTTGCATTTAAATGCACCATTGTTCTGATTTTTTTACATTGTTCTTCCCACTCAGGGTGATGTGAATCAGCATAGTCTCTGTGGTATGAGACAACCCTTCCTGGTATTTGAAGCAGCCTAATGGTGTGCCTATACATGTTTCATTCCTTTTCTTTAGTTTTTAATTTTTTAATAAATCATTTTATTGGGGCTTTTATCACAATCCATAATCTATCCGTTGTGTCAAGCACATTTGTACATTTGTTTCCATCGTCGTTTTCAAAACATTTTCTTTCTACTTGAGTCCTTGACATCAGCTCCTCATTTCCCTTTCTCCCACCCTCCCTTCCCCATGAACCCTTGATAATTTATAAATTTTTCCCTACACCAACTGCTGTCTTCCTTCACCCACTTTTTTGTTGTCCATCCCCCTAGGGAAGGGTTGTATGCCGATCATTGTGATTGGATCCCTGTCTCCCCAACCTTCCCCTTGCCTTCCTGGTATCTCTATTTTCATTACTGGTCCTGAAGTGGTTATCTTTCCTGGATTCCCTGTGTTGCGAGCTCTTATCTGTACCAGTGTGCATTCTTCTTCTTGCCTGACATTCCTATTGATCCCTATGAGACATATTTTTGAATTACCTGTTGGTAAATACAATCTAATGTCACTTTGTATTGTCAGTAAAAGGTATCCCAGAATGACCCGGGCAGGTGTTTCAATTATCTACTGAATTAAAATATGAGCATCCCAAATACACTGGTCTACAGTAACAACAAAGTATTGTGGTTGATGAAACTTGATTCCCTCCTCTGGAGGCTGGGTTCAACCTAGAAGGCTGGGTTTGGCCAGACCTGTCTCTCCACATGATTCTCCTCTGGGCCTCTTCTGGGTTTGGCACACTCTGGGCAGTTTCTGAATGAGCAAAGACTGAAGTAACATGGCCTCTTGATGTTCTTCAACTAGCACAGCATCACTCCTGCCCCATTCTAATGGCTAAAACAAGGCAGAAGCTGACTAGATCCGTGGGGTAGAGAAGAGACTCCTATCAGGCAGCCAAGAGGTGCATACTGATGGGAGGAGCTTACTTCTGTGAGGGAATCTAACAGCCTACGGTGGTGCGGCTCTGGATTCCCAGGCTCTCACAGGGTATCCTGGTGCGCTGAGCTCAGCTGGAATCTTTGAAAGGTTGAGAACAGAGGACCAATAAGAGCAATAAGATAGATGTAATGGAGGTTCTAGCACCTGACTCTCTCCAAAACCCCAGTTTCCTGTTGCTCTGACCTAAGAAAGTCGTCAGCCCTGGGTGGGAAAGATCTGAAATAAGCTTGCTCTGTGAATTCCACAGGGCTCTTCCTCCCTGGTCTTGACCATCAGTCATCTCCTGCTCCAAAGGAGGGAACATTCTGTCGCACCTGACCTCTCAGAACTCTTCTCGGCCTCTGCCACGGGCTGGGCGAGCTTCCAAGTGACACAGACCCTTCCCTCCTCCCATCTGCTCCACCCTTGGCAGCTTCCACTTCCCCGCGTATACACACACGTCTCGTCGTGGGTCTATTTGACACACACTGAGCCACGTGTCCCTTGTCATTGATTTAATCAGCAGACATTTAGAAGAAGGTGCCTCACATGACGCCTCTCGACAGTTATTTCATTTTTGTACAAATTGAAGGTTTATCGGAACTCTGCATCCAGCAAATCTACTGGTGTCATTTTTTCCAACAACCTATGTTCCTTTTATGTGGCTTCATCACATTTTGGTATTTCCTACCAAGTTTTTAATTTTTTCATGCTAGTGAAGACTTTACAGACTTTGGTACAGTGTGGATATAATTTTCATAGGCACTGGGAGCCAAAATGTTTCTGCAGCTCACTTTATTGTGATATGTGTCTTCCAGCAGTGGTCTGGCATCGAATCTGCATTATCTCTGAAGTATGCTCATATAAGTTTTTGCAAACAAGTATGCTTGTTTCCGTTTGGGGCTACTCTGAGCACTGTACAAGACCTACCTGAATCCATAATTGGCTACGTGATGTATATTGATTATGGACTCTCTGCCTGGGGTTCTACGATGCCATTATGGAGGGCACTCTGTTACGGGATGAAGGTGGGATGTATTTTGAGACTCTATTTTTCTACTAGAGGGTATGCCAGAAGCCACCTTCTTTGTGACCTTGGGGCTATGGTCCGCTTAGAGACAAAAACCACTCTTCTATCAGAGCCATTCTTCTGTGTATAAAAGCCTTCTAGGACATGGAAGGAAAGCCCAAGACATCACAAGGAGCACGTTGCAGACCCCTGAGGTGGCAGAGTCTGAGAGCAGAGGCACCAGAGGCTGTGGCATGGAGACGGCAGAGCAGAGCAAAAGGAGCAACACTGAGACTGTGCGACTGCGAGACAGAGCTGTAGAAAGGATTTCGGGACCAGGAAGGCAGAGCCCAAGGGACCGACCGCACGGCCGAGGGACTGAGGACCAGAGAGAGGCTTGGCTGCTGGCTGAGGAGAGATGCCACTATGGACCAATGCATCTTAATGGTGACTGATCCTGCCTTACAGTAACCTGTTGACTTCTCTAATAAAACCTCCATCATCAGGAGTATTGCCTGGAGGCCATTGCAGTGAATGACCAAACCAGCATAGAAGTAGAGTCCCATGGGGGGGGAATGGCCGGTGTCCGAGTAAATAACCAAGGACGGCGCATGGAGGCCTGTCTGACCCCTGCTTCGTGATAACAGGGAAACCAGGAGGTCAGATATAGGGTCTTCCCCTCCATGTCCTTTATTGCATCCACAGGCAACCCAATTAGGCAAGTGTCATTGCCAACACAACTCCCAAGGGGGTGACTGAGGCAGAAGGTTCTTTTCTAGCTGAAAGGGAAATGATGGCAGTTTGTACTCAGCATGCTTTCCTGCTCTGTTAGCTGCCCGAGTACCGCTTCCCTGAGATGGAGCTACTGAGATGTGCCCTCTGAGAAGCAGACCGAGCCAACGGAAGAGAAACCTGGGAGCCCACAGTTCAGCCATGCAGCGTAGGGCCTTCCATGGACATCAGGCACTGCCTCCAACTCCCCTTCCAATTCTACAACCCTGCTTCCAGTGAAGAGTCGGTCAGTCTTTCCTTGAGAAACACCTTCACTTCTTAGCTGTGGGTTAAAGGAATGACAGTCCCACCATCCAGCCACAGATGAAATCTTATATACATCAAGAAAGCAAGCTGACCGTGCTACTGCCTGAATGGTCTCCCAGATGCTTAGTGAGGAGCGGGGGAGGGGCCTGTTGGTTCCCATCGTGGACACAGGTGGGGTGAGAGCAGGAAACCTGCGAGTTGTCTGCCTGGAGGGGCTGAGCATACACAGAACAGCAGACATGCTAGACTCTGATCAGGTAAGGTGAGAAGAGGCCACCAAATCTGGGTGATCTTGCAAGTTCTGGTCTAGTGTTTGATGTTATTAAAGACAGGGTATGAGAGAGCTGAGGGGTCACGTGATTGAGCCTGTCCTATTGGATAACTCTGAAGAATGGTCAAGGGGGTGAGGTACTTGGATGAAGTAGCGGGTATGGGCTGTGGATGGAGCGGAGCTGAACTAGGTCCAAATCTGACTCCACGCACTGCAAACATCATGCTGTTTGACCCTGAATGCAGACCTTACACTTCAGAGCCTCAGTTTCCCTGCCTGTAGAGTGAGGACGATCAACCGTACCTGTTGTGAGGCTCACAAGAGAAAGCTAATAAAAAATGTCTGGTGCATTCTCGAAGCACACCCCAAAGCCTGGCTCACTGCTCTGCTCGGGATTCTAAGTGAGCGGTAAGCTCCCGCCACCATGAGGGCAGGGCCCCAGGGATGACACATAGTATGCCTTGTAGCACCTCTTGCAGGCTGACTCTCTGCAGTCACTGAGAACATTCTTACAAAGATGTCAAGCAAAGTGCAGACTAGAGGTTAGAGCACAAACTGTACTCTTCTTGATTCCATTTCTGCATCTGCCACTTCCTAGCTTTCCTGCATCACAGATGTTTCATCTGTGGGGTGAAATTAGTAGCTATTTCAATTCTCTTTTAATGCACTGTCATACTACTGCACAACGCAGTGGCGAGCACAGCTGTCATTTTTTTATCACTTTATTTGTTTGCTCACATTTCCCCAATCTGGACAAAGGTAGGTGGCTCTCATCTCTGCACCACGTGACACAAGCCAAGGAAAAACAGCGAGACTGGATGACCTCTTCCCAAGACAACTCTGCTCACATGGTCAGCTTCCTCTCAGCACCCGGTTCCTCTCTGCAAGGCCATCCTTGTTACCAAGTTTCTGGGGTTTTTCACCCCCAGCGTGTCTCAAGGCAGTCAACTTCTTACAGGGCAGCTTCTCATAATGCAAGGCTGCCAGGAGGATGCTTATGGCTGAGCCCCAGAACTGTCATTTAATCACCTGTCACTTTTGCTGCATTCTATTTAGGAAACCGGGGCAGGGGGCCAGCCCATATGCAAGGGGAAGTGTTTCAGAAGGCACGAGAGTCGTGACTCACTGGGGGGGACCAGAATAACAGCTTACCCTTGTCTTGTTGGACTTGAACTGCTCTGACTGAGAAGCTGGTGGGTAACGTGGTAACAGACAACTCCAGCCCCACTTGGAGAGTCCCAGCACTAAGTAGTAATGAGAGCCAGGATGATCTGCCTTGCGCACATCGGTTTCATGATCTGTAAGCTGTAGATGCTGTGATCGTGCCTGCCTCGTGGAAGTGTTGTAAAGGTTAAATAAATAAGTGTTTGCAGAGAGCTCAAAACCATGGCCTGGCTCACAGTAAATATGGCAGCAACGCTTCCTCTCCCTGTTACCCGAATCAGAGTCAACGCTAGGCTCTCAGTCTGGGCCCTTCATCACGTTGCTGGCATCAGTGCCTCCCAGGAACAAGAGAGAAGCGGCAGGGATTTTATTCTTCCCTCGGGCCCTGGATGTTGATCAGGTCACTTTGTGCCCTTCCTTCCGAGCAGTGCCCTGGTGCTCCTTGTCCAAAGGCCATTCCCATGGTCCCAGAGCCATTCCCGTGGTCAGACCCGGAGCTCTGGAAAGCCAGCCTCCACCACCTGCTCTTGCTGGGAAAGACCACTGTCATGTTTCTTAATCCCTGCGCCTGACTTTTCCTTAACTAATAAGTACATGGACATAACCCTCACTAAGCAGAGAGAACTGTCTCTTAGGTGATAAAAGAATATGTGCACAGTGATAGGAAAATAACATTTTTTTATCCAATCCATAATTAGGTCCTGGAAAAAAACAAATTAAATGAAGGCAAAATTATCTTTCTTTAAAGCATGAATACTGATCTACATAATGATGTACATTTAATGGTTTTAATTTCCAAGGGAAACTATTTTTAAAATGAGTTTGGAAAATGTATTTTTTTCCCTTCCATTCTGTGCCTATAAAGTTAAATCCCTAGGCCTGGTACCGTATGATCCCAGACTGCAATCCTGGCTAATTTGTAATGGTATTTTAAACCTAATACAGCAAAAATACCTTCTGCCTCTGAAGGCACCCTGACTTTCCAGGTAAAGAATTAGCACCACAAAGAAATTGTCTCTGAAGCATGGCACTGGAGACACTTTCTCTCCCGTAACAACATCACCTCCACGACTGCCTCAACCTCCACCACCTCTTCAAATCCCAGGCCCAAGTCTTTCAGCAGATCCTTGATAGTAACACTTGCTATTTTTATTAATAGATATATGCATTTGAATACCTGCCCTTGTTAGTTTTTCCTTTCCAGGAAATGATGTCATGAAAGAAACTTGAAGTCGGACAGTCATGTCTCACTTAATTTAGCCATAAATGAGATAACATGGAAAATGTTAACCTGCACCTTCTATTGACCTCTGCACATGGCAGTTGTACATGGTTCAAGTTTATAAAAGGTGTGACATACGGCAAACGCTCTAGGTGGTATATTAGTCTCCTAGAGCTGCCGTAACAAAGGACCACAACGTTGGTGTTTTATAGAACAGAAAAGGACTGGCGCGCAGTTCTGGATGCTGAAAATACACATCAATGCATCAACCAAATCAAGCCCTGTAAAGTCTCCAGGGGAGGTCTTTTACGTCTTTCTGGAATCCTGGAAGTCCAAGGAGCTCCCTGGTTCGTCGATGCAGCTTAGTATGGCTGACGGAAAAACAGTCGTCGTAGAAGTGGCTGTTGTAGTAGAGTAACAGCAGCAGCTGTAGTCGCGGTCATTGTATTAGTAGTAGTACTACGTAGTCATTGTGTTAATAGTAGTAGCAGTCATTGTATGAGTGATAGTATTGGTAGTATTGTATAAATAGTAGTAGTAGTTACTATAATAGTAGTAGTCATATTAGTAAGAATAGTAGGTAGTCATTGTGTTAATAGTAGTAGCAGTCATTGTATGAGTGATAGTATTCTATAAATAGTACTAGTCGTTATAGTAGTAGTAGTAGTCGTCATCATTGTGTTAGTGGTAGGTGTAGTAGTAGGGAGTCATTGTGGTAGTAGTAGTAGCAGTCATTGGATGAGTGATAGTATTGTAATATATAGTAGTAGTAGTAGTAGTTAGTAGTAGTCGTCGTCATTGTGTTAGTGGTAGGTGTAGTAGTAGGGAGTCATTGTGGTAGTAGTAGTAGCAGTCATTGGATGAGTGATAGTATTGTATATATAGTAGTAGTAGTAGTTAGTAGTAGTCGTCGTCATTGTGTTAGTGGTAGGTATAGTAGTAGGGAGTCATTGTGGTAGTAGTAGTAGCAGTCATTGGATGAGTGATAGTATTGTATATATAGTAGTAGTAGTAGTTAGTAGTAGTCTTCGTCATTGTGTTAGTGGTAGGTGTAGTAGTAGGGAGTCATTGTGGTAGTAGTAGTAGCAGTCATTGGATGAGTGATAGTATTGTATATATAGTAGTAGTAGTAGTTAGTAGTAGTCGTCGTCATTGTGTTAGTGGTAGGTATAGTAGTAGGGAGTCATTGTGGTAGTAGTAGTTATACCACCAGAACCTTCCTAACTCAGCAGCAGGGATAATAGCCAGGATCAGCTTCAAGTTGATCCCTATGAAGTAGGTGTCATATGTGGTGTTTCATTTTCATTCATTCTGACACCATCTGTCACTATGTACGTTTCTTCTGGGTCAATAATCCATCGCAATGGGCACCCAACTCACACACTGTGCTTGCAGTTCAGTAGTTTACTGAGGAAGTAACAGGATCCAGCACAGCTACAATTCAGGATCCGGAAGCCTGGGGCAAAACCTCTCTTCTTCAGAGAAGGAGAGCTCACTTAGCTCCTGGCTGTGCAGGTCTGCTTTCAGCCCACTCCAGACACACTCCTTGGGGGGGTCCCTACAAAGAGGCTCTTCTTGGTCCCCACAGAACAGATTCCTCTCAGCCCTGACCTTACTCTGCCACAGGGCTACTTCCGGGACTGTGGCTACTGAGTCTGTGGCTGGGACATCTGGGGCATCTCGCTGTCTTCAATGCTAATGCCATTAACAAGTGGTACCGCTCTTTTGGGCCTCTTGTCTCCTCTGTCTCTGCTGCTACTTCTCTCTCCTCTTTTCACTCTTATTTCTTCACTCGGTGCCTTCAGGTTGACTCTCTTCCAGGTTCTTTCTGTCTAAAAAACGTCTGTGAGTTTGTTTAAAAGATTCATAGCAAAAACTCATTATCTTTTCATTCAATATGTCCATGAAATTTTTGAAGTACCCTCAAATACAAGGGAGTACCCCCCACACACACACACCTTAAAAACAAAAAACAACAAAGAATCCCACTGGGAGGAGCTTCCATAGTACACACACACACACACACACACACACACCGCCCTCCCCCATGCTAATGGATCATAGAGTGGCCTACTCTGAGTTAGTGCACCTGGTGGTGTCCCCTGGGAAGGTTCTCTGCTCACAGTGAATTTTTTTCGTGAAAGGTATTTTGCTCAAACCTCGTTCTCTTGTGATGGTCAATTTAAGAGAACAGCGTGCAGCTGTGAAATTCTGTTTCCTGATTGGGGAAAATGCCACAGACTGTGGTGATGTCGAACACAGCTTACAAGGACAGCGCTATGGGAAAACTCAAGTGTATGAGTGGCTTTCTCGTTTCAAAAAAGGTGAAATGTTGATTGATGACAAACCTCATTCTGGACATGCGTCAATTTCCAAAACTGATGAAAATTTCTACTTTTAGTGTATTTGGAGTTCATTCCACCAGGTCAAATGGTTAATCAAGCTTTCTATGTAAAGATTCTGAAAATATTGCATAACAGTGTGCAACCAAAAAGGCTGCTTTGTGGCAGACGACAGACTGGTTTTGCCACCATGACAATGCACCTGCTCATGCAGCCATCTCAGTGCACCAGTTTGGGGCAAAAGACTCACCTGACTTCACTCCATACAACTTCTTTTTATTTCTGAGAAGGAAAAGGGACATAAAAGGACGGTGATTTGACGATGTAGAAGAGGTGAAGAAAAAAATGTGGGAGGTGCTGTCAGCCATCCACACCAATGTTTGAAAAATGTTTCCAAGAGTGGTGTAGCAGATTTGACATATGTATTAAGTGTAATGCAGAGCACTTTGAGGTGACACGGTTTTTTTGCACACACAAAAATAATTAAATATAACTTTGAAAGAAAAATTCTGTTTGGGGGTCTGGGGTACAGGAGTACTCCCTCATACACAACTCCTTGTTAATTTAAGATAGGACTCCTCTCAATTGGAGCCACAAATTGACCAATCTCCTCGTGGTTAACAACGGACACATCATTGGCATAGGATGGTGACCAATTCTTTCAAGGAGCATATAAGATACAGGGCAGTAGAAACCTAGGAAAAGTCAAAAACTACCAAACCAATTGTTTAGAGTTTATCCAACATACCTTTCCACAAGGACACAACTCGAGCCATAAAAAGCAGTATTTTGATTATTATCACTAATACTATGACTATTGTTTATTGAATAATCTGGGCAACTTGTGTAAATAGAGCCAGTGTTACCTACTTCACAGGTTGTTAGGAGAATTCGAAGAATTTCAGTAAGCGATTATACGACCACTCTCTCTGACCCATAGGCTACCTTCTAAACAATTTAGCTCCCACCCCTCCATCCTTTGGGCTGTGCCTCATTCATAACATCCCAGAAAAATTGGAGTCACTCAAAATCACAGGGCATTTTGCATCTTATAGCTTTAAGTTTAACTGTGCCTCAGACCAGCTGGTCACGCTCATTGTACTGGGGAGGGAGACCGAGGTTCCCAGTTCTTATGGTGCTGGCAAAGAAGACTGGAAGCGCCATGGCGAACAGAAGTACGGGAAAAGCTCTCCCGGAAAAAGAACCATCAGAGTGCCCAGAAGCACATGGCCTTTGGACATGTTCTCAGGAGAGACTGTTCCCTGAAATGGACATCATGCTTGGTAAAGCAGGAAGGCCGGACAGGCAAAAAGAGGAAGCCCTTCTACGAGGAGATTGACATGGTTGCTGTAACCATCACCTCAAACGTAGCAATCAGAAGGCCGGTACGGGGCTGGGCCACGCTTTACTCTGCTGTGTACACAGTCACAGTGAGTCAGAACCAACTCAATGGCCCCTAACAACAAGGGCAGCCATGCTTCCTTTCTCAAGCACAGTTTCTTCATCGTCATATTCCATGTCCTCTACGAACTCCACAAGACAGAAGCGAGACCTCCATTTCTGGTGTGGTGGTAGGCTAAGGGAATTTCCATCGTGTGAGCTTGGGACGAGACCCCCACACTAAGGAAGGCATACATGATGGGTAAGCGTTCAGCGAGACCATCTCATTCCATCAGCTTCAACAAAGGGATTAGCCGAAACCATGAGGCAAAAAGTAGTTCCTCTTTATAGACAAGTATCTTCACCCATGAACTCCCATATCCACGATTTCCCCAACCTTGCAGCAGAGATCAAATAGCAACCGCACCTCTACAAGCAGTCATTTGAATAAAACAAGGAGATACTGTGTTGTTTCAAACTGGGAAAAATGATCATCGTAGGAGGTGTCCTTTCACCACACTTATTCAATCGGTATGCTAAGCAAATCATCTCAGGAACTGGATTTTATTTTTTTAATTAGGACATCATTATTGGAGGAAGATTCATAAAAGACATGGTTGCAGTATGCAGACAATGCAATTTGGCGTGCTAAAAGTGAAGAAGACCTGAATCGCTTATTGAGGAAGATCAAAGATGGTAACATTCAGTGAGGATTACGTTTCAACATAAAGAAAAATGTTTTTTTACAAATGAACAAATAAACATGATAAATAATGAAGATATTGAAATTGTTAAGAATATAACTCTTCTTTGATCAGCAATCAATGCCTGTGAAATCCTCATCAAAATATCAAAGGATGCATTGCCTTGGACAACTCTGCTTTCAAAGACCCTTTTAAGATATTTAAAAGCAAACATGTCACTCTGTTGACTAAGGAAAGCCAGTCCCTAGCTAAGGCATTTTTAATTACCTCATGTGTCTGCCATTTTTTGCATTTGGGTACAAAAGAGATCCCATTTCAAGTATCATTAGAAGAGAAGGTTTATTAAGTCTAAAAAGAGACGAAGACACAGACACACCATCTGGTTGAAGGTGACTGTCCATGTGATGTTGAAGAGGCTTCTAAGGGTCCATAACTGAGAGTGGAGATACATAGGGCCTGGGGTGGTGGCAGGGGTGGTGAGGAAACTGGCACAAGGGCACAACTAGTGACAGATCTATACCTCACAGTAAGAGGTGGGGCTACAGAAGAAGGGTGACCTAGGAGTCTTGTTGCTGTAGTTGTTGTTGATGTTAGGTGACATCAAGTCGGCTCTGACCCACAGTGAACCTCTATGCAACAGAACAGAACACTGCCTGGTCCTGGGCCAGCCTCACAACCGTTCTAGGCCTGAGCCCATGGAGGCAGCCACTGTGTCAATCCATGTTGTCCACAGCCTTCCCCTTTATCATTGACCTTCCATTTTACCAAAAATGATGTCCTTTGCCAGAGACGGGTCTCCCCTGACATTTGCAAAGTATGTAAGACAGAGTCTTGCCATCCTTGACTGTAAGGATACTCTGTCCTTACTTCTGCCAATCCGGGTCAGTCTGTCCTTTTTGTACTTTCAATATTCTTTCCTTGCAACGCAAGTCAAATACATCTATTCTTCTACAGTGCTCCTTATTCAGCATCCAACTTTCACATGCGCATGGTGCAATGGAGAATACCTTGGCTTACGTACGCTCACCATAGTCCTCAAAGTAACATCCTTTCTCTTCAACATTCTCCAGAGGTCTTGTCCAGCAGACTTACCTAATGCAACTCATCTTTGAATCTCCTGACGGCTGCTTCCAAGAACCTTCATTGTGGATCCAAGCAAGACAAAATCCTTCAACAACTTCAACGTTTTCTCCATTTAGCATGATGTTACCTATTGGTCCAGTTGTGAAGATGTTGCTCTTCCTCACATTGAGATGTAATCCACACTGAAGGTAACAATCCTTGATGTTCATCAGCTAGTGCTTCAATTCCTCCTCATTTTCGGCAAGTAGCGTTGTGTCGTCTTCATATTGTTGGTTGGTTGTTAAGAAGCCTTCCTTCAATCCTGATGCCACATTCTGTATATGAGCCCGTTTCTCTTATGATTTTCTCAGCATACAAATTGAACATGTATGGTAAGAGGATGAGGATGCACATTTTTCCTGATTTTAAACCATGCGGAATTCCCTAGATCTGCTCACACAACTGCCTCTTGAACCATGTACAAGTTCTTCATGAGCACAATGAAGTCTCCTGGAATTTCCATTCTTCCCAACGTTATCCACAGTTTGTTATGGTCCACACAGTCAAACGCCTTCGCAAAGTCAATGAAACATGAGTACACATCTTTCTTATATTCTCTGCTTTGAGCCAAGATCCGTCTGACCTCAGAAGGATATCCTGTCTCATGTCCTCTGATGAATCTGGCCTGACCTTCTTGCAGTCCCCTGTCAATTTAGTGTTCTAACTGTGAGTGGATTATCTTCAGCAAAGTTGTACTTCTGTGTGCTATCAATGATTTTATTCGATAGTTTCAGCATTCTGTCGGGTCACCTTAATCTAGTGATGGACACAGATATGAATCTCTTCTGATCAGTTAGTCAAGTGGCTGCCTCCCAGATTTCCTCGCATAGATGAGTGAGTGCTTCCAGTGCCTCTTCAGCTTGCTGAAACACTTCAATGGGCATTTCATCAATTCCTGGAGCCGCGCTTTTGACTAATACTTTCAGTGTGGGTTGAACTTCTTCCTTCAGGACCATTGGTTCTTGCTCATCTGCTACCTCCTGAAAGGGTGGACTGTAGATTAGTTCTTTTAGACACAATGACTCTCTGTGTTCTGTCATGCTTCCTGCATCGCTCAATAGTTTGCCTTCGGACTCTTAAGATTGTAGCTTGAGGCTTAAATATTTCCTTGAGTTCTTTCCATTTTAGATATGCTGAGCATGTATTTCCCTCAGTGTTCTGTAATTTTAGGTCCTTGAACATTTTGTTATATATTTGGTTTAATCTTCTCAAATTGCCTTGGAAATTTTCCAGTCAGCCCCTTGACTTCATCTTTTGTTTTAGTTACTCTACAATTAAGAGCAAGAATCGGCGTCTCTTCTGATGTTCACTTTCATCTTTTCTTTTTTCCTGTCTTTTTAGTGACCTTTTTTTCTTCATGAATGATGATCTTGATGTGCTCCCACGGCTCATTAGGTCAGTCATCCTTACTCTTTGATGAATCACATTTTTTTCTTGTGATATTCTCAAAATTCGGGTGGGATTGACTCCAGGTCATATTTTTGCTCTTGCGGACCTTTTAAAATTTTCTTTGCTTTATCCTGAATTTACATTTGAGAAATAGATGGTCTTTTCCACAGTCAGCCCCTGCTCTGGCTTTATCTGTGATATTGAACTTCTCCGGCATTTCTTTTCAGATGCAATCCATTTGATTTCTGTGTCATTGGTTTCACAAAATTCATGATCTCCAGCTTCATTTCTATCAGCAAGACTATGTTTTCAACTACTATTCCTTTCTCTTTCTTTTCCAACTTTTGCATCCGTATCACCAATAACTGTCAATGCATCTTGATTAAATGTTTGATCAGCTTCCTACTGAAGCCATTGATGGGATTCTTCGATTTTTTTTTATCACTAGCTTTTGTGGTTGGTACATAAATGTGAATAATAGTTGTATTGATTGGATTTCCTTGAGGGTGGACAGATATAATCTTATCATAAACAGCACTGTACTTCATAATGGATTTAGAAAGTTTCTTTCTGACAATGAAAAACACACCATTCCTCTTGATTGTGTGATTCCCGGAATAGTAAATCACAGGATTTTCTGATTAAAAATTGCCACTAACAGTACATTTCAGCTCACTAATGCCATGATCTTAATCACTGGCATTCCCTTGCATGTGCTGCTACTTTCAATTTTCCTGAGTTCATACATCGCACATTCCAAGTTCTGATCATTAGGAGGCTTTTAGAGCAGTTTCTCTTTACCTTTAGCTGTGTCCCTCAGCAAACGAAGATCCTGAAGGTTGCTCTCCCACAGGCTTTACATGACCCATGTCGCCAGGATCGACTCTCCCCCAAGAAATCGTCTCCCCGGCAGTCACATTTTGAGTGTCTCCCTCTGATCCATCAGTCTGTGTTGTACTGTGGTGGCCTGTGTGTTGCTGTGCTGTTGGAAGCTATGTCACTGGTATATCAATGCCAGAAGGATCACCCCATGTGAATAGGTTTCAGTGGAGCTTCTGGACTGAGAATAGACATTGAAGAATAGCTCGGCTCCCCAATTTGGAGGGAGAAGCTGCTAAAACCCTTATGCATAGCTTCAAAACATTGTCAAATACTGAAAGCCTACACAAAGCAAGCAGACCACTGTCAAAGTTCTGCTGGAGGGCCATTATTGGGACACATAAAATGCTCGATAGGGGGCTTACAAGATTGATTCAGGGCCTTCTGGCCAAGGCAATCAGGGACAAATTGATAGGGCATGACTCATGACTACACGCCTTCCTGTACCATACCCAGTAATGACCTCCATCCATCAAGGATACACCTCCCTCGGCAACTCCCTAAGAGAGAGCATGCCCCTCCCTGAGCTGTTCTGAGAGGGGTGGGGCCATTCCACTCTGCAGGACATTCTCCCGGAAGGCACGATTGTCCATGGTTAAAGATCAGAAAGCATTCAATGGAGGTGTAATCTCTGTGGAGATACTAAAAATGAACTTTTAACCTGTCATTGCCATCCATATCCTTTGCAAACCAGAATGCTCCTAAATTAAGTTTTAGAACTTACACAGCAAAAACCTGACAAATGGACGAATGACAGAAAGTGACACGACTGAGCTGTGCTATTAAGAATGATATGAAATAGACCACGGACACCGAGAAGAGCAAATGGATCTGTTTTAAAAGATGTACAGTCAGAATGATCCTCACAAGCGAGGGTGGCAAAACTTCTTTCATTTTTTGGGTGGCTATATTATCACAAGAGATCGGACCTACAGGTGCACATCATGGTTTATTGAATACAGGGTCAGGGGAAAGAGGAAGACAAAAAAATTTCATGAGCAGCCTTGTAAACTACAACTATTGGCCTTTCTCCATCTGAAAGGAAAGAAGAGTGAAGGGAATTGAAATAAATATGGATACACTCAGTCCAATGAACTAATGGGCCATACAAATATCCGTCTTCACACCCCTGAGACCTGAAGAATTAGATGGTGCCTGGATATTACTTCCAACTGCTGTGAAAGGGATCGTATTAGAAGGTCCTGTATAAGATGGGAAATAAATGTGGATCAGAACTCAGAGTCATACAAGAGACCAGTCTGACTGGTTATATAGAAACTGGTGGTCCTCAGTCACCCTACAGATCTGGAAATGAATCCACTTCCATGTTAGAAGGATCAGCCTTTGAAGACCAAATGAGTAACATTTTCCCAATGACAAAGTTCAGGGGGTTAGGAAATAAGGAGGAATGGGGACAGCAAACACAAGGCGGAACTGAGAGATGTGATG
This sequence comes from Tenrec ecaudatus, assembly GCF_050624435.1. NCBI lineage: Eukaryota > Metazoa > Chordata > Mammalia > Afrosoricida > Tenrecidae > Tenrec > Tenrec ecaudatus. Next base: position 95,524,744 of record NC_134539.1, read on the forward strand.
GTGCACTAAGAGGGTTTCAACAGAAGTGTTAAAGCAAAATTGGTGTGAATGGTTCATGTGAAACTGAGGAGCTGTTCTGAAAACCTTTACCTACTCCACAATAAAAAATTAGAAAAGATCAAAAGAAGGCGATCCTCAATGAGATGGATTGATATAGTGGATGCAATAATGGGCTGAAAACATAGCCATGATCGTGATCATGGCAGTGAGCCCTGTAACACTGCCCCCTCCAAGGCAGGGTCGCCACGGTGACTTACCAGTTGGCATTGACTGACCAGAACCTAGACAACATAACAACCTGGAGTTGAAAGTTTTAGGCTTTTGAACTTGTGCTCCTATCACGATCCAGACATGCACCCATTGTGTCGAACACATTTATACATTCATTTTTCTCATCATTCTCAAAACCTTTGCTCTCCACTTCTTGATCAGTCTTTATCAAAAGATAAAGCAACTCTTAGTTTAGGTTGACACCCAAAAAAGAAGGTTGCATCTGGATATACAGGGCATTTCACCTATATTAATTCAGCTGGATCTGTCAGGTGTACCTGAGGCCAGTTTTCCAATCCTTCGGGAGTCCCAGAGGAACTGTGTCAGTCTGGGTACTTCAGAGAAACAAATTCATAGGAACTCATGGATCAGAAAGAGTTTTAGATAAAGGGTAAGTGCACATCAAGAAAACATCCCAACCCAGTGCTGCCCAAGTCCACAAGTTCAACATTAACCCATTAACCCATATGTCCAACACCAATCCACAAAGTCCTCCTCCATCTCACAAAACAGACACAATGATGCCAACGGCAAGAAAAAGCCGAGTCAGTGAATGTGTAAGCATCTCAGCGCTGGCAGGGGTCTCCACACGGGTGCTCCAGCACCCAGGGCTGCAACGGGGTAGGTCCATGTGGCTTCTCCTCAGGGATGTCTTGTAGGAAGTGAGCCTTGCAAGCTGAAGCTGGGAACTGGCTAAGGCAGCTGCACCCTGGTGCAACCATCACAAAGCAAGAGATCCGAGAACTCGAAAGGCGAGGCTCACTGAGCCACTATCCCTCTGCCCTTCAATTAAGCCCACATGTGTTTATCGGCCAGGTTGGCACAACAAACGACCTCAGGAACCTATTCCTTAGCTCCTTTTGTAAACATTAGCAGTCTTCCATCCAGGGTGGAAGAACACATAGGCTTTGACCAAAGAGACAATGCTATAGACGTTTGTTTTGGATCCAGGACAGTTAGTGATGTGCAGGGAGGCAGAATCCATGATTGTACTTCTCAGAAGTTAGGAATTTGTTGAGACAGCCAGGCACGGAGTCCCTCTCACACAGGTGCTACACTGGGCTGTGAGACAACATGAAGAAGAGGTTGTGGCATCAGGGTGGGAGGTGACAGTGGGCGCAGCTGAAAGCCCAGCAAGTAGCTACTCTGGGGTACAGAGTGCTCTAAAAGTCATTGGCAGGCAAGCCCACCTCATCAAGGGTGATAAAGGGCGTCCTCCAATGAGCAACACTGAGAACGACTCCTAAAGATTGAGTGGGTCCAAGGAAGTCAAGTCACAAAGGGGTGAGGGGAGTATTAAAGGGACCCTGACCTGGGGGTGAAAACCCCTGACCCTTGTCCCCAGTGGGAGATCCAGGGCATCCTGTAACCTAACCAATTGCAGATATCAGGCTCTGCATCACCACGGTACATCTGTGCACAGGGCCCCCCACGTGTTTCCCCTCCTTTCCCAGATACACACATTCAAAAACATAGATCCTCTCATCATTTCCAACTCATACCAATATCATACTCATATCATGCTCTGTATGATGCTCATCTCAGAGTAGAACTGTGCGCCACTGGGCTTTAAATGGCAGTGTTTTCACCTGAGGTACCTCTGAGAGGACTTGAACTTCCAATCTTTGGGAAACAGTTGAGCATGTTAACTGCTTGAAATAACCAGGGACTCCTCGGCCCCTCCCCCCCCGCCCCACACCTAAGTAGCAAACTCACTTGAATATTCCACACAAATTTCCTCAATTCGGAACAGAAAACACAAGAAATGCTTCAGACGGGGAAACACGTCTATCAGCTTACTTGAAATGTAGTTTGCTCCTTTCTAGAGTGTTGAACACACGGAAAAGCCTTTCCAAATATCTCAAACTTCTGCTGAGTAGGCCAAAGACAGCTTTCCATTTGTTCCACCCACAAATTGCTGTGTCCATAAAGCCTCCCATTAAGTGGCACTCAATTACAACATGTATAATTTACACCGTGCCCCTCAATCGAGGGCCTGTGCTGGGGCGGGTCCTTCCCCACAGTCTTCTGGGTGTGCACACTGATGCAGATGACATGCACGTGTGTGATAATTAAATGGGGCATAATTACCATTCCAAATGATTGCTGACACTCTGTGGTTGCAAAAGGATTAATCCTCAGAGCCTTACAAAAGCAGTCTCATTGCTGGATCTAAATGCGATTGCAAAGAACGCAACTTATAATAACCACAAGCCCTGATGCACACTTTCAGGCATCCTTTCTTCCATACAGTAATTTGCTCATCCGATCCACCTGAATTAGACTCCTGGAGTGAGGAGCTAGCTGTCCAGGGATGCCAGCTGGGCTGGCACCCACACGACTCACCCAGTGGGAACGTGAGAGCCACGCCTCAGTTGTCCAGATACTGGCACTGGCCCCAGCACAGAGTCGAGTATTGGATGACCCCCACCCACCTCCAAGAGAAGAAGAATCGCTTCCTGTTGCCCAAAGAAGTGGCTGAGATGGCAAACATGAAGAGTCAAGGAACCAAGAGGGTCATGGGGAGGAGAAGAGATTCCCCCACTCTCCAAATAGCAAACACACCCCAAGGTCAAATTGGGAGATCAGAGAGGAGTCAGTGTCTGCTAGGTTCATGGTACTTTGCCAGGTGCCCGGCACACATGATCTCAGTCATTAAGCGGAGCTGTCCAAGGACACAGGCGTTCCCATCTTTCCTATAACGCATGGACCCCTCGATGGTGCAAAAGCTAACACGTCAGGCCTGTTACCTGGAGAGCTAGAGAGTCAAGTCCAACCAGAAGTTTTGGGGAAAGGAAAAAAAAACAAAACTCCGGTGATCCACTTCTGAAAAATCAGTCTTTGAAAACTCCACAGAGCATGATTCTACTCTGACACCACGTGATCTCCATGTGTGAGCGCTGACATGACGAGTGACTTTTTTAACAGCATGGGGCCTCTGAGCGGCCTTCCAATGGAACCCAGAGTCACACGCTTAGCGAGTGGCAAAGCTAAAATTTACAAGTACATTTGCAGGGATAGAATGCCCAGGCTCTCTCAGAAACGTCGGAAACCACCCCAGAAGGTAGATGACTGGGAGGAAGGGAGGAGTGTACAACAAACAGAAAGAAGGAGAGGGGCTGCCCTTGATCTGAAACTGACTCTTCACTTTCAGGAGCACAAGAGTGACCCTGAGCCAGCTTCCCTCCTGGCCAATAGTGCCCACTGCGAGAGCAGATTTCAGCTACTTCCTCGCTGATAAAGAACAACCTAGGCAACTCGAAACCTTCTTTTCCACGAGGCTCCTGGCACCAGAGGCCCCTGGCATATTGATGTTTCCCCCCCTCTTCTTTCCCACAGCACTCTGACAGCACACCCTACTGATTTATTTAATGCAGTTTATCTCACAGTGTGTTTCCCAAATGCTGGGTGGGTTTCTCATCCCACTGCCAAATTGGCTGGTTAAGAAAACAAACACCATGTGACAAAATACCAACCATGGGCATCACCAACCTGGGTCTCCTTTATAATCTACATTTTTCCTGATTCCCTGTGAAAGAGATGGCATACATGGTGAAACGGCACTCTGGTATTCATTCGCATGATGATTTGGATGTCCCTGCTATGTCAGCAGCATCCCCTGCATCAGTTAGCATCTGCAGTATTTATAACGAGTTGAATATGCATCACATTTATTAACTGCAGCAATTGTGCTGATATCTCCATTTAATCAGTGTTACTACAGACAAGTAAAGTAATTCCCTCACACTCATACATAAATGGCATTACCTTTTCAAATCCAAAAGGTACCATTTCATGATCTAAGATGCTCGGGGAATAATTTCATCTTTGAGTGAGAGAAGCCAATGAGGAAAGCTGTGTGTTGTCTCTGGGATGCTGCATCTGAAGATTAAATAATGCATAAATTGTGGAGCAGCCACCAAGAGGTGAGCCCTCCAGAGACTCTCAGATGCCTCAACGTTAGTTCTTAATAGTGTTAAATAAATATATCCTCTGCCTGCAGAGACTTGGCGTTTGCTCAGGAGCCGGATAAAGAACCTTGTGGCATGGAAGGCAAAACAACTGATTAGATAGTCTTTTAAAGATGGTGATTGTATTTTTATCCTTGATATTAATTAAAGCTTGAGGATGTTCCAGGCTCGTCACTAAACACTTGATTTATATCTCATCCCTCCTCAAATCAACCGTCTAGAGCTGGTATTATTATAATGATCTCACTGTCAAAGCCGATAGAACTGTCGCCTCTGCATGCGTTGTAGTCAGCACTGACTCATGCTGACCTTCCATGTGACAGAAGGAAATATTGCCTGCTCCTAGTCCATCTCATAACCTTTGTTATGTTCGACCTATTGTCGAGGCCATTGTGCCAATCCCGCTCACGGAGGGCTGCTCTCATTTTTACAGACCCTTGGCTTTGCCAAAATATGCCCTTGGCGAGGATTGTCTTTCTTGGTGACACATCCCAAGTAACCAAGCCACGGCCTCACCATTCTCCCTTCGGAGGCCAGTCTCCCATTCGAAGGAGCACTTTGGCTGCATTCTAAAATGCATTTGTTTGCTCCTATGGAATTTCTCGGCATGTACACTATTCATCACGGACACCGCAGCGCAAGCACATCGATTCTTCGGACTTCCTTTTGCTTATTCAGTGGTTACATATAAGAGGGGACTTCAAAAATCATTATCTTTTAATTAAATCTTCCCACCAACTTTTTGGCACCTCCTCATAGATGAGGCAATTGAAAACACCATGGTTTAAAAAAATACAAACATGGGTTGGGGTCAGATGCATCTTCGATTAATCAAACCCAGTTGAATCTGCTTCCACAACATCTCGGTGGGCCTGGCAATTGGTCAAGGCTACTTAGTGTTAATGTGTTTTATGTGCAGTGGGGGCGGGGGTGCAACAAACGGCAATGACTTAGGTCTCAGGTGTCCTAGTGATCTAGCTCCTGCCAGGCAAACTGCTCACATAGTCCCGTAATTTTGTAAAATTTGAAAAAGCAAGATATTTTATCAGTTAAGACCAGTGTTGTTTGCCCTGCAATTTTCTTGTAAGTCACAAGGTTTCTCTTCCCTACTAATGCTGGAATGGCTGCAAAGATTTTTGAGAAAACTACATTTAGAAACGGCTTGTTTTCACCTTGTTATTGTTGTTAGGTGCTATCAAATCATCAACTCAAAACTCACTGCCATTGAGTTGATTCCAACTCAGAGTGAGCCGAAGCAACAAAGTAGAAATGCCCCGGTGGATTTCTGAGACTGTAAAGCTTTGTGGGGATATAAAGCCTCACCTGTCCCCTTCAGAGTGGCTGGAGGTTTCAAATGACCGACCTTGTGGTTAGCAGCCGACTGCCTAGCTCGCTATGCCACCAGGGCTGCTTCAGAATCCCAAAATGACTAGAAACACACAGCCCCAGATCCTGCATCCTCCTCACAATTGCTGCATTCGAGCCCGTTGTTGTAGACACGGTCAACCCCTCTTTTTTACCAAGCAGGATGTCCTTCTTTGTCAAGGCCTTGTTCCTCCAAACATCATGTCCAAAGTATGTGAAATGAAATCTCACGATACTTTGTGATAAGCCTTCTGGCTATACATTCTCCAAGACAGCTTTACTTGTCATCTGGCATTTTAGGATATAGTCGGTATTCTTTGCCAACGCTGTAATTCAAATGCCTCCATTCTTCCCCAGTCTCTCCTGCTCATTGTCCAGTGTTCACATGTATAAGAAGCGACTGAGAAAACAACGGGACTGACAGTTCTGGGGGGACATGGGACAGGGGAGATGGAGGGAAAGGAAGTGGTGTTAACAAACCCAGTGAGTGACAAGGGAACAACAAGCGATCCAAATCTGTGGTAAGGAGGGTGTAAGAGGCCTGGTAGGGGATGATCAAGGGTAATGTAAGCAAGAGGAATTACTGAAACCCAAATGAAGACTGAGCATGATAGTGGGACAAGAGGAAAGTCAAAGGAAATAGAGGAAAGAGCTAGAGGCAAAGGGCATTTATAGAAATCTAAATAAAGGCATACACATGGGTGAATATATATATGAGGATGTGGATATGGATCAATGTGCATATATTTATAGGTTTAATATTAAGATAGCAGATGGACATTGGGCCTCCAGTGAAGTACTCCCTCAAGGCAAGGACACTTTGTTCTATTAAACTGGCATTCCATGATGTTCACCTTCCCAACACAATTGTTGAAGACAAAGCGGATGTATAAGCAAATGTGCTGTAAAAAGCTGATGGAGTCCAGCTAGCAAAGACATAGCATCTAGGGCCTTAAAGACTTGAAGGTAAACAAGCGACCATCTGGCTCAGAAGCAACAAAGCCTACATGGAAGAAGCACACCAGCTTGTGTGATCACGAGGTGTTGATGGAATCAGGTATCAGGCATCAAAGAACAAAAAATCATATCATTGTGAATGAGGGCGAGTGTGGAGTGGGAACCCAATGCCCATCTGTAGGCAACTGGACATCCCCTTACAGAAGGGTCTCGGGGAGGAGACAAGCCAGTTAGGGTGCAGGGTAGCAACAATGAAACATACAACTTTCCTCTAGTTTCTAAATGCTTCCTCTCCCCTCCCCAACCCACCCCACCCTCTATCATGATCCCAATTCTACCTTACAAATCTGGCTAGACCAGAGGATGTCCACTGGTACAGATAGGAACTGGAAACAGGGAATCCAGGGAAGATGATCCCTTCAGGACCAGTGCTGAGAGTGGCAATACTGGGAGGGTAGACGGAGGGTGGGGTAGAAAGGGGGAACCAATTACAAGGATCTGCATATAACCTCCTCCCTGGGGGAAGGACAACAGAAAAGTGGGTGAAGGGAGACATTGGGTAGTGTAAGATATGACAAAATAATAATTTATAAAGTATCAAGGGTTCATGAGGGAGGGGGAAGGAGGAGGGAGTGGGGGAAATGAGGGGCTGATGCCAGGGCTTAAGTGGAGAGCAAATGTTTTGAGAATGATGAGGGCAAAGAATGTACAAATGTGCTTTACACAATGGATGTATATATGGATTGTGATAAGAGTTGATGAACCCCCAATAAAATGATTTTTTTTTAAACAGAAGAAATAACTGAAAACACCATGGCCTGCGACAGGCAAGCCTTAATTCTCAACATGACTTTGCTTTTTAACATTTTAAATATGCCGTTTGTAGCAGATTTGCCCAATGCAAAATCACTTTATTTCTTGATGGCTGCCTCCATAGGCATTACTTGTAGATCCAATTAAATGAAATTCTTGAAAACGTCCACGGTTTTCTGTTTATCTGACGTTTATTGATCCAACTGTGAGGATTTTTGTTGGTGGTGCTTTACACTGAACCCACGTGTAAGGAAGGCTGTGGACTTGGATATTCATCAGTAAGTGGTTCAATCCTTGTTTTCAGTGAGCAAGGCTGTGTATATTAATCTTCCCCCAATCCTCATGCCATGCTCTTCATATATTCAGAAGAGGACTTGAGGGTCCTCCAATTATTTCCTTAGTCTAAAGATTGAATAAGGATGTTGAAAAGATACAATCTTGATACATATTTCTCCTGGTTTTAAACTACGTGGTATATCCTTGTTCTGTTTGAACGACTGCTTCTTATCTATGAAGATGGTCTGCATGAACACAATGAACTATTCTGGAATTCTTCTTTTTAATGTTATCTATTCTGCGTTAGGCTCCATACAGTCAGTATAACGCTTCCAAGCATCAATAAATTCAATAAACCTCTTTCTGAAATCGTTTGCTTTCAGTCAAGATCTATTTAACCCTCATGTCATCTTCTGAATCTGGCGTGAATCTCTAGTAGCTCCATGCCAATGTCCTGGTGCATTGTTTTGTCAATTTCCTTCAGCACAATTTTGCTTGCATATGATATTAATGACATTGTTTGATAATTTCCACATGCTGTTGGATCACCTCTTTTTGGAACAGACCTAAATATGGATCTCGTCTAGTTACTCATTCTAGAAGCAGCTTTCCAAATTTCTTGGCAAGGAGACGTGAGCACTCCAGCATTGTCCAAACATCTCCATTTGAATTCTGTCCATTCCTGGGGCCTTGCTTTCCACCAGTGAGTTCAGTGCAGCTTGGAGTCAGATGTCCACGCCGCTGATGCTAGATACTAAAATATGGAATGGCTGAAAGGGTAAGCATCGATCCATTTTTTTTAAGAGTAGCTTGTGTATTCTTTCTCTTTTCTTTGATTCTTCCAGCCTCCTTCATAGTTTGCCCCAGGAATCCTTTAATACCGCAACTTGAGGCTTGAATTTCTCCTTCAGTTCTCTTAGCTTGAGAAATGCCAATTGTATTCTTTTTTGCATCACACTATTTCACTTCTTGAGCCAGCCTTGGAAATGTACTGTCCAGGTCTTAGGCTTCATCAGTTTTCTGTTGCTTCGGCTATTCTGTGTTCAAGGGCAATTTTCATTCTCTCCCGGCAGGCATTTGAGTCTCCTTCTTCCTTTCCAATCTGCTTGATACACTTTTGCTTTCTTCATGTATGACATCAGTTAGTCAGGGTAGACTAGAGAAACAAATTCATAGACAATCATATGTGTATAAGAAAGAACTTTACATAAAGAGCAATTGTACATTAATAAAACATCCCAGCCCAGTCCAGATCAAGTCAATAAGTCTGATAGTAGCCCACATGTCTGATACCAGTCTCTAAAGTCCTCTTCAGACTCATGCAACACATGTAGAAAGATCACAGGCCTGTGAGTGGAAAGTCTTATGGATCCAGTGGCAGCGGAAGCATCTCAGTGCTGGTAATGGTCTCCATGTGGCTCCCTCCTCCAGCTTCAGGGCTCTAGCTCCATAGGTGTAACTTCTTGTCTTGTCAGAGGAAGATGAAGCAGAGAGTGTGGGTCTGGCCTCCAGTGGGCTATTTATCTCCATAGCACCTCTAAATGAGGTCATCAAGCTGTGACCTGGTTGACAGGCTAAACTTCACCCCTTCACTCTTAACAGTCTCAAGTTGATACCAGATTATGGAACTACCACAATATCCTTCATGTCGGTCCCAACTCTTCTGGTCATCAATCATTGGTGTGCCAAATCTACTCTGGGGATCTTCACTAAATTCTGGCAGGGTGTACTCAAGTTCAAGTGGTTCATTTCATTTTTGATGACTTCCACTTTACCCAGATGCATACTTCACACAATTCTCATTCCAGTTATTAATGAATGTTTACAGCTGTTGCTTCTCATTAACTGTGCCACATCAATTGAGAGTCCTCATACCTTCACTCCATTCATGACTGTTTTGTATTAATTATTTATCATTCCTGTCCTAGATATATTCCTTGTAACGTCTACCAAATATGTTGGTAGAACTATGCAAAGGGAGGTATTTGTTGTCCATCAAGGGGATTAAATAGCTTGATAATGATGCAAATAAGGTAAATAGCACCTTTTGGGTGGGATAATGCAAATTAAATATATGAAACCCAATGGTGGAGATTGGTTGGTTTTGCCATTCCAACTAGGTTTAAAATGAATTATCCTAGAATCAGAAAGGGTCATTTCACTACCATCAAGAAAGAAGAGCAAAGTTCTTAGTGTGGAACCTCCTTCATTCAGGAGACTAGGCCTGTGACATCATAGAGGGTGAGAGCTGGCAGAAAGCGGTGACAGCAGAAGGAGGAGACCAGCAGGTAATGGTGTGGAGGGCTTTCCAGATCATGTAATGAGAAAGATGAGTGTCTTTGGGTCCTACACTAGGGATGGGGGTGATCTAGGTTTGCTGATCCATAGAACTAATGTTGACTACTTTTGGATGAATACTTGCTGGTAAAGTTGCTTGCCACTGTGCACTTAATTGACAGAGAGAAGAAAACTCGGTTGAACTTTGTTTCACTTGCCCGAGCATGGCAGAGACCAAGGAGTTGCATGGCTGAGAGGCCCAGGTCCAGAAAGAGGTATGTTTGCAGACATGCCTGAGAAGAGGTTGTCCTGATAGACGCATTCTATTCTGTCTGTGAGTGCCATGTGGCTATGACAACCAATCATCAAACCCAATAGAGCAGCGGTTTTCAACCTGTGGGTCACCACCCCTTGGTGTTGAATGACCCTTTCACAGGGGTCATCCGATTCACAACAGTAGCAACATCGCAGTTATGAAGTAGCAGCAGAAATCATTTTATGGTTGGGAGGTCACCACAACATGAGGAACTGTCTTAAAGGGCCGCGGCATCAGGAAGGTTGAGAACCGCTGCGTCAGAGAAACAGAGAGTGCTGTGGGAGCCACTATTGTTTTCAGAACCAGTTGGAGGGTGGAGACACATCTGAGCTTGATCTCATAGGAATTAGTTTGGGGTTAATGGTAAATGGTTTGGGTTAATGCTAATGATACTTCCTTCTCCATCCTGTAAAGTTAGAGGAGGTCAGATGCTGCCCCCATGCCACCTTGTAACAAGGTCCCTATAGACAACTCCAGTCATATTTTGAGTCCCCTTCAACTTAAAACGCTAATCTTCCAGAACTATATCAAGTTCCACCGCTATTAAACGGTGTTAATTGGCCAGTTTTTCAGACATAGATCTCCAAGTCTTCTTTTCAAATCTCTCTTGGTCTGGAAGTTCTATTGAAACCTGGTCACCAGGGAGGACCCTGCTGGCATTTTATGTACCAGGGACCAAGCTTCCAGCATCACAACAAGAGGCAAGCTCTCACAATAAGACACAGTCACGGGCAAGTGGCAGGTTTGAGCCCATAAGGATGCAGTGTCGTGGTTTTCAGTCACTTCAGCGTGCAGTTAACGGGGCTAGTTTTCTCAGGGTGGAAATCCAAGGAGACTTAGACCCAATCTCACCTGAGCTCACCTCACAACAGCGTGGAGATTACAATATATGCCCCCACAGGCCTGGGCACCAGACGCATGTGGTAATGGAGGAGAAACAAGAATGGAAGTAAACCAAGTCAGAAGATAGTTGTGGAAAATTCTTTCCAGTCTTGTTGTTAGGTTCCGTCAAGTCAGCTCTGCACCCTAGTGACCCTGTGCGCAACAGTCTCTGAGCTCCCATATGAGAGAAATGTGGTCCAATTTCCCACAAATTTGACAATAAGCCTAAATGCACAGTGATAATGATGGATAAAAATCTTCAAATCAACTAAAAGCACACCCAAGACATTCCACCGACCATAACAAAAATGTAATTATCTTGAGATGATCTCTACAGATAATTAAATTCAGAAGACCAAAGAGTAGTGGGAAAGTTGAAGAAAAAAATATCGAACCGTCTGCCAAGTAGTTCATCATATAAATGTTGTTGCTAATGGCCATGAAGTCAGTTCAGTCTCACGGTGCCTCTACACATAACAGAACCACAGGTAGCCTGGCCCTGTGCCATCTCCACGACTGGTGGCATGGTTGAGTTCATTGTTGTGGCTGTTAATTGAGTGTCTATCTGCATACATCAATTTTGTGATTCGATTGCATTTTCAGCTATCTCGTGTTTTTATCAATGTGTTATGATTTATTTTCTAAATTCATAAATATTCGACTTTATATGTGCTTTTTTATTCATAACCTGATGTTCTTCTCCTTAAGGAAAACCATCTGTAATGATATAAACCTTATGCCTCAGAATAAATACCTGGATCTGCTCTGCCTGCAAAGCCCCTCTGAAGAGAAGGCGCTTCTTCATATTAAATCTACATTTCTCTTGTTTCCTATCATGAAATTCTCCTGTGGGATTTTCCAATCCCAATGACATCTAGAGCCCCTTCATAATGCGCAGCCTGGGTCTTTGAAACAGCTCCGGTTCAGACACCGTATCAGGGGACATTTGTTTAATTGCGCACGTCACAACTGGTAGTTCTCTTTTAGTTTTGCTTGTAAGCAAAGGTAGGAACAAGTTTGTGTGCAAGGTAGCAGTTGCACAGACATCTGATCCACATTTTTTTTAACAATTTATTGGGGCTCATACAATTCTTATCACAGTTCATACTAATACATACATCAATTGTATAAAGCACATCTGTACAGTCTTTGCCCTAATCATTTGTTTCTATTTTCTTTTTTTACATTTTATTAGGGACTCCACATTTTTATGGACTGATCCTTTTCGGACCACACCTCCTCTAGCTTGGTTCATTTCTTTTTTTCCTCCTCTTCGCCCCAATCTTACCAGTTATGGTTCAGGTATTTCTAGGGTAGCTTTGTTAAAGCTTCGAATTCTTTATTGAATTAGACTCATTAGATGTTCACATAAACTAAATGAAATATGCACATGCACACACATATGTATATTAAAGAAATAAAATTTATAAATGAGTACATAAATAAGCAGGATGCAAATGGTTATTTTCATTTACATGTTTCAGCTTGTTAATGACGTCTGCATTTATTGGATGGGAAATTAGCAAGGTCGAGTTCAAGGAGAGGGGATGGACACGTCTTAGTCGTCTTGTATATGCATGACAACTAACCTAATCTTCTGCCTTTATGTTCTTTCTTACCAAAGGTGGCCCCTATTGCACCTTTCAGTATGGTTTTTGACTGGGCACTCACTGTCATCAAATTGATCCCGACACATAGTAACAGTGTAGGGTTTCTGAAAGTGTAAATCTTTATGCAAAAAACATCCTGATCATCCTCCCATGGAGCAACTGGTGGATTTGAACCACTGACTTTATAGTAATCAGTTCAACCCATTACACCAGCAGGGCTATCAGACTAGTAGGCCTTTGGTAGAAATTTAAAATTCATAGCATACTTGTTATGAATTCATTGCTTGCAAACGATGCTGTGGCAACTACAAAGACACGTCAGACACACTGGGCCCTTATTTGCATTTTGCAGACAAAAAAGACCTGTTGTCAAGTGAGGCAATCCACGCAGGTATGAGAAGTCGGGTGATGGAGTTAGCATCGAAATTCCAAACAAACAGGAACGTGCAAACACCAGACTCCTTGGCAACAAAGCATAGCAGCATCCTAGAAATCATGAACTAAACTTCTCTAACGGCACAAAGAAAGTTGAGGATGTTTTAGCCTTATCTAAAGACTAAGTGCAGAAAAAGGAATCAATCAATAAGTAGTGTTGGGATCATTGGTAGCCAACCTAGAAAATTATGACGCTGGATTCATTGCTCACATAGTACACATAATAAACCAGATCCAAGATTAAAATGTAACAAATCGAAATGACAAAACTAGTACATGAAACAAGAAAAAAATAAAATTTACATAAAAGAAGAGAATGATAAAGTTGACTATGTTAAAACTGTCCTCATGGTTAAAAAGAATGATGATAGTAGGACAGGTCAGAAGAATAGCCAATTTCTAGGCAAAATATTGGCAACACAAAGAATTGAGAACTCCTTCGAGTCAACCAGAAAGAAACATAAAAACTTGAATTAATCATGCAAGAAATTGATGTGAATAGCAGTTCATGGGAAAGGAAAAGCAAGTGAGTCTAAGGCATTTAAAAAATACACATCATTTTATGAGTTATCAATGTTCCCATGGTTAAGGCATTGAGTTATCAAAGCTGCAGAAAAACTGATATTCTCATTCCAATCGGTTGGTGTAAATATAAATTGACTCAACATCTATGGCGGATAAATTTGCAAATGGTTGCTTGCCACGTTTTTGTGCACACATATGCACTTACACACATTCCTAACATTTCTGCTTCTAGGTATTTTTCCTATATGTATTCTAACATACTTATGATCTATCTCAGGCCATTCAGATTCATTCAACATAGTTTCAGTAGTGAAAATATCGAAACAATTGAAATAGTCATCGGTTGATAGTAGTACAGTAAGTGATTAGATTAACCACCCACTCAAAAGAAAGCATTGCCTTTGTAAATTACAACGGCCAAAACAAAAACAAAACCCTGCACTAGTGCACATGTGAAAAATAACCAAGATATTCTTTCTGGTTTCATAAGAAAATAACTGTAAGAATAGCATTGCAAAGGAAGAGTTAGGGGATATGTATTCTTATTTCATTATAGTATGTTTAAAAAGATACACAGGAAACTCATGAGCATTGGGTGTCGATTCAAGCAGGAAAGATCTGGTAATTAGACACAGACTTAATCTTCTTTTTTGTAATATAAAATTGTCCGAACCATGTAAATGTGTGACATAATCAAATATTCAAAGTTTTAAGACAATTTAAATCGAAGAAGTGTTTCAAAATAACATTTTTCTGAGATGCACACTTTCAGAAAAATGGTCAAGAACTTTTGGGTGGTAGTAGCTTGAGAGAGTTGGTCAGGGTAGTCAACACATGGAAGCTTGGGGCTTGGGTTTGCAGTGCAACCCTGCACTAAACCCTCCATCCTCATCCCAGATCCATCCATGCCCCTGGTCTTCCATTTGAAAGCGATGGTCTTGCGGGGGTCCTCAAACTACGCCCCACGGGCCACATGCGGCCTGCCGAGGACATTTATCCAACCCACTGGGTGTTTTCCCCTGTTTGTTTTATACTTCAAAATAAGATCTGTGCAGTGTGCTAGGGATTTGTTCATAGTTTTATTTAAACTATAGTCCGGCCCTCCAACGCGTCCGAGGGACAGTGAACTGGTCCCCTGTTTAAAAAGTTTGAGAACCCCTATAGTATCATGCCTGTTCTTTGGGAAAGCTGCGAGACTTGACCAGCAGTGAAGTCTGTGACCTAGGGTTCCATAGGTCTGGGGATGAAAATGGACCACACATGATATTAAATAAACAGTAATCTTTAAAATAACCCCATTCTATGAGAGAAACAAAGCTTAGATGAATTCTATGATTTCCTCAACCAAGGACATATAGCAGACAGTTGAGACAAGATAAAATATAAAAGCTTGATTTTCAACAGAAAGAAAAGACCTCAGTTACTGGACAAAGAGAAATGTGCAACACACCCAGGGCCCTGGAATCCTTGGAGGAGACTAATGCTTCCTGGAAGGCTAGGGGTTGGAATCCAGCCAGAGGAACCTCTCTATTTCTGAAAAAGCAGAGCCGTGGAAAACCGGACAGATGACAGCGCTACCCTGAAACGCATGGTGTTGCCATGAGTTCAGATCTACTCAAGGGCAACTAATGTACTAAGGGCGTGACTCAGGCACAGGTGAGGGGCCAGCAGTACAGAGAAGTAGCTGGCATGGCATGGCATGGGGAGAGAAAGAAGAGGCTACAGTCAAACAGCACACGCGCGCGCATACACACACACACCCCTCTGAGCAACGTCTACTACCAACCATCCTGACAAGATCCCTGACTCAAGCTGCTCCTCTGGGAAGTCAAGGACAATGGCCGGCAAAGGTCATGGCTCTCTGACAGCAAAGCCAAGAAATTGAATCAGCAGAGGCGTGGACAAAGCTAACGATAATCTTTGAGGGGCCCATCAAACTTCTGTGATGTCCACTTTTCCCCATGGCCCCTCCACAGCCAGTGGTCGAGGACGCCATTTCAGAAACAAACGTGCCTTTATTTACGTCACCCTTGATCGAAGGTAGGCTATAAGGAGCTGAGGTCACTGTCGGGGCAAAAACAAACGTACTCGAGGCCCTATATTAAGAAAATCACTATCTTCTACCTGTTAGTGAGAATAGACTTGTATCGACAGGACATCTTCTTCCGTTTATCTCCCCGTCTCCGGCCCAGCACACATTGCTCACAGCTGAGCATTTTCTCTTCAGGCACAGCCAGCAGGCCTCTAAATAGGAAGATGATTGTGTTCCTAGGATCATCAGTAGGGGAACAGCCAGTCTCTACCCAAAAAATTGGAGCCTCTGCTCTCTCCTGAGCCCCGTTTTCTCCATAGGCAGCCTGTAATTTTGCTGTGCAGGGCACCGCCTAGCTCCTAGATTACATTCATTCCACACATCCACGAAGGCCTCGGAAAGTCTGCAGGCAAATGGAACCAAAGGATAAGGGAAGTTTTCTATAAACTTTTGGAAGTCCTCTTTTTACCGGAACTCTTAGAGTCTGAAATAGGTCCAGCAGGGCGTCTGGAAGACACAGGGGATTGCTCATGACTGGACATTTGGGGTTTGATGGAAAATATGGCCTTGGTGACAGAAACGGCGCTGGAGAGGGCACGATAGAATTTTGCAAGACCAGTGAGTTGTTGGCTGCAAATACATTTTTCTGACAGGATAGCAACTGTACACGTGGACTTGACCGATGGAATGCACAAGAAGAAATAACGAAGAGGCTCACATATTATCACCCCAAACAAGGCTATCAGCTGAGGGTGTAATGCATCACGAATGGTTCGTGTGCAGCATGAGAGCGAAGGTAAAACATGAAGGCTAAGGTTATTGATTTAATTTTAGAAGGAGTGGGTGAAAGAACTAAGCCGCAACGAAGGACATCATTTTCAAAATGCTATCGGGTTCTAGGCAATGGAACTTGCATATTTGTAAATTTTGTATCAAACAAACATTTAGGATCTTAACATATACTACATTATATATGCTGACCAAACATTCACTACACCTTGTTTAATTACTTTCCTGTGCTTAAATTTTTGCAGATCTTGTTTTGTGTGAGAAATACTTGCCTTGATGTAGTTAATGGATTTTGCGAGCAACTTCTAATACTTCACACTATGCGTATCTGTAGTCTCATTTAAAATAAGTGCAACCAGGAAGCAGGTTTTGAGTGTTTCAGAACTTAAGTGAAATAAAAATTCAAGGGAAAATGTACTTATGCAATGGGAAAAATAAAAGTCCCAAAGTTTGAGAGAAAAAAAGAATATTAAAGCAAGCCCATGAGACCCAAAAATACAACCTTTAGAGCTTGTCCCACCTGAATTTAGAGACCATCTCAGTGACAGATTTGCACATTGGATACTTGTGACTGAAGCTCAGAAAAGTTGCGGGATGATATCAAGAACATTCTACATGATGAATGAAAAAGAGTCATTACAAAAGACAGCAAAGATCAGATTGGAAGTCAAGAGCGCCTCTCAAGCCTACTCTTGCACACAGACGGGGCACCTGAATCACAGGATGAGGTAAGAGAACGGAATAAAACTGTCCCAGGTGGCTAGAGAATAAAATTCAAATGCTATATTGAAATGTGCACAGCTAGAAACCAAAAGGGAAGCGCCCACTCAACATTTCTTAAACTGAAAGGTGTGAAGAAAAATTCAAACCTAAGTGTCAATATTAAAGGATTCTATAGATAAAGTATTGAATAAGAAGATGGGAAAATATAGTTACTGTTCCAAAAACATTTGTTCAACCTTTCACCATTTTAAGAGGTTGCATATTATCAATAACCAATGATATTGAAGGAGCCAGGGTAGTATAATAGGCTACTGACCACAAGATTAGCAGTTCAAAACCACCAGCCACTTCATAGGAGAAAGATGAGGCTTTCCATGCCTGTAAAATTATATTCTTGGAAGCCCATAAGGGCAGTTCTGCTCTGGGTATCTATGAATTGAAATCAACTTGATGACAGTTTGAATGAATGGTATTGAAGGAAGAATTCCAAATTTCATTGATGGCATTGGCAAAAAAAAAAAAAAGAGGCTCCAGGAATTGAAATACTTTCAAAAACTAATGCAGGCCTGAAAGCACTCACTTGTCTGAATGGCCGACTGACTAGAAGAGAACCATAGTTGCGCCCATTCGAAAGAAGGTTTACCCGAAAGAATGTGGAAATTACCAAACAATATCATTAATGTCACAAGTAAGGAAAATTTTGCTGAAGATAAAATTAAAGCAGTTGGAGCAGCATATCAAGAGGGTCAGCAGTGGATCGCGGGTGGGATTCTCACTTCCAGAAAGTAGACTCAGTTCTATTCCGGGCCCACGTACCTCATGAAATCACCACCCCTCCCTCTAATCCGTGAAGGTGCGTGCGAGCGTGGCTTTGATGGTGAGCAGGTTTTCAGCAGAGAATTCAGACTAAAACGACCAAGAATGTCCTGGTGAACTACTTCAGCCAAGCAAAGCCCTAGGGGTCATAACGGTCCCATCTGCAGTCCCCAGTGGTGACGGTGGAGGGCCGGGCAGCATTGTGCTTAGTGGTGTGTTGGGGCATCATGAGCTGGGAGACGATTCTCCAGCAGCTAACACCAAGGTGCTCTCAGCAACAGACATGTATGACTCTACGGGCCATGCAGGAGACCTACCGAAAGGGTGCGTTTGTGCCTTTTCTTTACAGAGCTCGGTCTAGCACCTGGCCACTCATTTGCTTAACTAACCCTTGGGTGTCTAGGTGCCAGGTCATGGCGGTGCTGTGCCGCCTATGAGGCTTAGAGGCAGATACCATGCACCTGTGGGATCTGACAGGTGGGTACATAGGAGAGTAACACAGAAAATCTTAAGATCAGGGCTGTAACAGGAGGAAATGGAGATCTGAGGGCACAAGGAACCCTGCAGAGAGTATGAAAGCAGCCCTGGGAGCCTGTGAATGACCTGAACCTGCCGCTCCCCAGGAGGCAGAGGGGAAGGCTTAAGACAGAAGGAAGGGATTGCTCCGTGAGACCAGGCACAGACCCTGGAGGAGTGTGCAGGTAGCCATGGACACTTAGTGATGCTCCCTTTGGGCCCTTGTCAACACCGTGCAGCTGCTCACCATTAACCACGCATGATGCCTCTCTCTGCTATTCATTGCAGGTCCTCCGACAGGGTGAGGCCCCATAATGTGCCGCACCTGACCGGCGTGGGTGGAGGGGTGGAAGAACTCAAGGTCACATGTGCCAACTGTACTGTGCTGAGCGTTTGTCTTTCACACCACAGTCAGCGGAAACCAAGAATTCTCCACGGGAGACAGACTTCAGGAATGTGTTGTGGAATGACTCTGCAGCTGGAGACAAAGACGATGAAAGGTCTTCTGAGAGGCAACCTGACAGCAATTAGCCAAGAAGAGTGTGGCGTA
Source organism: Tenrec ecaudatus (assembly GCF_050624435.1). Lineage (NCBI taxonomy): Eukaryota > Metazoa > Chordata > Mammalia > Afrosoricida > Tenrecidae > Tenrec > Tenrec ecaudatus. Next base: position 95,543,867 of record NC_134539.1, read on the forward strand.
GAGACATAGCTTCAGGAAAGGCTAATCCGGAGAGAGGTGTGAACGAGAAGAACGTATCTGAAACGTCTGAGAAGGCACCGACTAAACATCGAACCGTTTGGGAACTATTTTTAAGTTGTCATTGTTCACATTATCCTCTAGGAAGGCAAACATCTTTCATCCTCGCCTGCTGTTCAGGTAACCAAGCCATCGCAGGCGAAAGGTCTGGAAGGGAAAGCTAGAGTCCTTTCACGTCTGGGACGTGGGTGGCTCTGAAGCCCAAGAAAGCTGGCTTGATTTTCCTGGTGTAGCTCAGTCTACGCAGGCTCCAGGCAACCAGAGCAAAGACATCAGATGGAAATGAGGCTGGATTTTTTTTTATCCCTACCCCTACCCACACCCCTACTCTGTCAGAAAAAATTCCATCTGCCTTGGGAAACCGCAATTCCACCCATTCTATGGGACACCTCCTGTACTAATCTTTATCAGGGCCCCGGCCTTGCCCTGTGGCTCAGCCTACAGACATCCAGATAGTGCCTGCTATGCATTAAGTCCTATGGCGTCTCCCATCAGTCTCTGCTCCCAGGTGTGTCAGAGGACAGAAACCAAGAACACAATGAAATGTCCCTAAACTTCAGAAAAGATGGGCGCTGTGTCTTCCTGCTTTCTGCCGAGCCAGTGCCTCCGTCCTTCAATTGGAGCAGAGTGAAGGCCAGGAAGCTTGGGCAGCATTTTGACAGCGTTATCCACTGGACAAGCAGCAATGTGATAAGCTTAATTACATTGTCGAAAGGGGCCCTAACTTCCCCTTCCAAGCATGTTCTCCTATCTGTTTGCCCCTAAATGAGCAGACATTTATCCCTCCTAATCTTACACAACGGGGGCCGTGTTAAGGCACCTGCTGCGATGAAGGTGGGAGGGGAAAGAAATGAAACACCGACACTCTGGGTGGCTTCCATGAGGCCCCTGTATTCATCTTGCTCCCAGGTAAACCTTGCGAGGTGGTGAGATGTCTACAGGGGGATGTGGAGGCGGTGATGACCAGGGCATAGCAGACTCTCCATCTTGTCTCCACTCAGGTGGAGGAGGCCAAAGGGGTCAAAATAAAAAGAATATCATCTCATGCCACTATACACGTAGGAAGGAGCTTTGGGTTCCCTCAACTGTTGCCTAACACGGGGTCTCAGAACAACTGGACTTGCTGGGAGGAGTTGGTAGGCCAGGCTGCTGTCCGTTCAGCACCTCACTGCCACAAGTGTTAGTGCCCAAATGGACTCAGAGCCAAGGTCACCAGCAGCTGGAATGTTGGGACATGTTCATTCTTCGCTATACTTGATGTCTGTAGACCAAGGTGAAAATTCGTGAAACCAAGGCTAACTTGGAGAAGGCCGTGGGGAGGAGTGAAGAAAAGGGAAATGATTTTTTAGCTCCCGTCACGGATATAAAAGGCCTGTTTCTCCTGCCCTCTAGTCATGTGACCTTGAGCATAGTCCTTCACTTAAATCAGCCTCATATAGCTCATAGGAGACTAGAACATTGAATGACATTCACAAGCCAATGCCCATATACATAGTCTGGACTCACACAGTCTACTTCAAACCTGTCTCCGTCCCTTCCAGGCTTTGTGACCTTAGGGAGCCACCAACGAGCACCAAACACTCTGTGTTTGTAGACTGGGGTCCAGGGACAGTCCCGAACTCAGTGTTATAAAAAGGATAAATTAATTCGTAGTTTTAAAAATAGTTAGGAAAGCTCCTATTGTGTTCATGTTGCTGTTATTTGCTATCGAGTCTGTCTTGACCGGTGGGAACGTTATGTACAGCGTAAGGAAGCACTGGCCTGTCTTCATGAACATGTGTGTGCTTGTGCTCATTATTATGGTGAATATGCCTGAGTCCATTCTTGTGTGCCTCTAACCCAATGAAGGTTTCCCTGTTTTTATCGGCCCTCCACTTTAATAACCAAGAGATCCCTGCGTAGCAACTACTCCTTCCTGGTGATGTGTCCAGAGTCAATGAGGCAGCCTCTCCCTCTTGCTTCTCAGGTACATTCCAGATGTATTTATTCCAGACCAGACTTGTTCATTCTTTAAGTACTCCATGGTGGAGTCAGGACTCCACCACTTCTGGCATGTAGTAAGAACTTCCTAAGTATTTGATTTCCAGCAAATGGTTGCACCCCGAGGGACCCAATATTCTTGGTACTGCAGTAGGCAGGGAGCCACAAGGGTCTAGGAGCCCCACAAGGGAACTGCTCTCTGTAACACAGGACGTGTTTTCTGGAATCCCTGCAGAGAATCAGAGTCCTCCCTTATTCACCAAGCAGAAAGAGACATGGAAAGGGAGGTGTTCCTAGAATGAAGGACAAGCATTTCAACCTCTGTTCTCAGATGGGAGGAGGAGGCAGCAGAGCCCAATTTTCTAAAAAATCAATATCGAATCAGAAATCTCTTTCTTCTGCCAGAAAGAAATAAGAGGTATTTCCCGGGAACTTCTAAGTCAGAATATCATCTGAGGAAGAACGCTTCCCTTCAAATATTGAGACGCCTCTTCTACTCCCACGACACCACATAAGCACCATTGGCACTGGCAGAAATTCATCCTGTGTCCTCCGAAATCCATGCCACTATTTTTTTTTAATGTTGCGTCCTTGACAAGTGGGCATCTTGACTTTTGTAGAATGCAGCATAATTGGTTACACACTTTGTGATGAAGGAGTGGTCAGCCACCAACACCAGGTAGCATCTATGGGAAAAGGTCTCCATGGCACTGCCTTGAAGGTAAGAGCTGGCTGCCTCCCACACTGAAGACTTAGCACCAGAGGCCTGGGCTCTGAAAGCATTCACCCATTCCTCTAACACTCTTGACGATAACTTGTGTTTCAGGTACACATCCTTCATGTCTGGCCTTGTGGTAGCCATTTGAAGACTGGATTTATGTTATAAACTCTCGAAATAAACAGGATGGGTCCATCTGCTGGCACAAATACACCCCAGGTTCACCTTCATCATTAGGCATGGATAAGGTCTTAGAGATTTTGTTGATTAAAGAAGCCAGGGTTTCTCATGACTTTAGAATTAGCTTGTTCAATTTTGTTAGTCTGTGTCTGGAATTCATCTTCCTTAAAGCATAAATGAAATGCTTAATTATGATAAATACAAATTAATGTTCTTTTAAGAATTTCTTGACATTCCTAATTTTAAAAGCCATTCAGGACCAGGAGCCACTGCGGTTAGCACAAAATGATAATGGTGAGGGCCATGCTGACAATTTACTCTCTGAGCAAGCGAACACACACGCATACAGATGACACGCATGCATGTGTGCAGCCCACACACAGTAGGTCTCCATCTGTAGCACCGTGCCGTGCAGAGGAAATGCTTGGATTATTGTTGATCACTTTCTTTTCACCAGTATCTGTGCGACGGACAGTATTATTGACTAATGACAGTTTGAACGTAGAATGTCTTCATCCATTCCGCAAACATGTATTCAACTTGGCAGGGCCTATGCTACAGCTTGCGAAGCCAGTGGTGAACAAAACAAACATAAAACCCTTACATACTATGTCTTATCGCCTAGTGGAGGTAAACAGACAAAAAGCATCACAAGTTAAATAAAGATTGTGATAGTTAAATGGGAAAGGGGGATGGAGTGTCGAGGAGTTAAAACTTTAAATTATGTAGACACTGAAAGTCTCTGTGAGAAGGAGATAGTGAACAAAACCTTGAAGGATTTGAGGGTGTGAACAAGACTGACAGGTTAGCAAAGAGTACTTCAGGCTGAGGACGCAGGAAGTGCTAAGGCCCCGAGGTTAGCACCTGCCTAGTCTTTGTAAGGAGCACCGGGGAGGCCAGGGAAGATGGACAGTAGAGTCAGGGAAGGCGAGGTCAAAGAGGTCAACCATGATGAGGTGATGTGGGCACCAGTGGCTCTCCTAGGAAACTGTACGCACATGCGATGCATGGATGTGTGTATCCAAATTGTCTTCCCAGCGGGATTTCGGGTGGCTTACAAATTAAGTGCAATAAAGGAGCATATAGAATTGAGGTTAAAAGAAGAAGGAAAATAAAAAGCCGAAAACAAACTAGAGACAGAACCTGACTAGAGTGTATATGAAGTTGCTCTCGAGGTGGGCTACAGTTTTGAGTTTCTCAACCTCCACAGAGTAGGTACAAACAAGAAAACACTTGCCAACAGGGTCAATACAAACAAGGAACACTGACCTCAGAGTCACTACAAACGGGGAAGAACTTCATGTACATGCACGCATGTGTGTGTGTGTGTGTGTGTGTGTGTAAATCTTTCCACAGAGATTTGTCGGTAGCTTACAAATTGCAATACAGGAATAAATATAGAAATGGAATGCAAAGAAGAATGAACTCTACAAGGAGGGAAATAAAACAAGAGTCAAATCCAGTTACAAAGGTATTCGTCGCTGTGCCCTGCATCCCCAACAGGTGGGTCACGTCGGCTCTCGACCTTTCCAGAGACGGCATGGAAACCCTGTGAGTCACCAAATCCAGCCTATCGGGAAGACACATTCAAGCAAATTCCTGTGGGGAGTTGTGCTGGATTCTGGCACTATAATCAGAAAAGACAGTCTCATGGACGATTTCAATCACATGTGGAGCACAGTGAACACCATCGTTAGCAGCGCCCTTGCAATGAATTCATGAGAAATGCCCACAATCTGGTTCCTTTGTGACAAAGGGCAGAGCCATAAAAACACTTCTGCCAGGGTGGGCTGTGCTAGCGACTGAGAGTGGCACCCTCAGACCCTGAGACTGCCTAGGAACACACATGACAATGTTCTATTTTTATAAGCAAATCAGAGGGATGCCCTTCATGCACACCTCTCTGAATGGTGCTTCCTTTTACTGACTTATGGACACGAGGGGTGGCAGTTAGCCCCGCACTGCCCTCGCCCTCTCCGGCAGGATCTGAGCATAGCCCTTCTTGTTTTGGGGTGAGTTGTGGGCTCTATGATGCACTATAAAACAGAGCCAGAATTGGGATGACACCCTTTGTCCGTGCCACGGGTGCTTTGGGGAATTATTCCCAGCAGTGTCATGAGGTGAGCCGAGCATTTCCATTGGTGGGGCCAGAGGTCACGTCCAAGAACAACAGCAAGACAGCTCCGGTGCACAAACAAATGAGCATGCGGGCATTGACCCCAGCTCCCTCTCCGCTGGCTAGCAAAGCCAGTGGGCACTGACTCAGAGAAGATTTAAAGCTTCTGTCACTAGTCACTTACATGGGCCAACATAAAACTCCCATGAGCACCTGGAGAAAATCTGTCTTTAGAAAAGGAATCTGGGAGACATCAAAGAGTGACAGGCCCAGTCAAGGTTGTGTGAGGTGGTGGCCATCTGGGGATGGGATGTAACTCCCCTCCATCATGACAATCTTTCAGTAAGATCTGCTACAGGTGATGAAAAACATTGGGAAACCTCTCACAAACAAAAATTTGAAGAATGTTAAAGTGTGAGCCATCTTTGAGAAGGATTTTCTGGGACTTGCCTGTCTAAAAATGTCCTATTTCAAAGTACCCAAGGCATTTATGATCTATGTTAAAGTTTTGAGGGTCTTGTTAATCGCAGGATACATGTTCATCTGTTAGTTACATGCATTTAGAAAGAAAATACAAGCCCATTGCTGCTGACTCGATTCTGAGTCTTGGTAAACTCCATGTGTGTTGGAGGACACCTGTGCTCCGTAGGTTTTTAAATATCTGAAGTTTTGGAAGTGGATGCCTAGTGCCCCCCATCCCCCATCAAAGCAACTATGGATGGACTTGAACTTCCAACCTATCAGTTAGCACCTGACCTGTCAGTCATTTGTAGCACCCAGAGACTCCATGTGAAACATGAGTACTGTATTAGTCTGAGTACTTTAGAGAAACAAATCCACAGAAACGCATGTATAAAAGAGCTTTATATAAAGGTTAAGTGCATATCAAGAAAGCATCCCAACCCAGTGCTGCTGCTGCCCAAGCCCACAAGGCCAACATTAACCCATTAACCCATATGTCCAACACCAATCCACAAAGTCCCCCTCCATCTCACAAAATGCACGCAATGATGCCACCTGCAGTAGGAAAGCCAAGTCAGTGAATGTGTAAGCATCTCAGCACTGGCAGGGGTCCCACACGGCTGCACCAGCACCCAGGGCTGCATCGGGGTAGGTCCATGTGGCTTCTCCTCAGGGTTGTCTTGCAGGAAGTGAGCCTTGCCAGCTAAAGGAGGGAACTGGCTAAGGCAGCTGCATTCTGGTCTGACCATCAGAAAGCAAGAGACCCAAGAACTAGAAAGGTGAGGCTCAACAAGCCATTTATCTCTCTACCCTTCGATTAACCTCGCATGTATTTATCGGCCAGGTTGGCACAATAAACTAAGTACCTCAAGCACTGACGCTAGAAACCAAACCTCAAAGGTACGGCAATTCGGTCATACCTGTGCCAGGTGTGGCTACGGATGCTCAAAACCACCATCAAGAGTGAAGATGCAGTCGCCACAGAGGACATCGGTCACCGAAATTCCTCCCAATCACAGGAAAAGAAGTTGTCAAGCAACTATGTCCACTGTCGAGCAGAAAGAAGCCCTGGGCCTCCCCCGGGAATCAGTATTCCTGAGTGATTGCTGCATGTCTCTCTTTCCTCTTGCTCCTGCATGGGGGTATCTGCTGCATTTATCTGGTCCCAACACTAGGGGTGTTTATGGCAAGGTTTTGAGGTGTGGGTGCAGATACCCAGCAGTATGGGTTCCCTGTGTCTCAGCTGAGAGTTGTCATGACCACAACGAGTCCATCCTTATTCTGATGCCATGCCTGGGGCTGGATCCAGAGGCTGCATGGTGGGGCTTGTCGTTGTTTCCTGGGAGGGAGGGGTAATATACTGTCTAGGCAAGGGAAGACAGGAAAACCATGGATTTGGTGCAATGCATTTGAGCTCACTGTGACAGCCTTAGCTGGTTACCAAATTCTGTTCATTTTCTCTCAGATCACATGGCTGGACTGTATTTGTCTGCCTATGGCTACATGGCTGAGTTCTGCTTGATGAACTGTGATGGGCATACTTGCAAGCAACCTCTCAGGAGGTCCTTCATCTGCTCTACCTGTCTCGCTGTCCTTCAGCCTGGGATTCAGAAAGACCCAGAGCAGCGACCTCCTACCATTCAAACTTGCAAACTCAACCAACCAACCAACCGAACTCACTGCTGTTCAGTAAATCCCAACGCATAGCAACTGTTGAGAAGAGTCAAACTGCCCCTGTGGATTTCTAAGACTGTAACTCTTTATGTCTGTAGAAAGCCTTATCTTTCGTCCATGGGGTTGCCAATGGTTTTGAACTGCTTACCTTTCAGTTAGCAGCCCAAAGTGCAACCCTCTCTACTATCCAAGGGCTCCGACATACATACTACTGGTTGGGAATTTTAGTTTTAGCTTTTATACAAATCAAGCTGCAACACAGACACTTTGAAGCTCTGAGGCCCCTATTCCAGTGAGAGATTCATTATGCTGGTTTCTGAACATCTCTGAGCCTTCCCTGAGATGATCCTGCAATCAGAAGTTGGAGGAAAATGGTAAGGCAGCAGAGAAAGACCCATAGCAGGAGCCAAAATGATGGTGTTGTGAATTCTGAGGGAGCAGGAAATAAAAAGACAAGAGAGGTGACTGGAGGAAAGTAGCCCCTTTAGAATCATTCCTGGGATATTTGAAATAATAATAAGATGGTAGAAAAGGAACATATCCTGGTGTTCTTGGTGTGGAATGTAGGCTGTCCTGGGCTCCCTGGCCTAAGCTGGAGAAAAACCAATGCCCTTTTTTGACATGTCAACGGAAATCGGAAAGACAAGCACTCGTAGGCTATGAGGAAATGATGTGTTCCTACATTTCCCATGGACAGGGCAGGTGTGTCCTTCATTTCTACATATCTGATGTCGAATAAATTCAGTGAAGGAGCATCATTGGAGTATATGGCCCACGTCGGACTAATCAGTTGTTGGTACCCCAATTCTACCACCACACTCAACAGCGCCCCTCAGATTTCCTACTGCAGACATCAGGGTAAGAGGCAGAGCAGAAGATTCATGCCTCTCTAATAGAAAAAAAGGAGCACAAATGGTCATCATTCAACACGCTTACATATAGACATGCGTTCATGTGCATGTACATGGACACATGCATGCATGCAGCACATTTGCATACTCACACACACACTTCATCCCTGGCCCACTTACAGTATGTTGCGGATGATGAAATTTTATTTTCTTTAGTCATTCCCTGAAGCAATTATCTTCCCCTAATTACAGAGGCAGTGAATCCAGATTCATGAAGAGAAAGGAGCCTAGATCAATGGCCAATCTAAATTACCCCACAGTGTAAGAAAAATCCTGCTATTACTTCATTTACCACGCATTTCTTACAAATCTCCCAGGCATGCAGTGCTGCATTTGGTCTTTGATGCAGCCACGTGTAGAAGATGTCGCCCAGTATCAAAGCTCTCCGCAGCCCGGTTGCAGGGGCTGAGCTGTGGTCACGCAGGCAGCCTTCTGGCCTGGCATGCAATCCACAGTCAGTAGGGTCAGGGGTGCACCGCTCCATTCTAGAGCCAATAAGACAATCCTGTCTCCCTCCCAATAAGTGCTGGAGGACAATGGACCTGTGCCAGGAGGGGGCACTGTGAGGACAGTTGGGACCTCCCCATCCTGCCTCCTCACCGAGGATGCTTTCCATCGGCATTCTCAGCGGTGTAGATCCACCTTTAGCTAAGTAGCACTAAAATAAAATGGACTGCAATTATTGTTATAGATTACAGTAATTACCAGGGAGGAAAGGGCTGATTAGATTTGTACACCAGCCCCCGTCAGAAAAAAATAATCTGTGCAGAGGGCAAAGAAGCTGCTGAGAGCATTGGCTGCCCCTATGGCTTTCTGGTGCCCAGGGCAGCGAGAGGGAGAAAGGTGATCGGAGGGGAAGCTCACAATCTAGAGACTAGACCAGGTAGGGGTAAGTTAGGTCTAATTTACCTAGATTCATGCCCTGCCCACCTGCCCATGTGTGGGGCAGAGCTTTACTAGCCCACCTGAGCCTCCTGCAATGCAGGGCACTCCTGTCCTTCCACAGGCTCTGCTTGAGCATCTCCCCCACACAGGGAGTATGTGGAGATGGATTGGGAGGGCGCTCTACGCATCGTTCTGATTGTGACATTGTGCAAGCTCCTTACGCATCCTTATTGGCAGTGGTGGGGGGGGGTGGGCTCATTTCCATTCATGGACCACTGAGTGAAGCACAGACCCCACTGCATCCAGGAACAGACTGCACTTGGTTAAGAATGAGGTGCAGAGAGTGTGACTACTCTGGACACCCAGGGTTCTGATTGAGCCGGCTGGTGCTGTGCCCAGATACGAGCAGTCCTCGCCTTGGAAGGAAGGACTTAAACCCTCCACACGGGTACATGACTGGAGCTCAATAATGCCCTCTGCGTGCTTAGCACTTTCAGGTAAGTCCAACAGTTGGAACAGCTCATGCTTTGGCCACAGGCCAGGTACCCCCCAGTCCTAGTGTTTAAGCCCCCTTGATTTCATTCTCTTCCGATCCAGAGGAGCATAACGGACTGCCATTGCACACGTTTCTGGTCCAATATGTCCTCCCTCCCTTTCAGGAGTCTGTCCAGCTTCAGGAAAAGCCATGTCTCTGAGTCATGGACGGAGCCAGGCAGACAGCCGGTTAAGTACGCTTTACCTGCAGCACGGCCCTGAACTGCACTGCTGACAGGCAGTGGAACCCAACAGCGCAGCCTCATTGGCACCCACCAGACCATCCCTTGGCTCAAATAGGTGGGGCCTCCACCAAAGCCAGTTAATCCATTGCAGTTGTATTGTTCTACTGAGGCTCGCCAATCTGGGACCCCTTTGCCTTCAGGCTCCTCCCCGCCCCCTACACCGAGCCATAGCCTTCTTCCCTCCCTGACACTGGGTTCCAGGTCTGAAAAAATACCTTCCTGCTCAAAGAACCACATCATCCCAGGTTTGGCTCTAGTTTGGCTTCTCTGTTCTGATCTCCTATTACCCTGCATAATGCTTGTCACATCATAAATATCTGATTACTCGTCAACTACCCTCAGGAGACTATCAATTTCATGAAAACCCAAAGTTATTTTGTCTTTTAATTACCCCTTAGCAGTGTGTCTGGCACTAAGCAGACTCTAATTAAGAGTTGATGAATGAATAAAAATTTTGAAAAAGAATTATCAACAGACTAGAACAGTGTTCAGAAGAGGGCACTACTGTCTCCCAGGGGTGCTGCAAGAACAGATACCTACACTTTATCTTGGATTATGGGCTGTATTCCCTTTATCAAAGCTTTTAATTGCCACAGAGTAGAAGCAGGGTGGTACTGAATAACTGTTTTTCTGTGAAAAGGAGGCCATCAGCCAAGTACGTTCAGCATCCTAGAACTTAGAACTTGGGTTTGGTGAAGAAGGTTGAATGTACCATAGGTGGCCAGAACAACAACAAACAACAACATCTCTGTGTTTCAGGTAGGGCCATCTTGCTTTCCACAATCGTTTCACATGTTTACAAGCCCACGAGCAGTTTACAAGAGTTTCCGTTTCTCCACACTTCTCCAGCATTTGTTGTTTTCTATCTGTTTATCTGTTGAATTGAGCTGTTGGATATGGGTGTAAGTTTCTATCTCACTGTGATATCTCAACCTGCTATTGGTAAAAATGCTTAGCCTTACTTGTATAGATACCCAAAGAGAGAATATGCCCTATATTTTGTTCCTAATTGGGCTCTTTTGACCTTGTTTCCATCCAACTCTTGGTGATCCCTGCAGCATGCTATAGACAGCTAGGACTTTAGACTGTGTTCTGTCAAGGTGCACAACATCCTTCATAGGTCACACCAGAAATACCCGATTTGGAAACGCCATGAAGCAAACTTGGCTTTACTTTAAACACACCTGTGGCAGATTAAAGAACTGACGTACTCCCTTGAACTTCAGCCGGAAATGTCCTCGTATGACAAGAAGCAGATGACTGCTATCTCAAGGTTATGGATTTGGAAGTCATTGGACTTTGGTTCAAATCTCTTTCTTTGAAGGTACCTAATAAATGGTAAGTTTATTATTAATCAAGACTACCAATATATAGAGGATAGATAAGTAGATGATAGACAGATAGATAATAGATAGATAGATGAAAGATAGATAGACAACCGAGTGAGGGAGTGAATGAATAAACAAATCCATCTTGGAAGAAGTACAAGCAGAATACTCTATAGAAGCGAAGATTTCATGACTTAGCCTCACATACATTGGACATGTGATCAACAGAGTCCAGTTTCTGGAATAGGAGATCATACTTGTAAAGAGAGTCAGCAAAAACAGAGGAAGACTCTCAAGGAGAAGGATTGATCCAGGAGCTGCAACAATGGCTGAAGCATAGCAATGATTGCAAGGATGACCCGGAACTGGACAATGTTCGGTTCTATTGTACATAGGGCTCTCTGACTCAAAAATGACCCGGAGGCCCCATAACAAGTCAGCTTGCCGCACTGCCTTTGGAGGGGATTTGCTTTATTGGCTCTCGTCAGAGGTGGGCAGGAGGAACTGAGAATGGCAGAGCCGGATAGACAGGGGCATATGGTATTAGGCTCCGAGAGTCAGGGAGGAAGGAGGCCAAGGTGGATTGAAAAGATGGCCCCATTTTGTTTTCTTTTTGGGGGACCGTTGAGTTAGAAATCAGACATTGAAATGGAGTCTGAAAGGACAGGCCATTCTTGACTATGGTGACTGATGATATCCACTGGAAACACAGCTCTGGTCAAAAGCATTTGGGAACCCACATGGCTACATCTTTGTTACCTAGTAAGCCATTTCTGCAAGAGAGGAGACTACAAGGCTTGGCCAGTGTGGCGGGTGTTGCTAGATTTTAGATCCCCTCTGTATTCCCAAACTACTCAAGATAGAGTCCAACCCACACTTTTATAAAACTGACAAGTTGCTACTGAGCTAATGTTTTTGTTTTCAGCCTCAATGGTTTGCCCTTTGTCAGAGAATAAGACACGTATGTGCTCATAAACAGAAAACATCAGCTACACTGCAAAAGGACTCCCCATCACCATTCCCCCAGCTTCTCGCCATCACACATCTAGCCTCCCCGAGGACAATACACACGTCCAATTCCAATAGAAGTGACCCAGCAACACAAGCAGTGCGATCGACTCTCAGAGAGACACCAGATTGGTTGAGAACCTTGGGGTTTCCATTCCCAGGGAAAGGGCCAAGCAAAGACAGCTTCTCTGTGCCCTCCACATCTTTCCAACGCCACCAGGCTTTCTCTCAAGGCTTATTTCTGATAAGGAAAGAAGTTGGATATGTCTGAGAGAGTCTCCATATGATACCAGTATTCCGATTTCATGGTGGGGTCTTCGGGCAGGTCATTTTCCTTCATGTCCTCAGTATACCCAGACTGTTTTTGGGGTTCTTAAGGGTCCACAAAAACAACAGCTAGAGGGTGCCCTCATGGTTACTTGACAGGCAATCCTCTGGGAGCCTGGTGAGTTAGACACTATTAGCCATGGACACTTCTGAAGGAATTACCTGGTAGTCCCTGGCGTGTGAAGGTCCCTTGGAGAGGATGGTTAGTTTCCAGCCTGTGGCACTCGATCCCATCTCCATCTCCAAATCCTCCTTTCTTGGATGTGCAGGCTCCTGGTCTAGCTCCTCCTCCCTCTGGCAGAGCCATTGAGAATAAGAAAAGCTATGCTGAAATGCAGCTGCCCCGAGCCTTCCTTCCCTGTGCTCAGCCCTGACCTGAAGGATGGCGTCCTTGGTCACTGCTGGGTTACACCTGCCTCTGTGGGGCTCATCCCCTCCTCTGAGCCAGATCAAGAGTCAGGTTCTCAGGTAGGGATACTAACAGTCTTAGGGTAAGACAGGAAGTGTGGCATCCAATCTGGAACACGGGCACAAGGGCATCTCATTAGATCCTGAGTGCACCAAGGTGGCACCCGTGCTTTGGCCTTCTCTTCTCCCTCGGCCTGAGCCTTCTGGGCTCTTTGGTGGTGCCTGGGCTTCATTAGTAGAGTGTCTCTTCAGAGATGCTCTGGAACACAGTCCTGCTGTCTGGCCTCTCCCTTCTCCATCTGGTTCTTCTTCGTTCCTTTCTCAATATCTTCCAGGGTCTGTACCTATTATGCTGAGGTGCTTTCCTTGCTTAGACCCACCTCCCCTATAGGATGGGAAGAGGAGTTCTGGGGGCCTAATGGTTATACATTGGGCCACTAACAGCAAGGTCAGCAATTCAAACCTACCAGCCGCTCCATGAGAGAAGGTACAGTCTCTGAAACCTATAGGGAGCAGTTCTATCCTGTACTATAGTGTCCCTATGAGTTGGCAGTGAGCTTGATTTTGGTTTGGTTGTACCGTGACCCTCATTCCTGCAGAGAGAGGATCCATCTCTATAGTGCCTGACTCTGCTCACTCACCCAGTGTGATTCCTCTCCAGAGAAGCTAAATCATAGCCTCAACATCCCTCCAGGTCTGAGAATCTTGGAAAGACTACCTTCGCTGTGTAACTAATCTATTTTTCACTCCCCTCCTCCTAAGATAACCTAACAATGTTAAGGGGAGATGCTTCCTTCTTCGCTGTGGCTAGTAGGAAACACATCACTCTGATTGAAGTGCCTGGGGGTGAATCGCATCATAAGAGCAGATTAGTGACTGGGCACAAGCCAATGCGAGCCAGAAAGCTTTGCTGCTGCAGAATGGCCCAGCCATGAGTGTCATTTGAGAGTGCACTATGCAGAGAGGAGGGCGCGCGCCAGTCTGTGGCAGCCTTTCCTCCGGCTTCTTGCGTTGCTGTCCCCATTTTCCCTTTACTCTGATTTCCTCCATTTCCTGATTAAGGGGGAAAATTCAGTTGTACATTAAGTATTTCTGTAAGCTGCCACTAATCCTTTCTGGGAACGAGGCAGGGTATAAATAAATAAACACACTCAGTCTTCCCCGGGGTGCCCCACTCTGTTTGGATTTAGGTCATCGCATGTCTATTTATGATCTATTTTCGAATATGAAGATTCTGGCTGGGTAAGCAGGATGGAGATGGCTGGCTCTGGGACTGAGACACCTGCCAGAATGGACTTGCCAGGGAGCCTGGCCACGTGTATGCAGCCTAAGTCTAGCCCAGACCACAGCTGGGAAGATTCTGGTATGAGGGTCCAAGAAGGGACTGGTACCAGTGTGGGCAATTCCAGAATACACAAGAACAGTGACCGTCAGTTCTCTTCCTGAGCCTCAGGTTAAACCTACAGAGAACGGGGATCTGGACAGAATCGATCTAACGATAAAGAATGCTACGCATTGCTTTCGGTACCGTGTCTGGATCACTGTGGTCGTGGTGGACTGTTGTCAGTTCAGCTCCACTCCATAGCACCGCCATGTATAATGAATGAAATATGCCCAGGACTGGACCCTCCTCCAATCACCCACATGCTTGAATATACTATTGCATTCCAACTTCTGGGGGCCATCTCTGAACACGATAGCAGACAGTGTTCTGTTGCGATACATAGGGTTTTGGTGACCGAATGTTGTGGAAATAGATTGCTAGCCTCTTCTTCCCAATCAGTCTTCAACTAGAACCTCTGCTGAAACCTGTCTACCAGTTGTGAAGGGATGTCCCTGCTGTCATATGACTACCTGGGCCATAGGTTTCAGCATCCCAGCAACATGCAAGACACCTGCCATGACCACAGTGAGACCGACGGCAAGAGGGGTGGTGGCTGAGTCACCACAGCAGGTACCACTGCTAAGCACCATTCCAGGTTCCATCAGCAGCTCTCATCTCCAGGCCCGCCAGGAATCCTTTGCCAACTCTAAAGCAGCAATCACACTCAGGTTTCCTAATGACATGGGTGGGACAAAACCATGAGAGCAGCAGAGAGTGAGATGACGCTAGGGCTGTCCTTGGGATCCTACAGTCAGTGGGGACACTGGCATAACGCTAGGCTTCACGGGCCTCACAGCCAGGGTGGCGTAAGCACAGAACAGAGGGACAGCCATGCCCCAAGCTCCTGCCTCAGGCACTCGAAAACCTCACACTTGGTGGCAGTGTAATCTCATAAGATGCAAACCTCCGGCCTATCCAGAACTCTCCAGGGTCCTTCCTACTGCTCTGGACAATGGTCCCAGTGTCCTTAAAGAGTCTTTCCCTTGGCTCACAGTAAAGCACCCTGATGTCCGTGATGGTAGCAGGTGCCCCTGGTGCTTGCACCCACACCTGCTGTTCTGCCTACACAAGACAGGCTCCCTTTCCACTGGCCTGCTTGGGCCTCATCTGATGTGTCACTTCAGAAGCTCCATGGAGCCTTGCTCAGCAGTCCCCCACCCACAGCACACAAGACATCCCTGAAATTGTCAACTGGCGTAAGGGCCTGCCCTAGACACTAATGATAGACACCAGGGCTGCGCCACCTCTGTGCGCACCATGCCTCTTGCTGACCCCCTGGGACTGACAAAAACCAGGGACTCAATAAACGCGGACAGAGTGGAAGGATGATTAAATGGGACAGCACGCTGCCAGCCAGGTTCCAGCTGTTTGTCACCAGGCACTTGTCATCAGGGGACCTGGCTCGACATCCAGGGCCACCTCAGGACCTGAAAAGGGGGAAGGGACGAGAAAACCAACAGCAAGGTCTGAGTGTGTGCGGAAACGCGGGGCAGGACTTGGGCAGGAAGAAAGTTCGATCAGGAAATTACCGGGTGGGGTACAGATAGAGGTCGCAGCTGAGGCATTTGTCCCAACACACTGGAGTCCCTGGGTGTGGGCCTGGCCCAATGCTCCCTCCGTAAGACCAAGAGCAACCACGGTTGCTGGTTGGCTGCAGGGGGACTGAGCTGCATGGCATCTGGGAAAAGACTCAGACTCGGGCAGAGACCCAGGGCTGAAACACAGAGGTGGGGAGGATGGACATCACAGTAGAAAAGAAGCCTTTGCTTCTGTTGTGTGGGTTATGATGTCATGTCGTGTCTTTTCCTCGGAAGCTCACATCCTCTCCCACGCCCCTTCCTACTGCCCATGGCAGAGACCAAGCCCCACTAATGAATCAGATCAGAGAAGCCCCTCCCCCACTTCCCCTCCGCCCCCTCTGCTGTCAGCAGCACCATCCCTGAGGCAGCCATGTCCTGCTCTGTGCCTGAGCGATCGGAAGACACCTTTCACTGATTCCTTTACCTGCTGGCCTGCTCTTTTCTAATCTCTTATACCCCACAGGCCGGCGGGGGAAATGGCCAACAAGTCACTTCCCACCTCTGGTGACTCAATGTGTTTCTCTGCTCCGTAGAGTTTCTTTGGCTATAACCTCAGAATCAAATTGCTAGTGCCATTTTCTGCGGTGCCCCTGGGTTCAAATAGCTTTCCATTAGGTTCATAGTCAAGGGCAAACCAAAGATGTTGCCCAGATAACTCCTAGTCACAAAGACAAATGACAAAATGCCAAGTAGAGATGTCTGAGGTGATAAGACAGGCACTGATACCCAACTCAGCTGCCGGGACATTGATCATGATACGGATGTCCCCCAAAAGAGTATCCCCTGGGTCCATACCCACTGAAGGAGCAGCCAAGTCAGGCATCAAAGAACAAAAAAGCATATCATTGTGAATGAAGGCGGGGAGTGCCGAGTGGAGACCCAAAGCCCACTGGACATCCCCTTACAGAAGAGTCTCGGGGAGGAGACCAGCCAGTCAGGGTGCGATGTAGCAATGATGAAACATACAACTTTCCTCTGTTCCTAAATGCTTCCTCCCCCCGCCCCCCTCTATCATGATGGCAATTCTACCTTACAAATCTGGCTAGACCAGAGGATGTACACTGGTACAGATAGGAACTGGAAACACAGGGAATCCAGGACAGATGATCCATTCAGGACCAATGGTGAGAGTGGCATTACCGGGAGGGTGAAGGGAGGGTGGATTAGAAAGAGGGGACAGATTACCAGGATCTACATATAACCTCCTCCCTGGGAGAAGGACAACAGAAAAGTGGGTAAAGGGAGAAATCAGACAGGGCAAGATATGATAAAATAATAATTTATAAATTATCAAGGGCTCATGAGGGAGCAGGGAGGGAGGGGAAAATTTTAAACCTGATGCCGGGGGCTTAAGTGGAGAGCAAATGTTTTGAGAATTATGAGGGGAATGAATGTACAAATGTGCTGTACACTGTTGATGTATGTATGGATTGTGACAAAAGTTATATGAGCCCCTAATAAAACGATTAAAAAAGGGGGCGCAGACAAGTCCCCAGAGTGATCATGTCAGCCCTCACACCTGACAGGGACAGGGGCCAGCGTCCTCGGTGTCCCAGGATAGACTAGCGCACAGGCAAGGAGCCCATCATGGAGCGTGAGCAACTCCACAGGTGGAATTTCCAAAGTTCACATCAGATTTTGCAATGCTGAGGATTAGGGACTACTCCCACCCAGGCCACAATGAATTACACACTGGAGAGAAAGCATGGTCAACCCCCCAGCGGTTGCCATGCTCCCTCCCACCCTTCCCTCGTCACCAGTCCCTCCCCACACCGAACAAAAGCAAGTTCTCTAAAAACAAAAGCAGGTGCTAATTAGAACAATATCATCAATCGATGAAGCGCATCTTCCCCCAAAACCACAGAGGATGGAGAGCAGGCATAAGAAGGAAGGAACATCAGTAATAGTAAATCAAGAATATATAAAATACATCCCAAGGAATTCTTCGTTAAGAAAAAATACATAAATAAAGGTTCGGACAGCTATTTTCACCGTGTCTGAAAAGTGACACGTGGCGTGGTCCCATGACAGATAAAGACATCTGAGGCACCAGAGTTTAAAGAGATATTATCAAAGACCAGAAGGAGATAAAAAGAAAACAATCAGTCCCATGAAAGACTGGCGTGCAGGGGACCATGGGCTGGTGTGGGGGCTGCAGAGATAGGCAGGGTGGCGACACAGGGGACAGCGCTTGAGCAGGAGGACTGGGAGCTGCTGAGGGTGCTAGCAGTTTGAAGCACCCATGAAATCCGTCCAAGAGGAAGGGCCTAACAAGTGTGACTGCGGGCAGTCCCACCTCCAGCACACCTCTCCGCGGCCCCTCCGCTCACAGACTTCAAAGGGCAGAGCGACCTAGAGACCATCTTTACAGGAGAAGTGTGGATGGCATCGGGAGCTGAAACAAGCTGCCACTACCAGCTCTGAAGGCAGGCAGTGCTCTCCCTGTCCTGTACTAGACAGTGACCCAGAACTCAGGGCCTCAAGTAACTCTCGTATTGATGTTTCCACCAGGTAAGGGAGTCCTGGCCAGGTGCCTCTCAATATTGTTTCAGTGAGTCTCCCCCTCAGCTGTCCTTCATAATAAGTCAGCCGGCACATCGAACCAAAAGCCCCTTTCTGATTGAAGTGATATGTTCTCCGGCAGATTACAAGGTTTATTCCTTTGGAATCCGGCTCACCATCCAAGCGGAGATGTCCTGGAGGCCTCTGGACCCTGGTTAAGCGAAGTGACAGCTGCAGCTCTGTGTAAGCAGCAGCACACGGAGGCAAACTCGGACACAGGGCCAGCTCAGACCTTCTGGGGGAAGCCGTCTCTATTTCCTTGTCAGGGAAGCCTCTCCCTTCTGGCCCCCCCTGAAGTGATGGCAACAGGGAGGAGCGCCCTGTTGCTATGAAGAGCAGACTCCTACCTGGACCAACTCGCTCCTGTCTCTGGGCGATCAGCCTCAGAGAACGGCCGGCATTCTCTAGGACTTTGGGGACCGCCAACGTGGACCATTCTAACTGTCCTCACATGGAATACTCTTTCATGGTCTCGGTGCCCAATACTTGAACTCAACAACAGAGGAAAGGCCAATTATCACCTTTGGGGAGACGCAGATAGGATAGTCCATGTCCAGCTTTGGTTTTCAACCCAGACAGAGCTCTGGGGACCCCTGAATGTGTCTCACACACCCTCAGATGTGAGCTGCCGTCACCACTGATGTAACTTAACCCAGGTTTGAATATAGTCTTCCTGCAAAGAATGCATGGCTGTCCAGCCTGGAGCCCCGTTGGATATCCCTTCAGATGGCAGTAAGGGAGATGCTGTGCTTCATGCCATTTGATGTACTCTGAGCCCTAAACCCACCTTCGTGACCAGGGGCTTAGAAGCACTGACAAGAGGCTTACATTTCTACAAACCTAACATGTAAATGACTTTCAGAGGTCAGCTGGTTAGAAATCGTGCTAAGTACAATAACCTCTTCTATAGCTCTGGACTCTCTCGGAATACTTCCAGAGATCGGGTGTCCACTACTTTGATATTGCCTTCTAAAAGCTCTGCTAGAAATGTCATTTTGTTAAAGTCTGTCTTCCTTTGATCTTTGCTTTCTAGAACAAAAGAGTACAACTCCCACCTCTTTACAAGGCCTACTGTTTCCAAGATTAGTCCTAGGCTCATTTATGCATCTAGATGTAAAGGCACCCAGGATCTATGGTACCTTAATCTTCTCAGGCACCTTCAAGCTCTCTCTCCTTCCAACACTGTTCTCGCCTCCCATCCAAAGCCTCCATCTACATCCTGAAACATCTACATCCTAAGTGATTGTGAACGCCTCCTCATGAACCTGGCGTTGGCCTGTCTTCCCGTTCACCTGCCCACAGTAGCATGACCCCCTCGGATATTCCTCAATCATTCCTCCTTGCCCTGGAACAAGCCCTGCATCCCTCAATCATATTTTCAATCATCGGTAGCTGATTTCGTAACCAATGTGGGACTGATGTCTCGCTAGGCACAGGAAGGGCCGCACTATCTTCTTCAAGCTTTGCACAAAAGTCTAATGCGGTGGAGCTTCATTTTAAATCCCCGTTTACAAGCGAATGAAAAGATATTTAGCAAGCTCTAACCTCTCTCCCATTACCTCCTGTACCACAAAGGAGGGACGTCCTTCCTCTGCCGCGTCGCACCTGGAAGAAATTGACAACCTCTTCAGACTCATCTTCCATCCTCATCTCCAATCGGACTGACCTTCAGGCCATAGGAAACCTCCTGCCTCCCTCGAAGGGAACTCCTCATGGCACTTACTCCTGCACAGGGCCGGGCTGCCCCTGCAGGCCCTCGGCACACGGTTTGCTCTGCTGGGAGTACTTAGCCGGCTCTCCCCGACTAACCCCATCCAGTCGTTGCTTGGGTGTGTTCTCTCCTCAGGAGGCCATTTACCTGGACCTCAAGAATCCACAGTTCCTCTCATGGTAGCCTTTTTCCCAGCTCCGATTCCATGCTGGGTACCTTATTTTATTCATCTTAATCTGGCACAGGCCTAGAAGAAAGTAGCAAAGATGCGAGTGAAGAAATCCAGTCCTGCTCATTGGCTGCCCAGAGTAGATGCAATCCTCCAACCGCCTCAGTGCCGGGTGGCTTATCCGGGTCCCATCCTTCAGCATTCCTACTAAGACTTCCGTGCGGCATCTAATATAGACTGTTGTGGTTAACTCCCAGGAAATCAGACACATGAGGACCCCAGGCCCAAGGGAATGAAATGTTGCCCCGTCCTGAGCTATTCCTAGGACCAGTTGAGCTGGGACCTTTGTGGTTGACTCATAAGGTTTTCTTGGCTGATTTTCATAATTCTTTTGTCCTTAGTCCATCTTAGTCTGGAAGCTCCTTTGAGACATTGCATGTTGTATTAATGCGGTACGCCAACCTCCTCTGACAGGTGGACCCTTGGTGTAATGTGCATGCGCCAGGAACCAAATTTGAGCCTCTTATCTGGAAGGCAAGAATTCTACCACCATTGCAGTGTGTGTGTGTATCCTACCCTATACCTAGCATATCACACTTTCAATAGTAACTATCACTAATATGATAAAGAAATCAATGTTCTAGTCAGATAATGAAGACCATATAAAAGGGAAAAGTATTATTCCAGAAGGGGAAAGTCCACAGTATAAAGAAAGGCTTATTTGCCTTAGATTGAATGATTTCACCTGGAATTTTCTAACGTATGTTCCACAGGGTACATCCCGTGAGATATAATATCAGCAACCAACTCATGGCATCCTGTAGTAAATGAACTTTACAAGAAAAACAGATACAACAAAATGAAACCTTTTCTTTTCTACAGCCTTGTAATATGCCAATGTGTGCTGTAAATCACCGCACGATACATTTACGAGACGGCATTGACCATGCGTACATTTCCCTGGGCTTCTGTCTTCAGGAACCATCTCCCGGAAGCACTGTTGCTCGGCACACGCTCCCGGCATGCTCGCTGACTCTGTCACTGCCCTTGAGTCCATGCTGACTCAGAGTGACCCTAGTGGATAAGGAGAACGGCCCTGTGAGCTTAGGCGCCTAACCGTAGCAAGCCGGGTCCTTCTCCCTGGGCTCACCGGGTCATTTCCAACTGCTGACTTTGCCGATCAGAGCCCAGGGTGTAACCACACCGCCCCCAGGGCTCCCTGGGCCTTGTCACTCTGTCCGGCTAGGCATAACCATTAAGAGTTTTTGCCCAAATGAAGGCTGTAGATTTTCCCCTGCTGGGCCTATTTTGTTAGCTTCTATTCCACCTGGCACAAACATTTAAGTCTCAGCTGTGTAACTCCTTGTTTTAGCCACTTCATGTGATCCGTAGCCTAATCATTTGCATGATTTATAATAGCACAGGGAATAAACAAACATCCCTGTTTCCTCCCTGAGACTGAAACTCAGCGCATCAGTGTTCATCAAGAAAACATGTCAGGGTCAGTCAGTGAATGATTTCAAGATCGTGAGCTTGATAAGAGTTCATCATGAATCTCATAAACAGGCTTCAACCATGTCCCTCAATGTCAACCAATGACATCACATCAAAGAAATCGTTGATGACATAGGTCTTGAGGAAGAAAGCAGTGCTCATAGGGTGCCATTAGATGCCTGTGTGAGCCTGATTATAAACATTCATGTTCAAAGGATCGGACAGATTGAAGAGGTTTAAGGTAATCTACTAAGAGCATTGTTTCTCTTAACACATCTTTGATAGGGATGACAGAGTTCCCTGTTTGACTTCTAAACCACACCCAGGGGTGCAGAGCCCTGGGCAAAACAGGGCAGTTGGGCCCAATATGACCCTGCAATTGCCTGCTTGAATTGTCAGATGACACAATTCTGATTGAGAAGTCAGACACTCATAAACCCAAACCAAACTCACTGCCATGGTGCTGATTCCGAACCTGGCACACCTCTAAATTACTTCCTAACCCTGTCCCCCAAGCCATGGGAAATTCAGTTGGTGGGGGATGTGTGCTGGGGAGTTATTTACCAATCTTTTTTACTATTTATATAGGTCTCTGTCTTAAAATGGCAAATGATACATAGGCCCCTAATGTCTTACTGAAATACTGATGGATGCACAGAGATGATTAACAAAAAGTAAAGAAAAAAGGCACTCCTAACAATCCTTTGGTATTGTAAGTAATTATGAAAGTTTCCATGGAACCTAAGATTGGGGGTACGAATTCAGAAACATAATCATGCAATTTGAAGTGCTTTTCTTCAGAGGACAGCAACACCTTGTCTTTCTGAAATAAGCACACACACCCCTGTCTTGCAAGCTCCCAAGATCAGAGGCTCAGGCTCTATGCCAAATTGTATACAAACAAACAAACAAAAACATCGTCATCCAGTTGATTCCAACTCCTAGCCACCGGGGGTGCTAAGCCAGCCAGGACAATGCGGAACAAGTCTCCAACCAAGGGCTCCCTGCTCGGGAGGCAGCCATTGTCTCCCCCAAGCCCTGCAAGCAGAAACCTCCCAAAGGGGTCCTGTAGAACAGCATCGCCACAGACTGCGTCCAAAGAGCTTTGCCCAATGCGCCCTCATAGAGGAGCAGTGCGACAAAAAGTTGTGAGAAGCTGTTCCGTAAAGAATCTTGTGTGGTTTTGTGGAACTCCATAGCTCTTACATGGGTTTGAATACACACCATTTTTATTTTTCTCTTGACATTTATACACATCTTGTAAAAGCAATGTTCCCCAGACAAATTTTCAGGAAATATTCTAAATCGATTGTGGAAAACCAGGAAATTGTAAGGCAAGACAGCTACCTGTCTGTCGGTTTTTCTTACTATGGTAGGATGCAGGTTGCTATGATGTTGTAAGTTCATCAACCAATATTTAAGATGCCAGCAGGGCCATCCTTGATGGAGAGGTCTCTACGCAGTTTCTAGACTAAGACAGACGAGAACAAAGCCCTGGTGATCTATTTTCAACAATTAGCCATTAAAATCCTATGGATCATAATAAAACATTCTCCAATATGTTCCTGGAAGATGATCCCCCTAGGATGGAAGGCCACAGTGGAGTAGAAAGCAGTCATGAGGATGGTGCAGGACCAGGTACTATTTTGCTCTATTATGCATTGGGCCATTGTGAGTCACAGCCACTTGATGGCACCTACCAACAAAAGCTGGGCAAAATGTGAATGAGACAGGAAATAGTAAAGGGAATGTTGACTCTGGGAAATGCAGTCTCTGCTCACAAAGCAGTGTGGGCTGAAAGAAATTTTGGGGGGAAAATGCTAACATGCTTTAGCAGAGGTTACAGCTTCTTACTAGGTCATCTACTTAAAGTGCCAGAGAACTTGACAGTAGAGTAAGCAATTATGCAAAGAGATAAATGCCATCTTTAGAATTATTCAGAGGACAAATCATTGATGAAACCAATTCCAGAGAGGTAAAAGAAGAAACAGACCAAGATTGAGGGCTTAGAAAGCCATATATAAATAATAAGCTCAGTTTACAAGAAGGTTGGTGAATTAAGGAAGTCGATATAAACCAAACTTCCAGCCCCAGCTTTCAAATGTACATCAGAAATGACCCGGGAGACCGAATTAATCGTGGGAAGTCCCTTTCCCTGACAATAGGAAAGGAGTGGCAGCAAAAAGACCTAAGGTGAAAGATTCGGTGACGATTGAGGATGGAGATCAAGGCCAGAATTGAAAACCTACTGAGTCAGTAACAACATACAGTCAGACATAAAAAATTTAACACAGCCCTCCCCAACCAAAACACACAATTTAAGATATATTTTTGAACTTTAAGGACTCAACATGAAATATACAGTGATGTAAACAAAATGATCTCAAGTAAATGTAGATTTGTTATTATATATACATATATACACATGTATGCATATATTAGTTGAACTAGAAAACATACTGCACGTGTTTTCCAAAGAAAACATAACAATTTAACTAAATATCAGCTTGATTTTAGACTTCTCCTCATCTCTATAAAAGATTTATCGGGAAGAAAGTATCTTCAGCTGATGTAATGACACAAAAAGTGAATTTTAGACTAAAAAGAGCACGTACTAGCCTCTCTCCCAAGGAGTATTCTCCCTGTACTTCTTCCAAGACAGATTTGCTCTTTTACCTGGAAGACTATAGTATATTCAATATTTAAATACATTAGTTCTTCTCCAGGATTTACAAAACTCAAAAGGTACTGCTATCAAGTCGATACCAACTTACTGCAACCCAATAAGACAAAACAGACTGCCCCTGTGGGTCTCTGAGACTGTGATTCTTTGTGAGAGAGAAAGAAAAACACTGAACATTGAAGTAACTTATTCATACAGTTAAGCTGTTTTAACTCAGTTTTTTTAAATTTCTGAACATTATATGCCAAAAGAAACTGTTGGTCTGTCCATTTCTTTCCAAAAGGAGATAGAATGTTTGAAAATCAATGGTGAGTAGAAGAATGAACATGTATCGAATCTTCCAACTCTGGAGAGTGATGGAGTTCCCATGGGTCCATTCTCCATGTGCTTCACTAGCCCCCTCCACCTCCTATGCCATTTCTTCTCTCAGACTCTAACCACCTGGAACTGAAAGGACCCCATACTTTCTACTAAAAAACCCTAATAACACTGTTGGGTAAGCAAGCATTGACTGCTAAACATAAGGTCAGTAGTTCAAACCCACTAGGTTCTTCACAAAAGAGTGGTAAGGTTATCATGTAAGCCATACTAACCACAATTTTTGGATTCTACATGACACATACATGTTTTAAAAGAGTAGGCGCAGATTTGGGGATGGTTTCCACTTGAAAGATTAGGATTCCACATAGCACTCTTACTTTCTGATTTGCTGATACCCGCTGCTCTTTAAGATTTAGTAATCCACTGGCAGAGCACACCTAGTTCATGGAGAGTGTATGATAGTTACAGAAATGTTGTAACCAACAAAAAAATCAAAACTAAGACACAGCGGGTCAGTGAAGAGCTACGAACTGCAGGGGAAGTCTGGAGGGTCCCCATCATGGGACTTCCATGTCTCCAGGGATATGCTACCCTGCTTAGAGAAGATTCTTTCATCAATCAGCAAGTCTCTTGAGCCTTAACCTTCTGGATGTGTGTACCCAGTCCTGCATGGTAGGCTAAATCATGCCTTCTGGGCTATTAAATGGAAAACCCCTAGGTGAGTCTTTCTTTTGTGTAGGGTAAAATCTCTTTAACCCATACGCACTGCTACCCTAGTTTTTGTCTTGTTTTGTTAATTTCATAATGCAACGAATAGGAAGTCAGCATCCCTGGACCACTCTGGGAAGCAAAGGAAGCTGAAGAGCAGCCCAAACAGACTTCTCTGAGCGAGTCTCTGGGACATTGATGAGCAAGAAAGATCAGGGAAACTCTGTCCATAAAACCTCGAAGCCTGAAAGAAAGATAATTGGCCTTGCATTGAAAGCATTTCATGACAAAAAAGAAGGTCCATAAAAAAAGAAGAGTTTGCATTATAGAAAAGCCTAAGAATATCCAAGACAAAGAAAAAATCTTTCAACAGTTCAGAGAGCAAGAGCAAATATTCTATATGAAATTCAACACCGCACTTCTCAAAATCACAGTTTGGTTCAAGAGCACAATGGTGAAATATGTTTTAAGCAAAGAAACATAAAACCTTAAAATTTATCTTCAGCCAAATTGCCTGTTGAATGTACGTCATAAAACTACTTTCAGGCCTGCAAGCCTTCATTTGTTTTGTCACACAATCGTGCATTTTAAAAAGATTTTGTGAGAAAGCACTTAAATAAGAAAAGCAGCAAACCTAGGAGATACTGCCAGAGAAACACGAAAGAAGGGTGAAAACAGATCATGCATAAAGTTTACTTTTGTCGTTGAAATAGCTGAGAACAGGCCTCAAGGAGAAAATACAAAATATAGCCATTGTAATACAAGTATTATGAATCATGAAGACAGTTGATGGCTTTAAGAAACAATGCTAAATTTGTTATTTTTTAAAATAAACAAAAAGACGAAAAAGGCAGAAAAATGGTTCATTAAATTAAAAACTTTAAAATGATAAGAAGAATGTTAATGTATTAATGATCACAATAAGTACCAGTGCAGTTTAGGGACAGTGGTGGCTAACATGTTTGCATGAAAAGTTTATATATATATATATATATATATATATATATATATATATGAGAAATTAAAATAATAAAGACAATGATATAGCAGCTATTTGTTGTGTACCAAATGCTTGGAATGGAGGAAGATATGTGAAGTTCTACTAATAAAAAATCCCAGACACATATCAGACAAGATAATTTATAAGGCAAATATAATGAAGAATACTGTGTTACAAGTTAATGATAAGAAATTATCCACAACAAGCTATGGACAGCCTTGAGAAGAATGGGAATTCCAGACCAACAGATTGGAAACTCTCAGGCAGGACCTGACTCTGTAGTCTACAAGTGGAATTTCCTCTTTAGAGAATCTTTGCTTTTTCTCTTAAAGCCTTCCAGGGGATGCGATAAGGCTCACTCAGATTATCCAGGACAATATCCTTTACTTGAAATCCATTGGTAATAGATTTCAACTCCATCTACAAAGCATATTGTAGCAACATCTAGATTAGCCATGTTAACACATAAAATTATCATATCCATTATAACCAAATTTATTCAACATTACACTAGAGGTTCTAGAAAATATAATAAGATAAAGGGGGCAAGAAGACCTCAGGTTTGGAAATGAGTATACTTTACTTAATTAAATGATTGTCTAGATAGAAAACCAACAGAAGAATAGAGTCAAATTATTAACTGTGAGAAATTTAGAGCAAGATGAGTTCATATAAACTCTATATAAAATGCCCTTTGTATTTCTATGCACAAAACAATTACATTTAAAGGGTAGAATTTACAGTGCTTAAAATGAAAATTCAAAGTATGTAGGAATAAATCTAAAAATTATATGGGTAATAGCTGTATGTATGACAGAATTTATAAAATTACTAAAGGCATTTTAGTAACTAAAAATACATACAAGTAACTAAAAATAAATGCATAAACTAACTCATAATCAAAGAAAGAATGTCATAATGAGCTACAGATATCAATTTCCCTTAAATTTCCCTGTACAGGCAATGAAATGCTAACCAAAGTTGCAATGTTTTCCAATGAACATGACAACCTCATTCTAAAACTTTTGTTAAAAAAAAAAAAAGAGCTAAGAATAGCTAAATCACTTCTGAAGAAGAAGCATTGGGGGAAAGAATATAAATTAGCTTATAGTCTGATTTAAATGATTTATTATGAAACCTATAATTTAAGATTGTTCGGTATTGTTATAGGGATAATTTAATTGATTAGCATAAGGAAACAGAGAACCTAGACACAGACAAATCAGACAGGATAGACAGAGAAATAGATATTTGCTGTGGAAGAGGAGAGACATGATAAATCACAGAGAAAGGAATATTCATTAAAGTGAACTAGAGTAAAATGGTTACTCATGACTTTAAAATAAAAATAAACTCACACCACGCATAAAGATCACCTTCATATAAATCCAAACGTGAGGTTAAAAGCAAAGCTTTTCATCATTGTAGAGACCACTGCCGTACAGCCGGTGTAGGCCTTCTGAGACTTTGTAAGTCTTTACAGAACCAAATAGCCTCATCATCCTCTCCTAGAGCAGAGGGTCATTTTGAACCACTGACCTTGAAGTTAGCAGTCCAATGCTTACCGGACAGTGCCACCAGGGTTCCTGTAGAGACATTTGTACAGAAAGCACTTCTAATTCTAGCCACAAGAATAATAACTAGAAAGACTATATTCTGATATTGAACCCAAACAGTGTCAGACTGCGATTCCTCAGAGAAGAGAGGCTTATGAAGAGATCCTGTCCTTCCCCCGGAAGCCCACACAGGATGAACAAAATAAAACGACACCAGGATAGCGGAACAGGTGTAGTACCATGAAATTGTACAAAGAGGTACAATACTGAATCTTCAAAAGCAGGCTTAAAAGCAAGAAATATTTAGAAGGAATAAGTACAAAACGTATTGCTGACCTTTTATCAATTGCAACACCAGCCAGAAGATAATGAGTAAAATAGCACCATATTTTTAATTGTCAAAATAGAATTCTATATAGAGTAAACAAATATCCTTCAAAACATAGAAATAAAGTCATTTAAAAATTTTTTTTCAGGAAAATTTTCAGGCTGATGAAACACTTCAGGTAGAGATATGAATCTGGCAAAGGAACAAAATGATGAAAATATATGACTTTTTTTTAATTTATAAAAGATATATGACTATTCAAAGAAATGAAGACAGACCATGAGGTGTAAAAGGTATAGAAAAAATTAATAACTATAATAACTTAAGGGGTAGGGCAGAGGGAATTGTTACTACATCATACACTACTTACACATGAATGGATACAATATTATTGGAATGCAATCTTTGATACGATGGATACGTGTTCAACTACTAACCAAAAGGTCAGCGCTTGCAACCCATCGAGAGGTTCTAAGGAGGGAACAATCACCCAAACAGACAAACACCCGAGCCACCTGCTTCTGTACAGCTTACACTCCAAAGCACATTGAGAAATTGTGTCAAAATCGAGTCGAAAGCACCCGAGCAATGCCACTGTTGTTCGGTGCTGTTGAGTCAGTCCAAGCCAGAGCGCCCCGTTGTACACCATAACTAAACACTCCATGGTCCTGAGCCATCCTCGCACTTGGCCCTGTGCTTGAGCACATTGTGGCAGCCACTGTGTTAATCCATCTCCTGAGGGTCTTCTTCTTTATCTCTGCCCCTCCCCCCCTACTTAACTAAGCATGATGTCCTTCCCCAGTGACTGGTCTCTCCTGATAATACAGCCAAAGGATGTAAAGCAAAGTCTCATCATCCTGGCCTCTCAAGAGCACCCTGGCCGAACAAACTGGCTTGTCCTTTCGGCAGTCCACAGTATGCCCCATATTCTTCTTCAGCACGACAATTCAAATGTATCCATTCGCTTTGGACTTCCTTACTCAATCCCCAACATTCCCATGTCCGTGAGGCAACTGAAAAAGGTCCCCAAGCAGCATCCTTGCTTTTCAAAGTCTTGCGCAGCACATTTACCTTATGCAACTGCACTTTCGATCTCTTGGCTGCTGCTTCCATGAGCATTAATTGTTGATTTAAGCAAGGCAAAACCCTTGGCAAGCTCCACCTTCTCTCCATTTACCATGATGTTATCGATTGGCCCAAATGGGGATATTTGGGTCTGCTTAACATTGGAGAGTTGTAATCCATACTGAATTCTACAAACCTTGATCTTCATTAGCAAGTGCTTCAAGTCATCCTCACTTTCAGCAAGCAAAGTTGTACATTTGCATACCGTAGGTCAATCGTCTTCCTTCAATCCTGAGAGCATTCTTCTGCATTTTAGGAAGCTTCTCCGATTTGCTCAGCATACAGATTGAATAAGTATGGTGAGAGGATACAACCCTGATACACACATTTCCTAATTTTGAACCATGCAATATTCCCTTGTTCTGGTCCCACAACTGCCTCTCAATCCATGTACAAGCTCTACATGAGCACAATGACGGGTTCTGCAATTCTCATTCTTCTTCGGTTATACTTCGTTTGCTATGATGTACACAATTGAATGCCTTGGCATAGTCAATAAAACACAAATAAACACCTTTCTGGTCTTCACTGCTTTCAGTCAAGGTCCAGCTGACATCTTCAATGGTATCCTTTTTCAACATCAACTTCTGAATCCAGCCTGAACTCTGGCTGTCCATGCACTGCTACAACAGTTTTTAGATGGATCCTCAGCAAAACGTTACTTGCCTGTGATATAAATAATGTCGTTCTATAAACTGAGCATTCTCTTGGGTCATCTTTCTCTGGGATTGGTACAAATATAGGTCTCGGCCAGTCAGTTGGCCAGTAGCTGTCTTCCAAATTTACTGGCATAGGCAAGCGAGTCCTTCCATTGCTTCATCAACTTGTTGAAACCGTTCCATCAGCATTCCATCAATTCCTAGAGCCTTGTTTGTGGCTAAAGCTTTAGTGCAGTCCAAGTTCCAGCAAAAACTATAGATGGTAAGAGATTAAAGAAGCATATAATATGCCCTAAGACACTCACTAAACACAAAGATTTCAAATCAAAGGGGTGCATGAATAAATCGATAGAGAACATAAAGTGGAATGTTAACATTTCTTTAACTAATAAAAAGGCAATAAATGACAAAAGATGACCCACAAGATAAATAACACGGTGACAGATATTTAATCCTAAAAAATATCAATAATTACATTAAATGAACTAAACACACAAATAAAAGGAAGGCTGTCGGGATGAATTTAAAAGCAAGAAAGTGACCAAGTACACTGTCTACAGAAGTTCCCATTAAATTTACAATAGACTGTCTTAGCCCGTGCTGCTACAGCAGAAAGACTAGAGCGGCTAGTTTTAGTCAATAGAAATTATTCTGTCCCAGTTTAGGAGGGTAGAATTATAAATTCGGTGCACCAGTTGCATAGGTTCCCTAACCCCTTTTTCTGAAACAACAACTCGGCACTCCTCAGGCAAATAAAAATGTGTGGGCTACAGTCCATAATCCAGGATCAAGCATAGGTATTTGCTTTTGCAGCCCCCTTGGGTTATTCCACCCCTACTACCAGTGGGTGGCGCCAGGTCTCTTTTTAATAGCTAAGTGCCTGGCATCCCTTAGGCATCTCCACATGTCTGGAAATCATGTTTCTCCTGGGTCTAGGAGATCTCGGCACAAGCAACCCGAGGTCAAAGGAGATGCTCCACTCTCAGCGCTCCTTTATTGGTGGTTCTGAGGTCCTGGTTTCTCTTCTACTTCTCTTGCTTTGTATCTTTTAGAAGAGGAATGAGTGAGGTAAGCCACAGCCCAGTCAAATTTCCACTTCCATGGGGTCAGGGCTGTGACTCCAGTGAGGGTGTTGCATTCCACCTTTTACAAAACCCTTTACAATCCAGGGGCTGGTTTCATCAGATTACACCATGGGCAATGGTGACGTGATTATTGATCTGTCAACTTACATGATGATCCAATTGACAAAACACTGAGGATTAGGGCCCATGCAAGTTGACACATTATTTTGGATGGATACAAATAAATCCATGACATATAGACACCATGCAACCCTCGACACACACAAAAGCCTGTTGCATCCTCATTACTGGCTGGCCTCAAATGCTTCTGAACAAGAATTAGGAGAATGAGAACTTTCTCATCATAAGAGAAATAACAATTCGCCAAAGAGTCAGAATAATATATGAACCTAATAAAAGAATATTAAAATACATGAACCAAAGGTGAGGGGAAACTCCAACACTCTTTCCTCAGTAATTTATATGAAAAAGATAACAGTTCTATGTTCAAACTAACTGGACATTTTATTGCTACATGTAATAACTGTAGGGCAAATGTAATAACTGTAGAGTGAATGTAACACTCATTTAGAAAAGCTATTACCCCACCACTACCAGTCTGTCATAGGGTCCTGGCTTGTGTGTTGCTGGGCTGCAGGAAGCTGTGCCACTGGTATTTCAAATCCCAGTAGGACCAGCCACAGCCAACAGCTCTTAGTGGCGCTTCCAGACTAAGAACAGACAACGAACAAGGACTTGGCTCCCCACGTCGGAGGAAGAAGCTGCTGAAACCTTATACATAGCTTCTGAGATATTATCAGTTACTGAAGGCCCAATGAACAGAAGCAGAACATAGTCAGAGAGGGTGCCGGAAAATCGGGCCACTTGAGTCAGAAGGCACTCAAGAAGTCAGGTAATTCCTGGGGGAGGGAAGCCCTTTAGGATCTTCAAACACTGATGGGAAAGACTCAAGGGTTGGAGAAACAACTGAAAAACCTTCTAATAATCACACTGTAACACGTACAAAGTATAAATCTAGGAAAATTGGAATTCCTCAAAAATGAAGTGAAATACACTTTGATATCCTAATCAATAGTGAACTGAAACGGACTGGTATTGGCCATTTTGAATCAGAAAATCATATGATTTACGATATTGGGAATAACAAAACCAAGAGGAATGGAATTCATTGTCAAAAAGGACAATTGAAAAACCTCAATCTTATAAAAATCAGTTGTGAAGTACAATGCTGTCTGTGGAAGGAGTATATCTATCTGCATTCAAGGAAAGCCAAATCAGTACAACTAGTATTCTAATTTATGATGCACCAACCACAAAGCTTCTGAGGATGAAACTGAAGAATTCTACCAACCTTTGGGCTGAAATTGAGCAAACATGCAATCAAGATGCCTTGGTAATTATTGGAAATTAGAATTTAAAAGTTGAAAATTAGAAGGAAGGAAGAGTAGTTGCTAAATATAGATGCAATGATAGACATGAGGCTGGAGATTTCTTGATAGAGTTTTGTAAAACTGAAGTCTTGTTCATATCAAATACATTTTTCAACACCACAAAATGTGCCACATGACACATGACCTTCTTTACAATGACCTTCTCCAGAAAGAATACAAAGAAATCAAATTGACTACATCTGTGAGAAGAAATGCTGGAGGGGCTCATTATCAGCAGCTTTGGCTTTAGAAATGCAACCAGAGCAGGAGATGATTGTGGAAGAGACCACCAACTCCTCATATGCAATTCAAAACAAAGCTGAAGAAAATGAAAAGTGGTCCACAAGAGCCAAAATACAACCTTGATTCTATCCCACCAGAATTTCAAGGACATCACAAGAACAGATTTGATTCAACAAACACTAAGGACAGAAAACCTGATGAGCTCTGGGAGAACATCCAGACCATCATGCATGAAGAAAGCAAAAGGTCATTCAAAAGACAGGAAAGAAAGCAAAGGTCAAAGCGGATGCCAGAAGAGATGCTGAAACTTGCTCTTCATCGTAGCATAGCTGAAGCAAACAGAAGAAATAATGAGGGCAAAGAGCTGAATAGAAAATTCCCAAGGGCAACTCAAGAAGACAAAATCAAATGCTATAGTTAAATGTGCAACGATCTAGACTTTGAGAACCAAAAGATAAGAATATACTCGGTATATCCGAAACTGAAAGAACTCAAGAAAAAAAGTCAAGCCTGGACCTGCAAATCTTGAAATATTCTAGGATCAAAATATTGAATGATGCAGGGAGCATCAAAAGAATATGGAAAAATACACAGTCACTGTACCAAAAAGAACTAGTTAACATTCTACCATTGAGCAAGAAGCAATAGTACTGAAGGAAAAAGTTCAAGCTGTACTAAAAGCCTTATCCAAAAACAAGGCTCGGGGAGTTGAGGGAAGACCAAATGAAATGTTTCAACAAGTTGATGAAGCACTGGAAGCACTCACTCGTCTATACCAGGAAACTTGGAAGAATACTACTTGGCCAACTGACCGGATGAGAATGTTCAAACTTTAGAACAATATCACTGATAGCACATGCCAGTAAAATTTTACTGGTGATGACCTCACAACAGTTGTAGAAGGACATTAACAGGCAGCTGCCAGAGGTTTAGAGTGGATTCTGAAGATGTTGAACAAGGGACGACATTCCAGATATCAGCTGGATCTTGGCTGAAAGCAGTGAATACCGGAAAGATGTTTACTTGTGTTTTGTAGACGATGCTAAGGCATTGAACTGTGTGCATCATAACAGACTAGCTAGAACCTTAAGAAGAACGGGAATTCCAGAACCTGCCATTGTGCTCACGTAGAACTTGGACATGGATCAAGAGGCAGTTGTGGGACTGGAACATGGGAACGCGGCATGGTTTAAAATAAGGAAAGTGTGTTCAAGCTTGTATCCTCTCACCATACTTTTCCAATTTGGATGCTGAGCAAATCATCAGAGAAGCTGGCTTATATGGGAAAGAATGTGGCAAGAGGATTTGAGGAAGCGTTATTAACAACTTGAGATATGCAGATGACATAACCTTCCTTGCTGAAAGTGAGGAGGACTTGGAGCACATGCTGATAAAGATCAAGGTTTCAGCATTCAGTATGGATTGCAACTCAATGTCCAGAAGCTAGGAATCCTCACCACTTGACCAATAGGTAGCATCCTGACAAATGGAACAAAGGTGGAGCTGGTCAAGGATTGCATCTGGCTCGGGTCTACATCCAATGCTCCTGGAAACAGCAGTCAAGAGATCCAAGGATGATCTCTGCACAGGACCTCGTTAGGGCATTGAAAAGCCAGGATATTACCTTGAGAACTAAGGTGTGCCTGACCCAAGCTATGGTATTTTTCATTGCCTCATAATCATGTGCAAGTGGGACACTGAATAAAGGAAGGCCAAAGAACAATAAATGCTTTTTAATTGTGATGCTGGAAAATAATATTGAAAGTACCGTGGACAAATATATCATTTTTTTGAAACGTACAGTCAGACTGCTCCTTGAAGGCAAGGATGATGAGACGTTGCCTTACATTCTTAGAACGTATTGTCAGGAGAGACCTGTCCCTGGAAAAAGGACATCATGCTCAGTAAAGTAGAGGGGCCCCGGGAGATGGATTGACACAGTGGCTGCAATAGTGGGCGCAAGGATGGGAACGATCGTGAGGACGGCTCCAGCCCAGACAGCGTTTCATTCTTTCGTGCATAAGATCCCTATGGGTTGAAACGAACTGGATGGTCCCCAACAACAACAATAGCAAAAGCAACAACAACAGCTACTTTCTTCCCATCCAACATGCCCAGTAAATTTAGGACAAAAATCACAGAAAGAATAGTGAAGAATTAGTTCATTAGAAATCAAAACATGATCCAACACAATTAAATCATGAGTAATAATAATATTCTTTAAAGGCTCTACATTTAAATTAAACAAAATGTTTACAAATAATTAATGGGTAAAATATTCAGATTTTAAAATTTAAACTAAAAGATAATGCATAATCAACATAATAGCTAAAGTAGTACTTAATGGGAAAATTTTCATTCTAAATACTTAAGGGTTTTTCCCAATCAAATAGGATATGAAATTATTAATGTAAGCTTTCATTCAAGAAGTTAAAATAAAAATAAAAATTTTAAAGCCAGCCAAATTAGGGAAATAATAAAATGGTAAACAGGCTAAACTGTGCAAACAATGAAACCAAACATTGTTTTTTTTGAAGATACAGATAAAACGTTCGATAGATCAGAGTTTAGATAACTGCATCTCTTGAGCAAACGGGGCTCTTTTGGGATGTACATGTGGCTTTGAAATAAAATTGAAAAGTTTTAAAGGATATTATTCAGAGAATGGTGATTTTACTTATTTGTGAAAACATATTTATGGCTCCTGAATAATTTTTAACTTGTTGGCAGGGATAGCACTGAGACTGGCTCCTCAGGCTCAAAGTTCTCTGACCCTTGAAACTAATTAAGGAGTTAAACAGTCTGTGTGTGGGGGACGGGACGGGACAGTATGCATTACCAAGGGAAGCAATAAAACAGATTCTACAGACATCAATCTATAGGCATTATTAGGCCCTACAGAAATAAGATGATAATTAAGGGATGATTATAAATATCAGGTGGTCGATGGTTTATAACTTCAGTGAACCAAAGTTATAATATATATTTTGAGTTTCAAAAGACTGAAACTAACATGGGAAGAAATGGGAATTTTGAATGATTCCTATAAAAGCAATTGAATTAGTCATTTGAAGCTTTTCACAACGATTAGAGATTTAAATGGTTTCACCAGTGATTTTTCAGACCCATTTTAAAAAGAAACAATGCAAATTCACAAAATTAAACTAAAAAGTGTGTATGTGTGTGGCGTGCATATGTTGCACATCATCATACTATTTCGAAAAGTACAAGACAGGAAATAAGGAATGGATAAGTCTCATTCTGCAAATTCAGTGTTAGGCCCTGGGCTGCTAACTGACAAAGATCAGTTGAGAAACACCAGCCAGTTCTGGGGGCGAACGACGGGGTTTTCTAAGCTTGTAGATTTACAGCCTCAGAAAGTCACAGGGACAGCATTGACCGGATGGCAATGGGTTTTACCAAGAAAAAGGATGCACCATCGAGGCTATCTGTGAATTTCTCTAGAAGTGCCGGATGTCCTTTCATTTGAAAATCAATCCTTATAATTGACCATATCAACAGGGAAAAGAAACAACAGGGATCACAATAGATGTGGAAAATGACAACTGATTGCAGGGAGCATTCATTTATGATGAAAATCTCACCGAGCAAAGGCCTTTAGTTCACACTGCATTTGATGTTAAGGCCGAATATTCTCCCTAGTAAGGTTGCAGCAAAGCCCGGATGCCATAGCTCACCCCTTCTTCGCTGTGGAGAATCTACTGAAGGTCTTACTGCACAGAGGCAGCAAAAGAAAGGAAGCAGAGACATAAGCTCCCTTCCCTTCGTGTATGGAGACATCTCAAAGTAGTTTAGGAAAAAAATCTGATAGGAATAATAAGCAATTTTACAGCATCACTAGATATGACCTTGTCTTTTCAAGTCTACTGCATTCCTATATAACAATAATTCACTATTAAGAATTAATAGTGAATTGCAATAATACACAGAAAATCATGGATAAATTTAATAAGTGTTGCAATATCTAAATACAAAAAACAACTTTACAACATTGCTAAGTAAGATGAAGAAAATCTAAAATTTCTGTGCTTTTGGCCTGTCGACTCAATATGGTTAAAATGTACAATCAACTCTAAAATGGTCAAAACTTCAACAATTCCCAAAATGCACAATAGGCATTTTTGAAAAATTTGCAATATGACTGCATATATATCGTATATATACATACATGTGTATGTATTAAATATTTAAAGGATCCAGCATAGGTAAAAATATTTTGACAAAAACGGGCAATGCTAGAATTGCCCTTACCTGATTTAAAGAGAAGGAACTATACAAACAATCAGGAAGGGACTTAGATACCGAAATGAACTTCAGAAGTTCACGAACACATCCCCGTATCTTTCCATTCCGTCTGTTGCACACACTTTAAGAAACACACCCATACATGCTTGATTGATATTGCCAATAATTCTAAGAGATGTTTACAAAGATTTAATCCATTCAGGCAAATAAAACCTTTTCAACAATTGTACATAATTCATAAAAATAAATAAACATAACACTGGTGATTACCTGAGGTCATACATAAAACAATGAAAAAATCCAAAATGGGGAGTAGATTGAAAATGGAAGCTAAAACAATAAAACGTTTAGAAGAAAACATGGAAAAATCGTGTGAAATTTGGATATAGAGCTATTAAGATATTAGCCCAAAAGAAATTAGCTATGAAAGAAATATTGGTAAACTTAATCATGTCTTTAAAGTTACCATCCAAAATAAGTAAATGTATCTGGAATATTAAAAAACATAAAATAAAAGGAGACGGTTCTTTTACGTGGAAAAATCAAATAAAGAATTCACAAAAGGACATGTTGGGAATTTCCAATAAGCACATAAAACATCTTCAATGTGTGTGTCAACGAAGAAGAATAATTTGAAATCATGAAAAGCTGCCATTCTATACCTATTAGAATGATGAACATGAAGCAAGTGAAAATTCATAAATTTTCTACTGGAATGCAAAAATGGTACCATCCTTTTGTTGACATTTGTCAGTTTCTTATAAAGCCATACATACTATTCTTGTAGGGTATTTATTCCATACATATTAAAATTTAAATCCAAGTCTCTGCTTATATTCAGACTTGTACATAAATGCTCATAGCAGTTTTATTCATAACAACCTAAAGTTGGAACAAACAAAAATATACAACAAAATATGTGAACATTCATATAATGGAATTCAATTTAACACTAAAAGAGGACAAATTAATTTTTTTAAATGATAGAACTAAAATAAATAAATAATCATTGGGTTAAATAAAAGGACCTATATGCAAAAAAGAACATATGGTGCAATTATTTATATGCTTCGGAATAGATAAAACTAATCTATCATGATAAAAATTAGATCCGAATGGGCACAAAGTAGATGCATACAGGGGAACAATGATTGCAAACACTATAGATTTCTCATCAGAAAATGAGACCAGCTTTTATGAATCCAGGACAGATAAACTCCTGAGGTACAATATTGAGAGTAGTGATATCCAGAGGGTAAGGGGAAGATGGGGCGAGAAAAGGGGAACCTATCACTATGATCTACTATAACCCCCTCCCAGGGGACGGACAACAGAAAAGTGGGTGAAGGGAGACAGTGGTCAATGTAAAACATGACAAAAAAATTTCTTAATTATCAAGAATTCAAGAGGGAGGGAAAAAAATGAGGTGTCAATACCAAGGGCTCAAGAAGAAAGAAAATATTTTGAAAACGATGATGGCAGCATATGTACAAATGTGCTTGACACAATGGATGGATGGATGGATGGATGGTGATAAGAGCTGTATGAGTCCCCAATAAGATGTTTTTTTAAGAAAGAAAATGAGGCCAAAATGAAATGGAAAACATCTCTGAAATGCTGAAAGCAAAAGAATTGTCAACGCAGAATCTTATATTCAGTGAAAATATACTTCAGAAATGAATAAATTTAAGACCTTATTGAGAAGAGATACTGAGTGGATTTGGGCCAGCACAGCTGCACTACAAAGCAGTGACCCAACCACTGTGCAGGCTTAAGGGAAATGACGCCTGCGGCAAACGGCTGTCTTTAGGAATTAAACAACAAAATGAATGGAAACATCTAGAGTTGATTTTTTCGTGTTGCTATGTTAACTACTGTATGACTATTGGAGGAGCGCTGGTGGCATGGTGGTTATGTTGGGTAGCTAATCACAAGGTCAGCAGTTTGAAGCCACCAACCGATGCTCAAGAGAAAGACAAGGCGTTCTGCACCCTTGCAGAGTAACAGTGTCATAAAACCACATGGGCAGTTGTACACTGTCCTATAGGGTCGCTGTAAGTCGGGATCCACTAGACGGGAGTGAGTTTTGTCTCAGGGCTGTCTGAAGTTATAAATTATAACATTGGTAGGAGTTCTAATGTATGCAGATATGGAAGGCACAATACCTTTAGCACAAAATAACATGAAGGCAAGGCTGGAAATTATAAGGACCTAATACTACAAAATTTCTAAATTTTATATTTATGATGTTGCACAATATTAACTTAAAGTAGAACCTCTCGCAACACATAAGAGATATGCTCCAAATAGAGATAAACTAAATTAAAATAGAATATTTTAAAATATTGAAGATATACCCAACTGATAAAAAGTCAGATAATGGCCCAACAAATGGAGTGCAAATAAATAATATACACGGTCACTCTACCAATAATTACATAAGATTATCAGTGAATGCACACTCTCATTTACAGGAGAGTATTGACATACTGGACAAAAAGAAATATTCTAATATTCTGCCTGTGGGAGTTATAATTTCATAATAAATACCAGATACATTTAAAACAAGTAGATGGATATCAATCAAACAAACCAATTTTGTGGAATGTACCAAAATTGGTGCTTAGAGAGAAATGTGTAGCATTGAATGTTTAAATTAGAGAAAAGAAAAATATTTCAAATAAGTAATCTTTATTACTATTTTTAGTAATGAGAGAAAAA
The DNA here is from genome assembly GCF_050624435.1 of Tenrec ecaudatus. Classification (NCBI taxonomy): domain Eukaryota; kingdom Metazoa; phylum Chordata; class Mammalia; order Afrosoricida; family Tenrecidae; genus Tenrec; species Tenrec ecaudatus. Next base: position 95,583,725 of record NC_134539.1, read on the forward strand.
CTACAAAAGACAAGTGATCTCTTGAAAACAGATGAAACTAGCCTCAAGAAAATATTAGCAAAATGAATCAACAAATAATTAAAGAGCAATACAGTATGGTTAAGTGGTGTTCCTCATGAAAATGAAGGGATGTGGCTGCTTCAAGATACAAAATTAAATCACTGAAATTCACTAATTTATTTTTCAAAATATGACCATCTCAATAATTGGAGCAAGAAACTGAAAAAATCCAACAAATATTCATGATAAAAACTCTCAAAAATTAAGGGGATATGCCCTATCTAAAAGAGCATCTAGATCCCTTTTTTAAAAATGAATTTCCTAGTTGATGCAAACAGCTTTTGGCGACTATCCACAAAGTTGGTAGTTCAAATCCACTCAGAGGTAAAGGCTCAAGACACACACACACACACACACACACACACACACACACCAAACTCCCTGCCACTGAGTTGAATCTGACTCAGAGCCATGCTCTAGGTCAGGTTAGAGTTGTCCTTTGGGTGTCTGAGACTGTAAATCTCTACAGGAGCTGAGAGCCTCATCTTCCTCATGCGGAATGCCCTTGGGTTCCAACTGCAGCCCAACACTAACCCACTACACTTGCCCCCAAAAAACCCAGAGGAATACACTTCTACTCTGCAATATATGCCTTGTCATGAGTCGTAATTGACTTGCGAGTTACTGGTTGAAAAATCAATAACATAGAATGTAATGCTGAAAGGTTGAAGAATGTTTCTCCCCTAAGATAAGAAAGAGGGGAAGAATGCCGTTACTCACCTCCTCTTATCAACACAATAATGGCAAAGTTTGGTCTTGTAATATAAGCAAAACCAAATCACTGCCATAGAATCCACTCAACACAGAAAATCTATCAGACAGAACCAAAGGGCGCCTGAGATTTCTCCAAGCACAGACAAGCTCAATTTTCTCTTCAGGTGGGTTTGAACTACCAATTTTGTGATTAGCAGCCAATGATCAGCCCGCTGTGAATTCTAGGCATTATAATAAGGCAAAAAAGAAATCATAGTAAAACACATTACAAACTAATAAGCAAACCATTTCTATGTAGAAATTCTCTATGTAGAAAACCCTATAAATTAAATTAAAAGCTACTTCCTGAACACGGTCACCTGATACAAACTCAAATTGGGTAACAAAACTAAAGGCAAAAAGACCAGCAAAAATAAAGACAACAACTTTGTAAAATATTCACAAAAGAGCAGAGCAGAGACTTGACCCCAAAAGATATACAGATGGCAAAGAAGCCTACACAAAGATACTCTGACATGAATAGTCATCACTTAAATGAAAATTAACACCACGCTGCCATGGCCCTACATCTCTCTATTAAGAAACACTGCAGTATTTCTAATAGTGTGACTAAAAATAAATAAATACGCGCCACGTTTTAACAAGAATGCAGAGCAACAAGGACATTAATTTCTTACTGGAGGAATTGCAGGTACTTTGATAAAGAATTGGTCAGTTAATTATGCAAATATGTACTCACCCAGGATCTGTCAATTGTACTCCCAGGTAATTAGTGAAATCAACTAAACTTATTGTAACATAGGCATCTTTACAGAAATAACGGTAATACTTTTATTTAGAACGGCAAAAAACTAGAGACAGCCACCATGTCCTTAATCAGTTGCCCGAATGATCAAACGTTGGTACATACAAGTAATAGAAGGCAAGAGTAAGCATCACATTATTGAACAACCCGATGGAAGGTTATGTTGTTTGCCACGGGAAGAAACCACAGACTTCAGAGCCCATGACATGTGAGTCTACTTGTATGACATTCTGGAAAAGATATAAAACTATGAATACAAGACTGGTTAGCGTTTGCCAGGGATTAGTGAGAGAGGTAAGGAATGAGGAAGTGACGGCAAACGTAAGTTTTAGGGTGAGGGAACAGCTTTGTATGTTACTGAAAGTTAGATACTTGGCTCTGTGTGCTTGGCCACAGATCTAAATAGCATAAAGCCATAGAACTAAACAATACCATAAAATGAATTTCAGTGCGTCGATATATTTATGTGCATCTGTATATGTATGTGACTACATAGGTATATATATCAAGAACTTCAGAAGACCCAAATAAATGCAAAACACACTGACACGTGAACCTGACTGCGTTATCAAAGTATGGCAGAACATCCTTGAAAGGAGTGGGGAAAGTCACTTTGGGCAACAGCATTTAGCTTGAGAGGTAATATCTGTCAACAGAGGTAGAAAAGGAAAACAAGTTATGCCCATGCAATAGAATCATTAGAAAGAAAAGGAATTCCTTGTAGAGACAATAACGTGGTAATCTGAAAATCTTTATGCTAAGCTAAAACTTTGAGAAAAGGGAGCCATTGTGTATGAGTTCACTTAAATAAATTCTGAGATGAACCTTACAATTTGTAGTGACAAAAGAAAATAAGTAGTTAACTGGGGGTAGTGTTGAAAGGGATAGATGGCAAAGAAGTAGATGATGTAAATATTTATCTTGGTTGTAATAAATTTCATATATCTGAACTTAGCAAATTGTACATTTCCAATATCTGAACTTGTTTGTATTTCAATTACTCCTCAATAAAGTTGTTAAAATTGATTTAAAGAATATATTTAAAATGGGAAAATAGTATGAGTGAAACATGCTTAAACTTACTTCAAAATCCATGATTAATATGATCATATAAATAAAAGGAAAATAGAGAAAATTGAGAGAGAGTTGAAATCTAATTGAAACAAATGGAAAGAAAATAAACCTAAAACAAGTATAAAGTAAAAATATTCAAATAAAAAGGGAAATAGCAATGTGTGTATCAAGTACCAAATCTTTAACATACACATAATCAGGGTTCTGAAGAGTAAATAAAGTCTGATTGTGCAGACAAAGGCTGACAATTGTGAAAAAGTAATAATAGGTTTGAATTCAAAGATTCAAAAAGCTCTCGAAGTGCCAAGATTGATAAATTAATGAAAATTGTATTTAGGTAAATTAGAATAAGACTTAAAAGCAAGTCATGGTTAAAAAAGACAATTTATTTTCAAATAGAAAACAATAACACTGGGAATATCAGAAATAGTGAACAAGAAGAACAAGATGAATGTGGAATGAAACTTTTAAATTGCTAAAAGAAAAATAATTAGTAACTTAGAAATGCATAATACAGTGAAAATATAACAAAAATCTTTAATGAGTATTGAATAAACATATTTTCAGAAAAACAAAATCCGAGATAATTCACTGCTCACTAGTGAGCCAGCACTGTAAGAAACCCAACACTAAAAGAGGTTCATAAACCAAAAAAATACAGAGGCTAGAAAAGCGAGTAATAAAATATTACTCTATTATGTGCTGCTTGTAAGAAAATAATTCCAAATCCAATGACTCGGGTAGGATCAAAACAGAAGAACGTAAATGCGAGCAGTAATTAAACATGAAACACAAATTGATTAATATCAAATAAACTAGATTTCAGAGCAAGAAAACTATTACAGACAATAGAGAGACATTATGTAACTATAAAAGAAACACTCCACTAGCGAGCCTAAATATGCGTGAACCAAACAAAATACAGTTTCAAAAGGCGTGAGGCAAGCGTCGATAGAACTTAAAGAGAAAAGACAAATTCACAATTATAGTTGGGAACTTCAACCTCCTCATTCAGTACTTAGTATAACTTCTGGACAAAAGATCAACAAAGGTACTGAGGATCTGAATGTCATAATCAAGTAATACTGCCCAACTGATACATGTAGAATGCTACAGCCAACACCAGCATTTCTTTTTCTAATTCCCATGAAACCTTTATCAAGACAGGCTATGTTCTCTGGCATAAAACAAATTCATTAAAATAAATTATTCAAAATAATGTATTGATCGTAATGGAATCAAACTAAAATCCCATAACAAAATGAACAAACTCTGTAAAAATGGAAGCAATAAACGAAACGAATCCCGAATAAAAAGTAATCCTCAAAGAACATTATTCTTAAAATATGTAGAGCTTAATGAAAATGAAATCCAGCAAATCAAAATAAGTGGTTCAAGCAACCCTTAGAGGGAAAATCGCAGTGCCACGTGCTTGCATTAGGAAAGAGGAAAGGTTTCAACTGTCTGAGATTCTACCTTAAGAAATCTAAACACAAAGAAGAGCAACCTAAAACTAAATCAAGCAATAAAGAACTGAAATTACTGAAATAAAGCATAAGGAGATAAATTAAACAAAATTCTAGTTCTTAAAAACAATCAATAAGCTGATAAAAGATCAAGAAGACACACATCACCAGATCAAAAGTGGTATCGGATGCCTTGATAGATACTTTTGCCATTTAAAAATGTGAAATATTACAAACAATTTTATGCACATACATTTGTCAATTGAGAACAAGTAGGTAAGCTCCTTAAAACCCATAAACTTTCAAAAATCAACCATGCTGGAAAATATCATCTAAATAAGTCAATGGAATTTTTCATTTAAAAATCTCCTGGAATAGATGGTTTCACTGGAGAATTCCTCTACAAACTTTAGAAATTTAGACTGTCTAAATGACCACATCGAGAAAACCAAGAATTAAAGCTATTTAACCCATTTTGTAAGGCTAATGCTACCTTGATGTTAAAAGCAAAATTTGATAACAGCTACAAAAAGCAAAGAAAACTACATACAACATTTTTCCATGAGCTTCAATGCAAAATCTTCATGTATGTATTAGTAAACAGGATCTAACAAGGTATAGAAAAAATATATGCTCTATGACCAAATAGACATTCTCCTAGGTATGCAAACCTGGTTCAACGTTTGAAAATCAATGAAGGCTGTCTACCAAAATAACAGGTTTAATCAGAAAAAAAATTCTTATGATTACGGTATTCGACAGAGAAAATGTTTGAAATCAAAATATAACATCCATTCACATTATTTTAGGAGAAGGGAATGACTTCAAGTTGATAAGACAATTGACAGAAAACTAACAGCTGACATAGCATTTAGTGGTAAAATCAGAAAGAAGACAAAAATGTCCACTCTCACCCTGCTACTCAGTTTATTATTGAATATTCTAGTCATGCAAGTGAACTGACAAGTACATTCAGTTAGGCCATGGGAAATAAGGCAAACACATAAAAAATCAATTACATTTTTATATATGCAGATGCCAAAATTCAAAACCTGATACTATTTACAATCCCTGAAAGTAAATGCTTAGGCATATACTTAATACATCTAGCATCTATACTCTGAAAATAACAAAACACTGATACTCATAAGTTAGCCAGACTCAAAAACAACGATGTGACTTCTGCCCAAATTAGTCTACCAGTTTAAGGCAATTCTTACAAACATCCTAATAAGGTCTTCATGGACATCGACAATTTTATTCAGAACTGAGCTGGCTTGTGCCGCTAAACCAGAAACAGGACAAGTGGACAGCTGTAACACACAAAGTGTGTTCTATCACAGTTTAAGAAGTTCAAAGTCTGAACGCAGGGCACTGCTCTAGAGGAAGACTTTCTACACAGGTTCAGAGTTATGAGGAATGTTCCTTGTCTTTTCTCAACCTTTGTGGACTTGGCATCACCCAGGTAGCTCCATGTGTCTTGACATTAACCTTTTCCTGGATCTAGGAAGAGTCTTGAACCCAAAGGGCTAACTCCTTTCTTGGACTATCCTCCTTTGTGGTGCCAGATCCCTCTGATTTCTGTTTGCTTCTTGAACAGCTTTTCGATCTCAAAAGAGCTGGATTCAAATTACAATCGAATCCTGGGCATTATATTCTTACCGTATCAACCTGTTCGTGTGCCACAAAAAAAAAAAGATTCCTTAGAATTGTGGTGCAGACAGAGACTATTGAAGGTACCGTGGTCTACGAAAAGGGAAAACAAATCGAGCTGTGAAAAATCGTGGCCAACGTGTTCCTTAGAGGCAAGGATGACATGACCGTGTCTTGCATCTTTGGAACATGTTGCCAGGAGACACCAGTCCCTGGGAAAGGACATCGTGTTGGGTAACGCCGAGGGGCATCGAAAAAGATGAGGCCCTCCAGGAGATGGACTGACACAGTGACTTGCGACAATGGGTCGGAGCATGTGGACCATTGTGGGATGGCACAGGCAGAGTTTCATTCCGTTTGGCATAGATAGGGTCGTTATGGGTCAGTGCCAACTCAGTAGCACCTAACAACCACAATCATCCTGCCTCATTGGCATCATAGAGGTCAGGATTATAAACATGTAGGATAATGACATCAGATCAAACGATTGGAGGGTAATTGGGTCATGGCTCAGTCAGGAGGACACATATCTCGGTTTGTGGGGAAGGGGGTATGTGTCACAGTTCAATCCCTAGCAATACCTGAAATTAACGTGATAAAGAAATAGGAGGAATCACTGAAGCTGGTGTTCATGTCCACTGAACAGCTAAATAGACACTGTGGTGCTGGCAAAGATAAAGTCACAATGACCCAGAGAATATACTAGAACGTCCAGAAATAAACCCACACAAATTACCAAAGTTTTTTCTGACAAAGGTACAAAAGCTACAATGGAAGGATTATCTCATCAGAAACAAGAGCAAATTAACTGGGTGATGAAAATAATAGTGGTAATGATCACACGATGCATGTAGCTAATGCCACTGGACTGCACACTAAAATGGTTAAAATAATTACATTCATGTGGGCCAGAATTAACTCAGTGGCAGTGAATTTGGTTTGGGCTTTTGGAATATGTATATATGTAAAATCACAATAAAATGTAGAGCATTTCAATACTAGAAAAAAGTTTTAAATAAACGAATAGCTTATAATCAACATTTAAAATATAAAACATAACAAGAAACAGGCAGATTAAAAATGATAAAATCATGACTCAATTAATTAGATGACTATAACAGGCCAAAATTGATTAAACAAATTAGACCTACATCTAATTCCTGAAGAACAAAGTTAAAGAAAATTCTCTCACATAAATTTAAAAAGAGACCACACAAATATGTAATGTGTGGAATGAAAAGGGAGATAGTGTAACCGATAGGAAAATTTAAAAACCATATAGTTGAAAATTATGCAGATCTTCAAGTACCGAGTTTGAAAAATGCCTGTCACATCAAACATTTTGTGCGAAGCATATTACTAAAAGTATCTCAGGAAATGAAAAACCAGGAAAGGACGTTTCTAGCTTATCAATAGCTCAAAACCAGCTCAGAGGAGTCTGCACTTACATTCTTTCCAAGGTTCAACAGCTCTGTGTACAAACATACACAAAAGAATGAACGCACGGTAGGAAGGAGCATCAGCCTAACACAAGCTGAACACACGGTACATGACATAGGTCAATGGCACACACGGTACATGACATAGGTCAATGGCACAGATGCGTCCAAGTGGAAAACCTCAACTGCAATAATACAAAAGAAAAATGAGCATTATGGTATAGAAAAAAAAGGAAAACCACAATTTATAAAAAGGAGACACACTGAAACGCATCCATCTCTTCTTCCACTTACTGCTGCCTATTTGGCTGTGACAGGTGCAACTGCATAACCATCCTGAAACTATAATGGGACCAAGAGGACACTGAGAATAGTCAAGCAGAAAGATGAAACAGATCTAGGTCTTTGATTGGGACACTAAATCTTTGAATTAGCCACCCTGGGAACTACCCTAGTTCCTGGCTTTTCTGCACAAAAATACCCATTCCTTACAGTTGAACGCACTTGAGGTGGGCATTTTGTTACTTGGAGGAAACATTCTTATGATGGACAAGCATAAAAGATAAACTAAATGTAAGTAGGAGAAAAAAACAGATGGGTTTATACACACACACACACACACACACACACAAAGGGGCCTCAAACGTTTGTGGGGAAATGATTTGAAAGATGATGGTATTTTCCGCACACTTTTTGAAACCTATATTTCTAGATAGATCAATGTATGCGTGTATGGATGTAGAGATGGTGTGGTACTTACATAATCTAGTGTCACTTTGGGACTTGAGAGAATTAAGAGTGAAGGGGTGGGGTGTAGTCTGTCAATCGGGTCACAGTCAATGAGGCCTCTGTGTGGGCATAGCCTCTTGAGGATTCTGGGAATTGCTGTATTTCCTCCTTGGAGGTGAGAGACTCTCTCTCTCTCTCTCTCTCTCTCTCTCTCTCTCTCTCTCTTTCTCTCTCTCTCCTCACTCCCTGCGAGCATTTCTGAGAAGTCACAAGGACCTACCCCGATGTATCCATGGGAGCTGGAGACACCACATGGAGACTCCTGCCAGCGCTGAGATGTGTACAATTCCACTGGATTCCCAATACTTCCCACCCACTGTCCTGTGATCATCCTGCATTCAGCATCATTGCATGCGTTTTGTTAGTCTGAAGAGGACTTTATGGCTTGGTATTAGGCATATGGGCTAATATTGGACTTAATGGCTTGATCTGGACTGGACTTGGATGTTTTCTCAATATTCAATTGCTCTTGTGTATAAAGCTCTTTCTTATACACATGAGTATCTCTATGCATTTGTTTCTCTAGTCTAGATTAACACAGATAGAGAGAAAGATGTGAAATTTAGGGTCTTACATGAAAATTTGACCCCTGAATCAGTGGAAACTAGGAGAATTCTTATATAAGTGATTGATATTATTGTTATCGGCCCTTGAGTCTGGCTCTGACTCAAGCAGAGCCCAGGCACAGCAGAACAAAATGTTCCCAGGTCCTGCTTGTCCCCATGTTCCATTCTGGAGTGACACATTGAAGGTCACAGGATTTTCATGGTCTAGTTTTCAGACGTCGACCACCAGGACTTTGCTCCTGTTCATCTTATTCTGGTAACTCTGCTGAAACACACTCAGCATCACAGCAACACCCTATCCGCCACGGAAAGGCAGATGGTAATTGCAGTTGAGGTGCACTGACTGAGAGGGAAACCCAGGTCTCCTACATAACTCACAGGATCAAGTCAAGGATAACTCATAGTAACCACCTGTGTGTTTCCAAGACTGTTAACTCTTTTAAATCACTTTATTGGGGGTTTGTACCATTCTTATCACAATCCATACATCCATCCATGTGTCAAGCACATTTGTACATGTCTTGCCATGATCATTCTCAAAACATTTGCCTTCTACTTGAGCCCTTGACATTTTCCTCATCCCTTCCCACTCCCCCCTCTCTCATGAACCCTTGATAATTTATAAATTATTATTTTGTCATATCTTACATCAACCAACATCTCTTCACCTACTTTCCTGTTGTCCATCCTCTAGGGCAGAGGTGATATGTAGATCCTTGTAATCAGTTGCCCCTTTGTATCCCACCTTCCCTCCACCCTCCAGGTATCACCACTCTCACCACTGGTCCTGAAGGGATCATCTGTCCTGGCTTCCCTGTGTTTCCAGTTCCTATCTGTACCAATGTGCATCCTCTGGTCTAGCCAAATTTGTAAGGTAGAATTGGGATCATGATAGTGGGGGAAGGAAGCATTTAAGAACTAGAGGAAAGTTGTATGTTTCATCGTGTTACCCTGCACCCTGACTGGCTCATCTCCTCCCGGAGACCCTTCAGGAAGGGGGTGTCCAGTTGTCTGGGAATGGGCTTCGGGTCTCCACTTTGCACTCACCCTCATTGACAATGATATGATGTTTTGGTTCTTTGACACCTGATCCCTTCTACACCTCATGGTCACACAGGCTGGTGTGCTTCTTCCATGTGGGTTTTGTTGCTTCTGAGTTAGATGGCTGCTTGTTTATCTTCAAGCCTTTAAGACCCATGATGCACACCTTCCCGACATCATCACTGAAGACAAATGTGTGCATAAGCAAATGTAGTGAAGAAAGCTGATGGTGCCCACCTATCAAAAGATATAGCATCTGGGGTCTTAAAGGCTTGAAGATAAACAGGCAGCCATCTAACTCAGAACCATCAAAGCCCCCATGTAAGAAGCACACCAGTCTGTGTGACTGCAAGGTGTAGCAGAGACCAGGTATCAGACATCAAATAACAAAAAATCATATCAGTGGGTGCCCACCTTCCCAATATGATCACTCAAGAGAAATGTGTGCATAAGAAATTGTGGAGAAGAATACTGAAGGTGTCCTGCTATCAAAAGATATAGCATCTGGGGTTTTAAAGACTGTTAACATCAACTTGATGATACTGAATTGAGTTTTGAGTAATAAAATGCTGAAAATGTTTAAACATTTATCATGCAGGGCGGTAAAAATAAATAAGGATACCATTTAAAGTTGAATAAAATTATTATGATAAAAGTAATTATCTTTGAGGAATAGATAAATAAGAAAAAATCCCCAATATAGCAGTGACTGAGAAAGTAAAGATGCAAAATGCATATACAATAAAGAGCAGCCAGTCCACAGAGAGAACAACATGGCTGGCCCTACTATGAGACATGATGCCCCTCAGTGACTAAGGGCGATACAGGGGACAGCACCGGAGACACAGTGTGGGAATTGCACCTGACCTGATCCCACCACACCGAGGCAAATCACTGGGGGAGTGCAGCGGAACAGCAAGGGAATGGAGTGGCAAGGTCCCCAGGGAATGCTGAAAGTGGACTTTGGGGCCAGGGCGTGGTGCCCCAAGAGACTGGACTGGAAAACGCTCCTAAGGGCCAGCAAACGATCCCTGAACTAACTACAAGCTTTTCTCTTGTGAACTGTTTTGTTCTGTTCTTTTTCAGTGGTTTGTTTTGTTGTCTGGTTGTATACTGTTGCTTTGTTTTCCTCTGTCTAGTTTTCGTGCATGTTAGTGACTCCACAGGTCTGTCTGAATGGGACAGGCTGGATGAACTATCTGGATGAAAAACAACGGGACCGACAGTTCCGGGGGGACTTGGGGTGGGGGGGTAGGGGGGGTAAGGAAGTGGTGTTAACAAACCCAGGGACAAGGGAAAAACATGGGACCACAAATGGTAGAGAAGGGGGAGTGGCAGGCCTGGTGGGAAATGATCAAGGGTAAGGTTGCTTAGAGAAGAGGTATACTCTAGCCCAGGTGGCGATGAAGCATGGTAGTGGGGCAGGAGGAAGGTCAAGGGAGATGGAGGAAAGAGGTAGGAGTCAAAGGGCATTCATGGAGGTCTAGACAAAGACATGTACATGCAAATATATATAGGAGGATGGGGAAATAGATCTATGTGTCCATATTTATAGGTCAAGTATTAAGGTGGCGGAAGGACCTTGGGCCTCTACTCAAACACTCCCTCAATGCATGAATACCTTCTTTTATTAAATTGGAACTCTATGATGCTCACTCTCCCGACACAACGGCTGGAGCCAAAGTGGGTGAACAAATAAATGTGGTGAAGAAAGCTGATGGTGCCCGGCTATCAAAAGAGATAGTGACTGGGGTCTTAAAGGCTTGAAGATAAACAAGCAGCCATCTAGCTCAGAAGCAACAAAGTCCACATGGAAGAACACACCAGCCTGTGTGATCGAGTGGTACCAAAGGGATCAGTTACCAGGCATCAAAGAACAAAAAATCATATCATTGACTGCACACCTCCATGATAGGATCGCTGAAGACAAATGGGTGCATAAGCAAATGTGGTGAAGAAAGCTGATGGTGCCCGGCTATCAAAAGAGATAGTGTCTGGGGTCTTAAAGGCTTGAAGGTGAACAAGTGGCCATCTAGCTCAGAAGCAAATAAGCCCACATGGAAGAAGCACACCGGCCAGTGCGATCACGAGGTGCCCAAGGGACCAGGTATAAGGCATCATGCAAAAAAAAAAAGATATAAGTGTGTGTATGTATGTGTATATATATATATGTATGTGTATATATGTATGTATATATATATCATATTAAATGAAGGGGGAAGTGCAGAGTGGAGACCCAAGGCCCAAGTGTCGGCCAATGGAGATCCCCTCATAGAGGGGTTTAGGAGAGGAGATGGGTTAATTAGGGTGTGAGGTAGTATCGATGAAGAACACAGCTTTCCCCCAGATCCTGGATGCTTCCTCCCCCCAACTACCATGATCCAAATTCTACCTTGCAGGGCTGGATAGGACAGAGGCTGTACACTGGTACATATGAGGGTTGGAGGTACAGGGAATCCAGGGTGGATGATACCTTCAGGAACAAGGGTGTGAGGGACGATGCTGGGAGAGTGGAGGGTGAGTGGGTTGGAAAGGGGGAACTGATTACAAGGATCCACATGTGACCTCTTTCCTGGGAGAGGGACAGCAGAGAAGGGGGGAAGGGAGACTCCGGATAGGGCAAGATATGACAAAATAACGATGTATAAATTACCAAGGGCATATGAGGGAGGGGGGAATGGGGAGGGAGGGGGGGGGAAGAGGACCTGATGCAAGGGGCTTAAGTGGAGAGCAAATGCTTTGAGAATGATTGGGGCAGGGAATGTATGGATGTGCTTTATACAATTGATGTATGTATATGTATGGATTGTGGTAAGAGTTGTTGGAGTCCCTAATAAAATGTAAAAGAAGAAAAGAGAAAAAAAATGATTAGGGCAAAGACTGTACAGATGTGCTTTATACAATTGATGTGTGTATATGTATGAACTGTGAAAAGAATTGTATCAGCCCCAATAAATTGTTAAAATAAAAAAAATTAAAATAAAATAAAATAAAAATATCAAAAACAAAACAAAAAAAACAATAAACAGCAATTTGATAAAATAAACACTTATCACAATCCATCTCTACATATAGAAGAAGAAAATAATTAAAAGAAAATGCACCATAAAGGTTAGCAGTATTTACTTCTTGGTTCAAAAATCATATCTGACTTTCATGTTCTTCTTTTCATGTGTCTGTATTTTCTTAATATGCAATCTTAAATGAGCATGATTGGGTTTCAGCCTCAAAATGAAGCAGCAAATGTTGCTGTTAAATGTTATACTTAATTACGTCTTGTCCTCGTTGCCTTACTAGGATAAAGCAGCAATGTTTGTTTTGGTTCTCGGCTCTGCTGAAAGAGTTCAGAGCAGTTGACATTTTACTCGGGAAATACGCTGCAAGAATGCTAATCCAAGACGTGACGGAAGCCTATTTCTCATCTAAGACTTGCTGTGCACAGCCGGGAGTCTCTGTCGGAACAGCTTAATGGAGACGCAACGCAGTTCTCCGGCTGGGTCCTCCCCACCTCACTACACACCCACACACGCTTTCTCCTCTCCAAACACCGCACACCCTGCCTGTTGCCAAAGATGTGGTTCCTGGTACTGCAGCCACCAGTCAGATGTCATTTGTGCTGAGCAAGCCAGCTTCCACTTGGTTACCAAGGTTTCCCTGTCTCCTGGCTAGGGCCTTTGCAACCTAGCTCACCTCCCAGAGCTTCTGAACCCTGAGAAAGTGGGGCAAAGTGTAGCACAGCAGGGGGAGAACGTTAATGATGTGCTTGCAAGTGCAGGGGAGAGAGGGCTCTGTCGCCGGCATTCGCTGCACAGGGAGCAATGACTGCTCCCTGGATTATCAGCAGCCTCAAAACTCTCCAAGGAACCTCACATGGAATGGGGCACGGAGTCCTGGCCCCAGCTGGTTTTTATTACGAACCAAAATTAGCAATAAGGAGAGAAGAGACTCTTAGACGAACACAAGAGAATGGTGTCCTCCCATGTCCTTGGGTAGTGGCTGGAACAGAGAGACTGAGCCAAGGGCAGTGATGGGACTTCCAGTTGGCAGGCTCCGGGCACAGGAAGTGACTACGAGGTCCTAATGCTGCCTTCTGGGAAGCAGGTGGAAGAGGAATGTAGGCTGAAGGGGTGTGAGGAAGTATCTGGAAGATATAGCATCTTCGGTTCACAAAGGACGCTCTCGATCCTCCCCAGCAGCCTGCCTCTCAGTCACAGCATGGACACATATTTGTTTCTGGGTCTCCGTTCCCCCCAATGGAGATGGACAAAAAGCCAGGGAGATACTGGTCAGAAGCAGCTTTGCTGGTTGACCCCGTAGGTTCCAGACACATTTACTCCAGTCACGTTCAATACCCACTGAAACCATGGCTGTGCTACTGTTGAGTAGATTAGGGTTCCCTGCTTCTCAACCTTTCAGCTAAGATCAAGTGTAGATTTGGGACTCAAATGACCAAGGCCTTGGAAAAGCATGAAAACCTCTGAGTCCAATCTTTCCCTCGGCATCTCCTAATCCCGACTCACTTTCTACTCTGTGGAAAGGAGCAACAAAAGTCTTGTTCTTTCGTATCACATCAGGATCTCATGCATCCTTGGGTGGAAGTGCACAAGGTAAGCCTTCTGGCTTTACCTGCGTTCCACATTCAGTGCCTCGGTGATGCTCCCCTCAGCTGAGCAAAGAAATCAGTGGGAGGTACCTGAGAGCAAGAAGGTTCAAAGGGTCTGTTGGTAGATTTTCCTCGGGGCCTTGTGTTAGTGGGAAAGAATGCGCCGCCAACACCAGCACCGTCAGGACAGCGAGGGAGGGCTTCCTCAACAATCATGTCGTGCCAAGAGTTTCCACAGGGCTCTGGCTGATAGTCAGCCCCAGATGAACCATGTCTGTGGAAAAGTTACGTTGCCCTGGTTCCAACCTCAAAACCCAACCCTAAAAATCAAATTTCATGAAGCTGAACCTCCTCAAAACCCTCCCCTTACTTCTTGGTCTTTATAAGGGATGGGCATCTGTTCCCAAGCATGATGGGGGAGGATCAGAGTTGTGTAACCCAAAGACACCCCTTAGTCCTCCCAGCTGCCAACTGCTCTGGGACTCAGGTAAGGTACTCTTCCCATCTCCGCCTCGTTGGAGTTGTCCATCTGAGCAGAGGAGAGCAAAAGCATATAGAAGCAGGTGGGGTTCCTGCTACAACTCTGAAACATAACATAAAATGCCCCCCAAACAGAGAAACACGGATATTCTAGGACAAAAGCAAGGCCAGGCCCTATGGGAGCTGAGTGCCACATCCCAATGAACTCTTGTCTTGAAGAGGATGCTGGGTAAGCACCAGGCTTGAGCAGTTCCAGGTAGGACTGAAAGGCTTGATGTTTGCCTGCAGTCACACATCTAGTTGCTCACACAGGGCTTTGATTTTCCCACCCAGTGCTCCTCCAACAAGAGCACCCATCCTGGAAGAGGCCATTTAAAGAGTGTTTGCCCAGTGTTGTCCTAGCAGCAAAGATGACCACCCACTCCGCCAAACCTCTGAAGGGCTGAGTAATTTACAGTCTCTAGATACCACTTCATCTAACGCATTTGGAGGAGGTGTCTGCCCAGGATTTCCCGCCAGGGTGCTTGCTCTAAGAAAACACCCATTTGTTCCTTCATTTAAATAGTTCCCTTTGGTTTAGGTCTTAAAGAATCAAATTTGTTTTCATTTTCTTGCTGTTGTCGTTTTTAAATTTCAGCTAGCTAGAGATAGACTAATAGGTATCCTCAGCTACTAACCAAAAGTTTAAAAGTTTGATTTTTTCCCCAGAGGTTCCTTGAAAGAAATCTACTTCCTGATAACCAGCTACTGAAAACCCTATGGAGCTTAGTACTTCTTTAACACACACGGAACCGCCATAAGTTACAACTGATTGCAAAGCAACGGGTAAATATTAAATACGTATAGAAATACAGACAGCAAGCCCTGGTGGCTATGCCAGGTAAGTGTTGGACTGACAATTGCAAGATCAATAGTTCAAACCCAACATCTACTCCACAGAAGAAAGATATGTCTCTCTGTTACCATAAAGACGTACAGCCCCAGGAACCCTAATATGGAGCCCCTATGAGCCAGAATTAACTCAACGGCAATGGGTTTGGTTTGGTTTTTTTGGCTCATAAAGAAAGATATAGAAATGAATGTAGATGATATAGATGCAGATTTAAATAAAGATAAAGATTTCGATGGTTATGACTGGGCAATGATTCTCTCAGTACTTTGGCAGTTATGATGTCATCATCTCCCATAATGAGATCAGTTATAGTATAACCAACCACATCCATGATGAAATATATTATGAGCTGCCAATCAATTGAGACTTTCTTAATAAGATCGTACTCTCAATGTATCCTAATCCCTTGCTTTTTCCTGGATTGAGATCCTACTTCTGATTTATCATCATATAACCTCAGGCTCTTTGCCCATCCTGGGAGTGGTTAACCTCTTCAGAATGTGAGTCTTACCTACTGATCTTGAGTTTCTCAGTCCCTGCATCTAAGTGGGTCAGAAGAAGCCTCCAGCCTGACTTCTGACTCATGGACTTTGAATTTGCTCACCATTACAACTATGTGAACCTCTTAATCTCTCTCTCTCTCTCTCTCTCTCTCTCTCTCTCTCTCTCTCTCTCTCTCTCTCTCTTTCTCTCTCTCACACACACACACACACACACATACAAGAAGGGCTTCAAAAAAGTTGATGGGAAATTTCATTATCTTAACATTCTACTTTCCATGAACTTTTTTAAGTCCTCACATACATACAAGTGTCACTGGTATCCCTTCTCCACCTACCTGCTCTATAACAATGTTTGATCTGTTCTACTGGCTCTACCTGTGTCTTGCCTTGGCCTAAAACAGTGAAGCAGACAGGAGGCCCTCCCAGACCTGCTCCTCTTCTGTTTGGATGGTGTGTATTGCACCTACTTTTGTCTTGTTAAACACCTTAGCCCTTCAGAGCACCTCCTATCCTCAACTGCATTCTCTCTTGTGAGAGTATGATCATCATTTATTATTAAATCACCCCACTTCCCAGCACAACTCCTCCCTGTCTCAAATTCTGCCCCGTGCTCCTGACTGCCCTGTTCTAGGCCTCAAAGTTCCCTGGTCTAAATGCTTCCTGGGCCTAAACACAAATATTTGTGATAGAAAATCTTATTCCCTGCTTTCCCGATAGTGTCTCCTTGTTAGCAAGAAGCTGTCTGGCCCACAGATAACAACTGGGATGTGCAGTCATTAAGAGTATATTTTTAAATGACAAAAGGACACGTTTTAAAGGAAAGTCCTCTTGAAAATCAGCTTCCTTTCCAACTCAATTATGTCGCAGCCTCCTGCTCAGCACTTTACACTACGTGCTTCCAGCTCCTCTTGGCTTCAGAGTATTTAAGGAGTGTTTCCTTGGCAACAGGGAAGGCCCAGCCACCTGAGGCAGGATGTGGAAGGACACTGGTGATGCTTTATCTTATCTCAGGACCCTGAGCCAGTCACCACAGAGCCCGCTTAAGGGATCCTGTGTCATCTAAGATGTGGCAGGCCCTGCCACTACCAATGTCTCTGCCTGACATACAACCCTGGTGTGAATATTAGAACTGAGCTAGGGAAGGGAGGAAGGGAAGAGTCCACGGGGGCCTGGTTGGGACTAACCTCAACACAGCACAGTTGATGAAGCAAGTACCAAGACAGACAGAGCTACCTCTGGAGCAAATGTCAAGAGCTCTGGGCCTTCATGGGAAACTATTCTGCCATCCCTTTCATATCAGAGTTAACAACAGGATTTGGTTGTGTGTGTGTGTGTGTGTGTGTTTGTATGTGTTGGTTTTTCTCTTGTAAATCTGAGTCCCAACACAAGCCATGTTCAATTCCAACCAAACCCTCACAGCTCTGGCCACTCCCGATAGACATCACAGGTCATTCAACACCCTGGTATCACAGATCACACCCTGACACCCCACCACCACCAGAGGATCCCCTGATAGGCAATGAGCCCGTCCTCTATTATCCACAAGTAAAATTTCAAACTCAAAAATGCACAGCGTGTGTCTGCCCTCTATTAGAACAACTAGTCATCAGCCAACCCAAGGCTCTCCCATTGTCCTACGGCAGACTGAAACTCCCATGATGTTTCCCATGTATCCTAGGCCTCCTTCCACGGTCCTTCACATGTGGTCGAGCTGAGAAGCTCTGCCTCACTCCTCTGCACAGATGGAAATTCCTACTCTTCCTTCAAGGAGCAAAACTCCGGAACGCCCCCCAACAGACTTGCCATATCCCAACATCACTTGGCTGTCTACACACTGCCAGGGTAACCCAGGCTTAAAGGACTCTCACCAAGGATTTGCATTATCTCTAATTGTAGAAATAAGAGCCCTACTGAGATAGTGGTTCCCAGTCGGGCTGCAATCCACAAAGTCCACAGTTCATACCCAATAGGGGCTCCCTCCTCAAGAGAAACACTGGGCTTCCCACTCCCGTAAAGTGCTGCAGTCTCAGAAACTCACAGGAGCAGTGATACCTGGCCTCTAGGGTCAGTAGGATTTGGCATGGACTCTATGGTAGTGAGTTTGGATTTAGAATGACAAGAATGATCTTCCTTCTTCTTTGAGGTAGCTGTCATTAACAAAGTGTAGAGATGGGTGTATGAGTTTTATGTATATGTGTGGTTAATTCCTTAATCCCATCCGGATGAGAATGTGCTTTGTGGCCCCTCTTATCACTAGTGTTCCCACCCAAGCTGCTGGCAGCATTTGGGCCTTCTGGGTAGCCACGATAGGTTGTGTGCAGGTCCGTAAGCCAGCATTTCCCTACACACAACATCGGGGCTCCCTCAACCTACTGTTGGGGCTCCACACTGTGGTTTGCAGTGACTGTAGGAAAATCCCCTTATGAAGTTCATTGTCCCATTCTCCTTCTTGCCTTATTCACCTGTTGGCCTTCTGTAAATTTGAGGTTTTGGATCTACCTAACCGATCACCTCCCCCTAGATGCCAATCCAGAACAACTGACTTCCAGTCCCTGCAAGAAAAGGATGCAGAGATGAAGAACTCTGGAGAAAACCCATCTGCATCAGCACTAGTTAAAACCAAGCCTCATTCTCAGCTGATCAGCTCACCTGTTCCGCCCTCTTTTCCCGCTATGCTAGGGACTCCCCACTCCTCACCCGCCTTGAGACCTGTGCATGAATGTGTCCCACTCTGGAATCTGGAGGAACTCTTTGGCTTTAACCTCAGCCACCATTCACTCCCGTGCTGAGTACAGTGTCACTGTGAAAACAGACACTCTTTCCAGCCTTGCCTCCAGGACACTGGAGCTGGACCTCTGGCCCAGGAAGCAGAACTTGTTGATCCCCAGACTCTGTTCTACTCAGTGGCGCTTCCTGTTGGAAAACCCTCCGAGGCATGTACCGACACGACCACCCTAGAGAAGCACCAGTTTCGGCACCAGTTTCGGCAGAAGGAACCCTATGGTGTCCCAGTGACTGTCACCACCTTCAGAGGCGTTGCAGAAGGAGAGAGCGAGGTCCTAAGACTTACCTTGCGCATGTCCTTGCCAAAGGTCTCACTATAGGTCGTGCCAAGGATTTCAAACTGGACGTAGGGATTCGAGCTGTCCTCGCGAAACTCCATCACGCCTGTGAGGCCAGTGATGTGGCCCTGCAATAGAGAGGAAGAGCCATTGAGCGGGGTGGAAAGGGAAAGAGAGAAGGGGAGGGGGTCACAAGTGCTTGGGGCTCGGGGAGAGCAGAGTAGGGTCACCAAGAAGTGGGAAATCGGGCGTCAAGGATGCCTTGAACAGACTGTCATAAGGGATGAGTCTCCCGTAGTTCTCAGGCCTTGAAGGAGTCTCAACACTTCCTTTCTTACATGGAAAGTACCCAAGACTTGCATCTGCCTCTGTTTATTTGAAATATCTGCTCGGCACCAAGCACTGTCCTAGCTGGCAATTTGTAGCATGTCCCTTCGGTCCCTGCACTCCTGACCTTAGTCTTGTTCCAGGTCCTAATTCCAGGTCCTCCTCTTCGTCCAAGCCACGAGAGGCCAAGCAGACAGCAGTGCGTGGCAAGAAGCCACCAGGCAGCAGCCATGAGAGTTAGAAGCCACAACCCAGTTCGAATCCTGGCTTTGCTGCCCGGCTCACCTTTGACGAGCCACTTTTGACCTTTCAGCTCCATTACTGGGTTAACACAGCTCCTTCTTCACACCACTGTCAGGCTTGGTGGCCACAGTGCAGCCGAGGCACAGGCTGCTGAAGAAAACACGCAAGCGCCAAGCTTTTCTATAGACTCTTGGGCTTCCTGAGTGCAGAAAATGTGGAACACTTAGCCTGGGGAGACCGCTTCTTGCTTCCAGCCGGGGGCTAACAGCCAGGCTCAGAAGGGTCTGACACAGCTAAGGGCTGCACTGGATTCAAACCCACATCAGAATTAGGTGACTGTCACTGACGCTGCACCATTTATTGTGAATGAGGCTCCTCACGCTACGATTTCCCTAAAAGCGCTTTTGAAGCCTCTAAAAGCGCTTTCACTCTAACAAGTCTTCCATGGGTTAGGCAAGTGACTTTCGGCTCAGTTGGCTAATTTAGTAGGGTTCCTCAGCCCATGGATATATCACAAATGCAGAGCATCTTTGCATGCACCTGAGCACACATTTCACGTGTACATTCACACAGATGCGAATACAAGGAACTCCTGGCTGCTTAGCATGTGCCAGTGTCAACTGAAAAAGAAGATTCTTTTTCTTTTGTGAATTGTGCATGTCAAGGAGGATAACAGAGAATAGCTTAAAAACTACTTTCATTTTAAGGTTACCTCCGGCGAGTTACTTAACTGAAGGGCCGTCTCCTTGTCTTTGCAATGGAGACGACGACGACGATGATGATTATACGGAGCATGTCATCGGAGACTGCCAGGGTGGTACCAGAAAGTGTTGGGGGATGGAAGGTTTGTGGGAGGATGCAAAGGGCCCTACTGGCGAGCAGCAGCTGGGTTGAACAGAGAGTGGGGAAGGGGCGCAGGGCTGTAAGGAGGTTCCTACTTTGGGGCATCTGCTAGAAAGGGCATTCTGAACACGCACCTTTTTGATAGTGTCCAGCATGGACCTCCCTCCATTCCATGGCTTGGTTGACTTCCGGATACAGTTGAGGCTGGCCATGCTGTGCCATTTCCGGTCCTCTAGCTTCCTGTGGAAGGCGTTGGCCAGCATCAGAACACTGTCGTACAGGTAGAGGTTGGAGATCTGCAAAGACAAAGGTGATTTAACCCTTTCTATGGGGCCATTTCGAGAAGGGAGAAATGAGAACACTATGATGGTACAGAATGTTCACCCTAAGACGTGGTACCCAGAGATCAGCTTCCAGCTGATCATTTAGAAACTCCAGCTAGCTGCTGGCGTCCTGGAATAATCAGACCTACTCTGCCATCAGGAACCCGAGTGGTGGCAGATCCACATAAAGGAACCAGGAGATTCACAACTAAAACTGAGATGTGCACACAGCTTTGTGCAAGACTGTGGGGGAACATCTCAGCCTCAGAAGGCAAGGAGGGACAACAACAGACATCTGAAGCACAGTAGAAACCTCCGTTATAGGGGTGATATAAAAACGGTGGAGAGCATGGCAAGGAGAACGCAACACTTGTGAGCAAATTCAAAGGACAAGGTGCATGAGGATCTAGGATAGGGACCGTCCACTTTTGCTGTAAAAAACAGATAGTAAATATCTGATGTCTCACACTCTCTGGTGTACCCTCACACTACTCAATTCAGTGGTAGTTACATAATCTCATGTCAACTTGAAGATACATAAAAGTGTAGGGGTGGAGTTTAGCCTGTCAATCAGGCCACAGCTGGATGCCCCTCCTTGTGGGCATGGCCTTCTCATAAGAAGGGCCCTGGGGATATGACAAAATAACGATGTATAAATTACCAAGGGCACATGAGGGAGGGGGGAAAGGGGAGGGAGGGGATTAAAAAAAAGAGGACCTGATGCAAGGGGCTTAAGTGGAGAGCAAATGCCTTGAGAATGATTGGGGCAGGGAATGTATGGATGTGCTTTATACAACTGATGTATGTATATGTATGGATTGTGATAAGAGTTGTATGAGTCCCTAATAAAATGTAAAAAAGAAAAGAGGAGAAAAAAATGATTAGGGCAAAGACTGTACAGATGTGCTTTAAACAATTGATGTATGTATATGTATGAACTGTGATAAGAATTGTATGAGCCCCAATAAATTGTTAAAAAAAAAAAAAAGAAGGGCCCTGGGAACCTTTCCTTCTCTCCCTGCCTTCACCTTCCTGCTGGCTGACCCTGATTGCTCCAGAGCCCTGTGATGTTGCTACCACCATTGGATCCACGTGACTTTGAACCCACCAACTTGGGTTATTCCTGCATTCTGCATCTCTGCTGGTGAATGTGTGAGTCTGAAGAGGAACTTAGGGCCTTGAGTTGTACAGGGCTGGGATGATTTCTTGACACATCATTACTTCTTCATATAAAGCTCTTTATCGCACATATATGCATGTCTCTGGATTTGTTCCTCTAGTAAACTTGGCCTAACACATGCTCTTATAGTGCAAAAGTGGAAATAAAGCAGTTGCCAGTTATTTGGCTTAGACTTGACCATCGCATATGGTCAAGTTGAACTGTGTTGGAGTTGAACTGTGTTCCCAAAGGTTTTCAAAGCCTAATTTTTGGAAGTAGTTTGGCGAGTCTTTTTTCTAAACTTGAACCACCAACCTTTCCCATTCATGACCAAGGTGTTAACCACTTATCCCACCCATAGACTCAAAAAGGCTTTAGGCGTTATAATGAACAGGAAAAACTGTAAATCAACAACATTTTATTTACAAAAAAATAAGCAGAGAACTGGATTCAGCCTATGGGCCTTGACTGACCAACCCTTGAGTCAGAGGATCGGGAACAGTTCAAGATGGCACATCAATGGTTGCTGTAAAATGAGACAGGTTCAAGAGTGAGGCAATCATGAAGAGAGGCAGGGCTTGGTGGGATATGCTAAGAGTTAAATTATCCTTTAAGTACAATCACTCAGCGGATTTGTGGCACAGAGAGTCAGCAATCGCATCCATAACTTAGAAAGACCATTCTGATCACTGGATGGCAGGGAATTCCCTAGGGATGAGTGGTGACCTGAGCTAGGAATGGCAGCATGGAATGTGGTGACGAATGGTGAAGTAATTCTGGAGGCCATGTGGGAGGAGAGGAGGCATGGTGCCATCATGCGCTTTCAGCTAATCGGGGGAGCACATTTAGGGTGTACCATTGGCCACATCTGAGAAGGACCTCTCCGCTTATTCTTGCATGATAAAGCTAGATAAAGTAGACACATGTCTATGGGAAACTCTCTGGAATAAGATTGTGGGGGAGGGTTCATGACTAATGAGTTGAAATCCCAGTAAGAAGTATGGGGGCCCAGACTGCCTGTGAGACCCAGGGATAAGGACAGATAAAATACACCCTACTGATCCAGATGGGTAAAAACGGATCCCACATATTGCCTCTACCCGCTACAGTGTACAGACAACACCCTTCAACACCCAGTCCTTAAGAGGGCGTCATGGAGCATACGATGAGAGGCAAAAGGGAAAGGAGTGAGGGGGGAGATAACACACATCTTCCATCAGATGTGTGGCCCCTCAACTGATAGCTATTATACAAGCAACCATCCACAAAGTGGGTCAACACGGAAGCAGCACTGAGCTGCTAAAAATAATCCAGAAAATCAAAGTCACTGAGTAAAAATAGGATTACATGCAGGCTTCACAGGGCTCCTGCAAGATCAAATAGGATCCATGGGCTGTGGGAAGAACCCATTACCTCCCACCACTCCCCTGTAGACCCTTTCCTTCCCAAATGTTTCCATGCCTCGTCCCCAGCCTGCATAGCTGTCCTTTCATATCGTAGTCTAGATGATTCCAAAAGGCAAAGCATAGACAAAGACTCTGGGGATGGAAACCATCCAACAGAAATGACAGTGACATTAGAGGTAGGTCAAGGCCGGAAGGCAGAGCATCGATAGCACCCATTATGTCACAGCTTAATGGCATATCCTGAAGGGTCAATTCCTTCTTGACAAAGACAAACAGAGTAGATTGCGTCCTCTCTGTCCTGATCATGACTGCAGAGCCCAGTGCTATTGACGATGGTTAGTCTAGAGATGAGAACCACTGAGTCTGTAGATCTGAAACTTCCCCCTGTTGCGAGTGTAAGAAGTGGGTGGAGATGGAGACATGGGTAGATGGACAGAAGCTGTTGCTTCCATGACAGCAGAAAGAACAGTTATGCTCACCATTAGAAATCTGCTTTCTGCTTCCCAGCCTACAAGAAGCACCATGTGGCAGCCTGAACACACCATGAACAAAGTGAACCACTCCTTTCTTCTCAGTTGCTCACCACTCAGGACCCCTCCCAGAAAGATCATTTGTTGACATGACTTCCTCTCTTGGGGACTACAATTCCAAAATGGAGATGCTGGTTCAAAGGACTGTGAGTGGGTTTTGAGTTGATTTGAGTTTGCCTAGTTCATTTTTCCAAGAAGATAGCTCAATCCTGATTTCCATTGACAATGTGAAGGTTTCTCTTCTCAAGGCATTCAGGCATCTCCCAGCCACCCCCTCATATTCAGTGCTATTTAGCCAGCTAGGACTGTTTGACACCTTCTGTCTCTGACCCACGTACATGCATACTCACCCACACAATGGGGCAGCACAACACCAGTTGTGCCGCAGAAGAGGCAGCTTCTCATTTTTGCCCCAGCATCTCGGTTCACACAGAATTAGGGTACTTAATAAATGTATCAATGCAGAGAAACCTTCAGTGAAGAGAATAAAGCAGGGTATGACTCATAGAGGCTAAGAGATCCCTCAGCACTCCCACAAGCATGTCTGCTTTGAAGGATAAAAACATCTCCATGCAAAGAATCAGGCCTAACTAATGCTCTCTTCCTGTCCTAGATACAGGTCATCCCCCTGCCTGGAAATCACCTTGGGCATTCTCTTCTATGCTATGCTATGTAATGTCAGTTCATAGAGCTGTTTGCCTCACTAAACTCTTAAGCTACTTAACGAAGAGACATCGTAGCTCTTGTATACCTCTAGCTCTAGATATCTCACATATATCTCTAGATCCTACCACTAATCAAGCCATATTGCTATAAAGCTTACTATTTATTGATACACAGATGCATGCATGGTGGATAGATGGGTGAATACACAGTGGATGAATAGATAGATGAATGGGTATATAGATAGGTCCATGGATACATGAGTGGATACATGGGCAGATGAATGAATGGATATGGGAATGGATGTATGCATGCATAAATAAATGGATGATTTGATGAATGAATGAATGAATGGTCAGTAGATAGATGAATGGTTGGACAGATGGATAGATGGTGAGTGGGTGAATGAGAGAATGGATGGATGGTAGATGAATAGATGCATGTGTAAGGATGGATAGATGGATGGATGCATGGATCTATGGATGGATGGATGGATGGATGGATGGATGGATGGATGGATGGATGGATGGATGGATCTCTGCCAAAGAAATTATACATTGACACTGGTTCCCAAAATCAAAATGCAGAAACTATAGGAAACAGACAACAGGAAAAAGAGATTTGAGGATAGAATGTTGACAGGGTCAGGAGCCCCTTTTGCTCAAGCAACAATGTGCTTCCCCCTTTAACAACTTACTTATAAGGTCTCCAGAATTCCCACTTGGAGCTGTTTCTCTCTCTTCCATTCTCTCCTGTCCTCTTTCCTGGTACGATTCTGATTCACTTCTAATTCACATCCTACTTCAAGGTTAATCTGGATGCTATTGATCCCAGTGCAAACAGTCTGCTCTCCAACTGCAGCATGCCTATGTAGGAGACCTACTGTAATCACTGTGATGCAAAGACAAGGAAAGGGGGCCCTACTCTCACCACCCAGGTGCCCACAGAAGGGACTTTTGAGTAAAACCTGGAATGAATAGCTAACCAAAGCCTCTACTTAGAGCCCACGGTCTGGGTACAGGTGACCCTAATAGTGAACAGCTAGTGAAATTTCCCAAGTGTGTGGACACTAGCCAGGCCCCGACAAATAGAAGGAAAGAAAAAAAATATTTCCTCAAGATATGTAGGTCCAGATCATTGTCAGCGCTAAGATCATGTGAAGGTCCTGAGCCTGGATGAAGTCCTATAAGAAAGAGGCTCTCAATTGATAAGCAGCTGTTATCCATTGGTGAGAAGGGGCCATCATCTCAGTATAGGGGCACAGAAGGATAGATTGACCTTATGTTGCTCCCTTATACCTCAGATGAGACGCAAAACAACATTTCTCAGCAGATGTAAGAGGAACAGAGCGGATTTTTTGCCCATTGAAGATTTCTCCCCTGCAAGTAGGAGTCCAGGGCTCTGGCTAATCTAGAGCCTGAGCTATATCAGTGCGTATCATGACAAAGAGTCTTGGAACATTGTACCACATAGATAGAAGAGGCCCAGCAACCATCAAAATGAGTGCCTACCAAAAACGATAGAGGTGACCAAGGGCCATGTGATAGCCTGGGTCCTTTAGAGAAACAAATCCACAGAAACGCATATATAAGAGAGCTTTATATAAAGGTTAAGTGCATATCAAGAAAGCATCCCAACCCAGTGCTGCCCAAACCCACAAGTCTAACTTTAACCCATATGCCCAATACCAATCCACAAAGTCCTCATCGATCTCACAAAACACACATACAATGATGCTGACTGCAGGAGAAAAGCCGAATCAGTGAGCATGTAATCATTTCAGCACTGGCAGGGGTCTCCACACAGCCACTGCAGCACCCAGGGCTGCATCAGGGTAGGTCCATGAGGCTTATCCTCAGGGATGCCTTACAGGAAGTGAGCCTTGCCAGCTGAAGCAGGGAACTGGCTAAGGCAGCTGCACCCTGGTTCGACCATCACAAAGCAAGAAACCAGAGAACTCGAAAGGCAAGGCTCACCAAGCCATTTATCCCTCTTCCCTTCAATTAATCCCATGTATGTTTATCAGCCTGGTTGGCAAAATAAACTTTCACCATCTCAGGCCAGGATCATGGAAGAGGGAAGACTCAGATGCATAGCAGAGAAACTTCAGCCAGACCAGAGAGCTAGAACGAGTAAAGACCAAAAAGGCAAAAGCCAAAGACAAGGGTGACACATCACTTCCTTTCTCCAACCTCCCCTACTCTCATGTGGCCCCAGAACTGTTGGTCCCATTGGTTTCTCCTCCAGATTGCTTATCCAGCCTATCTTATCTAGATAGGCTTTTGATTTTTATAAGAATAGACAACCTTATCATTCTCCCATGGAGTAGCTGGTGGGTTTGAACCACTGACCTTGAAATTAGCGGCTAAATGCTATCCCACCACACCTCCCAGGGCTCCAGAGAGAGGACCCTCAAAGTCAAAATAATTGTTGTCAAGTGGATACCAACCCATAGCAACCTTATGGGGCAGAGGAAAACTGTCCCTGTGGGTGTTCAAGACTGTAAGTTTATGGGAGTAGAGTGCTCCACCTTTCTCCCATGGACTAGCTGGTAATTTCGAACTGCAGACCTGCAGTTAGCAGCCAAATGAATAACCTAGGCAACTAGGACTCTGAGAGGAAGGAGAGAAAGAGAGAGACAAAGGGGCAAAAAGAGAGATTACTTCTGCCAAAATACTTAAATGCATATGTCTAGCCTCCCGAATTCTGAAACAATAAATTCCTATTCTTTAGGAAAGCCATCCATTTTGTACTGTTTTGTCATAGTAGTTCCAGGAAATGCAGACAGACCGCAATTACCCATGTGTGGCAGCTATCCAAACTTCTATTTGTGCTTTCGTTTGGGGGAATGTAGGGACAAAATGAAATGGAAGGGGAAACAAAGGGCATCTAGGGTCTCCATGAGTCAGCATCAAGAGCGACCGGAAGAGTGTGTAAAGGCTCTTGTCTTCAACATGTCTATGATGATCCGTTTCCCAGGGGAATCCCCAGGGTCAGGCACAGGGATCAGACTTGGGACTATTAGGAAGCCAGACTGAGATCTGTGAACCCCATTCACCTTCTTCCCAGTGCCTCTGGGGGCTGAAGTTTCCAGAGTCAAGGAAAGGTTGCCTCTGGCTCCAGCAACTTGTGAGTCAAAAGGCCTAACGGGTTTCTGCCTGCTGGAGCCCCAATGGATGTCTGGTTATCCAGACACTGCATCCCTGGTCTCCTCCCTCACTACAGATGCACAATCAGTGCTGTCAAAACCTGGGCTTGAGTTGGTCTTTCAGGAGTATCTGCCATGAGGTGCTGCCAGGCTGTCCTTTGAGGGCACGGCCACATCTCTCCCTAGGGTGCTCTATAAAAGTACCAATACAGTAATGCCAGAACAGGATTCTCTACTGTACTCCTACCCAGCCTCTAGGAAGAAGGTGGGCCATGCCTACTCTGTAACTGTCCTGACCTTTGCGTGGCTGGGCTTGTGCAGCCTCAAGATTTGAGCCTTCAGAGGCACCCTTAGGAAGGGGGATGACATAGGTGCTTTTTTGGATCACCAGGTCCTCGTACACTGTTCAGACCCAAGTTCTCAACCTAAGGAATCGCTTGATGTCTTGTCTAAATGGATTCCCACTGACACATGTGGCTGCAGTAAGTCACTCCCACTCCATTGGTCACCTCGCTTCCCGGTATAAGGCCGTCTCTTCTACACCACCTGCTGAACACAGCAGCACCCTAGTGGGTGCAGACCTGCAAGTCAAATTCTCCACAGTTAGCATTGCTTAGCCCCCAGCAGGGGCCTAGCAGCTGCCTTCCTCCCTGCAGTCACTTGCACCATTTCTTGTCTCTCACTTTTTGCCTCAGATACACAGAACTCTGAAAGAACCCTTTCAGGCCCGGCCTCCTTTACACGAGCTCTTTTCCTACTTTGAGCATGCTACAAAATAGAGATTAAAATTCCCAAATATATTGGAGGATTGAGAGGAGGGAGGGAACATTTGCAAAACGTGTAACATGGCAGAAGGCACACCCTAAGTGTTTCCTGATCATTTGTGAAATTGCAGAATGACTGTGTGGCATGAATAGCTTTCAATCTGTTCGTTGAAGGAAACACTAAGGTAGAGATGGCAAAGCATTTGCAAAGAGGACGCTTCTGTATGGACTGCAAGGGGGAAAGATACAGGAATTCGATGCAGAAAACCGCTAGATGGAGTCGCACCATTTCAAAGACAGTGGCCCCTGTGTCCATAAAGTGGGAGGATGCTAAGCCCCTATCAAGTTGAGGGGTTCAGAAAGAAATGGGAAAGCAGAAAACAGAGTCTTCAGCTCTTGGTTGTGAGCTACAGTCCTTGAGAAATGAAGTGAGATGCCCCTGGGGGATGGATCATTAAAGACCAGTCAACACAAAAGCTGACTGAGAGCCAGCACAGACAAAATTGATCTTATTTTTTAAGAGTTAGTCCTACAATCCCTGTGACAACAGTCACTTTATTTTATTTAGGAAAACACCTTGTGTCAGCAGGAGCAAAGGTTACCAGGAAGCTTGCTCAATTGATCTTTATGAGAAAATGAAGAGTTTCCTTTGATTCGGAGCGCAGAGAGATAGGAGACTGGGGCAACAGCGTGCATCTGTCTGCAGAAGGTGTGTGTGTTGGGGGGGGGGTGATAAATGTTCTAGAAACAAGACATTTAGAGGCTGTCTGGGTAGCTACAGTATAAGGCCCATCCACTGCCCCAACACTCACCATGTTTAAATCATCACTGATGTTATAACGCTTTGCATGATTGGGGATGTGATGTCATTGCTGAGTTAGGAAAGGTTCTGATGTTCTTATATGGGTTACTCTAAGGTGGGGCATATTACTTTGAGAACTAAGGTGTCCCTGGCCTAAGCCATGGTGTTTTCAATCGCCTCACATGCATGTGAAAATTGGACACTGAATAAGGAAGACCGAAGAAGAATCGGCGCATTGGAATTGTGGTGCTGGTGAAGAACATTGGAAGTAATAGGGACTGCCGAAAGAACAGACACATTTGTCTCGGAGGAAGTACAATAAGGATGGCGAGACTTCCTCTCACATACTTTGGATATGCTGTCGTCAGACGGGAGTCCCTGGAGAAAGACACCATGCTTGGTAGAGAGACGGTGAAAAAGAGATAGGCCATTGACCAAATGGATAGACACGGTGACCGTGATGCTGGGTTCAAACATAAGAACAATTGTGTGGATGGCACAGGACAGGGTGCGGTTTCATTACACACAGGCACACTATGGGGAGGAACCAAGTTGTTGGCACACGAACAACAACAGGTAGAGGAGAGGCAACCGAGTGGAAAGTCTATGGTATGATGTATTCACTACTGATTCTCCAGCAGCCGAATTAGGACCAGATGTTTATATATATAATCTCCAGTAAACCAGATTTTGTCAAGTTCATTCAGACTCAGAGCGACCCTTGTGTGTCAGGGTAGAATTGTGCTCCAAAGCATTTTCAGTGACTGATTTTTCTGAAGAAGATCATATGGATTCTTTTTCCCTTAGGTTTTGTCGGGTGGATTCGAACCCCCAAACTTTTGTTTAGCAGCTGAGAACAGCATTAGCCATTTGCATGACCCTAGAACTCTTAATGAAAATATAAGTCCTTTGAAACATACTGAACCCTCAAAACAGCAGAAAATTCTAATCATCTCTAGATTTCAGCTGACTGGACCACTGAGGCACCCAGGAAAGAGAGTGCTTGTAGGAAAGAGTCACTGCAGTGTACGGAGCTGTCTGCCTTCCATGGACTCTCTTTCAGTTACTGATCCTCAGCAGTAAGTCTAAGGAGTACAGAAGTGGGAAACTGGTGGGAGGCGTGAGGGGGGGGGAGAGCTAGAAATGCTTTATTAGAGTAGTGAGGGCAGACTGATCTCCTCAAGACAGTCAACAATTTTATAATGCACTAAGATGAGAAATTCCAACTGCCTTTTATAACACCATATTAAGCCTCATAGTTTAATTCAAAAATCAGACTCCACACGGACCAGACAACATGGCTTATACAATCACCCGTCACCCCTCAGAAATATATTTAAATACAAGTTAGATGGTGATGTGATAATGAAACTATCATTTCTATTGTAGTCCTGAGGTCTCCAGCAAGCCCTCTGCAAAACAGAGTCTTTGCAAAATCTCAGGCTCTTAGGGACTGGCTATCACTTGTATTATTGGCTGAGTCAGGCAAGCCCTAAATAACTTGTCAAGAAAACACTGAAAATGAGACAATGTTTTGTGGGGGAAAGCAAACAACAGCATTGCACACTGGCAAATGTGATGACTTCTCCAGTCACTAGAAGCCACTTATGTAGGTATTTTTCTTCCCAGGGATTGTCTCTGTACTAAATAGGAGCCAAATTGATTTGCTGTTACAGTGCTCAGTTGGCTTGGAACACAGAAAGCCCTGACCATAGGCCTGATAGAATAAGATAGAGTTTCTGAGGCCAGCTCAGTGGAGAAGCCAAGAGATGGATGATCTTGTAAAAACCTCCTGTTATGGATCGTAAACACTGAAACTTCTAAGTCAGGATGTCATCCTGAGTGCAGCGTCTGGAGGAAGAACGAAAGATGGGCTCAAGAGCTTCATTTTCAAAAGGACTTTCATTCATTTCATCGAGACAAAGTTAATAAACCATGACATAAATGTTTTTTGTTCTTGAATAGGTTGTTCTAAACATATTAGTCTTCTCAATAAATCTCACCGCTAGAGGCTAGTAGAAATTAGTTTGCCTTCTATACTGTCATTAGGAAATAAGTGGTAATAGTTACCAAGGAAACCTGAAGAGAGTAGCGAGTAAATAAGATGAATCTACAACCTGCTCAAGTGGTTGCTGGACAGGACAAGTAGATCAATCCACATTTCTCTCTCTCTGATGATACCACTATACAAGGAAGTAGATACAACAAAAATATAGAGAGTTTCATTTGGTAATGTGTTATATTTGCTTATATGAAAGAATTTATAGAGAAAGCTTAAAATGTGAAGACCTATATGCTTATTGAGGGCCTCAGAGCATAGTCTGATATGAAGAGCTAAGTAGGGTCTTAAAACTGTGCCTGCTCATCTCCCATGCAAGGCAGCTATAATTGAGTGCCTGAGTGAGGAAGGCAGACAATAAGCAGAGAAGGACATTTGT
Organism: Tenrec ecaudatus; assembly: GCF_050624435.1. Classification (NCBI taxonomy): domain Eukaryota; kingdom Metazoa; phylum Chordata; class Mammalia; order Afrosoricida; family Tenrecidae; genus Tenrec; species Tenrec ecaudatus. The sequence continues at coordinate 95,615,518 of NC_134539.1, forward strand.
GATAAAGGGCTGAGCATGCTGTGAACACGCTCATGTCTGCACACGAGGAAGTTAGGGATGCTAAATCATATAAGAAATAAAGCAAGAATGAGTCTATGGGAACCTTGAACACACCTGGGCCTCTAATCAGTAATGACAACAATGTTAATAGCCCAGGCCCAGTTCTAAATGCTTTCTATGTGCTGTCTTATGTAACTTTCACTATAAATTGAAAAGCAATTGCTGCCAACTCCAATTCATGGCGACTGCATGTGCGTCAGAGTAGAACCAAGGTCCAATGTGCTGGGTATGCAACCAACCTGCACGTTTTAGTCCATGACAAAAGAAGCCATCACAGGTCTTGAGAAAGTCATATGCATGCACCATCACAACAGTGTACACCCCTAAGCCCATGTTGCTCCCCCCACATGCAATGCAGTGGAAAGTAGAAGCCCTTGGCCCTTCAAGTACAATTAATGTAGTTTGATTATGCAAGAATTTAGAAAGAGGTTTGGAGGGGTGCGGATCAGGAACAAAGATGGCATATGTTTGAAGAAAGATGGAGCCCTTCAAGGAGGCAACCTGGGGAGATATTCCATAGATGAACACATATTCCCTGAAACCACCTTGATTAACTCCCCTCCCCACCTGTTAGTAAGGTAGAGTGAAAAATTACAGAGGTTCCATGAGGGAGATTTATAGGTTCTTGCCTCTTCTTTCAAACTCTAGAAGTAAAATTAAGAATAGGCTAGCAGTACCCAAAATATCAAATCTTAAAGAGAGAGGTTTGTTTTTTTTTACCTCTGGGGTAGTTACATAATTCCATGTCAACTTGACAAATGGAATGTAAGGGTGGAGTCTTCTCTGCCAGTCAGGTCACAGCCTGATGGTACCTCCTTATGGGTGTGGCCTTCTCGTAAGGAGGGCTCTGGGAACTCCCCTCCCCCCTGCCTTCAGCTTCCTGTTGAAGAGCCACAATGGGAGCTGCCAGAGTCCTGTGATACCCCCATCACCACTGGATCCACAAGAATTTTCACCCACCAGCCAGTGCTTTTTCTGCAGCTCCCCTGCTTTCCATGCAGACACTGTAACCCTATCACAATTGCAACCTGTACCTGTAGGCCTAGGCTGCACCTGAATCCATGACTCTTCTGCAGACTTGCTCCAGGTCCATGACATCCCCTTCTGGACAGCCCTGGACCCAACAGCTCCTCCATGCAACTTCCCCAGCCCCACAGCTTCCATGGCAAGCTGCCTCAGGCCTCACAGCTCAGCCACTGTGCAGACCAGGGACCAGTTGCTACACCAACAGCCCTGCCTATACCAGCAGCCCGGTCTGCCAACTGCTGCTGGCTTTAGTTCAGGCTTCAAGGCCTCCCTCCAATGCTCTCCACCAAACTACCTGATTGGCCAACACAGCACCACCCTTGCAGCCCACAAACTTCTGACCAACACCCCCTGAGAAGGCCATTCAAAGTCCCCACCCCTCAACAACAACAGAATCCCAGTAGAGTAGGTTGAGATGGAAACCCCAGTGGGATAAAGTGGCAGCCCAACGCCTCCCCACCCCACCCCATGCAGTTGGCTACAAGCAGCTCACAGAAACATGCCTACCACCTTCCCAAAGAGAGATCCCAGGGCTCCTTGTCTCCCTGGAAATTGGCACCTAGCTCCTCCAAAATGACACGCAGACAGCAATTTGCCACAACAACCTCAACGAAAAAAACAGGACAAGAAAAACCACAACTTCGGTGTAGGTCTTGAACCTAGCAACGTGCGTAGACAAAGCAGAAGGTGAAATACCTATCAAGAAAACTTCAGAATGTTGCTTGGGGTCACACAGGAAATGAGTAAAGCAATATAGTAAAAGGATGAAACAATAGAGGAGGTCGTGCAGCAAAGGGACATACAAGAGTTAAGGGACAAGGTAGCAAAATAATATGCTAACAGAATTCATCAACTGAATAGAAGTAGAGAATCACACCACTGACCTCAAGGATAACCACACAGACTTCAACAAATGAAAAACAGAGTCAAACAAGATAATTGAAGATGCTGAAGAAAACCTGAGAATAATGTCTGATGCTAAGAAGAGGAACAATATTAGAATAATTGGATTACCAAAACAGACACAATGAAGAGGTCAACAGCAAAAATAGTGAAGGAATTCCTAGAGGAAAACTTCCCCAACATAATGAATGGGAATCAGGAAAGAGAGAGGACACGAGCTAGACTGAATCCTAGGAAGAATTCACCAAGAAATACAATGGTTAAACTATCCAACTTTGAGGAAAAAGAGAAAATCCTAAGAGTAGCTAGGAGAAAAAGGCAGTCGCCTTTAAAAGTAGCAAAATAAATATTTTCCCAGAACTATCAGCAGACACCACAAAAAAGAGGAAAGATTGGAGTGACATCATCCAAAAGTTGAAAGAAAACAATGCAAACGCAAGAATCTTTTACCCAGCCAAATTATCTATTAAGATAGACAAAGAAATAAGAGTCTTCCAGACAAAGAAAAACTCAATACGTTAAAAGAAACACAACTGTGAAAAATCCTTGCCGATCCAGTGCAGTCAGAGGAACAACACCCACTGAACACAAATAAGAGACCACTACATAGAGCAACTCCATCCAGAGGTCAACACATCAAAAACAGGCCCCAAGAAAACATTGGCTCAACAGTGAAAAGAAGGCAAGAACGAACCACACACACACATGCACAGTGCACTGATAAGAAGGGAGGTAGGAAAACACACAACACTAAAAGTTGGTGAAGGGAGATGAGATGTTGGACAGTGCAAGATATGACAAAATATTAATTTACAAATTATCAAGAGTTCATGATGGAGGGGGAGGGGGGAGGGAGGAAAACATGAGCTGATGCCAGGGGCCTAAGTGGAGAGCAAATGTTTTGAGAATGATGTGGGTAATGATGCACAAATGTGCTTTATACAATTGATGCATGTATGAATTGTGATAAGACTGGTATGAGCACCTATTAAAATTATTTTTTTAAAGAAAAAGAAGAAAGATTTATGATCGATACACTGGCACAAAACCTCCAGCAATTAGAGTGGAGTTAACAGGACAATCCTACTAACAGCAAAAGAAAAGAAATAATAAAAATCAGGACTGAGATAAATCAGTGGGAAAAAAAGAAAATAATGCAAAAAATCAATGCAGCAAAAAGCTAGTTCTGTGAAAGGATTAAGAAAATCAACAGACCTGGCAAACTTGACCGAAGAAAGGAAGAAACGGATATGAGTAGCCAGGTTGAGGGATGAAGCGGGGACATTACAATGGACCCTTATGAAATTAAAAGGTTAATCACACAGTACTACAAAGGCCTGTGTGCCAACGAATTAACAAAAACATGGAACACATGGACAAATACTTGGAAAAGCTATCCCTCCACAGATTATCCCTGATGGACATCAAGAACCTCAACAGGCCCAAGAGAAGAAATAGACATGTTTATCAAGAGGGCTTCACAGAACACTATCAAGCATTCAGAAAGAGCTGACACAATCCTACACACACTTGTCTAGAGTATAGAAAACGATGGCAAATCCTGAACTCTCTATGAAGCAGGAAGGATCCCACAAGAATTGAGAACTACAGACAGATATCGCTAATGAACATTGATGCAAAAATCCTTAACAAACTACTGGCCAATAGAATACAAAAGTAGATAAAACAAATAATTCACCACGACCAAGTGGGATTCATTCCAGGGGTTCAGGGATGGTTCAACATGCCAAAGCCCATCACCATTTTCTGCCACATTGACAAGAAAAATAATAAGAACTGCATATTAACAATGATGCACGCAGAAAGAGCACTCAACAACATCCAACACCCATTCCTGTTTAAGACACTCGAGAAAATGGGAATGGAAGGAAAATTCCTCAATATAATACAAGCTATATAGGAAAAAGCTAGTCAACGTGGTCGTCAATGGAGAAAAGACAAAAACAATCCCACTGAAAAACGGGACCAGACAAGGTTGTCCCTTGTCCGACTCTTGTTTAACATTGTAATGGAGGTCATAGCTAACAACATGAGGCAAAGGAAAGAAACCAAAGGTATTTTTCTGGGGGAAGAAGAGGTGAACTATCATGATATGATTTTATATATGGAAAACCCCAAGAGCTCCACAAGAGGAGTGCTACAAACGATAGAGGAATATGGCAGAGTGGCAGGATACAAGATCAACAAACCATAGTCTATTAGATTATTACATACATCAGATGAAACCATGGAAGAAGAGAACAAAAAGCTAGCACCTGTCACAATAGCTAAGCTAAGGGATATATCTAACAACAACAACAACAACAAATCCAAAAGATTTGTATGAGGAAAACTACAGAACACTACTATAAAAAAACAAAAATGATTTCCACAAATGGAAGAAAATTCAATGTTCCTGGATCAGAAAACTTTATATAGTAAGGATGTCAGTTCTACCCAAGGCACGATAGAAGTTTAATGCTATCCCACTACAAATACCAAAATCCTTCTTCAAAGGAAGAATTGGTATAACTGATTACCAACTTCATATGGAGAGGGAAGAAGCCCAGAATTTGCAGATAACTCCTCAAGAAGACAAAATCAGAGGGCTTGCTTTACCTGACTTTAGCACCTATTATAAAACACAATGGTCCAAACAGCATAGTACTGGTATGTCAGATACTCACACAAATAGAAAATAACTAAAAACCCAGAAATAAATTGTCAACATACAGACAACTGATCTTCAATAAAGGCCCCCAAAATATCAAATGGGAAGTGGATGCCCTCTTCAAAATGGTGCTGGGACAAAAATGGTTATCTACCTGAAGATACATGAAGCAAGACCCTTACCTTACTCCATGTACAAGGATAAATTCACGGTGGATAACAGACTTCCAGGTAAAACCCTAAACTACTAGTACCATCAATGATGGATTTGGGACAAACTTAAGAACTTTGGCCAAGGGAATACATAAGCTATCAGAAATAAGGAAGGTCACAACACAGAGGAAGCACAAACTGACAAGTGGGATATACTGAAAATGAAACAACTGTGTACGTCAAAAGACTTACCAAGAGAATAATAAAAATGGCCACAGACTGAGTAAACATCTTTAAAATGACCCATCAGCCAAAGGCCTTATTCTTAAAATCTACAATACTCTGCTAGCCTACTATAAGAAAAACAAACTAATAGTCCATTGAGGAGGTGGGCAAAGGACCTGAACAGAAGTTCCATAAGGGCAGATATCTGAATGGCCAATAAACATATGAGAAAATGTTCCCAATCATTAGCCATAGGGAAACGTAAATTAAAACAACTATGAGATACCACCTAACACCCTCAAAGATAACCCAATTCAAAAAAAATAAACAAACAAGTGTTAGAAGGTGTGTGATGAATAGAAACTCTCATCCACTACTGGTGGTCCTGTAGGTATGGGCAGCCATTATGGAAATCAATTTGGCTGTACCTAAAACAAATGTATATCGAGCTACCAAATGACCCAGCAATCCCCTTACTGGGCATATACCCAGAAGAAGTAAGAATCAGAGCATGGCCAGACATCAGCTCTCCTACACGCCAATGTTCATTGCAGCACAGTTCACAATCACAAAGTGTTGTAAATAGCAGTTCACAATCACAAAGTGTTGTAAATAGCTTAAATTTCCATCAACGGATGAATGGATTTAAAATTCTGATATATACATATAATGGATATACACCCCTCAGAAGCCATGATGAATGCATAAAGCACATCATTTTATGGGAAGAGTTGGAAGAAATTATCCTTAGTGAAGTTAGCCAAGCACAAAAGGACAAGTACAATAGGACCCCACCAAGATAAGCTTCAAATGCACAACAGGCATAGGGGAAAAGTTACTAAATGTATAAATTCCTGGGTCAAGATCCAGATACGCTGGCAGGGGTCAGACCCAACCAAGGATGAATATGGTAGCCAACCAAAAAGGCAGGTGAGTTAGTTAGCTTACTGTGCCAACCTGGCCGATAAACACACGTGGGGTTAATTGAAGGGCAGAGGGATGAATGGCTCAGTGAGCCTTGCCTTTAAAGTTCTTGAGTCTCTTGCTTTGTGATGGTCAGACCATGGTGCAACTGCCTTAGCCAGTTCCCTGCTTCAGCCAACAAGGCTCACTTCCTGCAGGACATCCCTGAGGAGAAGCCACATGGACCTACCCCCATGCAGCCCTGTGTGCTGGAGCACCTGTGTAGAGGCACCTGCCAGTGCCGAGATGCTTACACATTCACTGACTTGGCTTTCCTCTTGCAGTCGGCATTATTGCCTCTGTTTTGTGAGATGGAGGAGGACTTTGTGGATTGGTGTTTGGACATATGGGTGAATGGGTTAATGTTGGACTTGTGGGCTTGGGCAGCACTGGGTTGGAATGTTCTTGATGTGCACTTAACCTTTATATAAAAATCTCTTATACATGAGTTTCTGTGGATTTGTTTCTCTAAAGTACCTAGACTCACACAGCAGGGAAACTACAAAAAAAGACAAGGGTAATGGGGGAGCAGGGCTTTAACCCCACCCACAGGCAGGTATTGTTTATATATCCACAGGAAAGGGAGAGAGGAACCAGACCTCATCCCAGTGCACCAATTCTTGAGGGCAACATACCAGCACTGAGCAGCCAACTTATAGGGAGCACTGTGGGATCAGCCCCAATCCCAGCTACATTGACCCTCTCCCCAGAAGAATGCACAACAGAAAACAGAACTGAAGATTTAGCCCAGGAAGAGTGGCAGGTCTGTCCAGACCACACAGAAATAAACCGAGAGGTTGAGAGAGAGAGAGGGAGGGAGGGAGGGAGAGAGAGAGAGAGAGAGAGAGAGAGAGAGAGAGAGAGAGAGAGAGAGAGAGAGAGAGAGAGAGAGAGAGAGAATGGACTGTATCCTGGCCACCAAACCTTAAAGACGATATGCCTGTCTTGCTCGGAGCAGCCAATGCACAGAGAGGTCAGTAGGGTGGGCCCCACCATGAGACATAATGTCCCCTGACCCACAACACGACAAGAGACAGCACTGGCGACACAGTTCAGGAATTGTGACCTGTCTGACCTCCCTACTAGGGTGAAACATGAAGATAATGCAAACGAGCGGCACTCGGAGCAAAGCAACAAAGTCCTCAAGGAATACCAAAAAGAGACTCCAGACTCAGGGGGCAGGGCTTGGCACCTCATCAGAACCAATCAGAAAACATTCTTAAGGGTCAGCAGACAGACCATGAACTATTTATAGCCTTTTTTTTTTCATGTCTGTCTATATAAGATAAGCAGAATTGTTTACAATCCCGAGGAGAAAACAAGACCGACCGTTCCGGGGGGACATGGGTGGGGAAAAGGGAGGAGGAGCCAACAAACCCAGGGACAAAGGAACATCGAGAGATCTAAAAGCGATGGTGAGAAGTACTTAGAATGCCTACTGGGGGTTGATCAACTGCAATGTAGCCAAGAGGATTTAGTGAGAGCCGAATGAACGTCAAACATGATAGTGCGACAGGAGGAAAGTAAAAGGAAATAGAGGAAAGAATTAGGAGGCAAAAAACAGTTATAGAGGTATAAATATATGCATGCATTTATGTAAATATATTCATATATAATGATAGGTCTATGTACATATATTTATATTTAAGTATCAAAGTAGCAGACAGACATTGAGCCTCTACTCAAGTCCTCCTTCAACACAAGAACACTTTGTTCTAATAACCTGGCATTCTGTGATGCTCACCTTCCTGATATGATGGCTAAAGAAAAATCAGTGCATAAGCAAATGTGGTGAAGAAAGCTGATGGTAACTGGCTATTAAAAGATATAGCACCTGGGGTCTCAAAGGCTTAAAATTAAACAAGCAGCCACATCGCAGGGAAGCAACAAAGCTCACATGGAAGAAACACATCAGCTTGTGTGATTAAGAGGTATAGATGAGATCAAGTATCAGGCACCAGAAGACCAAAAACAAACAATCATATTGATGTGAACGGGGGTGGGAGGGTCAGAGTGGAGACCCAAAGCCCATCTGTGGACAACTGGACATTGCTTCACAGGAGGGTCATAAGGAAAGGAGGAGTCAGCCAGGATGCAGTAGAGCACCAACGACACACACAACATCGCTCTAGTTTCTTCTTTTTTAAAAATCATTTTTATTGGGGCTCATACAATTCTTATCACAATCCATACATACGTATATTGTGTCAAGCACATTTGTACATCCATTGCCCCTCATCATTCTCAAAACATTTGCTTTCCACTTAAGCCCTTGCTATCAGCTGCTTATTTTTCCCCTCCCTCCCCGCTGCCCACTCCCTCATGAACCCTTGATAATTTTTCAATTATTACTATTTTGTCATGGCTTACATTGTCCGATGTCTCCCTTCACCCACTTTTCTGTTGTCTGTCCCCCAGGGAAGAGGTTATATGGAGATCCTTATAATCAGTTACCCCTTCCTACCCCACCTTCCCTCCACCCTTCAGTATCACCACAGGTGTCGAAGTGATCGGGTATCAGGCATCAAAGAATAAAAAAATCATATCATTGTAAATGAGGGTGAGTGCAGATTGGGGACCCAAATCCCATCTGTAGGTAATGGGACATACCCTTACTGAAAAGTCCTGGGGAGGAGATGAGTCAGTCAGGGTGTAATATAGCAACAATGAAACATACAACTTTCCTCTAATTCTTAAATGCTTCCTGTCCCCCCTATCATGATCCCAATTCTACCTTAAAAATATGGCTAGACCAGAGGATATACACTGGTACAGATAGGAACTGGAAATACAGGGCATCCAGGACAGATGATCCCTTCAGAACCAGTGGTGAGAGTGGCGATAACTCTAGTATCTTAATGCTTCCTCACCCCCAATTACCCCCGATTTCTACCTTGAAAATCTAGCTAAACCGGAGCATGTACACTGGTATAGATAAGAACTCTTGACACACGGAATCCAGGACAGATAAACCCCTCAGGAACAGTAAGGGAGTAGTGATACCATGAGGGTAGGGAGGTGGGGGGAGAAGGGGAAGAAAGTGGAAACCGACCATAATAATAGATGTATAACTGTGTCTCCAGTGGAGATGATCAGCAGAAACATGGGTAACAGGAGACAGTGGACAGTGTAAGACATAAGACACTAAAATAACCATAAATTATAAATTATCAAGGGTTCATGGTAGTGAGAGGGTGGGAGGGGGGGGAGAAGAGCTGATAACAAGGGCTCAAGTAGAAAGAAAATGATTTGAAAATGATGATGGAAACATATGTACAAATGTGCTTGACACAATGGATGTATGGATTGTTATGAGAGCAGTCAGAGCCCCCAATAAAATGATTTATAAAAATTTTTAAAAAGATATAAAGTCTCAGAAACACAAAGGGGCATTGTTACTTTGTTGCATGGGGTCTTTTCAGTTGTATCATGTTTTATGCATTGGCCTGCTAAATGAAAAACAGCAGTTCAAAACCACCAGCCACTCCACCGAAGAAATAAGAGGTTTTCTACTCCCGTGAAGATTTACAGTTTCTGAAATCTGCGGGGGCAAGTCTATTCAGTCCTATTGGGCAGGCGTCCCCAAACTATGGCCCACGGGGCATGCGGCCCGCCAAGGACATTTACCCGCCTGCTGGGTGTTTATGCCCCGTTTCTTTTTTTACTTTAAAATAAGATATGAGCAATATGCATAGGAATTTGTTCATAGTTTTTTTTAAAACTATAGTCTGGTCCTTCAACGGGTCTCAGGGACAGTGAACTGGCCCCTTGTTTAAAAAGTTTGAGGACCCCTGCTATTGGGTCACTATGCATTGGAATGGACTCAATAGCAGTGAATCTGATTTATTTTGGCTTTATGGTGCTTCCACGAGGCATAAAATGGAAGTGTTCTGTGCACAAAACTGCTAATGGGGAAGTGACTGTGAAGATACCAGTTAGTCCCTTTCATAAGGGTGTGGACAATTAAAACAAGATTGGCGTTTCAAGTCAACCCAGAGGCGCCTTTGAAGGAAACTCTGGGGCACTCCTTCTGAACAATCAGCTTTTGAAATCCGTGTAGATTACAGCTCTGCTGGCACACGTGTGATGACACCGTGACCTGGAACTAATTGAATGGGAACCGTTAAAGTCTCTGCCATGCTCGATACTTGCTCCCAAGTGTCCGAAAAGAAATGCACATCTCACAAAAGGGACATCACTTTACATCTGATTCCAGTGCCTAATTACATAGATGGAGGATCAGTAGAAGGAAGGCACTGTAAACAGCTGCATCCTCTCACCTTGCAAGGAATGACCCTGGTGGGAGTTTTCGCTAACCCTTCTACCTTACCTGTGCGTCTAGTGGTGCCCAGCTGATCCACCATTGAGCACATGAGCTGCAATGCGCCCCTACTTATTTCTCAATAGCCTTTTCTATTAATGACTTCCTACAGAGAAGAACCCAAAGAGAGTTTAAAAAAAAAAACAGCGACTTTTCACAGGAATGCTTCACTCCTGCCTTGCCAGATGAACCCTTTCTTCACCAAGCAATTACTACCGAAGCAAAGAGAGGGGACTATCTTTAACCCCCCAGCCACAGAACTCTTAAATACAAGCGGCACCTGGTGCGCTGATATAACCTATCTGATAATGCCAAGGATAATGCCTATTAATGCTACTCAAACTCACCGACTAGTCAGCGACTTCCAGTTTCCACAAATGGTAGAATTCATGTCATTAAAGTTGGTGGCAACAATGTTCAGCAGGAGCCAAGTAACGGGCATGTCACCTGTCACCTGTGGCCAACAGCGTGAAAGCCATGTGGGGGACCAGGTTCGCACACTGACCTGCAGCATCTGTAGGTAGCCTTCCTGAGGGTCACAGAGCAGAGAGGAAATGCGGTGGTTGTTTCGCATGCATTTCTGGTTGTCCTTGGCAGATGGGAAGACTTGCCGAACTACAGTCATTCTGCCGAGGGCACTGTGGACCAAATCCAGGATCTCCGGGTCACTGATTTCCTGGGGAGATAACCAGATCCAAGATTACCATAACTCACTGAACTACCTCTGCCAGAGGCTATGAAGAAACTTAGAAGTCAAGAGCCTGAAACACCTAATGCCAATAAGGTTAAAGATTGAGCTTTGGTCACACAATAAATTAGGTGATTACTTACAAATAATACTTAACTAACAGTGAGATAAATACAGGCAAGAAAAACGATGCTTGAGACTAAGCCACATTGATTTCCATTGGAACAAGTTTTTCAGAATCAGTGGTATCAAATGTTATGCTAGGCATCAACCAAAACCAAACTCACCACCATCAATTTTAATCCTACTCATAAGATAAGGGTAGAATTGCCACTGTGGGTTTCTGAGACTTTAAATCTTTTTTTTCCTGGTTATTATGAAGATATCTCTTATTTATGTTTATTTTAACAAATCATTTCATTGGGGGCTCTGACCGCTCTCATAACATTCCATACATCAATTGTCTGAAGCACATTTGTACATATGTTGCCATCATCATTTTCAAGATATTTACTTGAGCCCTTGGTATCAGCTCCTCTTTCCCTCCTTCCTTACCCCAGCCTCTCACTACCATGAACATTTGATAATTTATAAATTAATTTCATATTTTACAACATCCACTGTCTCCCTTTGCCCACGTTTCTGTTGTCCATCCCCCTGGGGGGTAGGGTGTTGCACTGTGATGGGGTCCCTCCTTTCTCCCCCTGCTTCCCCGACATTCCTCCTATCCTCATGGTATTGCTACTCTCATTATTGGTCCGGAGGGCTTTATCTGTCCTGGATTCTGTCTGTTGAGAGCTCTTATCTATACCAGTGTATGTGCTCTGGTCTAGCCAGATTTGTAAGGGAGAACTGGGGTCATGATAGTGGGGGTGAGGAAGCATTAAAGAACTAGAGGAATGTCGTGTGTCTTGTCGGTGCTGGACTGCACCCTGGCTGAATTGTCCCTTCCTTGTGACCCTTCTGTGAGGGGATGTCCAATTTCTACAGATGGGCTTTAGGTCTCCATTCTGACCCCCCTCACACTGAGACTTTAAATCTTTATAGGAGCAAACAGCCTGTGACTGGTAGATTTGAACCATTGACTCTGTGGTTAGCAGTTGGGTATAGCCCATTATTACCTGTAAGAAAAGGTTAAAGATTCCTGTTAGAAGTCAGAAATCTGGGTTTTCTCCAGCATAGTCATCAAAATGCAATGAATTTCCGCTAATTCCTTAATCATTTATTTTATTCATTTCTTTTAAAATGCTTATAAGCAAATCTTGAAAGTCCATTCACTCATGCAACCATCCCACAACATTGACCAAACTTTTGTATTACACTAAGTGCTGGGGCCTAATCCCATCTCCAGGAGGCTCACTGTTAGGGTGGAATGCAATAAATATTGCCATGCAGAAATCCAAAGGGCAAATCAAGCTAGATTTTGTTTCAGATGTTAGACGATGCGCCCACAATCAACCTTAGAAATCGATTATACTTATATTATTATATCCTTGTATCATCCTCGGGGCCGTAGCGGTGACACACTGGGGAGTAATTCTCAGGACTGTGGTTCATAACAACAAGTGACTCCTCGGGAGAAAGACAGGGCTTTCTACCCCCACAAACCGTTAGTCTCTGCAACTCACAGGGGCTGTTCTACCCTATCCTATAGGGCAGCTATGAGTCCACAGCAACTCTATGGCAGTGAGTTTCTTACCATCCCAATTCAAAGAGAGTTCTGGGACATAGAAATGACAAAAGAGGTGCGCTATCAGGAGCTCTCTCCAGAGGAGTCCTCAATGAAGGGATTCTCTGAGCCCAAAGGCTGAAGTTGGTAGGAAAAGTGATAGCATATGAGGAGGGGTGGGGACATGGAAGCCCTGGAGCAAAGTGCAGGTGTAAAGGATGAGGGAGGGGCTAGTGGTAATTCTAAGTACAGTTGGCAAGTACTTTGGAACCCGTAGGCTGACAGACCCTGCTGCCCCTCATGTTATATGCTTGTGAGGGGCAGAAAGGAGAAATAAATGATCACAGATAAGACTAGCAGATGCCTACAGAAAACTTTAATGTACAGAAAACCAAATCCTCACCACTGGACCAATCGGTAACATCATAATCAACAGAAAAAAAGATTGATGTTTTCAAGGATTTTCTCTTGCTTGAATCCACAATCAATGTTCATGCAAGTACCAGTTAAGAGATCAAATGACATATTGCAGTGGGCAAATCTGCTGCACAAGACCTCTTTAGGATGTTGAAAAGCAAAAATGTTACTTTGAGGACTAAGGTGTGCCTGATCCAAGCCATGATATTTTCAATCACTTCATGTGTCAGTGAAAGTTGGACATTGAAAAGAAAGACTGAATAAAAATCAATGCATTTAAATTGTAGGGCTGGCAAAAATGTTGAAAACATCAAGAACTGCCAGAAGAACTAACCAATCCCCCTTGGAAGAAGAATAGCCAGAATGATCCTTAGAGACAAGGATGGCGAGCCTTCCCCTCATGTATTTTGGATATGTCAGGAGAGACCAGTCCATGGAAAAGGACAACATTCTTGGGAAAGTAGCCTAGTGAAAAAGAGGAAGACCTGTAACAAGATAGATTGGCATTAACAGGCTCAACCCTGAGAACAATTGTGAGGCTGGCACAGAACCTGGCAGTGTTTTGTTCTGTTGTGCATAAGGTTACGATGAGTAGGAAGTGACTCTATGCACACAACAGCAACAACAAAGGAAGCTTACAGTGTCATTATGAGTTGACATCAATTTGATGGCAGTAAACAGGTGGACACTCAAAACACACAGAGACTGCAACCATGGACTAGAGCATTCCAATGAACTTGAAGTTAACAGAAGACAGAGAAACATTTTGTTCTGTTTCCATGGAGAGACGATAAGTGTGATCTGACTGGAAGGCAACTCACTATTGTAACCGCAAGAGCCATGTGAACTCCACGGAAGAGGTTAAGCACCAAGGAACCACCAGGAGAGAGGTCCTTGCAAACCCCTCTGTCTTCAGTCTATGGGGAGGGTGTGTCCATAAACAAAACTAGAGCAAGAGAAGAGAGAAAACGTTCCCGACTGAAAACAGGGCAGGAACTGAAGGAAACATAAACCAAGGGATTGAAGAAGGAGAGGGTTGGTTGGTGTAGCAAAGCCTCGGTTCACAAACTGTCCCGAAAAAGTGACAAACATCCTTATTTGGTTGCAAGTCAAGATTTCTTACTGTAGCTCTGTTTTAAAATAGGTCTAAAATCATTCTCAAGATAGATGACACATACTGGCTTTGAGATACTGAGGTGCTATAAATGGCTATTATAAGTGGCAGTTAGAAATTAGTAATGTGGGGCAAAGTCATTTCAACACAGGTATAGCATTTTTAAGGGGAAAATCATAAATGCATGTCATGAACTATTTTAGGAATCTGATACGTGTCAGTGAAACCTTGGGTTGTGTCTGAAAAAGCAAAAAATGAATCACTGAGTCGTTTTATCATGAGCAATTTTCTTAAATTTAATGATCTCCACTGAATTAAAGTGCTATTAAATGTTGGGTTTGTATTTAAGTCATTCATCTTTGTGTTCCAGACAAAAATTTGTTAAATGGAAGATGATTTGGTTGGACTGGGACCAGCAAATAATAAAAGGTAGATAAATTGTAAATTGATCACTGCTAAGTCAGACCTGGCTCAAGAGGCAGTGAGGTTTCATGTTGCTGCAGTCGGAAGACCACCCATTGGCTATCACACTCCTAATCTCTCTGCGTCTCCCCCAACCCTGCTGTCTCCCAGACCAGCCTTCCTTCCACGATCTCCAGATCATAACGGGCACACAGTCTGCCAATGCACCCTTGCGCCATTCCCCTACTTCTGAACTAGTCCTTAATGTCCAATAAAGAGATATTTCAAATTAGAATCTGAAGTCGTTGATGCAAAGCCTCTTCCTGACTCCTTGGGGCAAGAAAGAGGCTCACCTCTTCCCACCTCTCTGATCCATTGGGAGCTAATAGAGCTTTTTTGGAACTTAGAAACTCCGATCAATTGCAGTAGCTCCACACCATGTCCAGCCCCAGTGCTGACAGCCCTTCGGGAACCCTTCAGGAGCTGAGAGGTCTGGGCCACAGGGTGCCCACACCCAAGATTCTTTAAACAAAAAATATCTTAGTATCCTATAGTCCCTCCCATGTATTTGAAACTCCTTATTTAGGAAGTCTGTCGGGAATATACAATTTCTTTCTAACCAACAAGAGATGATGAGTGGGCTGTTGAGTCTGAAACTGGCCATAAGCATCTAATACATCACTGGATCCAATAAGAATAGTTACTGAGAAGGGGTGGATTATATTAATAGATCATATCTCTGTTTCATTTTGAGAAAACTGTCTTATATCTACATCTACTGATCAGGCATCTCCAGCCAAGAGGGCTAGCACAGCTCTTTCCCATAATTCAAACACAAGAGTATGCTTTTATGCACAACCTGGTACACAACAAATGGGAACTTCTATTCCAGATAATGCACAAAAGAATAAATTGACTATTGTACAGAAACACATACTAAAGTTTTATATACAATAGCATTTGTATCTTTAACTTTATTTGTGCATACACATGGGTATAATCTAGCAATATTTAGCACATGTACAACACTCATATGGATAATAACTTAATATAATAGTAAAATAGCAAATGTCCAAAATACTGGATATTTTAATATGTAGTTAACATGAAAAATTTTATTTTATGTATCAAATGAATTGTTTTCTATTGTATGCTTTGTGGGACACAGAACTTAATAGCACTCTATATCTAAATGAGTTTTTAGGAACACTAAGAGGTCACAGATTTAATATTTATTTATCATGAAAAATATGTTTCCGTTTTGAGAAATGAGTATGTTTTTACAGTCATCTTCTAACAAAATAACAAAGGGCATTTATGAGAACACTGCATTTATATTTTATCATAATATTTACATATTTCCATGTAAAATTGAATAATTCCTTAGGGGATTAAATTAAATGGGCCTACTTATGAATATAGTAAGAATTACATGAAGAATTTTATTTTCATTTTCCTTCAGATGGACTCTTTAAAAGGAATCGATGACAATTGCTGCAAAGCAAACTTGCTCATCGAAAAGGGGTGCTACTCACCAGCCTGTGTGACCTAAACATGGTGAATAGGAAAGTCCAAATCCAAAGGAGAGAACGGCATCAGAGCTTAAATTCTGAACCCTTGGTGTGTAGAAGGCTATGGACGACAGCGGATGCTCCAAATGCATTTGCAGGGCCCCGGCTTAGTCTCAGCCACTGTTGAGTCCCCTCTAGCCATCCTGCAGGATCGGGAATAGCCTTGCTAACAGACAGAGGGCGCTGTAAAGGCACTTGTGGCTGATGTAGTTAGGTTCAAATGTAACACCTTCTCATTTGATAGCTCTTTAGACTCATTCAAAAGTTGTTTCCGTTTTTAATACTGTCTGCGTTTGTTCGATTAAGGTTTTGTTTCATCACCGCTATTGGTTTTTTGGTTTCTTTCTTGTTTGGTTTTCTGTTTGTAAAATCCAGGATAGGTAAATCCATAGAGGCAGTAACTGGATTAGTAATGACCTAGGGACCTGGTAGGGGAGGATGGGGGAAATGGGGAGCCAACAACAGTGAGCGTGAGAAAGAAGAAAATGTTTTGAAATGTACTGTGGGGAGGACTGCACAAATCTTCTTCATATGAGTCCACTATTAAACTATATGATATGTGGATCATATGGCAAGGAAACAATTTTTAAAATCAAAACATAAAACCACAACGAAAGAAGTGGTTCTATTATTCCATCAACTACGAATGTGTCTCCAAATATGGGAGTTGAACAAGTCCACCAAGAAATAAGATGTGTTTACTCAGCCTACTGCCATCAAGTAGATTCTGACTCAGGGTCTACAAGGAGGTAAGTTTTACTTCTTTGGACCTGCTGGTTCATTTGATATGCCCATCTTGAGGGTAGTGGTCCAATATTTTTACCTAACAGCACCTGCACCACCAGGGTTCCTTCTATGAATGAAAGTCCACTGAAGAAAAAAATTAAAGGAGTTATGAATTCCTGAAAACATTTCCATATTAACTTCCTTTTTTAGAACATATGAACCAGAACCAAAGAGCAAACTGAACTCGCTGCCATTGAGATGTCGGTGACACATGGCAGCGCCATGTGGATTTCCAAGACTGTAAGTGTTCAGGGGAATAGAAAGCCCAGTGTTTTGCCCGTGGACCTGCTGGTGGTTTCGAACTGCCAATAGCGTAGATCACAGCCCAACATGCAACCACTAGACCACCAGGACTCCTTCCTAGTAGTCAGCATATATGGACATATGTTTTTTTGTGTGTGTGTGAATTGGGTGAAAGTTTACAGAGCATATCAGTCTTTAATTCAAAAAGTCAAATACCTTTTGTTTCTTGTCATTACCTGAAATCCCACCCCTTAGCATCACTTATCCCACTTCCTTCCTGTGTTTACTGTTTCCAGTCCTTCTGTCCTAACCCTTCTGAACTTTGTCCTGGGGTAAATGCGGTCTTTCTTGTCTTAAATAGTTGATTATTCTAGGCTGCATATCACTTGTGTGTTATTTTGTGGATCTGTCTATTGTTTGGCTGAAAATTACCCCACAGCATGAAAATGTATATTTATTTAAACACTGAGTGAACTCCAAATCATGGTTACACTATACAGGATTTCTTTATGGGACCAAGAGCTGTGGTGGCATAGTGAGTTTTGCATTGGGCTATTAACAACCTGGAGGTTAGCAGTTCAAACCCCGTTGCCCTCTACGAGGTCTTCTACCCCTGTAGAGAGTTACAGTCTCGGAAACTCACAAGGACAGTTCTACCCTGTCCTGTGGGGTCACTATTAGTTGGAATTGATTCAATATCAAGGAGTGTGAATCCTATTCTCTTAACTACCTCAGACCTGAAAAATAAAATTATAGGTCTCAAATCACTTTTTTAATTTACAAATTTTAAAATTAGAATTTTTGTGCTAATATACAAATTTGAATGTAAATTTTATTTTCTAATTGCTACGGGTCTTGTAAAGTTTACTTAATTTCATTTCAAATTGATTTACTACCGTAGAACCAAATGTAAAAGGTGACAGTTTTATATCCACATAAAATGAAACAGCAACAAAGAATACAGCACAAAAGTGAAAGCCCACAGAAGAAAAAAAGAAAAGGATTCATGAAACCCCTAAAGACATTTCCAAAATTAACTTCATTTTCAGAGCATGTGACTCAGAAGAGACCTGTTTTGTTGAATGCTGAGGTATAATGGGTGAAAACTGATATACTAGAAGTGATTATCTTAATAATAAAAAATATGACTATAACAAAATTTGGTCATAAGTCTATGTCCATTCCTTACTGTAGTAAAAAATCTAATAATGATGTCGAAGGTAGAGCTATTTTAACACTGAAAATTGTCACATGTACTAATCTCATAAATAACAGAAATGCAGCGCCTACATTATGGAAACAAGTTTCATCTAATAACGTACATTATTAGGACAAAAGATGACCAAATGATCACCAACATCCCAGTGAATTTTTTGTGGAAAGTTCTATGTGCTAAACAAACAACCTTCTGTGGCCAGAGTACATTCCCAGGGTGCACACCTGATCATGAAAATTATTAGAGTGTCTGACTATTGGGTTCTTCATGAGATGGCTCTGCATATTGTTTTGTTCACACACAATTTAGACGGCAATCATCCAAGTGTTGGTTGTTGGCAGATGAATGTTGTAACTGGTACGATGAGACTAAGCATGAAGAACATGGACACAGTTCAATTTTACAGAGATTTGCATTGTCATGTTTCATCCAGAGATAATGATTGTGCCTCAACTCGTGAACTGGAAACACAATAATGAAGCGTGTCAGCACTGAAAGCCCGTTTGGCGATGGGTTGTCGCTGTCATCACAGTCACGCAATGCGGACTATCACTTCCTGCAACAAAGAAGGTGTTTGCATCTCCAAGAAATGGAAATTTGCAGGATTTGTGTGAACTTCTTACTCAATTTGATCTCTGATTAGGAGGTCATCTCACAAAATATGGAAACTCAAGAAGGCATCTATGCTTCAAGCAATGTGTGAAGAATTCATAAACATACTAACTAAAATGCAGTCAATTCATGTCAATCAAAGAAATACAGATCAATATTCCAGCTCATCTGTAAATTCCACTCCTGATCTTTCCCATAGAAATCAGCTCAGTGTTGTTTTAACGTAAGTATCTTGAGCAGATGGAAAATCTAATTAGCGATTCATAACATCCACTAGCTCAAAAATTTCTCACACTGTAGATATTGCAAGTCTTTACGATTTAGGTTTAGATTGCAAAATTGATTCTTGGAAGGGTAAAGGGCAGTCGTGACAATGCTGCCATATATGCCGAGTGTTATAAAAACATACAACAGACAAAAAATTCAATGTAATGAATATGCCATTTTCATGGAAGGCATCGCACAGTGGTTTGTAGTCCAGAAGCAATTGTGTATTTTTGCTTTTGGTGTTTCTGTTACTCTACATGCACATAACAGTATTTACCTCGGCTGTCTTTAATACTGGTGTTTCCAGGGAATCCAAGATGGATGATCTCTTCAGGATCAGTGGTGAGAGTGGTGATACCAGGAAGGTGGAGGGAAGGTAGGGTGGAAAAGGGGGAACCGATTACAGGGATCTACATATAACCCCCTCCCTGGGGGACGGACAACAGAAATGTGGGTGAAGGGATACATTGGACAGTGTAAGACATGACAAAATAATAATTTATAATCATCAAGTGTTCATGAGGGAGGGGGTAGCAGGGTAGGAGGGAAAAAATGAGGAGCTGATGCCAGGGGCTTACGTGGAGAACAAAGGTTTTGAGAATGATGAGGGCAATGAATGTACAAATGTGCTTTATACAATTGATGTATGTATGGATTGTGATAAGAGTTGTATGTGCCCCCAATAAAATGATTTTTTAAAAGTACTCGTGTTTCTCCCAATGTTTTCCACTCTCTTCATAATTTTTGTCAATTCCCTTCTTAATGCACATTATCCTTCCCCTCGCCCAAGTTAAATCTACTTTACTTTGTTTTCATTTGTACATCTGTAGCGACACTATTCCATATTTGTACCCTGTAACTGACTTTCTTATAAATTGTTATCTCTGGTTCCTGATGTTCAATCTTGTAGGTTTGTTTTACTTCTGATACTTCTATATCTGGGTTGACTTCTGGGTGATGGGACCAGTTATGCTAATCTCAGGTTATTGTCTACTGTTATTGGTTCTTGGTCCTAAGAACTCAGCTTAGTATTTATTTTAAATTTGGTCTGGAATTTACAAGTCCTTTAGTTCTGTTTATTTGAAAATGTCTTAATGTCACCATCATATTTGAAGAACCATTTTGCTGGGTATATGATGCTTGGGTAGGCATATGATTTTTTTTTCTTTCTTTCATTGTTGAATTTGTGTCCTACCATTGCCTCCTTGCCTGCATGCTTTCTGCTGAGAAATCAGAGTTTAGCTTTGCTAGTTTTCCTTTGTGGATAAATTTCAGTTTTGCTGAGTTCCTCTCCAGAGTCTTTCCTTATCTTTGATTTTTGGAAAGTTTCATAATGATATATCTGGAGGATGTTGGGCAAAGGGAGGTGGAGCGATATATCCTGTTTGAGTTTCATTAAGCTTATTGACTGCATATCTTAATGTTCTTAATAATGTCAGGGAAGAAATCATCCGAAAACTCTTCAACAATTTTCTCTGTGCTATTTTTAATCTCTTCCTAATCTAGAATGCTGATTACATTTAAGTTATTACTCTTGATTGTGTCCTACACCTGGGGTCAAGATGCTGTTTGTGAGCCAGATCAGCTCTCTTAGTACACATATGTGGCTCTGAAGGAAAAATGAAAATATAAAGTAAAACCTTCATGATTTCATTTAAAGAACATGATTCAGATTATGGTGATTTCATTTGTTTGTAAAAATATATTTATGGCTCTTGAAAAAAATTTTAAATTGTGGGTACAGAATTGTAGCTTCCACCTCAAAGGTCTGTCCATCTGTCCTACATAATTCTTAGGCTTACATTTTTCTCCCCTTCTGGTTGTTTCTCTAGATTAGTTTGACAAACTTGTCCTCTAGCTCCTAATTTGACCTTTCACTAGCTCACTTCTACTCGTTCTCCATTTCAATGTGTTACCTATTGATGAAATCTTGGTTTTAGTCCTCCCTATTTCTAATTGCTGTTTTTTTAAGGTTTCTTCCTTTTTAAAAAAATATTGTCAGTTTGTCCAGGTAATGTTTTCCTAAATTCAATTTTTGGGTGTGTTTTATATGCTTCCATCCACAGCATTATTGCTCTTTCTATACTTGCACATAATTACTTAGCATTCCTTATCAGGTAGTGCCAACAGAATCCTTTCTTAGAAAGAGTTTTTGGTTCTGCCTATTGGTCATTTGTTGGAAACATTTTAACTTGTTTCTTCGTGTGATCTAAACTTGTCTGTTTCTCCAAGGTATTATGATGTTTTTGGTGTTTATATTTATTGGATTATAGTATTTGGGTGTGATTTTAGGTGGTCACCACTTGTCCCCTGGTGTATATGACAGAAAATTTGAGAGTGTGCAGTGTCTCTTTGCTCTGTAGGTCACACAGTGGAAAATGGATTTGGCTGTGTTGGCTGCTGTTTCTCCGTGATTAGGTGGTAGAGGAGTGGTGAGAGGCCCTCACCTAGTGTTGTGCTTCAGAAGATGTTGGTTTGACTCGGTTATGTGGACAGGGTTGCTGTTTCCCATCATATGGGATAATAAAAATAAAATAAATGATAAAAATAGCATAAAAGAGGAAAGAAAGAATAAAGAAAAATAAATGGGAGAAAGCAGGCATAGACTGGCAAAAAAGATGAATTTAAAAATTAAATTGAAAAGTTAAAAAAACATAAACAAACTAAAAATACAAGTAAAACGACACAGGTGAAGAAAAATGAAAATAGTAAAAGAAATGAAGGGAAAGGAGAAATTAAAGGACATAAAAAAGAGAAATAGAAGAAAACATGAAAGTAGAGAAAGAGAGAATTTGTATTAAACAAGTAAAGGGAGAAGAAAAGAAACGGGGAAAATAAAAACCAACAAAGAGAAAAGAAAACCGGGGCAGGGGCAAGTATACCAAGAGGAGAAAATTGTTGGAAACAAAGTACTCGATGTGGGTGGGCATCCTCTGTCAGCCAAGGAGCTGGTAAGGTAGGCACGAGCGGAGAGACACCTGGTCTTAGTTGAAGCTCCAGTCACCTAGATGTTATCGGGGTTTAGTGAACCTGACACAGAAGTAGTTTATTCTGGCTCAGGGGAATTTTGAGGTCAGGGTGCTTGTCCCTAAAAGGAACTCTTTCAAGTTACAGAAGGCATCTGAGAGCAGGGGCGCTGTTCTGTTTCAGAAAAAAGTTCCTGCCTACTCAAAGTGGCCCGAAATCAAGCAAGGTTCATTCTATTGGTATGATAGCACATGTTTTGTTTTTGTTTCTTTAGGAACTTTTATTGGGGGCTTTTACATCTCTGTCACAATCCATACATTCCTCCAGTGTGTCAAGCACATTTGCACCTATGCCGCCATCATCATTTTCATAGCATCCTCTTCCCACTTGAGCCCCTGATATCAGCTCCCCTTTTCTTCCTCCTCCCTCCCCTGCGCACCCTTCCCTCACGAACCCTTGATAAGTTATAGATTATTATTTCCATATCTTACATCATCCTCTGTCACCCCTCACCCATGTTTATATTACTTGTCCCTCTGGGAGGGGGTATATATTGATACTTGTGATGGATTCCTCCTTTCTCTCCCCACTATCCCCTAATCCTCCTGATATCTCTACTCTCATTGTTGGCCCCGAGGGGTTTGTCTATCCTGGATTCCCTGTGTTTGGGGCTTTTACTTGTAGCAGTGTGCATGCTCTGGTCTAATTGAGGTCATGATAGTGGGGGTGGGGGGGGAGGAAGCACCAAAGAACTAGAGGAAAGTTGTGTGTTTCATCGGTGCTATGCTGCAACCTGACTGGCTCATCTCTTCCCTGTGATCCCTCTGTGAGGGAATGTCAATTGTGTACAGATGGGCATTGGGTCGCCACTCCATGTCTCCCCACCCCATTCACCTTGGGTATGGTTTTGTTCTGGGACTTAGATGTCTGCTACCTGATCCCATAGACACCTATGATCACACAGGCGGGTGTGCTTCTTCCATGTGGACTTTGATGCTTCTGAGCTAGATGGCCACTTGTTTACCTTCAAGCCTTTAAGACCCCAGATGCTATATCTTTTGATAGTCAGGCACCATCAGCTTTTTTCACTGCATTTGCGTATGCACCCATTTTTGTCTTCAGCGATTATGTTGGGAATGTGAGAGATAGCAAATGTTTTATGGGTCCCTAGACTCCAAGGTGATAAAAAGGAGCACACTCCAAGAGGATGTGGCTCAAAATCAGGCATGGCAGGGTCTAAGCAGGGATACAGCAGGGATCAAGGGTCATTGGACACTAGATGGTAAGGATGGAAGCTGATGTCAATATCTTTGTGATTCCCAGGAGCATGTGGAGACAAAGGAACACTTCACCTTTCTTGTCACCAGCCTCTAGTGTCCATGTATGTTGCCAAGCTACTATCTCTACTGAAAGTTGCTTGCAAAGGTTCTTGAAGGCTATACCTCAACAAACCAGTCTATGACTCACTCATCTATTTCCTCTCTCACTGCCTTTGTTCAGCTTCTTCTCTTGGTACTTGATCTACTTTTCTATCCTTTCCTCTGAAGCTCACAGTTCTGTGTCTATTTAAATTATCTCTTGAGTATTTTCAGTAGAAATATTTCGTATGTCTGCCCATGCCACTCTCTTGCTGGAAGTCCCACCAGTGGTTCTTGTGTCTCTGGGCCAAGGGCCCTCAGGTTCATTTGATGAACTAGTTCTTTGAATTAATTGTCTCCATGTTTCTTTGATTTTTCTTTCTTTTTTTAATAAGTAAATCACTTTATTGGGGTCTCATACTATTATCACAATCCACACATACATCCATTGTGTCAACCAATTATGTACACTTGTTTCCCTCATCATTCTCAAAACATTTGCTTTCTACTTGAGCCCTTGATATCGGCTCCTCATTTCCCCCCTTCCTTCCCCCTTCCCCTCTCCCCCATGAACCCTCGATAATTTATAAATTATTATTATTTTGCCATATCTTACACCATCCAACGTCTCCCTTCACCCACTTCTGCTGTCCATCCCCCAGGGAAGAGGTCACATGTAGATCCTTGTAATCTGTTCCCTCTTTCCAACCCACTCTCCCTCTACCCTCCCAGTATCGCCACGCACACCGCTGGTCCTGAAGGGATCATCTGCCCTGGATTCCTTGTTTCCAGTTCCTATCTGTACCAGTGTACATCCTCTGGTCCAGTGGGATTTGTTAGGTAGAATTGGGATCATTATAGTGGGGTGGGGAGGAAGCATTCAATAACTAGAGGAAAAGTGTATGTTTCATCATTGCTACACTGTACCCTGACTGGCTTGTCCCCTCCCCATGACCCTTCTGCAAGGGGGTGTCCAGTTGCCCACAGATGGGCCCTGGGTCCGTCGCCTTTGTTTTATATGGGAAACACCAATAGCTGTGCCTTAGATGGTCGCTCACTAACTTTTGAGAACCCAGTTGATACTCACCCAGTAGGATATAGAACATTATCTCTGTGGACCATGTTACTCCAATTGACTTTGGTATCCTCTAAGGCTAGGACCTGAGCCTCCAGGCCCAATGATTCATTCCCTCAAGGTGTTTGGTTGTCACTAAAATGTTTCCATAACTTTGCCCTCTGTCTGTTCTACTATATTAAATGATATATTTACAGTATATATAAATACATATTTATAAATACCCCGTCAAACATATATACATTCTTAGATATAGTCCCACACATCCTCCCACACTTGTTCAACTTGAGTGTCGATCTAGATATCTCACTGATCACTGCCATGGAGTTGACGCCGACTCATAGGACCATAATAAGACAGGGTAGAACTGCCTCTGTGGGTTTCCACAACGGTAACTCTTTTTAAGAGTCGAATGCCCCGTCTTTCCCCCAAGGAGCAGCAGGTGCGTTCAAACTGATGACCTTGAAAACCACCGCCCAGCAAGTAGCCATTACGCCACAAGGCTACTGGTAGATTCCTGCTAGGGCTAACGTTGTGAGATCATGTGTCTCCCAGTGTGCGTCTCCCCTGCCCTTAATCATTTTGCTCTTCTCATGTCTGTCATCGTCTGGATCCTATTTTGCTTACTACTACTTTAATTTGATATTGATTCCCCCTTCACCTCAATTAATACGTGTCTATGTCTTAGAAAAGTTATAGCAACAATGTTCCTTAGAAGTGAGAATGCTCAGACCTTGTCTCGTGTACCTTGGACATTTTACCAGGGCAGTAAGAGTAAAGGAAATGACAGGCCCCTGGAAAATGATGTCATGTGTGAAAAAAAATGGAGAGTCAGCAAAAAAGAGGAATATGGATGGACACTATAGCTACAACAATGGGTCCAAACAGAAAAGACTGTGAAGGTGAAGCAGGTAAGAGAATATTTTGTATTGCTGTACATACAGCCGCTCTGAGTCAGACCCCACTCCATGTGGGCACCTAACAACAACGATAACTTAAATGTGCTGAATATACACCAACTTCTGGTGAGAATGCACCACAGAGAAGCAGTAGAAAGGGTGTGCTAACGTGTCTGAACCAGTGGGCTTTCTCCTTATTCCATCCTGACATAACCCCAGTGTGGACAAGAGCTCCTCTCTCCTGGATGTGCTCATCATGACTGGTAGGGATCTTACACCACACACCTGTGGTACGTGCTACTTAATCTGAGTCAACCTGAGGGATCCTACAATTCTATGCACTTGGAAGTGAGGGTAAGACCTGGTCCTTCTTATTGAGATATGAGGGACATCCTAAGATTTTCTTAATCCTAGTGGGACAGAAAGGTACAAGAGACAGTACCTTTTTGCCTCTAGAATTTTGAGATATGGGGATATTCCAGGCAAGTACAAGTCTGTCATACTGAGTTCAGCAGACCAAATAAAAACTGTCCTGAGGATACTGTGTAGTTTCTGAATTATCCCACTCTGAAATTCCATGACTTATCTCAAGGGCCTTCTATAAATTAATTATTGCATTATTGAAGGAAAGTTAGTTCAGATATTTCTTTTCTGTTACTTATCATAGAAAATATCCTCACTAATTCAGAACTCAATTAGGTTGGTTTAAAAAAGAGTACATAAGAGACTTCAACTATATCTGAAATGGTCAGTTTTTTAAAAATGCAGAGATCAAGAAATTATAGAAAAATTTGGATTGTGGACATATGGGCATTTTTACATAATTTTATGCATTTTATAGATATGTTCTATATCTACATGTGCTTCTTTTTTCAAATATAGAAAAGTTTTTGCATAGGTCTACTCTAAGTTGTGTTGAATAGCAAAAACAATTTTTAATATGGTGAATATTTCAAAGCTGCAATTAAAAAGATAATAATTTATTTTCTCCAAATATACATACGTGTCACTAGTTTCAAAACGAACACACAAATCAGTTTTGGTCTGCTCTTCACAACTTCAGGGGAAATATTAAACATTTATATAGATCTCTAAATTTATTCTAAGACATTGCAATCACATTATTAGTCAGTTCCTTTTGGTCCCCAGAAAGACCTAGCTCTATCAGACATCTGTGTGATATCAGCATTATTCCACCTCTGGAGAAATAACGTGTATTTCTCTTCTAAAACATATAGTATCAACAACCCAAAGTTAACGATGGTAGAGAAACTTTGCAGGAAAGCTGGCTTAAATACAAAATGCTAAGAAAACAGGAGAACTAAATAAGAAGGTGATCAATGAATAACTCTTATGGAAGTCAACAGGCTTTCTAGCATGACTTCTGTGTTCGTGTTCCCATGGGACACGCAGGGCAATGCTGAGGAAGGCTCCAGGAGACCAGGGCATCCTGGTACAGCAATGGGTGAAATCGCCAAAACTTGATACTCATTACAGTTCCAGAAGAGAGGATGGCCTAGCGGAGGATACTTTTCTGACTATTTGTTCTATCAAAGGTATACACTATCCAAATAATTGTGATAAGTATTCCCTAAAAAGTCATAAGATGTAGATGACTCCATGTTTTAAATAGGATCTGTTACTAGGATCCTTGGTGGTAGAGTTCGTATATGTGGCTGCTAATTGCAAGGTCAGCAGTTCAAAACCACCAGCTGCTTCACAGGAGGAAGATAAGACTTTCTACTCCCAGAAAGGTTTACAATCTTGGAAACCCACAGAGGCAGTTCTACTCTTTCCTATAGGGCTGATATGAGTCAGAATTGACTCAATGGCAGTGAAATGTACAGGCTACATGAGACACTGCTGATTCAATGATTGAATTATCACTTCCCAAGAGTGAGGCGCAGGCCAGCCACGATGGAGCTATCAATTGTGGTATTTGTATCTCTATGATACTGAGTTCTCCGTAGTGCTTCCGGTCTAGTGAGATATTTATAGAAATAAGCCAGTGAAAACTGGGTGGATTACAGTATCATGATTCACAATCAATAATGGAAATGGTGTGGAACTGGGCAACATTTTGTTGTGCTGCGCATGGGATTCCATTAATTGGAGCTCATCTGAGGGCAACTAACAATGAAATGCATAGAAAATTGTTGCTCTCCAATTTTGTCCATGTGGACCACGGGGAAACTGTATAAACATCATCCGAGAGCTTGTCTGAAATATACAATCTCAAGTCACATCCTAGACCTTCTATCATTCTTCATTTCATCAAATTCTCCAATTGATCCTTATGCACATTAAAGACCGAGAAGTGAAGGTCTAAAATATTACACAGTTGTGTAAAATTGATCGTAGGATCTGGAATCAAATGGGTAGACGTTCCAATCATGCTCCTCCTTCTCTTGCTCGTGGAACTTGGCTATAACATTTCATTTCTTTATCTTCCTTGATAATAGAATAGCAATATCCCCATGAATCACCCCATTGTTTCTGTAGCACCCTGAAAATTCCTAGGAAAGCCCATAGTAGTAGATGGCCCACTCTCTATGTACGCTTTCTGGTTCCTTAAATCCAAGAGAACCCAGGAGACTTTGTCGTTAAGAAAAATGGGATAAGAGTTGAAAAGTTGTGTTGCTTTTTATTTTTATAACTAACGCAAATGACTTCTCACAGTAAGGCAGAATTACATCCGCCCCTTTTATCCAAGCTGCCCAGGAATAGGTGGCGGAGGTCTCTCCCATGCCCCCTTCTGACCATAATGTATATTCATGGGTATGCCTACTCAGTCCCAGTCCACAATGAACAGTTCCTATTGCTCCCAGAAGCCCTGCTGCTAGCTGTGGCCATTGGAAGAAGCATCATAGTCTTCGCAGGTTCTCTGCTTCTAGGAAATTGCTGATTGATCAGCTCCTTCTGCCCTGCCCCCCAAACCTCAAAGTCTCCAAGAACCTTCCATTGTTAGCTGCTCTTTCAATGTACTTTATTTCGGTTTTTATTTCATCACATTTTGTTCTTATTTTATTTGCCCATAGACACCAAGTAGGAGTTTGCCCTCTAACGAGCCAACCCTCCCCCCAACCGCCCCCCCCCCACACACAATACACTCATTTTACACCATTTCATGGAAGTAGTCACTAAATCTTTTCTGGTTCACTGCTTATTTATGGATGAACTGCTAGGCTTGAGTTAGTTTTTGTGAATTTACTCACCCTTTTAAAAAAATCTCCTCTTCTCATCTCTCTCCTCTTCCCTACTTCCATGTTGGGAATTTCACTTTTCCTTTCCCGTTTTCACCAACATTCCCCCCAATTTTCTTTTCCCTTCTTTTCCTTCCCGCTTCAATGACCTTCCTGCTCCACCAACACGATCAGCTCTGTGTTAACAAAGCTCCGTCTAATCCGTCCCTGCTCATGCCCTTTCCATAACACGAAGGGGTTAGGATGTATAAGGTGATTCAGAATCAATTCCTGAAAGCGATTTGATTGTTAACCTTAACCCTAACTTTTTCAGATAGGATGTTCCTGAAATATACTGTAAGTCGGACCTGAAATGTGTAGCTCAGCAAGCCACTGTGTGGGATTAAGAAAAGAAAAAAATAAGTATCAAAATAACTGTAGGGACAAACTAAAAATAGCTTTGTCTGCTGTTCAGAGGGCAGGGTAAATCTAGACGATTTGAAGGTCAACAGCTCAGGGCAGAGCCCAAGAAGAAAGTTCTCCAGGTAATAGAACGTGCAGTTACAGAAGTGGTCATTCACAGAACCCTCTTCCCACAATAAAACAACAATAAATTTAGCCCAAAAGAGAGGACTCGAGAGCTGCCTAAGCAGTTCCATTTACTCTGCTCCCACATAGTTAAACATTGTCTAATCTCTACATGATGATGTGGAACAATCATACATTCCACAACTCTGCCGTGTTCAGGGGCACTGTGAATTCTCAGCGTTTCCAGCACAAACTCAGAAGACAACTTCAGAAGCTCATTCATCTGTCTATCTATCTATCTATCTATCTATCTATCTATCTATCTATCTATCTATCTATCTATCTATCTATACACCTACCTAGCTACCTGTCTATCATCTATCTATATCTATCTATGCACACCTACCTACCTATCATCTATCTATCTATCAATCATCTATCATCTACATTGGAGATCTAGCTCCAGCTGTATCGATCGCGTCTCTGAATACATCTTGGAGTTAAAAGGAAACGCAGCTTCTGCAGGACAGCTTCTGTCTGATGCACGAGTTGCCTTCCTAGAGCTAAACACAAACGCACCAGGTATTTATGGAAAGAAAGAAAAATGAAAGGGGAAAGGGTGAGCTCTCCAGATGCCTACCATGAAATGTGCACCTTAAAAATGTTAACATTGGAAACGGCCTAAGTAACTCTCTTCAAACACAGAGCCAGAACTTTTCATTCTGTTGTGTTTGTTATTGTTGTTGCTATTGTTTTTAATCTGCCTGGGCCCTTTAATTTCCAGCTTATTCCCAGGCAGATATTTAAACAGAAAAACAATTGTAACAGTGACTGATCTTCCACAGCTCTCATTTGCTTGCTTGTTACAAACAACTTTAATTATTTTGTTTGTAATACCTAGTTGTTTGTCTCTGGAGAATATTTAAATCTGTTTTCATTTGTGTAGGACTATCCCAACCAATAGTAAAATGAGACCTTATGTTCCACATTAACACCTCATGGCTGTTATCCTCAAGGAACCAACAGAAAGTTATAATTTTAATTGCATTTGTAATTTAAAATACTTACATATTACAAAAAATGCAAAGGATAATTTGCAAATGAAATTGCATGGCCTAGAGCCCAAAAGAGACATGGTTCTAATGGTTACAGCCATGTCGTTGACATACCAAAAGCCTTACATCTAAACTGGAGCCAATTATGTAGACCGAAGTGTAAACTCTGAGAATGTAAATTCAGAAGAATAAAGGATATACCGCATGGTGCTTTTGAGGCTGGGTGTTGGCCATGATGAAGCAACAGGGATTGGCTTTACCTCCGACCTTAAATAACTGGGAAATGTCTGCAATGGGCTTTGGACAGCAGGCAGGGATGGGAAAACAGGCAACAGAATATGCCTGGTCAGTGGGGACTTAAAGTCGCTGGATAGTTATCCTCAGCAGGGAAAGCAATGAGGTGTCCCCACAATATTACTCAGAGAAACTTTCCAGTGTCGCACAGAGGAGTGAGAAAATCTGCAAACTCTGAGAGTGCCTGTGAAGTGGAGAGACACTGGAATGTACGAAGGCAAAAGCAGTTGGAATTCATAAATGAATTTCAAAAGGAGAGAGCTACACAGAAAACGGCCCTGGAACCTGTAGAAAGCTCCTTTCAAGTCTTTAGCTGCATGCTAATT
Organism: Tenrec ecaudatus; assembly: GCF_050624435.1. NCBI lineage: Eukaryota > Metazoa > Chordata > Mammalia > Afrosoricida > Tenrecidae > Tenrec > Tenrec ecaudatus. Next base: position 95,646,508 of record NC_134539.1, read on the forward strand.
AGTAACCTGCATGCGGCTACTACCTTAGCTCAGAGAAAGCCGTACAAGAAAGGACTGGGTGTAGTAGCAGTCCTTAAGGCTCCCACGGGCAACGAAGTGCAGGTTCCCAGCAGCGAGAGGAGAAGGGACTTCCGATGGAAGGACCATGGGCATCCTCACAGGACAATGCCTTGGTAAGAGATCAGGTTAACAACAGACCAAAAGCTCTTCTTGAATGGCCTGTTTCTGGGTGTACAAATAGTTCACATGTTCAGCTACTAAAGGCTGGCAGTGCAAGTCGACCCAGAAGAACCCCAGAAAAATGGCCAGAGAACATGCTTTCAAAACATCTGTCATTTGAAATCTCACGGAGCACGTGTCTATTCTGTACACACAAGGGGTCTTCCTGAACCAGAATCAGCTCCACTGCCATGGCTGAATGAACTGCATAACAATGCTTAAAAGCAATTCTTGAAAAACTCAAATGGTTCCAGGATACTTTACCGGCACCTCACGGGAAGGGGGAAAAAGTATTTAGAGTAATAAGAAAGAATGAAGCTTCCAAGAATGTAAAATTCAGATTGCCTAGGACCTAATGAAAGAATGATCCATCATACAAAGAAGAAGGAAAACAGAACCCACAATGAAGGAAAACAAAATCAATCCACAGAAACATGTCCAGGAATCGCACAAGTGGTAGAGAGAGAGAAAAAGAGCGGGGAGAAATGGTGAACTATTAGTAAGCAATAGGATCGTTTCAAGCAGCCTAATTTACATGTAATTTAAGTGTGTACGGAGAAGCGAGAGAAAGGGAGGAAAAAATAATGGTTCCCAACATTTTTTCCAGATTTTATGACAATGAAGGTGCTCTGGGGACGTAACGGCTAGAGTCGATCACCCAAGTCCTCTTCAGTAGAAGCGTGAATCTGTCTTCTCCCATGAAGATTTAAAGTTCAGAAATTCAGGGGCACCTCTACCCTGTCCTAGAGGGTCCCTGTGAATTGGATTAGTCAAGGGCAGTGACTGGTTTCGTGGTTTGGGTATAAGCCCACAGACCCATAAATAAACTAACCACAGAAGAAGCACGAATAACCCCACACACAAGCACACAGTCAAAGATGTTACAAAGAAATAGCTTGAAAATCACCTTGGGCAAAAAGATATGCTACACAGATAGAAATAACGATAAGAATGGCAGCTGACTTTATATCAGAAATAAGGTAAGCCAGAAGACAGTGAAGTGGAATTTTTATGGAAGGAAAAAAGCCTCACTTTCTCGATTTCTGTGTGCAGTGAAGCTTTCTTTCCGTAATAATAATGATTTTACAAAACATTTCTGAGAATAATTATGTAGACGCTAGATAAATGAAAATTTATATCTTGTGCATTGATGAGAAGACCCAATACTGAGGAGAGGTAAATTCTCCCCCACATTATCTATAGTTTTAATGGAATTAAAGTAAAATTCCTAGCAGGCTTTTTCTAAAAACCGGTCATTTATTTCTAAAATTTACATTGCGATTCAGGCAGAGACAAGGGTGAGGCACTCCCACAAGCCTAAGAGAGAGTGCTTTCTTCAGTACTGTGTGCTGGACTGGACACAGCCGCACCCTAGTCCCAGCCCCGTGAAATGCAAACCAACACCAAATCCACTGCCATCAAGTTGATTGCGATCCATAGTGGCCCGCGGCCCTATAGAGAGTTTCTGAGGCTGTATGTCTTTACAGGAGCAGACAGTGTAGCTTCATCTTTCTTTTGCAGAGCAATTGGTGAGTTTGAACCAGTCACCTTATGGTTAGGACTTCAGTGACAGCACCCCCAAGGCTTCTTGCGAAAAAACAAAGGGCCTAGAAGTCCAATCTCTTTTAAGAGAATACTGGATAAATTACTCTACTTAATTTCAAGATGCACATAAATCTACAATTATTAAGACAGTGTGACATTGACTATACAATAGATATATAGTTCAGTAAGAAAGAATAGAGTCCAGGAAACATACATATACACGGCCAATTTATTTTCAGTAAAGACTCCAAAACAAGTCAATGGGGAAAGTATAATATTTTCAGCAAATGGTGCTGGAACAATTGAATATCCAGATGTAAAAATTAAATTAAAATGACTATCAATCCCCACCACACATCGTATTTGTTTTAGGAGCCATCATCATTCACCACAACATGGATAAATCTCAAAATCATTACGCCGAATGGCAGAAGGCAAACCGCCTCATGCTCCACAAAATAGACGACTGACTCCATGCATGCCTTTATGAAAATGAAAAGCAAGTCTTAGTGACAGAAAACAAGTACAATTTTGCTTAGGTTCATGGGGAAACTGCATGGAGACGCTGCTGTGAACCTTTGGCAGCTGCCTACATCCCTTTGGAATGGTCGCGAAACTTCTGTGGGCACCAGTTTGGTCATTTGAAAGCAACTGCTGGCAGGAAGCAACTACCTTCAAAGTCCCAGACTGAGCAACCTGAACCCTTTTGGTCCGGTCCACCATCAAATCCCATGAATTAATGGCCTCAACTTTATACTTAATTTTTCTTTTGAGTGCCACTTCCCACTGTGAATTTTCAACACAGGGTCAGAGAGTTTCTTCTGAAGGATACCTTCTAAAACATCACTCCAGTATCCTTTGGGTCCTCAGGTCACTCCGAGTAAAAATAGTTCTTATCAACCTCACACTCACGTAGACTTATCACCACATTACACTCAAGGCCATTGACTAATTTTTATACGCTTGTTCATAACTTTGTCTCCCAACTCTCACTATATTTCCAAGTCTGACTCAGTCTGGGCTGTGATTTCTTCTCATCTGGGGTACACATTTCTCACACTCAATGTCCTGTGAGCTGGGGTTCAAAACAAACAAACAACTGGTAGTGAGAATCCCTTCAAATGAGCTCTTTCTTGAGGACAACATTCAGGGGAAGGAAACCGTGCTTTACATGCAAATGAACCTTTAGGTAAAATCAGAAAGGTCCTTTGAAGCACCATGATTTAATTACAAGCAACTGCACAGTTAAGTGCCTGATCCTGATGCAGATTATCCTTAGGAAATGGTGCCAGTGTTTGAACTTGAAAAATCTTCATCCACAAGAAGGATATAAAATGTCCAGAAGGGCCAAAATTGAGAAAAAGGGGGATTCATTGAGAAACAAGTCTTGGAGGGGAAAAATTACTTGGATTTGATTCCGTTTCCCAATCAGACAAGAAAGGTATATGCTTCCTTATCTCACCGCTGTGTGGTTTCAATGGGAGCATTGTGGAATCCTTCAAAGCCCAAGGGAGCACCTTCCCGAGCAGGTTCGTGGAGTTTCATCACACACTCGGAACTGTCTCAATGTCACTGAGTCAATTATGACTTATAGCAACGCTGTAGGAGAGGGATGAATCCCCTCTGGATTTCGGAGAACATGGCTCTTTCAGAAGTACAAACCCTCATCTCTCTCCCTCAGAGCAGCAAGGTTCTAAGTAGTAATCTTGGGATTAGCAGCCCCGAGCATAACCACTCCCCCACCAGGGCTCTTTCAGTCACATGGGCTCGGGGCATTCTATTACACTGGTCATTTACATTTGAGCCTTTGCTGGGACTGGATGAAAAATTGGACAGGTTTCCTGGCTCTTACTTAATAAAAAGCGGAACCAAGTGTTTACCCAGAAATTAAAATAATCTACTCCAATCTATGAATCAAAAGATTCAATTTACTCGATTTGGTGGAGAAAGTTTCACCTTTATCAACATGTAGCCTCAATCAAGGTAAGAATTGTCTGGTTGAAAGAGATCACTGTATGGAGATGACAAAGACCCAGGGGTCAAACCCCAATAAGTTATAATTCCAGCCCCTCTTTATACCACTGAGCGCCACCTGCATTTTCCCTAATACCAGTATTAATAATCTCTCTCACATGGTTATTGCAAGAACCCCTAAGGTGAAGTCTCCACATAAAAGACGTTTGTAACAATCATTTTACAAAGTTAGAAGTAGACATGATCAGTAAAGAAATATTAGAAACATTTCAATTTGTTAATAAGCAAGAGATGCGAATTAAAACAATATGGCTTTCACTCTTTATGATAAAATGAAAAACTTGGGGTGAAGGGAGACGTCGGACAGTGTAAGACATGATAAAAGAATAATAATTTCTAAATTATCAAGGATTCAGGAGGGAGCGCAGAGCAGAAAACTGAGGAGCTGATTCCAAGGGCTCAAGCAGAAAGCAAATGTTTTGAGAATGATGATGACAACAAATGTACAAATGTGCTTGACACAATGGATGCATGTATGGATTGTGATAAGAATTGTATAAGCCCCCAATAAAATGATTTTTTAAATGAAAAACTTGGGCGGTATTCATGTTCAAAGCGTGGCATGAAACAGGCTCTCTAACAAAAGCACTGCAAGCCCTTTAGGAATCCTCCTATTCTGAGACAATATTCTTACCATCATAAGGAAACAGAGAGAGACAGCAATAGACCAAAGGGTCAGGATGCTGGTTGCGATATTATTTACAACACATTAACCTACCTACACTCACTGCCATTGAGTGGATTCTGACTCACAGACACCTTCCAGAACAAGACAGAAAATTGCCCATTTCTGAGACGGTAAATCTTCACAGAGTAGAAAGCCTCGTCTTTCTCCCACACAGAGGCTAGTGGATCTGAACTACTGATCTGGTGGTTAGAAATTTACCAACAAAGGACAAGATTTGCAAAACCCATGATTCCTCCAAAATTATAGAACCCTTCCAGACCAATAAATATTGCCTCAAGTGCTACTTATGGACATCATAACAATAATAATATATTGCTATCAAAGCAATATGACACTAAACTGAATAGAACAGTGCAATCTCAATTTAGCACAATCAAGTGCATGTGTGAGGCTATTCAAAAGGATAATTCATTGAACAATCAATCTGTTTTGTGGAAGAGTTAGATTTTCTCTTCTCTGCTTTTCATCTGTCCCTTTCCCTCCTTTTCACCACACACATGCCTGCAAATATATATACAGCAATAAGCACGATTTCACAGGCTAGACACCGTGTTCTTCTTCCAAGTCATTTACTTTCAAAGAGAGATGAATCAATCGGGATGGATATATGGGAGGCCCTCTTGTGTCTGTGCAATAGATAGCCAAAGCGTCCAAAGTCAGGAAGCTTACTGTAGAGACAGGGAGAGAGACAAATGTTTCTATCCATCCTCTGGTCTCTGGTAGTAGGGATGAGTGGCAGGGTGGCATTGGATGGGATCATGTAGTCTCAGAAAAAAAAAATCATGTTCAAACTTAAGGGTCGACCTTGGCTCGAAACTTGAGTGTCCAGAGGCCATTTCATAGTTGATTTTAACCATGTAAAACCCAGGGACCTTTGTATAACTGGAACAGAGGCAGGGAAGAAGCAATTTTAGTGATAACTGGGATCGAATGGCTTGTTGTTCCTTTCGATGGAAGATTGTGAACCGATTTAATTTACTTTGAAATAATGTTCACAAAACCTTCAGAACTGAGCCTAGTAGGCGGTAGGTCCCCCACAAGGTGAGTTCTTCTGCTTCTTCGACTTGCTGTGACGGCGATGCCCCACAGCAAACACACAGGCTTTGAGTAGTGAGGAGCCCACCGCTGGCCTCACCAAGGGGAGTTCTTCCGCAGGAGCCAGATGACCTGTCGTGGCTTGAGTGAAAGACCTAAGTACCCCCCTCACCCACCCCTGTCCTCCTACAGGGCCCCCTGTGCACGTGGCCAGCATGATCTGAGCACAGCCATGGCAGCAGCCGGCTACTTCATTGCTAAGAAAGCTCAGGTCCCTTTTTGCTTCAGCAGCTGGCAAGCCAGTCAGCAACAGAAAACCGCATTCTAGCCCCAACCATTGACAAGTCAAGGGTTTCTTCAGTCCTCATTCTTAACATGTAAAACACGACTTTAGAATTCTCCAAGGCTGCGTTAATGCACACAATACGTTCTAGTTTGAAGCAGAGTAATGGGAACCCCATCTAGAGACCACTTCTGCCTAAAAGCTCAAAGACAAGACTTGCCACACTTTAAAGAAAGAAATCCCAGTGGTTTGAACTATCTGTCCCCTCCATTTCTTCAGGCCCCCTAACTTCCCCTAATTCTGTGGGTGATTGATGGCAGCAGTGTCTTACATGTGGTCATGCACATGTGTGAGAGCGCGTGAGTGTGCATGCTTACATCTCACCTCTCCATACGATGTATGATGATTATCCAGCCTGCCAAAGGAGGTGTAATAACAGGGTAGAAGGCACAGATAATAGGGTCTTTCTATAACAAGCTGAAAGTTCATCTGAATCCCCCAAAAGCCATTTGTGGGAAGAATGAAGGATAGAACGCAGAACGGTAGAGGTGCTAACCTGCAGCTTTCAGGTACATTTGCTGCATGTGGTAATTAAAGCTATTTTTAAAGGCCCTGATGTTTCAGCACTCCCTTTCCCAAGATTTCTTCTATCAAAACTCTGCCAAACGACAATATGCTTGTTGTGAACAATCAACTCACATCCGAAAACATGAAGTTAGAATCTACAACCACGTTCAAGGTCTGCCTGAGTTTCTTTCTGTCTGGAGAGAGTTTGAACCTGATAGAAAAGTAAATCAAAGACCCTGCACTGCCTCCTGAAAGTCCTACCTGGTTTAATGGTCTGTTTATGCATTTTTTCTAACTCTGGTGCTATGAGCTCTCTGACGGTGAGGATCACATGTTTTAAATTACCAAGCACCTCCCTAGTGCTTCCCAGTTGTTCAGCACATGCTGATGAGCAAACACATGGCAGATTGCCAAGAATTCCACACCCAGGGAGAGAGGTAGGTCACGCAAGCACAACACGGTTAAATGGGGTGAAAGAAGAAGGAAAGATCGTACTAGATACCAGGAAGTGGGGCTGATCAAGGGAACAATCTGGGTTCAGTTGGAAAGACCTCATAGGAGTTTGAAAGTCAGCCATAAGGAGAGTTAGTGTCCAGCAAAGAGCCCTTAGTACACGTATAAGACCCGACATCGAGATTGGTTGCATTTACGCAATTATGATGATGGTGTGCCCTGAAACACTCATCACCGTCATGCGTGGCCATGTCATCAATTCCTTAAATCTGAGCGTCTCTTGCATCACGACTTACAGACCACGTTTGCCACAGGACCCTGCTTAGGTGATCGTAGTTAGAGCTCTATTTTATAAATACAGACTATCTGCCGCTCCCTATATTACCTTATATCATCTTTTCACCTTGCCTATCAAGTGGCTATTTTGAATCCTGTAAACAGTTGAAAAAAATGAGATTCAAGGTAGCAAAAAACTTCATCTCAGGGCTTCAAACCAGTTCCTCCCATGCTTCTCACTGTCGGGAAGCCAGAGTAGATGTGACAGTTGTTTTTTTTTGTTTGTTTTTTGTTTTTGCTGTTGTTGTTGTTGTTTTCTAATTTAGGGGAACCAGAATGATAACAAGGAATATTAAAAAGTCAGGTGAGCCAGCTCAAAACTTAATCTGTCTAGTCGAAAACATCTCTTGACCCTAAAATTTTGAGCAGATTTGGAAACAAGGCACCCCAATCAAGGATGGCAACCAACCACAAAGAAGGGAGGGAGCACTAGAACTGACCTTGAATGTGTGTCCTTCTCCAAAGGTTGACCAATAATGCAACCTCAAACTCATGCTACGAAGTTTCCTGCTCCAGGGCTTTGATCTATTATTTTACCCATCCCAGTTATGATTCGGCATCAACCAAATTGACATTTCCCCCCAATTTTGCTTCATTGGTCATGCCCTGCTCCATAGTAAACCAAGTAAAACCAACCTTGTCAGTGGGATTTGAACCAAGAGTCCCAAACAGCTTTACTGTCAGGCAGATACCATTGGAATCTTGATTAGGCTGGATCGAACTCGTGACCAGGTCAATGGTCCTCCCCATAGACACAACCTGAATTTGTACTGGGTGCAAGTATTTGTTAGTTGATCCATGAAAGAAATTTCTTGCCTGGCTTTTTGAATGTTGATGGGGATCTCCTCCCTCTAATGAACCATTTGTATTTTTGCCTTGATACTAACATGGCCTTATCCTTACCACCTTAGTGCCGTTTGTCTTTCCTTGTTTGCTGTTGGGTTCCCAGCTGTGAAGCACAGCTGTGAGGAATGGATGTAATGATAATAACCGATACCAGGTGTTATAGGAAATGCAGGGGTGGAGGGTGGTGACAGAGAGGAAGAGAGGATTTCGGGTGTAAACAATGAAGGGGGGGAAGCCAAGAACTGATCTTGATTGCACAATTTGGTTTAAGTGACATAACCCTGGGGGAGGGGGCGATGAAGGCTCTAAGATAGATGTGGTGGTGATTACACAACTCCCCTTCATGTGATTGAAACGTTCATATGTTTATATACTAATAAAACTGAATTATGTGCCCAAAGAACCAAAATCATATGCATGGTATATTCCCAAAGACTAACCTAAAAAACAGTCTCAGTTCATTTCCCATGTCCACTCTCTGTATAGCTGGAAAATACCATCTCCATCGGGCTTTGAAAAGAAACAAAAAGCAATATTACACAGCAAAAATCTCCTCATGTATCTATAGCCTTAAATGTCAACCCTTTTGGATTGAACACTTGGGTGCAGAAGTAGAAAACAAGGTAGACATGCATTTTCTTTCAGTAGCCCATCGGCTTTACCTCATTTGTGTGTTTCCCCCAAGATTCTCTCATCTTTTCCAAAGGTGATTTTAAAATGATAATCTGCTTGTATATGAAACAACCTAAGGGGAATAAATATAATAATAAATAACGAAAATTCTATGATAAGGTTTTCCAGCGTAACCAGAGCACTGTTGTCTAGCTATGAAAAAGCACATAATGCGGGAATTCGGTCATTCATTGAGCCTTCATTGTGTTCCAAGCTTGAGGGTGAACAAAGAACACATGAATAGAAATAAAGGACACATTTGCAGCCACTCAGCCTTGAAGTCCCATCCTGACTGTGCCACATACTCGGTCCCTAAATTCAAAACTCCACTCACTGCCAGCGAGTCCAGTCCCAATCATAGCACTTAAAAATGAACCCATCTCGCTGACCTTTGATTTTCTTATCCGCCAAACGCTGAGGCTCCTGGAGGCTCCGTCCTTGCCACTTTCCTCCATTTCCCCCTATCATGGTAGCTTCCTCTCCTCATCTTAGCGACACCCAGCCGGACTTAGCGCAAATGACCTTTGCTTCCTCCTTGCACAAGTTTCTCTACTTGTTTCCAGCATGGCACCCTCTACTTCCTCACTTCCTCCACCCCATAGCTGCTCCTTCTCAATCTCCCTGACATGATATTTTCCCCCTCGTGTTACTGCTTTCTTTATGTGTAATGGCCCAGATACCAGGGTTTGGGTCTCTTCTCATTCATAGCAATATCTTCCTTCAGTTATCTCACACAGACCCAAGACTTGAAAACTCCACTCTATACAAATGGTTCCAAATTCATTGCCTTGGCCTCAGCATCTCCCTTGAATTTGAGGGTCATATAATCAGCGTCTACTCAATATCTCCAATAAACCAAAGGACTCAAACTATGGCCATCGAGTGGAGGCCAACTCATGGTGACTCTGTAGCACAGGGTTGAACTACCTTCTGAGTTTCTGCGATCGTTACTGTACAGCAGTAGAAAGCTCAGTCTTCTGCAACATCTAAGCGAAATCTCAAAATTATTCACATTCTACTAAATTCCTCATTTTACTTCTCAAGGCTGTAACCTTGCAGTCTTCTTAAGAAAGGTGTTATTTTTCATTTGTTTGAGGAAAAAAATGTCAAGCACCCTTGACATTTCTCTTCCGCTTATAGAATCTATTTCCATTCATTGAATCTATGTCCATGCAAGGCAACCTTTAGGTTTCCAAAGTTATAAATGCTTAAGGGCAAAATCTCATCCTTCTCCTATGGAGAATCTGGGGGCTTTGAACTGCTAATCTTACAGTCAGCAGCCAAACACCTAACCAGGGATTTCTCTCCCAGAGTGTACATAATCCATTAGCAGATTTTACCTGATACATCGTCCAAGTAGATTCAGATCCCAAGCATTTTTTTTAACCACCTCAGTTGTATCTTCAAAATCTAAGTCACCATAATGTCACCCTTGAATCATGGTAACAGCCGGTGAAATGGTTTTCTTGATTCTTTTTCACTCCCCTGCACACATCCTTAAGGACATTCTCTAAGTATCTGGTTTAAAAATAAATTCTATATTGTCAATGCTTTGATCAAAACTAGCCACTTAGATTGCATCTTACTCAGAGTAAAAGTGAACCTTCTCACAATGGCTGACAAAGTCCTCCATGACCTGGGCACCTTCCCATTCACCAGTTTCCTGTCCCACCACGCTCCCATCATCCCCTTCACTCCAGCCACACTGGCCTCCTTGCTGCCCTGAGCAAACTGCTAGCCTGCCTACCTTCACACCTACCTCCTCTTTCCCTAGCAGGTTCTTTCTCTAGAGCAATGGTTCTCAACCTGTGGGTTGCAACCCCTTTGGGGGGGGGGGGAATCAAATGACCCTTTTACCGGGGTCCCCAGATTCATAACAGTAGCAAAATGACTGCTATGAAGTAGCAATGAAAATAATTTTATGGTTGGGGGTCACCACAACTTGAGGAACTGTACGAAAGGGCCACGGCACTAGGAAGGTTGAGAACCACTGCTCTAGATCAAGTGCACAATTTGCACACTTTCACTTCCTTCCGGGACCTGTCCAGATACGTCCTGGCAACCTGAAACACTAGGACACATTCCTCATTCGTATTTCTCCTCAGGACATTGTTTTTCCCATTCTCCATAACATTTGTCACAATTCACCAGCAACATGTGTAATTACAATCTGTGCACTGTGTCTTCCCTCAATTAAAATAGACTACTGCACGAACTAGTGATTATGAGTATTCGATAAGGCAAAGAGTTGGATGAGCCCCTAATAAAATGATTTTTTTAAAAGATGACTTTCGCATCATTTGGTCAGCATAGAGTAACAGAAACTGGATTTACATTTCTGATGAACTCAATAACAGGAACTAGATAAAATGTACAACGTAGTTATTTTCAGGGCACTGAGCAATGAAGGGTGTGTTCCACGAGTGAGAGAAAATGGGTTAATCCCTACAATTCCCCCTGGCTGTATCCCCGAAAGAACAGTCATAAAACAGTGCATATCCCAAGAGAGACAAGGCTCGGCACGAATGCAGAAACCAGTGAGCTTCCTGTAAGGATATGGAGCTGAGCATTTAGGGCAGTGGTTCTCAACCTTCCTAATCCCGCAACCCTTTAACACAGTTCCTCATCTTATGGCCTATTACTACAATTTGGCTGCTGTTGTGAATTATAATGTAAATATCTGATATGCAGGATGTATTTTCATTATTACATATTGAACATCATTAGAACATAGTGATTAATCAAAAAGCAATGTTATTATAGATTGTGAAATATTTATTTCTAATGACAAATAAATGATTTTTTTTTGCCTTGAAGCATGAGGTAACAGTCTGCATGCTGGGTACTCATATGTGGCCGTATCTGCAGGTGGGCAGACCCGCCTGGAGACGGATAGAGGAGCGGTGTCTCAGTTCCTAAGACCATCGGAAATAGGTGTTTTCCAATGGTCTTAGGTGACCCCTATGAAAGGGTTGTTTGACCCCCAAGGGGGTCATGAGTCAGGCTGAGAAGCATTGGTTTAGAAAGATGGAAACAACTAAAGTTTACAAAAATGAGTATTATCAAAGATCTTCAGAGAGACAGAGAGAGAGAGAGAGAGAGAATGGCGATCTTCACAGGGTCTGTTTTGAGTAGGGGAAAGAATCAACTGAAAGGATTAGAGGAACCGTTATCTGAAGCTCACACAGAATCAGCAATAGGGCTTCTTCGCAGAATCCAGATTTTTAAATCTCTTAATCCACAGGCACGGGATGAAGTACTCAGGAAGATCTAACCTCAGAAATGTGAAGTAATTAACCCTAGAATGAGTATTGTTCAAGTGCCCCCACAAATGAGAACAGTAAGGCCCAAAGGGATCAAGCTATCTTGAAGTAACGTAGCATTCTCGATAGGTATATATAGTTGAAGTTGTTAGTTTCTGCCTCGTCCGCTTTGACACAGAGCGATCCGATGCGCAACAATCAGCGGAGGAAAGACTGGCTGATCATGCACCGTCCTCATAATTATTGCTATGTTTGACTCTATTGTTGCAGCCTCTATGTCAAGCTATCTCATTTAAGATCTTCCTGTTTTTCTCTGACCCGCCATGTTTTTTTTAATCATTTTATTGGGTGCTCATACAACTCTTATCACAATCCATAGATACATCCATTGTGTCGAGCATATTTGTACATTTGTTGCCATCATCATTCTCAAAATATTTGCTTTCTGCTTGAGCCCTAGGTATCAGCTCCTCATTTTCCCTCTCCCTCCACCCACCCCCTCCCTCATGAACCCTTGATAATTTATAAATTATTATCATTTTGTCACGTCTTACAATGTCTGACGTCTCCCTTTGCCCATTTTTCTGCTGTCAATCCCCCAGGGAGGAAGTTATATGTAGATCCTTGCAATTGATCCCCCCTTTCTAACTCTACCCCCTACCTTCTTCCAAACTCCTGGTATACCCACTCAGCACTGGCCCTAAAGGGATCGTCGGTCCTGGGTTCCCTGTTTTTCCAGTTTCTATCTGTACCAGTGTACATCCTCTGGTCTAGCCAGATTTGTAAGGTAGAATTGGGATCATGATAGTGGAAGGGAGTGGGGGGAAGCATTTAGGAACTAGAGGAAAGTTTTATGTTTCATCATTGCTACATCGCACCCTGACTGGCTCATCTCCTACCTACAACCCTTCTGTAAGGGGATGTCCAGTTGCCTATAGATGGGTCTTGGGTCCCCAATCTGCATTCTCCCTCATTCACAATGATACGATTATTTTGTTCTTTGATGCCTGATCCCTTCAACACCTCATTATCAACAGGATGCTGTGCTTCTTCCATGTGGGCTTTGTTGCTCTAAGCTAGCTGGCCACTTGTTTACCTTTAAGACCCCAGGCACTATATCTTTTGATAGCCAGGCACCATCAGCTTTCTTCATATTTGCTTATGCACCCACTTGGTCTTCAGTGATCGTGTCGGGAGGGTGAGCATCATGGAATGACAGTTTATAGAACAAAGTATTCTTGCTTGAGGGAATACTTGAATGGAGGCCCAATGTCCATCTGCTACCTTAATACTAAACCTATAAATATATGCACATAAATATATTTTCCCATCCTCCTATATAAATATATTTACATATGTACATGGCTTTATTTAGACCTCTATAAATGCCCTTTGCCTCCTAACTCTTTCCTTTGACTTTCCTCTTGTCCCACTATCATCCTCAGCCTTCATTTGAGTTTCAGTAATTCCTCTCGGTTACATTACCCTTGATCACACCCTACCAGGCCTCTTACACCCTCCTCACCACCGATTTGGATCACTTGTTGTTCCCTTGTCCCTGAGTTTGTTAACACCACTTCCTTTCCTCCCACATCCTCCTCTCCCACGTCCCCCTGGAACCATCGGTCCTGTTGTTTTCTCCTCCAGACTGTTCATCCAGCCATCTTATTTAGATAGACCTGCAAAGATAATAACATGCACAAAAACAAGACAGAGCAAAACAAAGCAACAAAAGAAAATAAAAACAAAAAGTCAATGACAAAAAAAGAAATGAAAAGCCTGTAGTTTTTTCAAGGATTGTTTGTTGGCTTTTAGGAGGGTTTTCTGGTCGAATCCAATGGGGTGCCAAGCCCTGGCCCCGAAGTCTATTTTTGGTATCCCCTGGGGACTTTGTTGCTCTCTTCCCCTTGCTGTTCTGTTGCATGCTCTTAGTGTTTTGCCTCAGTGTGGTGGGATCAGATTGGGTGCAATTCCCACACTGTGTCTCTAGTGTTGTCCCCTGTAGGGCTATGTCATCCTCTGTTTTACAAAGCAGGGAGCCTTTTCCAAAGTTTGGTCTCTCCTGACACCTATGTCCAAAGTATGTGAGACAAAATCTCACCATCCTCACTTGTAGGCAGCATTCTGCCTGTACTTCTTCCAAAACAGATTTGTTTGTTATCCTGGCAATCCATGGTACGCTAGATATGTTTACCGAACACCATACTTCAAATGCACGAATTCTTCTGTGTTCTTCATTTTCATTATCCAGCTTTCACATGCATATGAGTCAATTAAAAGTAGCACCGGCTTGGGTCAGGTGCGCCTGAGTCCTCAAGTGACTACCCTGCACGTTAACCCGGAAAGAGGTTGTAGGCAGCAGATTTGCCCAAAGCTGAACCTCATTTGATTTCTTGGGCTGCTGATTGCAAGAGCTCATTTATTTTCCTTCTTCTTCTTCTATCAAGATGTTGTCATTGTTCCAGTAGTGTTTTTATTCATGTTTACTTCCGATTCATACTGAAAGTTGTAGTCCTTGATCTTCATCAGCAAACGCTTCAAGTTCTCCTCACTTTCAGTAAGTAAGGTTTTACCATCTGCATCTTGCAGCTCGTTAATAAGCCTTTCCCCAGTCCTGGTGCCATGTCTCTTTCTTCATACAATCCAGTTGCATAGACTATTATTAATCTGAAAGCGCTGATGAAACCTGTTTACCTTGGGTGTGGCCCTGCTAATATTTGAAATACTGGTCATATCCCTCAGTAATACAAACGAGTGGCAAATGGTAGCAAAAAATATATAAGAAAAAATTCAGTATCTGTAGTAGTTACATAATTTCATGTCAACTTGATAAATAAGTGTGGGGGTGGAGTCTAGCCTGCCAATCAGGTCACAGTCTGATGATGCCTCTTTGTAGGCACGACCTTCTCATGAGGACTCTGTTAACTTCCCCTCTTTTGCCCTGGAAGCAGGCCACACATTCTCTCTGCCCTCACCTTCCTGTTCACGAGCCACACTTCGAGAGCTGGAGGAGCCACGTGGAGACCCATGCCAGTGCTGAGATGCTTCCATCACCATTGGATTCACAAGACATTGCACTCACCGGCCTGTGATCTTCCTGCATTCTTCATCATTGCATGTAACTGTGTGAGTCTGAAGAGGGCTTTGTGAACTAGTATTGATTTCACCTGGACTGGGCTGGTATGTTTTCTTAACATACAATCACTTTAATATAAAGCTCTTTTTTTTCACACATGCATGAGTATCCCTTGATTTGTCTCTCTAGTCAACCCAGTATAACACAGTACCTAGTACGGCAAAATAATGTCTGGCCTCCAATTAAAGATTACTAGGAATTTTTTTTTAGGAATAACCAATCAATCAAAACCAATATGGAGCTGAAGCCAAAGATGCAATTAGGAAACATGGAAAACAAAACACTTGAAGTTTTAGCAGTGGTTTTGTTACATTTTTCCTCTTGGTGATGGTATAAATTGGTCTGAAAAGAAACTAGACCAAAGAAACCATTTTCAAAAAGTAAATTTGTTACTTCACTTATACTTCATGGTCTCCAAGTTGAACAGTTACACATAAAATATTTATGTAATTCTCCAAGGCTGGTAAAATGTCATATTTTCATCTATTCTTCTGCAGGATAATTGTCACTGTTGGACACTGTCATGCTTACTTTTTGCCTTTGTGGTGGTCTAATGTCAGACTCATTACTATTATCTAACACAGTATCATCTTCCAGTGAACTACTATAGATTCCAAAGTCACTCAGACCATCAGACAAAGTGCTTGTACACAATTCATTCAAAAGTTATATACTGCTGCGCACTTCATTTTTTGAAATTTTACTACACTGAAATATGAGTAAAAGAAGCCAGAAGTAGTGCACGTCACATCTTTGGGGATACTAAAGAGGCACACAAAGCAAACAGGAAAAGTGGAAACAATCAAACTAAGATGTGGGCATTGAAGTGTCTCAGCTTATCTTGCACATGGGCACTTCTTAGACCCTTAACCTGAAATGAGGTAATTAAGAGTGATCTAGTATGGTCCTACAAGGATGTATATTGCTTCCAGGCTTAAACACTGCATAAAGTAATGCGAGCTGATTCCAGGAACCCAAGTGGAAGGTGAATTATGAGAGTGATGAGTGCAACGAATGTATAAGGGTGCTTTGCTCAATTGATGTATGTACAGATTGTGATAAGAGCCTTATGAGCCCCAATAAAAAGATTTTTTTAAAAAAAGAAAATGATTAGGGCAAAGAATGTACAGATGTGCTTTATACAATTGATGTATGTATATGTATGGATTGTGATAAGAGTTGTATGAGCCCCTAATAAAATGTAAAAAATATATATATATCTGTTGAAAAATACTAATTAAAATACTTGGGGTTTATCAATATTAAAAAAAAAAGTAATGTAAATGGAAATACAAGTTAACTTATGACCAGGCAGCAACATCCATTCGGACTGAAAACACAGGTATAATAGTGACCAGTCAGCAAAGTTAATAAAGGAACTTGTCTTTCATTTCATTAATTCTATATTCCATCATTTCAATTATCATCCAGTGCCCATCCAATGCATTAGCTATTTCTTTAAATTTGGTATCAATCTTCTGGATTTTTGACTCGCTGCTTTTATATTATTTCTAGTTTTACATTTATTTTGTCAATTTGTTTTCCTTAGTTATTCTAAAGTTTTGTCTGTATATTTCTTTACATCCCTTTCAATCTGTTAAAGGTATCTAAACATAAATCTTTTTATGTCCTAACCAGGTATTTCCAATGGTACTTCTATCTCAGGATGATTTTCTAGCCCTCTACGTGTATCCTTTGGTTGAGCTACTCTTGTCTTGTGTGTGTGTGTGTGTGTGTGTTTCTGTGTCTGTGTGTGATTTGAAAGTATCTGGTCTCTCCAAAATAGTGTGGTGTTATTGTATGAATTTGATGATTGCATGTTGGTTTCTTTCACTCTGATTTTTTTGTTGTTGTTTTATTTGGTTTTCATAGATCGGGGAGAGGGGGCAGGCATGCCGCTCTGTCTTTGATGCATTTGGTAGCAGGGTGGAGCGTGAGCACCAGTCTCGGATCACTAGTCATGCACAGCAGCTGAAAGCAGGGCGGGGGTGTTGTCCACTGTCTGGTGTCGATCCAATGGGGCAAAATCAGGTGCTAGCCTTCTCTAATGGGTGGGAATGATTGCAAGTGTGGTAGGTCTGACTGCATGGTGAGGCTGGTTCTCAAGTTCTGGGGAAACATTTAGAAGAGAAAAAGCAGGGAGAGGAAGAGAAAGAAAAAACAGTAAGTCCCAGTCCCCCAAACACGAAACTCAAGCCCATTATAATATTGTCCTAAATGTGAGCCAGCAAATGCAATTGCAGCAAGAGGTCAGCACTCACTCTGTGGTGGGTGCATTTCTAGGTGTAGATTTTCAGAGGTGAGTGATACTAAATGTAAGGTTGGGCATAATCTTAATGGCTTTGAAAAGATAGAAGGAAAAAGACAGGTGGGCAAAGGAACACTAACAAGAAAGGATAAACAAAAGAGCAGAACAACATAGAGTGTGGCCCAATAATGGCATAAATCTTAGCCACCAAATATATCTGCAGCATATACATGGAGTGCACATTGCATGTGCAGACATGTGTGGGCACCACCATACATGTGTCGGCAATGGGGGATGCTGCTGACTTGCTCACTGTGTCGGAGGGGGGTAAGGAGGCAACCGCCCAGTCCATGGGTCAAAATGAAGAAGAAAAAATGTAGGGAGAGATGAAGACAAAAACGAAAAGATAAGAACATTTTAAACAGTGTAGTAGTGTTAAAGAACTAGGCCTGCAATTCAGCGGAGTGCAGACTTCTGATCTCTGAGGCGCGCAGGAAGCCTCTGCCACTGGAGGCTGCAACCGGTGGGGCTTGCGCCTGGCAGGTCACAGAAGAAGAAAGAAAGAGGATTTTTTTTTTTTAAGGAAGGAAAGGGAAAAAATTAGGAAACAAAGGGAAAAACTAAGAAGAACACTAAAGGAAAAAGAACATTTTTAAAAGCAGCATAGTTGAGGGGTGGGAGTGCTGACAAGGCAAGCGATTAGGGATTTGGGGGGCCCTGTCTCTGGTTATCAAAAAGTTGTTTGAAATAAGGGGAAATATAGCACCTCGATGATCACAGAGCACCATTGTCGGTGCTGGTGACGTCCTTATTGAGCGGAACCGGTTATCTGGCTCCTGCTCTGATCCCGACACTGGTGCAATAGTTCAAAATGCCATGCTGTGCAGAAATCCTCAGGCTTCCTGTTCTTTACTTTCATTGAATCTGTTCCTCTCACCTGTATTTGCTCTACTTCTTTATCACTTCACTTGAAGCTCTAGATGCCAGGCTGATCATCAAACCCATTTCACTTCGTTTCTTGCGTCTTCACCGTAGAACATCCAGAGGATGTATCTGCCTGTGTTTACCACTGGACCCTCCCTCCTTTTCAGATTTTTTTTAAAATACTTTTTTTGGGGGCTCTTACATCTCTTATCACAATCCATACATTCATCCAGGGTGTCAAGCACATTTGCACATATGCCGCCATCATTTTCATAGCGTTCTCTTCCCACTTGAGACCCTGATATCAGCTCCCCAATTCTTCTCCCTCCATCCCCCACCCACCCTCCCTCACGATACCTTGATAACTTATAGGTTTGTTTTGTTTTGTTTTTACCATGCCTTCCATGGTCCTCTGTCACCCCTCAATCACTTTTCTGTTATTCGTCCCCCTGGGAGGGGGTTATATGTTGATCCTTGTGATCAATTCCCTCTTTCTCCCCCCAACCTCCTCTATTCCTACTGGTATCTCTACTCTCCCTGTTGGCCCTGAGGAGTTTATCTGTCCTGGATTCCCTGTGTTTTTACGGGCTCTTATTTGTAGCAGTGTGCATATTCTGGTCTAAACTGATTTGTAAGGTAGAATTGAGGTCATGATACTGGGGTGAAGGAAGCAACAAAGAGCTATCGGAAAGTTGTGTGTTTCATTGGTGCTACACTGCACCCTGACTGGCTCATCTCTTCCCTGTGACCCCTCTATGAGGGGATGTCCAATTTCTACAGATGGGCATTGGGTCTCCACTCCATGTCCCCCACCCCATTCACCTTGGGTATGGTTTTGTTCTAGGTCTTAGATACCTTATACCTGATCCCATGGATACCTCATGATCACATAGGCTGGTGTCCTTCTTCCATGTGGGCTTTGTTGCTTCTCAGCTAGATGGCCACTTGTTTATCTTCAAGCCTTATAAAACCCCAGATGCTATATCTTTTGATAGCCGGGCACCATCAGTTTTCTGTACCACATTTGCTTATGAACCTATTTTGTCTTCAGTGATTGTGTCGGGAAGATGAGCGTCACAGAATGCTGGACTGTTAGAACAAAGTTTTCTTGTGTTAAGGGAGTACTTGAGATGAGGCCCAATGTCCATCTGCAACCTTAATTCTTAACACATAGATATGAGTACATAGTTCTATTCCTGTTCAGATCTTTAACTTCATCATTTATCCCAGGTGATATAAGCATCGTTTTGTTTGCTTGTTTGTAGATATTCTACATTCAAGATTTGGCTTCAAAGTCTCTTTTGACGTTCAGTTTGGTCTTTTCTTTCTTTCCAGTCTTTTCAATGATTTTTAGCTTTCTGTATTACGGAGTCCTTGATGCCACTTCACAACTTGTCTGGTCTTTAAAAATTAGTGTTCAGGGAGTAAAATCTATTTTTGAGATAGTTTATACATTCAAGTGGAACATACGTAAGGTTTTACTTCAGCTCTTGTGGACATCTTTTGATTTGCTCTGGCTTCTGTGTGAACTTGCAATATGAGCAATCTGATAATCTGTTGCACATTGGCATTGACCTTGTTCTGATTGATATTGAGCTTTGCCAATTTCTCTCTCGATGTCTATATTTAATTTGATTCCTGTGTATTCCATCTGGTAAAGCACATATATAGGTAACCTAATATATGTGTTGAAAAAGTTATTTTCAATAAGAAGTCATCGGTCTTTCAAAATTCTATTTCATTTCTATCACCATGGACATATTTTCCAACTACTTATCCTATTTTTACATTCTAATCACTGGAAATTATCAATACATACTATTCCCATGTTTGATCAATTTAAGGCTGCATAAGTTAGTTAAAAAATTGTTTCTTCATATTTGTCTTTAGGTGTTTGTATGCAAATGTGAATGATATTCTTCTTAGCTGTCTTTCTTGTAGGCATATGTATATTATTCCTTCACTAGCAACACTGTACTTCAGGTTAGATCTTGACATTGTTTTGATAATGATATGACAGACAATGCTTCTCTTCAGTTTTTCATTCCCTGCATAGTAGACTATATCAGTAATACATAGTTAATACATCTGGCTAAAAGGAGACCCTACCAGCCCATTTCAACTCATTAATGCTTAGGTCACATAGTCAATAGAACGAATAGTCTACATAATCCATTTCACATTTACCCTGAGACCAGAAAAACTAGATTATACCAGGCTACCACTAGATTATTATCAGAGCCACAATAGATAGATCAAGATAGATTGGGATAAAATGTACACCAGAATGCAAATAAATTTAAAAGGCAAAACCCAAATGCATGATGCTTAACTAAAAACACAGAGAAACAAATAAATTAAAAGCAAAAGAATAAATAGATGTGTGTGTGTATATATATATATCCCCATTCTATCAGTATTCAAAGAAAACTGAAATATCTGCATTAATATAACAGAAAATTCATTTCAGAGCAGCAAAAATAATCAGGAATGAAGAAGGGCATTTCATAATGACAAAGGGTCGGTTAATCAAGAGGACATAAATAACCTAAGAGTTTACTCCCTTTACAGGAGAGCTTAAAAAATGTATGAAGCAAAAACTGATGGAACTGCATGAATAAATAGATAAGCTCACAGTTCAAGTTGGCTTTTTTTTAAAAAGCATACCTATCCACCCCAAATGCACTACCATCAAGTCCATTCTGACTCCTAACCCCTACATGACAGAGTAGAAATGCTACTGAGCATTTCCAAGACTGTGCTTCTGTTCACGAGTACAAAGTCTCATCTTTCCCCTGCAGAGCAGCTGTTGGTTCCCACTGTTGATCCTGCACCCCTGGGGCTCCCAGTGAAGATACAGAACAGATAACACGATCATCCAATTTAATCTAATGGAGTTTTATAAAAGATTCTACACACAGCAAATTTCATATCCTTTCCAAGAATTTGTGAAAATGTTAACAAGGAAAACT
Organism: Tenrec ecaudatus; assembly: GCF_050624435.1. NCBI lineage: Eukaryota > Metazoa > Chordata > Mammalia > Afrosoricida > Tenrecidae > Tenrec > Tenrec ecaudatus. Next base: position 95,667,729 of record NC_134539.1, read on the forward strand.
ATGTCTTAGTATAGCTAATGCTGAGATAACAAACAAATAGATGACATTCCGAAACACTATTTTTCTCTCAAAAGTTAAGAGGCAAGATATGCTAATTCATAGCTCCAGATTAGGGGAAGTTTTTTTTTTCTCTCGCTATTGGCTCATGAAAAAAGTTCCTAGTCTCTTTTCAATATCTGTGGGCCTAGTGTTGCTTAGAGATCTATGTGTGCCTTAGTATCAATCTTGCCCTGTGTCTAGGGGCTTCTCAGGGAAAGACCCAGATCAAAAGGATATGGTCCACTCCTGGGGCTTCCTTTATATCTTTCCAGGGAAACTCTGCTTACATTTTATTAGGCTTGGACCTGAGGAACAATGTTGCATCATACCCTAACACCCTTGTAACTCGTTAGCTAATCACAATCACATCACATCACACCATCAAAGATGTTTACATCATAACATAACAGCAGTATTATATCAATACTGAACAGTCATTAGAAACCATGGCCTAGAAAAGTTGATTTATGTTTTGGGGGTACAAAATTCAACCTATGACATTCCATCCCTTAACCTCAAATCCTCCATATCATTGCCAAATTCAAAAACACTTTCATCCCATCCCAAAAGTTTAAATCATTTCCAAAGTTTACCATGGAGCAAAATCCCCTGTAATCTGTGAGCCTGTGCTATCTCTTATATGAGATGTCCAAAGCACAATGGAGAAACAGGCACAAGCCATTTCCATTCATAAAGGGAGAAATTCGAGGGAAAGAAAAATATCAGGGAAGAAGTAAGCAAAAAAAGTGGGAAATTTGACATAAATTATCAAGGATTAAAATTATCCTCTCCTGTTTGAGATCATCTGGCCCTGACCTCCAGGTTCTGGATGTTGATCATTCCCTCATTCTCTCTGGATTCTGAGTGTAGGATCCTCATCCCTGACTTTCAGCTTCACCTTCCTGTCCAACTGGGAAGGCAGCTCTGCTCCCCATTCTCCTAGTCCAACTGAATGCTTGAGTCCAGCCTGCTCCTTCAGCTTTGGGCAGTCGATTCAGATTCCGTGGCCCCTTATAACCAGTAGCTCTGAACGCTAAAACTGAGTTACTGGACACCTGACTCTGAAACCTAGATTAACTGCCTTATGGCTACACGAGGTAACTAGAAGCCTTAGTTATATAGCGTTGCTGTAACAGACATACCACTGGTGCAGGAATCTAATAATCAGAAATTTGTTCTCTCACAAAAAAGGAAGTTAGAAATTAGAATCTAGAGGAAGATCCTTATTTTCTTTCAATATTGGTGAGCCTGCCATCTCTTGGAGATTTACATGTATCCTGGTATTAATCTTCCCCCTAGATGAGGAGGTTCTCAGGTCCAAAGGACATCACTGCCTACATTCTTTGCTGGTTTCATTTCTCCTTTTATCTTTTGTGTAATAATCATAGGTGGTGCAGGCCACACCCCAAGGACATTCCCTTGACATGAGATCAGACTGTGACCTGGGTAAAGCTGCTGGATAACATCTCAATTCCCTACCAACTGATTGGCCAATCACACCAGATCAGATTGTGGGAAATGATGATGGTCCAGTCAAGTTGGCATATATTTTAGGGGAACATATTTCATATATGGTCAGATCATAAATGGAATATCACACAAGGTTCTATAAGTTTAAATGTATTTAACTAATACAACCTATGCTCTCTGACCAATGTAGAATTAGTAAGAAAACCAAATAACAAGGAGCCCCTAAAACCCCCAATATTTGGAAATTCAATAAGACACTTCAAGTAACACTTGGGTCAAATAAGACAGGTTAAAAGGAATACAGAAAGATTTAAAATCAATAACAATAAAAACACAACACATCGGTGCATATGGGAGCTGGAGGCACAGGGAATCCAGGGTGGATGATACCTTCAGGACCAGGGGTGTGAGGGGCGATGCTGGGAGAGTGGAGGGTGAGTGGGTTGGAAAGGGGGAACTGATTACAAGGATCCACATGTGACCTCCTCCCTGGGAGAGGGACAGCAGAGAAGGGGGGAAGGGAGACTCCGGATAGGGCAAGATATGACAAAATAACAATCTATAAATTATCAAGGGCTCATGAGGGAGGGGAGAGCGGGGAGGAAGGGAAAAAAAAAAAAAGAGGACCTGAAGCAGAGGGCTTAACTGGAGAGCAAATGCTTTGAGAGTGATTAGGGCAAAGAATGTATGGATGTGCTTTATACAATTGATGTATGTATATATGTGGATTGTGATAAGAGTTGTATGAGCCCCTAATAAAATGTAAAAAAAGAAAAGAAGAAAAAAAAACACAACACATTAGGATTTGTTGGATACCACCAAATCACATAAAGGGGGTAATATAACACTGTAGAAAAGATATATTTCTTCAATGATTCATCTCCTCCCTTCAGGAAATAGAAACAAGAAGGGCAAATTAAAGCCAAAGGATTAAAACCTTGTCACTTGATCTCCTCTCTACTGCACTTTGGGCTTGATCTGGTTTTTAATATTTTCTGTTTCTGTTTTCCTTTTTTCTTTCATATTGAGGCTTATAGCTGCTGTATTTTGTCATTGTGAGGCTTTGTTATGTGTTTTTCAGTGTATGAAACCAGGAGAGATTAATCTGTTCAGACAATAACTAGAGCAAAGGCTCCTGGGGACTACGGTGGGGGCAGGGGAAAAGGGGGGGAGAGTACGGGGAAGGTGGGGGGAGTACTGTGGGGAAGTGGGGGGTGTACCATGAGGAGGTGGGGGGGAGTACCAAGGGGGGGAAGGTGTGGGATATACCGGGGGAAGTGGTGGGGGTATACCACGGGGGAGGTGGGGGTATACCACGGGGGAGGTGGGGGGAGTACCGTGGGGGAGTTTGAAGGGGCATACCGGGGAGGTTGGGGGCGTATCGTGGGGGGATGGGGGGTGTACCATGGAGGAGGTCGGGGCATACAGTGGGGGAGGTTGGAGGGGCATACCGTGGGGGAGGCTTGGGGGGGAGTACTGTGGGGGAGGTTGGGGGAGGCGTACCGTGGGGGGGTGCGGGGCGTACCGTGGGGGAGGTAGGGGGGGTGTACCGTGGGGGGTGGGGAGCGTGCCGTGGGGGAGGCTGGGGGCATACCATGGGGGAGGTTGGGGGGGCATACCGTGGGGGAGGTTGGGGGGGGGGCATACCGTGGGGGAGGTGGGGGGGTATACCGTGGGGGAGGTTGGGGGGGCATGCCGTGGAGGAGGTGGGGGGAGTACCGTGGGGGAGGTGGGGGGTCTACCGTGGGGGAGGTGGGGGGGAGTACCGTGGGGGAGGTGGGGGGCAAGGCAGAGCTGATATCAAAGAGTTCAAGCAAGAAGCTGTCTTCAAACGGATTTTGGTAGTAATTGTACAATACTGTCTGATGGGATTGAACTATGGAATGGTATGATGTCTGGATCAGCTCCTAATCAAATGGTTTGGAAAAACCGCTAACAACAACATTGCATAGGGCAGAACAAAAAAAGCCGAAGTAAATCAAAATAAAAAAGGGAAAGAGTGAAGACAAAATGACAAGGATCTACATGTGACCTCCTCCCTAGGGGACAGACAACAGAAAAGTGACTGGAGGGAGACATTGGACAGTGTAAGATATGATAAAATAATAATTTATAAATTATCCAGGGTTCATGAGGTGGGGGGCGGTAAGGAGGGGGGGAAGCAAAATGAGGAGCTAATTCCAGGAGTCCAAACTGAAAGCAAGTGTTTTGAGAATAATGAGGGCAACGAATGTATAAGAGTGCTTTACACAATTGACGTATGTATGGATTGTGATAAGAGTTGTATGAGCCCCAATAAAATGATTTTTTAATTTAAAAATAAAATATGATAAAAAATACAGAGACTCAATAAAACCAACAGGATGTCATTTGAAAAGACTTTAAAAATGGATAAACATCTAGCCAAATTGATCAAGGAAAAGAGAGAGGAACTGAAAATATTATGAATGAGAAAGATTATATCTTTTCAGATGAAATAATACTGAAAGGTTAATGAGAGAATATTATAAACTGCTTACAACCTACAAATTTGAAAATTCATATAAAAGGAAAAAATCCATGGAAGACATAAATCACCAAAGCTCACTGGCGAAATGTTGCATCAGATGACATGGAGGGAGCGGTGACTGACAGGGACCGTATGTACAACAGAGCAGCCCTGTTCTAGTTCTCTACTCTCTTCACAATGCTTGTTATGTTGGACTACGTTGGTACAGATCCTGTGTCAATGCGTCTCTTTGAAGGGCTGTAGGCTGACATGGGACTTGACCAAGTCTTCTCCAGAAACTCATCACTCCGGATAAAAGAAAGAGGTAACTTTAAAAAACCTACACACCTATTAAACAAATTTAATCTGTAGCTAAACAAAGTTTACTTCCTACAAAGAAAACTCCAGGTCCAGCTGACCTCACTGCTGACTATGATCAAAGAGAATAATGAAGTCAGAACGATTCTACTTAGACTCTCACAGAAAACTGAAAATGAGAGAAGATTCCCATCTCATTCGAAAAGGCTAGCATTACCCTTCTGTCAAAGCAGGAGAAAAATGTCAAAAGATAAGAATAGCACATGTGAGGACAAAATGAAAAAATATCACCAATCAAATTCAGTTATGTATTTTAAAATTGCTAATAGATCATGACAAATAAGCTTTATCCTAGAGTTTCATTTTAGAAAACCCATCAGGGCAATTCACAATATTAACAAGCTGAAAAACAACCTGTTATTTCAGTAGGAAAAGATTTGAAAATATTCATCATAAATCCTTCTCTGAATCTCACAAAAAATTTTTTCCAAGTAAATTAATAATCAACACCAGTGTTAACTTGGATGGGACAGATGAATTAATAAAGCACCATATAAAGATATAAATGAAAACATGTGTCATTTCATATTTATCTGGAATCCAATTTGGCAGCTGGAACCCATCCAGAGATGCCTCACAGAAAAGTCTGACCATCTGCTTCTAAAAGGTCACAGCCATAAAAATCCACGGAGCAATCCTGCTCTACACCCACAGGAGAGTCATGAGTTGGGATCAACTCAATGGCAACTGGATAGGCATGAACTGGCCTTACGCAAGATCTTTTCAAGAATCTGTTCTTTGCACGGGCACTGCAGATTCAGGGGTGAGCTGCATTCTGGCCTCACCCTTGTCATTCAGTCTAGCGGCCACCTTGCCAAATAACACATGTTGTTTTCTACATACGCTCTTCTCATCCTTCTTCTAAGCTGATATATCAGTGACTCCGTCATTGAAAAAGACACTTTAGATCTCAAAGCACACCTGCTGACCAGTGTCCCCACAGCGCCTGAGACGCTAGAAACCATCAGAGACCAAGTACGTGAGGCCTGTGAGGCTCAGCAGCAGCATTAGGTGGGGCGGGGTAGACGTATGACAAAGCCATCACTGCATAAAAGAAATCAAATGATCTGCTCTGTAAACCTTCACCTGATTTCACAATAGCAGGAAGAGGAGATGGAGGAGGAGGGAAGGAGAAAGACAATGAGGAGGGAAAGGAGTAGGGTGGGGGAGGCAAAAGCGAAAAGAAGGAACCCCAATCCATGTGCCTGTTTCTCTTTAGCCTAGGAAAATACACTAGGCAAGGTGAAGACAAAGGGAAAACAATAAAGAACGAAGCCTGTAAGGAACCGATGAAGCCTTCTGCAGCCAGAGGACCACCAGGGCATCTCGTTGGGGACACGTATGGGGTCAAAGGGACACAGACTAGAGCTGGTGCGAGGAAGAGCAATCCCTTCCCCTAGAGAACTGAGGTACAGCATTGGGAATTGGAAAACATGGCCTACTGTCTATCCGCTGGAATTCTGGAGACAGCTGTGGAAAGTAGCCAACAAATCTCTATCTTTGATTTCCACCACCTCCTTTTCCTTTTTACCCTTACCTTTTGTATCCCTCATCCTCACTTATGACAAAGAGAAAGGCAATAATTTCCCAGCTGGATACGATGTTTGTGGCTCTATATTTGGATCACTGAAAAAGATGTGTGGAACCTAAAATGATATTATTGTAATAAGGACAGCAGGACTTTATTTTCAGTGGGCATGGTGAATATGGCTGTCTCCCAAGGATCATTTAAAGAACACCTTGCTCATTAACCAGAAGGCTCATAGTGGCCCAGAGGTCAATGTTCTACAGGAGGCCCTGGTTTTGTAGCAGAATTCAAAAATGCCCTTAAGCTGGGATCAAGTTAATACTAGAATGCTTATAAGTGTGCTTCTCTAAGCCCCCTCGTCTCTCTTCATTGAATCAGATCCCGAACACCAGTTCAGGCTTGTTGCCAATACCGGCGGCCTAACTTCAGGGAGTGTCACCGGCGGACAGGGCCTGGCCTTGGGATCAGTCTCAAAATTGAACCCTAGCTGAACTACACCACAACCTGGGGAAGTTAGGTAACTACTCAAGACTTTCCCATTTGCAAAAAGGAAAGTATATGAAGGCTTCCCCGAAGAGTGGTTGGTAAGACCTATTGTTATAGTTGTTGGGTGCCGTTGAGTCCCTTCAAATCCACAGCAGTAGCATGGACAACAGAATGAAAGACAGACCGCTTGATCGTGCGCCATCCTCACAATCAATTGTTCCTTTGTTTGAGCCCATTGTTGCAGCCGTTGTGTCAATCCATTTGTTGACTTGTTGTTTCACTACCTTGTTGTTTCACTACTGCTTGACTTGATCAAGCATGGTGTACTTTTCGAGGGACTGGTCTCTCCTGCTAACATGAGATGGTCTCGCCATCCTTGCCTCTAAGGAACATTCTGGCTGTACATCTTGAAGGACAGATTTGTCTGCTCTTTTGGCAGTCCACAGTACTTTCAATTTTCTTCTTTAGCTCCACAACTCAGATGCTCCCATTTTCCTTTCGCATGTCCCCCTCTCCCATACATAGGCGGTGATGAGAAGTATCAAGGCTTGGGTCAGGCACACCATGGTCCTCAAAATAACACCTTTGCTTTTCACCATTTTAAAGAAGTCCTATGAAGATTTTCCCAGTGCAATGCATTGTTTGAATTCTTGGCTGCTGCTCTCATGAGAATTGATTGGGGATCCAAGAAAGCCAAACCTTTGACAACTTCAATCTTTTCTCCATTTATGTGGTTTTCTTTACATTGAGTTATAATCCACAGAGGGCTGAATCCTGGATCTTCATCAGTAAGTGCTTCAAGTTTTCCTCACTTCAGCGAGCAAGGTTGGGTGATCTGCCTATCTCAGGTTGTTCATAAGCCTTCCTCCAATCCTGATGCCGCATTCTTCTTCACATTAGCCCACTTCTCTGATTGTTTGTTCAACATACAGATGAAATAAGTATGGTGAGAGGATACAAGCCTGGTGTACACCTTTACTGATTTTAAAGCATTCAGTATTCCCTTGTTCTGTTCGCACAGCTGCCTCTTGATCTACTTACAGACTCTGAATAAGTATAATTAAGTATCATGGGATTCCCATTCTTTTCAAGGTGACCCAGAGTGCGTCATGCTTCCCACAGTCAAATGCTTTCACATAGTCAATAAAACACAAGGAAACATCTTCTTAGTATGGAAGGGGACAGTGACCGTGTTCTGACATGTGGCTAGCACAGACTAAGTCATCAGGAAATGGGAGAGGTTTCCCTTCTCTCTCAAGAACAAGCCCAGGCAGGATGCCCTAAGGGCCCCTCATTCCCACAGAATCAGACACTTAGCCCAAGACATCCCAGAAGCTGTCAGTGCTGCCCTGCCAGCCCACGGCGCACTCCTGATCACAGGGGAGGAGGGCACAACATGCCTTCGAGGAGAGGCCCGACTCCTCTGGCTCATGCTGTGAGGTAGTTCGTTTATTGTGCCAACCTGGCCGATAAACACCTGTGGGGTTCATTGAAGGGTGGAGGGGTAAATGGCTCGGAGAGCCTCGCCTTTCTAGTTCTCAGGTCTCTTGCTTTGTAATGGTCAGACCAGCGTGCAGCTGCCTTAGCCAGTTCTCTGCTTCAGCTGGCAAGGTTCACTTCCTGCAAGACATCCCCGAAGAGAAGCCACATGGACCTACCCCGATGCAGCCCTGGGTGCTGGAGAAGCCGTGTGGAGACCCCTGCCAGTGCTGAGATGTTTCCACGTTCACCGATTCGGCTTTCCTCCTACAGTCAGCATCACTGTGTGTGCCTTGTGAGTTGGAGGAGGACTTTGTGGATTGGTGTTGGACATATGGGTTAAAGTTGGACTTGTGGGCTTGGGCAGCACTGGGTTGGGATGTTTTCTTGATGTGCACTTAAGCTTTATATAAAACTCTCTCTTATACATGAGTTTCTGTGGATTTTTTCTCTAAAGTTCCCAGACTAACACACACTGCAACTCAGGGTCCCTGCGCTGGCACTCACAGTGCTGGGGGGAATGCCCACGGAGCAACTCACACTGGTCTTACCTGACATTAACCCTGGTGCTGATGAGAGAACCGGGAGGACTCTGTGGGTGGGGAGGAATGCGTCCAGGTGGAAAGGCAACAGGTTCAGAGCAGGAGCCACGAGGCGCTTTCTGAAGCGCAGCAGCAGAGCACTGCAACTTAGAGGAGCCCCCCAAATGAAAACCCAGTGGCAGACAGTCACCTTAAGGGGCACAGGAACAAAGGAAACTGGACTTAATCTGTAGCGAAGCCGGTAAAGCACCGAGGACGTGAAGTTGGTGAGGAACAGGTAGGCGTTGGGTTCTGAAGAGTGAGACAGCTGCTGGATGCCTGGTATAATATTATCAGTGAACGCACACACTCAAAGGCAAATGGACGATCAGAGCATGTCTCCAACTGCCCCATGTAGACATGGGGCTAATAGGATGTGGAATTTGGAAGGGGGTTGGGTTGGTGAGTAGCCCCTGAAAAGGATGTCTTGTAAGCTGTTACTATCTAATACTATCTGCCCAATTATTAAAATAAACCACCGATTTCAGCCATATGAGCGCTGAGCTAATGAGGACACACACATCATTAAAAAAAAGGAAAATGAATTACCTACGTAATAAACCTCGCCTCTACTAGAACAACACCGTCAGGAATTGATCCGCTGGGTTTGGAACAGCCGAAGGCCACAGCACCGAGGAACTTGCATCCCGAGAAACGGGTCTAGAGAGAGCTCTTGGGCCAGCTCACTGTGGGCCAAGGCCACGGAGGCTGCCCTTGCCAGGTCCTCCTGAGTAGCCACTTGGGTAGAGAGGATTATTTGGGAACGCTGGACGAGGTGGGGCCAGGGCACCCCTGCATAATACCTGCGTCTGGAATAAGCTCGGGAGTTGTACGTCACCCAGGGCCAAGCAGGATGTGATTTATAGGAAGAAGACTAGGCAACATATGACAGTGGTGTTGCTATACCTCGTCTGGGGTCTAAACAGTGATGACCAATTGAGGAGATTTCCCATCCAAATGATTATATGCATCCTGCCCTACCTCCACCAGATTTAAGCTGTCCAGATTTATGCACATCCATGTACGCATACACAACCATGTATAAAGCACACGCAATGATATATATACATGTAGATATATACACACAATAGCACACATATACATGCATAGACATACACAAATACTCTGACACGTGCACTACACACTAACAGCATGCTCTAACATACACTTACATGCATGTATACATAGACATACTTAGTACACATGCAAGTAGACCTTCACACATACCCTCAATCTCCTGCAGAAAAAGGGTAGCCTTTGTCCCACCGGAGTCCCCATTCCTTTGCTCTCTCCCCACTGCACTCCATGGCTGACCTGCTCAAATCTCACCAGCCCGACTCCTAACCCTGACTTTGTTCGGATACCAGCAACCCACATCGTCCCACAGACCGTTCTCTGTGAAGTTTAACTTCCCGTGTACTCTAGTCCAGACCCTTCTTTGGGATCCCACTTGCTCAGGTGGGCATCTTCTCAGCCAAGCCGGCCCCTCTGCTTGTCCCACGGAGCTGTACAGGGAGGGCTTACTCTCCTACATCAGAAGGGGGTCTGAAAGAACAGTCCTGAGCTTTTCTGGACAGAGGACTTAGCCTGGTCGCATCCCTCGCCCTCCCGAGGTGACTCTTACCTCATTCACAAAGACCCAGTGGCTGTCCTTGGATGCTAGGTTGGTCTCCACTGCCTGCAGAGAGAGAGAGAGAGAACAAATGTGGGTAGGAGCAAGTCAGAGGCTGGCAGTTGTAGTGGACTGTTTACAGGAACACTGTCTGGAAGACTTTTTCTAACCCAAACAAGCTGCCCCACTCCACTTCAACGCAGACATCTGGTTTCTTGCTGTTCTTGTGAGGTGTAGAGCAGATGCTCAGGTCAAGGCTGAAGTATGCACCCCCTTCTGACTGCCCAACCCCTCACTGGAAAAAGCAACAAACTACTCAACTGAAAAGACTGTCAGAGGGAGACCTTGCTCAGTGCCGGAGGTGAGAGGTCAGGAAAACAGGAGGAAGGATTAATAGTGTCTTGTCCCGTTGATGCAGTGGTACAGCTGGGCTACGATACGCATGGCCAGTAGTTCAAAACCACCAGGTGCTCCTCAGGGGAAAGGCTGGGCTTTCTACTTCCATGAACAGCTACAGTCCCAGAAAGCCCCGGGGCTCACTAAGAGTCATTGTTGATTCAATGGCAGCGAGTTTGGTTTTTTGTGTCCTGTGATGAGGAATGACCCTGGGAAGTTCAAGGCTTACCACTGAGGTTGGATAGAAGCAGAATGCACAGAACCAGGCCAGGCTCATTTTAATTCCTGGACCGTGAGCATTCCCTCCACGGATGGTTCTCTTTATACAGCGCACATGCACATGCTCATTTAAGCACACACATTTAATAGCATGCACCGTACTTGCCCTGAGTGCCAAAACACAGAAGCAAACAACCCCATGGCTGCTGAGCTGATCCCCACTCTGGGGAGTCCATGTGGGCCAATGGGAGAACTGTGCTCCATCAGGTTTTCAGAGTAATCGCTTATTTGGAAATAGATCCCTAGGTCTTTCTTTGTAGATGCTTCTCAGTGGACTTGAACTTCCAACCTTTCAGTTAGTAGCCAAGTGCACTGTTTGCACTACCCAAGGAACTCCATGGCTACAGTAGTCAATTACCTGTTTATCCCATTTTTATTGTCTATCTCCTCCACCAGGCTGTTAACTCCATGGAGTCGAAAGCCATGTCTATCTTGATCATGTTTGTGTCCTAGAACTTTACTCAGTAGTTGCAGACAAGTTGATTCTGAATCACGGTGACGGTAAGTGTGTCAGAGAAGACATGTCCACCAGAGGGCTTTTACTGGGTATTTTTTTAGGAAGACACCAGGTATTACTTCAAGGCCTCTCTGGGTGGACTCGAACCTCCACTACTTTGGTTAGTGGCTAAGCACAATAATGGATTGCACAAGTCAAGGACACAGTAAGTGTTCAATAAACATTGCTAAAGAATGTGTGTTGTATTTTTTTATGACTGCTCTTCCTTCCTCCAATTGGAAAGACGATCGATTCAACCAAGTAGAAGGGACTTAGGGATTCCAAGCATGTCCTGTAAGAACACTACTCACAGTTAACATGTGCCAAGTGTCTGCTGAGCACCAGGCACCATGCCAGGCCATTTAAGTACCTGTGAGGGAGTCATCCAATTATAGTCCTTTTCAAAATATATGTTTTTGCAATGTAATTTCCACGAATGTTTTTATTTGAAATAATGCAGAAAAATAAAAAATCATCAGAATCAACCCATTATCCCACCCCAATCTTAAAAGCCTGATAAAGTCAGGGAAATACCCCCATTTATTCTTCCAAATTCATTCCCCAGAGATCATTTGTGGTATCTGATGTATTCTCTTCTATAAACATGCCTGCACCTTTATGGTCATATTTATAAATACATATCTACTTACACATATCAGGAAGGGAATTTTACTTTAATGAAATCATAAAATACATATCAGATTATAACTATACTCTTTCTAAACTAATCTACACGTCAAGAGAGAGCAGTGGGGGGTTCACTGGTAGGATTCTTGCCGTCCATGAGGGCAATTGGGTCTATCCCAAGCCAACACGCCGCGTGCACAGGCGTCACGTGTCAGGCAGTGGGGATGTGTGTTTCTATGATACTGTGCAGGTTTCAGCAGAGCTTCCAGAATAAACCAGAGTTGGAAAAAATGCCTTCAAATCTACTTCCAAAATCAGATGAGGCAAATCCTCTGGATCACAGTGGATCCACAACGGATCATGAGGATACTGTATTCCAACCTGCATGGAGTCACTGTTGGTTGGGGGCTGGTTTAAAAGCAGCTAAAAACATATGCCAAAAAATATTTTTTGCAGGTCAGCTCATAGAGATCAGACATGTTCTTCCTGACAAATGAGGCTGAGAAGGGGAAAACATGGGCTGCACCATGACCGAGCAAATGTATGGTTGAGCAGGGAGCTGAGTCCACGTTCACCTGATGCGAAAGCCCGCATGCCATCCCTGCACGACAATTCTATTAGATCCTTGTCTACATGAAAGTGTGCAAACTGAATTGGCAAACAAAGGAGGCAATTGGAAGAAAGCTGATGGGGCTTCCCAGGGGAGCATCTCAGTCCTTTACAAATAGCACCCTGCAGGAGAGAGCATACATGGCAATCTGTCTTGAGCTAGGCTGGGATAAGGTCACAAAATCTGCCCCTACCAGCCTATAAAGAGGCTATCATTCCCGGGAGAAACAAAGAGGCCTGGGAGCCTAGACTTGCCTCAGCCAATTTACCCAATGCCATTTTATCTCCGATCCCAATCTGCTTTATCTCCAAAGGGTAGACAGCATTTGCCTTTCCCGTCTGCCAAGGCCTGTGAGATACATTAAGTCCCCAGTCTCACAAAAAGGCAAGCAAACAGAAAGAAATTCAGGGATTCCAAGACTTGACCACGAAGCATGTTGGCCTTCTCAACTGTCCTGTATTCTTGACTTGCCCAGATTTTAATTTGGATCCCAAGAAGAAATCTTCTCTCTCATGTCACCCAAGTTCTCCTTCTCTTATGTGACACATCCCCATACATTTCCTCTCCAGGGAAAATGGAGTGTGGAAACACACTGTGGCTGAATATCTCCTCTACCTCAAGAAGAAGGCTCCAGGTTGTATCTCCCAACGCCGAAAAGAAGGGAGGATGCCAAGCTATATGCCGGGTCCTGAGTCCACAGGTTTTCATTTCAACAAGGTAAACTCCCGAGTCCTGCACTTGGATGTTGTCAGCAAAAGATCAAATGGTCAGATGAACCTGGAGATGACTTGGACGGACACAGCATGAAGGGTCAGCTCTGCCCCATGACGGATTGGCCTCACTGGAGCACTGGCTTCAGCAAGGAAACTGTAGGTTGAAGCTTGGCTCCTGGAGGGGGTTTCAGGGGCTAGTGTTTAGAAACAGAGTGCTATGGTTTCTTTGCCTGCAGTAGTCAGGCAGCTCTGCTGAAACCTATGCCATCATGAGGGGTCGTGCTGGTATCTGAAATAGCTTCACGTGTCGTGCAAACACACCTGGAGAACATTGGGAGTATCTTTCAGCACAGGAAGAAGAGCCATGTCTATGAAAGATTGGGACGGTTCTTGCCAATGCAGAGCTAATTTAGGACCAAGGGCTCAAGGAATCAGAGAAACAGCTACTCAGTCTAGGAGAGAACGTTCAGACTTTCCAAGCAGTTCAAACGTGGAATGGGATGTTCAGGCATAATGAGGTCCCCCATGGGAAAAGTCTGAGGAAAAAGGGACAGGCAGCGTCATGTAAATATTTTAGTATCAGGTGGAGTGCCACAACAGGTGAGGAGTAAGAGGTCCCTAGGCACTGACCACAAAGAGGCTCCAGCCTGATGCAGATAAGACCCTTCCTATACAGCTTTTGAAGATGCTGACCCCAGGCCCCCCAAATCCTAGGGCTTTAGAAATGATGACATTGCTGAGAGTGCCGATGTTGTCTCCAGTTCTCCCCTGCTGAGAGCCGTGCTCCAGAGGGGACAGTTCTATGAATTGGGCAGTGTGGCCTTCCTGCAAACATGAGGGGTCTGGGAGCAAGCAGTGAAGGAAATCGCCTCTGTTGCCATGATCCCAGAGCAGATAGAAGTCCTGGCTCTCCTCAGGAGCCTTTGCACATGGTTTCAGTCTCATGCATGGAAGCTATTGACAGGTAGAATCGATCAGAAAACCTCACAGGGAACCAGGCTAACTTTCCTGCCCTACTTTTTCCATTACCAATTAAGGATCAAGCTAATTTGTTAAAGTTCCTTTCCCCGTGGGAAGATACAAAGCCAAGGGTGCAGAAGAGAATGGGATAGATGAAAAGGAAAGAGAAGCTACTGCAGATTAAGCAAGAACTTCTCCGCAGCCCCTGCAATTACTGGCGCAGCCAGTTCTGGAGTCTGAGGCTTACATGTTCATGCACAACGTCCCTCCCGCATCACTCTAAGGCCCCTCCCTTTTCCTTTCCCTCTGGAATGAAGTCCGTGTCAAGGGAAGTCAAGGACTTCCCCTTCATCGTCAGAACAAGTAGGGTACAAGAAGGTGTGGTAAACCCAAACTCTTTGGAATTCCAGTTGTGCTCGCTTTCCACTGAGGAATTCTGCACAGGTCATTCCACCCCCTGGGCTTCAGCTTCCCCATCCTCAAGGGACACTGTGCCCAGTGCCTTGTGAGTGCTGTGCACCATGGCTCCCAGTGAACTCACTTTCATACTTGCCATTCTGTTGCTCAGGCCCTAGGCAAGAACTCAGCTTGTTACCCGTGGCACCGAAAAATGTAGCCCTCACCCAGGACTGGGTTGACAGAGATACAATTCTCATTGACCTTGTTCCCTGATGGGGCCTCCCAGGTGGATTTTCAAAATGCTTCTGGAATCCCCTGTAGGTCTGAGTCAAAATGTCATTGTTGGTTAGCACTCCCTGGGTTGGCTTCCTTCATTTCCCCGTGTGGCTGGTCCAGTACCCTGCTGATTGTCTTGTTAAATTTTTCCTTTGATTTTCTTGCATATATTATTTTTAAATCAATTTTAATTTTAGAGGAGTTTTAAGCTTACAAAAAAGTGGAGAGTTTACAAAAATGGGCAGAGTTCCCCATCACCCCTTCTCAATGCATATTGTTTTGCCTATTATGAACATCTTGCATGTGGTATGGAACATTTGTTACAAGGGAGGAACCATACATGTATCATTATTAATTGAAATCCATAACTCATATTAGAGCTCAATGTTAATATGTGCCCTTCTTTGGGTTTTGGCAAATGTATCATATCTTGTGCCCACCAGTGTACCATGACTGTCTTATATAGTTCGCCCTGAAAATGCCCAAGTACCCTCTGTTACACCTCATCCTTTCCCATTTCTATCGCTCTCTCTCTTTCCCTAGGGGCACATCTTCATAAATCATTTTCACACAACTATTCATCTGAGGTCTGTTTTAATTTAAGACAAACACCTCCCACCTGGGGTTATTGTGAGAATGTAAAGAAAATGCATGTGAGATTTCCAGTTTAGCAAGAGGCCCATTTATAGATCATCAATTAGCATGAGAGCCTCATCATTCCTTCCACCAAGCCTCCCATCTGATCATTATTCCAGCCTCTCTCTTGAATTTGTAGAAGTGAATGGGTTTAAAAACTTAAATTAAAAGATGGAATTGGAAGACAATGGAAAAGTCCCACACACGTTTTGAAGTCCCCTTGTCTAGCTAACCCCTCATTCAACTGTTCCAACACTCCGCAGGCAAAGCCTGCAGGACCCATCTGTGCACAGAGTCAAGCCTGCCTTGACTCATCTGTGCACAGAGTGAAACAGAAGCCAAGTCCCCACCACCATGGCAGCAACAGGGGCAAATATAATGGTACCACACTGCAAGGATGGTGGGCATGCCTGTACCATGTGACTGACCACAGGCCCCTCCAGCATCCTATCATAAAAGTTTCCTCCACCTCTGCCACCGAGTGGGTCATGGGACTCAGTAGGCAACTTCAGAAACAGATTTTAGAGGTTGGGTACCAGGGTGGTGACTTCCCAGTTGCCATCAAATTGATTCTGAGTCACAGTGACCCCATGTGTGTCAGAAAAGAACTGCGCTCCATCGAGTTTACCATGATTGATTTTTCTGCAACTGTATCAACAGGCCTTTCCCCCCTCCCCCCAAAGCATCTCTTTGAACTTGAACTTCCAACTGTTCTGTTAATAGCCCGGTGGGTTAACTGTTTGCCAGGGACTCTCCATGGCAATGAGTACACCCGCCAAACCAGGCCGAAGCAGGCAGGAGAGACCTGAGTCCTATGTGAGGTTTGTGCAGCCCATGCGGAAGCCAGCATAAGATCTCAAGAGAGTTAAGGGTGTCTGCATGTTGGCACAATGGCTCGTCCCAGCCCAGCAGCTGGGGTTCAGGTATTGCTGTGCATCTGCAAAGCTTAGCCAAACCATCCCAGTCAGTCTGCGGGGCATCTGTAGCAAACACAGAATTTGAGAAGAATAACTGGGGGCGGTGGGGGAGAGGGGGCACTTCCAAAGGATGATGCGGACCCCTTTCCTAGCTGTCTCTGAAAAGAGAAGGAGCCTCCACATGATCATGGTGGCATCTAACCTGTGGAAAGAACTGGGGTGGTAGACGTGGGCAGCCAACAGAGAGCAGCGCCTGCCTCACACAGAAGCAGAGTCGTATGTCTACGTGCACATGGATGTACTGTGCAGACAACATGGACACCACATGGCCCCTCTTGAGAGATAAGAGTTCTGTGAGGCCGTTATTGCTGCTAGCTGCCATTGAGTCATGCACCATGGAAGGAAATGCTCTCTGCTCCTATGCCAGCCCCGCGATCAGTTTAAGATGCTTTCATTGTTTAAGATCCATAGGCTTTTCATTGGCTGGTTTTCAAGAAGCAAAGCGTGTTTGGCCTTTCTTCCTAGCCAGTCTTAGTCCATAAGCTCCGCGGACACCTGTTCAGCATCATAGCAACACAGAAGCCACCAAGGGCAGATGGGCCAGGCCTGCACATGGGATACACTGGCGGGATTTTACTCTGGCGAAAAAGTCCAGGGGCAGGTGAAGCAGCAGAATGTAGAAAGGCATGTATCCATCCCCGCATCTCTAAGCATTAGCCACACAGCCTGAGTCACAGTACCTCTGCCATGGCCAGGAGCACCCACAGAGCTGGGATCTAAGTTGCAGAAGACACTGACCTACCAGCCTGTGGGTTCCTGGGGGATACTTCTGGCCTGACCTGGGCACCTGAGACTTGAACCCGTGGTTCCCATAGGGAACAAGAGGGAGGCCTAGTTCCAGGTGCTCCTGATAGAGCAAACCAAGTCCTGCTGACAGCACCGGATGCTGGATGTGCAATGGAAGCTCACTCTGGCTGGGGCGGAGAGACTTTTAACATGTTGGCAGGGGTCAAATCTACCATCCTAAAGCAAAGAAGGCAGCAGGAGAACGGCCATAAGCACTGCCGGTGTGAAAGAGAGTGTCCCCAGGCACCATTCCGTCTGTCTCCCATGGAGCTGGGGACAAAACTGAACCATTCCCAAGAATGGTACGGCATCTCCTTTACTTCAGAACCTAAATTCGTCCTGTACTGACTGACAAGTTAGGCAGGGCTCTTATCCCAATTTTGCAGAGGAGGAAAAGAGATTTGGATCGAGGTGCATGTTTTGTATAAGACCACTGAGCTATTCCTTTGCAGAGACTGGATTTGCAACCGGGCCCATCGGTATGGAATAACATTCGCCTTTTCCCTTGGTCATGCTGCTCCCCAAAGGGCCTGGGCAACTGGCGAAGTAGGCAATCATGTCTTGGGGCCAAGGCCCAGCAGTGAGAATGGAACGAAAGGATCTCTCTTCTCACATCTAAGAAAGCACCATCGCCAGCAGCCAGGTTTCCCTCCTCCAGGTTAACACGCGCTCAGCAGCTTGAAACTACTATTCCCATGCATTTCTTAAGTATGAGCCATTTCACTTTGTCTTGGCCTAAAGGAATAGCAAATGGAGTGGAAAAAACCTCCACATGGAAGCCTTCCAGCGGCACTGCTAAGGATGTATTTTACAAAGTGCAAATGCCACCAATTATTTATGTACGTGTTAATTGTTGGCCACTTATCTAGACACCCCCCCACCCCACCCAACAGTGCGAACGGGGATAATAAAAGGTTGTCGGTAATTAGCATCTTTTTCAAACCCCGACTCTAACACTTCGGAACATTCTCCCCGTGAAGCCCAGGGCCTGGCATTTTCCCAAGGACAGATACCGAGCAAACTCACACGATTCGCGATCGCCTCTACAACAACAATGCTATTTAGGAAGCCTTCTCTCCATGCAGTGTCACCCTCTGACACACGAGGGAGGGGCCTACCCTCCCCTTTGCAGCCAAGGGGAGTAGTTGACTGCAAGAAGTGGAGGAGACCAAGAGCCTGCTGCTAAGGAAATCTGCAATACATGCCCCATGAGCCGGGAGCTTCCTCGGCTATGCTAAGACCCACAAGGGGGCTAGTTACCACTGCACACCATGGCTGTGCCATTCTTCCCTGCGACCCGCGCTTCTGGCTCAACTAGGTCGCCTGCTCACGCTGGACTTGTAGCCACTGCCTCCTGGAGCCTTGCTTTCACTGCCACGCCGCCATGACATTTGTGCAAAGCTTCCCATGGCTCCCAAGTCTGGCAAAACCTCGCTTCCAGCTCTTATTTGGGGACCTTGCTATGCTGCCAATTCCTTCTCCAGTCTCCTCTCCCCCCAGGATCTGGTTCTTCCTAACTAAGCCATCTGTTCCCATCTCATTCATCCCTTGCTGGAGCTTCTTGGAAAGGGAACTCTCCCGGCTCCAGGGAAGAAGCAAGAAATGTTGCCAACAGAGCACAGAAGGCATGTTTTGCGTGGGTGATGGGGTCGCTGGATGGTACGGGAGAGAACATACACCTGCAGCAAGGTGTGTGGTGGGAGGTGTTCCAGAGTCCGCGCTGCGCAGCTTCAAAAGCTCTGGAGGAAGGGCCCTTTGCTGTGAGACAGTTGAGCTGCCTCCAGGGCTTCACCGAAGGTGTTTCCCAGCAACGAACTAGAGGAGGATGCTGATTGCCGGCTGGGGCAATTGCTCGCTCCCATGTGCACACACTGCCTCCCAAGAAGCTCTGTCCCTGGTCCTCTATACGCTTTGTGTGGCCCTGCAACCTGTGTACATCATTGGGTACCACACTGAGCCCTGATAATAACGGGAAGAAGAAAAAAAAACCAACGAGCTTCTGCTCTGCAGTCAACTGAAGTGCAGAGACAACATGATTTACCCAACATCTCCCACCAAGTCAGTGTAACCCATCTTTCCAGGCACCTTCAGCCATACCCTTCTGACGTGGGTCAAAGGAATCACAGCACATTCCGGGCCTTACTCATAGAGGCTTGAAGCCAAGGCATGACCTGCACCAGGAGACAGTGCCAAGGACGGTGGCGACAGGGGAGCGGTCGGTTCCTGCCTCCTGGAGATTCCTGCCACCCCTCAAGAACTCCTGGGTCCGGGGCATCTCAGTTCCCAGAGGATTTCAATGTCAGGAAGCAGCGTCCAGTCCCTCAAGGCGAGTAGCTGAAGGGCAAGCGAGCGTGTTATCACCACGTGTTGGATGCAGGGCCTGGCACAGGACCACTGCACCATGCTTCCAGAATGAACGAATGTGCTCATACTTTGCATGGCTTCCATATTCTCTCATTTGGGTCAGTACCATGCCCTACAAAGTGCTTCTGAAATGGAAAAAAAAAACTGAATCTGCCTAAGAGAAACTGAGAACGAAATACAAAGAATCCATTGCCATAAAGTCAATTCTGACCACGTCAACCAAGTTCCCAGACCGCGCGGTGGGGAGGAGTAAAGGGGTGGAGTGGAGTGCAAAATGGTCAGCTGCCAACCAAAAGGTTGGACGTTGGAGTCCACCCACGGGTCCCTCGGAAGAAAGTCCTGGTAATCTACATCCAAACAATCCATCCTTAAGAGCGCATGGAGTACAGTTCTACTCTGACACATATGGGGGTTGCCATCAAAATGAAAAAGGGAACTAAAAAGTGGGTAAATGCAAGATACAGTGATATTGAGGAGTCAAGGGAAATGTGACCAAACACTACTGAATGTAATTATTTCTTACACACACACACACACACACACACACACCTATATCTCAGGCTTAACAACTCAGTAGGTCTGGGCCCCATTGGCCAATCGATGGCATTTAAAATTAGATGTCTGCAACCCTGGCGAGATTTCTCTTCATTTGGGGTTTGTTTTTTCTTTTATTTTTTTTAATATGAACTTTGATCTGAAAATAACTGTGATGTTGCTATCAGGAAATATATATATATAATTGACTCAATGCATTTAAAAACCTCGTAGAGCTGAGCAGTCTCTAGTCAATCATTCGGATTCATTGGCCTCCACCCTGCCTGTTTGCCTCCCTGGAGAAATACAGCCCAAACTGCCTGTCCTGTTGGCAGGGGTTGGAACATTCCCTTAGAGCCTCCGGGTTTGGAGATTCATTACTGACCATTTGCAGATCCTTCAGATGAAATAGAGACAGGTTCCCGGTTTAGCAGGAAGTGCAATTTACCATAATAAAAAAGTGAGAATATGCTACATGCAGACAATTTATGAGGAAATGTTAATATCAGCAGAAAAATGAAATGGAGTCGGCTCATGGGCACGATCCATTTAATAAGATCAACTACAGGAGAGAAACCAGGCGGAGCCGATGAGTATCAGCTGATGGATACTTGGATTTTAATCAATGGTCCATAATTTCCTTGCCACCTGGAGGGCACAGAAGCCAAATACGGTTCTTCATCTTATCACTCTCACAAATGCTCGGGCTCGAATCCTGACGGAAGTGGCAGGAAGTCTGCCTTGTATTCTGCTGTTGCCCGACTGAGGAACGTGGTATTCCCAGCACTTGGTCCCTCTGAATGCCATCACACAGTCCTTGTGGAAGACTTGGATACAAAATGGAACAAAGGGCCCCTGAACTTATGGGCATCCTGCTTGGAGGAAGCGCAAGCAAGTAGCAGATGCTTACACTCAGGTTACCTGAGGAGCTGGCGCACAGAACCTCAGGTGTCCGTACGCACTCACTCCTCGGACCACCACTGCTCAGCACCAGTTTCAAAAGGTTTTCAGATACCAGCAAAGCAATGTCCCAAACTGATTCGCATTGTTTTCTTATCTCTCCCTTGGCTGTTTCCAGAACCTGCGAAGGCGTCGTCTGCCTTCAAAGCATGACTGCAGGAACTAAGCATCCCACGCTGCCGGAGGGAAGTGGAAGGACAGTCCGGGGCCCAAGAGTGACATCCAGCTCCCAAAGCCTGCTCCTGTGTGTGGCTGCCAGCCCCGAGACCCAGAAGGACAGCAGGGCCTCCAAGACAAGCACCAGCCTGCCTCCACTGCTCCATCAAAGCACTGGCATTCCAGGTTCAGATCATGACGCTTTTCAATCATGCAGAAGCAAGTCACTTCTATGCGCAGATCTAATTTCTTTCCTCAACCTAAATTGTTTTGAAAAGATGGAAGTATTTGAATTCTTTTCAAGGCAATAAAATTGAAAGTAGCAATTCTTTACCACACTGATAAGAGCCGCTGGGTGTCATTTGTATCTCTTTTTATGAGCCTGGCTCTTTGGAGAATGGAATCGAGAGAAAACTATCTTCTTTTCCATTCTGAAGACAAGAGATTCTTCTTCCTCGGGCTGCTGAGGAGGAGGTTCTCCGAGCGGGCGTTGTCGTGGAACAAGTCCTTGATTTGTGACACAGGAGAGTCAGGGAAGAGGTGCCTGAAAGGCAGCTTCCATGTGCAGCTTACAACTGGAGAGGCTCCAAGGCTCTGGGGTCTGGGAGCTCAGGGAACAGAGATGCTGGAACTCCAGGGAAAACAGAGGCAAGAGGGAGGAACCATTTAATATAGAGACAACAGTATGCACTGTAACCTTGGAGACAACTTCTCTACAAATACAAGCCTCTGTGTGGTTGAGCTGAAGAGCAGGGCACGGCCCAACCCAGGTACCACAGAGTGGATTCCAACTCGCCGCGACCTCATCTCTGCCAAAGTAGAACTGTGCTCCTCGAGAAGTTATAAACGGCTGGTTTTCCAAAAGCAATCATGAAGCGTTTCTTCCTAGAGGAATCCAAACTTCTAGGTGGCCTCGCACCTGAAACCTTTCGGTTAAGCACATGAACTGTTCACAACATTCAGTCCAAGTTTTCGCCCGAAGCCCTCTGAGTTTGATGATAAAACAAATAGTCCCTAGAGGGGATGGAAGCAGAAGGGGCGAATGGTTTTTCAGAAAGCGCGGCTTCTGGGGTTAGTAGCTGGAGTGGGAGAAGCAGAGAGAAAGCGCCTTCCTGTCCCACCGCTTGCTTTAGAACTGGGAGTGTTAGGCACCTAACGCTTGAATCGCGTCATCAGAGAAATGGGCATGGGAGTAAAGACATCTCAAATGCCTTAGACCCAGGGCACTCTTATGTTTAACCCCCCGATAGCATGCCCACAAAGACCCCCCCAAGTAATTCCACTTCATATATATTTTTTTCTTTTTTTTAAATTTTATTAGGGACCCATACAACTCTTATCACCATCCATACATATACATACATCAATTGTATAAAGCACATCCATACATTCCCTGCCCCAATCATTCTCAAAGCATTTGCTCTCCACTTAAGCCCCTTGCATCAGGTCCTCTTTTTTTTTCCCTCCCTCCCCTTTCCCCCCTCCCTCATGTGCCCTTGGTAATTTATACCTCATTATTTTGTCATATCTTGCCCTTTCCAGAGTCTCCCTTCCCTCCTTCTCTGCTGTCCCTCTCCCAGGGAAGAGGTCACATGTGGATCCTTGCAATCAGTTCCCCCCTTCCAACCCACTCACCCTCCACTCTCCCAGCATCGTCCCTCACACCCTTGGTCCTGAAGGTATCATCCACCCTGGATTCCCTGTACCTCCAGCCCTGATATGCACCAGTGTACAGCCTCTGTCCTATCCAGGCCTGCAAGGTAGAATTCGGATCATGGTAGTTGGGGGGAGGAAGCATCCAGGATCTGGGGAAAAGCTGTGTTCCCCATCGGTACTACCTCGCACCCTAATTAACCCATCTCCTCTCCTAAACGCCTCTATGAGGGGCTCTCCATTGGCCGACACTTGGGCCTTGGGTCTCCACTCTGCACTTCCCCCTTCATTTAATATGGTATATACATACATATACATATACACATATATACACACACTTATGTCGTTGTTGTTGTTTTTTTTGCATGATGCCTTATACCTGGTCCCTTGGTACCTCGTGATTGCACTGGCCGGTGTGCTTCTTCCATGTGGGCTTTTTTGCTTCTGAGCTAGATGGCCGCTTGTTCACTTCATATATTTTATGGAGACAAAAAACCCAAAACAAAACTCCCTACGATCGAGTCAACACTAATTCATAGTGACCCTACAGGATAGGGTAAAACTGCCCCTGTGAGTTTCGAAGACTGTAAATGTTTATAGGAATAGAAAGCCCCATTTTTCTCCCCCAGAGCCGCAGCTGGTTTTGAACGGTCGACCTTGCTGATGGCAGCCCAACATAACCACTACACCACCAGCATTCCCTCTTATGGGAAAACCAGGACACAGATAAAAAGAAAGTGAAAGTAGCAACAATGAATCCACGTAGAAGAGCTCCTACCACAGGTGTCCTTGCATATCTCATAGGTCACTGACGCTGGCTCCTCACTGCTTTTTTTTGTCTTCATGACTAGGTTTTCATATTGCTTCCAAGAAACCCATTTTTTAAATATCAATCTCAAACTATATTCTCACTAATATTTGTGCCAAGACTACAATATGGTCAATGCCTGATGCCCATTTAGTAGACGAAGGAGATAAATGCCCTTGTAAATGACTAAAAACAACCCAACCCCCCTGCTGTTGAGTCCATGCCAATTGTAGCTACCCTCTAGGGCAGAGTAGAACAGTTGATCCATAGGGTTTCCAAGGCTGGAAATCAGTAGGGAAACCGATTTTCCCATCTTTTCCCCACAGAATGTCTGGTAGGCTCAAAGCTCTGACCCTGCAGTTAGTAACCGCTTCCAGGAAGCTAGAGGAGGAAGGAGTGGACCCCCATAGGCCCACCAATCAGCAAGGAAGAGTTGTCGCACATACTCTTATGCCCGCCCACTCCAAGCCTGGGCATGCCCAGTAAGGGCCAGCAACATTACCTGCCACCAAGAAACAACCACACCCTCCAAGTGGCTGTGGGAGGAGACCAGCCAGGGAGGGAGGGCGTATGAAGTGAAGGCACAAACTCAGGCTTCTCTTTTGGGTTCCATCCTCCTTTTGTGGTCACTCTGCATGGCTCCCCTCCATATGGCCCTCCATGCTTTCTGGAGATAGCCCACTTTTGTCGGAGAGAATGTACTAGCAGAAGCTGTACTTTCACTCATAGAAGTGTACTTCGACTTGCAGTCATGCTTCTGCCCTGTTAAATCTTAGCATCTGACATAACCACTGTACCCTGTGAATAAATCAATGCCCAATCCTGGTGTGGGCTCTGTAGAGACACAGATAGAAACAGCATCACCTCTCCCCAGGACGGAGGGCTTACAATCACAGGCCCACATAAGGAAAGCACAGAGCAAGGCAGCCTGACAATACACCTGCCTTTAAATCCTTCCACAGCCCCAGGACTGGGACAGCCGTGGGGGTCAGCCCCCTCTATGAAGCCCGGACCTGCCCTTTGTGGATCACCAGTGTGGCTGGCATGTTTCTTGACTCTGTCCTTCTTGTTTGGCTAGCTATCATCCACTGAGCCTTGCCTGCCGGCACGAGGGAAGGGCCAGAGGGTTGAATGAGATGAGGCACTGGCGCAGGACAAGAGGTTTGGGATAGATTGAAACATGGCCTTATGGGCATCCTGTGGATTCGCATCTAAAGAAAGAGGATGGCAAATGTTCTGAGAATGATGAGGGAAACAAATGTACAAAAGTGCTTGACACAATGAGTAGATATGTGCATTGTAATAAGAGTTGCAAGAGCCCCTAGTAAAATGATTTTTAAAGAAAGAGGAAGGCAGGAGGGTGGCCCACTGGAGAGAAATGGGTTTGTCTAGTTATCCACCTTGATGACTAATGGAATTTAAAAACAAAGGCAGTGTCAAGCCTCAGAAAAATTCATGAGCAGGGGCCCACCCACCCATGTAACAAGCTTTTCCTGGGCTCTAAGAGCATACGGGGGTCCTCTAACAATGCCAGGCATTGAGTGGAGGATGTCTCATATTTTATCCTTGAGTAAACTCAGTGAGATGGGAGAGAGAGAGAGAGAGAGAGAGAGAGAGAGAGAGCACTCTACTACATAAAGTGAGGAATGCAGGAGGAAGATGCACTCAGTGAGCCAGGGACCAGGAATGACACCAAACTCTTCCCAAGGGGTGGGAGGACCTGTAATGGTAGTAGGTGGTAAAGAGAGGGTGGGACTGTGCCTTCTACGGAGATAGCAGGAGCCAACGTGGAGGTGAGGAAGGGCATTCAGTGTGTAGAGATGCACAATTGAGTCCCTTCTTATATTGAAAGATTCAGTTCTAAACTTATTAGATGAGTCAAAAATCAATGATAATCAAAATTATACCCGAAGTCATCTAAACTCATGAATTCAATATAGTCCCCAAACATAGTATATGTAAACATCCCTGTCTCTATTCCTCTATTCTTCATGAGTCAACACTTCCCTGTGGTCTGCCATGAGAACCTTCTGTCCCCGAGTGCAGCGATGAAACCATCGCCCACTTACTTCACACACTTGACTGAGACTTCCCACCAAGCGGATTGTCTTGCCTTGGAAGGCTGGTGGGTAGCTCTCGGCCGGATCTGAATCCAGAGAAGTCTGATTAGTGTATGGAGAAGGCCTTAACATCATGCAAATATTCCTTCCAGAGGGTGTCCTTTCATTGGTAAGTTTCGCTGCACCCACTGCCTGCTGATCGGGAGACATGACATTGTCAGGCTGACAGACTGATCAACTAGAGGTTGTAACCGGAGGATGACCCCCTGGTAATGAAAGAGTCTTAAGAGAGGTTAAAAAGTGTCCTTTTAGAATAAAACCTGTAGCAAGCAAGTTGGATAACTATTGCTCTGGATAAATATCCTCACCACTGAGAATTTAAAAAGGCACACAAGCAGAAGAGTCTCCACATAACAGAATGTTCTCAAAACCAGCTGAACTTAATAATTATCAAATTCATCTCACCAGACGATTATGTTTTTCTTATTGAGGGACACATGAATGTTCCCCCGGACACAGATTGCAACAAGTTCACAACAGGCCCAGCGTGGAAATGGTAGTCAAGGTCTTGATACCCAGTTGGGGGAGAGAGGGGTTATGGGAGGAGAAGGAAGGGTAGGCAGTCGGGTAGAAGGAGCTGCAGTGACCCAGCCAAGTGAAGGCAGAGGCAGCAGCCACTGGCTACAGAGAAGGGCACGGGGCTTGAAATGTGTCGGAAGAAAACACTGGCAGATTTGCTCATCGGCTTGAAATTGAACGAGGTGGGAGGAATCAAAACATGACTGTTGATGCCATTACATCCAGAAGAGGAGTCAGGTTAAAAAGGAGGAAAATGGTGATTTCAGCTGTAACTGCCTGGGGCCACAGGTAGGAGAGAGGTGCCCTAAACATCTCAGGAGAAAATAGCGAACTTGGGAGTGGAAGGAGACAGAGCAAGGGCTTAACCTTCGGAACAGTACAGGTCCACAAGGACAAGGCAGGAGAAGCAATATCCGGCTAAACTCAGGAGAATCCGCCACTCCCAAGGTAAGATCAGGCCAGATTACCTAACTAGCAGGTCAGCAAAGTTTGGAGGAAAGTGAACAGAAGCATAGGAAACCATTCAGCTCGTATCACTAGCACCCCAAGACTCCCTTTGCTCAAGGGAATTCGAGTAGATTTCTGTTGTTGGAAGTTAATCGATGCTGGTTGCTATGGGAGGCAGCAGTAGGAGCAGACACCTGACCTCTGTCAGACAGAAGGTGTGGCTTGAGGCTGGGGAGATGGGGGAGGAAAGGACAAGATGGGTGGTAAAGGAAAATCGCCAAGGAAGATCGCCTTCCCTGTAACAGACTGGTAAACCGACTGAGCACCCCAATTCCCAAACTTCTACAGAGCTTTTTAAAATGATTGCATTAGGGACTCATACAACTCTTATCACAATCCATATGTACACACACCAATTGTGTAAAGCACAATTGTACATTCATTGCCTCATCATTCTCAAAACATTTGCTCTCCACCTAAGCCCCTGGCATCAGCTCCTCATTTTCCCCACCCTCATGAACCCTTGATAATTTATAAATTATTATTCTGTCATATCTTACACTGTCCGACGTCTCCCTTCACCCACCTTTCTGTTTTCATAAACACTGGGGAGGCGCGGCCACTGAGCCAGACCCTGGGCGGAAAGAGGGGTGTCTTCCTTCTGTGCTCCTGTCTGCAGCCCGTGGGGCAGTTTGGGGCTGTGTGTTCTCTGGGAGACAAAGCAGCCACGCAGGTATGACTTCACAGAGAATTTCTGATCGAGCCCACCATCCATTGTGGGCTCAGGCGTTGTTGGCACTCCTAGAGGGGAAGGAAGTCAGCTTCATATCCTACAAAGCCGTCACCCCAAAGCCCATTTGAAGTGAATACATTTCAGGGACCCCAGAGTAAAGATTGAGGGGGGGCGATGAGTAACCTGAGGATTGACATGATTTATATCAATCAAATATGGTAAGACGCATGGCTCCGCCACAGCCTGTTCAAAGCAATAGTTCAAACACACAGGCTCACTTTGATCAGCACATCCCTCCAGAAAGATGAATGATTTAACAATCTATAGAACATAGGGATCTCGGCTAGACATTCCCCAAGAACCCTGTCCTCGGTGAGTACAAGCTGTGGCAGGAAAAGAAGCGATTGTAATGTCCCCATCTTCCATTATCTCACGGCCCGCTGACAGAGGGCTGAATAGCAACAGAGGCTTCTGCCAGCAAGAATGAGAGCAGGGCAGACCTGCTGGACAGACTGCTTATGGTGCTGGGCGGAGAGCAGGTGTCAGAGACTGAACAGGAGAAGGGGTGCATTTAGATGTCAGCGTCAGGGAGAGTGAGGATCAGCAAAACTGTTAGTGTCAGGAGAGAAACTTTCCTCCTCATTCAGAGAGATTAGATTCTCAACTTACTCTGCACACGTGTGTGTAGTATGCTGTGTGTGTGTGTGTGTGTGTGTAATAAGCAATGGACTGTGTGTGTGGCAAGCATTGGGCTGTGTGTGAGTGTGTGTGTGTGTAGTAAGCATTGGACTGCTAATCATAAGGTCGGCAGCTCAAACCCATGAATTGCTCCACACACAAAAAAGACGATGCTCTCTGCTCCCATAAAGATGTACGGGTTCAGAAACCCTGTATAGGCTTTTTATGAGTTGGAAACGACCGACTAGATGGCAGGGTGTGTGTTTGTGTGTGTGTATGTGTGTGTGTGTGTGTGTGTGTGTGTATGTGTGTGTGTGTTTCCTCCTACACCCTTAGCTTGTATCTCTTTCTTAGACTGTAGCTGTTTGGGCTGGGTCCAGACCAGGCAGTCCCCACCTCCTCTCCGACTCCACAGGAAGATGAAACCTCACAGCCCCATTCCCAGCCTCTTGGGAGAATGGATGGCCTACTGAACTATGCAACTCCTGCCCCAGCACCCCAAAGAGCTTATCTCTCCAGGCCAGATATGTGTAGCCCCTTCCCCAACACCCCAGGAAGCAAGTTATCTGCCCAGGCCAGTTTGTATAGCCCCTGTCCCAGCACCCCAGAGAGCAGGTTTGCAAACAACAAGATGACTTCACACGGGTCACATCCTGACTCAGGCCCTGCAGCTGCAAGTGATAAAAAATCTCCCTTCCTTCTTTCAGCATATATTTCCTTAGCTCAAGCCCTCTATATCTCCCACTGCCTCACCGACAAACTGTGATTCCCCTGACCTAACTCATTGGGTCTCGGAACCGCCCAGGAGCTCAAGATGGTCCTGTCCCTCTCTCTGCTCTCCCTTCCCTCCTGGGAGCTTTTTCCCTGTCCTAATAAAGCGGCTCTTAACCTCAAGTTCTTTGTCTCAATCCTGTCTCCGTTCAGTGTCTCAGGGTTGACCTCTCAGTAGTTTCAGTAGTACACAGCACACTATATTTATGTTCACAAAATCACACGTTCTTCTCAACAAAGACCACTTCCCATGTCACTTTTAACACAACGATACAGAAAAGGAGTTTCCTAACCCCTTTCATGTTACAGAGCAGACCATGCAGTCAGTATGAAAATGGCTGGGAAAGCCCACTGTAGCCAGAGGCACCCGGGTAGGTGGGAGGTCAGTGAGGCTGGCAGGGAGGTACCCAAGCCCAAAGGTCTCAGTGGCAGACAGGTTAGCGAGGGAGTTCTCGTAGCTTCTGTAATAGGTAGGTCAGTGGGCACCCATCCCTGCCCAGGACTGAAGCCCGGGAATGCTGGGAGAAAGCTTCTTTGGAGCCTCATGACTTCAAGATTTATTTCACTGGCTCTTTTCACAGTGATTCATTCAAAAACGAGTTTGTGCCACAGAGAAAAAGGCTGTGAGTAGACATCAGAGAAGTGGGATCCACAAATCAGGAGCAGCTGCAAAGAACAGTGAGGATGGGAGTGTGGCTCCAGGAACCAGCCAAATACTTGGCGTGAATTTCCTCACTGAATGCCCACTCGAGCTCCGCTCTCAGAAGGCCCCAGCATTTCTCCTACAAAGAGTGAGATAGTTACTCACTCGTGTTGACACGGGAAACACAGAGGCCAAGCCAGGCAAGAGAGAAGCCCGTTTGCTGGTGGCTGAACCTGGGCACCAAAAAGACTCATTCTTTTCTGGCAAACCAAACGCACTGCCATTGAGTAGAGACCAACTCACTGCAACCCTATAGGAGAGGGAAGAACTTCAGAAAGTACTGTCTTCGCCCATCATTTGCCACCAAGGCAGAGTGAAAGGTCAGCCCGAGAGGGGCAGAAAGATGTTCCTCGCAGAGAAGGGTATAAAGGAGCAACATATCCTTCCACAAACCTAAATCTGTCTGGCTAGACACGGAACAAGGAGAAGGATGCTCCGAGGGACCTAATCTCCAGGCAGAAGCGGCCAGGATAGCCAGTGAGGTCAGGGTCAGCTGTCAGCCCCACTCTCAGCAGCTTGGCTCAAGGACTGCTTCATAGTGACCGACAACGATTCTGTGTCAGGAACACCATGGATCACACCTCACATCACCAGCCCTCGGATCTTGCGAAAGAACTCTGCAAACGGATACAGCCACCGCAACAGCCAGGTACGGCACAAGACCGATATGCTGGCATGGAACGGAGAGCTTGACACTTAGCAATTCCATGACCCTCCTCGGCAATCTTATGAGGCTGGTACTACTATGGTAACCCCATCTTACGGATGAGAAGATGGGGGTGGAGAGCGATATTTTCATTTTGTTTTGTTTTTTTCAATGTTTCCAAGGTAGCACAGCCAGCTATCTCTTGCTCGCCTGGAGAGTGGAGTTTAACTGGTAAAGAACAAATGGTTTCACCTGTATGAAGTGCCTACTGACTGCTAGGTGCTTGATAGGCGAGACCTTTACATTTTTCCCACAATCACATGTTGCGGATGAGGAAAAGCGAGGGTTAGTCATGCTGAGATGGAATTTGAGAGTGAAAGAGGATGGGGGGTGGGGGGTAAGGCGCCCGTGCCTAGCGATTGAAGCTGGCATTTGGTAGAGGGTCAGTGGGGGGGAAAGGGAAGGGCCTCAACAAACCCATTGACATACAGATTATAACCATAGGCTCGGACATGGCGACGACTGTCAAGATGGCACAGATCTGGGTGTCCTCTTGGTCCACAGCGGACAGGGTGGCAAGAGGGCCACAGAACGTAAGGACAATCAAGTGATGAACCCAAGGCTTTGACTACTATCTCTCAGTACAACTCTTCCCTACCCCAAGAACTACACTGATTTGGGAGTCACCGGGCGGTAAAAATAGTATATACCTTCTGCTGCAGTTCAAGGTCACCTAGAAGTACCTCAGTCGACATGCCTGGGGAACTGTTTCTGAAAAACTCAGCCATTGGAAACTGAAGGGAGCACAACCTACTTGGGCATTAATGGGATCGTCATGAGTTGGCGTTGGCTCAGTAGCACTCTAACGAATCTCCAGGCCTACTAAGCGCCTGGAAAGCTTGAGAGGGTTGTGTGAGCTGGGTATGGAAATGGAAATGAGCTCTTTCCTTTTTTTTCAGGATTTCAGTCTCCTATGCAGATGCATCAGCAGATAATACTATGGGGACCCTGTGGTGGGGAGAGATCCAGAGGGCATTATGGTTGCATAGAGAAGCCCCTATATTCACTGCCATCAAGTCAATGTCTACTCTTAGTGACCCCATAGGACAGGGTAGAAATGCCCCTATGGGTTTCTGAGACTGTAACTCTTTTTTTTTTTTTTTCATGTACTGTTAGCTCCATGTGTAGGCCCCAGAAGAAAGTGGGTTCTTCCTGGGGAGGGACACGGGCTTTCTTATCTATCCTCAGGCAATGCCCGGGCACTCCACAGCGAGAAGGCCCTGGAGTAAGGCTGAGGAAGCGACTGGAACTCTTTACAGGAGTAGAAAATCCTTCCTTTCTCCCAAGGAGCAGCTGGTAGCTTCAAACTGCTGGCCTTGCAGTTAGCAGCCCAATGCATAACCATGACCTCCTTGGGCCACCTCTAGATAGGAGCACCTAACTTGACTTCAAGGCATCACGAAAATTTTCTTGGAACAGATAAATCCTGAGTTATGTCTTAAAGATTAAATCGCAGCTAGCCATGAGCATGGATAAGAAACATCAAATTTTAATTCCAGTAAAGCTTTTAAGCTCTATCCCCTGCCATTTGAAGTGCCCAGGAATCTCTGAGTTTGGATGATATCATTGCAGCTTTCTTCAGAAAAACTCTCACAGATCTAGAATATCACATTGTTTATTCCCTTGGCTTCCATCCAGCTCTGATAGAAGCAGCAGCCTTAGCAGCCTTATGAGTCACATTTGCATTGTTTGTAAAACTGCTAGTGAAGACGCTATCCATTATGTTGTTCTATGTCCCTTATCTGAAAACTCATGTGATAAATGCCTCCCAAAGGACAAAACTAAAAAACCCCAAACAACGAAGACTCTCCCAGTGGACTGGTATCATTGTGTGTGTGCCGGAGGCATCCAGATCTCTGCCTTCTGTTTGGTTCTGCACGTTACTTTGCCGACCAGGAACCTCAGCTAAGGTTAATATTAAAAGCTTCCCTTAGCCTAACTTTTCTGAAATAAAAAATCCTTTTGCCTTTGGTTATTTGGTTCTAAACATTTTAATCTTGTTTAACTGGATTAAGGTTTTTATATCTTTCTGTCCCTAGATTGACTTGTGATTACCAATCAATTGTGACAGTGTAGTCCATGGAAAGCAACTGAGCAGATTTGCTAAACGCTCAAAGCCTACCCTCACCCCCTTCCAGCTCATGTATGCCAACACCTTCGCATTATTTGCCTGTTAGGCTCGTTTGTTTTCAAAGATGGAGCATCATAGGTCGATCAAAATCTGCTGGCAAATATGAAAATTCAATGGGCTCAAACCCCCCCTTAGTTTCCACCTATGGAACCTGTGTCCTGGTATCTCCTCTGGGGTGGGATACAGAAAGATTCCTCCCGAGTTGTCTCCCCCAAGCATATGTCAAACCCAAGACTCTGCTTGCTACACGTGGAGGTCAATGAAAGTAGGTCAGAGGTTATTCTCCTTAAGGGTATCTAGAGCAACCAGACTGTACAGTCTGACTCATCCTAAGTAGGATCCACTCCCTTCTGATGGTGCTCCCTTGAAGGAGAGCCCGAAGGCAAGCCCTGGACCACTCAAGGATGACTAAGCTTAGGCTACTATATTGAGTCTAGGGTCCGCCCATCTTGCCACAAATGTACCCCTATTCCCTCCCTTTGCTATTGCGTCATCCCCCTCCTATCATTTGTATTGCCTATGTTACAACCCCTTCCTGTGCCGTAGGTCGTTATCGGTAACCAGAGGGTTTGCCTGTCCCCAAAGAGATATAAGCTTTGGTTAGAAATAAAACCTCGGGGGAGCTCTCTCCTGCCGTCTCAGCTCCCACCTCTGTGTGCACCGCCAAGAGGAGCTGAGGTGAGCAAGCTATACCATGCAATGTGTCTGACTCCTGTATTTTACCCTCTCTCCTGTTTCTATTATTCTCTATGACTCTCCTATAATCTCGATATATCTCAACCATACAGTTGCGCCTACCTGACCCATGATTAGCTGTGGGGGGATGACTTCCCCACACTCTGGACTAGAAAACACAAAGACTTTCTCTCCCGTGGCTTCAGGGATAAGCTTGGACTTAGGACAGCTCAGAAGACAGACAGTCTCCTCAGAAACGCCAACGTATCCACTGACAGGTATTTTTTTAAAATTTTGGTTAATGGAGCATGCATGGTACCTTTCCAGATGTACAGTATATCTGTGTACACACATGCATGTGAATGCACACCTGTGCATGTGTGCACACACACATGCATATGTATCCTTGTGTGCTTACTGGTATATCCACGTGTGTGCATGTAAGCGTGTGGGGCCGTGTGTAAAGTCTCCAGATCCTCCGTAACCCTCTCACTCCATCTCAGCATGACTAGTTCTGCCCCGTCCTCATCCACAGAATGAGACTGTAGTGAAGCGTTATAAAGATCAGGTATATGAAACGCTTAGCATACAAACGGAGCTTCAGAAAAGTTATCCCCTATTTCCTCTTCACGTGTCACTACAGTCTCCACGAAGGCAAGAAGTGTGCCTGCTCTGTTCTAATCGTCTGTGCCCGACGCA
Organism: Tenrec ecaudatus; assembly: GCF_050624435.1. Taxonomy (NCBI): domain Eukaryota; kingdom Metazoa; phylum Chordata; class Mammalia; order Afrosoricida; family Tenrecidae; genus Tenrec; species Tenrec ecaudatus. The sequence continues at coordinate 95,701,602 of NC_134539.1, forward strand.
AATTCTGACCCCAGAAAGGTGCACAGCCATTACTCCTGCCGGGAATGGAAATGTGACCCAGGCAATGCCACTAGAACAAATCAATTAAAACCAATAGCAGAGCTGAATAGATGACAGGAGCTGAATTTCACATTTACAGCCCCTTTTACTCAGACATGCAAAGATAATCTAGGCTCTTTTTCTTAGAACTTTCTTTCCAAGTCTTAACTCCCCTTAGGCAGCAAGTAGACAAACTTGTCGATACATGTATTTTGGGCACCTCTGGCTTGTCAGTCTCTTGGTACATGCCCACTCTTCGAAATAAACCTCTCCTTCCAATATTGCTTCTTCTGCCAGTGGTATCTGAGTGATCAGGGGCTGGGGAGTGGGAGATGGGGGTGTCATCATGTAGGGGTGGCTTTGAGGGGGCGTGAAGCTAAGCTTTGTCCTCTGATGCAAGTCTTTTGGCTCTTGTGCTCCGTAGCCACATGCCCTGACGTCACTCGGGAAAGTGCTGGCTGGTGTCCTGGCTGAGCTAGCACCCAGTGGTTCCTCCTGGCTTACTTGGCTTTCTGGACATCCCAGAGCTCCTTTTTTAAAAAAAATCATTTTATTAAGGCTCATAAAACTCTTATCACAATCCATACATACATCAACTGTGTAAAGCACATTTGTACATTCATTGCCCTCATCATTCTCAAAACATTTGCTCTCCACTTAAGCCCCTGGCATCAGCTTCTCATTTTCCCCCCCCTTCCGGCTCCCCCCTCCCTTATGAACCCTTGATGATTTATAAATTATTATTGTTTTGTCATATCTTACACTGTCCGATGTCTCCCCTCACCCGCTTTTCTGTTGTCTGTCCCATAGGGAGGAGGTTATATATAGATCCTGTAATGTGGGCCATATCTTCTCTTTAGCCATGGCCTAGACAGCCTCCTCAGCGCTTCTACAGAAAGAATTATTTTAAAAAAATTTTTCCATAGTAGGTGTAAACCAGCTCTCTTTTGCCTTGCCCAGGACACATTTGGAAATATTTATATCCCTTACCTATTGCACCCACCTCTTCACCTGGGACTGGACCGAAAGAGAAGTGAATGTACACACCAAATAAACAGATTGTGGGAAAGGTAAGGTGTAAGCTCCTCTGTCTTATACTAGGGCAAGTCAAACAGGAATTGGTGCAAAATCATAGAAACCTTTACTAAGCAAAAATATCAAAGTATGAAATTAGTGTCTCCCAACAAATCCTCCACGTAGGTCTATATACTTCTTAAGGCAGTGTTCCCATCTCTCTAAACCGTTCCCTCAAAGAAGTCAGCATCCTTTGATTCACACCATGTTGAAACAGCAGTTTGGGTATCTATGAGAAACTCAGATCTTATTCCCTTAAGAGCTCTTTGAGTTTGGAGAACAAAAAGAAGACTGAAGGGGCAAGATACAGGTTGCAAGATCAATGGAGTAACGTTTCCCAAAGAAATTGTTGTCAGACAGCCCTTCTACCCTCAGAGAATGGGCAGGTCCGTGATTGCGATGGGAAAATATTTTTCTTCTCACAACTGTCCTGGTCTTCACAACAATGCAGTTCTGAATTTCCTTTATAATAAGCCCTGATGTTCTTTAAGGAAAATCCATCTAGATTACCCCTTTCAGATACTGACAGTGGAGACCATGACCTTCTTTTTGTTTGCTTGGGTGTGTCACAAAAGAATTTAAGTCAGTTTCCATTTTAATTTGCTGCTTCTTATAGCCACTGAGACCAGTGGGTGAAGACTGATGGGTAAGGAATCATGAGGATTTGTAAGATTGTTACCCTACTCTTTTCTTAAAGTGTATTCTTTTTAAAATAATTTAAAATTATGTTCTCTTTTATTTGTGGAATATAATACAAAGCAAAACATACTATATGTCATTGCATACTGTCAAACATAATATATGATTTAATGAGGCCATATCATCAACACAGTGACAGTATCTCAATAAATTCCACATATACATCTTCCTTTCTTTTTTTTCATCCTTTTTCACACTCATCTACCCACCTTACATATTTCTCCCTGCTTGCTTCCCCTCCACCTGACACTGACCTGGTCACCATCGTTAAAGTCTTTTCCTTTGTTGTAAATATAATCTTTATTTTCCTTTCTTTCATTGTAAAATGGTGTCATAAAATATTTATTTTATGGAATTGACTAACTTCACTGAGCATAAATTTCACCAATATTCTTTGTAACATGAGGTGTTTGACAGACTTGTCATTATTTTTTTTAAATGCATCATATTCCATTGTTTGTATTTTCCCATAGCCCTCTAGAGATGGTCCCCCCCCCCCCATATTTTAGCTACTGTCGAAATTGCTGCAATAAGCATGGGTGTGCATATGTCTGTTCATGTTTTGTTCTTTATTGCTTTAGAGTATGTATCACGTAGAGATTCCAAGATCATAAGGTATTTGTATCTGCACTTTAAGGAATTGCTATACTATTCTTAATAATGGTTGTAAAATTCTGCAATCCCACTAGCAATGTAGGAGCATCCGATTTCTCCACATCCCCTCCAGCATTTATTATTTTCTGATACTTTCCAAAATTTTTGCTATGAGTATCAGCGTGAGGTGGTATCACATTGTTGTTTTAATTTGTATTTCTCTGATGGCTAATGAATGTCTTTCTTCATATGATTGTTGATCACCTGGATGCCGTCTTTAGAAATCATCTGTTCATGTCTGCTGCCCATTTTTTAACTGGCTTTTTGTATTTTTCTTATTAAGATGCTGCAGTTTTCCACAGATTTTAAAAATAAATAAGTGTCCTTTACTTTGACATATCAATACCCAATATGTTTTCCCAATCTACGGATTCTCCGTTGACTCTTGATGAAGTCTTTTGATGTACCTAAATGTTATATTTTTAGAAGGTCCCGATGCTTGATTTTGTCTTCTGTAAAGTGGGTATTTTTCTATGTGTTTGGTAGTGTCTTCATAACTTGATTAGAGCCCCTAACGTTGCCCTCATATTTTCATGGATGATCTTTATGGTTCCTGGGCTTATATTGAGGTCCTTAATCCATCCTGAATTTGTTTTTGTATCTGGTGTAAGGTATGGATCCTGTTTCATTCTTTTGCAGGTGGAGACCAGTTTTTCCAGTACCATTTATTGAAGTGGCTATCTTTTCCTCCATTCTATGTCTTTTAATCTTTTATCAAATATCAGGTATCTGTAGGTGCTTGGTTGTATTTCTGAGTTCACTGTTCCAATCCATTGGACTACCAATCAATTGTTGGACCAATAGTAAAATATTTTTATTACCTTGGCGATATAATAGATTTTGAAATCTTGGAGAGAAGGGCCTCCTACTTTATTTTTGTTTTTTAGTAGTGTTTTAGGATTTTTTAAGCCTGAATTTTTTTCCTTTCCATATAAAGTTGGTGATTTTTTTTCTCCCATTTCTTTGAAGAATTATCCTGGGATTTTTTATTAGAACTGCATTGAATTTACAAAATGTTTCAGTAATATTGGCATTTCCATGTAATTAATTCTTCCTATCCAGAAGTATGGAACATTTCTTTCATTTGTGTAAGTTTACTTTGGTTTTCTTCTAAAAGATATTTTATACTTTTCTGTATATAAATCTTTTGTTTCTCTGATAGGATTTATTCCTTATATTTTACCTATAATTTAGTTACTGTAATTATAAATGTCCCTACCAAGAGACACGACAGTCCCTCACTGACTCATTGCGCTATGGAGGACAGCACTGGAGACACTGTGAGGAAAGTTGCCTGGTCTGCCCACACACAGCAGAGCAGAATGCTAAAGGAGTGCAACAGGGCAGCAAGGGGAGCAAAGTAACAAAGTCCCCGGGGAATTCTGAAAATAGATTCTGACTCTTCTGACTCAGGGAAAGGGCTTGGCACCTCATCAGACTTGATTAGAAAACACTCATAACAGTCAGCACACTGACCTGAAACTATCATTTTGGGTTTATTTGTTTGTTTGTTTCTTCTTTTGATCTTTATCTGTCTACATAAGGTAGACAGGACAAACAATCCCAAGGAGAAAACAACAGGACTCATGATTCCCAGGGGGACATGAGAGAGAAGGGGGTTCAGAGTGGGAGCAAGCAGGAGCCAACAAACTCAGGAAAATGATAACAGCAAGCAATCTAAAATAGATGGTGAGGAGGGCACATGTCTGGTGGTGTTTGATCAAGTGCAATATATCGGAGAGGAATTACTGAGAGCTGGGTGGAGGGTGAGCATGACACAGGAAGAAGATAAAAGAAAATTGAGGAAAGAAGTAGGATGCAAAAGCCATTTATAGAGGTATAGCTATAGGCATGTATATATGTAAATGTACTAATTTATAATGAAAGGGATGGAGGTCAATGTACATATATTTATATGATAAGTATTAAGATAACAGACAAATTTGGGGCCTCTCTAAACACAAGAGTACTTTGTTCTAATAACCTGAAACTCTTTGATACTCACCTTCCCAACAAGATCACTGAAGACAAAATGGGTGCATAAGCAAATGTGGTGACGAAACGGGATGGTGCCCAACTATCAAAGATATAATGTCTGGGCTCTTAAAGGCTTGAACTTAAATAAGCAGCCATTTCACAGGGAAGCAAATCAGTCCACATGGAAGAAACACACCAGCCTGTGTGATCATGAGGTATCGACTGGATCAGGTATCAGGTATCAAAAGATTAAAAAAATTATATCTGTGTGAAAAATGGGTGTTGGAGTGGAGACCCAAAGCCCATCTGTAGACAATTGGACATACCACACAAAAGGGTTACAAGGAAGGGGCGATTCAACCAGGGTGCAGGAGAGCATCAATGAAACCCATATCATTCCTCTAGTTACTGAATGCTTCCTTCTCACCACCCCCAAACTACCATGACCCAGTTCTACCTGGATAGACCTAAGTACATACATTGGTACAGATAAGAGCTCTCAACACATGGAATTCGGGACAGAAAAACCTATCAGGAACAGTAGTGGCAGTAGTGATATCATGAGGGTAGGGGGGTGGGAGAACAGAAAGATGAGATAAGGAGAACCCAAAACAAGGTTGGATATATAGCTCCCCACCCCCCGCCTGAGGGAGATGGATAACAGAAATGTGGGTGAAAGGAGTCAACAGACAGTGTAAGACACAAAATAACAATAAAAATGCAATATTGATCAAGGACTCACAATGGTGGGTGGGGTAGGAGAAAAAAGTAGAGCTTATACCAAGGGCTCAAGTAGACAATGTTTTGGAAGTGATGATGGCAACATATATAAAATTATGCTTGATACAAGTGATGTATGGAATGTTATAAGAGTGGAAAGAGCCCCCAATAAAATGATTTTTAAAAGAGAGATAACACAAAGGAGGTAAACAAGAATAATTTTTAAAGATTTGTAAGAACCCCCAATAAAATGATTTTGAAAAAATTTTTAATAAAAGGAAAAAAGTTACATGGAAATATGTTTCCCAAGATAAAAGAGAGAAAGCGGAAAAAGAGAAGGGCTGGGAGTGTAGGGAGACTGAAGACAAAAGAGACAAAAGACTCCGTGTGTGGCCTGGGTGTAGGTATTAATTTCTATTGCGATGGCAACAGGAATGTGGGTGTGTTTGTACACTCAGAATTCAAGGAAGAAAGAAAACCTTGTTTGGGTGGGTGTGCCAGAATCGAAAGGACTGCCCCTTTTGTCTGGGAGCAATGGGTAATCTTGGGAGTGTGGGACAGCACTGGAAGAGGGGACCAGAAGAGAAAGTGAGAAAGAATTATAAAAATATAACGAGTACGATAGTAGAGTATGCTAGTCCAGGTTGACTAGAGAAATAAATCTAGAGACATTCATACATGTGTAAGAGAGAACTTTATATCAAAGAGAAATTGTACATTATGACAACATCCCAGCCCAGTCCAGATCAAGTCCATAAGCCTGATATTACCCCATATGTCAATACTAGTCCATAAATTCCTCTTTAGACTCACACAGCCATGCAATGACGCCAAATACAGGAAGATCACAACCCAGTGGGTGGAAAGTCTTGTGGATCCAGTGGTGGTGGGAGCATCTCAGTGCTGGCATGGGTCTCCATGTGGCTCCTCCAGTTCCAGGGCTCTGGCTGCATCAGTGTAGCTCCATGTGGCTTGTCAGCAGGAAGAGGAAACAGACAGTGTCTCCCATCTCCAAAGAGGAAGACAGGAGTTCCCAGAATCCTCAGGAGAAAGCCAGGTCCACACAGAGGCTTCATTGGCTATAACCTGATTGACAAGCTAGACTCCACCTTCGTAAACTGACAGTAGATTATGTAACTGCCACATAAAGCAAATGTTAAAAAAAAAACAATCCTGAAGATAATAAAAATTACAACTTCCTTGTGTGGTATTATTCCTGCTCTTTGTTAATGTTATTTTGTGTCTATGCATGCCTCATATGGGATGGAGCAATTGGGGCAGGGGAGGACACCAGAGAACAAAGCAGAAAAGGAGGGCGGAGGGAAAAAAACAGTGAACCGTTAAACTTGGGTACTGATTGTGCCTGCGCAAAGCTGCCCATGCAGTCCGCTATCTCCCAGAGGCCCTCAAAGTAAGATAATTGACTGGTGGGGTTGCCTCAGGGTCCAGAAAAAAATCGTCTGGGTCAGGAAGAGCAGGGCTCAGAAAAGCTACTGGCTAATGGTAGGTTCAAGGAGTCTGTCAGCACATGCTCGGCTCTCTCGCTTTCAGAAACATGGGTCTACTCCTCTGTACATTGAAATAATCACTACTAGAGAAGGCAGGCGATCCTTCCTCGTGGGGCTTCCCTGGTATTGCTTATCACCGGACAACCTTCTTCTTTGTTCTCAGGAGTCTTTCCTGGTCTTTGATGTTAGCAGAGGGACTTCGATGTGTTGTGATTTTCTTTGGGGATCAATTCTGTTTGGGGGAGTCGCTGGACTAGATAGCAAAGTTTTGTAATGTTTTTGTTCTGTCATCAGACTATGGAAGTTTTCCTTTAATATTTTTCCAATTATTTGCTCTGTGGATAATATTCCTTATTTCTGTTCCGAGCTGTTGATCTAATGTACGTTATTCCTTTTGATGGGATCCCATAGAATTCTTGGATTTTCTTCAGCTTTTTTAATGGTTTTCTTTTTTTGCTTCATTTCCTTGTATTTTGATCCCAAGAAGTTTTTGAGATCACTCATTCTGGTTGCCATTTCTTTGATGCTTCTGTTCCATTCCTTCAAAGAGTTGTCCAGCTCTAATAATTTATTGCTTGTCTTTTGAATTTTATTGGAAGTTCTTGAATTATTTCTGCCTTTTCATTTATTTTGTCAGCATGGACTTAGAGTACTTTCCTGAGCCCCCCATCTTCTCTTCGGTTTTGTTTGTTTTCTGAATTTTTATCAAAAAATGTGTCCAACAAGTTTAAAAAGCTGAAGATAATCAACTCAAACCCACTGAAGTAATCTAAATCTTTCTCCTCCTTCAAGACCTGTTCCAGGTCCACATTTGTATGTATTCTAGTCAATTTAGCTATTTTTTCTTATCTCTGGATATGCATACAGTTTATGCCATACACGTTGATTGTTGCTTCTGAGACATGGCAATGTTTGTTTATATTTGTCTCTGGCCTCACAAAAATCCCCTCTCACTTGTAGATCCTGGAGAGTCAAGGGTCATCAGGTAGTTTGGCACTAGCCTGCCCAAACAGGAGCTGAAATCCTGAACCAAAAACTGCCCCCATTGAAATCCTGGTTGCGAAATCAGCTCATAAGTCCCCAGGGAACACTAGGCAGCAATGAACACAATCAACATGAAGGGCAATAGTAGAGAATAGTTGAGAACCTGCCTGCTTGCCCACGAAAGCTGTGTTCACTGAGCGGGGCCCAGAGTCTATTTGGGTGTGTACTACAACAGACAGGTGAACGGCCCCACTTAGAATCCTGTGTCCAGGGAGTGATGCTCAGATTCTCCAGTGCTGATTTTCCCACTAACACAGGCTCATTTAATTCTGCACTACCCCAGGACTAGCTTGCCCTCTGTGTGTTCTATTTAAATGTTGTCACAGTCTAATCTCCAAAAGATTCAGCAGGGCAGTGAGAGGAAGCCCTCTGCCCATCTGAATCTCCCCTATCTAACTGCAGTGCAATGAATGGGCTGTGACCCTCTAAAGCTCAGGGTGAAGCAGGAACCTCGGGATTTCTCCCCTCAGTGCAATCACATTGGCTCCTCCACAGTGTGGATTCGCCCCTCTCCCCATGTATTTCCATGGAGAAGCTGTCATGGTCTCCACAGTGTTTGTTAGGGGCAGATGTGGAGACAAGGTGTCAGCTCACCATCTCCCCTCTCCTCCACTGAGGTCCAGAGTGCTGGAAGAAAGGGCAGCTACCCAGGTACCTGCTGGGCAAAGCATCTGTGACTACGGGGAAGATTCTTTTTTTTTCTTCTTTTTAAAAATTTTACTGGGGCTCATACAACTCTTATCACAATCCATACATCCATCCATTGTGTCAAGCACATTTGAACATTTGTCATCATCATTCTCAAAGCATTTGCTTTCAACTTGAGCCCTTGGTATCAGCCCTTCATTTTCCCCTCCAGCCCACCCCCCATGAACCCTTGATAATTTATAAATTATTATTATTTGGTCATGTCTTACACTGTCCGACGTCTCTTCGGGGAAGATTCTCTGTGTCAATTCTTCCCTCTGAAACATCAGGGTAAAGTTGGAAGAGGTACCTTCTCCTCGGGGAAATCCAGAACTTAAGTTCTTAAGTCTCTTTCACTTTTTCAGAAATTTCTTTGAAAAGAAACTGAACTTTCTGCCTGAAGTTTAACTGGTCAATCCCTTCAGAAGCATTTGCTTTCACTGGATCTTTTTGTGAAGAACCGTAACGGCACTGCAGTCGTCCACTCATTGCAAGGACCATATAAGCACGTTTCATTTAGAATACATCCATTTGTGTAGGAGCCGGAATCCCGTAGCAAAACGTTTTAACTGACCCTCACATGTCTATTTTGCAAAAGACAGTCCGTCACCCACCCACCTCCCAATTTCCAGAATTACACTGGATACGTTGATCTGTGTGAATAAATTGAGTTTGTTTAATGAAATAGCACTGACCTCATTTTAAACGGACCTGTCCCTATTTGCAGCTGTATGTCAAGCACCGCAAGGAGAACGGAAGCGTTTGGAATGAGCGCATTCAAGAAAATATCTCGTCTGGTATATTGTTGCAGGAAAACATCCCAACCCTCACTTGACTTGCTCTCTCCTACTTTATACCAACAGTCTCAGCCCCAGGTTTGGCTGGACAATGTTTAAAAAGCTTTGCCTGCACCCCAGAGACACCAATTTGGACTTGATGGGGATGAGTTTGGGATGAATCCTGGGAGGCGGCCGTGGGGGCATTTGTGTTTTTAGGAAAGAAAAAAGAATGGTGGAGGCGTCTACGGAGCAACAGTAAGTGAAAACTGCCAACCCTCACAAGGAGGAGGGGAAATAGAACAGGTATGTCAAACACAAAACAAAACCCACACATGTATTGCAAGCGCACAGAAATCTTGAATATTAGGTAGAGAGCCACGGATAGTCCCCTGAGAAAGGCCCTAAGGGGCATCAAGGGACCAAACCTGGTCGTTTAAAAGACGGACCTGTATTCACCAAGAAAAGGGTACTCTAGCTTTGTAATAGCAAAGAACTTGCAAGAAGAAATCTCCCATATCCTCTCTCATCTAGGTCTTATTTTCGACATGGCTTTGGGCCTACGATTCACTAGTTACTGTTCATTGGGTGTGATGATCTCTCCTACTAAACTAGTAGCACTCCTGAGTACCCTACAATTCTACCACTAAAAAGTATCCAAGCCAATAGGTCAATAGTATTGAGGTTGAGAAAATATCGTCTATATCAGATTATTCATGTAGAAAACGTTTTCTTCCCATAGTTATTATTATCCAAATCAGACCAAAATAAACTATCAACATCTTTATTCCTAGTGCCAGGCTTGTCACGGGCAGGGTCTCCGTTTGACAAAGTGTTTGCTTAGTATATCTTACAAAGCCACTCACCAAGAGGTGATCAGAACACCATCGCTCCATTGATGACTGAAAGCTCTGGAAATAGGGGATCTGGGTGGGATATACAGGTTCCCATCAGCCAGTTCTCAAGGAAAAATGCACCTGGATCAGGGGAGAAAACAGCCGGGCAGATTTATTTCTGCCATCCTTGTGGGCGTCCCCTCAGGAGATAATGGACCCCTGGTTCCTATCAGACCACCAGCATCTGTCTATCTACCACATAGCTATCGATATATTCAGATGAGGCTGCAGCCATTCCTCTCTTCTTGCTCAGATTTCAAAACAAGGCTATGTACATCATTCTTCAACTTTGCATATCACTATTCGAAAATCATAACAACAATCAGGAGAGAAATAGCTATTTTAATTTGAGCATCACAAATTTCAGTCAAGAGCTCCGCGTTTTATATGACTTGGCTCCTTTACTTGACACAGAATACCGACAAGGTCGTTTCTATTATTATTCCTATTATGCAGATAAGAAAAATGAAGGTCAGAAACATTATACTATGCCATGACATCGCACCGCCTGGCTTTGGCCTCTGTGAGAATGAGTTAACATACTGAAAGGACTGCCCCAAGCCAGCCAGACAAGTTCTAAGGTGAAAACAATTGTTAGCAATCCAATCCCCTTTGAGGCATCTACCCTGTGGTGATATTATCTATAGCAATAAAGTAACAGATTTAAAAGTAGTCAGGAGTCAATTGTGTCAGCCCCAGCCTGGACAATTTCAGGTAGTCCCTTAAGCATGCACTAGAAAAACTTAAAAAAATTAAACCTCTCTAATAATAGCGCCCAAAATACCACAAACTGAACCTAAAGAAGTCTCACAGAAATTCATTGAGCCAAAAATTCTTTTTAAAGTTTACTTTCTTAAAAAAGAGGGGAAATTCAAATAAATGTGAATTTAGTTGTTCAAATCTGCCAAGATGGGTTAAGAACAAGCAGATATGGCATCCCTGGAAAACTGGATGTTCCTGGAGACACACTTGGACATTACCCAAACCGTAGCTGCTTAAACAAAAGAATCCTGCATGGTGCTGCAGTTTGGTGGGTTAGAAATCTCATGTGGTCTTCTTGGGCTGAAATCACGTTAGCAGTAGGCTTATGTTCTGAAGACTCCAGGCGACGATTAGTTTCTTGCCTCCTCTAACTTCTAGAGGCCACTCCCATTCTTTGACTTACGGCTTCTCGGCTGAATTCAGTGCCGGCAGCCTTGGATGTGTGCCTGCCTTCAGTGGACATATCTCCCTTTGCTTCATCTCCTTTGCCTCCACCGGGTACTTTTAAGGATCCTGTGGTTATTATGAATCCATATAGATAAACTAGGATTGTCTCTTTAATACATCTGTTTACTGTTGTTGTTGTTGTGTGCCATCTAGTCAATTCTCACCTATGCGCAACAGAACAAAATACCGCACAGTCCTATACCATCCTTACAATCGCTCCCATGTCTGAGCCTATTTTTGCACCCCTATCAATCCATCTCACTGAGGACCGCCCTCCTTTTCCCTGACCCTCCACTTTACCAAGCATGATATCCTTCTCTAGGGACTGGTCTCTCCTGACAATATGTCCGAAGGATGTAACTAATATGCCCAACGTATTGCCACCTTTGCCTCTAAGGAGCAATCTGGCCTTACTTCTTCCAACACAGATTTGTACGCCCTCTCAGCAGTCCATGGCACTTTTGATATTCATCTCTAATAACATAATTAAATGCATTGGTTTTTCTTTGGTCTTCCTTATTTGATGTCCAACTTTCACATGCATGTGAGGCAATGAAAAATGCCATGGCTTGGCTCACGTGAACCATAATCCTCAAATATCCTTGGTTTTTTCAATACTCTAAAAAGGTCTTGAGCAGTAGATATACCTAATGTAACTTTCCTTTTGAGCTCTTGGCTGATGGTTCCATGAGCATTGATTGTGAATCCAAGCAAGATGAAAATCCTGGACAACTTCAAACTTTTCTCTATTTGCTATGATGTTACCTGGTCGTCTAGCTGTGAGGATTTTGGTCTTCTCTGCATTAAGTCAAAATCCATACTGAAGACTGTAATCCTAGATCTTTATCAGCAAGTGAGTCAAGCCCTCGTTCACCTAAGCCAGCTCTCTGATTGTGTGTGCAGCACACAGAATGAATAAGGGTGGTGAGAGGATACAACCCTGACACACATATCCTGATTTTAATATCACATGGTGTTCGCTTGCTCTGTTCATACAACTGCATGTTGGCCCATGTACATACTCTTCAGGAGCACAATGAAGTGTTCTGGAATTCCCATTTTTCTCAAGGTTATCCAAAGTTTATTATGGGCCACACAGTCAAGTGTCTTGGAATAGTCAATAAACACAAGCAAACATCTTCCTGGTGGGCTCTGCTTTGAGCCAAGATCCATCTGACATCATCAATAAGATTCCTTGTTCTCAACCAGGAAGTTAAACATAAGGCAATTGTAAGAGTCCTGGTAGGGCACAATGACTATCAGCAAGCTATAATCCACTTGCAACATTATTTCCACTTTGTCTTGCAGCCTGATGGGCTCACCAATGCTAGGAATTAGAACGGATTCTTTGCTACCAGAGTATCAGGCTACCAGAAGGGTTAGCCCCACACTTAGTCGTTGAATATGATGCCCAGTCTCTTCAGTGCCTACGCATCCCCTCCATTGTGTACAATACATGCACAGACTAAGGACACTTCTGAGTTTGCTAACCAGCTCTGGCGTATCTTCAAGGATGGCCTAGTTTTGCCACAGTCTTATCTTTGAAAACCAAGCCCAGCAAAGGCATCTTATAACCAGATATTGAGACTCCTGGCACCTTGTCATTTTCTGTCCTTGCAAATGCTACTGATTGAATAATTAATCCAGATTCTGGGATACATCCACTAATGTGCCTTCCAAAATTAAATTGGGTAATCATTTGTTTCTCTTGATGCCTGGGTGACTTATAGGTCTAGATCTCGATCTCTCTCTCTCTCTCTCTCTCTCTCGCTCTCGCTCTCTCATGATTTATTTGGATTTTATAGACCTAGACCTCCTCCAGCTGAAATCCAGTTACTGCTTGCCCAATTACTCTTTAGATGGATCGCTTTAAATTTCAAAGGCATTGGGAACGCTGGGGCTGCCTGAGCTTAAATCTTGTCCTGTGTGCTTCACTCTTTGGATGGCCCAGGGTATAAAGTCCTGCAGATTGATGATGACAATGTGGAGGAGACTGAGGTGGGAAACACCGAGGTGACATAACCAGAGCCTGTCTGGAAAGGGGCTAAGGTATAAAAGCAAGACAGTCCAGTGCATTGGCTCGAGTCGCAGACAGGGAGAACGACAGAAGAAGATGGGAAACAGAAGCTTCCACAGCAGGACTTTATCACGCATCAAGGATGACAATAATAAGAGTACCGGTAGGGGCACAAGAACCTCTGGACCTGGGATAGGAAAGACCATGGAACAAGGTTGTAAGAAAGGAAAACCTTGTGTTTGCTGAGGATTGACCACGTGCAGGTAATGTGCATCAACCTACAATCATTCATGAGAGGACATCGTGGTTGGTAAAGCAGAAGGCCCACTAAGTGGGAAAAACAATCAAAAAGCTAAACAAACGGACACCATCAAGTCAAGCATACCAACAATCAAGAAGATTGAGCAAGGCCTGGCAGCATTTGGTCTGTTGCGCATGAGGGGGGGGGGGTGCAGGAGACAAAAGCCAACTAAATAGCAAATAACAGAAACCATATAAAAATTAGTCTCCCCTGGAAGAGTCTTAATATCCCACAAGACCTAGTTTTAATTCCCCACTCTACTATCTTCTTGGGGAATCCTTGGGTGGACAATTTCACCATAACCTTTAATTTGCTCATCTGTTTTTATAAATGATGGTATCTATCTCATAGGCCATGCACCTTTTAAGGTGTGCTTTCAAAGAACAGTTAATTACATGGGAAAATGCTTTAATAGCATGCAGAGAAAAGGGGATGAAAAAAACAATACATTCAATTCTGTAATAAAGGATGCATAGACATTGAATACATGCATATCTATAAACCTTAAATATACTTGAATAGATGTATAAATATATAGAAAATAAAGAGATTAACAACGATTGTTAGTTCTATACCATAGAAATGTGTAAGATTTTTGTTGTTATTTAAAAGCTTTTTATTGTAATTTGGGTGAAAGTTTGCAAAGAAAATTGATTTCCATTCAGCAATTCATACAACATTTTGTTTTCTGACATTGATTGAGATCCTGACAACATAAAAGCCCTCTTTCTTCCACTTTCCTCCCTGTCCTTACTGTTCATATCATTCTCTCCAATCCCTTTCTGCCTTGGAAGCTTTATTCCTCAGAAAATGCTGTCCTTTGGATCTCAGCGTTGACTCCTTTGATTTAATTTTAAACTAGATTTTCCTAATTATTTACAATAAGCATGACATACTTTGAAATATTTTTCTAGATTAACATTTTTATTACTAAAGTGATCTATGTGCCATGTAGATAATCAGCTAAGTTACCATTGGAAACAGCTTGTAATGAGCCCTTCCAGATGGTTTTCAATGCATATCTAAATATAATGCGGAGGGCATGAATTTTCTAGGTCACAAATTCAGGTGTGCCACACAGAGCATCTTAAGTGTTCTGTAACAATTCCTTTCTATCTGAAGGCCCTATTCCACCTAGTGGCAGAAATATAATTTTAAGCGATTGAGATTAAACTCAAGTGAATAAGAATTTTCTTAGTCAATAGAGGGTTTCCTTCATGGATTTATATTTTTGTCCCATTGCAGGTCTATCCTCAGAGCTTACATTCTAAAGTGAGCAGAGAGCGGCATCTCCCCTTCCCCTACCTTGTAAAGCTGACACTACGTTTTCCAAAGCTTCCCAAAAGATGACTAACTTCCCCAAAGATGGGCATCAACCCAAGTGTAGCACTCTAGAGGACCCCTTTCTGAACGGTGAAGCTTCTGCACCAATAGCCTCAGGCCTTCCTTTGCATACGGTCTCTTTCAAGGCACGTAGGACATTTTGGAATGTTCTACACAAATCTGGGAAGGATTTCTCAGGCTTTCTCTACCTGGGAAACTTCCATATTTTTATGGTTCTGCAATCCTCACTCTGCTCCATGGTTGCTGAAGGTTGTCACCTACTCAGGGTTCACGTGGGGTCTCTGATGCTCACATTTCTAACCACCTGTGACCCAGGATTCGGTCCCCTTTCTCCACACTGAGCTTTCCCCAGGTGCCCAACGTACTTTCTGGCAAAAACGCACCTCTCAGATTCTGCCCCTCCTCCAGCTGTGAGAGCCTGACCTCCCCGTGGGTTCTAACAGGCAGTGTCTTCTGCTGCTGCTGCTGAGCTTTATTTGTCAGAGAAACACAATGCCTGAAGTCCCAGGGCTCCAGCCTGGGAGAGAAAACAAGTCTTGCTTTCAAAACAGGGTCTCAATCACAGATTACAAAAGCACATTTGGAAGTTTCAAAGCTGAGAATTAACTTTGTTCTTTGCCTCATGTTTTGCATGATTACTATCATCCCTCCATCAGAGCAGGAGAAGAAATGAAGAAAATGTTGGCTAATGGGAGAGGGGACAGACAGCACAGAAAGAACAGACAAAGACGTCTAATACTATATTCAAATATTATATTTGAAATATTAAATAAAAATATGCCTTCATGCATATGTTATATGGATAGACAAATATTATGGGACTTCAGAAGTTCATAAAAAATTCTACCTTTTTAAAAAATTTCACTCTTCCATGAATTTTGTGAAGCCCCTTCATATTTTAATAACAGCATAACAACGTGATCATACCACACATACTTTCTCCAGAAGCTTTTTTTTACTAAATAATGTATCTTACAGTTATTAGAATATTATATTATTTTTAATACTTGAATAATATCCCATTATCCTATTTGATAGTTCAGTTCTCTATTGAAAAATGGAGACAGTTTCTAATTATTTATTATTATTATAATGCTTCAGTGGACATTCTTGTGTATATTTCTTGCCCACTTCTTTGACTCACTTGTGGAGATAAATTTCTAGTGATGAAATTGTTATGTCAAATGATATGACCAAATAGCCTCATCGTATGAATATATATATATATGAAATTCATATGTAGCAAAAGCAGGATTCCAGTTTTGAGGGGGGAAAGAATGCTTTCTGAATAAATAATGAGGATATATCAAAGATATATATGATATATACTATACAAAAAGCTAAATGCCAGATTGATTAAGCTCTAAGTAGAAATAACAAAATGGTTGAAATGAAAGTAAAAAACATCAGAAACATGAATATTCCTTTTGGAATGAAGAAGAACTTTCTGGGACAGATTGTTTCCAAAACAGTAAGAATAGACAACAAACAAAGCCAAAAGGGAATGAAAGATTACAGAAACCGGTTCCATTGTGTACGACAGCAAATGGTCGATATCACTAAATAAAGGCTTCCTCTAGAATTGATTAGAAGAAAATGAAGCAGCTGAACACGTGACGAGCAATTCAGAAAATAATAACCTGGAAAATTAACCATGGTATATTGCCAAAAAAAAAAGTGATGACACAATTTTCCTCAACTATCAAGAAGTGAAATTAGTTTCTCCACTGCTTGAGTTTCTGGACCGCTTACATGACTTGCTTTGGCCAAAGAGAAGTTAACAAATAGGATGCAAATAGAGACCTGACATGTGCTTGACATTGAAGGCGTCCTCTCTTCTCACTTATTGCCCTTGGAAACCCTATTGCAGCCACTCTAGGAAAAGCCCAGGTAACCTAGCCAATGATGAAAGACTAACAGCTCATTCACTTCCCTTTCCCTAGCAACAATCACCCAGCTGCTTAATTGATCAGTTTCTGACCACAAATAAATGAGGGAGTTAAACCAAGGCCAGTAGCAGAAATTCCCAGTGTAGTCCAGTAAAACTTGCCGACCATCACAATTATGACGGTCACTCAATGACTGCTGTTGCTTTAAGTCCTTAAGTTATGGGATGCGTTATTATGCAGTTAAAGTTAACCAAGACAGCCAATAAACAAAAATGTCTGTTTGAACTCACACGTCGCAAATTTAAACAGAATATCGTTTTTTACTCATCAAATTGGCAAACATGAAGAATGCTAACTTCGGTTCATGTAAGAATGTGAAGAAATCGTTTCATCCTTTGCTCACAGAGTACAAATTGCTGCAAACGTATTTGAAAAATATTATGACAATATCCTTTAACACTGAAAATATGTATTCCATTTGAATCTACAACTTCACTTGGGGAAATGTATCTTACTGAAATTTTTAAATGTGGATCAGGATATTTATGGAACATTTGAGGTGTTTCAGTGGGTGGGGGAAGGGTGTCAAAGAAATAATAAAAGAAGGTAGAAGAGAGAATGAGGGAATTGGGACCAACTTGAGAACTTTGGCACAGGGAATACACAGGCTATCAGAAATAGGGAAGGACACACACACAGAGGAGGCACAGATTGACAAATGGGATATACTGAAGATAAAACACCTGTGTACATTGAAAGAATTCAACAAGAGAGTAATAAGAGAGTCCACAGACTGGGAAAACATCTTTAGCAATGACACATCAGACAAAGGTCTTATTACTAAAATTTACAATACTCTGCTAGCTTTCAAAAAGAGAAAAACTAATTGCCCACTTGAGAGGTGAGCAATGGACTTGTACAGAAGTTTCACAGGGGCAGAAATCAGAATGGCCAACAAACATATGAGAAAATGTTCCCGGTCTTTAGCCATAAGAGAAATGCAAATTAAAACAACAATGAGGTACCACCTAACATCCTCAAAGATAGCCCAATTCAAAAAATCAGAAAGCAAAACGTATTGGAGACAGGAACTCTCATCCACTGCTGGTGGACCTGTAGGTATGTACAGCCACTATGGAAATCAATCTGATGATTTCTAAAACAGATGGAAATTGAGTTACCATATGACCCAGCAATCCCCCTACTGGGCATATACCCAGAAGAGGCAAGAAACAAACCACGGCCAGACATCTGTGCTCCAATGTTCATTGTGGCACAGTTCACAATTGCAAGGAGTTGGAAGCAACCCAAATTTCCATCAACTGACGAGTGGATTAAAAAACTGTGGTACATACATACAATGGAGTACTACGCATCGCTAAAAAGCAGTGATGAACGTATGAGGCACATAGCGGCATGGGAAGAACTGGAGGAAATCATGCTAAGCGTAGTAAGTCAGGCACAAAAGGACAAGTTCAACATGAGCCCACTGAGGTAAGCATTTTTTAAAAATGCAAAAGGGGCTTAGGGATAAAGCTACAAGCATTCTTGGGGTGAGGATTGTGTAATATGGCAAGGACCAGATCAAATGCAGGATGTACATGGTAGACAACTGGGGAGGAGGGCGGGGGGAGGAAGGAAATCAAAATGATGAAAATAAGGAAGAAACAGGTACTGGGGCATGGAGCACTAACTCACGCAAGGGGAGGGTGTTGTTTATATCTCCACAGGGAAAGAGGAGCCAGACTTCAACCCAGTGCCTCAAGGTGTGAATGCAACATGCCGGCATGGAGTAGGGAACCATTGAAGCAGTCTGGGGGGCTAGCCCCAGTACCAAATACTAAGTGGATATCTGCCCCGCCCCCCAGGAGAATTTATTTCAAAGGACGGCACTGAATCTGCAGCTCCAGCTCCGATTAGAGCACAAGGGAGCAGATCAAGGGGAAGGAGGAGAGAGTGGAGCACATCTGGCCACGCGGCCTTGAGAACAATGGCCCCAATTAGAGCAGCCAGTCCTTAGAGAGGACCACATGGCCAGCCCCACTATGAGACATGACGCCCATCACTGGCCCATGCCCCTGAGGAGACACAGGACCACAGTGTGGGAATTGTGCCCAACCTGACCCCACCACACTGAGGCAAAGCACTGGGGAAGTGCAGCAGAACAGCAAGGGAATGGCTTTGGGGCCAGGGTGTGGTTCCCAAACACACTGGACTGGAAAACACTCCTAAAAGCCAACAAACGATCCTTGAACTAACTACAAGCTTTTCTTTCTTGTTGTGTTTTATTTTGTTCTTTGTCAGTGGTTTGCTATTGTTGTTTTGTTATATATTGTTGCTTGGTTTTGCTCTGTCTTGTTTTTGTGCATGTTATTATCTCCTCAGGTCTGTCTAAATAAGATAGGCTGTATGAAAAGTCTGGAGGAGAAAACAGCAGGACCGACAGTTCCAGGAGGACATGAGATAGGAAGAGGTGGGGGGAAAAGGAAGTGGTTTTAAAAAACCCAGGGACCAGGGATCAAGTGATCCAAATTGGTGGTGAGGTGGGTGAGATTGTGGTAGGGCAAAATCAAGGGTAATGTAATGAAGAGGTATTGCTGAAACCCAGGTGGGGACTGATCATGATAATGGGAAAGGAGGAAAGTCTAGGAAAATAGAGGAAAGAGCTGGGAGGCAAAGGGCATTTATAGAGGTCTAGACAAAGACATGTACATATGCAACTATATATGTGAGGACGGGGAAATAGATCTATGTGCCTATATTTTTAGGTTTAGTATTAAGGTAGCAGAAGGACGTTGGGCCTCCACTCAAGTACTCCCTCAATGCAAGAACACTTTCTTCTATTAAATTGGCATTCTATGATGCTCACCCTCCCAACACAACCACTGAAGACAAAGCAGGTGAATAAGCAAATGTGGTGAAGAAAGCTAACGGTGCCTGGCTATCAAAAGAGATAGTGTCTGGGGTCTTAAAGGTTTGATGATAAATAAGCGGCCATCTAGCTCAGAAGCAACAAAGCCCACATGGAAGAATACACCAGCCTGTGTGATCACGAGGTGCAAAAGGGATCAGTTACCAGGCATCAAATAAAAAAAATCATATCATTGGGTGCACACCTCCAATTGCTGAGGACAAATGGGTACATAAGCAAATGTGGTGAAGAAAGCTGATGGTGTCAAGCTATCAAAAGGCATAGCGTGTGGGGTCTAAAAGGCTTGAAGGTAAATAGGTGACCATCTAGCTCAGAAGCAACAAAGCCCACATGGAAGAAGCACACCAGCCTGTGTGATCACGAGGTGCCAAAGGGATCAGGTATAAGGTATCATCCAAAAAAAAAACTTGCCATAGTGAATGAGGGCGGGGGGTGCAGAGTGGAGACCCAAAGTCCATTTGTCGGCTACTAGAGATCCCCTGGCAGAGGGGTTTAGGGGAGAAGATGAACCAGTTAAGGTGCTATATAACAACGATGAAAAATGCAACTTTCCTCTAGTTCCTAAATGCATCTGTACCCCCTCCCCCAACACTATCATGATCCAAATTCTACCTTGCAAGTCTGGCTAGAGCAGAGGATGTACACTGGTGCAGATAGGAACTGGAAACAGGGAATCCAGGGCAGATGACACCTTCAGGACCAGGGGTGTGAGTGGGACTGGGTTGATACTGGGAGGGTAGAAGGAGAGTGGGTTGTAAAGAGGGAACCTATTACAAGGATCTACATGTGACCTCCTTCCTGGGGGACAGACAACAGAAAAGTGGGTGACGGGAGACATCGGATAGGGCAAGATATGACAAAATAATAATTCATAAATTATCAAGGGCTCATGAGGAAGTGGAGAGCGGGGAGGGAGGGGGGAAAATGAGGACCCAATGCCAAGAGCTTAAGTGAAGAGCAAATGTTTGGGGAATGATGAGGGCAATGAATGTACAGATGTGCTTTACATAATTGATGCATGTATGGATTGTGATAAGAGTTGTATGAGCCCCTAATAAAACGATTAAAACAAAATTAAAAAAACACGGATCAGGATAATTCTGGAACATTTGAGGTGTTTCCGTGGGTGGGGGAGGGGTGTCAAAGAAATAATGAAAGAAGGGAGAAGAGAAACTAAGGAAAGGAAGGGAAGCAGCTCCAGGGTGAAGCTGGAAAGTAAAACATCTGGACGCTGGAACCTGGCTCGGGTGCTTTCTTCTTCTGTGTTTCACCAGTTTCCCTCTTTGGAAAGCTACAATTTCTATGACTATTAGTGGACATTATTTGAATTTTCCATCTTTGAAAGGTTTCTGCCTTACATAGTTTCCAGCTTTCACATGCTTTATTGTATCTCTCACAATAGGAAAATATTTCATAAATGTGATCTATAACAATCTTTTCTGGTCACCAAAAGGTAATATTAAAAATCAGAACAGTAACCAAAGGAAAACTAGGAACTGCATGTAGTCAGTTTTAAAAATCATTTTATCGGGGCCTCATACAACTGTTATCACAATCCATACATACATCCATTGTGTCAATCACATTTGTATATTTGTTGCCATTATCAGTCTCAAAACATTTTCTTTCTACTTGAGCCCTTGGTATCATCTCATTTTCCCCTCCTTCCCCCACCGTTCCTCCCTCACAGACTCTTGATCATTTATAAATTATTATTTTTTCATGTCTTACACTGTCTGATATCTCCCTTCACCCATTTTTCTGTTGGTCCCTCAGGGAGGAGGTTATATGTAGATCATTGTGATCACTTCTCCCTTTCTCCCCCAACTTCCCCATACCATCCTAGTATCGCTACTCTCATTATTGGTTCTGAGGGGTTTATCTGTCCTGGATTCCTAGGTTTCCAGGCTTTATCTGTACAAGTGTGAATCCTCTGGTCTAACCAGATTTGGTAGAATTGGGATCATGATAGTGGGTGGGAGGAATTATTAAAGAACTAGAGGAAAGTTGTATGTTTTATCGTTGCTACAGTACACCCTGATTGGCTCATCTCCTCCCTGCGACCCTTCTGTAAGGGGATGTCATGCTAATTTTTAAACATAATCTACCTAAATTGACTACCTAAAAGGAAGTACAGGCTCAAAATGAATGAAGAAATGGACTCAGTAATTAAAACAACAACAAAAACGCAAAACGAAGAAAGACCTGTGTCTAGATTCTTCATGAAGGAAATCTACCCAACTGTTTAGAGGAAAAATGACATCAATCCTGTTCAAATTCTTTTAAAAACAATAAACGCGGAAACAATACTTAATCTTCCTATGAAGCCACCATCACATGGATATTTCAAAGACAGACAAAGACACCACAAGAGAAGAAAACTAAATAGTGATAGCTCTTATGATTACAGATGTCAAAATTCTCAACAAAATACCAGCGAACAGACTCCAAAAGCATATTAAAAGAATTATACCATGATTCTTAAAGAAGTACATCATAATCAAGTGATATTTATTCCAAGAATGCAAGGATGGTTTGAAGTTAGAAAATCCAATGTAATATACCACATGAAAGGGAAATTAACAGAACACATAATAATCTCAAATGACACAGAAAAACTATTTGATAAAATGCCATATGCTTACTTGATGAAAACTTTCAACGACATAGGAATGAAATGGAAGCTCCCCATCATAATTAGGGCTTTATAAAAATAATTAACCATTTAGAGGACAGAAAATCAACCTTATACTCAACAGAGAAAGATTGAGAGGGTACTCCTTGAAAATGGGAAGGGGGAGAGTTTATAGTACTACTCCTATTAAATACTGTATTGGAAGTTCTAGCCAAAGAATAAGCCAATAAAAATAAATAAGAGGTCCAAATTAGAAGCAAATGGTAAAACTACCTATTTTCATAGAGGACATGATTATATAGAGATCCACCCCCCAACACACACACACACACAGAATACTAAAAATATTTTAGAAATTAGAGACGTCTACCTAAGTACAGGATACATGTTAACACATCAAAAAATCCGTTGGCTTTTTATTCATTAACAATAAGAAATCTGAGAAAATATCAAGAATAAATCCATTTACAATAGCACCCATGAGAATGAAATACCTAGAAATAAATGTGTCCAGGAATGTAAAAGACACACAACAAGAATTACAAAACTGATGAAAGAGGCTAAAGAAAACTTACATAGATGTGACATTCAATTACCATGGATTAGGAGACTTGATATAGTCAAGAAATCAATTCTATTCAAATCTATCTACAGATTCAATGTAATCATGATCATCAGCATTCTTTACAGAATTATAAAACCCAGTAATTAACTTCCTATTAAAAAGCAAGACGCTCTAAATAGTCAAAGTGATCTCGAAGAAGAACAACAAAATAGGAAGATTCACAACAAAATAGAAAGCTGACTTCAAAACGTATTGCATTAAATCCCAACTAATTTTTAATTCATTCATTCATTAATAAAAACATGTCGCAAAATTATAGTAACCAAGACAACTTGCAATGTAGTATAATTGAAACCCCAGAAATAAATCTGTGTATTAATGGTCAAGTGATTTTCAGCAAAGTTACTAAGTCTTTTCAATGGTAAAGGAATGGTTTTTCAATAAATGGTAGTGGCATAACTGGATTTCCACATAGAGAAAAATGAAACAGTAGACATACACCATATATAAAATTAATTAAAAACAGATGAGTGGTCTAAATGTTAAAGCTACACTCATAATGTTCTTGGAACCACATAGAGGGTCAAGTTCTGGACCTAATTTTTCAGTTACAGATTATTAAACCCAATAGTAAAACATGAATAGCAAAATACAATATAAACCATTGGGAACTCATAAACCTTAAACGACTATCTCTTCATCAAGATATTTTATCAAAGAAAGACAATCTTCAAACTGGGAGCAAAAGTATTCAGGAACAATATATTTGTCATGGTTAAAGTTGTAGATCCACTTAGCTGGACCATCGTTCTCTGGTTGGTAATTAGGATATGATGGCCCCCCCACCCTCCCCATGAGATCCGATACAGTGCAATTACTTCCAGGATCAGATCTTCTTTGAGCAGCTAATCAGTTGAAAAGGAGTTTCCACAAGAATGTGGCCTGTGTCAAATCTATGTTGCCCATCTGGAATAGTTCAAGAGTTTTGTACTTGCCCTAGATTCCCCATCGGACTCTCATCACCTGGCTTCCTGTTCTTAAGATACATTCACCTCGACAGTGGGTTCATTAGACTCTGAAATCTTTGAGCCTACCATCTTAACTAGTCTTGGATTTGTCAACTTCCACAGCCTGTGTGCCAGCAGCCTGCTGTTGTCTCACCTGCTGATCAACTCCTATGGCAGTGAACTGCTATGGCTGTGTGAATGGGGACAAACTTCCAGCCTGACATCTGACTCATGTTCTTGGGACTTTCAAGACTCTACAACCACGTGAGCCATTTCATTGAGATGAATCTCTCTCTCTTTCTCGCCTTCTCTCACTTTCTCCTCATATATGTCTGTGCATGTATTCATATATACATAACATATAAGCTTTGCTGATTTTTCTTCTCCGGAGAACCCAGCCTAAGACATTATTTGGATAAAAGTCTCATCTAATATATATATATTTCATAATCTAACTGCAGAATAGGCAAAGGACATGAGCAAACAGTGCACCAGGGAGGACGTTGAAATAGCCAACAAACACATGAAAAAATGAACCACAGTTTAACCATCAGAGTGATGCAGATCAAAACTATACTGAGGTAACTTTTCACTTTCACAAGGATGGCTAAGATAAAATAATAGCAAATGTTTGCATACATATAGAGTAATAAGAACCTTTATTCATTGCTGGTGGGAATTCAAAATGATACACCTATTGTGGGAAACAGTGTGGCAGTTCTCAAAAGACCCTAAAAATAGAACTTTTTCTATGGCTCAACAATCCCACTGGTAGGAATCCACCGTGAGGATTGAAAGCAGTGATACGGACAGACTCTTGTACACCATTTGTCAGTGAAGCACGATTTCCAATATCCTCAAAGTGGAAACACCCTAAATGCCTAGCAATTAATAATGCATAAACAAACTATGGTACAAAGAAGGTACAATAGAATCCTACTCACCTATAAATATCAAGTCAATAGGTGATCGATTGTATAAAATTAATTCAACAAATGATGTGTGATCAACATTCACATACACACACACACACACACACCAGCTTCAGATGCTACTTAGAAATAACCAACCACCGCATGGTATTTGTTTTCTTAGTTTGGAGGCTTAGAGCTATCACCCCATGAGAGAGTTCAAGTAATTTTACTGTTATTTTTCTTGCTTCTATTCTACCTTCTAATTCATAGCATACTGTCTGGAGTTTTAAAAGTGAAAAATGGCCATTCTAGACACAAAAGTTGGTCTCTTTCCACTTATAGAAAAACAGGGAGAGTTGAGACTAGGAAACAGAATGTGGGCTTACCTGCTGGAATAAACAAATGTCTCCTTTTCCATGTGGCCAGAACAGGTTGGTGCAAAACTACCATGAGGGAGCATTTTGATTAGCCATTCTATAAAAGGTGATGACCAAAAAGGAGGTTCAGAATTCCAAATGATCATAGAATCCAGATCTGCTACGGTCAGTGAGGCTGTGTGCAGGCATTGCCTTGAGATCATCCTTAAACCTTAAGCCATGATCCAACAATAGCCCCTAAAATTTTCTTCAAACCAAACAGTAAGTGTGATTGTTAAGTTTATTATTACCCCGATGCAGCCCTGGGTGCTGGAGCAGCCGTGTGGAGTCCCCTGCCAGCGCCGAGATGCCTACACCGCCACTGGATTCAAAGACTTTCTACCGCTGGCCTGTGATCCTCCTGCATTCGGCATCATCGCATGTGTTTTGTGAATTTGAGGAGGACTTTGTAGATTGGTATGGTACATATGAGCTAATGTCAAACTTACGGGCTTGAACTGCACTGGGTTGGGATGTTTTCTTAATGTATACTTGCCCTTTATACAAAACTCTCTCTTAAATACATCTGAGTTTCTGTGGATTTGTTTGTCTAGTCTACTCAGACTGACACAGTAAGTTAACTTATCTAGTAATGAATTTTCATCTTTGAACATCATGCATTTTGGAAGATCTATATATAGTTCAAGTCACAACAGCACTTCAGAGTCAAATAGGAAGCTTGTGGGCAGTGAGCTCATGTTAGTGGGGGGAGGAGGGCAAAAACAGCTACATAAGTTGATAATATAACTAATGTCATCATGTTGAACACATAGTAATTGTTAAATTGGTGTATGTTCTTTTTGTATACACTTCCAACATAAATAAAAAATGTGGTACAAACATATATTATTGTATATAAACTACAGATAATAAAGTGAATTTGAGTGATGTATATTAATTTCAGAGATAAATATGATTCCCTATTGAATTTTAAGCTAATCATAATGGGTAGCATATGATTATCCCATTTTTCTAAAATTAAAAAACTATGAGAGATAAATATATTATATATATGTATATCTCTTAGAGGAATGATATTGATATGTTGTCATTTCAATAATTTCTTGTTCTCTGAAAGACACAGTTTCCAAAGAGTCTATAGAAACAGGGCATAATACGTGGATTTAATGAGTCAGCAGCTGAGGCTCTGGTCTACACCATGACTACCAAAGGTTGTCACCATGCACATTTACTAGGAAAATCTTTGAAGAAAATGCCCCAACATATGTGTACTGAGCCATTAAAAATGATGTGCATGCATTACTACAACAAATTACAAATGATGAACAAAATGCAAATATTAAAAAGAGAGCCAGAGAGAAAATAATTTTTGAGTAAGTAATATATTAATAGTACTTAATAGGTTTGCTACATGATTAAATGCCTTATGCTTTATTTTTATTAAGGGCGTTACATTCCATCTTAACGAACTGATTAGCTAATCTTATCAAATCACTTCATCTTAGAAAAATGCTGAACTACAACATGACCTATCTGCCAAACCATTGAAAAGTCTGGGTTGTTTACTGCTTGGTGCCCATCTCTCCCATTGACGATGAAACCATCGACCTTGGGCCTATTCCCATTGTATTTTGCAAGCAGACAACATGTATTCTAGGTTCTCAAGTGAAGAGAAATTTTGCCCCAAAGGGGAACTGGAACTTGGAGTTGATTTGAAACTTTGTGGATGATAGCACTGGGTGTAAATATTTTGTAGTCCCGTTCTTCTAGGCCACCAGTGGGTTCCTGTTCTGCTACTTCTGGACTTTGCAGTCCCATCCCCTGGCGCTGGTGCGCAGCAGCCCCATAATCTGAAAACCAGTTGGTGATGCTCTGACTTTTTGAAATTTAGGAGGTTGTGGCCCCACCCACTGAGACCCACCCTTTGAAGTCAAGCCAGCTCGGCTTCCTGTGCTTTTTTATGCTGGTGCTTGCCGGTTCCTGACCCTCTTAGCCCTTGGTCTTGCAGGACTCTTGGGGTGGCCCAGACGATGCTCTGTAGGAGCAGGTGTTTAAAATCCAGTTTGCTCTATCTATAAGTGCCTAGAAGTTTCCCGTCTGAATACACTCGCTCTCTCACTCAATGGGTTGCCTTTCATGCCAGGCTACCCTGTAGCCAGCCCTGACATTGCAACTCGCCTTGCTTCCTTTCGAGCTCTCCCCAGAATTACCTTTGACACCTGCAGTTCCACTAACAGTTTCTTCCCTTGTTGTGATCGGAATAAAAGATCTATGTTCTTTTTTTAATCATTTTTGGAGGCTCAGACAACTCTAACCACAATCCATACATATATCAGTTGTGTCAAGCACATTTGTACATTCATTGCCCTCATCATTCTCAAAACATTTGCTCTCCACCTAAGCCCCGGGCATCAGCTCCTCAACCCCGCCCCCCGCGTCCCCACTCCCCGCTTCCTCATGAACCCTTGATGATTTATAAATTATTACTTTGTCATGTCTTACACTGTCCGACATCTCCCTTCACCCACTTTTGTGATGCCCATCCCCCAGGGAGGAGGTTATATGTAGATCCCTGTAATCAGATCCCCCTAAAAATCTATTTTTATTTTGATTAATACTAATATTTCATTTTGCTGCCACCGCTAAGGAGGTAACTGCAGTATTTCTGTGACCAAATGGAAGAAGGTCACAGTTGTTGTCATTGCTTTCTCAATTTCGGCCACCAAGGTTTTGCTAAGTTAGCTAATATATTTCCATCTTTCCAGATATTAATCATTTTTACTTGCAAGGCTTCTGAACACACTGAAATCTCATCTTTTTGGAAGTCGCTTCATAACATAGTGAATTTCCTCTGGGCTACAAAATTCTACATGCTGGATTTGTTTTTAAATGTGCAAAAAGGGGAAGGTTTAAAATAAATATATTATTCACGAGTGACATGCCATTTCAGCAGCAGCAACAATAAAATAAAATAAAACTTTCAACCACCTCTTTCCCAATTGCTCACTCAAGAGCAAGAGTTTATTTCACAAGTAATTATATTCTCATGCATTTTATGCATTGTGAAAGAGCCACCTTATCTTAAAGGAACGGGTAAAATACTTTTAATTTTGCAAAAACATCTTCCAGGTACCAATAAATTGATATGGTCTTTTACCATGGAATGAAGGTGACGAAACCTGACATTTGAAATGTCTATCTTTTGTGGGAGAACAATATCTAACTTTCTGTTAAGTTCTACGATCCTTTGCCAGAGAAGATTTTGCCACAAAGGATTTACCACAAGACCACCAGAGGAGCTCTGAGAAGAACACAAGATGCTCACAACTTTTCTCCCTTTTGTTCATGAATTCGGAAAACGCTACTTGCATCTTTCCGGGGGAAGGGTGTGCTATTGAAAACGTAGACAGCTAATGGCATCCCATGGGAGGTTGAGCAGCAGTGACCGGAATTTAAACAGATAAACGAGGCCAGCAATGCCCACTCTCTTCTAGACTCAGTGCGCGCCCACGCTAATGATGAAGAAAGCTTAATTCCTTTGCTTTTTTATTAAAAAATCAAAATCGATGTTTTAATTTTTCCTCCCACACCCCAGTGGATCAACTGTGCAACCCACATTGAACATCACTGCCCCAAATAGCCCTTTTGGAAAATTCCTTTCTAAGTCATAAGGAGATAAAGATCCCTGATGGGTGTGTTTTGCCTCATACGATGTGTTTGGAAGCAATGCTACCGTTATTGCCAGGACCAGCAGGTCATCCGCTGTGTACAGGTTTCAGTTGAACTTGCAGGCTAAGGTAGCATAAGGAAGAAAGACTTGGTTATGGACTTCTGAAATCAGTCCATGGAAACCTTGTGGATTCGAACAAAATATTGCCCAAGAAAGCGCTGGAAGATGAAACCCCTTAGTTTGGAAGCCACTCGAAATATGCAGAAGCTGCACCAGTGGATTCTAATATAGCAACCGTGATGAGGATAGGACTCGGATGTTTTAATGTCTTGTATATTATGATTTGGAGCCAACTGTACAGCAATGAAGAACAACAACAAGGAGGAAATAGACTTGGGCAATAGAATCCAACAGGGGTTCTTGGAGAACCCTAGACCTCGGCCTAAGGCCAACCCTAAGACAAATTTTAAGAGGCTACCTCATTTAGATACCAGGGGCTCTGAGCAAAAGAAAGCAGGGCTTTGCACATGGAAGAAGCACACCAGCCTGTGTGATCACCAGGTGTTGAAGGGATCGGGTATCAGGCATCATCAGAACAAAAAATCTTACCAGAGTGAATGAGGGGGTGTGTGTGGAATGGGGACCCAAAGCCCATCTGTAGGCAATTGGACATCCCCTTATGGAAGGGTCTCGGGGCAGAGACGAGCCAGTCAGGGTGCAGTGTAACAACAATGAAACATATAACTTTCCTCTAGTTCCTAAATGCTTCCTCCTCCCCCACTATCATGATCCCAATTCTACCTTACAAATCTGACTAGACCAGAGGATAGACACTGGTACAGATAGGAACTGGAAACACAGGGAATCCAGGGTGGATGATCCCTTCAGGACCAGTGGTGTGAGTGGCGATACTGGGAGGGTAGAGGGAGGGTGGGATGGAAATGGGGAACTGATTACAAGGATCTACATATAACCCCCTCCCTGGGGGACGGACAACAGAAAAGTAGGTGAATGGAGATGGCTGACAGTGTAAGATATGACAAAATAATAATTTATAAATTATCAAGGGTTCATGAGGGAGGAGGGAGTGGGAAGGGAGGGGATAAATGAGGAGCTGATGCCAGGGGCTTAGGTGGAGAGCAAACGTTTTGAGCATGATGAAGAAATGAATGTACAAATGTGCTTGACACAATGGATGGATGGATGGATATTGATAAGAGTTGTATGAGCCCCTAATAAAATGATTTAAAAGAAAGAAAGAAAAGAAAGCAGGGCTCTGATCCCCTTTGGGACCCACAGAATGTGCCTCCCCAGGCACGTGGCATCCTGTCAGCGTTCAGGAAGTCAGCAGTGAGGGCTCCTACAGGACTTTGCCGTCCCCAGTGAGGACCCTGAGCCATCTGGGACCTCAAAGTTGTGAAGAAGGATATGAGAAAGACTCAGTCACGGGTGCCCATGACTAAAGACATGGGAGTCTGGAGTCTCAGCGAAGACAGCAGGAAAGATTACAAAAACCAAAATACAGAAACAATGAGAAAGCGAACAGAAGAGTACAGATGATACAGGATTGGGCAACATTTTGGTCTGATGTACACTAAGGATGGGAACTGACTCCACAGCACTTGGCACCATAACAACAGCACAGCACACACCCACAGACAGACACACACCACACGCACACAGGAGAAGTCCAAAGTACTGCTACCAGAGTTCAAGTTCATACAGGCACGGCTTTTCAGCACGCAGCACGTGTTTACACAGGTGTCTGCAACCAGCGGATAGATGTAGGTCAGTTCTCTCTCAGTTACATGCGAATCTTCGTCTTGTTAGGGGGCCTTAAAACATTCCAACAAAATTGTGAGAAGCTGCTGAGCCAATTAAGTTCAAGACAAAGAGGTCAGCTCAGAAAGTTATGGGGAGATATCTTCTGGGATTCCAAATGGGCAATCTTGATAGATTTTCCGGATGGACACACGATGACCATGGGGGTTTATTATAATGAAATTTTAAGAAAATGGAAAACTGTGTTGGTGAGGACAAGGTCAGGAAACTACTTACTGAGGAATGTTTTTCCATCATGACAACACACCCGTTCTTCGTTCAAGGGTGGCAATGGCTGTGTTCTGAGAATTTAGCTGGGAAACCTTACCCCCATCCACTCTCACACTGCCATCAAGTCTGTGCTGACTCCTAGTGACCTTTTAGGGCAGAAACCTGTCCTTGTTTGCTCCTGAGACTGTCAGTCTTTACCAGAGTAGAAAGCCTCATCTTTCTCCTGCAGAGCAGCTGGTGGTTTCAGATTGCTGACCTTGGATCACTCACTACACCACCAGTGCTCCTTCCTATGGCCCTTAGCACTTCCTTCTGTTTCTCAAACTTGAAGAACATGCAACAGGAACATTTGAGTATCATAAGGGTGTCAACACTGCCATTGTGAGGCGAAATACATGACGGAACACAGAAATCTTCAGGGAAGGGTAGAGAAAGGAAAACACTGCCTTCAGAAGAACGGGGGCCTAAATAGAACATAGGTCAAGAAGCAATAGCTTCACATGTTGATACTTTGATTGATCAAAGTTTCTGTGATTTGGTCGCACCATTTTAAAAAATTTACTCTCATACGTATATGAGGACACACACACACACAGGCTTCAAAAATTCATGAAAATTTTGTTTAAAGGGGGTTTTTATTGGCAGATATCTGTGAGGTTATTTTTAAATATAAAGAAACAAAAAATTTTAACTATGATTTATGTCATGTTTGTTTCTAACATACTTTATGATATATAGAAAATAAGACTTTTAATAATAGTTATTAAACTTTTAATAAGTTATGTGCATGACTTTGCTTTTTTTCACCCAAATAATTTTATTAGGAGCTAACCCAGACATCATACCATTCCATAGTTCAGTCACATCAAGCAGTATTGTACAAATGCTACCACAATCAGTTTCAACATATTTTCTTCCTTCATGAACTCCCTGATAACATTCTCCTTTTACCCTTTATATATAGGTGAAACCAGATCAAGCCCAAGTGTAACAGAGGAGAGATCAAATGACAAGCTTTTAACTGTTAAAGTCAGATTAATCGTTTTAATCTATTATCATCTCCTCTCCAAGACTCTCTGTCTGGTAACCAGTTTATTCCCATCTCTCAGTTAGAGGGAAATCACCAGAGGCTTGAGGAGATCCGGCAAATGTACTTTGGGCTCCCACTGCCATCCACAGCCTTCTGCGCACCAGAATCTCACAATTTAAGCTCTGATACAATTCCCTCCTTCGAATTTGGATGATATCATTTACAACCCTTTGATCGTGGATGTTGGTGTGCTTCTTCGTGGATTTAGTTGACACTTAGATGGCTGCTCGTTTGGAAACAATCCTGTAGGGCCCCAAATGCTATTCTATCTGATAGCCTGGCACTATCTAATTTCTTCGTCATACTTTGCTATCCATCCATATCGTCCGTGTTTCCTTGAGCGCAAGTATTGAGCAGGGCCATGTTGTAAGAACTAGTTGTTCTCAGAATGGATGTAGGATTAAGTGCAGGCCCAAAATTTATTCCTAAATCCATGTTTTTTATCTGCCTCTGGCTCACCTTAAAGATAACCTTGTTAATTTATAGTAGAGAATATTATTGATCATCTCTCTGGAGCATAAGGCCCTTCTTTTTATAGTGTCATTGATTAGCCCATAGTACTAATTTTTAAAACACTACTGAGAGAGGGAGATTGAACAAGTGTGGATAACTACATATTGTAATACCTGTATGATTCACTTGTAGAGATTAAATCCTTACTTGATTGAACACGACTTGCACAAACAGTGGTGGTCAATGGACAGGTAACATTTACAATCATTCACTGACAATGTCAGTCACATTGGTACAGCAAATGGGGAACTGAATTAATAAGTGAATGTTGGTCTACTAACAGTTCAATACTCTTGGTCTAGCTGTATTCTGCTTCTTCACACACCATCTAGTTTCAGTCTGAAATCCTCAAATTACAGGTGTGCTTCAGGTAGAGTCTAATTTAGCTCATTGTTTCCATGAACTTTTGGAAGCCCTCTTGAATATACCCTCACTTATCAACATATTTAGATTCCAATGAGAATCTATGAGAAACTCTGTGTTGTGCAAAAAATGAAGAATTACTACATCAGATCACAAAATCAGGATGAGCACATCATTACATAACTGCCAAATTATATCATTATACAACTTTTATATCATGACATACTGCCAGATTATATCAACACATAACTGTCAAATTATGACCCAGCCAAATTGACGCACACACTTCACCATAATATTCAGTGTTACTCACTCTTTGTACCTCAGTGTTTGTCATGACAAGAAGTAAATCAATTAGTCAAATAATAGGTATTTTAGAATTGGCATAAATGTGACATGTTGGCTAATGAGGAATAACTATGTTTATATATGTATATACATAAAATCAGGAAGAGTATTAAAAGTTAAGTTTTAACAGTCACCAACAGACACATGAATGAAACGGGACATGTTGGTGAAATCTGGGTGATGAGAAGAGAACAAGGGAAGACCCGTTCCCGTGGGAACCAGATATGCTCCCTCTAGAGCACGCTCAGGCGGACAGCATGGAGCAAGGGAGCTACATCCGCTCCACTCCCCAGTGTCGTGGTGTTGCAATCGGCGACAGGTTTTTGTGTATTTTATACTAATAATATTGATGATTGTTATTAGCATGACAGTGTTAGTTATTATGGTTAGGATATAATATTTATTAAAATGTCTAACAATGTTTATGGAAGATTCTTTCCTATTCCCCAAGCTTATTTCCCAGAAATAACACCAGTAACTGCATACTTTTGGGCATCCTCCAGTCTTTTTCTCAGCACATTTAAGAATATAAATAGAATTCTAAGACAAATGGAACCATATTATACATACTACTGTATAATTTTCCTTTTTGTTTCAGGAAACAAAAGGTCAGGGGGATTTTGTCACCTCTTATCCTACAGATCTAATTCATTCTTCTGAGAACCTGCACTGTATTGCATTTTATAGATAATCCTTAAACTAGTTATCTAATTTCCTATTGATTTCCATTGGCAGTGTTGCCAACTTTCTTTCTATTACACACTCTTACCACATTGTCTATGTTCTAAAGAGCTCAATATTTACATCAAGCGAGCCTTGGCTTCCACACAGACACTTCCATGAAGCAGCGCAGTGTTAGGGGTATTTTACTTAGCCTCTCTGAAGTGCAATGCGCTCGTTTAAAGTTGGAGGTAGTATCTACTTTATAGGTATGCTGTGTGCGTTAAATGTGTATGCAGATGTAAGAATCTGAATGCATCTGGTACTTTCTCTGGCACAGTGTGTACAGAAAGAGAGACACGAGACCACTAGGGGGTTCGAACCTAGAGATGGATTCATGGATGGACGGATGGATGCTTGTATGGATGCCTGACATGTAAAATACACACACACACACACACACCAGGGATCATTCCTCATTAACAGAACATGAATGGCATATTTTTAAATCATTTTCTTGGGGGCTTGTACAACTCTTATCACAATCAAATGGCATATTTTAAAAAATGAATTCTTAAATAAATATCCACACTCTTCCCCCTTAGGAAGAACCCTAGTGGCTTACTGGGTTACATATTGGGCTCCTAACTGCAAGGTCAGCAGTTCAAAGCCCTTAGCCACTCCCCTGGAGAAAAACCAAGCTTCTACTCCCATAAAAAAGGTCCAGTTTCTGGAAGCCACCATGGCAATTTTCCTTTGTCCAGGAGGGTCGTTATAAGTTAGAATCAACTCAATGACGATGAGTTTGGGGGTTGGGTTTTCTCCTTGGAGAAACAGGGAAGAGGAAAAACAGAAGCACTGGTCACTTTAAACCAATGAAGGCAAAGAGCCGTTTGACCAAGACCAATGCACCTGTGCTTGACAAGTGCCCAGGGTAGAAAGTGAATGACACCTGGAGGGGATGCCATGGACACGGATCTAAGAGAAATGATTCTGGAAACGTGAGAGACAGGCACATGAAGAGAAATGGCCCTGTCGTTTCTATAACATGAGTGAATAGAGCTGGATGCAATCCAGACTTTCTCCTAGACTTGGCAAGAGATCGTACTGTAACTGAGCAAAACAAGACATGATATTCATTGTCCTATGACTCAGAATCAGGAGGCTCTGAAAATATGGTCCTGGGCCATATGATAAATAGGCCCAACGAGAAACAGAAGGAAAGCGTATTCCAAGTCCCATGAGCAAAATATGTAACACAGGACAACACGGAGTTACCTTGGGTCCAACATCTAAGGCAGTCCGTCCTCAGTCCTGTGAACCTTATGTCCCGGCCAGAGTGATCTTCTTTGGGTGACAGAATAAAGCCTGAGGCTGAGCTTTGCTTTCAGAGCCTTCCCCAAATACAGCCCTCAGCAGACCTGTCCACACTCCATCGAACCTCCCCTCTGACCACCAAACTTCCCAACGTCTCTTTATGTGAGTCACAATGGGAAGATGCTTACCTGGCACCCTCGGTGGGGACATCTGGATCCGAAACCCAGAAGGTGGGGCCCGTCTGGCGCTCCCTTTTACACTGGCAAACAATTAGTCCCTGGTACAGCTGGCTGGACAAGGGAACTCTCAGTCCCTGTCCACAGTGATCAGCCATAGATGAGACCCTAACCCAACAGAATCGCACCACGTATTTACAAAGAGATGATCAATGAACCCAGGACAGAGTAAATCTCTCCTTTCCTTTAGGCTCACCTCACAGACCTTCCTGCCTACCGTCTGGAAAGTCAGTCTGGGAAATAAGAGACTAGGAGGTTCTGTCTGTCACAAAGTGCATGTGTATTTGTAAAACAAATAAATAAATCAGGTTAGCAGATATGTCAAGGAATAAGTCAAGGTGTGTACAGAGAGGGAAAGGAAAAAAAAAGATGGATGAGCCCTGAGCTTGTCCCTACTGCACCTCCCAATTAAGTGGCACCACATGCTCATCTCTCCTTACACAGTTTGATATGGATTTCTGTCACTGATAGCAAATAACCCTCCCCAACTGATGTACAAGGTTATTTGAAATGCCAGTTCTTCTGTTTAATCTTCCAGATACTCCCAGAGTGAGTGCCCTGTGAGTTCCCACGGTATATTATGTAAAACGTGTAGTAACATATCTTCTACAATAATTTAAGGTTGCTGACTTGGTCTCACAAAAGTCTTCCTTGTGAAAAAGAGTTGTCAGAAGTTCAGATTCAAACGAGGATGTGGAGCAACAAGGGCTATCTTTGCTGACGTCAGATGGATCTTGGATAAAGGCAGAGAAGGCCGGAACGAAGTTTACTTGCATTTTACTGACTATGCAGAGACATTTGACCGCACGGATCATCACAAACTGCGGAGAGCCTGGAAAAGAATGCGAATCCCAGAACACTTCATCGTGTTCCTGCAGAGCCTGAGCGCGGATGAAGAGGCCTTTGGGTGAGCAGAATGCTGCGTGTGAGGTCTAAAATCAGGAAAGGTGAGCATCGTTCTCCCTATACGGCTCCTTCTCACTACACTTAGGCAATCTGTATGCTGAGCAAATAACTAGGGGACCTGATTATCGGAAGAAGAACATGGCTTTCGAATGTGAGAGAGGCTTATTAACAACCTGTGTGATGCAGCTGACACAAGCTTGCTTGCTGGAAGTGAGGAGGCCTTGAAGCACTTGCAGATGAAGATCAAGGACTGCAGCCATCGGTATGAATTACATTTTAATGAAAGAAAACCACATCATCACAACCTAACCCAAAGATAACATGATAAACAGAGAAGAGATTAAAGTCGTCAAGGATTTTGTCTTGCTTGGATCCACAATCAATGCTCATGAAAGCAGCAGCCAAGAGATCAAACAACATCGCGTTGGGTAAATCTGCGCAGGACCTCTTTTAAGTGCTGAAGAACAGGGGTGCTAATTTGAGGTCATTTTTCATCTGCCTCGTATGCATGTGAAAGTTGGACACTGAACAGGAGAAGGACCGATGCATTTGAATAGCGGCATTGGAGAATATTGCAAGTACCCAGTCAGCCAAAAGAACAAAGAAAACATATAGGGAAAAAGAACAAACGGATCTATCTTGGAACAAATACAGTCAGAATGCTAGAGACAAAAACCGTGAGACTTTGTCTCATGTACTTGGATGTGCTATTAGAAAAAACCAGGCCCTGAAGAAGGGCATCATGCTTGGTAAGGCAGTAGGGCAGACAATGAAGACCTTTGACAAGATGGAATTGTGACGATGGAACAGGACCGGGCAGTGTTTCCATCTTTGCTCACAGGGTTTCCCAACTCAATGACACGTAACTACAACAGTGCTTTCTGCCCTTTCTAGAGGGATAGGTAGCCATGAGAGCGCACTGCTTAGAACATCTTTTTAAACAGGTGAATCCTTTCAATGTTTCTTAAACACTTCAATCCCTATAAATTTTCCCAACTACTCTGTGATGAAACAGTCACTTTGATATTGAGGTAGTTAGTTTATTGTGCCAACCTGGCTGATCAACACATGTGGGGTTAATTGAAGGGCAGAGGGATACATGTCTTGGTGATCCTCGCCTTTCTAGTTCTCAGGTCTCTTGCTTTGTGATGGTCGGACCACCGGTGCAGCTGCCTTAGCCAGTTCCCTGCTTCAGCTGGCAAGGCTCACTTCCTGCAAGACATCCCTGAGGAGAAGCCACATGGACCTACCCTGATGGAGCCCTGGGTGCTGGAACAGCCGTGTGGAGACACCTGCCAGCACTGAGATGCTCACAGGTTCACTATTTCGGCTTTCCTCCTGCAGTCAGCATCATTGTGTGTGTTTTGTGAGATGCAGGAGGATTTTGTGGATTGG
This sequence comes from Tenrec ecaudatus, assembly GCF_050624435.1. NCBI lineage: Eukaryota > Metazoa > Chordata > Mammalia > Afrosoricida > Tenrecidae > Tenrec > Tenrec ecaudatus. Next base: position 95,739,416 of record NC_134539.1, read on the forward strand.
TGTCGGACATATGGGTTAATATGTTTGGGCAGCACTGGGTTGGGATGTTTTCTTGATTCACACTTAACCTTTATATAAAAGTCTCTTTTATACATGAGTTTCTGTGGATTTGTTTTTCTAAAGTACCCAGACTAACACAGACATCAATCATAATATTACTATAATGCCTTCAGTTTTAAGGGCAAGACTACCACGCTACATATTTTTTAAAGAGATCTGTCTTTCTTCACATTTGCTTCCTAACCTCACCTAAAAAATGAAACAAAACAGGAAGTGGGCCTCTGAAATGACATCCACCCACCCACCCCCGTACTCTCTCTGGTATACAATTTTTCAGTTCCACTGATCTGAGCTATCACCATGAGAGAAATTTTATAAATTCTGGGATATTTAGTAAGAAGACAATATTAGACTCTGTGTGGCTGAGAAATATTCACCCTAATGTGCAGAATTCATGGACTCTATGATACGCCTGTCTTACCAACATTAACTTTTATCACTAAATCCCCTTCCCTGGCCTCAGCCTCTGAGGGATTTAATGTTTAACCATTTCATCACCTCTCTATGCAGGTCACATTTTTAAACACACTTGGAAGCACATAATAACTGTTTCACACTACCACCGGAGACACAGATATGCACACGCTCACAGAAATGCTGAGATACATCGCACTTTTTATTTTTAATATCCATTGGCTGCTTCTTCACAAAGAGTTCTCAATTCTCAGTGTGGGACGTTTTCCCATTAAGCATTCTCCCCTAAGCCTCATTACCTCTCTGTGGTAGAAAATCATTGTGGTGCTTTGGCTGTCTTAGCAGGAAAGGAAATTAATTTACAAAAGAGGGGGGGGGATATCACAATAACAAATCCTTTCTGAACCTGGGACTTTGGCATTTGACAATCAGCTTGGGTGGAGGGGAGGCGCTGACTACATAGCAAAGAACAGGCGTGGTTGAAACTGGCCTGAAATGGACAAAAGCACAAAGTGGAGGCAAGAGAGGGGCCGGAGGGAATCACTATGAAGAAGGAGGCCTGGCCTCAGAAAGCTGTGCAACCCCGCCCCCATCCCCAAAGGGGAAAAACACCCCAACAATCATTAAAGAAGATAATAATTGGATGGCATCTTCAGGAAAGGTGCTGTCAATTGAGGGAGGGTGGGTGCTCATTTGAATATAAAATCAGAGAACCGCACTAACACTCCCATTCTAAACCAATGCCTCTACGCATTGCTTCAATCGAGCCAATTATACAGATGATTATGAACATGTAAAAACCACCCCTGCTTATACCATATTCCAGCTAGTTAATGGACTGAGATCTTGAGAAATTAAGTCCACATGAAAGTTTAAGTCATAAATCTGGGAAACACAGCCCTCTAGTCATAAAAGCCAATGTCCGCCTTTTGATGATGAAATTAGTAAGCACAGGCAGGAGACCTCTGCTGTGTTTTAGAAGTCCACCTTCTCAGTCAGCCACACAACGCCATCCTGCAGTCCCTCCCTCGGCGTTGCTCGGGGAGCTGCCATCGAGTCCAGCTCCGAGTCCTAGCACCCCACGTGCAGCTGACCAGAGCAGACAAAATGCTGCTCAGCCCTGCACCAGCCTTCGATTGGTTGGGGATCTGTCTATCGTAACCCATAGAGTTTTCATGGCTAATGTCTGAGAGTTGATTCTTAGAGCTTTCTTCCAAGTCTGTCTCAGTCCGGAAGGCCCACTGAAATCCGTCCAGGGTCCTTACAGCCCATCAGCCACCACTGCAGACCAGTGCCGAATGCACCTGCGGTGATCTGGCAGGAAATAAAAGCTGGATCTTTCACATGGTGGGGGGGCTCTATCATTGCGCTATCAATGTCCCCCAGGAGTAAATCGTGTACCCTAGAATAGGCAGAAAATAACACACTTAAGAGACGTTTCCAGATCCTTGCAAGCGTGCTTAAAAATGGAGAACAAGGAAGGAATGATACCAATAAGTTGAATCAAGTATGAACCTGAACCCTTACTAATTGTACGATCTAGAACAGCGGACTTAGCCCCTCTGAGTCATATTCCTCGTCTCTCACAGCACTGAAAATCTCAAATTAGATCATAAATATAGAATGTCGAACGCAAGCCAGCACTTGATGGGCATTCATTTTTTTCTCCTTTCCTAGCCAGTATGCTTAAATAGTTCTACAATATTAGAGTCTAAAGGTACAATTGTCCTAAATGCCTCACCATGTAACTGTAGGCTCCTTAGACCCCCTCCACAAGCAGACCGAACATGTACATCTTGGAACAGAGGGGGCCGCTGAGACCCCCATCAATAACTCAGTTCCCAGTGATAAACTGAAGGAGAGACTACACGTCCCTGACCCTTAGATGGGACAGAGGAGGAGCAGCTCCCCAAGCAGTTCTTGAGGACCAGAAGTCAGCACCCATGTTGTAGGCACCTATCCACCAGCAGACAATGGACATCTAGAAACGTGAAGAGGGCCCCAGAGCCTGCATGCAGAAGATACCTTGAGGAGTGAAACAAACGGGATCCACAGATGAGGGTCAGCTCCCCTCAAAGACACAGGGCCTAAGGAATTGGCAGAGAAAGGGCTTAATGCTTTGTTGGAATAAGGCCAAAAAGAATGTTCTAGTCCTCTGCTGGACAGGTACAGCGGTCTCTTTTGGCAGAGAATTCAGGCTGCCCTTTCTGTAGGACTCAGTCATCTAATTCCTCCGTGAACAACTTTGCTAGTGCCCCATATCCCAGACACAGTCCCCTGCCTGCTCAAGACCAAGTGGACAGTGTGGCAACGTGTCCCTTCAGTCCTGGAGTATACACACCCTTCCTCTGGTCTGCTTACCCCATCCACTACTAGACCGTCCAAGAGGGATCTCTGGCCTGCTGCCTATTTGGGGCCCTGGATGCTTTCTAGTTCTCAGAATCATGAGGGAATTGAGGTCTGACATTCACAATAATGTTTGTTTGTATTAACACCAATAGATGGGCTCATCCCACCCCAGCTCCCAGAGTAGAACTGAATCTCAGGTCCTCAGAGTGGGGGCCATCATCCAGACATGGCACATCTCAATCATGGGCTCAAACCAGCAGTCCTGTCAGCTAGCAAGATACCACTTACCCGCTCCCATCAATATCCATTAGGCTCATGTTCCATTACCCAAATATCGATTCCCAGTAATGGCTTTTCTTTATGAAAACAAAAGAATTGCCTGATTGAGGCCATAAGTACTGCCTCACTGGTCTGTACCAGCCAGGCAACGTGTGTGTTCACGCCTTATGAGAAAAGTTCTGCCAGCTAGAATGTGCCAACCAGCCAGCCAGTCAGCCAAGCCCAGTCAGACTGTGCAAACATCCTTATGAGACAGATTCTAGTCCAACAAGCTCCGCGAGCCCCCACTTCCCCAGCACTGAGCGCTGGACCCTCACGGGCAGCCAGGGGCTCTAACCGCATGGCGGTACGGTACATACATGCCATGTCAAAAGAAAGTATCCAATAGATGCTCAGTATTTCCCTTTTCAAATGGGAGCAGGTGGGAATTAAACGCAGTTTGGGCCCTACAGGACCATCTTAGCTCAATGTGAGCGTTATGTATCTGGTCTGATGATCATAAGCTGCCTAAGTACCCCGGGGATGGACAAGCATGGTGTCTCCCTCCCAGCACAGTTTGCTCCAAACGCACACCTGAATTTAGAACGCCCTGCCATGCGTATATGAAGTCAGTACAGAACAGGAGGGGAACAGGAAGCTTCCATGTGATATCGGTCCAGGAAATCTGTCCCTACCAGAGGGTTCTTCAGGGAAAGCCACAGAAATTCATTCTAATTCAAGTCGAGGGATCCCTGGAAGGGCTTCAGAAATGTGCAGAATCACTGCCAAAGGCCAAGGGGTTGGTGAATAAGCGACAGAAACAATCTTGGAGCAGGAGTGAGGTGGCCCCCACAGGTGAATAAAGATCAGCAAGGTCTCTGGGCCACAATTTGTCAAAGACCGCCAGAAGGCATCTTATGGACAAAGTTAGGTATTGATTTTTCCCTGGCTATACCAGGCAGTGGGAACAAAATCGGTCCCATATGGCCCCTGTGACTGGATAATCCCCTCAGATTACACACAGAGGCAAGAGGCAACCCCCAAAAAGAATTCTGAGTGAGGGAGGATGGAGAAAAATGCAAATGTGCTCCACAGAGGACTGGAGCCAAGAATGCCCCATACCCAAAGTGCCAGGTCTTTCTTACCCCCATTATGTCTGTAAGCCATACTTCCCCAACCAAGCCTGCCCCGGGAGAAGAGGGCTTAAGGGGAACCAGGGAGGCCTGTCTCCGTGTCAGATCAGCCTCATCACAGTGAACATTCTATTCTTAGGTTACCTCTGCAAACCTGGCTGCCAAATGCCTTAGGAGGCAGACTAGCTGGAAAGCAGGGACCTGCCCCAGTGTGAGCCTCTTCGAGTCAAAATACCAACACATGAAGTGAAGTCCACCTGCTAGCGAGTTGACTGGTGATGGCATAACTTAGCAAAAAGACAACAAAGGCAAAAATCACAGGCATGGGGCCACAGTCCTCCAGAGGCCCGTCCTGGGTCAGTTAGCCCACGTGGCTCCTTTGTGAGAGGTACGACACCCCGTTTGTATGACCTTGAATGGGCTTTATTAATGGCTGTCTCCCTCACTGAGGCGCGGAGTCTCCTCAAGGTAGGAGCCAGGCCTGGTCTGGTTTTGCCCAGAAGAATGTCAATGGCAATTAGTATCTGTTACTTAGAAGTAGGAACTGAATCCCTAAGTGCTGACGTAGGCTACGGACAAAGGCAGTCTGGCTCGTTGTTCCTCACGGCCCAGTTATTCAATTTTCACTCCTACACAAATATGGCCCAGGTTCTACAGAAAAATTAATGAAAGGTTATAGCTCAAAGATACTTGAGTGGAGGGGATGAAAACCATGAGAGCCCACCAGACTAGAGAGTCATGAGTTGAATTTTTCCAAAACATCCAGGATACCTAGCTCCTGAAACCTGTCAGTGACCTTGTTTGGAAACAGCATCTTCGAAGATGTTCACTTCAGCTAACATGACGTTATTCTGGAGCAGACTCGGTTCTAATCCAATCTGACTGGTATCTTTGCAAAAAGAAGAGAAACACAAAGAGACAGTGACGCTGACAGATGAAAGACAGCCATGTAGGGACAGATGGGTGCTGTGCCTACAAGCCAAGGAGACCCAGGACTACACAAAGTTGAGAGGGATTTAAAAAAAAAAAAAAGACTTTTGTTAGAACTCCAAGAGAACATGGACCTGCTGACCCAGCATGCCTGTGATGTTCAGCCATGCACAGGCTCAGCCTTTTTTCTGGCCACAAAACTGAGTCTCAGGACCTTCCCTGCAACCTTCTCCCACAGTTCTCGCTCTGCATCTCCACCAAAGGAGACAAGATGAAGCTTCCCGTCTCTAAAATCAGAAAGCACTCCACTCAATTGTCTTGCCAGTGCCTGGCAAATACTGGGGCTTTGTGCCAAAGTGCCATTAGAAAATGATGTTTGGGGTTGTCTCATGCAGTAAGGCCTGACCACTACGCCATAGAAAGAGGCCCACAAATGCTGTTTCCAGTGCAGCCAGGGCCTACAGGCATACCCAGGATTCACAATGGGGTTGCTAGAGGCAAAACAGAAGACCTGGAGATGCCGTATGCCTCCTGGGTCACCCTTCCTCCCAGGGAGCTTGGTCTCTTACATAGTATACAGAGTCAGGATAACCTCATGCCTAAGGGCCCAGTCCCAGAGGGTGGTTCCGTGACAGATTATCCTACTTACCTAAGGCTCCTACAGTTTGTTTGTTTTTAAAGTCACAGTGGGAATTTTTTAAAAACAAAAAATTATTTTCTCACAGTTCAGAGGCTAGCAGTCTGGATTCAAGGTAAGATGCTGGCGCAGCACTTCCCAGTCTGAGAGAAACCATCCCCTAGGGGCAGCGCATCAATCCAAAAGGAATGAGGAAGCAGATACCTATACTTTATTCTGGGTTGGGCAAAGGGGATGCAGGGGGCCAGGTGCTGAGTACTTGTTTTTTTTCCCTAAAGACAGGCAGTGGGTCAAATAAGTTTAGGAAGAGGGCGGTTCTTCTTTGTCCATGTCAACTCTTAGTAACCAACCATCCTTGGGGTTGCTGCACTTCCAGATGCAGCTGCCACCTTCATGCGATCTCACCTCCTGCTCCTATAAATTCCTAGGTCTATTCTACTCTGGGTATAACTCTGAAGTGATTAGTCCGGGTAACTGGGTTAGTCTGGGTTGACTAGAGAAAAAATCCAGAGACACTCATACGTCTGTAAAGAGAACTTTATATAAAAGAGCAATTGTACATTAAGAACACATCCCAGCCCAGTCTAGATCAAGTCCGATATTACCCCATATGCCAATACTAGTCCATAAATTCATCTTTAGACTCACACGGCCATCAATGATGCTGTGTGAAGGTCACAGGCCAGTGGGTGGAAAGTCTTGTGGATCCAGTGTGGTAGAAGCATCTCAGAACTGGCATGGGTCTCCAGGAGTCTCCTCCAGTTTCAGGGCTTTGGCTGCATCATATAGCTCCATGTTGCTTGTCAGCAGGAAGACGAAGCACAGAGAGAATATGTCTGGCCTCCAGTAAGCTATTTTTCTCTTTTTGCACCTCCAAATCGGGTCATCAAGGTATGACCTGATTGACAGGCTAGACTCCACCCCTATAGCCTAGTTAACAAGTTGATACCAGATTATGTAACTGCCACATCAATTGGATTGAACAACAGAACTGTATTGGAATGAGTAAGATATGTCAATAAAAATATTATTTAAAAAATGTCCATGCTGTTAGAGAAATCTCAGTCAATTATGTTTATGCTGCCTGAGCTGGAAACTGGTGTGTTGTTAGCTACTATCAAGTCCAAATCCCATGCAACATGGGAGTGGACCCCTGTAATTCAGAGGGTTTTCATTGGCTGGTTTTAGAGGTAGATCAGAAGACCTTTCTTCCTCCCACATTTTAATCTGGAAGTCCCACTGAAAGCTGGTCAGAATTAGAGCAACAGGAAAGGATTGTGGATTCAGGGAGATACTGCCAAAGACAGTTGTAGTGTAACAAGTTCATGTCCATCTTTCTGTGGACCAGGTGACACCATTCAGTCAAAAGTAATTCTCTTGATATTTTCTATCACCTGCCATCGGGTCCCAAGCTCCATAACTCCACTGCTGAAGCTCTCTCCACTCCACTGCTTTCTTTCCTCCTCCGCTGCTGCGTTCTCAGTCCCAGGTGCTGACCATCACTACTCTCACCAACCAGGACCTCAGTCCTCCGATCTAAAGGCCTCCTTCTCGATCTCCCTGACCAGCCAATTCACCCAGCTGCCAGGGTGAGCTTCCCTATCATGCATACAATCAAAACACACTTCTGATAACGGATCCTTCAGTGCTCACCTGACCTTTCCAGAACCTCTAAATTCCTGACTCCAGATCTAAATGATTTGCCCTTCCTAGGCTCTTGACTCTCCTGTCCTTGACCCCTACACAATTCCTAAATCAATCGGTTTGTTTCACGCATCGATGTATAACTTGAATCCTTCTCAAAATCTTTCCTGGCCAAACCTTGTGCCCAGTGTAGAAGTGATCAGTACATTCCTTGAGAGGCCTCTTTGACCTGGACATTCTTTTTGTGTGTGTGTGTGTGTGTGTGTGTGTGTGTGTAGCATTGTCTGGCTCTCATTATTCCTTGTTTTTCTTCTTTCTCACATTGTGAGCAAGCCCATCTTATTTTCCATCCTAACCCCAGCACAGGGCATGCAGAAACTACACAAATGCCAGACAAGTTCACGGAAAGGGGCCGTTTAGAATGGCAGCGTGAGACCCACCCATGACCCATTTCTCCAGATTAACATCGAGGGTGGGCTCCTTGATTTTCCATAGGATGTGCCACCAGGTTGCTGACCTCAAACGGATGTTGGCTGAAAGCAGAAAACACTAGAACGATGTTTCCTTGGGTTTCATTGACCTTGAAAAAGCAATGGACTGTGTGGGTCATAACAGACTATGGATAACCTTGAGAACCATGGGAACTCCAGAACATTAATCACGCTCATACAGAACCTGTACATAGACCAAGAGGCAGTCGTTTGAACAGAAACACGGGGATTCTGTAGAAAAAGAGGAGGGATATACAAGTAGAGGCTAGACTACTACCCATGAGGTTGGTACCCAAACCCTAAGTCATTTTGGAATAAAAACTTGCAATTTACTTCTGAAAAATCCATCATTGAAGAACACTAAGGAAAACATTCTAATCTCACACATATCTATGATAAAGATACTGCAACTGCTATCTGTAGAAATAAATTGTGATTTAGAAGCACTCTTATACAATAATCTGTTACACCATGTGAGCGAGGGGAGTTTACTTAACATCACAAGTCTCTGCTACCTCATTTATGAAATGAGGTCACCCACCCCTTGTTTCACGGGACTGCCACAAGGCCTACGCAGAATAATGCAGGCAAGCCACCTGGCATCATGCCGGATGAGTTACAAGCGCTCAACAAATAGCTAGTATTATTATTGTTGTTTTTAATTATAGACCAAACATTGCAGTTGCTCTTTATGAACCTAGATGGAAGATTTCCCATTATTTCCCCATTATTCCAGTCATTGGAGATATTCGGGATTGTTATCTATCAAATAAGTGAACTATTTTTAAGACAGTTTTATTGGCATGTAATCCACCTATCAGGCACTTCAGTGGTTCAAGTACACTAAGAAGAGTTGTGTAATCATCAGCACAATCAATGTTAGAGCACTTCCTTCTACGTATCACTTCCTGTCTGACTTGGCTGGTTTGCAGGGCAGGCATGGAAGAGCCATCTCTCTTCACTTCCTGCAACCTGCACGCGCCGTCAGCAGGCCACTGATTGTGGAAATGTTGAAGAGGGCAGGGCGAACCCTAAATGATGGGCAGCAGTCAGTGAATCCCTGTTTGGGTGCATCCATGTGTTTAAATAATATGTCCATCTAAGGATTCTGCTTAAAATTCTGTTTCCGCCGTTTTTCCACAAGGACATCCTCTGGTGCCTCAGACAATTTTGAATGTTCTGTTTGGGTCATCTTCGCCCCCTCGTGGGTTCAGATCTTTTCTAAATCTGAACTTGTCCACACTCTCCGTGTGTGGCCTTATTGGTGTATACCAGGGTCACCCAGAGTGGGCAATACTGCCCCGAGGGGTAGCTGGAGCCATCCAAACTGATCAAGCTTGCCGCCATCTCGATGATTCTGACTCACAGAAGCCCAACAGCACAGGGGAGAGCTGCCTATGAGGGAGTCAGACATTGTGGCAGGGGACTGAAAAGACTGCTTCTCCTGTGGGGAGGCTGCTGATGCTGCACTGGCGACCTCAGTGACAGCAGGCCAATGGGCAGGGTGAGCACTATGCACCCGGGTCTCCTAGAATGATCAGTCTCTCCACTTGATTCTGGATTATGGCTAGCGTACAAATGGTTTCAATTGCCAGAGGGTGCTGATTAGTGGGATTTTCTTCCTGAAAAGATAGTGGTAGGCCAAACATGTTTGGGAACCTCCGATCTATTCAAACCTCCCCTATGTCCTTTACAGGCACTGACCCTTTCACTACTCAGTCTCTGCAACTTAACAAGTCACCTTCCTTTATTGTCTCACACACACACACACACACATACACACACACACACACAAGTTGTCATGTCTTTGGGCTTCTTGAGGTCTGCTTTTGCCAGGCTTAGGGCAGGCATGTACTTGTTCAACCTCCCCTGCCCAGGTACAAAGACTAAAAGGCCTTTGGGGCAGCCTGTCATCCACTGTCAGGAACAAAAAAGAAAGATGTTATATGTGACGTCCGGTAGATGATCTGCCATCTGATGCCTGGTATCGGGGATCCGGAGATCTTTTGATCTAAGTTTATGAGAACTGTGTCTATTGTGGAATCACCCTTGTCAATCTAAGGTCCCCAAGAGTAGGAGTCCGTGTGACTGGTGAACAGGACAGTCAGCCTTGAATGCCGGCTCTCACATTGGCCCTGTTTATGTTTAAAACCAAAAAAACTAAGCTAATTAATTCTTGTTCCTAAAAAACCAACCAAACAAATACACTAGTGACTTTGGTCTGAAGAGATGTTTTATCTACATTAAAAAGATTAACACACTTTATATTTCTTCATTAAGATTCTCGCAAACTCGATCACTCAGAAATGGTGTGCTGTGAGACTTCCAGGAAGCCGAGAGAGTTCACCTGAGGTGCGCGTAGCACTGGGGCTCTGTGACCAAGGGCCGTTGTCTGCCGACAAGCGGGTCAGCAAGTACCCCACAGATGTTAATGCCCTGCTTTCGATGCCGGCTCTTCCATATCACCCAAACATGTTTGTGATCGTCTCCTCTTTTTATTCATTAATATAAAGCCATTTACTTTCTCTAATTTGATTATTAGTTTTATGTTATGTTTACAAGTCAACACAAAATGACCAGGAATTACCCTGTGATCATTTCCTCCAGTAATTAATCTATCTGCAAGACGGTGCTGTGTTGAGCACTAAAATCCAAGTTAACCAGGACTCTGGATGGCGCTCCATCAAAACAACATCATTAGTAAAGTGGTCCGTGGTCAAAAAATTTGTAAATCCCAGCAGTAGGGGTGCTTCTAGTCTGGGTAAAGGCGATTTGCCCACCAGCCACCACCCCAGGATAGCAATGACCTTGGAAAAGAAATCAGGATTCCAGATCTTTCCAGAATGCACCAATCGTCCAAGATAATGCATCCTCCTGTTAAAATAAAAACACAACCAACTGTATATCTCACTCCTTGCCGCTCCATGTCCCCTTCCTATGTGTGTGCACTAACCTGACTCTCATCTTCCAAGCTAATCCCCAGGAGCCGCTGCTCTCCTGATCTCAGTGTGGCCAGCCTGTCACGTCAGCCTGCACAGGCTGCTCTCCTGGGCTCAGCATCCCCTGGTAAATGCTGCCTTCAAGCCTGAGAGTCTTCAAACGGCCTTAAGGATGAGCACAACCAGAAGGCAGGAAACCTCACTTGCTCATCAGATTGGCCGTGTCCACCACGGAGCTGACTAACCAGTGTTGGGACATTAGGAACACAGGCTCACCAAAGGGACTATCTCCCTTCTCCTGTCCCGAAGGTCACTCTTGGTGGAGTTGGCCCCAACTTTTGGGGTCCCCGTGTATGGCAGAAGAGAACGGCCCCCCAAAGGACTTCAATGGCTGCTTTGGGGAAGTACATGACCAGTCTTTTCTTTCAGGGCCCTTTGGGTGTTCTCAAATCTCCAATCTGGCAGTTAGCAGTCAAGAACCTAACCATTGGCATCCCCCAGGGAGGCATTTTAGGTTCGCGCATTTTTTAAGAGCACTTGCAGGCAGCTGAAACCATTGCTGTTCTTCTCTGGCACAGTCCAGCAACCAGTGGGGTAGCACATGGTGTCTAGGAGGCTGCATAGCGGGACAGGGCTGTGGGCTTTGCAGCCAGCCAGGCTGCTGAAATCCTAATGTGTTCTTCTTGTGTGTTTGATTTGGAGCTGGACCCCGCTTTGAATGCAATAAAAGTTTACATTTAACCTTATATGCTAAAGTTGATATGAAGTTTAAAGAAGACTACAGTTGTAAAAAGGCTTGGGAAAATGGTCAGAAGATAATAGGTGTCAGTAAATAGTTTATGGCCATCATAATGCCTACCCTCTGCCATCAAGTTGATTCCAACTCAGAAGGAGCCTACAAGGGGCTGTTGAAGTCACAAATCTTCATGGAAGCAGACAATCTCATTGTTCTCACTCGAAGCGGCTGGTGGGTTAACTGATGCTCTGGGCATGAGCAGCCCAGCCACAGTACCATCGGGGATTCTTACCCTAAGCCTCCCCATTGTCAAATACAGGTGCAAGCAGGCGCTGTTCCAGGCAGGTCACTAAGTGAGTAGTGGGGCAGGTGCAGGGATGCTCTCGGCAGACCCAACCATGTGTACGATTAAAAATGTCAGGCCTGCAATAGACATCTCCGTAACCTAGATTCCGCCCAGGAGCAGTGAGTTTTTCGATTCTGAAAGAAGGAAAACTCTGAAAAATGAGGAAATAATTACTATGCAGCATTTCTAACAACACAAAATGAGCAGCGATCCCATTGCTCCCCCTTGCTCAGAGAGAAGCAAGGCACTGCACATACTGAAAAGCCACGGGACCTCGCTTTGTGCACATCCACACCAACAGCAAGGAGTAGCAGGCTATCTGTGGACCCGGCCACAATCTTCTAAGTCCCAGGCAGAACAATCGTTAGCAAACCACCACTAGCCTCTCCAATGAAGACCTAAGAGACCATTAAACCTCATGAAGGCTGGGCGGCAACATACTGTTATGGAGCCTGGTAGAACCCCAGCTAGACACCTGGCTACTCACTACACTGAAGGATGGAAGTGAGGGATTATGGCTATTCCAGGACACGTACTAAAGAGCTAAGATCATGTTGGGCCAAAGAGCGAAGCAAGCCAGGAAATTCACCCCAAATCATATTGCCAACCCAGGCTCCCAAAATACTTGGGGTTGCCCTTCTTGTCCTCATTGGCTACATAAAGTGAAACCATCAATAAGTGGTTCAGAGATGGACTGCTTTCCAGGCCCTTCAGCAACTTTCCCACCTGTGGTAGTTACATAATTTCATGTCAACTTGAAGATACTAAAATGTAGGAGTGGAGTCTAGCCTGTCAATCAGGTCACAGGCTAATTGTGGCCATGGCCTTCTGATAAGGAGAGTCCTGGGAACCTCCCCACCTCCTCTCTGCCTTCACCTTCCTGCTGGCTGATGCTAATGTTGGTCAGAGCCCTGTGATGCAGCCACTGCCATTGGATCCACAAGACTTTGTACCCCTCAGCCTGTGATCTTCCTGCATCCTGTGCCTGTGTAAGTCTGACGAGGGACGTGTGGACTAGGATCGGATTTATGGACTAGTGTCAGCCTTAAGGACGTGATCTGGACTGGGTTGCGATACTTTTCTGCTATACAGCTATGTCTAGATATAAAGCTCTCTCTTACACATATATAAGTGTGGTAGTTACATAATCTCGTGTCCACTTGAGGATATTAAGAGTGAAGGGGTGGCGTCTAGCCTGTCAATCAGGTCACAGCCTGATGATGCCTCCTTGTGGACATGAACTTCTCATAAGGATACTGGGAACTGCATCTCTTTCTCCCTGGTGGGTGGGGGGTGCCATACACAAACTCTCTGTTCCCTTTCCTGCTGTTGAGACATTCGGGGAGCCCCGTGGAGACCTGCACCGGCACTGAGATGCTTCCATTACCACTGGAACCACAAGACTTTTTACCCATCAGCCTGTGATCTTCCTGCATTCGGAATCGTTGCATGTGCTGCGTGAATCTGAAGAGGAATTTATAGACTAGTGTCAGACATATGGGCAAATATCAGACTTATGGACTTGATCTGGACTGGGCTGGGATGTTTTCTCAACATACAATTGCTCTGTGGTATCAAGCTCCTCTTAGACACGTATGAATGTCCCTGGATTTGTTTCTCTAGTCAACCTGGCTTAACACAATGAGTGTCATCAGATTAATTTCTCTAGTCAATCCGGACAAACACACCACCCATTTAGTGATCAAAGAACTATCCCATAGTTATGCCCTATAAGTCTAGGTTCAACACCAAGCAGATAAAAATGCTATTCTGCTTACCATGTGATCATCTTCCAGGGTAGGCAAGCCTAGACCCCAAAAGACAGACTAGTCAAAGGTTAAACACATATTGCATTTATTTTTATTTTCTCCAAAGCAATGTATGTACCACAAAGAACACGTTTGATCAACTGCACAGTGAAAGCAACGCAAAATAAATTAGAACAAGGACTGAGGGGAATGTGGTTGTGCAAACATAAGAATTAATAGCCTTCATCTTCCTGTCAGCAAGAGCGAAAAGGGTGACACATTAGTTACATAGATTACACTGTCAGGGAGGAGGAAGCAGACAGTCACTAAATTTTGAAGGATAGCCCTCTGTATTGCATAATGGACAATTTCTCCGGGAGCAAAAGCAAAGACTTATGGGGATTCTGTGAGTCCCTTGGAATGCAGGGCCATCCCAGCCATTAAGCACTTTCATTCTGATGGAAAGAATGCTCCCTTAGTCACGATGCTCCCGTTCCAGCCACTTTTGTGCAGAACACAAGCTGTCCCCATGCGTTTGGTGGTCTTGTTAATGCACAGTTTCACTTTCACCCCTATCATAATCGTCTACAAACACTGGCGCTTCAGCTTATGGGGAAAGAAGCGGAGGCTCGGAAACTTGAAACGTCTTACCCACAGTTGCAAAGCCAGTAAACAATAGCGACTCTATTTCTGAATGATGCGCTTTCATAACAACGTCAGCCTCAAAATGGTGGCAAATCCTACACGACGTGTTTCTTACAGTACCGTTGAGAAAGCGGCTAGTGCACACTGGACTCTGAAGTGTCTAGGGACGTTCTGGAGTTCAAGTGCAGAGCGTTCTGGTGGCCTGGCTCCCCACAAGGGGAAATAGGAGGACCAATGGGTGGAAATGGACAGAGGGGTCCCTGTGTGAGACCTTGGCTCTCCCCTCAGCCTTCCCAGCACTCAGGGTTTATCTGAGCCCCGGGAGAACCCTTCACCTGGCGCATCTCTGTTACACAGTGAGTTCCTTCAGCTGCCTCTGAGCTGGTCTGCACTCATCCATAATTGTGAAACACACACACACACACACACACAGGCTCTGCCCAGCACTAGATCAGCTTCCCATGAAAACATAAACTGAGTGTGTAGGTGCTGCTGAGAGCACTCAAGCTTCAGCTCTTTAATTTCAGGAGAAAACCCAGTTGTTCCGTCCTCATCATCTTCCAGTTACGTCCCTGCCTTCTTCCTTTCAGCACCACCCATCTCCTATACCTTCAATGGTTTAAAGCCAGCTCATTGCCGGGTGATCCCAGGGCACTAAGCAGAGCTCCCAGTGGAAGATATTGGTCAGCCCAGACAAAGGCCCTGGGCTAAACGACTGACAAGGGGGTATTAAACAGACAAAAGGAAGGCCATTCCCCAAGTGGGTCAAGAACAGAGCTTTGTCTGAACACGGTGTAGTGAACTGACTGCTGAACCCACAGTTCCAAGATAAGGCTTCATCCAGATCCTACAGCAGCTGTATAGTAATGGCAAGGACTTGGGAAGATCATTGACTTCTATGCACCCAATTGTCCTCCTCTGTATCATATAAGAGACTATTGGATCTTTTTCTCTTTCATTTTTTCCAATAGTTTTATTGAGATCTATATCACATCTCGCACACTTCCATAGTTCAGTTGTATTTAAAAGGAGTTGTATGTACGTCACCACAATCAGTTCTAGATCGAATATCAAATCTTATCTTACAGTGAAGATTTGTGGAATCATAACTGCACAAATCCATGTGGGTATCAGGAGTGAATAGTGTTTCCTCCCTCCATTTGGGTGAGCCCTAGGCCTGGGCACCTCCAATGGGCATTCTGTTGCCTCTTACTGAAGCTTTGGGACAAGGGGAAAATATCAGGGTAAATCTCAGGAACTCGGTAGTGGACGGTGAATCATGACCACAACGAATCCGGAATGGCCAACCTGCCCTGTGTCCAATCACTGAAATAAAGTTACTGCTGAGAGCCAAGGTGATGGTCATGCCGCTCCTCAACACGGAAAGTTAGGCGCATTCCACTTGAAGCACACATCCTCAGTTGGATACGTATGGTGAAAAGAAAAGACCTATTTTTTAGTTTTGCTCTCTGTTGTCTCTCCTTTTTAGCAGAGGACATGAAGCACAGTTACTCCACATACGTTATCAGCTTTGATAAAGGGGTTGGGGGGTGGCAGAGGTCTGGAAGCAGCTGACTGCCTTGGACCACCCATTTCACATAGCCTTTCTGGCTTCTGGCGGGAGCCCTGGTCCCCACGATGAACTCCAACAATGGGCATTGTACCATTCTCCTTCAATTTGTGCCAAACCCCATCTAAAATCTGTCCTCCTAACCCAAGGTTCTGACAGACCATGCCCCTGATGCCCAGTGCCCCTCGATGGAAGCCCTGTCTAGAGGATGCAGCCTTCTCATTTCTTTATCATCTTTCTTGGTTTTCTCTATTCCAAGCACACCTGTAATCCCCTTACATTTGGCCAATGCTTTCTCTTTTCAAAAAAAAAATTTAATTCAGCACCTACTAGGTGTCAGGCAATGTCCTAGGCATTGAGGGTACAACCAGTGGCACTTAGTCTAGGTATCCCAGGAGGGCTACACATTGTCCAAGGAGCCCCCCTGAAGTACCACACTCCTCTCACCACCTAGACAGGTCGTCCTGGACATATCCCCCAGACTATCCCAGTTCACAGTCTCAACCCTGCCTGCTCTGTCTCTTCAGAGCCTAAGCCAGCATCAAGCAAGTCCCATATCCACAGATGCAACCTCTACACACACACACACACACACACACACACACACACACACACACACACACACACACACACACTGCAGTGTAACCTCACTCAGATCTGGCTGCCTGGCCTGTAGGAGAGACAAGAGACTAAGCTGGCTCTTATCCGCCTCTGTCTCGCATGATGTCAGGTCTGCAGGAGGAGAAGAACCAGACAGTGCCTCCACTACAAATTCTGACAAGTCCAAGGTGTTGTCTCATCCGCAAAGCATTAATTTATCTCCTGTAAAACAAGCTCAACACTCACCTTACAGGGACATGGTAGAAATAAAATGAGATGGTGTAGGCTTAATGCCGGACACAGCGTCTATTATGGTCCAAGGTGCTCAATCAATCATCTGTTTCATAAAATTACAAAATGCTTAGCATGACCCGCGGGAAAGGTTTGCATACTTCCCAGGGAGGGTTAGCTTGCATGCAAAGCAGGTACCAAGAAGCGCAGAGTAAAGCCACGCCTCCATGTTTGCAGCAACCCAAATTTAACCGAGACAAGCCTGGGAGGTTTGAAGTTGTCTCAGCCTCCTTATGCCTGAAAGGCAGTTGCCTGCAAATAGCAAGCCCAGGATATTTCTAAATGGAATGTCCTAGGAAAGTCCTTGGTAGGCATTGATGTAGTCGGTTCAAGGGGGCATTGATCAAGTCGGTTCAAGGGACATATACATGTATGTCCATAGGCACATATGCATCAATATGGTGCTGTCTGAAATACGTGTGCATGCTGCTAGAGAAATGACATGAACCACAGAGACTGACACGGGGACAAATTGAGGAGAGCACCATAGTAGTAATCAGGATACAGGAAGTGGTGTGGACGTGCTTAGCATCACTGCCGAATCCTTTCTGCAACATACACCTCCACCCACCGAATGGCCAGCTCCAGCCAATGGCAGTGAGAACCAGACCAACAGAGGTGGGAGAAGAAGCAGGTCAAGCAGGTTTCCGAAATAGCCCAGTCTGTGTCTGTATCAGAATCTAAAATACATCCATTCTTCACTTATGCAAGAAGGACTTGTTATGGTGGGCTTCCACTGCGTCCGCCCATGGCTCCTAGCTGCCGCAAGCACAATAGAAAGAAGCATTTCTCAGTCTTGGCGCTAGCCCCGTGATCAGCTGTGGTTGAGATCTTTAAGGTACAGAGCATTTCCATAAACTAATCTGGGAAGTAGAGCATCCCATTTTTCTTCCTGGTTCACCCCAGTGTGGAAGCTCATGAATACAATGCTATGCATCACCATGGCCGCACGCAGGCAACAGCCACCAGTGAGGTTCGGGAGAGAGTGATGTACTGGCTGGGAAGTTAACACATTCATTACCCAATCAGGCTAGAATCTGTCCAAGGAATCACTGCTGCCCACACAACAAATATCTATTAAGTATTTATTCGATACAATTAAGTGCTCTAGGTACTGAAGAAACTTCAAACAACAATGCGTCAAATGTTTCCGCAGCCCATGGAGAATCATAGCCATTTACTCAGTTCACCCAGCACGGCCAGAATTCTGCCCATACCTCTTACGCAGTGCTCTTGGCGAAGCATCCTCGGCCTGACCGTGGTTGCACCTAACCATGGGGCAGATTCTCAGGCATGGGTTTCCAGGTGTGTGCTGAAGAAAAATACCCTCTCTGGGAGTGCACCCTAATCAAGTCTCTGCCCCCTATTTAGGGCCGGTCGCTGGGTGACATTCCAAGCAACCAAAGATACTAGGACACCTACTCCATGTCCAAGCCTCAGAATCGCCCCCCAGCTTTTCCCCTCCCAGTCAACCAGCCTGGCTTTGGACAGTTTTTGTCCCCACCTTCTCGGGCCTCATTTGATAAGGACCAATGGTGCATTACTTCCTCTCAGTCTCACCTCCATCAACCTTCCCCACGCACTCCCCACCTCAGGGCCTCCACCTGTGTTGTTCCTCCTTACTTGAAATCCTGGGATGCTCTTCCATCTCTGCCATATACTATTGTTCTTGTCTGCCTCATCCAGCAGAACCTCCATGGAGGCCTTCCCAGACCCCGCATCAGAATTACGTATCCTTGTAACTCTGACTCTCATCCCGAGCATCTTCTTCATTCACGAGCATGGTACTGTGACTAGTTCGTGTTTCCTCACGAATATCTATCGCCACTACTTATTCAGAAGATGACATGGAACGAGGGCTATCACTGGTTGTATCAGATGGATCTTGGCTGAAAGCAAGGAATGCCAAAAAGATGTTTACTTAAATTTCATTGACTATATGTAGATCATAAGCAACTCTGGCTAATTTTGTAAAGAATGAGAATTCTGGAATACCTCCTTGTACTCGTGCAGAACCCGAGCACAGACCAAGAGGCAGTAGTAGTTCAAAGAGAATAAGGAGACTCTGCATGGTTTCGATCAGGAAAGGTGCGCATCAGGGCTGAATGCTTTCACCACACTTCTTCAATGTGTATGCTGAGCAATTCGTCAGAGAAGTTCCACTGTACAAAGAACACAGCATCAGGATTGGAGAAAGGCCCATAACAACCAGTGACGTGAAGATGTCACAACCGTGTTTGCTGAAAGAGAAGAGGATATTACTTTGAGGACTAAGGTACTGCACTCAACCATGGGATTCTGAATCGCCTCGTATGCATGTGAGCGCTGCACACTGAATAAGGAAGACTGAAGAATTGATGTGTTTGAGTTTTTGTGCTGGCCAAGAATACTGAGAGTACCACAGACTGCCAAAAAGCAAACAAATCTATCTGGGAAGAAGTACGGCCAGAATGCTCCTTAGAGGCCAGGATGGCGAGACTCCATCTCACATATTTTGGGCAGGTTATTAAGAGAGACCAGTTCCTGGAAAAGAATGTCTTGATCGGTAAAGTGGGGGGGGGGGCAGCAAAAAAGGGCCAAGTCCTCAAGGAGGTGGATGGATTGACACAGTGACTGTAACAATGGGCTCAGTACAAGAACAATGGGGAGGTTGGTGCAGGGCCCCTGGGTCTTGGTTTGTTCTATTGTGCACAGGGTCACTGAGTCAGAACCAACTCGACAGCCCCTAATCAGAACAATCAGTACTGGCTGCAAGTCAGATGGAGAAAACCAAAATCTTTATAAGAGACAACATAAGATGAATGGAGAAAAGATGGATGTTTTCAAGAAGTTCATATTACTTGGCTCTAAAATCAACCCTCAGGAAAGTAGCAGTCAAGAAATCAAGCCATGTATATTGCACTGGGAAAACCTGCTGCATAAGACCTCTTCAAATTGATGAACACGGAGGTCACTTTGAGGGACTAATGTGTGCCTGACTCAAGCCATGCTACTTTAAATCACCTGATATGTATGTGAATTTGGACGATGAATACGGCAAACAGTGAAATAACTGATGCATTTGAATTATGATGCGGACAAAGAATATTGAAAGTGCCGTACGTGCAAGAACAATCAAATCTACCATGAAAAAAAATGTGCATCCAGAACGTTCCTTAGAAGGGAGAATGGTGAGACGTCGCCTCGCACAATTTGGACATGTTATCCATATCCATAGTTTGCTACGGTCCACCCAGAGGATGGCACGACTTCACCTTGCACACTTTTGTGCATGTTAAGATAGAAGATCAGCACAAAATGGAAAACTCCCGGTAAGATGGATTGAAACTGGCTGCGACAATCGGTTCCCAGAGCAAACTGTGAGGGGTACAGGACTAGACAGTGTTTCATTCCGTTGGACACAGTGGTGCGGCGTGTGAGAGCACACATAAATACCCAAAAAAACAGTCACTCCTAACTGAGTCCTCCGCTCAAAAAGAAAAACATCACATTGCCGTCAAGTCAAGGCTGACTCACAGTAACCCTATACGACAGGGTAAAACTGTCCCCAGTGAGTTCCTGAGACTGTAACTCTTTACATGAGCAGAAAGCCACATCTTTCTCCCTCAGAGTAGATGGTGGTTTCAAACTGCTGACCTTTTGGATCATAGCCTAATATGTAACCACTACTCCACCAGGGCTCCTTAAAACTTTCCACAGAGGAAGGTCAAAGTTTAGGTTTGTTCGGCACCAAACCCCCAGCGTGCAATGCAAATTGGGGCTCAAAAATGGTTGTGAAATGCACAGAAAGAATGGAGTCAATGTTAGACCGTTTCTTCTACTTGAACCTTCAAGGTTTTCATCTAATTCCTATTCATTCTTCAAAGTTCAGTTCAAGGGTCTCTTCTCTTCGGACCTCCTTCCACACCCTGCTGGATTCAGCTGAAACTCTGCTCCTCAGCCCAGTGCTCTCACAATCACCTGGACTTTCCTCCATGGTAGCAAGCATCCCGTGGAGGTGCAAACACGGATTCATCTGTCTGACGCTGCAGGGCAGTGACTTCATCTGACTTTGTGTTCTTAGGACCAAAGACAGAGCTCAAAGAAAAAAAAAGTTGAATGATAGAATGTATGAATTAATTAAGTAAATATGCAAAGAGGCTGTTTTAAGATGCTGTCAGGAAGTACTGTAACCATTAACAGATGGATCATTATCAAATGGATCTTTCTAGAAGCCTCCTCATTAGTTGGGCCCTCCTGGGTCCCTGCATTTGGTGGTGACGAAGGACACTAAGTAGAGGAATGGCAGTCTGTTAAGGGACACTTCTACCCACAGTAGACTCCAATGTTGACCCGGCCCTGTGTCTGCGCTGTGGGGTCCACCCCCTAGAGGTGACTGAAGCATGAACTGGGCGGTGCTACCTTTAGGTCTCAGTAAATGTGTGGGCACGTGAACAGGACAATAGAGACTGATGGATCCCAAGCTAATTTCACGATGAACAAGCACCAGTGTCCGCCCAACCCTAAGCAGGGGGGTGGATCCAAGTTTTGAGACAGTCAAAGAGATTATATGGGTACAAGTTTAGAGTTCCTCTACAGCAGAGGTGGGGTGTCCAAGGCCCGGGAATCATCACTAGCAGCTAGCCTCACACACCTCACCAACGAGAAGTATTTCCAGCAATCACATTAAGTGGGAGTTGATTAAATGTCTAACCAGTAGAGCCCATGAAGGAGGTTATAAATATGCAAAGGGCCCTGGATATAAAAACAGTTTTATAAAGCTAATTTTCGCAAATGCTACCAAAGCGTATGCTCTGGTGATCACATTGTTCAAAATGAACTTTCAGGGGCAGTGAATTACTTAATGTGACTTTTCTAGCCAAAGTTTCTTGGTAACATGTCCTGCTAAACAACTCAACCAGGGTCATTTTTAACTGGCATGGCAACTTGTTAACTTGCTTAAAATTAATTTTATCTGTGGGATAGAAGTAAGATAGAAACCACTAAGTAAGATGTTACAGACCTGTGCAAGATAGGACCCCTGACGCATAGACTTCCTTAGGCTACCTGCATAACCACCTCTTCTCAGCAGAGAAATCAAAGTACCTTGTCACCTGGTGCCTAACCCCAAGAGGAACTAGCCTTTCAAAGTGGCATCAGTAGATTAGTCAGTAAAATGAATTCCACTTATTTACCCAGTATATATTTATTGGAGATGAGGCTTTCTACTCCCCAAAAAGAGTAACAGTCTCTGAAATCCACAAGGGCAGCTCTACACGATCCTATAGTGTCTCCATGAGTCGGCATCAATTCAATAGCTGTGGTTTTGATTTTTGAGTTTTAACACAGGTGAAAGGACTTCTAGTGGCACTGTGGGTTAGGCATTGGGCTGCTAATGGCAAGGTCGGCAGTTCAAATCCACAAACTGAGCCTTAGCAGAAAGATGAGGTTTTCTGCTCCAGTAAAGATGTTCAGTTTAGATGTGGAAAAGCATTCAGAAACATTCAACACCAATTCCTGTTTATGATACTCTAGAAGATATAAATGGAAGGAAAATTCCTCAATATAATAAAAGCTATATATGAAAAACCAACAGTCAATATGGTAGTCAATGGAGAAAACAATCCCACTGAAAAACGGGGACCAGAAAAGGATGGCCCTTGTCCTCACACTTACTTAACACTCTACCGGAGGTCCTAGCTAACAGCACAAGGCAAAGAAAGACATTAAAGGTATTCACTTAAGGAAGGAAGAGGTGAAACCATCATTATTTGTGGATGATATGATTTTATATATCATGGCAGAGTGGCAGGATACAAGATCAACATGCAGAAGTCTGTTGGGCTGCTATGCACATGGGACAGGATCACGGAAGAGGGGATCAAAAAGGTAATACCGTTCACAATAGCCAAGCACAAATTGAAATAGCTAGGAACACACTGGACTAAAAAAAAAGATTTATACAAGGAAAATGACAGAACACTATTAAAGAAATCAAGAGTGACCTCAATACAAATGGAAGAATACCCCAGGCTCCTGGATCAGAAGACTCAATATAGTAAAAATATCAGTTCTGCCCAAGGCAATTTATAAGTTTAATGCTATCCCAATACAAATACCATCCTCTTCCTTCAAATAATTGGAAGACCTGATTACCAACTTCATATGGAGAGGGAAGAGGCCCATAATTAGCAGAGAACTCCTCAAGAAGAAGAACACAGTGTGAGGGCTTGCTTTACCTGACTTTAGTAATTATTATACAGCCACAGTGGTCAAAGCAGAATGGTATTTGTATAATGACAGATATTCAGACCAATGGAAAGTAATTGAAAACCCAGAAATAAAACCATCAGCATACAGACAACTGACCTTTGATAAGGGCACAAAAATAGCTAATGGCAAGCAGATGCCCTCTTCAACAAGTAGTGCTGGGGGGGGGGGGTGGAATGGATATCCACCTGCAGAAAAATGAAGCAAGACCCTTCCTTATCTCACTCCATGCACAAGAATAAACTCAAGGTGGATTATAGACCTAGAGGTAAAACCCCAAACTATTAGGGCCATCAATGAGGGAATTGGGACCAACCAGAGAACCCTGGCGCAGGGAATACATAGGCTATCAGAAATAGGGAAGGCTATCAGAAACAGGGAAGGACACAAACACAGAGGAGGCACAGATTGACAAGTGGGATATTCTGAAGATAAAACACCTGTGTACATCAAAAGATTTCACTAAAAGAGTACTAAGAGAGCCCATGGACTGGGAAAACATCTTTAACAATGACATATTAGACAAAGGCAATTTTTACAAAAATCTACAGTACTCTGCTAGCTTTTAAAAAAGAAAAAGCTAATTGGCCAGTGAGGAAATGGGCATAAGACCTGAACAGAAATTTCAAAAGGCAGAAATCCAAATGGTTAATAAACATATGAGAAAATGTTCCTGATCTTTAGCCATAAGAGAAATTCAAATAAAACAACTAGGAGATACCACCTAACATCCTCAAAGAGAGCCCAATTCAAAAAATCAGAAAGTAATAATAGTTGGAGAGGCTGTGGTGAGATAGGAACTCTCATCCACTGCTGGTGGGCCTGTAAGTATGTACAGCTATCAAGTAAATAGATTTGGCGATACCTAAAACAGATGGAAAGTGAGATACCGATACTATGTGAGCCAGCAATGCCCCTACTGGGCATATACACAGAAGGGGCCAGACACAAACCACGGCCAGACATCTGTGCTGCAGTTTTATCGTGGTACAGTTCACAATTGCAAGAAGTTTCCATCAACAGACGAATGGATTAAAAAACTGTGGTCCCTACATGCAAAGGAGTATTAAGCATCCCTCAAAAGCAGTGATGAATCCATGAAACACATCACTGCATAAGAAGATTTGGAGGAATTTATGCTAAGTGAAGTAAGCCAAGCCAGACCCAATCCAGGGATATATCTGGCAGACAACTAAAAAGGAGGTGGGGGGGGGGGGCGGAGAAAGAGAAGACAAGGGTAGCAGTGGAACAGGGCTCTAAGTCGCCCAGGGGAGGGTGGTTTTCATACCCCCACAGGAGAGAGGGACCAGACTTCAACCTGTGTGCCAAGACATGAATGACGCATACCGCCATGAAGCAGGGAACCAACAGAAATTGCGGGGCTGGCCCCAATCCCAACTATGTGGACATCCCCTCTCCCCACTTCAGAGGACAGCACTGAAGCTACAGCTCAGGGAGAGGGGCACATCTGATCAGAGCACATGGGAGCACATGAAGAGGGAAGGAGACAGAGTAGAATACATCCTGGCCCACCAAGCCTCAGGACAAAATCCCTGTTCAGAGCAGCCAATGTATAGAGAGGACCGCCAGGCCCACCACAAGACACGATGTCTCTCACTGACCCATAACGCTACGGGGGACAACACTGGAGGCACTGTGTGGGAATTGTGCCTGATCTGACCCCATCACAGTAGGGCGAAACACTTAGGGCATGGAACAGAACAGCAAGGGGAACAAAGCAATAAAGTCTTCAGGGAATACCAAAAATAGACTTTGGGCCAGGGCATGGCACCCCATCAAACTGGACCAGAAAACACTCCTATAGGTCAACAAACAGACCTGGAACTATTTATAGGCATTGTTGTTGTTGTTGTTGTTTTGGTTTTTGTACTGTTTTATTTTGCCCTGTCTTGTTTTTAATGCTTATTATTGTCCCTGCATGTCTATCTAAATAAAATAGGTAGGATAAACAATCCAGAAAAGGAGTCACCTGTAATCTTGCCCCCTGAAGGAACTATAACCCTGGGTTTTCAATAAAGTTGGGTCTCTCTCCTGCCCTCGCGGCTGGGCTCCCCCCTCGAGGACCACCAAGCAGGGCTGAGAGAAAGATGATCCTAAGATGTCCCAAGATGGAAATCGCGTTTGGCACCCAGGTCAATGGTCACCTGGAGAAAGGGCCATGCATTTTTTTTTTTTTTGCAGAATAAAGCTGATGGACTCCCTTAGAAGGACACAACCACGTTTGGAGAAAGACGGACATGAAGAACACGAAGGAACCACAAAAGCTTCATCACAATTCTTTTTCCAGGTCACTGACACCCCGAAGAGAGGGGCTATTTGTTTATATTTTCACAGGCAAAGTAGATAGGTGGATTTCTCTTCTGCCAGCATGGCCCGGAAGAAAGGGGGGATGCTGATGCTGTGGCGTGACCCCGTCCTACTTATTGAAGCTATCCAAAATGCCAAGAAGACCTCGCAGATGCCTGAGAATGGCGATTGCTGATTGCTGAGATATTCCATTGCGAATGCTGTCTAAAGAACACTATGGGACTCTATCAAAACTGAACATTTTATACAATAGTAACTGCACTATTACTACAAACTGTTGCTTTGCTGAAAGATCAAGATTTTGGACTTGTTAAGTAATACTATCATGTGGTTGGAATGTAAAAAAAAAAAAAATCCAGAAAAGAAAACAACAGGACAAACAGTTCTAGAGGGACTTGGGAGAGGGAGAGGTGTGGGGTGAAGGGATAGTGGCTGTTAACTAACCCAGGGACAAGGGAGAAACAAGTGATTGAATAGGACAAGGAGGCCGTAGGATGCCTGGTAGGGCCTGATCAAGGGCAAAGTAACTGAGAGGAATTACTAAAACCAGAATGAAGGCCAAACATGATAATGAGACAAGAGGAAAGTAAAAGGAAATAGAGGAAAGAATCAGGAGGCAAAGGACAATTATAGAGGTCTAATTACAGGCAAATACATATGTAAATATATTTATCTATAAGGATAGGGAAATAGTTCTCTGTACATATATTTATAAGTTTAAGAACTAAGATAGCAGACAGACATTGGGCCTCTATTCAAGTACTCCCTCAACACAAGAACACTTGGTTCTAATAATCCAGCATTCCCAACATGATTGCTGAGGACAAAATGAATGCATAAGCAAATGTGGGGAAGAAAGTTGATGGTGCCTAGCTATCAAAAGATAGAGCATATGGGGTCTTACAGGCTTGAAGACAAACAAGCGGCCATTTTGCTTAGAAGCAATAAAGCCCACACTGAAGATGTACACCACCCTGTGTAATCATGGGGTGTCAATGGGATTAGGTGTCAGTCATCAAAGACTCAGAACAAAAAAGAAATCATATCTCTGTGAATGAGGGGAGTGCAGAGTGGAGACCCAAAGCCAATCTGCAGACAATTGGGCATCCCCTTACAGAAGGGTCACAAGGAAGAAATGAGCCATTCAGGGTGCAGTATAACACCGATAAAAAATACAACTTTCCTCTAATTCTTTAATGCTTCCTCCTCACCACTATCATGACCCCAATTCTGCATTACAAATCGTACTAGATCAGAGGTTGTATATGGGTACAGATAAGAGCTGGAAAAACAGGGCATCTAATACAGATAAACCCCTCAGGACCAATATTAAGAGTACCAGGAGGGGAAGGAGTGGGGAGAAAGGGGGAAGTGATCACAATAATCCACATATAACCTCCCCCTAGAGAGACAGACAAAGGAAAGTAGGTGACAGGAAGCACCAGACAGTGTAAGACATGAAAAAAAATGTATAAATTATCCAGGTTTTATGAAGGAGGGAGGGTGGGCGAGGGAGGGAAAAAAATTAAAGGACTCAAGTAGAAAGAAATATTTTTAAAATGATGATGGCAACATATGTACAAATATGCCTGACACGTGTGTATGTATGGATTGTGATAAGAGCTGTAAAAACCCCCATTAAAATGATTTTAGAAAAAGAAAGAAAGAAAAGCAATAAAGATTTTCCATTTCAGAAACTGTATAGGGTTGTTAGAGTCAGAATGAACTTGGTGGCAGTTGGTTGGTTTGTTCTTTGGTAAGACAAGCAAAAGTCTGCATTGGGCTTAGCAGAACAATCGGGGTTCTTCAGAACGCTCACTTAGGGCGAAAACACACAAAAATAAGTAAACAAAAATTATTTGTATTTCTAAGTCTTCATCTTTATAGTTTTTTGTCTTTTCCTGTTATTTGTATTTCTAAATTGCTCTCTTTATAACAGGAGAAGATAACCTATCTACAAAGATGCCATTAAGAAAATGGAAAGAAGTCAGCCAGCCAAGAGATTTCTAGGAAAAAGGAGATTTGTGTGCAAGGGTTCTGTGGTTAAAAGGATTCTGGCGCCCGAGGGAGCTGCGTTAAGAGTGGAGTGTGGCTGAGTCACAAAAACCAGGAAGGAGAGCAATCAGAGATCAGATGGGAGGATCCATCGGGCCGTGTGTGCCTAAGGAGCCTGCCTCTTATTTTGAATTTAATGAGGAAGGAACCTTTGAAAGCTTTGAAATAGAAAGTGATATGAATATTTATTATAAAATCATTTATTGAAAATCAGAACCAGTAACAATATGAAAAATGTCTCTTTCCTTAGAGTGTCTGGTAGTTTGAAGCTGCCCACTTTGGGATCAGCAGTTCAAAGCTTACCCAATGGTACCATCCATCAAACCCACTGCCATGGAATCCATTCCGACGCTTACTGATCCAATGAGACAGGAGAGAACCGCCCTGTGGGGTTCAGAGACAAACTCTTCACAAGAGTAGAACGCCGGTGGTTTTGACCTGCTGACCTTGCAGTTAGCAACCCAACAAGTAACCTCCCATTGCCACACAACAATGCTGGTGAAGAGCGTGCTTCTTAGAAGAGTCAACGCTATGAGACCCAAGGTCAAGATTTGCCCAACACCACGGATGGGAAACCTGATGAATGGAGACGGGAGACCCAAGAAGGAAATGAGGAGCGTGCTAATGTGGACATTGAAACTACTGGCACCATGGCAACCTTTGTATATGAATTATGGTATGGAATCTAATCGGCTATGTAAATGTTTGCCTAAAACACAATACAAGCTTTTAACAGGAAAAATAATAAAAGGACTTCTTGTCATTTATTCAACTCTCTTTAGTCCCAAAAGGACACCTCTAATTTTAGTGTCACTCTTCTTTATTAAAAGCCTCTTCTTAAAATGTTTGAAATACTGAATTGTATGATTTGTGGATTATATGCCAATAAACCTATTTTGTCAAGTCCTGCCTCATTTACCCTGTTTAGTGCTTCCCTCCACACCCCACTCTAGCATGACTAAAAGTTGTCTTCAGAGGCTAGGGTGGGAGAAAGTATGGCCCCCTATGAGATTTCTTTGGGTTCCCCCCTTTCATCAAGGCCTCCACCCCCACAGGCCACTGGGAAGGGCAAGCACGGAAAGACAACAGGAGCTTCTTGGTGTGTCTAATGTTGCTCAATTACCTGAGGTGCCCTGGCTTCTCACTGGCTGTCTACTTCCACCTGCTGCTGGTAGGAATGATAGATTACATGGTGTGAGGAAAGGGTGGAATAACAGATTTTCTTTTCTTTTCTTGGCTTGAGCAACTAACTGGATGGCTGTATAGGGGAGGAAGAGGGAAGGAGGAGGAACTTAAAAAGTATCTTTGGTATGTGGTCAGACCAAGGAAGCTATGAAGCATCCAGGTGAGGACAGCAGGAGGAGTCCAGGCTCAGGACCGAAGTTTGGGCTACAGAGATAAAGTATTTGGTGGTTGCTGTCAGCTGTCATCAAGTCAGCCTCTGATTCGTGGCGGCCCCTGTGTATCGTCAAACAAAATGCAACCGGGTCCCTTACTGTCTTTATGATCACACAACAGATGCATAGGGTTTTCATTGACGAATTCTTGGAAGTAGATCACCAGGCCTTTCTTCCTAATCTTCCTTAGCCTAAAAGCTTGCTAACACGTGCTCAGCATGATAGTTGGCAGATGGTCGGTGGGTGTGCGTGAGGCCCACTGGTGAGGAATTAAACCCAGGCTCAGGTATGTTGCTGTTCTTAGGTGTCATTGAGTCTGTTCTGACCCACAGGGACCTTACTGTACAACAGAATGAAACACTGCCCAGTCCGTGTTATTTTCACAATGGTTCCTATGATTGACCCCATTGTTGCACCACTATTTCGATCCATCTCATTCAGGGCCTTTCTCTCTTTTGCTGCCCACTTCCTTTACCAAGCAGGATGTCTTTCCCAGGGACTGGTCTCTCCTGATATGTACAAAATATGTAAGGGGAAGTCTCGCCATCTTTGCCTCTAAGAAGCACGCTAGCTATATTTCTTCCAAGACAGATTTGTTTATCCTTTCCACAGTTCATGGGACCCTCTATATTCTTTGACAGCACTAGAATTTAAATGCATTGCAGATTCTTCTTCGATCTCTCTTATTCAATGTCACATGCATATGAAGTGCTGGAAAACCCTATAGCTTGGGTCAAGTTCACCTTAATCTTCAAAGTAGCATCCTTGCTTTTCAACACTTTATAGAGGTCTTGTGCAGCCAATTTACCTAATGCAACCCCTCTTTTGCTCTCTTGACTGATGCTGCCATGAGCATTGATGGTGGGTGGATACAAGATCTTTGACAACTTCAAACTTTCCTCCATTTATCATATCACCTACTGTTCCAGTGGTGAAGATTTTGGTCTTCTTTACATGAGTTGTAATTGATATTTAAAGCTGCCATTCTTGATCTTCATCAGTAAGTGCTTCAGGTCCTCCTCAATTTGAGCAAGAAAGGTTATGTCATCTGCATAACAAAGGTTGTTAATAAACCTTCTTTCAATCAAGATGTTGCATTCTTCTTCATACAATCCAGTTTCTCTGACGTTCTGCTGAGCATGCAGTTTGAATAAGGCTGGTAAGAGAATACAACCCTATCACACACCTTTCTGATTTTAAACCATGCACTATTCCCTTGTTTTGTTTACACAACCAGATCCCAGACACGGAAGGGCAGAATTCGGCCATCACTCATTCTGGGAGTAATCTAATATGCAAATATGTAAAGTCACTGGTATAGATAAACATAGCAAAAGAAAAGGAGTAGTAAGCAATGAGAAGAATGCCAACATCAGAGTTTTGTAGGAGAGATGGAATCTATGGAGAAGGGCAGATGATTGAATCAGGAGGTGCTTGGGACTGATGATCATGTCAGAGAAGATATGGAAGACAGTGTTTCGGAGAGGAAGTGGTCAACATTGTCAAATGGGACAGAAGAAGCCAGCAGTTCACTGGAAACACAGATGGGATTGGCTTTAACAAACGCTGTTTCAGGAAAAGGAGAACTCAGTAGCCAAGCTACAATGGATTAAAAAAGTGAGGGGAAAAAATGGAAATGAGAAAAGGGGGACAGTACTTCGAAGGAATTATGGAGAGTTTGTGGTTCTTTTTCTTTTATGTTTCCTGTGTTTGAAATGAACTTGTTTGTCACTAGAGAATTCAAGCCCATTTCAATTCTGTTTTTCCTTTTTTTTTTTTTTTGTTCAGCCACTCAGACCAATATTTAGGTTCAAAGGATAAGAAATCTGAAGGGATTTTGTTTTGTTTTGTTTTTAAAGAAGCGCACTGTATATATTTACACAGCCCATCCTCACCAAATAAAATCAACAATAATATCACATTAAACCTTCCATAAATGTGGTTCTCTTTCCCTCTATGTCCTCCCTGCTCAATATCCTATCCCTCACCTCTCCCTGTATGTCCTCCCCCCCAATATCCCTGGCCTCCTGGTAGTCATCAATCTTTTGGCATATAAACCACATTAATATTTGCTTCTCCTTATAATAGTAGTATTATTAAATATTTATCCTTTTAAGATTGACTGAGCTTGCTAAGCATAATGATCTCTAAGATAGAGGATTCTGGGTGAAGTTTAAAGGCAAGGCAGCAAATAACTAGTAGAGAGCATGAGACGGGTCGTGGAAGAGGCGTGAAAAAGAAAAGGCAGAATCTTGACTAATGGAAGAAAAGGAATCCAGAGCTCCAGGCAGAGAAGGAAACTTCCCGTACATACTCGTGTATAAGCACATTTTTCGTGCTGAAAAACTGGGACACGGGTCAGTGGTGCCCCAGGGAGGTGTAACATCTCGCTGGGGCCCCCGAATTAATGGGAGAGTGCCCGTTATCTCACGGTGATTGCCATTTCTCTGCTGTTCATTCAAAGCCCCACTGACACTGCAGGGCTTTGAATGTTTGTTTACTCACATCTAACCAATCAGAGCCGTCCTATGACGTGTATCTTTGAATAAGCCTTTTAAAGACCGTGTGCGAAGAATGTGGCATGAATGGATGTCATCTGGTCAAGCCCAACTAGCAAAAGGAGGAAATCTCATGAAGCCTGACATAGAGTTAATAGCAAAGTGGGTTCGAGATGCATGGGAAGACATTCCAGAAGACATGGTGCGACGTGCCTTCCAGAAATGTAGTATTAGTAATGCTATGGATGGCAGTGAAGACTGCGCTTTGTATGAAAATGACAGCAGTGATGGTGATGACAGTGATCTCAGTGAGGACAGCGTCTATGATGACCTCACACCAGCTGAAGCTCTGCATTGGGATACGGATGATGATGATGAATCCAGTTTTGAAGGATTTTAACTCTTTCCATTTTAGCTTGGTTGCTGATTGAGCTCAGGGAATAGTACTCTTAAGGTATCATTGTTGATACCTTATTGTTTTTGTTGAACCTATTTTCCACTCACTGTGCTGGTTTACTAATGTTAAATGGCTTGTCCTTTTATTTATGTTTTTATTTTAAAGTAAATATTTAAATAGATTAACCTGCTGATGTCTCAATTTTTAGTAATTTTATTTTCATTTGTTTTGATTAGTGAAACTCACCAATAGCTTCTGCATTTTCCACCCTAGGCTTATACGCAAGTCAATCAGTTATACTTGGGTCAGCTTATATGCGAGTATATATGGTACTTCCCCTTGAAGGCAACAACATGGATCACAAAGCTGAAGGTTGTGACCTTGTGTTGCTATAACAGAAATTCAAAATGTGGTTGTTTAATATAAATTTAATTCTCCACAATCCAGGAGGGCACCAATACAAATTCACCACATGACTTGGGAGGAGGTTCTTCCAAGTTTATTTCAGCTTTTAGGAGCTGGAAATCCTTGAGTTCTTAGGCTTACTGAGTCATCTTCATGTATCTTTAAATAACATCTGTCTTTCTCCTGCGTGTGTCTGTCTACATGGCTTCTGATATAACTCAAATGTAATCAACTTTGGGATTCATCATACACCAGTATGGCTTCAACTTGTTGATTGATTACATTGCATTAGATATCATCATAGACATGATTCCATTCCACTATCACTGTCCATTCACAGCTATGTTGTTGTGGTTCTTGTTGTTGGGTGTCATGTAGACGATACTAATTCACAGCAACTCGTGTGACAAAATAAAACCTTCCCATGGGGTGTTCGAAGGAGTATAATCCTTAAAGAAATAGATTGGCACTGAATCACTGGGTGGATTCAACAACTATCTCTTTGATTGACACCCAGGTGTTTAACCACTGCACCACCAGGGTTCTTTTTTATCCTGCACATATAGGAACTATAAGGGTTGGGATTTCAACACATAACTTGGAAGGAAAGAATTCAGTTCATAACAGAGCGCACATGCAGCTCGGTTTCTAATTGGAGACGATGGAAATGGCGATGCCCATCCAATGGCTGAAGACTGGCAGGGATGAAAGATGGGGATCTGAGAGCAGATAACAAGGCGCAAAACAGTGGTTTCGAGAAGGGCAATGTTAACCAGGGGCCCGGTGGCTGGGAAGGAGGTGGGTCTACGGGAGGCTTATGGTGACCAGCCTAAGGGAAACCTACAGCCTGATCTTGGGGTTTACTGTAGCAGCATCGAGCTTTATCCAATGCAGGAGAGTTTCCTGGTGGCCATCACAGGATAAGCCGAGGAAATTGAGTATACCAGGGAGAGATTATTAGGAACCAGTTTGTGGAAGTGTGAGTCAGAAGACATGAAGGTGGGTTATTGGGGGAAAGGGTGGGCTTATGAAACGAGCCTGAAGTTTTCTATGAAGAGAAGAGAGTGGGGCAGGCGTTTGGGGTGAATCACCCCCACAGAACAGCGTGCTGACGGTGAAGCTAGAGTAAGGGGGTGAAGGCAAATGGCATAAACTACGAAAGGTGCTAAGAATAATGCAGGGAGAACTTAAACAGTTTGAAAGTGGTTACAGGAAACAAGATGCATTCTTCCTGGGTACAGGGAATGTGAGGGCGAAAGACCTTCAACTTTACAGGCTGTCCACAGCCGACAGCAATATGGGAGTCGAGGTAAGAAAAAGAGGAGAACAAAAGGGAACAGAAGAGGAGGGAAGAGTGGAAAAGAGGGAAGGACATTCCCTGCCCCAGCAGTGGCAGCTGCAGAGGAAATGCGGAAGGGGGAGGGAGAAGGGGTGAGGGGCGGTGGTGTAGGTTCCAATGGTGAAAAGGATGGCAGGACTGGACTTGGCAGACGTGTGGGAAGAAGGGGACTCGGTTCTGGAGATTCTGGCTCTTGTCAACAACCTCATGAATTCCAGCACGCTGCCTAACTTGGACTTTTCTAAGAGCAAGGGTTCGCTCTCTTTATATATCAGCAGACTTCTTAACAGTTTGCAAAGACATTGACATTAATCACAAGGTGTTAACGTGGCCAATAATACTCGGAAGGGAAGCTCTCTTATCCTGAGATATTTATAGCTGTCATCTCACTCCATCCTCCCACAAGCCTGCACAGAAGACATGACAGCTCCCATTTTATCTGCGAGAGAAAGATTTCAAGAAACAGGTACCCCATCCAAGCCCCACAGCTTAGAAGGTAAGAGACAAAAAGAAAGGCAAAGGAGACAATGCAAAAGAGCATCTGTTAAATTTACTGTGAACTTTCAATTTACGGTGAACGGCTACACAATGCAAGGCAATGCCGTGAGTTGGGAGTTGATTACCGGTTACCGGTTTGATTGGGTCTGGTTTGTAATGTAACAGCATGCCGCCAGCCATGCTTCTGCGCATTGTCTTACAGTCCTCACACCAAACCGTGAGGTAAATTATAATATTGTGCCCATTTTACTGATGGGGAAATGGCAGCTTCGAGAGTAACGAAACTTGCCCCAATGCAAAGCCTTTCTCCTCTGGGGAGGTCTCATCCTCAGCCATGGCAGCCGCCGGGGAAGTGGTGCTGCCAGCCCTCATAGGCACCTGTGTACTCACAGTACCCACTTACACACACTGCCCAGGTGTCCCTGCTAGAAAGAGGTACTGCATATTTTAACCTATCATCACTCTCCCCTTGCTGAAACGAACCTGGACAATGAGCCAGCTAATTGGACATTTCTCTGGTCAGGGAGCCACACACAAGAGGGAAGATACAAGTGACCAGAGAAGGAACAAAAGGAAGTTACCTCAATGGCTACATCTCCCAGCGCAAGAAGCAGGCCTTCCAGGCTGCGCAGTGACCCACATCCTGGTTCCGTGCCTCCTTGGGAACAAAAGGCAGATGATGGGTGGGCTATCCCAGAAAGAAAACAAATTTCAAGTCAAGCTGACTAGTACTGAAGTTGCCCACAGTTCAGTCCACCACTGCCAATTGCTGCACTCACTGCAGTCAGCACCACAGCTTCTCGAACCACCGGTTCTTGGCCTGGTTTCATTGAATTTATAGGAGAGTGTTGGAACAATGATACGTTGATGTTCCCCATCTTCCCATACTCTCTCTGCCACATTACCCTTTCAGATGCTTCAAATAGATGCTCCATGAAGTCAGTCCAGGTTCTATAGCTATTCAGGGCATATCTGATATTCAGAGACTATAAATATTCAGAGCATATCAGCATATTCCCTACCCAACCTTTGAGTCAGAGCCTGAGGACCAGCCCCCAGAGCACCAGGTACCCACTTCCCTGGTAACTCTATCTGGAGGCACTGAGATGGAAAAATCCAGAAGCATGTCTCAGTCAGGACAACAGTATGGAGGGCTGGTTAAGGGTGAACTGTGGGGTCCTGGGTAAACAGTGGTAGGGGATAAATGTTGTAGCTTGTCCAATCTCCCAAATTTCTCTAGGAACTGTGAGTGCAGCCTGTCTCCGGCTTCTCAGGTGGGAATTAGAGAGAAGACCTGAAATTTTAAGGAGATATTCTCCTATGCACTAGAATACCCTGCTTTTGAGTACAATTTAAAGGTTAGTGGAGCGATACGAAGCATTTAATCTGGGAGTTTTGCTCACAAGAAAAGCCGATGTTGAACTTATATTTCTAAACAGTTAAGCCACTCCAGACGTCGCTGAAACAGCTACAGGGGAAAATTAACATTTGGTTTTACGTACTTATAAATGTTTTTAAAGCACGTATTTGTGTTTTATCGTCTCCCAATTTATTTTCATGCTAGATTTTGACATGTTTAAGTTACGAGGTGATTCATCAGAAATAGAGCACTGCACCGAGGGAAATAGCCTGGCACCCGCCCACCGAAAATCAATGAAAGTCTCCCATCTAACAGGTCACCTTGCAGCCCTCCTGCGAGAACACAGTGGTTCACAGTAGGGTGCCACAAGCCAGATCTTAGAAGGAACTGGCCCTCTATCGGATTCCGCAAGATTTTATCTCTGACTAGACAAAGTGTCCTGAAGGCATGTTAGCTACCAAAAGTATTCTCTACCAATGAGCAGCTGAACAAAGTCATCGCCAACAGACAGAAGAACAGCCATTGGAGCGCTGAGCCTAGAGAGCTTCTGCAACTCGCCTGTTGGCTCGTAGTGCCCGGTGCTTCCCCCACAGGCCTCTCTCCCCTGAGCACAGGACTCCAGCACTACGGGGAAGGGCAGGTTACAAACTCCACTGAAGCGGGTCTCCAAAAACATTAAACAAGTAAGAGCCCATTTCATGTCTGATTCAGACGTAGATGTCTTGTTCAAAACTCCTGATAGGAGAGGATGGAAGCATCACACCCCGCCCTGTTTTTCTTGCAGGGAGCTGCAAGTACCTATACTGCAGGTGTCTGTCCACCCCCAGCGGAATGTGCGGAGCAGCGATGTCGGGAAGCCGAAAGGCAAGGGAGGTAGAGAGATTGGTGGGAAGATGGGGGACAGAACAGCAATTGTTCTGACTCTCGTCTACAAAGTCCACAAGAACTGGGTGCTTGGCCGTGAGGTACTCTGAACCAGGGAGCAAAGGACAGCAGATTCTTCCCTGTGTAAGCCCCTCCTCCACCTGGTTACAGTCAACTCCAAGGCTACAGTGGAGTCTGCTCCCACGGTCAGTAGCTGCCTTCCTACTCACCCTACAGCTCAAGTCTTTGAAATCACCAATATGGACTTTATTAGGGGTGAGGTTGGGTTAGTCCATGCCCGCTTCTAGTCCGTTCTGAGGATTGCCAACGGAGGCTGCTGTGTGCTGGGGGGCAAGTGCCTTGAAAAGTCACTAGCATTCACCGCTAATAAGCTATTGATTATTACAGACATTCAATAGCTCAGCCCTCAAAATTCAATAGGACAGACCTCCTTGGGGAGCCAGTTTAGGTCTGTCTCCTTCCCTTCTGATCAGGGCTGAGAACTGCTAACTGGGGTGGCATTGTTTTAATAAGTGGGCCTCTGGGGTGATAGCTGGACCCACAGTTAAAACAGAATGTAGGGGGCAGGTTCTGATTACAAGAAAGCAGACTCGTATGAGGGGTCATTCAGAATATGACCACCCCTTCCATACCGATTAGTTGAAGAACTCATGGGAACCCCTAGAGAAGTCTCCCCACAGTGGAGCCAGGAGGCAGGTCACCTAAGAGGAGACCTCTCCCCGAGCCACCACAGAGCCACTGGGGCTGTGACACCAACAGGATGGACAGATCTCGAAGAGCTTCTAGGAAGTGCCACCTCCCCTCTTCCTGAGGCAGAGCCTTGCCTGCCTCGCTTCCTAGTAATCCCAGATCAGATTTACGCAATTCTGGAAGAGCAGGGAAAAAAGCCTTAGGCAAACCTGACAAGCAACACACAGGCCTGAAGGAGCCTCAATGGGTGTAAGTGTTCCCAGTGAAAAAATGGTTACAGAAACAGAGAAAATAAATGAGTAATAACCAGAGGACAAGGAGTGTGGACGAACTGATTAGCACAGACCTTGCCTGGGGACAGTGTTTGCTCACTCAGATTGACCACCCTGGTTTGTTTGTTTGTTTGTTTGTTTGTTTGTTTGTTTCACAGTGTTTGGGTGACACTGAAAGTTTAAAACCAACATTTGGAATTTTAAAGTCGAGAAAGAAAATGAGTTATCAAAGAAAGGAAGTGAAAATATTTGGGGGGGGGGGGGAGATCAAAACCTGTACCTAAAGTTTTGTGTTGTTCTGTTTTGTTTGTTTGCAGACAGCAGTACAGGCAAAACCACCAAATACTGGGGAAAACTGAGAGCGTTAAAAATTCCAGTGCCCTCACCAAAAAAACACAGACACACAAAACACACCCAAATGAATGTGACAGAGAAAGTGAAATTATATCTAAGAATGACTGAAAAATAAAAATGAAATAAGATATAAGGTAAGAGAAGCCTAGACAAATAGCTAAATAATTTTTTAAAACATTTTATTAGGGGCTCATACAACTCTTATCACAATCCATACATATACATACATCAACTGTATAAAGCACATCTGTACATTCTTTGCCCTAATCATTTTCTTTTCTTTTTTTTAATAGCTAAATAATTTTAAGTGCAAGAAAAAATGGAAATCTAAAAAAAGAAAAAGATTTAGAAGAAACCAAATAGAAATATGGCAAATGCAGAGAACTCCAACTGAAATAAGAAACTTAATGCAAGAATTGAACAACGGATTTAATTGAGCAAAAGAAACAATTGGGGAATTTAGAATATAAAGAGTAAAAATTATACAGAGGTTGAAGATCAACAATAAAGAAGTGCAAGAAGGCTGAGTATATAGTTTAATGAACATACTGGACATTGAGAGCTAATATATGCATTGTGAGAATTCTAGAAGCAGATGAGACAAAGAAATGGGCAGAAAGAATATTTGAAGAACTAATGACAAGAAATTCACACAAGCTGGTGAAGTCCATGAATCTCTAATTCCAAGAAGCTGAAAGAACACTAAGCAAGAAAATCCAAGAGCTACGTAGTGAGACAAAGTATAGTGAGGCTTGTAAAGAGCAAGAATAAGGGGAGTACCCTAAAAACAAAGCAGGGAGAAAACAGTGATATACAAAGGATGCCCAACGATGTTAAGAGCCACTTCCTCCTCAGAAACTTTGGCGGTCAGAAAGTAATAGCACGGTTTATTTAAAGTGCTGAAGGAAAAATCCAACAACTTGTCAACCAAAACTACTATATGTAATAAAACTGTCCTTCAAGAATGAAGGTGAAATTAAAATATTTCCTGACTACAGAAACTTAAACGGTTCATATCTACCAGACCATCCCTACAAAAAAAAATACTAATGGGAATTATGTAGATGGAATAGAAAACATCATTAGAATGTAATTTAAAGCTATACATAATAAGAAAGACACCCAATAAAGGGACATGCAAGATAATGGCTATTAATCATAAAGTAATTATAACTATTCATAAGAAGTGATACATTTGGATTCTTTTTTCTTAAATCATTGTATTGGGGGCTTATACAACTCATATCACAACCCATACATCCATCCATTGTGTCAAGCACATATGTACATTTGTTGCCCTCATCGTTCTCAAAACATTTGCCTTCTACTTGAGCCCTTGATATCGGCTCATTTTTCTCCTTCCTCTCTAACCTCCCTCCCTCAAGAAACATTGATCATTTATAAAATACTTTGCACATATCTCTATTTCCCCATCATCATATATAAATATATTTACATTTGTACATGCCTGTATTTAGACCTCTATAAATGCTCTTTGCTACCTAGCTCCTTCCCCTATTTCCTTTGACTTTCCTCTTGTCCGACTGTCATGTTCAGCCTTCATTTGGGTTTCAGTGATTCCTCTCAGCTATATTGCCCTTGATCACACCGAATTCTGGTGCTGGTGAAGAATGCTGAAAGTACCATGGACGGCCAGAAGGACAAGCAAATCTGTCATTGAAGAAGCACAGCCAGAATGCTTCTGAGGCAAAGATGGTGAGATTTTGTCTCACGTACTTTGAACAGGCTATCAGGAAATAGCAGTCCTCAGAAAAGAACATGATGCTTGGTAAAGTGGAGGTTCGGGGGAGGAAAACCCTCCAGGTGGTGGATTGACACAGTGGCTGCAACAATGGGCTCCAACACAGCAACAATGGTGAGGCTGGTGCGGGACTGAGCAAGGGGTCGCTCAGATGTAGGATCACTGGGGACTGGAACTGACTCAAGGGCACCTACCAAAGGCAACGTACTCACATTAATGCTTGGTAATTCCAATAATATTTCCAATGTGCATTTAAATAAAAAAGACATCAAAAGGAAAGCTAAAATTACATGTATAAAGATATAAGCAAGGATAACAATAAAGTGACAAGCGTAGAATTTGGGTATCTTACTGAAGTTAACTTGGTACCAATATACCCTACAATGTTATAAATGAAAGCTATGAAATGAAATATTCATGGCATCCACCAAGAATATATATTTAAACATATACAAAAGGAAAAGAAACTGGAATCAATAAATCAACCAAGCACAAAAGCAAGCTAGATAAAGAAGACTTAAAACACATATACACAAAAATAACCAAATGGCAGAGGTAAATCACTTCTTATGGGTAATTATAGTGAATTTCAATGCATGAAGTGGGAGTCTGAGAGTGATAGGATAAATTGGGGTAAAGGAAAATGTATCCAACTGTGTCTGTTTTTAAGATACACACTGTAGACGAAAGGACACAAATAGATTGCACGCCAATGGATAGTTAAAAACAAATTCAAGCAAATAATAATGAAAAGTGAGCTGGGTGCCAGTTTTAATATCAGATGAAGTAGACTTTAAGGCAGCGATTCTGAACCTGTGGGTTGTGATCCCATTGAGTGTCAAACGATCCTTTCACAGGGTTCACCCAATTCATAATAGTAGCAACATTACAGTTAAGAAGTAGAAACGAAAATAAGTTTATGGTTGGGAGTCACCATAACATGAGGAATGTAATAAAGGGCCATGGCACTAGGAAAGTTGAGGACCACTGTTTGAAGATGAAATCTGTTAGAAAATAAAAAAGTGAACTAATTAAGATTTTAAAATCAAATATATGAAGGGGTGCCCCCCAAAACTGGGGTTAACAGTTTTTGTGAGGGGGGATAGTGTATTTGGAGTTCATTCCATCATGTCAGACTGCTAATCATGTTTTCTATTTAGAGGTTCTGCAAAGATTGCAAACAGTGTGCAACAATAAAGGACGATTTGTGGCAGACGGGGACTGGTTTTGCCATCTCAGTGCACCAGTTTTTGGCAAAAAAAACAGCATGCCCCTTTTACCCCATGCATCTTACACACCTGAACTCACACCCTGGGACTTCTTTTTGTTTCTGCGAAATAAGAGGGACATGAAAGGACAGATATTTGAGGATGTAGAAAGGTGAAGGGAAAAAAATGAGGGAGGAGCCGTCAGTTATCCAAACAGATGAGTTTGAAAAATATTCACAAGAATGAAATTGCAGAGTTTACAAATGTATTACATGTAATGGAGAACACTTGGAAGGTGATATGGTTTTTTTGTAAACAAAAATTTAAATACATAGCTTTGAAAAAAAGGCCAGGGTTTCTTTTTTGGGGGGGTACCCCCTGATATAGAATCATCAACATCGATGGGCCTACATCATCAGGAGAAGTCCACACAAAGGCATAGTGGTGGCACTATGGGCTGGGCATTGTAGTTAGTCCCAAGGTTAATGTTGAAACCCACAAGACAGGCTGTCTATTCCTGTGAAGAGACACGGTGCCACAAATTCTGCATGAAGTCACGACGAATCATCATTTACATGATGGCAGCTGAACGGGAAGGGCTGTTTCTCAGTCTAAAAGCTAGCATTACTAGGGTTTCCGGGTCACACAGGGTCAAGCTCACGGCCATCATGTTGGTTCCCATTCATAAGTGAACCTTTAGGACAGGGGGGGCGGGGGAACAGCTCCCATGGATTTCCAAGACTGGAACTCTTAACAGGAATAGAAAGCCTGGTCATTCCCCCTCAGAGTGCTTGAGGCTTTGAACTGCTTACCTTAGCAGCCCAACTCATAACCACTATGTCACCTGAGTTCCCAGTTCATAAAATGCACAGGTTTGTTCCAAACAAAATATGTCTAAACACATCTCTGAGATCAGGGGGTGTCTGCAGACGAGTTTTCTCAGTAAAAATTGTCGTCATATCATTAGGATGCCTTCAAAGATAGACCCCATCCAGACAATGGTTTCCAAGGGGATGTGCTGGGTCAGTTAAGACCAAGGCAGGGAGGGCAGCCGTATGTTTATGGTAACCGTCTTTCAGGAAAATCTTCATAGATATTTGCGGGCCCACAGGATGGTCATGGGGGCTTATTAGGAAGAAATTTTAAGAAACTTGAAAATAAAATAAAAAGAATGAAAGAAACTTGAAAACCATATTAATGAGAAAAAGCACAGAAAGATGCATCCAGGAATGACGGTTTCCCATCACGATAATGTATCTATTCATTCTTCAAGGGCAGCAAGAGTTGTCTGAGGACAATTTTGAGGAGAAACTTTACCACATCCACCCTAAAGTCCTAATTCTGCCCCTTCAGGCTTCAATTTGTTTTCACGAAACAAAGATTGAAAGGGAACACGAATTGCATCCCTTGAGGAGAGCAAAACTGCA
The DNA here is from genome assembly GCF_050624435.1 of Tenrec ecaudatus. Classification (NCBI taxonomy): domain Eukaryota; kingdom Metazoa; phylum Chordata; class Mammalia; order Afrosoricida; family Tenrecidae; genus Tenrec; species Tenrec ecaudatus. The sequence continues at coordinate 95,781,331 of NC_134539.1, forward strand.
ATTTGATGCAATGGAAATTCAAGAGTATAGCATTCTTCAGGAAAACCGCCTTCACAAGTGTATAGACCTAGAAGGTACACATTGAGAAACCATAGCCTCACATTTCTATATCTTTGCTTAATAAACGTTTCTATGATTTAAAGAATAATGGATACCTATCCTACAAAACTCTTCCAAAAGGCGGGGAAGAAAAAATACTCCTTAATTCATTCTACAAAACAAACATACCAAAACAAGATAAAGACAACTTAAGAAAAGAAAGCTATAAAGCAATATCTTTTTTAGAAAGAGGCAAGAATCTTCAACAACATATGATCAAACAAAAACCAACACCATATACTTAAGTCATACACCATGATCAAGTAGTATTTATTCCAAGGTTGTGGACATAGTTCAACACTGGAAAATCAATCAATGCAATACACCATGTCAATAAAATGAAGGAAGATAACCACATAACCATCTATAGGGTGCAGAAAAATAGACAAAATCCAATATTCTTTCTTGTTGACAATTGAAGTAGATGGGATGTGCCTCAGTATGATTCAGGATCCGTATGCAAAGCAAACAGCCCAAACTGCACTTCATGGAGAAGGGACCAGATTTTTTTCTTGAAACTAGCTCTCTTCAAATATCTCCAAAATTATATTGGGGGCACTACCCAGAGCACTAGGACAAGAAGAAGAAATAAACGATTACTCGATTGGAAGTGAATTTACCTTTATATAGGAAATCCTGGAGAATCTTCAAACAAAAGAACCCTCGAGAGCTGTATTATAGGATTAACAACGTTTCTAGGTAGAAGATCAGCAAACAAAAATCAGTTGGTTTGCTAAACACTGTATATAATAGAATCTAAGAAAATTAAATTTAGGATTAAATTTAGGGATGTGAAGGATCTATATAACAAAAATAAAAAAAACTGCTGAGATTAAATATGACTTACATAGATGGAAAAATATTCTATGCTCATAAATTGGATGCCTTAATATTGTTAAGATGCCATTCCTACCTAAAATGTGTTAGAGATTCAATACAATCATATTCTAATTCCAACAGCATTCTCTAAAGAAATGAGAAAACAAGTCTCAACTTTATATGGAAAGGCAAGATGCCCTGACTAGTGAACGCCATGTGAAAGAGGAGAACAAAGCATTCACACCTCCCACTGTGAGGTCAGTAGTTTGAAACCACCAGTTGCTCTGCAGGAGAAAGATGGAGGTTTTTACTCCTGGAAAGAGTTACAGTCTTGAAAAAACTCATAGGGAAGAAATTCTACCCTGTCTTATGAGGTTTCTTGAGTCAGCATTGACTCGATGGCAGTGAGCTTTTACTTGAGAAATTTTAAAGCATATAACCATAATAACCAAATAGCCTGCTACTGCAGAACAACAGACATGTCGACAAATGAAAGAGAACCGAGGATCCAGAAATAACCCCGCATTTCTATGGTAGTTTGATTTAAGGCAAGGGTATCAAGGCCTTCTACAGAGATAAGAAAATGTCTTCAGTATATATGTTGGGAATGTTGGAATTACACATGCAAAAAAAGGCAAGCAAGGTTAATGCTTCTCACCATACACAAAAACAAAGTGGGCTAGGGACCTAAATGTAAAAACTAAAACCATTGACAAACAATACTTAGAAAAAATCCAGGGCAATGCTACCAAGTCCGGCTTTTAAGAATGGATTATGTAATGCAATAACAAATGGCAACAGATTCAATACATAAATGGTCGCCATTGTTAGGTACCGTCAAGTCCGTTCTGACCCATAGTGATCTATGTACAACACAGTGAAATACTTCCCTGTCCTGTGCCGTCCCCACGACTGTCCTGATGGTTGAGCCCAGTGTTGCAGCCACTACGTCCATCCATCCTGTCAAAGCCCTTCCTCTTGCTCGCTGCCCCTCCACTGTATCAAACGTGATGTCCTTTCCCATGGATGTTCTTTTCCAAATGACATGAGATGAAGGGTTGCCATCCTTGCTCATAAAAATTAAATACTTTTGTGAAAGACTGCTTAAAAGAGGAGGAAAAGATTTGGAGAATATCTTCATATATATATATATATTCAGCAATATCTATATATTCAGCAAGGATTGAACACAAAAATATATGGATATGTATTTATATTGATATATATCTTTGAAGGTATATATATTTTGAAGATGTGCGTACATATATACATGGATACAGATACACATACACATCCATATATGTGGTGTGTTGGTGGTGTGGTCTGCGATCTGCATGGTCAGTAGTTTAGAATCACCAGCAACTCTCAGGAAAAGATTAGGCATTATTACGCTCATAAATAGTTACAGAAACCCACAGTGGGCAGCTATAATGAGTCAGCATTGACTCTATGGCTGTAAGTTTGGTTTGGGATATACATGTATACATCCTCAATAACTTAACCAAAAGGCAAATCATCCAATCACACAATGGGCCAAAAATTTGAAGAGCCATTTCACCAAAGAGGACATTCAAATGGTCACCAATGTTACCAAAGTAACATCATTAGTCATTCGTTAGACAGATGCAAAGCAAAACCACAGCGAGATACCATTTCACTCCGATTAGTATAGCTAAGACAATCACAACAAATCAGAGAGTAACGAACCTCGGAGCCCTTGTCCATAGCGGATGGAACACAAAATGGCACTTACGTCGCAAACAGTGGCGGGCCACCTCCTCAAAAAGTGAAAGCAAGCTATTCTAATATGACCTAGCAATGGCGCTCATCAGTCCATACCCCAAGACTCGAGGGCAGATATTCAGATACTTAAACACAGCTCTTCCCTGTGGAACGAGTCACAATCGCCAGAAGGTGAAAACACCCAAAATGCCTGTCAGCAGATCAATGGATCAATGAACTGTGGCTCCAACATACAATGGAATCTTGTCTGGCTAGTAAAAGAAGTGAAGTTTTGTTTTCTTTTGTTTTTAAGAAAGGAAGCCTTGATACATGCTATAATACGGATGAATCATGAAGACACTGTGCTGAATAAAATACGCTAATTACAAAAAGACAAACATACTATGACTGTATTTTAAAAAGAACAGCCAACTGTATAGAGAGCAGAATTCATTAATGTTTACCACAGATCGGAAGGAGGAGAAAAGGGGAAATGCATTGTTTACAAAGCACTGAGTTTTGGGTTATAGTGATGTAAAAATCTTCATTAAGGCTAGTATTGCATAATTAGCTAATGCAATTGTTGCCAATAATTTGATTGTATACCTAAAATATTAAATAGGTCAGGGTTGTATGATAGATATATATACATTTTTTAAGAGTAGCCACTGGGACTGTTCCTGTACAGCTGAACACCTCATGGGGTGTGTGCGGTCCCTTGTTTAGGAGGTTGAAGGTCCTGTTTACAAGGAATATCTCAGGTAATTGGTAATGGGTCCAGATGAGTGTAAAGCGCACAAAGCCATTACAAACATCTCTTCTTCAATTTCTTCACCACTAGCTTTAATGGTTGGTGCATAAACTTGAATAATAGTTGCATTAATTGGATTTTCTTATCTTCAGATAGACTTATCCTATCACAGACAGCAATGTGCTTCAAATAAACCTTGACAGGTCCTTTTTGATGATGAAGAACACCATTCTTCTTGGTTATTTCATTGCCAGCATAGCAAACCATATGATTTTCTGATTCGAGCGCTCTCTAAATGCCTAGCATAGCTCTCTTTATATGTTCCATTTCATTTTTAACGACCTCCAATTTTCCTATATTCATACACAGTCCAAGTTCCAATTATTACTTAATGCTTGCAGCTCTTTCTTCTCATTCTGAGTGATGCCCCATCAGCAAATGCAAGTTCCAAAGGCTTTGCTCCCAAAGGTTTTATTCCAGTTGAGTCGTTACGGCCATCTCTACTTTGAGAAGGCAGCTCTTCCGCAGTCGTAGTTTGGGCGCTTTCCAATCTGCGAGATTCATCTTCAGGCACGATCTCTGACAATGTTCTGCTTCCACTTGTGCGGTTTTCAGTAACTCATGCTACAGGAATGAAAAATCAACTGTACACCATTATTTTTATTTGCCCTATTTATCACTGCCCCAAACTGGAAGCACCAAAATGCCCTTTAGCAGGTGAATGGATAAAAAAATTAGAGTCCATCCAATAAAATACAACCTGCAATTTCAAAGAATGAGCTACCCATACAAATCTGGATGACTCTCAAAAGATAGTGTGCCATATGGTTCTATTTGTAAGATATTATTTTCAAAAAATAAGCTATCCTGATGAAGGATTGATCAGCGGTAGGCAGGATATGTTTCTAGGTGCTATGGAGTTTATTCCAACTCATAGATACGAAAGGACAGAAGGCGACTGTACCGTAGAGCTGCTCAGGTTGCATCTTTAAAGGAGCAGCTGGATGGCCAGGTTGTTTCCTCCCTCGCAGGAACTGGTAGACTTGAACTGAGGAGAGGGGTAATCAGAAATGACTATAAAGGAATAGCACAGTGGAGTATTGTATTTGTTTGGTTCCTTTTAACTTTTCATTATGATTCAGGTGAAGATTTCCAGAGTAAATTCATTTTACAGGCAACACACCCTACACATTTTGCTCACTAACATTTTTTGCAAACCACACTGTAACATCACTCTTCTTTGTTTACTTAGCCTTCTCCCCTCTGCATTCATGCCTTTTGAGCTTGATTCAAGGGCAAACACTGTTCTTTTGATTTCGTAAGCTGATGGTTCAAAAGACTGAACTACCTCCCTGGTGTTAATGTACAACCTAGAGACCTGTCTATTGTTTGGCATGAAATTGAATCATGAGCAGCAGGTTTAGTTCCAGTCCTGAAGACTGACAAGAGTCATGAACGCTGATGGTCCATTGACCTCTGTCATAACAGAAAGCGGGTCTTTTTAATGATTTGGAGTGGGATGGGAATATTCTGTATCCTGACTGGGATGTTAATTATATGTGTTAAAATTCATAGAATTGTGAACAAAAGGTAGTGTGTGTGTGTGTGTGTGTGTGTCCAGTCATAGGGAGCATTATGGTAGTCGTTCATCAGTCTTCAAAGCTCTGAGTGAAAGCTTTTTAGGTTAAAAAACCTATATATGAAGCAAAAGGAGAGGCAGTAAGAAGAACAATAAGACACTGATGGGATCTTGAGCATTTACCTGACTGTGTTCACATTCCTCCTTCCTGAACCTGAAACACTATTGAACCACCAGCTCTTAAAACTCCACAGATCCTTGTGAAATTGATGGGAAAATTTGCTTATATACCAGAAAGAAAACAAGGTTGTCTGAATAGATATCTGCTACAAATGCAGAGATCCTGCTTCTAGGAGCTCTAGATCAGAGGTTCTCAACCTGTGGGTTGTGACCCCTTTGGGGGTCACCCAAACCTTTTACAGGGGTCACCTGAGACTATTGGAAAACACATTATTTCTGGTGGTCTTAGGATCCAAGACACCGCTCCTCTATTCATCTCCAGGCAGTTCCACCCCCATGCAGATATGCCCACTTATGAGTACCTGGTGTGAAGACTGTTACCCATGCTACACACCATGCTCCAAGACAAAATGTCATTGATTTGTCATTAGAAATAAATATTTCACAATATGTAATTACATATTGTTTTTGTGATTCATCACTATGCTTTATGTTCAATTTGTAACAATGAAAATACATCCTGTATATCTGATATTTACATGACAATTCATAACAGTAGCAAAGTGACAGTGATGAAGTAGCAAGGAAAATAATTTTATGGTTGGGGGGGTCACCACCACATGAGGAACTGTATGAAAGGGTCACGGCATTAGGAAAGTTGAGAGCCACTATTCTAGACTCTTTCCTACAACTAAGCATCAAATGATCCAATGTTCTCATCATTGGTGAGAATGAGGAGGTCGCTGTCAGCTGTCTTCTCATACAGTCATCCCATGAACAACGTAAGGAAACGGTGCCCAGCCCTGTGTCGGCTGCATAATCCTCAGTATGCTTGACTCTGGTATTGCAGTCAACAGGCATTTTGAGTGTTTTCCAACAAATGGAGCTCATACTCGGCTGAAATCTATTGGCTAATTTTTGGCAGTAGATCAACGAGTCTGGAAGCTCAACTGAAACCTGTCCACCACGATTGACCCTACTGGCATTTTAATACCAGAGGTACAGCATCCAGAACCACAACCACACAAGCCACCACAGTATGAAAAACTGGCAAGTGGTGGATTGGTGGTTCCATAGGCTTCAAAGCCAGCTGGATTGATATTCAATGGTCAGCTTCCTGGAGATTTTGTGGACGGGAAGAGAGAAGAATGCCAGCTACAGTTCTGGGAGGCATGCGGTAAATGCACTGACGGCAAGTGCACTCAAGGAGTCAGCGGGCATGAGGGCCTGGCTTCCCTCTTCAGGATCGCCTTTGTGAATTGTTCAAAAAAAATAGAATTGTTTTTACATAATGCAAAGCTACAAGCAAGGCAGCCCTCACAGGTGTAGATTTTAACACTTTTTTGCGCTTGCATTCTCCTGTGTTTCAATCTTGTTTAACCACCTGCTCTTTTCACAAAATTATCATGGTGGCTGCTGGGCCAAAGAGGGGCATAAAAGTCTCTTTCCCCTTACGGCCCCTGGACTCACTCCTGGGGTCGACTGCAGGAAGCAACCATATTCCCATTCTACTCTTTCATTTTTCCATTTAAAGAGACTACGTTTATGCAGATATAAAATGATTGAAAATTTTAATCTATTGATACAAGAGTGGCAAAGTAAATTGCACATTCTTTCATTTGGTTTATGGATTCACTCAGTAAATATTCACCATGCATCCGCTAAGAGGCGCGTTGGTGGTATACTGGTTATGCCGTGGGCTGAGACCAACATGGTTGGCAGTTTGAAACCACCCAGCAGCTCCTTGAGAAAGACTGGACTTTCTACTCCAATAAACAGTTATAGTCTCGAAATCCACAGGGGGTCGCTATGAGTCAGTATGGTGAGTTTGTGTAATGCATCTACTATATTCTACTAGGTACAATACTACAGGTTCTAAGAAAAATAAGTCAAAGCCATAATTGTAAATAAAATAATAAAATTCAGTGTCATAAGTATGTTTAAGGCGTGACAATAGACTGGCAGCCCTCCAACTGGTGTAATTCATTCTACCTTGCCAATGGCAAACCCGTAAGGCCCAAAGGGCTTCTCTTCTTCCTATCTTCCTGCCCAGTGCAGCCCAGCACCAGACCAGACTAAAACCATCTATTAATTTAAAACAATGGTTCTCCACCTTCCTAACACCGTGACCCTTTAATATAGTTCCTCATGTGGTGGTGACCGCCAACCATAACATTATTTTCATTGCTACTTCATAACTATAATTTTGATACTGTTATGAATGGTAATGTAAATATAAATATGTAGGATGTATTTTCATTGTTACAAATTGAACATAATTAAAGCATAGTGATGAATCACAAAAACAATATATAATTATAGATTGTGAAGTATTTGTTTCTAATGACAAATAAGTGAAATTTTGTCTTGAAGCATGGTGGAACATGGGTAACCATCTTCACGCCAGGTACTCTTATGTGGGTGTATCTGCATGTAGAGCGGTGTCTTGGATCTTAAGACCATCGGAAATATGTGTCTTCCAATGGTCTTAGGCTACCCCTGTGGAGCCCCAAGGGGTTGCGACCCACAGGTTGAAAACTGCTGATTTAAAGGGAGTAGTCTATAGCAAGGAGTCCTGGTAGAGCAGTGGGTTACCTGCTCAGCTGCTACCAGAAGGTCAGCAGTTCAAACCCACCAGCCACTCCACAGGAGAAAAATGAGGCTTTCTGTTCCTGTAACGATTGACAGCCTCCGAAAGCCACAGGGGCCGTTCTACTCTGCTCTGTAGTGTCACCATGAATCAGCGTGAACTTGACGGCAGTGAGTTTGGCTTGAGTTTGGGAACTGCACACTAGGCTGAGCACCATGTTGTAAGAGGCAGTGGAGACTGAATGATGAGAAGTGGCTTCATGGCAGCTGCCCACACTGTGCCTCAGTGTACGGAAGACTTGTTCTCAAAAACTGCGGATCCGAAGGAACAGGGAGCCCATAGCACATCAGCTGTCTTGAAGATTCCACAAAGCAGTTAACAGCTGCTCATCCAGATTTAGCCTGCTGTCCTGAGAACATGTCAGCTTTGTACTCAAAAACAAGAAGTATTTTTAATTCGCTGGCACTTGTGCCTCATTTAGAATATCACAGTAGTCACTAATCAGGAAAGCCCGACTGCTCGGGCCTCATGAGGCCTCGAGCGGCTTTTCAAAGCTACCAAAGCCACGACCAGGGAACAGTACCTGAGAAAGCCAGATTTGTGCCAGCCCTGGCCCGACCTAACCACGTCCTGACACGCCTGAGTGCATTGAGGAGAAAACACTGGGGGCCATGGAGTTGAAAGTTGCCTTCTTTCTATGAGGCCCAGGAACCAAAATGGCCAATGAATATGCAAAAATATGTACTTCAACTTCTCAAGACAAAAAAATACGGGGCAGAACTCAAAATCACAAAAGGGACCAGGATCATTGGTACCATAGAGACCGGAAGAACCCCCAAGGCCATGACCCTTAGTCGCCACTCGATGTCTCAACCCGAACTCACCCCATGCTAGATCAACCACTTACGATCAATCCAATGGTCGCATTTGCCCAAGGACAAGGTGCAGAAGGTCAAGAAAGGAGGAATGTCAACAGAAAACACAGGGAGGAAGTGAGATACACCGATGATACATTGAGGGGTTTGCAAGAATGAGTGGAAATGAAATGCGTATGAATTGTTGAATGGAAACCAATTTGCTCTAAAAACCTTTGCACAGGTCACAAGAAAAATGTTCAAAAAGAACAAAGAAAATGCACATTATAACAAGATACATTTAAATCCATCCAACAGGGAAGAATCTTTAAGTCTAACCGTTATCAACCAAATGTGTGGCAAGAAGTGAAAAATAAAGCACAGCTGTGATGGTATAGTAGGGTTACACATTGGGCCACTAACTAAAGGTTCAACAGTTCAAACCCAGGAGCATCTCTGTGGGGAAAAGATGAGGCTTTCTGCTCCTGTGGAGATTTACAGCATCAGAAACGGGCGTAGGCAGTTCTACTCTGTCTTCTAAGGGTCTCTATGGCTCAGAATTAGTGAGTTTTGCTTGTTGACCTTGGAGAGCCGTGTGTCTACCCCACACTCCAGGAGGTCTAGAGAAATTCTCACGCTGTGCCCAGAATAGTGTTTCTTGTGGGATTGCTGCTCATTACCGAAAAACATTAGCAATGCCCTCAACACCTATCAGTGCATACATGGCAAATTGTTTGTCTAATCGGCAGTTAAAATGAGGCATCTCTATTTGAAATCACTAGATCGCAGCAACAACATACTGGTGAAAGAAAAGAAGTAAGTTCCGTAATATTATATATGATATGCAAATATAGTTTTATTGCTTAAGTTATATTACCAAGGAGCTTGACTATAGGAACCTATATGACTTCTTCATATGTGAAAACTTTCCCACAACAAGATAATTACTTCTGCCTTGATAAGTGACTCTGCTGGGAAAATAGTGAATCCTGATGGTGTGAGTTTGAGAAGGTCCTGTGACTCCTGTGTCCCCTCTCCATTCACTGATGGCCGGTCTTCTCCCAGGGCACTTTCTGGTGGGTCCTGTTGATAAGAGTACTGCTAGATGCTGCCACCTCTAATATGTTACAAAACCACGTGTCACGTGAACATTCATTTTAGTTTCCAAAGAGGATGAAAATAAATTTTTTGAGGTGAAGGAAAAGATCATTTTTGTCTGCTTGTTATTAAGGTATCGCAAAATTGAATGCTATGTCCTGAAATACTTCAGGAAAGATTACATCTAAGTTATTGCGTAGCTATACATTTAACTTTATTTGCTGGAAAGTAAATTAAAGTGTTCTTTTTATCAATGAAAAAAATAAATATTATATATATGCTGCCAAATACTATCATTTGAAATACTACTATATCTTGTTAATGGACAAAAAATTAGTCTGGGGGGGGGGGAATGTATCAAATCGAGCATCAAAACTTAAGACAATGCTGCCTGTGAATAAGGAGAAAGGAAATGGGCTTCAGGAGGGCAATAAAAGAGGCGTCAATATATATATTGTTTTTCCTTAAGACACATTTGAAGCAAACACAGCACAATATTGAAATAGACCCACCCTCGTTGGTGAGGGATAAAAGCAGCTTGCCCACTTGAGTCAGGCACTAAGTTGTTTTAGATACATTGTATCATTTTAGCCTCACAACAACCCCAGCAGGAGGTTGTGATAGTCATACCCTGAGGAAGTAACTGAGGATGAGGTAGAGTGGTAATAGAGCTGACTCAAAGTTCCACATCTATTGAGACATTCAAACCCAGACTCAAATCTGTAGCCTCATCACTTTATACTCCTGCTTCTCTGCATAGATATGTAAGATGGGCATGGGGATATATATTACAGTCGTTTCTGACATTTATGTTTGTTTGGGAAGAATCCTAATTCCTGCAAAAGAAGCACAGATGCTGGAGCAGAACTTCTCAGAGCTCCTCCCAGCTCCTCTAAAACACCCGCAGGAGGACTAAGGGAAAAAGTTCTGGATGAATCTCCCTATCTGGGGACTTGACCGAAGGAATTACAAAGAAGGAATTCATCATCTTAAAAATTACACGCTGAGGTCGCAGTTGATAGTCCCATTTTATAAGCAAGGAAACCAGTTTAGAGAAGGTAAATAACTCACCGAAGTCTAACATCAGGCGAGTGACAAAATACTTTCAAAATCTCTCTATTTTCCACAAGAACACTAACAAGAGCCAAGAATGTGCGTTGGCTCTTGCCATAATCAAACATAGATGGGACCAATCCCGTGGTTCTGAATGCTGGTCACTTTACTAGTTGATGCTCACTGCCATGGAGACTGTATGCCAACTCAATGCAACCCTATAGGACAAGGTAAAACTGCCCTGTGAGCTTTCAAGACTCTACCCTTTAGGGGAATAGAAAGCTTCATCTTTCTCCTGCAGAACCATTGGTGGTTCAAACTGACGACCCTGCAGCTAGCAAACCAACGCATAACCCAAACCCACCAGGGTCACTGATTCGCATATGAATATGATTCTTCCTAGAGAAAAACCATCTACTTGCCCCACCATGCGAATCCAGCCAACCAATGGCTCCTGCTCTGTGCTCCTTGAACAACTGAACTTCCCCTAGGAGCATACTATGTGGTTGTGTCCTCATGATCAGATCTACCCACTAAGTATGTGTTGAATGAAGCGGGCACAAAGGCACAGCTCGTCCCCCCTACAGACCTCCTCTACTACAGCAAGGAGGGAGATGAAGGGCCAGAAGCCAGTGGGGAGTGTGCTGGGGAACTATGTAGACTAGACAGCAGGTTGAGGAGGGTGTGGTGAGACTGAAGCCAAGATTTGCAATTATAGTCCATGGTTCTCTGGAGTACAAAGGGAAAAACAAAACCATAAAGCAGAAGTAAGCATCTGTGGAATTCACTGATTTCTAAAATTAAATATCAGGCACACAATAGGAATCTCACAGTGTGGTCAAATTCCTGATGAACTCACAGTGATGCCTCCGTAACATATCCAGACTTTCTGCAGCAGCCCTCATGACCTAGTGACTAGAACTCAGACAATAAGCAGGAAGGTAGAATCGTATAAGGTACAACTCATGTCGTGATGGTGGAGAAATGAGTGAAGAAGGCTTCAAAGGAGCGCGTGCAAAAGAATTCTAATAATACAAGGCCTTCCTGATCTCTAAAAAATTTAATGATGGCCGCTTGTTTACCTTCAAGCCTTTAAGACACCAGACGCTATCTCTTTTCATAGCTGGGCACCATCAGTTTTCTTTGCCACATTTGCTTATGCACCCGTTTGTCCTCAGCGATCGTCTCATGGAGGTGTGCACCTGGCTTGAAGGTAAACAAGTGGCCATCTAGCTCAGAAGCAACAAAGCCCACATGGAAGAAGCACACCAGCCTGTGCGATCACGAGGTCTCAAAGGGATCAGGTATAAGGCAGCATCAGGACTAAAAAATCCTACCATAGTGAATGAAGGGGGAAGTGCAGAGTTGAGACCCAAAGCCCATTTGTAGGCCACTGGAGATCCCCTTGCAGAAGGGTATAGGGGAGGAGACGAGACAGGGTGCGATGTAGCACCGATGAAGAATACAACTTCCTCTAGTTCCTAAATGCTCCCCCACCACCACCCCACTATCATGATCCGAATTCTCCCTTGCAAGTCTGGCTAGACCAGAGGATGTACACTGGTGCAGATAAGAGCTGGAGGTACCGGGAAACAGGGAATCCAGGGCAGATGATACCTTCAGGACCAGGGGTGTGAGTGGCGATACTGGAAGAGTAGAGGGAGAGTGGGTTGGAAAGAGGGAACTGATTACAAGGATCTACATGTGACCGCCTCCCTGGGGGACAGAAACAGAGAAGGGGGTGAAGGGAGACATCAGACAGGGCAAGATATGACAAAATAATAATTTATAAATTATCAAGGGCTTATGAAGGAGTGGGGAGCGGGGAGGGAGGGGAAAAATGAGGACCTGATGCCAGGGGCTTAAGTGGAGAGCAAATGCTTTAAAAAGGATGAGGGCAATGAATGTACAGTATGCTTCACACAATTGATATATGTATGGATTGTGATAAGAGTTGTATGAGCCCCTAATAAAACGTCTAAGAATAAAAAGGGAAAAAAATTAAATGAAACTATATATCATGCTCTAGGTAGATATTCTATAAATGTAAATTCTCTGCATAGTGCTCTCTTTATATAGTACATGATCTTCATTTGAATAAGCTGATTCTAAAAATTAGATGGAAGAATAGAGGGCGGGGGTACAAAACACCCTTGAGAAGAAGGGTAAAGAACAATGTGCCAAACTAGACACCAAAAATGACTGTGAAGGGGTAGTAATTAGAACCCAGTGGTTCTATTACAGGAATAGACAAATTGACCTGCACAATAGAAGTCTCTGACATGGACATGGAAAATATATATCTATGACAGATCTGGAGGTTCAGGTCACGGGAGACATGACGAGCTAGTCAATAAATGGAGCTAGAAATGTGACCATCCACATGGGGAATCTCAATCCCTAACTCACTCCAACTGCTACAAAAATGAATTACACTTGCATTTAGAATTTATTGAGAAAGACCAACTTAAGAACTTCTAGCTGGACAGATAGGTAAATAGCTTTCTCACTGAAGTAAAAAATGATTTCTTCAGCAATTTTTGAAACAATATATAAATTATTGATAAAATGACTAAAACAAATTTATGAATTTGTATTATCAATGGAAATTTTCAACAAAGTAAAATAAAAATAGAATGGGAAAATAATAGTTAAAATTATTACTAAAGTATAGATTGTTCAAAGCGCTATTCAAGTATTATTATTAAAAATAATAGCATATAGAGCTAGTTGAAAATGGATTCATATCAAGAATGTATAAATCTGCACATCAATAAAAAAGAATCTACAACCCATGGAAAAACAAGCAAAATATATAAACATGTATTTCACAGAAGATGAAATACCCATGAGCAGTAAAAATGGAAAATCTTCATTCTTCCTGGTGATCTGAGATGTGCAGATCAAAGCCACAATAAAACACCACTTTCCCCACTTTCTGTGGATCTGGATTAAGAAGCTGCCATGTTTAGATGAGACTGTAGCATCCGTTTCTTCCATGCATTCCTGGTGGAAGATTGAATAGATACGCTCGATTTAGAAAACAGTTTGTCATTTCATGTGAAATTGAATATTCACACCTCCTACTACCCACCAAGGCCACTCCAGGAGAAGCTCTTGCACATGTATGACAGAAAGCATGTGCAGGAGTGTCCGTAGCAACACAGTCCATAAAAACAGAACCCTGTCGTCACGCCCACTGCTCATCAACAGAAGACTAGCTGAAAAACGAAGGGCTCATCCACCACAGCATCACATTTTGATATTATGTAGTTCCCCAAATGCTCTCCGATTGACTACAGCTGCACAGAGCAATGAGGAAAGTGTCCTGAGCCAAGGATTATGTTTACGTCAATTCTGCGGTCCAAAAGCCAAAGGAAAAATCATGGAGAATTTATTTAGCAGGATGCCTTGCTTCCCCCAGACAGGCAAATACTGTGATCTCATCCTTGCAAGGGACATAAATATTTATTGCGGGAGAATTGTTAAACAGCAAGTCCCTCCTGACATTCCTCAACCCAATACTATAAATGAAATTTTTACGACAGCATCCAGAGCGAGATAAATTGGGGTTTAAATGGGAGGGGATGGGGCTTAGCTGCCACCATTTTTATTTATGCATGCATTCAGGCTGAGCTGAGATAATTCTATAGCCCGATGATAAAAGTTAACAGGGGCATCAAGCTTCAGGATTTGGGAAGAAAATGGCTTCTAATCAGACTGTCTGCAGGAGCAGACTGCCCGAGATAAAACCAGGCTGGCCATGCTATTGAAGATGGATAATCAGGACTTTATTGGACAAATGAAAGAGCAGTGATACAGGAGGTACCCGTGTTGCCAAAAGAGAAGGTACATAAATATTCTTGAAACAACAGAAAAGCCTGTTATTAGATTTCGGGTTTCTAAATGCTATGCCATTCCTTGGCAAAGACCCGATCGCTCTTCTAAAGAACTTGGGAGAAACAGGCAAGTGGGCACGTTCTAAGCTACACTGATGTCTACAAATTGCCCAAATTCTCAGCAACAGACACCAGAATGGGATAGGGAGGGAGAACCCCATAAAGTTGGATCAAGACTGTTAGCAGATAAATGGGCAGAAAGATTACCAGATTGCACACCCACTTGTCAAGAGTCTTCAAAGGGCCGACACAGAAAGATGCTACCTCATTCTACTTCATTGACTTCAGCCAGTTATTTACAACTGACAAGTTTGTCAGTTAATTACCTCTTCCAAGTTTAAACACAGAGCAGAGAATGGGTTCTGGAGCGGCCAAACCATCAAACTTCCTTCTACCAAACTTCCAAACTACCTTCAAACTTCCTTTTATGGATAAACAGTTCACACCTTGGTTTCTTTCCCACCCGTTCCCCCTGTAAGCCATTTCTAACTGCTTGGATATTTTTCAACCCCTTACCCAGTGAACAACATACCCAGTCCTATTTTGGCATTTAGAATGAGCAATTGTTAAAATCATAATATTATTAATTAATTTGATTAATATTCATTCAATCGTACTATAGACCAGACAGTGTGCCCATCGCTGGGAATGTAATGATAGACACAAATGAACATGTCGTCACCTTTCAAGAGGCCTGCATATTAACAGGTGAACAGCCTTTCATCTGAAAATCATAGCATGCTTATTTGATCACAAGTTGAAGCAAGAGTTGAGAAGGGAAAGCAGATACCGAGGGGCCTGATCATATTGCAGGAGCAGAAACAGGAATCAGGAAGGTAAGTTCAAAGGGATTTCTGAACGACAAGAAAGCAAGCTTTTGGAAGTCTGTGTGTCAGTGTGTGCAGTTGGAAAGAGGATGCCGCTGGTCTCTTTCATTTTGGAAAATATATCACTCCAGATTAAAGCTGGTCAAAGTGAATATGTGAGAGCAATAGTCTAAATCTGAGACTTATGTTTTCTCCCATTGGTGGTTAAAGTACTGAAAATCCTATTGGGCATTTGAGTCGACAAGCCAGCATTCAGCACTGGTGAAGTAACTAATTAGCTGTCACCCTCTGGAGTCAAATTTCTACTAGACTGGAAATGCCAGAAGGTCAAGGTTGTTGACAGTTTGCTTGTTCGTTGGTTTCTGCTGCTACATCCCAATACCTCGAATGACATCCCAATACCTCGAATCACATCCCAATACCTCGAATGACAGGAAGAGGCGTTCATTAAGTATTTGTTGAGTAACTGCATGGATGAATGAATGAAGGAGTGACTGAATTGAAGGCACGTCTTCAAGGGCTTCAGGACACACTCCCAAAGAACAGAATAAAAGGCACAGGAGATTGTTGACAACGGGCTGCCCCGGGGTGGCAGCTTCTAGCTGCACTGTATAAATGAAAGAAGGAGAAAAAATACATATATCGCTGAATTGGGGAGCGAATGTATGGATTGAACTGCCTATTACTTTGCTAAAGTAACTGCATTCTCTTAAAGCTTAGGTAGTCAAATCCCAAGATGTGAATTATCTTCTTCGATGCATTCACAATCTCCCCAAGGCCCTCAGGGTAAAGTTGGAGCATTGAAGAAGTAGGACCTGACCATAGAAATGCATATTAACCGAGGAGGGTTAAGGCCACAGTCACCTCACTTGCCTCCCCTCAGCACCTCTCAGCGGAGACAGCTCCTCCTGCCTTCGCTCATGATGCAGCCTCCCTTTGCTGGCAGACCTAAAACTTCTTCCCAGACCTGCTTTGAAAGAAAAAGTACTTTTCATCACTCCCCAGTACCATCCCGACTCCCAACACACACACACACACACACACACACACACACACACACACACACACACTGACTCTATCCTTTGTAACAGGAGTATCATCCCAGTAATTCCTAAGTGAGCCAACCACAAAGTGAAACATTGCTGTGGGGAAGACTTGCTCACACGGCAGGACATGGCTAATTTACACAAGGGCTCCAGGTGTGGGGCTGGACTCTGTCAGGAATGGACAGCATTTCAGATCAGATTGAACGCATTCATATGAAGATGTTTTATAGAAACTGGACATTCGGGGAGCCAGCTCAAGCCCTCAGGAGTGGTTCTCATTGTTTGCTCAGTTATTTTAAAGAAATATACACTCTCCAGTGATCTACTCTAAGGGAAGTTGAGGCATCCACAACACTCTGATGTAATATAGAGGAAATCAATGAAAGACCATATCAATACGAACAGGGGTTTATTATACCACGGGCTATTTACCTACCTACCTACCTATCCACCTTAAACCACACCACCACCACCACTCCAGCCCCCAAGCCACTTCTTTCACCTGTGTTGATAATGCTTTAGTTAGAAAAAGCTCTGTCTAGTAGGTTAGTATTTTAAAACAATATTTTAGCACCTGGTCTTTATAGGCTGATTCAACTTAAAATTGGCCACCGATGTCACCAGAGATGGGCAGAGCCCAAGTGGCAGCACTGAAACACCGGAAGTAAACGGTCGTCGTTACTTAAGAGAAGCCGGGTCGAAGAGTTCGTCAGATGGCTCTGACCCACAAGCATACCTGGCGATGGTGAGTTACTCCTGATGTCCCCACAACACAAACCACCAGGCAGCTGTCCGGATCGTACCTAAATCGCATACGCAACAATCCAAAAAAGACATCCCACTAAGGTCTTACTTAATGTGAAAAGCCTTCTTTCAGCCACAAAAATAGAAGCCTGGCCAGTGCTCCTCCAGTGTCCAGACCCGAGATCTAAACTCTGTCTACAACAACACACTGAAATGTCATGCATACTCTTTGTCGTTTTTTCCTAAAGGGACCTGAAACAATTCAGGTGAGCTTGCTCAGGCGAGAAGGAAGTACTGAGATTGAGTCCCAGCAAGCCCAGCCTTTCTCCTGGGACGCAGCTGCTGGTTTCCAACTGTCGACCATGAAGATCAAGCCCAATCCTGAGCCGCCACAGCCCCGGCGTACCTGCCATTGCTATTTTAGCACCTCATCGAGGAGGCAAAATGAAAGTTATTATTTGACCCAAATGCAAATTATTCATCTCACGGCCCATCGGGCTAATTCAACAAGCTTTTCCCCCATTTCTTGCATGACGATTTGGAGTAAGTATCTTGGGCAAGGTGATGAACTCCCTACCTGATCCCCTTTCAGTCGAGGGCAGGGCAATACGGCAGAAATGACAAAGTGGAAATCATTTCTCTCCCTCTCTCTCTACCAAAATGATGAAATAAAATCGTGACTACATCTCTAGGGGAAATATAGGAATTAGTGACCTTATTAAATATCGGAAAGGTGCAAAGGAGAGTATTCCAATCACATCCGTAATTAATTTTCTAGTTTCACAGATGCAAAAGTCAGTGAGTCACAGAGAGCAACAGTGAATTATCAGAAACTTAATCAAGTGGTGACTCCAGCTGTATCGGGGGCTTTGC
Organism: Tenrec ecaudatus; assembly: GCF_050624435.1. Taxonomy (NCBI): domain Eukaryota; kingdom Metazoa; phylum Chordata; class Mammalia; order Afrosoricida; family Tenrecidae; genus Tenrec; species Tenrec ecaudatus. The sequence goes on from NC_134539.1 coordinate 95,799,465, forward strand.
ATGTTGTCTCTTCATTAGATCAAATCAGCACTACAACTAGCAATTGATATCCAGTTATTGACCTGGTCAGTAGTCTCGCCCCTCTGTTCCCAAGAGGAAATAAACACACAAGCACACTAAACACAATTAGCTTCAACCAGATAGATAAAGCAGGATACTTTCACGGGCCTACCTGAAAATCCTACCCACTTTGCGGCTCTCTGCTGCATGGACCACAAGAATGTAAGTGTTTCAGTAACTGGGTTAGTGGGCTAAAGGTTGGGCCAATAACTGAATGCTGGGAGATATGAATCCACCATCAACTCCATGGGAAACAATGGGGCAATTTGTTTTCTAAAGATTTACAGCCTTGGAAACCCAATGGAGCAGTTCTACTCTGTCCTATAGGCTCTTTATGAGGCAGAACACACTTGATGGCAGTGAGTTTTTGGAAGACCTTAAAATTAAATACCTTTCATATAATTAGTTTATTGTGCCATCCTGGCCAATAAACACATGTGGGGTTAATTGAAGGGCAGAGAGATAAATGGCTCGGTGAGCCTCCTCACCTTTCTAGTTCTTAGATCTCTTGCTTTGCGATGGTAGGACCAGGGTGTAGCTGCCTTAGCCACTTCCTGCTTCAGCTGGCAAGGCTCACTTCCTGCAGGACATTCCTGAGGAGAAGCCGCATGGACCTACCCCAATGCAGACCTGGATGCTGGAGCAGCCGTGTAGAGACCCCTGCCAGCGCTGAGATGCTTACATGTTCATTGATTCGGCTTTCCTCCTGCAGTCGGCATCACTGCATGTGCTTTGTGAGATGGAGGGGGACTTTGTGGATTGGTGTTGGACATATGGGTTAATGGGTTAATGTTGGACTTGTGGGCTTGGGCAGCATGAAGTTGGGATGTTTTCTTGATGTGCACTTATTCTTTATATAAAACTCTGTCTTATACATATGAGTTTCTGTGGATTTGTTTCTCTAAACTCCCCAGACTAACAGACCTATACTCATCCAAAAATGTTATTAAAAGAGTCAAAAGAAAAAGGCTAAAAAAAAAAAAACCTTTTGTGAAGGAATATCTGATAAAAATCCAATCTCTAAAATACCTAGAAAGCTTCAATAACTCAACAGCAAAAAGACTAGGAATTTAGTCAAAATATGAGCAACAGACATGAACAGAAAACTCACCAATGAAGCCAGTCAGACAGCGAACAAAATGAAAATGAAAAGAAATGCTCACAGTCCGGAGCTAGTGAGGTCAAGTGGTGTTGAGTCATTTCTCACGCATCTTGACACCAAGTACAAAAGCGTGCAGTACTTCCCAGACCTGCACCATGCTCACAATGGTTGTTTCAGTCCATTGTTGCAACTACTATGTAAATCCATCTATCTCCTTGACTTTTATCCTTTTCCCCCACTATCCTATTTTACCAAGCATAATGCACTTGTCCAGGGGCCAGTCCCTTCAGCTAACATATCTAAAGTAAGAAAGACTTACGAAGCTACTGGAGTTATAAGTAGCTGGCCAACAAGCCAGTTCCGACTCACAGTGACTCATGTACCACCTAACCAGACACTGCCTGACGCCGCACCCTGCAAACAATCGCCACGTTGGGGCCCACTGCTGCAGTCGCGGGGTCAATTCATCTCATCCAAGTGTCCTGTTCTTCTACCTCGCCTCTTCGCCAATCGGGATGCCCTTTCCAGCTCCTGATCACATATCCTGGTCCAGATTACTTAAGATGAAGTCTCACCATCTGCCCTTCCAAGGAGTTTTCCGGGTGTTCTCCTTCCAAGACAGACGTGTTTATCCTTCTGGCACTCCACAGTGCTTTCAGTATCCGTTGCCAGCACCGTCATTCAAATGCATCGATTCCTCTTCGATACTGCTTAGTCAATGTCTAATTTTCGCATAACGTGGATTTGAAAATGCCACGCCTTGAGTCCGGCACACTGTGACCCTCAGAGGGACACCCTGGGTCTTCAAAACTCTAAAGAGGCCTCGTGCAGCAGATTTGGTGATTGCAATGCATCCTTTGATTTCTTGACTGCTGATGCCATGAGCATTGATCCAGCAAGCTGAAATCCTTGACCATTTCGACCTTTTCTCTGTTTATCATGATGCTATCAAGTGATCCAGTTGTGACGATGTTGGTTCTCTTTACGATGACTTGCAATCCTTTCTGAAGGCTGTAGTTTTTGATCTTCATCAGCAAGTGGCTCGTGTCCTCCTGGCTTTTCATCTGCTGATCCAAAGTTGTTAATAAGCCCTCCTCCGACCCTGGTGCTGCGTTCTTCTTCAGACAGTCCAGCTTCTCATATTATCTGCTCAACATGCGAACAGAATAACTATGATGAGGGATACAAACAGTAATGGGATTAAAGTGATTTAACGATCAGTATACTGTCGTAATGGCAGTTCAAAGTATAAAAGAAGATATATGGAATGGTAGTTTATTATTTCATACAGTTAATACATAAATAAGAACAAGAAAAGAGGTACACAAAGCTAGATTATAAGAAAGAGTTTTAAAATATTAATAAAATATATTCAATAATTCATGACAAAAACACTAAAAGTTTAAAGATATTTCCATATAGCTTCTTAGTTGGCACCCTTACTTACAATATTCTTTGCTGTTATCCGAGCATTGTGATTTATCTCTAGCCATCTTGTCACTGTAGGAGTAAGATCACATTCCTTAGACATAGATAATAATCATCGTGTTTCATATAGCAGGAACAGTTATGCATCTTCCCTGAACATATTATGTTCATTTTTGAACATATGTGAGTAGCTGCACTTCCCCACTAGAACTGCCAAGACAGCTCTCAAGGTACAAGGCATATACCCTGCAGGCCTAATAGCAGTAACATGATTAGTCAAATGCACATCTATGTTCATTTAAACATTATTGGTAATAGCCAACATATGGAAACAACCTAAGTGAACTTTAAAAGATGAAATAATTAACAAATTATGCGACATACACGTTGTGAAATACTATGCAGCCATGAAAAGTAAATAAGCATTCTCAAAATATTATCACAAGGGGGAATTTGGAAGACATTATGGTAAATGAAATGAGTTATCGTGAAAGTATAAATATTGCATAGTCTGACTTTCATAAAAAGATAAGAATAAGAGTACACCGAGAAATCAATATTGTTTGACGGTTACCAGGAAAGGGAGGGGCTGAAGAGCACCACTTTCTAGAGAGTAAATGCATAATTTTGTGTGATGGGAAAGGTAATGCTCAATATGCCTGACGTTTGTAAATCTCAACCAAGGCAGATTATTTCACTAAGAAGCACACATGAAAAAGGAACACTTTTTGCATGCATTACGCTTTGGGCTGCACAAGGTCAGCAGTTCAAAACCTCTAGCAGCTCTGTGGAAGAAAGACAGTGGCCATTCAAGATGTAACCATTGGTTTGTACTCCTCTGAGACAAAAGGAAAAGAAAGCAATCAAAGACTCATAAAAGAAACCTGTCTACAGGATTTAGTTATAGGACTCAAACAAACCACAGCCTCATCTCTCATGAGACCAGAAGGTCTAGAGGTGTCCAGCTACCATGAACAACTGTTTTGGCAAGGACACAATAGATGGGCCCATGATGTAGAATGGCAGAAAAACTTACAACAAACATCAAACATAGTCCTAAACACTAAAAAAACAAAAGGCCAGACTTACTGTGTTGATGGAGACTAGAGGATCCCTTGAGACTATTGCCCATTAAGTTTGCAGCTGAACGACTCTCAAAGGTTACCTTTCAGCCAAATAATAGATTGTCTCATAAAACCAACATTGGCATAGTTGAATATTAAGTTACTTTTTAAGTAATCTTTTATATAAAAACAAACAGTCAATATTGATCCTAAAATGAAAATTAAAAGGTATTCTGGGAGATAGGCAAGGCAAGTCTGTGGGAACCATCAGGACAGAATTTAAATAATGATAGTGCTGACTCATTCTGAAAAAAATACAGCGAATGTCTCTGAACAATTTGTCACACACACACACACACACAAAACCATCCCACTGCCATCAAGTCACTTCCAACGCGTAACCTCTGTACAGTACAGAGTAGAAAAAGTCTATAGCGTTTTCAAGACTGTAACTGTTTACGTAAGCAGTTTAGTTCATCTTCCTCTCAATAACAAGTTCGTGGGTTCAAACTGGTGACCTTTCCGTGAGCAGCATGTCACTAGGGTTTCTAACAATGTGCATACCCTACATATATACTTCTGTTGAGCTGATAGCGACCCTATAGGACAGAATAGAACTGTTCCATGCAGGATCTGAGATTGCAAATCTTTACCGGAGCAGAGAGCCTTAGCTTTCTCCCATTTGAACTGCTAACATTGAAGCTAGCAACCCATTGTTTAATCCACTGGCCCACAAGGGCTTTAAAACACTATATACAGAAATTGTTACATGGAAACCTAATTGCTATGTAAACTTTAACCAAAAATATAACTTTAAAAAAAACCCCAACCGTCTGAACTTCTAATCATGCTGCTCCAATACATTGGTGGTATCACGCTGACACTACGTGAAAAGCGCAAGATAGAAGACACTAAGCACTTGGTAAGAAGGCCTGGTGGCACAGTCGTTAGAGTATGTAGGCAACCATTTCACAAAAGCCAAACATCTCAGCCCTGGCAGGGGTCTCCACACAGCTGCTCCAGCACCAGGGCTGCATCAGGGTAGGTCCATGTGGCTTCTCCTCGGGGATGTCTCACAGGAAGTGAGCCTTGCCAGCTGAAGCAGGGAACTGGGTAAGGCAGCTGCACCCTGGTCCGACCACCAGAGAGCAAGAGACCCGAGAACTAGAAAGGCGAGGTTCACTGAGCCATTTATCCCTCTCCCCTTCAATTAACCCCCCTCTCCCCTTCAATTAACCCCTCATGTGTTTATCAGTCAGGTTGGCACAATAAACTAACTACCTCGATCCACCCCTTGCCAATGGACATGGCTTCCATGAAGATGACAGCCATGGAATCCCTATGGGGTAGTTCGACTCTGTCGTGTAGGGTCCTTGTGAGTTGGAGTCAACTCATCCACAATGGGCTTGTTTGGCTTTTGTTATTATTTTAAATGTTTCAATAAGACATATCTATTATATGAGAATGTAGGAACTTGTCAAATGTGTTCAACTTTTTTGGGTCTTTATGCTCTGCGGTTTGTCCCTAATAGTCTCTGCAAAGTAAATGCTAAATGCTGCCCATGAATGTGTCATGAATACAATGGCACACTTGTTGAATTTTCAAGGCAATGAATATATTTGGATTTGCTTCTCCAACCCGCTAGCTGAATGAATTGAAATACTGACAACTTGGAGTCAGGCCTATATGAAAAGCATATCCCGACCTAATCTAAGCTGCCCTGCTAACCACTCTGACACTTATAGCTCAGAGCAGCCCTCGAAGATTGCAGCAAACCAGGATGCTCGACAGAGCCCACGTAGGAAGGAACATTGAGAGCTACTGAAACGTTTAAGCAAATCTATGCCCCCTTTGGCAAGTGAAAGGAACTTGAACAATACGGGAGAGATCCTTCCCACAAATCATTCTGGAGAGGGCGGGGGTGGGCTGGCGGGGGGCGAATGTGAATCAGAGCATCTGACTGAGCAATGACCTGAGCCAAGTCAATCACTGTATTTCATGAAAACATCACTTGAAGCTCGTTAAATAGTACAAAAACAACCCCATTAGGATTTGTTGAGAATCCCTTTTGCATAGGTTCTACACATTAGCATTATATGACACAGTATATAAATAATGGATCTGCACAACTGTGCATAAACCTCTACCACCTCTCCATTGTCTGGTTGTCCAGTACCAAGACTTTCCTTGAGCTTGGAGAAAATTCAGCCATGATGCCAAGTATGCTTGACCATTTCCTCCCATCTTTATACCCATATGTTCCTACGGTACTTCCAAAATACTATCCTCAACATAGTGGACCCAGTGTACCTGGAAAACACAAAGACCATATGCATGCACAGTCCAAAAATGCACCTTATATCAAGGACAACTGAAATAGAAAAAAGGGGGTTGCCTACCCTCTAAGAGGCTGGATGGTCATGAGACCCAGAATGATACTGGGCTGTGTGAACAATGCAGGACTCAGGAGCTCTTTGGGGATGAAGGCAAAGCCTTCTCTGTCCTGCAGGAATGGAGAAGGACGAAAAAAAGGCTATTGTAGCCAGAGGGCTAATTGTTCCCTGGTATCCATATGAAAATTCAAAGCCAAGTTGACTTGTCTGGGGATCTCTACATCTCCCTCTTCCTTAAGAGTTAGCGATCACACAACCTGTCTCCGGCGTGCCCTTAGCCCTCCTGCATCACCACACCACACCCCACAGACCTAAAAAGCAAAGCCACCACACCTCAGCCTTATACTTCCGGTGAGGGGCACACTGCCTCTGAAAAAGAAGCCTGGGTTCTTCAGAACCCACGTGAATCTTCTTCCTTTGCTGCCCGTTATAGCAAGGTGTTCCTAACACCCATATCAGGCCCCAGTGACGATTGTCCATGAGATCCTGCCATCCACCATGAGTCAGCATTTCCTCTCACTGATCAGAGGGGCACGCAAGTTACATGACTCCTTCAAGCCACATAGCCAGTGTGGAGGAGAAGCCATAGCTGGGATTTGAAGAGAAGTCTGACACCAAAGTAGGGCCCCCCCAAAAGCTAAATATCCCTCTCATCATGCTGCCAGGTACCAGGAGAGCGAAAGCCAAGTCCCCATGGAAGCAGCGGTGTCTTTGTGCCCCCCACCCCCCAGGTTTGACTGCCCCTGTGCACTGTGGCGTTCTCTTGTGATTGCACAGGGCAATGGCAAGCCCCAGTATGCCACAGACTTGGAACGGCCCAGGCAGAAATAAATGAAGTCTCCTCTAAGTGTCCTGGCATGAGGAGAACGTGACAGGCATCATGCATCACCTAGAGCCAAATGCAATCTGTTCCCATTTATAACACAAACATGTCTCCGGCGTAACATCAAAGGGGGGTTATTTAGCATTCTGTGAGCTCACCTAAAAGCTGGCGAGGCATGGAGGTACAGGCCACTTACAAGACACTTATTCCAACAGAGAAAAAAATCTGCTTATGTATCTAGGAGGCCTCGGGAGCTTCGTGAACACTGTACCATGCCAGACAGCAGCATGTACAGTTGGGCATGAGGAAGACCCAAGTTGAGGTGACCACCCACAACTCCTAAGGCTGCCAGCATGGACCTTTGCTGCTGAGGATGGACATACAAACTGGCAAGCATGGCTCCACATACGGAGAGCAGGTTTAGAGAGGCCACCACCTAGCAACGCACTCCAATCATGGTCCTGGGCATGATCACGGGCATGGCCTGAATTGAATGCACACCTCCACCACCCATTTGCCTAATGATTCTAAGTTCGGAGCCTCTCTTTCAATTTCCTGTCGATTAAAAGGAGGTCAGGGCATCACTCTGTTTGATACTTGCCCCCATGAAGAGGCTATTGAAGATATGGGTGCTATACCAAAATGTGGTGAAGAAATTAGACGGTCCTCAGCTATCAGAAAGAATAGTGTCAGGGGTCTTAAAGAGTCATCTTCCAACAAGCAGCCTCCTAAGTGAAACATCAACTAAATCCACATGGAAGAAGCACACCAGCCTGTGTGATCCAAGGATTTTAAGTAATATAATTCAAATCTGAAGGAAGGACTGGTATCAGAGCTTAAATTGGGAACTCCTGACTTGTGGAAGCACCGAATGCCTTTGCAGGATCTACACATAGATTAAGCCTCCAGTTACTTCCCTCTGAACATAGTAGAGGGATGTGCACAGCCTGGTTATCACATGGGAAGCACTGTAGAGACAATTATAGCAGATTAAAATGGAACATCTGATTTGAATGGTTAAACTGAAACATCTGATTTGATCCTTTTTGGTTTCTTTTTGACACACCTAAAAGTTCCAGCAGTTTAAAAAGTAAAATGTACAGGGGAACTACATGTGGATGGAGCCCTCTGAACACAGACCAGGGAAGTCAATAGCCTTCCAATCATACAGAATACAGTGGAAAGCGGATTGGGACAGATACACTTAAGTTAAAAATGGAATACCTTATCATTTGCTCTCCCTTTTGACCCATTTGAAAGTTGTCCTAGTTTCTAATGTTTTCTGTTTTCTTTCAAACTGGGATTTTTCTGTTTTATTCTTGTTATTGTTATTAGCTCTTTGACTCTGTGTTTTGTATTTTTGCATGTTTGGGGTATATAATCTCCAGGATGGGTAGACCTAGAGAGACAGTAACTGGATTAAAGGGTTTTTTTTGGGGGGTACAGCCAGGAGTTGGGGGGGGGAATGGGGAGCTAATAACAAGGAGTACAAGGAAAAAATGTTCTAAAATTGATTGTGGTGATTATTAAACAACACTTTTTGATATGAGTGAACTATTGAAGTGTATGATTTTTGGATTATGTCCCAATAAAATTGTTTACTAAGTAGATAAAATATTTAAAAATAAAAGAAAATGGTTTTTTATTTAAAAAATAAAGATACAAAAATGGGTCATATATGTGTATCCAAGAAAGCAATTGGTCATAATCAGTGGTTCCATTTCCATCATTTGTACAGTCGGAGACACAAACTAACGGAAGAGATGATGGAGTAAAATCTGAATAAAAAATCCCGAAGGTGTGCTCCAGAAGACAAAGTAAAGCATTATAAAGAACCGTGCAAAGATCTATAGGTGGAAAACCGAGCAAAGAAGATTGCGCTCGGCATATAGCCAGCTGAAAGGACTGAAGAAGAAGAGCTAAGCCCCGGTTACAATGCTGAAGGAGTGTGCGTGATTTATAATCAGGAAAAGGGGGGTCAGGCCAGCGTCCTCTTGCCATCCTTGTGCCGTCCGCACGCTGCGAGGACAATCCAAGAAGCTGGGCCATACGAAGAAGAACATGGCGTCAGAGTTTCAGGACATTTTACCAACAACCTTCAATATGTAGCTAACACACGCTTAGAGGCTTCATTATGGATTACAATCCTGTGTAAACAGTCACACTTACACCGATAGACAACATCATGATAAAGGAAGAAAAGAGGGGAAGTCTCATCTTGCTTGGATCCATAACCAATGCCCATGGAAGCAGCAGTCAAGAGATCAAAGGATGTGTTGCATTGGGCAATTCGACACAAATAGCCTCTTGAAAGTGTTGGAAGTGCAAAGATTCCACTTTGAGGAATAAAGCTGGCCTGACCCAAGCCGTGTTATTTTTAATCACTTGATCTGCTTGTGGAAGCTGGACAATAAATAGACACAAGAATGGATGCACTTGGATTACACTAATGTCAAAAAACACTCAAAGTGCTATGAACTGCCAAAGAACAAACCAATCTGGCTTGGAAGAATTACAGCCAGAATGCTCCTTAAGCGTGAGGGCGGTGGGAGTTGGTGTCCCACACTGTGCACATGGTATCAGGAGAAGACTTGGGAGAGAACCTTGTGCTTGCCAGGGAAGAGGGTCAGTGACAAACAGAAAGACCCTTGACAAGAGCACGGAACAAGAACAGTCAAGGCATGCCAACCCACACCGTAAGTCCCAACTACAAAAGGGCACAATGAAGCAGCTCCCTGCTTCTCCCGAGACAGGAGAGAGGTTGGCGACAGCCAATGCCAGGGCCCTTTTCAAAATAAACTGTTCCATCCACCACAATCTTTCAGCTTGTCATACTCTGTCTGTTGCTATGGTGTTGCTGTGATGGAAGCATAATGGATTCAGTGTTGGGCTGCTAACCTCCAGGTAGCAGATTGAAACCAGCAGAATTCTGAGGAAGAAGGATGAGGTTTTCTACATCCATTGAGAGTTGTGGTCTCAAAATCCACAGGGGCGGTTGTGCCCTGCACAATAGGTTCCTGGGAGTCAGAATTAATTTGATAACAGTGTTTTAGGTGTTTTGTTTTGTTTGAGTTTGACAGTGCTCGATGCCATGCTGCCAGTCTTTCAGATTCCAGGTGTGGCATTCATGGTGGATAGATTTCAACCGAGCTTCCGGACCAAGATAGGCTGGGAAGAGAGGCCTGATGCTCTACTTCCAAAATTCTGCCAATGTAAATCCTATGAATCACAACAAAACATTATCCCACATAATATTAGAAGATGGAACCACACATCATGAAGACAGTGATCCTTTTCAGACCAGTTGATAGTAGTAGTCAGACACCGTCTCGTTCTTCTGGTCTCAGGGCTGTGGACATCGGTGTTTGTGTGGTCCATTCGTTCCCTGGACCAACTGCTGCCATATGTCTTTTAATAAGCATCATTCTTTTTCCCGATGAACAGGGAAAGAATAATAGTGGATGGCTGTTCATAAGCTTTCACGATTCCAGTTGCTACTCACCAAATTAGGAGGTATCAAATTGTTTTTGTGAACTACAGTATGCCTTTCTTGCCAATCTGCCAGGGCTCCACGGGGAAAAAGCGGATAATTATCCGGTCCTGGGCTAGGGCCAGCTCCTTGGTGAGGACCTCAAAGAAGCGGGCGCTGTGGCCTCGGTTCTCCTTGGCCGTGCCCACCACGCCAATGGAGGACACCAACAGCTGGGCGCAGCCTCGGCGGAGCTGTTCACCGCCATGGCCAGGTCAGGGTGCACCGTCACGTTCACGCGCTCCTCGGGTTTGCCCAGGATGGCGGCGGTCGCGGCACAAAGCCGCTTCTTCAGCCCCGCGGGCACGCAGTCGGCGGGCAGGTTGATGTCCAGCTCCATGAACGGCATGCACGAAGCTCTTTCTTATACATATATGAGTGTCCATGATTTATTTCTCTAGTCTACCCAAACTAACACAGTGGATATACTTCAACTCTCCCTCCCACATCTGTTTAGTCTGCATGTCACTCTAAGCACCAACTCAAAGACCACCATCATTGCAGGAATTATATATATATATATATTCCAGTTATAACTGTATATATGTTGTATATTCATGTATACAACAGTATTTACCCATATTGCCTTTAATTCTTGCAAACCTCCCAGGGTCTCCCGTGCCTTCGTCATTCTTTTAACTTCCCTTTTACTATATATTGCTTTTTCCTACATTGGAATTAACACTTTTCCACCCTCTAGCCTCTAGGAAGGAGGACTTGAAGCATTTGATAATGAAGATCCACGGTTACAGCCTTCAGTGTGGATTACAACTCAGTGTAAAGAACACTAAATTCCTCACAACTGGATCAATAGGTAACATGATAGAGAAAATATTGAAGTTGTCCAGGATTTTGTCTTGCTTAGCTCCACAATCACTTCATGGAAACACCAGCTAAGAGATCAAGCAATTCGTTGCATTGGCAAATCTGTTCCCAAGACCTCCTTAGAGTGTTGAAAAGCGGGGAGGTTGCTTTGAGAACTAAGGCATGCCTCGCCCGAGCCATGGCATTTTCAGTTGCCTTGCACACATGTGAAAGGTGAACATTAAGTAAGGAAGAGCACAAAAGAGTCCATGTGCTTGAACTGTGGAGCTGAAGAAGAACACCGAAGATATCAGGGACTTCTAAAGGACAAACAAATCTGTCTTCAGAGAAGTGGACAGCCCACGTGATCCTTAGGGCAAGACGGCAAGACTTCATCCCACACATTTGGACAGGATGCCAGAAGGGACTAGTCCCTGCAGAAGGGCATCATGCTTGGTAAAGCAGAGGGGCATCAAAATATAGGATGGTCTTCAGGGAGATGGACTGAACCGGTGGCTGAAACAACAGGCTCAAGCACAGGAACCATTGTGGGGATGGTACAGGACCAGGCAGTGTTTCGTTCGGTTGTGCATAGTGTCGCCATGGGTCTGAACAACTCAATAGTACCTAACAACATTTTACCTCCTCCCTTCCTCTCTCACTCCTGAAAATCATCAGATAACTCTTTTCCATGGAAAACCTTTTCTTGCTGTTTATAATACTGGCCGCATCCTTCCTCTCTCACATCCTGAAAATTATCAGATAATTTTTTTTCATTGAAAACCTTTTCTTGCCATTTATAACCCTGGCCTCATCCTTCCCCTCCAACTCCTGAAAATTATCAGATAATTTTTTTTCATTGAAAACCTTTTCTTGCCAATTATAACACTGGCCTCATACAATATATGATTGTTTGTGACTAATTTCACTCAACACAATGTCCTCCATATCTATCCATGCTATGAGGTGGTTTTCAGATTCATTTTTATTCTTGAACACGGGTGAACACATATCTGTTCATGTGACGGCTGATAGCTCTTGAGGAGCTATACTAATAGAGGGTTTCTAAGTCACATAGTATTTCCATTCCTACCTTTTTGAGGAAGTGCCAAACTGCTATCCAAAGTAGTTGCACCTTTTTAAAATCTTCCCACGAGTATTTTATGGGGGTTACAGTCTCTCTGCACCCCTGCCAGCATGTGTTGCTCTCTGCTTTGGTTTGGTTTTGAGTTTTACCATTAATGCAAAGGGTGGCGTGATAGCTCATTATCCTTTTGATTTGCATCTTTCCAATGCCTGATGATTGCATGTAGTTCCTCTTATATTCCTTGCTTGCCAACACGTCTTCTTTAGTATAGTGTTTCTTTATAGCCTCTTCCCATTTACAAAATTGGATCATTAGTCCTTTTGTTGTTGAAGTGTTGAGGTTTTCTGTAAACTTGAGAGATTAGTCCCCTGTCTGAGAGGTTATTGTCAAATATTTCCTCCAGTCTGTGCATTCTCATTTTACTCTTCTGGTGAACCCTCTGGGGCCACAAATAGTACCTTATATTTAGAGGATAATCTGTCTTCCCGAGTATCTAGTCAGGCTGAACAGCATTGCCATCAGAGAGAGATTATTGTAAACTTGACTATGGGGATTGAACCATGGTATAGTATGCTACTGGATCAGTTGACTTCCCTTTTGACACAACTTAAATTTGCTCTAGGTCTAAATATTTCTCACTTGTTCCATGACAGAAATTTCTTCTCTGGTTTTTAAACACTGTTAGTGGCCTTTTATTTCTTACACTTCGTTTCAATTTTTATCATTATTATTGCAATTTCCCTTTCTGTTTCATTTTGTCTTTGTTTGTTTTGTGTGTTTATTGTGTCTGCGAGGTTTCCCAGTTTGTGAAGCACAGGAGGAGTGGATGCATAGAGACAATAACTGTTGCAATGGTTTACCGGGTGTGATAGTTTTTTTGTAAAATCATGGGGCCCATAAGAAGCTATGGATGAAGTCCAGACTGTCAATGAGGTCACAGCCTGATGGTACCACCTGGTGGGTGTGGTTTCCTCATAAGAATTATCTTGGAAACTTTCTCTCTCTCTCTCTCCCCCCCCCCCCCCTTCACTTGCCTGCTTGTGAGCCATGTCAAGGCCGGCACCAGCCCTGTGATGCATCCACCGCCATTTGATTCACAAGACTTTTCACCCACCAGGCTGTGATCTTCCTGCATTCTGCATCATTGCTTATGGCTGCATGAATCTGAGCAGGGATTTATGAACTGGTATTGAACCTAATGACTAGTATCAGACTTATGGACTGGATCTGGACTGGGCTGGGATGTTTTCTGATATATAACTACTTTTGATATAAAGCTCTCTCTTATACATATACGAGTGTCACGGAATTGGTTTCTCTAGACAACCCGGCCTAACACATCAGGGGTGGGGGGTAAGGAGAGTAAGGGGAAATGGGGAGAAAATAATGAATGAGGGAAGGGGGGAGGAGCAGCAGACTGACTATGATGATATATGTACAACTCCTTTTAAAAGGGGCTCAACTATGGAAGTGTACGATTATGAATTTCATATCAAGAAAACTACTTTTTAAAGGGGAAGCACTGAGTTTTGCTAAGGGTGATGAAAATGGGGGAATGGATAATGGTTGCACAGCACATTGAGTAAAATCCATGCCATCGATATGTAAAACGAATTCAAGTGACAAATGTTTTGTTACATATATATTTACCCCAATAAAACAAAAATTAAAGAAAACAAAATATAAAGAATGATGTTGAATCTGTACTGGGTATGCAATTATATTTGTTAATTGTTTGGGATAGAATTGATATTTTTACAATGTTAAGTCTTTCTATCCATGACAATGGTATATTTTACCAATTTGTTAGGTCTCTTTTGGTTTCTTGTAGTAGGGTTTTGAAGTTTTCTTTGTATAAGTCTTTGTTTCTCTGGTTACATTTATTCTTAAGTATTTCGTCTTTTGGATGACTATTATAAATATTGTTTTCCTGATTTCCTTTTCAGAGTTTATTTCTTAGTAAACAGAAATCCAACTGATTTTTAGGCTTATCTTATACCCTGCCACCTGTTGAATCTTTCAATTAAGACCTACAATCTTTTGTGTGTATGTGATTCTTTGAATTCCCTATCTACAGTATATCATCACTGTAAGGCTGCCATTAGCTAGAGCTGACTCAATGGCACATAACAAAAACATTACTGAAGTATGATATATTTTCCCATAGACTTTTTAAAAGCATTTTATTAGTGGGTCTTACAGATATTTTTACAATTTATAATTCCATTAGCTCAAGCATAATTGTATGATTGTTTTCATTATGTTCAATACATTTTCTTTCTTCTTGAACTCTTTGATATCAGACCCCTTTATCCCCTCCCTACCATCCCCATGGCCCCTAAATATATTACCATATCTTACACCATCCAATGTATCCATCACCTACAATTCTGTTGTTCATTCCCCCCAAGTGGGGTTATACATTCATCATTGTTATCAATTCCCCCTCCCCCTCATACCCATGCCAATTGTAATGTATCTTAGAGGAATTTCTGAGAGGCAAATGATAGTTAAACATGGTAGTGGGGCAGGAAGAAAGAAAAAAGAAATATAGGAAAGAACTAGGAAGTAACAATTATATGTATACATATAAATATAGATATGTATCTATGTAAATAGATACATATATAAAGATGGGCATATTTGTATCCATATACAGTAAGGAAGCAGGTGGCTATTGGGCCTCTACTTAAATCTTACCTCAGTACAAGAACTATTTGTTCTAATACTGTGGTAAGGTATGATACTCACCTCTGGGACACAATCGATGAAGACAAAATGGGTGCATATATAAGCTAATGTGGTGAAAAAAGTAGATGATGCCCAGCTATTAAAAGATATAGCACCCGAAATCTTAAAGGCTTGAAGTTAAACAAGTGACCATCTAGCAGGGAAACAAGAAATCACACATGGAAGAAGTACACCAGCCTGTGTGATCATGAGGTGTTGATGAGAACAGGTATCCGAAGTTCAAAAACAAGTAAGCAAATTGACATGAAAGAGCATGGACCAAGTAGAAATCCAAAACCCACCTTTAAGATAATGGAACCATCGTCCCTCACAAAAGGGCCACACAGAAGGGCTGATACATCCAGAGTGCAGGACAGGGCTGATGAAGCACATAACTATCCTCTAGATCTTTAATACACACACACACACACTATTCTGGCCTCAGTTTCCCCTCACTACTCTTGCTAGACCCACGTATATTCTTTTATACAACCCATATCTTTTGATGCACAAAATCCAAGATAAATAAACTCCTCAAAAACAGTAATGGGGGTAACAATTCCCAAGGACATTCTTAAGCCCCTTCATACTTCCAAAACTAAGTCAGGGAAAATTATATGGAGCACAACAGTCTAATCCACAACTAACCAATCATGGAATGATGCAGAGCCAGGCTTTGTGTCATTTCTCCTGCATGGGCCACCATGAGTTGGGTCCTACTCAACAGTGGCTAGCATTAACAATTAAAAATTAGTGATTAGATGTGCTCCACACACCATCCTCTAAATTTAATATTCAAATTGAATATCAGAAATACTTGATCTGATTTCAGAGATCATAAAATTTACTGTTAGAAAAGTAGATTTATACCATCAAGTAATGACACACATATTTTAAAGTTCTCTAATCATTTTATTGAGTATTAATTTTTAAATGTAGATGAATTAAACTATGCTTAACAATTCAGACCCCCAACTGCACTCCTTCATTTCAAGTATCCCACACATGGCAGATGGCTCCTATGTCGGACAACACAGTCAGCCGGTTTCTGTCCACGCTGTCACTACCCAAATAAACAAGTCAAGTGTAGGGCAGAAAAGCAGGGCAGTGCTGAGGCTCTTCTATCCCAATATTTCCTGAGTAACTCTCGTTGAAGGCCACTATAATTTACTGTAGTGCCTGAGTGGCTCGATTAGTTAACACATTTGGCAGGTTGGAGGTTCAACTCCACCTTGGAAGCAAGGCTTAGTGAGGAACTTCTGAAAAAGAAAACGTCAAAAATCCTAGGCAGCATCATTTTACTGTGAAATACGTAAGGTCACTAGGAGTCAGTTAAACTCCATAACAACTATTTTTGCTGTTTCTTGTTGGTTTTATTTAGTCCACCTTGGGACAAAAGGTAAAACAAGCTCCTTTAAGAACTATAAGATTTTTTTTTTCAATTAAAGCCTACTTTGTAATGATCAGAAACAAGTACAAATGCAAAAGCAACAGAAGTCAGTTTGGATAACGGGCATCTCATAAAGACGAAATGCTTATGTTCATCAAAAATGTCAACTAAAGAGTGAAAAGGGAAGCTACAGACTGAAAATACATATTGGGAACAGCATATCAGACCAAGTTCTACTCCAGGAAGCATATGTAAAATTTAAACATCTCACCAACAAAAAGACAACCCAGTTCTTGAATGAACAAAAAGACACAAACAGAGTAAGTGGCCAACAAACGCATGAAAAAAATGTTCATGATCATTAGTTATTAAATAGATGCAAAGCAAAATTAAGAAAGAGCAGCCGTTGAGGCTGCTTATGTACAAACCAACACCTTGTGGAACTTGGTTTGGAGGTTTAGGTTCATGATTTTATGGGACATCCCAGTTAATTGGCTTAATAATGTGTTTAGTGATTTTCCACTTCCTAGTTTGTTACACTGTGTATGGAGTCTTAAAAGCTCCCAAGTGCCCACCAGCTTGGTCTCTATTCACTAAAGCAAAGGAGGCCAAGGGAAGTCAGGTATAGGAGAAGGATGGAAACGTGTAGCTAATTGCCTCCCGGAACGGCTGCTTCCTTGGCCAGAAGAACAGCAGAGTTGGACGGTGCCTGGTTATCATACTTCACATTGTATTCTGATTGAAGGGGATAAATGCAGGACAGAATTTCAAATTACCACCAGCTTTTTGAATTACACTTTGACTTAGACTTTGTATAGCCATGGAGTGAACCTATTTCCCCGAGATAAACTTTAACTCTTAAACCAAAAAGAGCCCAGAAACCTTCTTAGAACCAAATAAATTTTAGCTTAATTGGTAATAAAAGTCTGTTTTGAGAAGTATGCTCTTAAGAACGATCCAGATGGGGTCAAATTGACAAGAGAAGCTTGAATGATAAGAACCATCAGCAGCAGTGAGCTGGTGTCAGCAAAGGAGACAAATCAGAAAAGGAGGGGGGAAATGATCACACAACTTGAAGGTGTGGTCAACGTCATGGAGAGGTAGAAAATGTTGGATCAGTGTTTATATTGACTATATAGTCTCGAGAATAATCGAAAATCACATAAAAAGGGTAAAATTAGATACCATTTCACTTGGCACTGATTTTTTCAAAAGAATGAAAATAAGGAATCCTGGCAAGGATGTAGGAGATTAGAACCCCTTTCCACTGCTTGTAGAATTTCAAAATGAAATGTTACAAGCGCTGTGGAAAATGGTACAGGGCTGCCTTAGAAAGCTAGACACAGAAATATCTTCTAGGCACTGGCGTTCTAATAGCAGCTACACAAACAGACACGTGAATACCTCTACTCATTTCAGCACTTTTCACAAGCGCTAAAACATAGGAACCACCTTAATGCTCATCAATAGATGACTGGATAAAGGAAATGTGGGACGTGCATGCAATGGAATATGATGCAGCTATCAAGAAACACACGATAAATAACATGAATACATATTGTAACACAGGTGAATCCAGAGTACATTACACTGAATGAAATATTCAACCAGGGAAAGATAATCATTGTATGATTATATTTTTATGAGACAAGAATACATACAGAAATCAACCTTCACTGACAGCTGTCAGTGGCTGGAGGGAAGAGCAGGGGGATGCTCTAAATCAGAACCCATTTGTCAGTTTCAGTAGTGACAGATGCATTTCCAACTGTGAGTGCAGTTTGCCTGGCTTGACCTGGCACATAATGACACAATGGCATCCGCATCAGTAAGGGAGGTGTGGGTCAATTCTATACAATATACAATTTTGCATCAACCGCAATTAGAACTCAAAATCACATATGTGGTTACATAGCTATAGATGTATGCATATATGTGTATGGAAGATAGATGTAAATGTAAACATGGTGCAGATGCAGGCTTATCGGGAGGGGTATGTGTATAAAGGTGTGGTGCAGTAAATTACAGCATATGGGCCTTCTAGCCATAGTACTCCATTGACTGTGGTCCCGTTTGGAGTGAATTGTCCATTATGTTACTGAGGCGGGATGGAAGGGGCATGTTTCCATCTTACAAGAGAGTGGGATTCAAGTCACCACTCTCTGTTCCCTTAAAGGGGCCGTCTCCATGCCATCTACAGGAGCACTTTAGCAAAGTTCTCTCTCCGGTTCAGGATCTCGTACCTGGCTTGTCTTCATCTGACCTCTGGTGCTTGAAACTTTAGCCAACAGCCTGTTGTTTGACCTGTTTTCTGGGCTTCCAACATCTTGTGAGCTAGTGACTCATTGTCTGAGCTGTGGATTGGAATGCATCACCCCGTACAGCCACATCAGTAGGAGAGGCCTCGAGACTGATGCTTGACCCACAGATTGGGGACCTGACAGCCACCATAATTGTGTGATCCATTTCCTTGGTGATCCATAAGTTTTATGAGCCAAATAATATAGACATTCGACAAAGATGAAAGGGAGAGTCCTGTGGGGAGGAGGAAGAGCTGGTGTTACAGGTGAGGGAGAGGTACAGGAGTCTGGAAAAGTCAATATTGGGTCCATCCTTAATCTCCACCTTGTAGGAATAAGTGTTTTTGATGATCTTTCTTTAAAAATCACTAATGCAGTTGGTCGGAATGGTGGTGCTCACTGCCATTCTCTCTTGAAAGGGTGATTTGGGGAAAGAGAAGATAGACAGGAGAATGAGAAATCTTTGATTTCTGAATGAGAAAACAGAAGAAACAACAACAAACCAGTGGGTTGAAGCAGCTATTATGTTACAATTAATTAGCCAAGGCAGAGAACTGTTCATGATAAAGAGAAGGGGTGGGTCTAACCCCTGAGGCCTGGGCTGCTTGGATCCACACAGAAACGCAGAGGGATAAGGAAAGAGCAAGGCACTCCTATAACTCCTTGGCTTCTGTACCCAGTAATAGCTGCAGTGGCAGGGAAATCATGTAGGAGCAAGCTGCAGCCCTGAACCAAGCTCAGATCTGGTCAGGTCAGAGGTACAACTGCTGGTCTCAGAGCCAACCCAGCAAGGAAAATATGTGTCGGAACAATATGAAGCACCCTAAGACCATCGATCACCAAAGAGGCAGTCCAGGAGGGGGACAGGCAAGAAAAAAAAAGACCCTATTTTAACCAGAAAATATGGTATAAACGAGTTGCTTTAAATCTGCAGACTCGGATTATGAGCTTCCTGAAGAATCATTACTACGATGGGCTGTGAGAGTAACTAATTAAGGAGTGGTGTCTTTCGTTATGATTGCTGCAGAATAGAGGAGTCTGTTTGGCTTGATTCAAGACTCACAAATCATCTTAGAAGAGTCACAAGTGGTAACAAATATCCAGTTCCGCATGTTAACACAGAAGGGACAGCCAAATTGATGGACTATACAAAATTTGCAGGGAGATTTGTTTTCATGAGAAGAGATGCTGCTCGGCTCGTCTTTTAAATACCCAGTGTAATACTTCAGAAGACACAGCGAATCTGCTGCCTCTATAAACAATGCTGGAATGGATCTCTGGTGATTAGGGAATTCATCCAAAGAGTCTGCCCCTTACACAGCCCATGGCAGGCACGGTCATCAAAAGAGCCTCTTACACATAAGCACACCATTTACCCTTGCTACTGGGAAAGCAACCAACAATGTGAGATCATTTGGTACAGAGTCCCTGCAAGGGTCTTACAGATGCAAAAGCCTTCAGGGTGATTCCGAGGGGAATGGGAAGAGGCAGTTAGAAAGGACCTTACTCCAGCAAGAGAGAGATTTTTAGGTGGTTAGTATGAAACGAGATGACTACATTTGGAACGGATGTAATTGAGACAAACGTTCTATGGATGGACTAAAGGGGTTTGCATGGAACAACAGAAGTTTCTGCTGATCCCCCATTTTAATGAGATCTAACCATGTCTGCTCTATTCACTCCAATTGAGAGAAATTTAATGATGGGAATCACACCTAGGATTATTTAAAGCAGAGGCTCAGACAATTAGTCAAGATAAGGATTGAAAGGGGGACTACAGTCTTCTGGTCAAGCCCCACTGAGGGAACTCAAGGTTCATAGGCACAAGTGTTGGTAAAATGGCTTGGGGGTGGGAGAGAGATGGGAGCCCAAGGTACTGTAACCCCAAACGTGTCAATTAAGCCTTGACCCAAGTGCTGATGGGACTAAGGCGAAAGTGTGGATGAGAACAGGAAGATTGGTCAAGATGCTGTTGAAGGCCAGGAGCCCTGGTGGCATGCCAGGTGAGATCTGGACTGGAAACCACAACGTTGGTAGTTGAAAGCCCAGCCACTCCATGAAGAAAGATGAGGTTATTTGCTCCTGTAGAGATTTGAAGCCTCAGAAACCCTAGATGGGGGTTGAATTTACTTGATGGCAGCGGATTAATAAGGGCATGACTCATAACATCTTTCTACGTATGCTTATTGGAAAACACCCTTCCTGGTACTGTAAAGCACAGGCATGTAAGTCTGCCGTGGGCCCGTATTGACTGGACATATGCAACCAATAAGGTAACCATTGCAAGCGCCCAAACTCATTTCCTTGTTAATTTGAAGCAATATAGGCGGGACCAAAGGAGAGTACTACTTTGATTAAAGACATGCTAGAAGGGGTAATTACGCATCGGGCTGTGATCTACAGTCAGAATTTACAAACCCACGGGGAGTTTCCCACGATGAGTCAGCACGGACCTCCTGGCAGTGAGTAGAGTTGAGGATATGTTGTACTGGCATAATGGTTATGGGTTGGGCTGCAAACTCAGAGATCAAGGGGTTCAAAACCACCAACCACTCCTTGGGAGAAAGATGGTGTCTTTCGACTCCTGGAAAGAGTAACAGTCTCTGAAACCTATAGGGGAAGTTCTACCCTCCACTACATAGGTTACCAGGAGGCAGAACTGACTCTATGCCAGTGATTTTGATTTTTTGGTTTATTGGTTTAAAGAAGCACAATAATGGGACAAATTATCTATATAACATCTCCATATGACACATAAATAGAGTAGATGGCCCATGAAGTTTGACAGCAGACTATGTTGCTTCAGTTCTTCTAGACATGGGATCAAACCAAACAAAACTCACTGCCATCAAGTCAATGCTGACTCATAGCCACCCCCTTAGGTTTCCAAGACTGTCACTGTTACAGGAGTAGAAGCCCAGTCTTTCTCCTAAGAAGCTGCTGGTGGTTTTGAATTGTCAACCAGGCAGATCTTAGCCCAACATGTAACCACTACGCCACCAGGGCTTCTGCCATGCTATCAACTCTGCTGAATGAAATACAGCAGATCAAAGGAGACTGATACTCAGTGATTCATCTTGAAAATGCCGTCTTCTCAATCAATCCCAATCTCAGAAAACAAGGCAGGAGCAGTTTGCTTTCATAGGAGAAGGATTCCAAAATGCCTAACTTTTCAGAGTGATTTACTTTCCCAATTCACTGTCATAGTTTGTTTTAAAAAAGACTTGGACTTAGTGCAGGACCTTGGTGTAATAACAGATTATACTGATGATATTATGCTAATATCAAACAGCAAAGATTTAAAAATAGTTGTACACCACATGACCAAGACAGACAGATTAATAAATCCATAAAAACTTCAGAGCTCTCCTCTCTCAATGCAAGAACACTTTGTTCTAACAACCTGGCATTCAGTGATGCTCACCCTCCCTGACAGGATCGCTGAAGACAAAATGGGTGCATAAGCAAATGTGGTGAAGAAAGCTGATGGTTCCCAGCTATCAAAAGATATAGCATCTAGGGTCTTAAAGCCTTGAAGTTAAATAAGCGACCATCTAGCTCAGAAGCATCAGTTCCACCTGGAAGAAGCACATCAGCCTTTGTGATCACGAGGTGTTGACAGGATCAGGTAACAGGCATCAGAAGACAACAAACAAACCAAAACATATTGTTGAGAATGAGGGGAGTTGGAGCAGAGACCCACCAAACCCATGTGTAGAAATGGGACATCCCCCTATAGAAGGGTCACAAGAAAGGGATGAGTCAACCAGGGCGCAGTATGGCACTGATGAAATACACAATATTCTTCTGGTTCCTTGGGGCTTCCTCACCCCACCTTTATGATGACCTCAGTCCTGCCTTTCACCGTGGGCTAGACCAGGGTACGTGAACAGGTACAGATAAGAGCTCACACACACGGAATCTAGGAACAGGGATGGGAGCAGCAATACCAGGAGGGCAGGGAGAAGGTGGGGGAGAGAAGTAGGAAGAGGGAACTGATCACAATGATCGACACATATCATCCCCACACACACCCCAAGGGGACTAACAACAGAAACCGTGGGGAAGGAAGACAGTGATCAGTGCAAGATATGAAAATAATAATTTATCCAGTGTTCACGAAGGGTGGGAAGGAGATGATACTAGGGCTCAATAGAAATTAAATGTTAAAAAAAGGAAATTAAATGTTTAGAAAATAGTGATGGCAGCACAGGTCCAAATATGCTTGATACAATTGATGTATATTGATGTATGGATTGTTATAGGAGCTGTAAGAGGCCCCAATAAAATGATATTTAAATTTTAAAAAATTCAGGCCTCTACCCAAACTGTGAAATTCTTGGGAATAACTTGAGCAGGAATTACCTGTGACATTTTTCGAGAAAACAAGAATATGTTCCTGTCACTATTTGCCCCCAAGACTAACCAGATGGCTCAACATTTGGTTGGTCTGTTTGAATTTTGAAGGAAACAATTCCACATCTGGGAATATTGCTGGTTCCCAACCATAAAGCCACACAGGAGATTCTGTCTTGGAATAGGGGCCTGCCTGAGCAAAAGCAGGCTACACCTGAATTACAGAAAGCTGTCACACTCTCCTTGCCTTTCAGCCCTTATGCTCTACACTAGATATCTTTCTGAAGAAGTATCTCTTAATGCAGACGGAAGCTTATGGCCCAAACCTGAGAATGCCGCCCTGTGGTGACCACTGGTATTCTAGACTAGACCGTCCCCAAATGCTGCCATCTGACATAACACCATTTGAAAGGCAATTACTCGCCTGCTGTATGGTGTCAACTGAGACTGCCTGGATGACAGAGGGACATAAAAGCATCATGACATCTGAGATCTTCATAGGGGGATATTGGAGAAACACTCATAAGGAAGGCGGTGTCCAAGATAGTTAATAATAAGGAAAGGATTCACACAAGGTTTCTGAGAGGCAGCAGGGAGGTGTCTTCTATCCCCACATGAACCACTGGAGAAGCACCACATGGGCAGTGTCATAGGAATGACTTTCTACTGACAAGCAGAAGGCTCTGGGCGCACAGGTGGCAATTCCAAAGTACACAGACAACATCTGATGAGGGCGAACATGTGGAAAGACCCTAACTGAAAAGGTGCAAGCAGTTCAATAGGCAAAGGTGACAAGATCAACTTCTGACTAAAAAAATAAAACAACTTCACAGCAAAAACAACAGAAAACATGATGTAAATCATGATGTAATTCAACCCAAACACATAATCATCATAAACATCAACGTACCCATGAAAGAGCTTCCAAATTAACAAAAAAAAAAATTAGCAGAAATGAAAAGAGGAACATGCAATTTCACAGGAATAGTAGGAGACTTTAACACATCACTTTGGACAAAGGACAGAACTAGAAACAGACTCAGCAAGGATACAGAAGATCTAAACAGCACAACCAACAGACGTGTTCTCATAGATACATAAAGAACACGGTACCCAACAAGAGTCAGCACACATTCTGCCCCAGCACACATTCTGCCCCAGCACACGTGGACCATTCTCCAGAAGAGATCCTATGTGAGGCCACAAACAAGCTTTATGAATTAAAAACATTAAAACTGGAACCAAGCGTCTTCTGGGATCATAACACAGTAAAATTAGAGATCAATAACGAACAGAGGGAGGATTGGATGCATGGAAACGGAATGACACTCTGCTTTAAAACTACTGAGTAATCAAGAAGTTAAAAGTGAAATTTTTTAAAGTTCCTAGGGAAAAAAAGGATAATGTAAATATAACACACTAAAACATTTGGTACACAGCAAACACAGTGCTCAGAGGTCAATTTATATGAATAAGTGCATGTATTAAGAAGAAAAAAGAACCGAAGTCAACATTTTAACTCAAATCTCAAAAAACTATGGAAAAGGAATCAAAGAGGCCAACAGTCCCATCAGAAGGAAATAAGATAGGTTCTTCAAGCAGAAATAAATAAATTGGGAATAAAACAGAAATAAGACAACTACAAGTTATTCTTTGAAAGGATTAATAAAACTGACAAGCACCGGCCGATGTACAAAGATAAAGAAGCTTAAAACACAAATAGTAAACGAACCAAGATGTTATGAGAGAACCAAGTTTTAAATATAGTAATAGACGACTATGAAGAATGTATACCAATAAATTTCAAGTCCCTCCTCAAAAAATGCACGAGGTTTAGAAATATGCAAACTACCTAAATTAGCACAAAGTGAGGTGGAAATTTTCAGCTGACACATTATACACATACACACAGAATGAACCAATCATAAAACACTACCACCCAAAACAATAAAAACTATACCCCGCAATAGACAGCTTTGCAGGAAAATTCTACCAAACATTCAGAAAACCTTACACCAATTGTACTCAAATTATTTCAGAACACAGAAATGGAAGGCATACTCCAAATTCATGTTTTATAAAGCAAATGTAACATCGATGCCGGGTCAATACATTGCTAAAAAAAAATCTAATTATAGACCAAGATCACTCATGAACATTGATACAAAATTTCTCAACAAAACCACAGCCAAGAGACTCTAGCATATTTTTTAAAGCATATTAACCAAGTGAGATTCATACTAGGTATTTGGGGGCAATTTAACATTAGAAAAGCAAGCAAAGAAATTCCTTGCAAAAATAAAACAAAGAAAAACAACATGTTATTATATCAACCAATGAGAAAAAGGCATTTAATAAAACCTAACACCCTTTTCTAATAAAACATCTCAGCAAAATAGGAATAGAAGAGAAATTTCTCAACAGAAAATAAATCGCAACCCTTCCACTGGACAACATATTACAAAGTCTTCACCGGCTGGCTGTCTCTTAGGCTTATGAGAAAAGGACTTCACTCCTGTCCGGCTGCCTAGTACAGAGGGAGGGAGGCTCAAAGAACGGTGCTAAACTCGCAACGCCACTTGCCCACCCTTCATCCTATGCTCTACCTCCCCTGGGAGCCAATGAGGGCCCTGAAGGCTCCAGGTGGTAAACATGGTATGGCGCTTCGACCAGGGACCCCATCCTCCATCGGAGTAGCCTGAGGAGGAGGACAGATTCCACATCCTAACAACCCACAAGTCATGGGGGAACTGGTCGTTAGAACGGGCCGTCTGAATTCAGATTCTGCAGCTCTCAGATAAAGGGACAGCAATACGTGGGCAGGCTCAGCATCCTAGGGACAACGTGCCTGCTCCCTGCATGCCAGTCCCCTTCACCCTGCCCCGGCTACTGGGTGCCACTGACCCACAAGCACAGCTCAGAAGAAGTAACACTGGCAGCAGGACCACAAAGCCGCCAGACCTGGCCCTAGGCAGTGAGCACAGAACACATGATCGTATTGCGAGGCCTTCTATGACACTCATCTGTGGGACCCCAGGAAAGACTCCTCCCCCTCCCTCACCCCTACAACTTCAATTGGCCCCAAACACGATCCGCTCAATTTGCTTGTGAGACACCCTAAGTGGTACGCAGTGTTCTATAAGAAGCTGTTGTGGGAAATCTCAGCCCAGCATGGTGGGGGGCTGGCGTGCCGCAGCGGAGCAGATCTGGGTGCGTTGCAGGCTTCTTCCAGAGAACCCCTTCCCAAGTCTGGGCCCCCTCTCCGGGGCTGGCTGTAGTCCAGACTTCTTTCTGGTCACTGGCTGCTATCCGGTAGCTTAGTTCCTCTCACTTCTGTCCTGGGGAGCCATTGGGCCAAGTATGAAGGGGGGGTGCCTGGGCCAGATATGAAGGGGGGTTGCCTGCTTCCCAGATACGAGTGAATGGGGAATCACTCCCATGTTCCAGGGAAAATTAAGTAAAACACTCAAAGAGGAGGTGACCAGCTAATTTACAGGTCCCTGTACCAGTTAAATTCAGGAAGGTCTGTCAGGGGTTCTACAATGTCTGCTCTGATGAGCAGGAAACTGACCTGTCACCACCGTCTGATGGTGCCTGAACACACAGCTCATGATGATGATGATGTGGAGGAAAAGCTCCAAAGCACACAAGTGCTCACACACGGGCAGCCCTGCTTGGCGTGCGATGCCATGACAGAAAGAGCTGGCCACAGAGTTTCCCCATCTTTGGATGAGGAAGACTAATGGTACCACCTTAGGTTTGGGAGAATGACGTACCAAAATGACGAATTATGGAAAACGTGGGGTCATGTAGAGAGTAGGTGGGTGGGGCAAATAATTAACGCATTTGGCCGCTAACCGAAAGGTTCAAAGTCTAAGTCCATCAAGACGTGCCCCCAAAGAAAGGCTCAGAGAACTACTACTGAAAAATCAGCCCTTAAAACCCCAACCAAGCAAGTTCTCTCCTGATCCACATAGCGTCACCACGAGTCAAAGGCAAGTCAACAGCAGCTAGTTCGTGGTATTTCACCTGCAGACGGTCCCTAGAGGAAGATGGATGCAGTCACTGATGCTGACACTGACACCCCCATTCGGAGTCCGAGGTCCCGGTTACAATCTGGCCTCCCCTGTGGCTTTCCTACAGCCATAGCCACAACCAGGGGGGTCCCCTAAGTGGGGACTCGGTGTGCATGCTGGCTCATGCCAACCTGGGTCATCGCCCCTGTCCCCGCACAGTCCTCGAAGCCGTAGTCACAGCCCAGTTTGTCAAGCAGGAGGAAGCAGGAATGGGGGAGAGCTGTGCCCCATACATGCCCCACAGCTTGTACATGACAGGGACCTAGAGCAGTCCAGATGTCCACGCTTTAGACTATGTCCACAAGAACAGACAAATATCGACACTGTCCACCGTGACAGATAATGCGACGCCGCTCTAGCACAGTGGCCAGCAAGAATCCATGATCTGCATTCGCAACACGGGTTAGGACATGGTCTCCCCCCGACAAGGCCTCTGGACCGGTCATCCCCCAGTGCCCTGAGAAAATGTCTGGACAGTAAGACAAAGAGAATGCCTCTGAGTTTGGCCCTTCTGCACCCAGGGGACCTTCCCAGGCCACGTTCTAGCCTCTCTCCTTCAGCAAGGCCTCCCCAGCTCTGATACCATGCCTGCACGAATAACGCTAACACACCCAGTGTAAATCAGCACAAGCCCAGAGTTTTGACAATTTGTTCAAACTAGCATATGTGAAACGCCTATATCGCTGTATACAGTTCACAATGTTTGCGGGAGACAGACACACCACATCACATGCTATTTGCATAGAGATGGCAGCGTTGCCGATGCTTTGACTCAATGGGTAATAAGTGAAGTGCACGCACATACATATTGCTTCTGCAAGAGATGCGATGCTTGCTTCCTGCCGTGACCGAAAGTGCACTGATTCCTCAAAGGTCCGTTAACTTTTAAATTTTACAATACGGAATTATCCGTGTCCACACAACTAACTAACGTGCACCTGCTGTATGAGCTCTTGCTGCCAAGCATCATGGGAAAGGAGACTCAGTGCTCCCACTAACTTCCTTCCATAAACGTGAGGGTCAAGGTCATCCTTGTTGAAAGCTCTCCTATGAGTGGTTCTCAAAGAAAAAGCCATCCCACTATCCCAGTTTGTCATCTGCCACTAAACTGATGGTCCCAATATTCAAGAGGAAAGGGTCTGAAGTACAACTCTCTTTTACTCCTCTTAGTTTTTAATGAACGAGGCAGTAAAATGTACAGAGAGCGCATAGTGCCTGGCACAAAGCAGCTGCTGCACTAGTGTCCTGGAGCGTGTCTTGTATGGGGACAGGTCCGGCAGTGAGAAGAGATGATATACATACGCCATGACACAAGAACCACAAATCAGCGGCTTTAAAGCACAGAAATTTATTGACAGCTCGGGAGTCTAGAGGTCTGAATTCGGGGTACGGCTCCAGAGAGAGGCCCTTCCTATTTCAGCCCACAGTAGCAGGAAATCATGGTGGGCACATCTTTCCCTGTCGATCTGATTTTCTCTTGTCCCGGTGTGTGTTTCTGTATCTATTCTGGTCCTTGTATAACTCAGAAGTGATGGTATTCAGGATCCACCCCACAGGGGTGTGACACATTGATGGCACTGTGCTAGATAGCATTATGGAAGGTAAACACATTGCGTTAGATAAAAAGTGGTCACAGTGCATCACATCGGGAAATGTTCTCTGCCAAAGGCCAGTTAGTTTAACCATGGGGAACTACGCCATGATAGCAACTATATTAGTGCTTGGCCAAATAACTTGGAGCCAAGTTGACACATAAAATTTGTCATTGCACCTTTGTTCACACACAACCCCACATTCTTAGCATCTGCCAGAAGTAGAACCAAATGGTTAGAAAATGCAGCCAAACTCAGCATGGGGCCCGTCACATAGTAGATGCTCAATGAACAGTGGGTGATCGGAATGGTCAACACGAGTCTGGATTTGTGGTGGCAGATGAAGCCCTGGCATGAAAAAGGGCAGAGCTTGGATATGAATCCAGCCCAGCACAATCTACTGCTGTTACTGCTAGTCAATTACACTCACATCCTTGCCTGTAAAGCAGGGCCAATGCCACAACCTTCACTGAGCTGTGTGAAGATTCAGAAACAATACATACGGAAGGATCTTCGCAATGTCTGGGCCATGGTGGAAGGATGGGAGTTAGGCAGGGAAAGAGTTCTAAGCAGGATTAAGGGGCCAATTGGAAAAAGCTTCCAGGGACAAGAGCAGCTCCCTGCTATGACTTTATTGGATGAGAGTACCTAGGTAGCTCCCTTCATTCAGAGACTGTATCCATTGATTCAGATCACTGCATCCTTCCTGGGTCTGAAGAGCAGCTCCCAGAGTCCCAGAATTTGAGATCACAGGTAAACTAAGTGCCGGTGGCTTTTATACACCATCATCATTTACCCACACGTCGTCCTTCTCTCAGATCCGGTTTCTTGCTAGGTGTATTGGCATTAACTCGAACCTCGCATTATGACAATGGTCATTGCAAACACGAATGATCGTCAAGGTGTAACTATCATCATCGTGGATGGAGGACTGGCTACACGCAAACAAGGAAAGAGATGAGCATCTAGTGCGGGTCAGGTTTCTGCCAGTCCCTGTGCAGCTTCTTTACGGGTGATGCCTGACTTCATCCGCACAGCCAGCCGCTGAGGTAGCAATGAACACTCCCTGTGACCCGGATGAGAAAACTCAGTCTCAAAGAGGTGCAACCTCAAGTAACACAGTTAATGAGAGACTGAGGCGATTTTTCAATGCCAGGTGTGTTTGGCTCCAAAGCTGACACTTGTATCATAATACAAAACTTCCCTGATATAATTATTAATATCATGTCACCCAACCTGACACCTTCTTGGCTCCAGTATGTCCATCTGACTCCTTCCCTATCAAAGTAAGTGAATAGATAGATCTCCCATCTTTGCTTGCTGGTTCACACACAAAGAGACAATTCTTCCTCCTTCGTTCTGGAATTTTATACACTTGATGAAGTTGTAGAATGGGGCTCTTGGGCCAAGGAACAAGTGTTCCAAAGAACTGGTGTGTCCCTGGCCTCAGGCAAACCAACTCACTAACCTCACCTTGAACTTCCTGCTAATAAAATAGGTCTGTGTTGCCTGCCTTGGAACATGCTCAGAATGACAAGAAACATCTCTGAAATAGTGGCTCATGGTCATGTGGAAGATTGGGCTTGGACCTAAATGAAAGAGTGTGTGCTCAGAACTTACCAAAGGCAGGGAACTTGACATAGCCATGGGTTACCCCGGGCATTGCCCCTCAGTCAGTGCCCAGGACTGAGGCCCGCTCTTGGCTCTGGAAATGTAGGGGTTGTGGGGATAGGGGGGTTGATCCAATTCAGATGTCAGCAGTATATCTGAGTAAACATTGGCATCATGAGAAAAGTACCAATAAAAAGGTCTTGTTGTCCGACCCCCAGGGAGGAGGTCACAGGTAGATCCTTGTAATCAGTTCCCCCTTTCCAACCCACCCGCCCTCCACCCTCCCAGTATCACCACTCACACTACTGGTCCTGAAGGGATCATCTGCCCTGGGTTCCCTGTGTTTCCAGTTCCTACCTGTACCAGTGTACATCCTCTGGTCTAGCTAAATTTATAAGGTAAAATTTGGATCATGATAGTGGGTGGGGGGGTTCGGGAAGACATCAGACAGGGCAAGATATGACAAAATAATAATTTATCATTTATCAAGGGTTCAGAAGGGAGGGGATGTGGGGAGGAAGGGGGGAAAATGAGGAGCTGATGCCAGGGGCCCAAGTGGAGAGCAAATGTTTTGAAAATGATGAGGGCAATGAATATATAAATGTGTTTTACACAATTGATGTATGTATGGATTGTGATAAGAGTCGTATGAGCCCCTAATAAAATGATTTAAGGAAGAAAAAAAAGGTCTTCTAAGAAGAGACTTTCAAAAGGAAAAAAAAATCAAAAATTTGGTGTCCATTCTGAGGAGGGAGAGGTAGGAGAGAGGACCTCTTTGGCCCCCTATCTTCAGTCCTCATTGTAACCCTTAAACATAGGGGATACAGTGGCCTCCTATGGTCCTTATCTGGGATCACTGTGTACACCTCTTCCCCGTCCTCATACTCTATCCTAACAAGCTCATCAGCAAGTGCTGGGTGGCCTTTCAGTCTGTCTGTGCGAGGGTACCTCATCGCTCTTCCACTGGCATCCACCCCTCTGCTGCCACTGCCTCTAGATCTCTGCTCAAAGGGGCCACGCTGAAGGAGGCACTCTTAACCTCCCTTCTGTAGCAGGACCCCATTTCTCTCTTCTTCTTACCCGTTTTTGTATCTCCTCAAATATGAGTCACCACGAGATACATTAAACATGTATGTGATTACCTACTTATCATTCCTCTCGCTTCCCCAGACGTAAGCTCTGAGAGAAGAACCCTTCATCTGCCAGAAGCAAGGGGCCTTCAAAAGTTTGTGGGGGAAAGTCTATTTTTTATTCTATTTTTTCTATGAACTTCAAAGGAAATTTTTACTGTGAACTGGTGAGGGTTTTCACAGCAGACTATCCCCTCACCCCCAACAATTAATACGTATTTTGCTGTAAATCACTGACTGAAATCCTCACAGTGTAAAATCATTTATCCTACTCCCACACTGTATTTCCCATTTCAATCCGTCCTTTTTTCCTAACCCATTTGAACTCTGTCCTTGGGTAAATGCTGCACTCTTGATCTGAAATGTTTTATTTCACTAAGGAGCGCATACCTCCTTGTCGTTATTGGTCCCTTAAAGCGTCGTCTATTGGTTGCATAAAAAGTAAGCTACGGAGGTAAGTTCATTTCTAGAAACTCGAGTGTGGTTAAGAGATTCTATCAGTCTCTATCTAATTAATAAGCCTGTCTTTTTTCTTTTCTTTCTTGAATTGTTTTAGTTTGTTCCACATTTTCTCCAACTCTTTCCAGTACCTTCTAACGTGATCCTTTTCAGAACAGTTGGCAGTAGTCGCCGGACCTTATCTCATTCTCCTGGTACTGCAGCTGGTGTCTGCTTCTTTGATTTTCTTCACTGTTCTTTGTTCCAGATTGGAAGACAGCAATAACAAGACCTTTGAGGGCTGCTCATGAGCTTGGAAGAGTCCAGTCACTAAGTTCTCATAACTTGCCTCATGTATTATCTACATTCCTGGATATATTGGACAGACACCATAGGTTAGTACACATATAGAAACATTCTCCAGTAGATCTGTATGCAAAGATGCTTCAAACTGTTTGAAATGTATACAAAATGTATACAAAATGCTTCAAAAAATAAGATCATGGAATTTTTCTATGACCTTTCTGAAACCCCCTTGTGTATTCATGGATAGAGTTCTACTCGCCCTCTCCCCGATCAGCCTGTGTGTCGATCCATGCATCTACCTGTAGACCACTCTTGCTGCAGGTTTGTGTATATCACAGTATTGACCTCTGCTGTCTTTAACTCTTGAATTCCTCCCTACTGTCTCTCCCAATGCCTCCATCAGTCCACAGATCTCTCTCTTATTGCATATTATTTTTCCCTTCATTTAAGTTAGCATGTAACCTATAGCTATTAATTTATTCTCCCTTCCTCTTTCATTCATAGTGACCATCAAAGAATGCTGCTGCTTGTATGATTTTTTTCTTGGATTTTCATACTAGGGGTCTTATACAATATCTGTCTGTTGGTGATTGACATGTTTTCCTCAGCATAAGGTCTTCAAGGTCCAACCGGGTTCCTAGGTATTTTACAGACTCTTTGTTATTCTTTAAAGCTGGGTAGCATTCTACTAAGTGAACCACAGTTTGTTAACCATGTTCTATTAACCACAGTTTGTTAACCATGTTCTATTATCCACAGTGTGTTTATCCATCCTTCCCCTGGTGGACATGTAGGTCGTTTCTATCTTTTTGATATTGAGAATAGTGTTGAAATAAATATGAATATGCATATATATATTCATGCCATAGCTCTTATTTCTCTGGGATATATGTCAAGTAGAGGAATTGGTAGATCATATGGTATTTCTGTATCCAAATTTTTAAGTAAACACTACCATTTTCCATAGTAATTTCACCATTGTACAATCCCACCAGCAGTGTATGAGGGTTAACTTTTATCCACACCCTCACCAGTATTCATTTTCTCTGGTTTGTTTGCACTGTGCTATTAATACAGGGGGAGGGGTGGGGGAAAGAGGGTGATATGGCATCCCATTGTTTCAATCTGCATCCTTCTCCTGACTGATGACCATGAGCATTTCTCCACATGTGTGTTGTCTGTCCAAACATCTTCATCGGGTAAGTGTCTGTTCCTGTCTTCTAGCAACTTTTTCCCAATATGTGACCTCTTTTTACTTTTGGTAAAATATTTCAATACACAGAAAGTGTCTAGTTTTTAATACATCCCAGTAATCTCCTTTGGCTTCTGCTATTTGTGAGTTTTCCATGATGTTTCACAGTATAATTATGCCATGTTATTGAAATCATAAATTTATCACTGTCTTTTTCATTGATGGTCTTTATAGTTTTAGGCTTTACATTTAGCACTTTGGTCCATCTTGAGTTTGTTTCTGTGTCTAGTGAGAGTGATGGATCCTGTTTTATTTTTCTGCAAATGGATAACCCATTTTGTGACACCATTCATTCGAGAGGCTATTTCTTCCTTACTTAATATGTTTTGGCCCTTTGTCAACGATCAATCATCTATAGATGACCACAACTTTTTGACGCTCCCTCTCATATCTGAGAGCCAGCTCATTAAATATCTGTCGGTGAGAGGACAAGAGAGTGGAAACAGAAAGAGGGACTTGTACATATATGGAAATCCAAGCCCACTCAGTTAACACAGCTAGGAAGTGGAGGAGTCAAAACTTCAGCCCAAGAGATCCAGTCCAAAGACATTCATCTCTGAGCTGAATTCTTTATGCTACTGAAATACCTTCCCTAGGTCAAGCAGAAAAGCTGGAGACAAATATCAAATTTGGGAAAAAATAAGTGTTATAGTAACAAATTGACCATAATCTCATCATCATCATTAAACATGGACTAACGGGCCCATGAGCACACGGCACCCTTCTTGACACACTCCACAAAGGAAAACAGCAGCTCGAACAGGGGACAACGGGAGGCCACTAGCATGGATGAAGCATCAGTCTCCGTACCATCCAAGAAGTTGGAAGAAAGCTCAAAGAATCAAAGATGACTAAGAAATGGGTTTCCACATGGTGGAAATTGCCCTTCCTTCTCAAACCCAGTCCAGGCCTACGTGAAAACCCCCAAAGCCTTTGTAAGACAGCATAGCAACTCTGTTCTGAAGAACTGTGGACCAAAAGATGGCCAACAGGACAGCAAGTACCACTTCTCTCCATCATGCTCCGTTCTTCCCTCTCAGTTCTACCCAGACGCCACACCATTCCAGAAACTTGATCTTCAGCTGGACCATTCCTCAGGCAAGTAGAAAGTGTTCCTTCTGTCCCATTCCTCCTATAGAACAAATACGTATGTATTTGCTGCTCACCCCGCCCTGAAAGGAAATGGGACCCTCTTGCTGTCACAGTGGCTTGGGCTGAACTCCCCTCAACCCCTTTCGGGGTTCCCTCCAGGTTCAGGAGGATGGGTGTCAATCAGAAAGGCATTGGCTTGCGTCACCTCCTCCACATTTACCTCAGTATCTCCCTGTAGATTCTGTGCCAACAGTTGGATTAGTTGTTGTTGGGGTTTTGTAAGTCTTCAGGAGACAGCATTATTCAAATTAAAAACTACTTTTAAGGTGAAGGGCCAGAGAGAGAGGTTCCCAGTGTCTCTGTAACTAAAAATCCACAGCCCTAATTTATAGGTTGGACTCCACTCCTGCACTTTCATCCAGATACAAGTTGACTTGAAATCTAACCACCACAGGACCCTCCCCACTCTTGCACAGCATCCTGAGCTTCCCTGGGAATCACACTCATCAAAATTACATGTTAGCCTGTATTAGACAAAGCTACTCTTCAGAGTATCCAAATAGAAACCCCAACACTCCCGCTATGTACATTAATATTTGATTGTTTTGCTGTATGTGTGCTTGTACAGCTAAGGACATGAAGGTAATAAATGTCTTCATGAGTTGCCCAGGAAAAAAACTAGGAGAATTTTAATGATGAATCGATCATCTTAAATTCAATGTGCATGACTGTGTGTGGAAATGAAGGGATATAAATAAATTCTTTAAACCAAAATCTATGTTATATATATATAAATTAACCAAAGGGAGGCCTAACAGAAGACAGAATTCAAGAAAAGATAACAAAGTAAAATGAGCACCTCTAAGTGATAGGCATCTTCCAAGCCCTTCATGATATCATCTCTTTGGCCCGCCACGGAAACTCAGTGGACATCCCTCGGCTCCCTTTTAGACACAAAATGCATAAATGCTCCAAATGGTCCTATAATTTGCTCTGATGGATTGACTTTTGTCTCCCCTAAAGTTCAGTTGCACACCCTAAGTTCCGAGCCCATGGTTACAATGCCATTTGGCAGTGGGTTGTCTGGGTTGGGTTTCAAGGTGGAATCAGTGCCAGGGAGAGCTGAAATAAATCTCTTCAGAGGTCCCAGAGAGATTCCACCAGGGAGCGGAGGAGAGATGGGGCATGATAGCTGCAAAGCCCAGGAAGATTTCCAAACAGGCAGGAAGCAGGAGCTGAAGACACAAGGACCCCCTGAGAGTCATCACAGCGAAACCTGACTGTGGAGTTCACATCCTGAATCCTAGCGTCCAGCCTCCGAAACTGTGAAAAATCCATTGCTGTTTGTTAAAGCTACCCGTGTGTGGTACGTCTGTGAGAACATCACTAGATAACTTAGACACTTGCTCACAGTCTCTCAGGTTGTAAATTGCAGATCCAATTTTATGTCTGATTACTTCCAGAGCCTGCATTCTCTCCACGATACTGTGCTGCTTCCCATGAACCAGCTGAGGCTTCACTCCTTCATAGAGGACCTATAATAGCCCGAGTTGCCTAGAGAAATATAACCAGCGACACTCATGTAAATATAAGAAAGGATCTTATATCAAGAAGTAAGTTTCTATCACAAAGACATCTCAGGCCAGTCCCAATGAAAACTCTGAGTCCAGTGTAAAGCACAACCCTCTTCAGGCTCACATAGCTGCGGACACAGGAAGCAGAAAGGTAAAACGGAAGGCGGGGCGATCACGGACAATGGGTGCAGAGTTGTGTGGACCCAAAGTCAGAGGGAGTCTGGCAGGGTATTGACAACCCAGGGTCAGCAGCCTGCAAGGGTCCACTTCCCGGAGAAGGACACAGAATTCAGGAAAGGAGGAAGGTGAAGGGCCAGAGAGAGAGGTTCTTAGTGTCTCTGTAACTAAAAATCCAGAACCCCACAGAGACATCACCAGGCTGGAACCTGATTTATAGGTTGGACTCCCCTCCCACACTTTCATCCAGGTACAAGTTGACTTGAAATCTAACCACCACAGGACCCTCCCCACTCTCGCACAGCATCCTGAGCTTCCCTGGGAATCACACTCCTCCTGCAACATGGCAATCATCTCTTTTCCCTTTGGTGTCACTTTGTAAAGTGTAAATATGTAAGAGGCTGTGTCTTTCTATACAGAGGCTGTATAGATCAATCGATGAATGGATAAGCTTGGATGGAAGGTGGGGTAGGTGAATGGATGGATAGGTGATGGGTTAGAAGGAATCACAGGGGCTTACTGAGTCTGAGTTCTAACTTTCAAGGTCTGTGTTATTTCCAAGGTTAGCTGCCTCAGGCCCCTCTCTTCCTGACCAGCCAAAGGGCATTAACTTCTCATCTTCTCATCAGCTCCTTGCATTTCATGAACTCTAATAGGATGTTATTCCTCTATCACAGCTGGGGGGTGAGATGAATTTCTGGGGTGAATTTATCTGGAAAAGAAATCTCTAAGCTAACAGATACTATTCTTATTCACAGAGGTTTCTAATCCTGTTCTTAGTCATGCCAAATTATTTGCCTCAATGATATCCTGCAGGATTGGATTCCAAAGGTTGATTAATTATATGTTTAACAGGGATGGGGAAGAAAAGGTTCCCATGTGTCTATTTTAAATTTGCAGCCTTTTCATTTCATCAAGTGCTCTCTGGTTGATGAAGGCTCTGATGGGGGAGGGTGAGATCCAACACAAACAAGCGCTTGCGGGTCCCAGGAAAAGGGCCCAACAAGCAAGTGTCAGGAGTCGAGTGTCCACAGTCAAGGAGGTTGCCAGTGCAGATGGAATTATCAGATGTGCCCAGGGATTCCAGGTCAGTGTTGGACTTTATTGTTCACTGAGTTGATGCTTTGAATGTTTGAATCCATTATTGAAGATATTGTGCCAAGGTCTGTCTAAGATAGGCTGGATGAACAATCGGGAGGAGAAAACAATAGGACCAACAGTTCCAGTGGGACATGGGAGAGGGGGAAGTAGGGAGAAAGGAAGTGGTGTTAACAAACCCAGGGACAAGGGAACAATAAGTGATCCAAATTAGTGG
The DNA here is from genome assembly GCF_050624435.1 of Tenrec ecaudatus. Classification (NCBI taxonomy): domain Eukaryota; kingdom Metazoa; phylum Chordata; class Mammalia; order Afrosoricida; family Tenrecidae; genus Tenrec; species Tenrec ecaudatus. The sequence continues at coordinate 95,837,094 of NC_134539.1, forward strand.
TGAGGAGGGTGTAGGAGGTCTGGTAGGGCGTGATCAAGGGTAATGTAACCGAGAGCAATTATTGAAACCCAAATGAAGACTGAGCCTGATAGCGGGACAAGGGGAAGGTAAAAGAAAATAGAGGAAAGAGCTAAGAGGCAAAGGTCATGTATACAGGTCTAAATAAAGGCATGTACATATGTAAATATATTTATATATGAGAATGTGGAAACAGATCTATGTGCGTATATTAATAGGTTTAGTATTGAGAGCAGATTGGCATTGGGTCCCCACTCAAGAACTCCCTCAATGAAAGAATATTTTGTTCTATTAAACTGGTATTTCATGATGCTCACCTTCCCTATCTAATTGATGAAGACAAATGGGTGCATAAGCAAATGTGGTGAAGAAAATTGATGGTGCCTGGCTATCAAAAGATATAGCATCTGGGTCTTAGAGGCTTGAAGGTAAATAAGCAGCCATCTAGCTCAGAAACAACAAAGCCAACATGGAAGAAGCACACCAGCCTGTGTGATCATGAGGTGTCGAAGGGATCAGGTATCAGGCATCAATGAACAAAAAATCATATCATATCATTGTGAATGAAGGAGAGTGTGGAGTGGAGACCCAAAGCCCGTCTGTAGGCAATTGGACATCCCCTTACAGAAGGGTTGCAGGAAGGAGACAAGCCAGTCAGGGTACAGTGTAGCAATGATGAAACATACACCTTCCCTCTAGTTCCTAATGCTTCCTCCCCACCCATTATCATGATCCCAATTCTACCTTACAAATCTGGCTAGACCAGGGGGGTACACTGGTAAAGATAGGAACTGGAAACACAGGGAATCCAGGGCAGATGAACCCTTCAGGACCAGTGGTGAGGGTGGTAATGCCAGGAGGGTGGAAGGAGAGTGGGGTGGAGAGGGGCAACCGATTACAAGGATCTACGTATAACCTCCTCCCTAGGGGATGGAAAACATAAAAGTGGGTGAAGGGAGATGTCGGACAGTGTAAGATATTACAAAATAATAATTTATAAATTATCTAGGATTCACAAGGGAGTAGGAGCGGGGAGGGAGGGGGAAAATGAGGAGCTGATGACAGGGGCTTACATGGAGAGCAAATGTTTTGAGAATGATGAGGGGCAATGAATGAATGTACAAATGTGCTTTACATAACTGATATAGGTATGGATCATGATAAGACTTGTATGTGCCCCTAATAAAATGATTTTTAATTAAAAAATAAACAAAAAAGATACTGTGCCAATTTATCTCGCCAAGTTTGCCCCTACCCTTCATGGTCCCTTTCCTTCATCACACATGATTTCCTCCTCCAGCCATTGATGTCTCCTGATGCTGTATCCTAGTCCCCATCCCAGCACCAGTGGGCTTGGAGATCAAGGCTTACTTACATCCCAACCCAAGCCTCCCTCAGACCACTGCAGGCCAGTTGAGCATCCACGAGCTGTCCAGCAGATGGTTCTCCCTGGCATCTGAGAAGGAACAGGACAGCAGTGGAACAGCTGTGACCATGAGCACTGATCGCTGCACAGGGCACAGTGATGTTTAGAACACGTGGGCTCATGATGTCAGTAACCCAGACAGCTAGTCTACGTAGCCCACAGGGAATGCTCTGCTCCCCACACCCTCCTCCACTTCCCATTTAGCAGCTAAAACAATGTAGGCTACATTACAAATCAAAATAAGCAACACTGAATTTTATAATTAGCCACAACTTGACAAATTAATTAGTACAACAGCACAGTGTGTTCCCTCAAGTGTGGCTCGCTATATTTTGCTTAGAGAATATATGTCCACAAATTACAGATGTATTATTAAAAGTCCTTACGCAATCAGAGTGAATTCTAAAGGTGGCCTTTTTGATATCCATTTCTGGCATGAACCAAGGGGTTCGAGGCAGCCAGAAATATTATCTCACCAACCCTTCAAACTGGGAGCCACAAAAATGTTTCCAGAGATGGACTTACTTTCCTGGGAGGGGCAATGCTGCTGAAAAGAAGGGATAAAGATGACCAAGGACTGTGGTTCTTGGAAAAGAGGTCAAAATTAGTGAGATGGTGGTTAACGGCGGTCAGGGGCAGGGGGGGGGGGTGGAGGTGGGGGTGAGGGGGCGGGGGGGGGGGCGCCTTGAGGCTGAGAGCCTGATAAGGAGCAGACTGGAGTCAGGCTGCAGGGCTGGAAATTTGACTCCACTATCTACCAGCCATGTGGTATTGGACAAGTTTCTCACCTAAAAAATTGATGTGATAATAATACAGGAAAACCTATGAAAGCCAGAACCTGTGTGAGTAGATACCTGTCAGAGAAGGAAAACTCAAACATTTCCACTTACACAAGTGATTGAAAATGGGTACAACTGCACTAGGTGCAAGGCAGAATAGTGAGATCAGGAAAACCAAGGCACTTTCATGGAATGCTGGCTCTCATAGGTTTCACTGCAACATCTCCCTCTCAGGACCACTCTACCGCCCACTGATCTATGGTGGCTTGCATGTTGCTATGATACTGGAATCTATACCACTACCATCTGAAAAATCAATGGAGTCCCCATAGTAGACAAATTTCAGTGGCGTTTTCACACTAAGGCAGACAAGGAAGAAAGGTTTAGTAATCTACTTCTTGAAATTCTCACTCAACTCTACAAAAATTCACTGTCATGGAGTGTATTATGATGCATAATAACCCTATAGAACAGAGAAGAATTGCTCCCCTGTGTGTTTCCAAAACTAAATGTTTATGAGAGTAGAAAGCCTTCTTTTGGCTGATGGTTTCACACAGTTGACCTTGTGGTGCATAACCCAACACATAAGCCCATATGCCACCAGGGCTTCTTAGAACTAGCCAGTGAAAATCCTATGGCGCACAACACAACACTCTCTGGCATGTTCGCTTTAGATATGACAACAGAAGGGATCAATCACTAGAGGCAGGCAGCATGGGCAGTGAAGTAGAGGGCAAATGAAGAGGAGGGAAATCCTTGTGGAGATAGATTGGCACATAAGCTACAATAATCACCATGAGGACGATGCAGGGCATACTTTCTATGTGTCCGTGTCAACTTGATGGTAGCTATCTAGATATCGTCTGTCTATCTATCTATCTATCTATCTATCTATCTATTTATCTATCTATCTCTACTCACTGGTGAAAACTGAGGTGAGAGTTGAAATCTTTTGTTCACAAGACAGACCTGCATGCTTTTATTGGAGACAGAGCTTCTGTGAGATTGAATCAGAAGCAGATGGTGACTCTATCCAGATCCAACAAGAGATGGGATAGAAGACACTAGCCAGATGCACAAATTCCCATGTTTCTGTTTATCCTGCCAAGGAGCTCTTAGCCCATTAGTTTGGGGTCTTGAGCCCAGTTCTGTGATGTTGTTGCCATGCCCATGGGTCCAGATATTAAGCTCACTCCTATACTGTGTTGAGATGGACATGACCAACCCCAGTGTCTAAGCCATTGCTTCCTGGTAGACCAGCCTCCACTTCTCAGCTTTCCTGTACATCCAAACCTCCCTGATGTGGACATGTCTCTTTTACATTAAGGTCTCTTTGTGCATATGTATTCTATGTTAGCTAAAGGGGTAACTCTCAGCAAATTATCTTGTTGCTGTTATTTCCTAGATTTTGGAATAAGGAGTCACCTCAAAGGAATCCCAGCTCTTCTTGTCAACCGGCTAAACTTCTCACTCCAAATTCTATCCAGGTCAGTGTTATCCTTGTAGGGAACAAACCAAATAATCAGCAAGACACATCTTTGGTACTCTCTAAGGGGGGGTGGGGTTGAAATTCATCCCAGCTCTGCTTCTTTCCTTTAGGTCGCCAAGATGATTGCATCACCTCCCAGTTAATCATTCTCCTTTAGTCTCGCTCCTCCTCTCCCACCCTCCTCCACTCAATAAGGAAAGCAATTCTGAATACAAATCTATTCCTTCCAGTTCCGACTGCCACTTTCTCTAAGGTAAATTTCCCCTAGTCTTCATACCCCTACTCTCAGCTCGGGTAATTCAAGAATTGACAATAGATTCCAGGATGTACCAGATCTCTGTGTCTTTGAAAGGGCAGGTCCCTTTACTGGACATTCCAGGCCACATTCCTATTTGACTCTCTAGATAACTCTTCTACTTCAACACCATTCTGAGCTTTCCCAGATGGCGCGAATACATTTTTTTAAAATCATTTTATTGGGGGCTCATAAAATGCTTATCACAATCCATCCATCCATCCATTGTGCCAAGAACATTTGTACATACATTGACATCATCATTCTCAAAGCCTTTTCTTTCTACTTGAGCCCTTGGTATCACCTTCTCATTTTCCCCTCTTCCTCCCCCACCCTTCCTCCCTCATTGATGCTTGATCATTTATGAATTGTTATTGTTTTTTCATGTCTCACACTGACCATTGTTTCCCTTCACCACTTTTCTGTTGTCTGTCCCCTGGGAGGGGGTTATATGTAGATCATTGTGATTGGTTCCCCATTTCTCCGCCCACCTTCCCTTTACCCTTCTGGTATCACTACTCTCAATACTGGCCCTGAGGGGTTTATCTGTCCTGGATTCCCTGTGTTTCCAGCTCTTATCTGTACCAATATACATGCTCTGGTCTAGCTGGATTTGTAAGGTAGAATTGGGGTCACGATAGATGGGAGAAAGAAGCATTAAAGAAGTAGAGCAAAAGCAGAGGTTGTAATCCTAATCTCGGATAAAATTGACCTCAAAGTGAAAACCATAAAAAGAAATCAGGAGGGGCACTATATAATGCTCAAGAGAATGGTGGACAAAGAACCACTAAGCACTGTAAACATATATTTCCCGAATGAGAGACCTGCTGAATATGTCAACCAAACACTCCAAAAGATGAAAAAGAAATCACAGCCTCAACAATTATAGTGAGTAACTTCAATATACTGCTCTCAGAGAAAGATAGATCACTGGGAAAGAAACTCAACAAGAAGGCTAGATCTAAACATTACAATTAGACAATTTAACATGATCGATATTTGCAGAGCTTTTCATCCAAAAACAGAAAATTCACATTCTTATCAAGGCTGCATGGCAAATTTTTGAAAGTCGACCACATGCTGAGGCATAAGGTGAAGCTACATAATTTTAAGCACATTGATATCCTACAGACCTCTCTCTGACCACTGTGCCATAAGGCTAGAAATCAACAAAAGGAAGATGAAGAAAACAAGAGCAAACAATTAGAGGATGAATAACTATTGCAACAGGAGTACATACGGGCACAGATCAGAGATGAAATTGGGAAATTTCTAGAAACCAATGAGAATGAGAACACGACATGCCAAAACTTATGGGACACAGCAAAGTCAGTTATCAGAGGAATTCCATAGCAATACATGAACATCTGAGAAAGGAAGAGAAACTCATGATTGATACGCTGGCACAAAATTTACAACTAGAGAAGACTCAGCAGGACAATCCTACTAATAGCAAAAGAAAAGAAATAATAAAAATCAGGCTGAGATTCAGGAGGAGGAAAATAAGAAAACTATGGAAAAATTAATACTGCTAAATGTTGCTTCTTTGAAAGGATAAATAGAATTGACAGACCGCTGGTAAACCTAACCAAAGAAAGGAGGGAACAAATTACAATAGCAAGAATGAGGGATGAAAGAGGGAACATTACAACAGACCCTAATGAAATCAAAAGGATAATTACCCAATACTAGGAAGGAATGTACTCCAGTGAATTCAACAACTTGGAAGACATGGACAAATTCTTGGGAAAACAATCCCTCCCTAGACTGTCCCCAAAAGATGTCAAGAATCTCAACAGACCCAGAGCAATAAAAGAAGGTTATCAAGGGATTACCAACCAAAAAAAATCCCCTGGACCAGATGGCTTCACTAGAGAATTATACCAATCTTTTAGGGAAGAACTAACACCAATCCTATACAAACTCTTCCAGAACATAGAAAAAGATGGAAAACTCCAGAACTCATTCTATGAAGCTAGTATAACTCTGATACCAAAACATGGCAAGGATCCCACAAGAATAGAGAACTACAGACCAATATCCCTAATAAACATCGATGCAAAAATCCTTAACAAAGTATTGACCAATAGAATACAAAAGTATATAAAGCAAATAATTCACCATGACCAAGTGAGGTTCATACCAGGGATGCAGGGATGGCTCAACATATGAAAGACCATTAGTATCATTCGTTACATTGACAGGAAGAACTATAAGAACCACATAATAATATCGACAGATACAGAAAAAGCACTCGACAACACATAACACCAATTCCTGTTTAAGACACTTGAGAAGATAGGAATGGAAGGAAAATTCCTGAAGACAATGCAAGTTATATATGAAAAACAAACAGCCAACGTGGTAGTCAATGGAGAAAAGACTAACACAATTCCACTAAAAAAGGGGACCAGACAAGGATGCCCTATGCCCCCACTTTAATATCGTGCTGGAAGTTTTAGCTAACAGCATAAGGCAAAGAAAAGACATCAAAGGTATTCATCTGAGGAAGGAAGAGGTGAAACTATCGGTATTTACATGATATGATTTCATATATGGAAAATCACAAAAGCTCCACAAGGGGAGTACTGGAAGCAATAGAGGAGTTTGACAGAGTGGCAGGATACAAGATCAGCAAACAGAAGTCCATTGGACTACTATTCACATCAGATCAGACCACAGAAGAGGAGATCAAAATAGGTGGTACCCTTCACAATAGCCAAGCAAATTTAAATATCTAGGGATATACCCGACTAAAAGAACAAAAGATCTATATGGGGAAAACTACAGAACACTATTACAAGAAACCAAGAGCAACCTCAACAAATGGAAAAATATCCCATACTCATGGATTGAAAGACTCAATGTAGTAAAGATGTCAGTTCTTCCCAGGGTATTATATAATTATAATGCAAACCCAATACAATTACCTTCATCTTTCTTCAAGGAAATGGAAAAACTGATTACCAACTTCATTTGGAGAGGGAAGAAGCCCAGAATTAGCAGAGAACTCCTCAAGAAGAAGAACACAGTGGGAGGGCTTGCTTTACCTGACTTTAGCAAATACTAGTCAGCCACAGTTGTCAAAACTGCACGGTATTGGTACAATGGCAGATACTCATACCAATGGAAAATAACTGAGAACCCAGAAATAAAATCATCAGCATACAGACAACTGATCATTGATAAGGGCCCAAAAATAGCCAATCGCAAGCATATGCCCTCTTCAACAAGTAGTGCTGGAAAAAAAAATGGATATACACCCCATGCACAAGAATAAACTCAAGGTAGATTACAGACCTGGAGATAAAACCCCAAACTATTAGGGCCATCAATGAGGGAATTGGGATCAAGCAGAGAACATTGGCACAGGGAATACACAGGCTATCAGAAATAGGACAGGACACAACACAGAGGAGGCACAAATTGACAAATGGGATATACTGAAGATGAAACACCTGTGTACATCTAAAGAATTCACTAAGAGAGTAATAAGAGGGTCCACACACTGGGAAAACATCTTTAGCTATGACACATCAGACAAAGACTTTATTACTAAAATCTACAATACTCTGCTACCTTTTAAAAAGAAAAAAAAAACTAATTGCCCACTTGAGAGGTGGGCAAAGAACCTGAACAGAAGTTCCACAGGGCCAGAAATCCAAATGACCAACAAACGTATGAGAAAATGTTCCCGATCTTTAGCCATAAGAGAAATGCAAATTAAAACAACAATGAGGTACCACCTAACACCCTCAAAGATAGCCCAATTCAAAAAATCAGAAAGCAACAAGTGTTGGAGGGGCTGTGGGGAGACAGAAACTCTCATCCACTGTTGGTGGACCTGTAAGTATAGACAGCCACTATGGAAATCGATATGACAATATCTAAAACAGATAGAAATCTAGTTACCATACGACCCAGCAATTCCCCTACTTGGCATATACCCAGAAGAGGCAAGAAACAAACCAAGGCCAGACATCTATGCTCCAATGTTCATCGCAGCACAGTTCACAATTGCAAGGAGTTGTAAACAACCCAAATTTCCATCAACAGACGAGTGGATTAAAAAGCTGTGATACATACATACAATGGAGTACTACGCATCACTAAAAGGCAGTGATGAACATATGAAGCACATCGCTGGATGGGAAGAACTGGAGGAAATCATGCTAAGCAACATAAGTCAAGCACAAAAGGTCAAGTACAACATAAATCCGCTGAGGTACGCTTTAAAAAAATGTAAAAGGGTCATAGGTCAAAAATTACTATATACAAACATTATTGGGGTGAGAACATGGAAATATGGCAGGATCAGACCAATTACAGAGATACGCATGGTAGACAACTAAAAAGGAGGTGGGGAAAGGGAAAAAATAATAAAAAGATATGGGTAGCGGGGACACAGGGCACTAACCCACCCAAGGGAGTGTATTGTATATATCTCCACAGGAAAAGAGGGACCAGACTTCAATACAGTGCTCCAAGATGTGAATGCAATATGCTGAAGTGGAGTAGGGAACCAGTGGAGAGGTCTGAAGGGCCGGCCCCAATCCCAACTACTACGTAGACACCTGCCCCTCCCCCCAGAAGAATTTATTTTAGACACTGAATCTGTAGCTCTGGGAGAGGGACATATCTGAGCGGAGCACACGGGAGAAGATGAAGGGGAAGGAGGAGAGAGTGGAGCACATCCTGGCCCACCAGGCCTTGAAGACGATGTTCCCAATTAGAGCAGCCAGTCCAGAGAGGGGACCACATGGCTGGCCCCACTGTGAGATGCAATGTTCCTCCTCACTGACCCACAGCCCTACAGGGGCAACACTGGAGACACAGTGTAAAAATTAAGCCCAATCTGAACCCGCCACACTGAGGCAAACACTAAGGGGGTGCAAGAGAACAGCAAGGGAATGAAGCAGCGACATACCCAGGGAATGCAGAAGGTGGACTCTGGGGCAAGGGCTTGATGCCCCAACAGCCTGGACTGGAAAACACTCCTCGAGGCCAACAAACAGTCCTTGAACTAACTACAAGCTTTTCTTTCTTGTTGTGTTTTGTTTTTTTGTCAGTGGTTTGTTGTTGTTTTGTTGTCTATTGTTGCTTGGTTTTGCTTTGTCTTGTTTTTGTGCAGGTTATTATCTCCACAGGTCTGTCTAATTAGAGTAGGCTGGATGAACAACCTGGAGGAGAAAACAATAGGACCGACAGTTCCAGGGGTACATGGGAGAGGGGGCATTGGGGAAAAGTAGTAGTGTTGACAGACCAAGGGACAATGGAAGAAAAAGTGACCCATATCAGTAGTGAGGAGGGTGTGGGAGATCTGGTAGGGCGTGATCAAGGGTAATGTAGCCAAGAGGAATTACTGAAACCCAAATGAAGACTTAGCATGATAGTGGGACAAGAGGAAAAGTCAAAGGAAATAGAGGAAAGAGGTAGGAGGCAAAGGAAATTTATAGAGGTCTAAATAAAAGCATGTACATATGTAAATATATTTATATATGAGGATGGGGAAATAGATCTAGGTGCATATATTTATAGGTTTAATATTAAGGTAGCAGATGGACATTGGGCCTCCACTCAAGTATTCCCTCAAGAATATTTTGCTCTATTAAATTGGAATCTATGATGCTCACCCTCCCAACACAACCGCTGAAGACAAAGCAGGTGCATAAGCAAATGTGGCGAAGAAAGCTGATGGTGCCCAGCTATCAAAAGATATAGCATCTGGGGTCTAAAAGGCTTAAAGGTAAACAAGCGGTCACCTACCTCAGAAGCAACAAAGCCATGGAAGAAGCACACCAGCCTGTGCGATCCCAAGGTGTCAAAGGAATCAGGCATCAGAACAAAAACCAGATCATTGTGAATGGGGTGGGGGGGAGTGCGGAGTGAAGACCAAAAGTTCATTTGTAGGCCACTGGACATTCCCTCACAGAAGGGTCTAGGGGAAGAGACGAGCCAGTCAGGGTGCAGTGTAGCAGCGATGAAACATACAACTTTCCTCTAGTTCCTAAATGCTTCTTCTCTCCCCACTCTCATGATCCCAATTCTACCTTACAAATCTGGCTAGACCAGAGGACGGACACTGGTACAGACAGGAACTGGAAACACAGGGAATCCAGGACAGATGATCCATTCAGGACCAGTGGTGTGAGTGGCGATACTGGGAGGGTGGAAGGAGGGTGGGTTGGAAAGGAGGAATCGATTACAAGGATCTACATATAACCTCCTCCCTGGGGGACGGGCAACAGAAACGTGGGTGAAGGGAAACGTCAGACAGTACAAGAGATCATAAAATAAGAATTTGCTAATTATCAAGGGTTCATGAGGGAGGGGAGAGCTAGGAGGGAGGAGATAAATGAGGAGCTGATGCCAGGGGCTTGGGTGGAGAGCAGATGTTTTGAGAATGATCAGGGCAATGAATGTACAAATGTGCTTTACACAATTGATGTAGGTATGGATTATGATAAGAGTTGTATGAGCTCCTAATAAAATGATTTTTTTAAAAAGAACTAGAGGTAAGTTGTATGTTTCATCAATGCTATACTGCACCGACTGGTTCGTCTCCTCCCCACAACCCTTCTATAAAGCGATGTCCAATTGCCTACAGATGGGCTTTGCATCTCCATTCCACACTCCCCCTCATTCACAACGAGGCAATTTTTTTTCTGGATCTTTGATGCCTGATACCTGATCCTATGGACACCTCATGATCACATAGGCTGGTGTGTTTCTTCCATGTGGGCTTTGTTGCTCCTCAGCTAGATGACCGCTTGTTTATCTTCAAGCCTTTAAGACCCTAGATTCTATATCTTTTGCTATCTGGACACATCAGCTTTCTTCACCACATTTGCTTATTCACTCGCTTTGTCTTCAGCGATTGTGTCGGGAAGGTGAGCATCATGGGATGCCAGGTTATTAGAACAAGTTTTCTTGTATTGAGGGCGTGCTTGAGTAGACACCCAATGTCTATCTACTACCTTAATATGAAACCTATAAGTGTATATATAGATCTATTTCCCCATCCTCATATATAAATATATTTACATATGCACATGACTGTATTTAGACCTCTATAAATGCTAATACATTTTTATGAGGAACAGTGATACCATGTCCCCAAGATTTTCAAGAAGAAATTCTATCCCTCCCTTTCATTTTTCCTAGCTCCACTCCCTGGGAAGAAGGATGTTTTATTTGATTGGTAAAAAGGCAAGATTTTTACACACCTTGGCTCATCTCTCTCTAGTGGCCTGGGTGAATGAGTAGCAGGGTGAGGGCCGTGACACTGCCCACAATCCCCAGAGCAGTTGCGAAGTGAGTGTCTTGCTTTCACAGGTAGGACTCAGGGAAAGCCAATGGGGGGTAATAGCAGTAAGTCTATGTTTTGCTTCAGCTCCAAAATGAGTCTTTTCTCCATCAAGTAAACAGGTCGTTGATCCTTCTATGACTCTCATATGTTCCTTCACTGATCTAGACCTCATGGAAGAGTCAGATATAAATAAATATCCCCCTCTAAGGCAAAACTTTCATGATATGAAAAGATTTGTATGATTGCAATCTCACATGGAGTGGGCCTCACCCCCTACCTGTCAGTCTGCCCCACTAGGCTGTCAGCCCCTGGTGGGCAGAGACTGAGTTTGTTCTTTGCTGGATCAGATGCAGTCTGGTAAGCACAGGAGACCCACCACAGGATAGGTGCTTGTGTCAAAAGACTGCTTGAACCGAACGCTTGCAAAGAGCAGGATTGAATATGGTCTCTGGGCCACAAGCTTCAAGTACCTCTGAAAATCAGGGCAGAGATGGTGGGGCTAGAGGCAGCTCTACAAGCCTACTCATTCCGTACGTCTGCCCCCCTCTGCTTCTTTCTCTCTTGCATTTCCCCCCTCTTCTTCCTGTTTTTCCTGCTGCCTTTCTCCTATGCTCTTGCATGCTAAAATCTGAGGAGTAGGTGCCCATTGGTACCTGTGGTAAAAACTTAATCTGTGCCAGGGAAGAGCAGTCTGTCATCCACTCATCCATAGGTGGTCCTCCCAGAAGACCTCAGACCTGCAGTTCTTAAAGCCACCGCTAACAAGTCAACTCTGACTCACTCAGAGTAACCATATAGGACACAGGAAAACCCTGGCCCAATCACATTTCATTATGGAAGCACACTGCTCCATCGCTCTCCTGCAAGGTGGTTGGTGTGTTTGAACTGCCAAGTTTTCGGTTTGCTGCTGAGTGCACTAACCATTGCACTTCCAGGGCTCCTTCCTAGAGAAGACAAGTCTGCTGAAATCTGCTTCCTATAGGTAGGCCTGGGTACCAGTGATGGAGCAGGTCCTGGAGCCCTTGAGGAGCCTCCTATCAGGCCCGAAATGGTGCAGATGTCACAGCAACAGAGCAGAGCACATATCTGGTGGCACCACCAGGAGGAACTCAGGGGGAGAGAGCAGGGCCTTTATGCAGCACCCTGCCTGTGGTTCCAAGGACAAAGCCTTCTGCACATTCTGATGGCTGAACTGACTTAGAAGCCTTCCTGTTATTGTTGTTGTTGTTGTTTGCTGCCAGGAGGCTGGCCCTCAATGCAAGCTCAACAGAATCAAACCCTCCCAGTCCTGCACCATTGCCATGATCCTTTACAGATCAAACCGTTGTGTTTCTGAGTGTTTTCGTGAGCTGAGTTTTTAAATATTATTTTAAGTAGAACACTGGCATTTCTTCCTAATCCACCTTCGAGTGTAAGTCCCACTGAAACGCATCATAGCAAGACAGTCTCCGCTGAGGGATGGGGAATAACCGCATTTGGGTGGACATCAAACCTGGGTCTCTGCCATGGAAGATAACCATTCAACCACTGAACCATCAAAGACCCTACCAGAGTGTCTGGGCCAGCGCTCTACATGGACTGGGAGCACTCCACAAGAGAAAGTTGAGGCTGTCTGCTCACATAGAGATTTATACTCTCAGAAACCCTATACAGAATCAATGATTCAGATTGATTTGATAGCAGTGAGGTTTTTTTAATTTAATAAATCATTATATTGGGGGCACGCACAACTCTTAGCAAAATCCATACATGCATCCATTGTGCCAAGCACATTTGTACATTTGTTGCCATCATCATTTTCAAAACATCTTCTTTCGACTTGAGCCCTTGGTATCAGCTCCTCATTTTCCCTCTCCCTCCTTCACCCTCCCTCATGAACCCTTGATAGTTTTTAATGTTTTTTTTTTTTCGATGTCTCTCTTTACCCACTTTTCTATTGCCCATCCACCTGGGAGAGGGTTATAGGTACATCATTGTGATTGGTTCCCCATTTCTCACCCTACCTTCCCTTTCCCCTCCTGGTATGACTACTCTCACTATTGGTCCCGAGGAGTTTATCTGTCCTGGATTCCCTGTGTTTCCAGCTCTTAGCTGTACTCGTGAAGGGGGAGGGAAAGAGCATGAAGCACATCCTGGTTCCCCAAGCCTTGAGGAAGATATTTCTTCTCAGAACAGCACAGAGCATACCACAAGACACGGTATCCCTTGTTGATCCATAGCACTACGGGGGACAATACTGGAGACACACTGCGGAAACTGTGCCCGATCTGATCCCACCACACGGAGGGGAAACACTAAGGGCGTGCAACAGAACAGCAAGGGGAGCAGAGCAATTAAGTCCCCAGGGAATACAAAAATAGATTGTGGGGTCAGGGTGTGGCACCCCATCAGATTCGATTGGAAAACTCTCATCAAGGTCAACAAACAGACCTTGAACTATTTATAGGTTTTTCCTTTTTTTGTCATTGGCATTTTTGTTGTTGTTTTCTTTTGTTGCCTCGTTTTGCTCTGTCTGATGTTTGTGCATATTCTGATCTCTGCATGTCTATCTAGCTAAAATAGGCGGGATAAACAAGCCAGAGGAGAAAACAACATGAGTGGGTTTGTTTTTTAAGAAGTTCGTCCTTGCTGGCTAAAGGGTGTGTGTGTGGGGGGGGGGGGAGGGTACGTGGCGGGCAGACTGTTTTCTATGGAAGAACCAGCAGGGGGCCCAGCTCAGGCAGCCAGGCTTCCCTCAAAAGTACAGACTACAGAGTCACATTGTCTGAATCCAAATCTTCCTTCTCTTCATCCTAGCAGGTAACCAGAATCCGCGGCAGCACCCTGGACCAGCTCAGTTCCCTAACCTGTAAACCCTGCAGTGTAGCTCAGTCATTACCAACCATAACAAACAGAATTGGTGTGGTGCTCCTGGGGACACCTGACCTCAGAATCACTCTCCAGAACCCTCAGCTTTGTCCTCTGCAGTGTGGGAGGGGGCTGAGTCAGAGTGCAGCCCTAACTGCGCCTGTGTCAGGCCAGGTTGCCTAGAGAAACAAATCCAGTGACTCTCATATATGTGTAAGAACGAGCTGTATATCAAGAAGTAATTATATATCGAGAAAACATCCCAGCCCAGTCCAACTCAAGTACATAGGTCCAATGCTAGTCCATAAGTTCCTCCTCAGACTCCCAAAGCCACGCGCAATGGTGCAGAGCCCAGGAATGCCACAGTCCAGTGGGTGAAAAGTCATGTGGATCCAATGGCGGTGGCTTTCGCAGCCATCAGGGTCAGTCAGCAAGAAAGTGAAGGCAGAGAGAGGGGGAGGCTCCCAGGAATTCTTTTTTTTAATCCTTTTATTAGGGGCTCATACAACTCTTATTACAATCCATTCATACATCAATTGTGTAAAGCACATTTGTACATTCATTGCCCTCATCGTTCTCAAAACATCCGCTCTCCATTCAAGCCCCTGGCATCAGCTCCTCATTTTTCCCCTCCCTTCCAGCTCCCCTTCCCTCATGAACACTTGATCATTTGCAAATTATTATTTTGTCATATCTTGCACCGTCCGGCATCTCCCTTCACCCACTTTTCTGTTGACACCATTTCTTTTTTTTTAATCATTTTATTGGGGGCTCGTACAATTCTTATCACAATCCATACATAGATCCATTGTGTCAAGAACGTACGTACATTTGTTGCCATCATCATTCTCAAAACATTTGCCTTCTACTTGATCCCTCCAGCAACTCTTAATGAGAAGGCTACACCCACAAAGAGTCACCGTCACGCTGTGACCTGACTGACAGCCTAGACTCCACCCCTACACCTTTCTATATCTTCAAGTTGACATGACATTATGTAATGACCACAGTGGCCATCACTTTGCACCAGAGTTAACATGGTGTCCGTAACAGAAAGACTGGGGCTCGCCCTGTCTGTTCCAGGGGCCAGTCATCTGGATTTCCCTGCAGAGTAAGTCAATGCAGTTCCCTCGGCTCCAACCCAGACCTAGGTAAGCTCCTCTAGAAATCATCCTTTCCATATAATCTTCCCCTCCAAAGTAGCTCTGCCCCCCTCAAACAGCTACTGCAAGCAATGGAGGAGGTGTCCCAATGGGCTTCCCACAAAGGGTGATAAGAACAAAGAAGTGCACAGAAGTACCCAGCACCTCCTACTAAAAATAAAACACAGAACGATTGCCCTTCAGCAGACTCAGAGTTAGAACAGGGTTTTGCTGGCTGATTTTTAAGAAGTAGTTTATCAGAGCTTTCTTCCATGCCACCAATCTTTCAGTGAAGCCCCTCTGGGACAGAAGAGGCTATGACTGTGTTTGGGGAGCCTTTCAAGCCCTGGTGCTGTAGTGGGTTACACGTTGGGCTCAAACCGCAAGATCAGCAGTTTGAAACCACAGGCAAAAAATGGGGCTTCCTATTCCTGCAAAGAGTAACAATCTCAAAAGCCACAGAGGGGCAGTTCTACCCCGTCCGATAGGGTCACTATGAGTCAGAATCTACTGGATGGCAGTGAGGGTTTGTCTCTCCCCACCTTACCCCACCCCAGGTCACAGAGCTACAGTCAGCCCAGCCGGGAAAGGGTGGCGAAACTTGTGGGGTATCAGACCATGCAGCTGCTGTAGGGCTGTGTGAGGTGGTCCCTCCTCTGGATGCACATCGGGCCTGGAGAGAGGGGAAAGGGGGCAGAGGGGATGCAACAAGAGAGAGAAAACTAACATCTGTCCAGCAACCGAGGACCAGCAGCTACATAAAAGCCGAGGGAATGCGTCAGCCAGAAGGTCTGCTCAGGGATCCAAGAAGCTGGACGTCCGACAATAACTGGCTGCTGCCCACCCCAGAGAGTAGGCGAAAGTGGTGAGCCCGGGACATGTGTGATGCCACCAAGAACCACCTCCCAGGGAACAGGGGCTGCCAGACAAGGTGCCATTCCCACATGCCTCCTGGGTCAGGCCAGGCCCAAGAATCTCCCCATCCCTCGGGCCAGCACAGAAAATCCAAGACGTCTTCAAAGAAGAACGATTCCCCCAAAATCTGCCAAAATATAGCTTCCATCCGTGCGGAGCTGAGCTCCCCACCCTTCACACCTACAGGAACATTCCAGAAACTTCCCCATCCCAGACAACAACCTCCTTTACAGTCAAGCCCTTCATCCTATGGGTCCAAGTGACCTCTCTCAACTCTTGTCCTCTCCACCCAGACCTCTTAGGACAAGACTACAGAGAATTTGCAGGCTAAAAACTAAAAGCTTCCCCCTCCATGTGGACGAACCTGGAGGAGATAGGAGACCTTTCTGCAGCCATAGGCAGCATTTAACTGGCAGGAGTCCAAGGCCAGTCTTCTTAGGGCACCCTGGAAGCCAAGGAAGCAGTTCCACATGCCAGCCCCTCTCCGGTGTCCCAGGCGGGCAGACAGGAAAGAATGCAAGTGGGAAGGCTGCAGGCTATCATTGACCTACCTGAACGCCAGATCCAGCTGGAGCTGCAGTTTTATCTCCGGCAAATTCACCGCCCCACTTAATTCAATAAAACCTCTTCCAGGACTGTTCATAAATAACCCAACTACCAGACTTTGAACCACTCTTACAAAAAAGAATTTCTTGTCCCATCCTCCATTTCTGTCCCCCAAATGTCAGGCGATGTACACTGAATTCTACCAATCCTCAAACACTTTTACTTTATAGAACCTTTAAATCACAGGACCTTTTCTGTAAGTTAAATTATTCCCTGTGTGATGTGGATGAGTGAGAAGTGACATCTTGTTGATTTTTAATGCATGGTCAGAAAAAATGGAAATAAAGTGTTTTAATATAGTACCGAAAGACAGTCAACATCCACATACGATAGCACGCATTCAATATGAAGAGAATGAATTATATTTTGTTACATAATGTCATCTTTATTTACTGTAGGCCACCGAAGAAGCATCATCAAGATATTTCAGAAATCTCTAGTACAAAAGCAAGGCTCAAGATGGCATGATTTTCGAAATCAGCAACTGAACTTGTTGCTAGCTGCCATAGCCTTGATCCCACGTGTGATGGAATGAATCTCTGCCTAGACCTGGACCATCTCCGCGATACGTGGTGGATCAGACATTCATGACCCATAGGGTTTTAGCTGACGGGTTTTCCACCCTTTCTTCCTAGGCCGTCATCATCCGGACAGGCCATGGAGACCTGCCGGGCATCGGAGCATTACGCAAGGCTCCACAGGAAGTGCGCTGGCTAGAGTCAAACCAGATCTCCCCGGCCACTATGCCACCACTGGCCCCTAGGAACTGACCCTCTCTCCCAAGTGGCATAATAATTGTAGTTTAAATGTTAGACAGAGTATAGGAAATAATGTCATCCCATTACATTGAGTGTTTATTTCTAAAATCCAAGGACCCACACAACCTGCTTCCTTTCTACTTGCTAATTATGGCCATAAACTGTACACATCAGTGTTGGCCTAATAGTTTGGGGCATGTAAGAGAGTGACTTTAACTCTGCTTCTATTTTAATTACCAGCCTTTCCGCAAAGCCTTCTACGAAGGACTGAGACCTTGCTGATCTGTAGACAGAAGATAGCATGGTTTGCATCGAAAGGAACGACCCAAACCCACTGCCATCATGTCAATTCTGAGTCACAGCAGAGCCATAGGACAGAGTAGAATGACTCCTTCGGGTTTCTGAGACTTTATCTTTTACAACCGCAGCTAGATAGCCCCATGTTTCCCTAGGTTTGAACCACTTACCTTGCAGTTAGCAGCCCAGTGCCTAACCCATTGCACCAGCAGGTGCTCACAAAAGCACTCTTCATTCTGCTTCTCCTTAGCCCATAAAACTAGCCCGTAAACATGAAGGATTAATTACAGCTCACACTGTTTCCACAGAGCACCCACGATCTCACCTTCTACAGAAAGTCCTACAGAAAAGCAGGGAAATCTCCTAATCACCTCCCAAAGATGCCATTAGAAGGCCCCCATGGGGACCCCAAGTCTATGGGCTAGGCAAAATTGACATTTCTCTTCAAAATCCAAGCGCCATGTGAAAACCACACATCCCCCTGCTAAATGCGAAGTCAGAATTCATGAGCAGCACTTGGCAGCTAATTTTGACAAGTTCTCTCTCAGAGATCAACAAACAGCCCAGGTGTCGGCCTCAGTGAGTCACAGAACCCAGCACAGAGTCTTGGCCCAGTGCAGGGCAAGAGCCTCCTCAGAACCTGCAGGATTTCTCACACATTCGCTTCTCTAACGTTGTTTGAGGGCCTTTGGTGTGCGTGGTCGTCCTCTGGGGGTACAAGGAGCAACAAACCCTTAGGCCTTCGTTTTCTTTGTGAACCAAGCACTCTTCTCAAAGATGTATTCCTATTCATTCATTTCATCCACACAACAATTCAATGCGGTCTCTTTTATTATTAACTCCATTTTTCAGATGCTAAAACCAAGGCTTTGGAAAAGAAGTAACTTGCCCAAGATAACCCAACTACTGGTATAAGTGGGATTTGAACTCTGACCCACTGCCTCCAGAGTCCTCACTTGTGGCCACTGTCGCAGTCCGACAGGACAGAAGTCGGGATACTGGGTTAGCATGCCCACACCTTCTAGAGCGGTCACAAGAGAGCAAACTCAGCATGGACTGAAAAATCAATAAAGCACTAAAGCGAGGGAAATTATCTTGACAGGGGGCACTGTGAATTTTTTCACCAGGAGAGGATTATTGGGGACAATGTTTGACAATTGTTTGGGGATATTGATGAGCCACATGAAGCCCAAGTGTTGTTGACCCCCAAGGGCTCCCTGGAAGAGAAGGCAGCCTGTCAAGAAGACACACACAGGGTGCTGGGACCACCGGGGAGGAGCAGAGAGAGAATAGAAATGAGGGAGTACAAACAAGACGGTGCAAGAAAGACGAGGCACGGTCTCGTGATGGAGCAGGCTGCTGTTCTCCACTCAGAACAGCTGGAAGGAAATGCACCGATGCCATCATGAGCCACTGGTACAAGGGTAGCGGTGGCGGTGATGTCCATTGGAAATGGAGGTGGCCTAAGGGTCTGTCTCACTGTGGAAGACACAGAGTCCTCATCCTGAATCCAGGCTCGAAAGGGGCCAGTAGACTAACCCCCTTGGAGACGCACGACCATATCTAGAACAACTTTGGACTTCCAACGGGCATGGATTTGGGCCGGGGGTCACGGCAATAGCACCTAAGTCAAAAGGCGCAGAGAGGTCTGTACACAAGCTCTGGGTTATAGCCAGCATGACCGTACCAGGGATCCACCCAGAGTTCCTCTCGTTATTCTCTTCCTGAACATTATTCGACTAAAGAATCTGTGCAATGAAGACTGTACATCATCTCACTGCCATCAAGTTGATGCTCATGCCTGGCGCCCCTACGCGACAGAGTAGAGCTGCCCCTGTGGGTTTCCAAGACGGTAACTCTTTATGAGAGCAGAAAGCCTCGCCTTTCTCCTATTTTACATAACAGTCAAACCTTAAATACCATGATCCATTTGGATTGGCGCCCTCCCCATCCACCCCCACCCCCGTCACACACCAGAGAAGGAAGTAGGAGGAATTATTATCTCAGCAGATGACAATGCCAAAGGGTGGGGGTGCCATTTACCCATCGCTGAGACACTGTTGGGAATGTATATGCAGTCTCGAGATATATGTACCTATTCCAGGTGCATTGATACCGCCAGTAGACCCAGAGTGTGTCAAAGGACTTTATTCTGTGGAGTTTCTGATGGATGTTAATGTTTTGTTTTTTAAATAGATTATCAGGTCTTCCATCCAAGGCACCTCTGGGTGGACTTCAGCTTCCAACCTTTCGGTTCGCAGCTGAGTACACTTACTATTTTCACCACCCACATCCATAGCATATTGCAGGAGGCTGTGCTATAACGATGCGGCGTTGTTCATCTTATCAAAGATAACCAAGACGTGGAGAGGTTAACAATTACTGAGGCTGTGTGATTAGCATGCAACCCAGTAAAGACTGTGTGAGAACATAGATTAGTTCTTCTTCCAAGGATGCTTCTTTCAAGCCCGAGGGAACAGCTGGTTACACCTGTGGACACTGAACTCCCCCCTCCCCCAGCTTTCTTTGGGCTCTTGAAACATCGGTGACTGCCTTGAAACTAATTAGCTGTTCACATTCAAAACTAATTCATCTTAGTTAAACTTACTGAGGCTTCCCTTCTCAATGATTGAAACTATCAAGCCTGGGTTCATCATTAAAGAGAGATAGCTCCCGGGCAGCCTCCTGAGCTCAGCCTCCTGAGCTCCTTGGTTACTGATGGAAGAAGGCAGTTTGACAACAGGTCCAACGAGAACTTTCCAACATGGAATACATCCAAGTCCTGAATGCACAGACCAGAGCCAACACACATTACTAAAACATAAGCTGAAAATCACTTATTCTGCATTAGGTGATTAATAGAGTTGGCCCTTTCCTGGGACATTGCTGTAGCCCTGAGAAACGATGCAATTACTCCCAGGAAATGGTGACGTTAAGAGACTTGTTAGTACTCAGATGCTGTGAACAATTTCATGGTTAATTGGAACTTTTGGAGGGGGGCACCGCTACATTACTCAACCTCAACATCATTCCTAGCCCTGCCACTCTCCTCATTTCTGGCAGTTACGAAGGAAACTTTAAGGATTTGGCCAAAAAAGGGGGGGAAAAAGCTCTGGGTTAATTAGAAGCCAGCACCGGTCATTGGGGGTGATTTGGGTGGTAATTTAGGTAGACTGAGTCCTAGCAACCTTTCATCACAAACAGCCATTGCTGTGTCCTCCACAGTGAAAAAAAAACACTATGGATGTGGTTTCCAGGGAGAAAAAATACTTTTTATAAAGCCTGGAAAATGGAATTACACATGTCATGAAATAGAAACAGTCACAATATCACAAGCTGAGAGGCTCACAGTAATATCCAGCTTCTGGTCTTGGGCAGAAACTATGCTGATGAAGCATTTGGATATAAGTTCTCTGGCCAACCAGAACTTACTCCCAGGAGGCAAATAACGCTTGCTCAATCTTAATCAGCCACATTCCACATGGTGAGCAGGGTCTCTCCCACTTCTGCCCTTTGATGTCTGGCCCTGGCTCATCTTCACCAGCCTGGCAGAACAGTGAACACGCGTGCAGGTCTCTGCATGTTCAGAAACACATGCTACATGCAGGGGACAAAGCATTTTGAGGCTTCCGGGTCCAAGGCTGGCAGTCGGTGTCCCTAATGTTTATTTATCTCATTTGACGTGCTTTGGCTTCTGCAGGCAGAGAACCATATAAATACAAGGGAAAGGTAACATTATAGAAACTCATAGAAAGCTTTATTTTATAAGAAACAAAAATGTGAAACCATTGTTTCATGACATCTAGCACATGGGTGCTGCACAAGACATTTTTGGAGGTTGGAAGAGATAGGATGTTATTTTGAGGACTAAGATGAGCCTGACCCAAACGATAGTGTTTTCAATCAGCTCATATGTATATGGAAGTTGAGCATCGAATAAGTCTGATTGAAAAATAATAGATGAACTTGAATTATGATACTTGCAAAGAATATTGAAAGTACCATGGACTGCCAAAAAGCCCCCCACAAATCTGTCTAAGAAGAAGTACTGCCACAATGCTCCTTAGAGCCAAGGAAAGGGAGGTTTTCCATCATGTATTGGGCGTATTGCTATGCCCAAGGTTTCTTCTATACTAGATGTATATAAAATATCCTGAGAGACTACAGGTCATGCTAAAAACTTGACAAGCTTTAGAGACCCCCAAACTTGAGTGCGTATCCTAATTCCCTCCCCAGTCTGAGGATCGGGTTCTCTCTCTGAAAAACGGAAATAAGAATTTACTTCTTTTCGAAGAATTGTTGTTTTCAACTGCCTTTGAGTCTGCCCATTATAGTGGTCCCATGCATAAGGGGGCCAATCAGTAGTGGCCCACGGGACTTGAACTGGTGAATTTTGGAAACGATTGTCAGGTGGTTCTTAGTGTGGAGGCTCCAGTGAAACTTACTCGGTATGATCACCACACACGCGTCTCCTCCAATAGTCAATGTGCAGAGGGGTTGTCAGAACTGGGTCAAGCATCTTGCCAAGTGCATGTATTCTCTATTTTATTGTGAATTATGTGGGGGTTTACATTGCAGACCATCAACTCTGTATTCAGCAGTTCAAACCACCCATCAACCCCCAGCCCTGGATTTGAGACCACACTGCTACCCTGACTTCTCCTCCCCTTCTTATGCACCTCCATTTCCCTCAAGAAAATACCAGTCAACTTCTAATCTGTTGCTTCTTCTTCCCACCTTTGCTCTCCCTCCCTTGAGCACCCCCAAAGTCTGTTACCTTTGGTATATAAATAGTGGTCTCATACAATGTTTTTGCTTGTGTGATTGACTATTTTCACTCAGCAGTATTTTCTCCAGGTCCATCCAGGTCATGAGGTGCTTCAGGGTTCAAGATGAGAATTTTAGTTTCAAGGAAGTTAAGTAACTTGACCGAAAGTGCTCAGCTAGTAAATGGGAAAGCCGAGACATAAACTCGTGTGTACTTGCCAAGGAGCAAGGGCATCGCCTCCATAGGATGTGAGGTTTATTTGAGAAAGGTTGGGAGGCAGTAGCCCTCCAGCACCATCTTCAGCCTCCCCATACCTTCCTCTGCCCTACTAACCCATTCTGATCAGAGGATGGAGGAAGGCGTGAAAGGCAACCATCTCATAAACATTGCATTGATATATATCCATTTTTATCCTGGTACAGTTCACCCAATATTCTAACACTATAGATATATTTACTTATGTACTATTTTCTTCTTAATGTAAGAACGTCAGTGTGTTAGTGTGGGTAAACTAGAGAAACAGAATTTACAGATACTCACATGTATATAAGAAAGAGCTTTATATACAAAAGCAATTGAACATGGAGGAAACATCCCAGCCCAGTCCAGATCAAGTTCCTAAGTCTGATATTAGCCCATATGTCCGATACCAATATATAAATTCCTCTTCAGACTCACGAAACACATGCAATGATGACGAATGCAAGAAGATCGCGGGCCAGTGGGAGGATAGAACTGTGGATCCAGTGGTGGTGGAAGCATCTCAGCGCTGGTGTGGGTCTCCACATGGCTCCTCCAGGTCCAGGGCTCTCGCTGACATCAGTACAGCCCCATGTGTCTTGTCAGTAGAGTGTCTCTCAGGGAGTGAGCGTGTGTCCTGCCTCCAGGAGCTACTTATCTCCTTGGTGACACCAAATGAGGTCATCACACTGCCACCTGATTGTCAGGCTAAACTCCACCCCTTCACTCTGAATCCTCAAGTGGTCAACAGATTATATAACTGCCACAGTCTGATGGAGAGCGGGCTAGTGTGTGGCCTAGGAAAATCCTGGCCTGGTGAGAAAGGAGGGGACTGAGGTTGTCATAAAGCAGGGCCCGATGATTCTGGGGCCTAGACAAAGGCTGCCTCTCGGTAGCTTTGAGGAAATCCGGCTATGATGCAGGCGCAGGAACCCCGTGGCATCTGGTGACCTCTGGTGTCCTGTTTCTCCCAGGGGCCCTGGCTGTTTGGGACGAAGCGCTACATTTCCTGGCTTTGGCTCCCACTGGGAGGAGATGTCATCCCTTGAGTACTCCTTTCCCAAGACTTTAAGAAATATATGAAAAGAAATCAATCAAAAATCAATCCTCCTCTTCTCTGTTCATCACTCAGGCCTGGGAAGCTCTTGTCAGGTTTTCTTTCACAAAACGTCTACCTTGTTACATACACAGTTGATATTCTTTTTAAAGCGGGCATCTCCTCCGACCGTTGACATGAGGGCATACTGGGTATGCTAAGCGCCCACAGAGGATTCGATCTCAAATTGCCTTCTTAGCCAACACTGTCCAAACTTGAAAGGCAATGGGGAAGTGACAGAATCTATGCACACCCCTAAGAAAGACTCATCCAGTCTGGCCGGCGGTGAAGCAGCCAGAGAACACTGGAAACCCAACTCCATCAATTGGGGAGGGATGATCCACATGCCGAGTCAGCAGTGACACCAGCAAAATGCCTGCATTTTTAATATCTGGTAAATTAAGCTTTTAAAATGAGACACAGACGTCTCAATTTACAAAATCCATTCTGAAATTACACTGCTTAAATTATCCACAATAATTATATTGCATTAATAGATAAGCATATATTTGCATATATAAGGTCCCTGGGTGGTGCTGTTGGATAAATATTGACTGGCTAACTGCAAGGTCAGCAGGTCAAACCCGCCAGCCACTCCCAGGGAGAAGGTCGATGCTATCCAGTCCCATAACAGATTTACAGCCTTGGAAACCATGATGGGGGTCATATTAAATAAAAATCTATTTGATGGCAGTGTTTCCTTTTTAAATATAGATATATAGTCACATATAGAGTATTTATAGTCATTAATAAGTAATCAATAAGTGGTTATAGTAATAATTACATTAATAATTATTACATTCAAGCAATAATGAGCCTGAAGGCTTTTAAATATGGAAACATAACTGAGCTTGTATAAGAACTCTGAGAAATCTATAAAGAAATGCTGATTCACCCCTCAGGCAATTATAGAAAATTCAGTAAGGTGGTGGGGTAGAGAATCACAATGAAAATGCCAGTAGTTATCATACACAAACAATGACCTTGAAAATTTAATGGAAGAAAAAAATTCACAAATAAAGACAGCAAGTTAAAATGACTAGGAATTGACTTAGCGAGAACCACATAAACCGATGGACAGGATATCTTTAAATACTAGGAAAAGATGCAAAGAAAGACTTGGCCAGGCGTGCATTACCTTGCAATGGGCTTCAACATGACAGCGGAGGTGACGGCGTAGGGCCTGGCAATGTTGCCAGAGCACCACTTTTTAAAAGTGACTTAACTGTGGAAACGAATGACGTGAATATTATATCAAGAAAACTATAAAGAGAAAAGAAACCAAAGCTGACCGACGGTTATCATGGGTGAATGAGGAAGGGTTGTTGTTGTTGTTGTTGTTAACAGACATTCAGCTTACGTTAATAGTAGTGGAATAATTGGGGAAAGGATATCAACAATGGTCACATAACCCGAAGATTAGATGTTGTTGAATTCGTGTTTTGTTGTGTATATTTGTCACAATGTAAAGAGAACAATTGCACTAACAACAATGAGTACAAGGAAGAAAACGCTTCAAAAATTGATTGTGGTGATGTGGTAAAATGAATGTGGTACAACTCTTCATGATCCGATTGAACCTTTGAATTGCACGCTCTGTGGACAATGCTAATAAAACGGCTTTAAAGGGAGAGTGCCATAATAATCGGTAGGATTCAGCACGGCTGGGGTTTTGATTCTCCTTAAGTTAACTTATTAACTTAAAGCCATCCTCAGATGAGCTAATGTAACAAGTTTAATAGGGAAAGAAAACTAAGAAGAATCAGAGAAAGACTAATAAAAAGTATAGATGATTTATAAATTATTGTTATTTTTGCATGTCTTATACTAACCGATGTCTCCCTTCACCCACTTTTCTGCTGTCAGTCCCCCTGGGAGGGGGTTATATGTAGACCATTATGAACAGTTCCCCATTTCTCTGCCCACCTTCCTGTTACCATCCTGGTATCACTACTATCACTATTGGTCCTGAGAGGTTTCTCTGTCCTGGATTCCCTGTGTTTCCAGCTCTTACCTGTACCAGTGTAAATGCTCTGGTCCAGCCATATTTGTAAGGTAGAATTGGGGATCATGATAGTGGGGGGAGGGGAGAGGAAGCATTATAGAACTAGAGGAAAGTTGTATGTTTCATCAGTGCTACACTGCACCCTGACTGGCTCGTCTCTCCCTTGTGATCCTTCTGTAAGCGGGTGTCCAATTGTCTACAGATGGGCTTTGAGTCTCCACTCCACACTTCCCCTCATTCCCATTGATATGATTTTTGGTTCTGGGTCTTTGATGCCTGATACCTGATTCTATCGACACCTCATGATCACACAAGTCGGTGTGCTTCTTCCATGTGGACATTTTTGCTTCTCAGCCAAATGGGCACTTGTTTATCTCAAAGCCTTTAAGACCCCAGACACTCTATCTTTTGATAGCTGGTGTGGTAGTTATATAATCATTTGTCCATTTGAGACAATTAATAGTGGAGGGGTGGAGTCTAATCTGTCAGTCAGGTCACAACCTATGAAGCCTCTGTGTGGGCATGGCCTTCTCCTGAGGATTCTGGAAACTTTGGTATTCCTCCTTGGAGGTGGGAGTCTCTCTCTCTCTCTCTCCCTCCCTCCCTCCCTCAATTCCTCTCTCTGCTTACTCCCTAAGAGACATTTCTGAAGCAGCCAGGACCCTGGGAGCTGGAGATGCCTGCCAGCACTGAGATGCTTACAAAGCCACTGGATCCACAAGACTTCCTACCCACTGGCTAGTGATATTCCTGTTTTTGGCATCATTGCATGTGTTTCATGAGTTTGAAGAAGACTTTATAGATTGGTATCAGACATATAGGCTAATATTGGCCTCATGGACTTGATCTGGACTGGGCTTGGATGTTTTCTCAATATTCAACTGCTCTTGTATATAGAGCTCTTTCTTAAACATATATGAGAGTCTCCCTGGATTTGTTTCTCTAGTCTACCTGGACTAACACAGCCAGGCACCACCAGTTTTCTTTATCACAATTGCATATGCACCCATTTTGTCTTCAGTGATCCTGTCAGGAAGGTGAGCATCACGTAATGCTAGCTTATTAGAACAAAGTGTTCTTGCATTGAGGGAGTAGTTGAGTAGAGGTTCAATGTCTGTTTGCTACCTTAATACTTAACACATAAATATATGTACATAGATCTATTTCCCTATCGTTATACATATTTCCATATGCACATGCCTGCATTTAGACCTCTATAAATGTCCTCTGCCTCCTAGTTCTTTTCTCTATTTTCTTTTACTTTCCTCTTGTCCCACCATCATACTCAGTCTTCATTCAGATTTTGGTAATTTCTCTCAATTGTATTGCTCTTCATCAGCCCTACCAGGCATCCTACATCTTCCTCACCATCAATTTTAGATCACTTGTGAAGCTGATACCAAGGGCTCAAGTAGAAAGAAAATGTTTTGAGAATGATGATGGCAACATATGTACAGATGTGCTTGACACAATGGATAGATGTATGGAAGGTGATAAGAGCTGCATGAGCCCCCAATAAAATGATTAAAATTGTAAAAGAATAGGTGAGGTGAAGAGACCTAATTCTCCCATGTATATCAGAAAACCTCACTAAGGAGGGTGGTAGAGACATATGAAAATCTAACACAAGAACTAACAAAACAGAATAGAAATTCTTAAAATGGAGTCAACCGCAAACAAGATGTTAATACATTATAAAGATGACATCTCAAATCAACAATGAAAATATTAAATTTTCAATAAATGGCATCAAACAACTACATGCCTAAAAAGTTCTAAAGAGATCATCAATTGACATGTTTAAAATGAAACCATAGAAATGCATGTAAAAAAGAGAGAGAATTCCTTTATAATGCAGTAGCAGGGAATGTTTCCCTAATTACAAACTCCAATTCAGAAGCCATAGAAGATTGACACATACAAATCAAAAACTTCTGCATAAGAAAGCAAAGTAAATAGCAACCAGCAGCTGAGTTCAATATTTTCAACTCATTACAAAAAGTAAAGGGATAAGAATCCTTAACACAAATAAGGAGCCAAAGTAAAACCTGAAGGGAAAACAACAACAACTTGGTAGAAAAGTAGAAAAGAACGTGAACAATTGACCCACTGAAAAAGAAATGCAAATGGCTCCTGAGCAGATGAGAAAATGTTTACCTTGAAAAATCAGGGAAAGTGAGTTATAGGTCCATTTGTTTGTAATCCACAAAGACAATCTGGAAGAACGCCAAATGATTAAGAAGCTGGTTATCAGAGGGGTCAGGGAGGAGTGGAGCAGCGTGAAGCCTGAGAGACTTTTCACTCCATTCCTGTTTACACTCTTAATTCTTGACCATGTGGACATATTTCCTGTTCAAAAGTAGATTTGAATGGTAATATTATTTTTGAAGCATTTCCAAAAAGAATATGAAACTCTAACACACGTAAGAGAAAGATAAGACTGCTGGAAAGGAAAATAAGTAGAGTAATAATGAAATAAATGATAAAATGTATAACAAGATTTTAAATAATTTTTAATGAAGTAAAAAGGGTAAAAATCAATCTCACTGCCATCGAATCGAGTTCAACCCCGAAATCCATAGGAATAAATAAATAGAACAGCAAGAAGTAAATACTTAGGTCTGAGGGGAAATAAAACATATAAAATAGGCACCAAAGCTTATTTATAAACTCCCCACCCACATATGTCACATAAAGTTGAAATCTAGGCAACATATATTTCATAATTCAAAACATGTTGATGGTCAATGTCCATTGTCCTCAGAAATGTCATACTAGAAGCCTTTTCAAGGAAATCCTAAGGGAAGGGCTCAAAGAGAAACTGATCAAGGTGTAAATAAACAGACTAATAACTAAAGAAGCAATGCTCAGAGGTTATTTAATGTGGGCTTCTATTTCCCATTTTTAAAGTTGTTTGTCTTTTAAGCCTTCAAAACATATATGTAATTTTTTCTTTCAAAAGTAAATTTAATCAGAATTCTGTGGCTATTCATTCGATAACCATTTTATGAATATGCTCCAGGCGTTACTGCCCATGTCAATGCTCACTGGTAGACGGTTAATGAAGTAAATCATGGTCCTCCCATGTAATAGACTAGCATGTGGGCACCAGATTTATCCTGTGGAATATTTAACAATATCAACAGAAGTTTGCCTCTGAAATGTACACTGCAGTTCTCTCTGGCTGTAGGATTGTGACTACATTTTATTCCTTTTACATAGCAATATTCTCTAATGTTTCTACAATGAATATGCATTATCTGTGGAATAAAAAGAATAGATAAAAGGTAAAAATACAAGGATCCACATGTGACCTCCTCCCTGGGAGATGGACTGCAGAAAAGGGGGGGAAGGGAGACTCCAGATAAGGCAAGATACGACAAAATAACAATCTATAAATTATCAAGGGCTCATGAGGGAGGGAGGAGCGGGGAGGGAAGGGGGAAAAAAGAGGACCTGATGCAGAGGGCTTAAGTGGAGAGCAAATGTTTTGAGAGTGATTAGGGCAAAGAATGTATGGATGTGCTTTATACAATTGATGTATGTATATGTGTAGATTGTGATCAGAGTTGTATGAGCCCCTAGTAAAATGTAAAAAAAGAAAAGAAAAAAAAAGAAAATGATTAGGGCAAAGAATGTACGGATGTGCTTTATACAATTGATGTATGTATATGTATGGACTGTGATAAGAGTTGTATGAGCCCCTAATAAAATGTTTTTTTAAAAGGTAAAAATAATAGTCCAGATTAGGTGAATGAGAGAGCTCCCACTTGTCTGTGTTTTCAGATCCAATCTTGGTGAACTGGGAGCTGGTGGAATCTAACAGCTGCGTTGGGACTTGCTAAGGTCAAGAGAGATAGGTCAGAGGGCGATGCCCCACCCTGACCCCTCGCCTTCCTGCATACTCACCGGTCCCTACACATCCACAGGCTACACACACCCCTGCAAGAACACAGCCCCAACGTGTTTCATGAAAGTGCCTTCTGCCGAAAGTTTAGCTGTAATAAAGGGCTCTGAAGATGAAAAAGCATGGGATGAGGCACACCACCAAGCCTAGTTCTTAAGTCTAGTCCTAGTGCCCAAGGAGACACTTGACACTGATTATTCCTGAGAATGCCTTCTCTAGACTCAGCAGATGAGCCTGAAGGGCTTTTATCCCAAGGAGGCGAAAGAGCACCCAGAAAGCTCCGCAGTGAACTCAGTGGACTGGGCAGGACTCTGGGGGTCAGGGGGGGGGGAGTGGTTGTCTACTAGGGAGAGGCAGAGGGGTAGGCAGGGCAGAGGGAAGCCAGAGTAAGGAATCCTGAACAGTGCAACAGGAACCCCAGGAAACAGAAAAACACTGAGAGAGGCGATCAGAGTCCTTGTCCCCCAGCAAGTGCAGGCCATCAGGAATGGGCTGGGGAATCTGAGCAGCTGCGTGCACACCACTGTGCATCGCAGCACTGCTGGCGATAACCCAAAAGGCGGGGGTAACCAATGAGCCCCTCCACGGATGAATGGATAAGCTCCATGTTTCATGCAATGGAACATTACCTGGCAATAGGGGAAAATGAAGCACTCAACACGCTACAACATTGATGAACCTTGAAAGCATTGTGCTGAGTTGAGTCGGTCGCCAAAGAGACAAATGTTGCATGACTCCACTTGATTGATTCAGAGTCCAGAGTTCACTCGTGGTCCTCATGGGGCTAGGGGAGTCATTTCTTAGGGGACACTGAGTTCTTGTTCACCAAACCCACGGCCTTGGAGTTGATGTGGACTCATCACGACCTTTTAAGACAGGGGAGTACTGCCTCTGGGAGGGTCAGAGACTGTAACTCTCTTCAGGAGTAGAAACCCCATCTTTCTCCCATGGAACAGCAGGTGATTTCAAACTGTTAACCTTGACCTTGCAGTTAGCAGCCCAATGAGTACCATTACTCCAATATGGCTCCTCAACTACTGTTAAGGAGCTAGATTACTTGCAGACAGATAATGGTGATGGCTAAAGAAACATCCTGATGAACACAATTATTTTCACTCAACTGTACATGTGAAGAATGTTGAAATAGCAAAAATTTCCCTGCAAATATATTTCCAAAATAAATCTACATTATAGACTGATATACTTAGGTATTTTATTTATGTGCCTTACTTTATATATGTGTATATACACATAGAGCTATATATGTATACTTCTTTCTATGTTTTCAAATAAATATAATAAACCACCTCTCCCATCAAGGATAATCTGATGCTGACTTGCAGTTGTTGGAGAGGATTCGCCAGGTCCAGAAGGAGGTCAAAGTCCGAATCCTACTAATGCCCAAACCCTGAGATAAGGGCTCCTCATTCACCTGCAGTGACTAGTCTCTTTGTGACTAGGAAACAGGGAACACCTTAGAACAGCGGTCCTCAACCTGTGGGTCACGACCCCTTTAGGGGTCAAACAACCCTTTCACAGGGGTCGCCCGATTCATAACAGTAGCAAAATTACAGTTATGAAGTGGCAAATACGAAAATAATTTTATGATTGGTGGTCACCACATGAGGAACTGTATTAAAGGGTCACGGCATTGGGAAGTTTGAGAACCACTGCCTTAGAATAATCAACCCTGTGAGAACAAGGGCCCAGTATTTCCCCAAGGACACAATTCAGAAGGCTTAGCCAAGGAGGAGTCGAAGCTGGAAACACAGGGAGGAAGTAGTAATAAATGGGACTGGGTTGAGAGGATTTCCGTGAATGAGATGAAGCTAATGATATATGAATTGTTGGATATAAAACTGTGATCTGCTCTGCGAACCTTCATCTAATCACAATGAGGTATTTTTAATAGTGTAACAGTGTCTATCATTTAGTAAGCCTTCACTGTTCATCTGACACTATGACAGCGTAAGCAATTTAAGCCAATCAGTAAGCCTGTAAAGTACTATCGATGCTGCATTGTGAAACTGGCCTCACTATTCCAATCCACCCTGTATTCATGTTCTTTGTGATGTGACTTTTCAGTTCCACCCATCAAGAGGGGGGCTCTATATTTCAATCTTTGAATCTGGACACCTACTGTGGCTTTCTTTGGCCAAGAGAAAGAGACACAAGTGAAAGCATGTCAATTCTAAATCTAAGACTCAAGAATCTTGGCTTTCTCTAGGAATCCAGCCACTTTTACAAGAACAAGTCTGCGTTAGCCTGCTAGAGGATGAGAGACCATGTGGGAAAAAGCCACCCAGCCAAGGCTAGCCCTGATCAGCCAGCCAACCACAACCAACTCTCTACCTGAGCACAGGTAGGAGTGAGTCCACTCAAGATCATCCCAGCCTAGGACAAATTAACAGACAACCCAGTTGGTAGACATGAGAAATATTAATGGTGATCATTCTAAACTGCTAAATTTGGGATCACTTATTAAACTGCACTGGGGTGACAATCAATAAACAGATAACCACTTGCTACTATTATTCTCACCAAATTCTATTTGAGAAAGTAGAAGTTCACCTACAATCCTACAGCTAGTAGTTGATAGAGTGCAAATCCAAAGCCTATACCCTTAACAGGCAATCTCCTGCTTCCAGCTCAGCCTCCTTGCTAGGACCAGAGCAGGTAGGCACCTCTTTCAGGGAATTACTCAGCCAGAAGCAGTTGATATAATTTACTTGAAACCTGTTGGCATCAAGTTGACCCCTTGTCTGTTAGATTAGAACTGCACTGCGCAGAGTTTTCAACGGCTGGATTTTTTGGGATGAGATCGCCAGTCTTACTTCCAAAGTGCTTCTGAGACAGCACAAGCCTC
This sequence comes from Tenrec ecaudatus, assembly GCF_050624435.1. Lineage (NCBI taxonomy): Eukaryota > Metazoa > Chordata > Mammalia > Afrosoricida > Tenrecidae > Tenrec > Tenrec ecaudatus. Next base: position 95,869,857 of record NC_134539.1, read on the forward strand.
CAGCCATCGTGTTGTTGTTGTTGTTAGGTGCCAACGAGTCCATTCAACCCACAGTGACCCTGTGCACACCAGAACAAAACACTGCCAGGTCCTGCGCCATCCTCACAATTGTTCCTATGGCTGAGCTCATTGTTGCAGCCACCTTGTCAATTCATCTCGTTGAGAGCCTTCCTCTTTTATGCTGACACCACCCACCCCTGCCTCCCCCCCCACACACACACACACTTTACCAAGCACGATGTCCTTCTCCGGGACTGCTCGCTCCTGACAACATGTCCAAAGTACGCAAGGTGAAGTCCAGCCAGCTTGCCTCTAATGAGCACGCTGGCTGTACTTCTTCCAAGACAAATCTGTTTGTCCTTTTAGCAGTCCATGGTATGTTCAATGTTCTTCAGCAGCACAATTCAAATGCATCGAGTCTTCTTCAGTCTTCCTTAGTCAATGTCCAACTTTCACACGCATATGAGGCAATGGAGAATACCATGGGTCAAGCACATGTTATTCCTCAAAGTAACACCCTTGCTTTTCAATGCTCTGAAGAAGTCTTGTGTAGCAGATTTCCCCAACGAAACCCGTCTTTTTATCTCTTGACTGCTGCTTCCAAGAGCACTGGCTGCAGATCCATGATCCGCAATCAATCTTTGGGTTAGCAGCTGAGTACGTTAACAGTTTGTACCACCCAGGAACTTCATAGATGTTCTAGACACATGGAACTTTAATCTTGGCAATAGCTTTGAAGGACATCAACTCCAAATGTATGGCTACAAAAATGGTCCAAATGGACCAGATGAATTGCTCAGAGCCACATAGAAGCAAAGAACAAGAATGAATGATCTCCTAGCCCCCAGAGAAGTGTTCACTTTGCTTCTCTAGGTATAAGAAGGGAAAGGAAAGGTTTTCCTTCAGGAGACTGCATCTTGCTCCAAACTCTAGTGCCTCAAGGGACCAGTCCTAATATCCATGAGCCAGAACTCCTAGGAATTGCTTCTGAACCCATGCCCGACCTTCCGCTGTTACCACGTGGTTCTCTGCCTACCCGTCTGCTGAGAAAGGTAGGTAGGCCAGCATGGACTTGGACAAGTGGAAGAACTGGGCCCCTGTTGGCAGCCAAAGCCACGAGGCTGCTCTGGCCCACTGCATCGTAAATGGCAGCACACTGTGCCCTGTTGGAGACAGAATCACTCGGCAACCTTACAGTTTCTACCAGGCCCCGTGGTAGTTCTTGTGGCAGAGGCTTCGAGGCACGCAGAGTTTGACTGTGGCCATACCTACAGCAGCCCAGCGGCTGCCTCCAAACCACACAGACCATCAGAAGTCCCAAGAGCTTGGGGCCCGCCTGCTGTGATAAATAACTGAACCTAATTTTCGAGGCCAAAGGGTCGGAGGATGCCATGTGCTTCCCTCTGAATAGGAACCTTGCCCCAATCTTCAATGGGACTCTTACAGAAGAAGAATCTCCCTGGGAATACAAGGGGCGACTGTATCTAGGGCTCTGGGGGGATTCTGATGAATAAGGCATGTCCCTGACTTCAGGGAGCTTCCAGTCAAGTACTAAGTGTTCTAATAGAGGTTGGTATAGAGTTACAGGCATGCAGAAGTACCTGCAGGATATAAAGTTAATTCACTTGGTGGCTAACGGAAAAGTTTGAGGTCCAAGTCCATTCAGAGGTGCCTTGAAAGAATGGTCTAAGGATCAGCATCTGAACAAACAGCCCTGAAAACTGTGGAGCACCATTCTCCATTGGGACACATGACGTCTCAGGTAGGTGAGAATCCACTTGACAGCACATGGGAACGGTAACTGGGATAGATGTGCACAGAGAGTAATGACGTCTTGTTTAGAGGGAGGGAGAGAGATACAGGGCTTGATAGAAGCTTTTCGGAAAACATGGCATTTGGGCTGGGCCCTCAAGAGCTTTCCTTTGATCGTTTCTCCTGGTTTCCCAGGAGTGGTTTAGGATTCAAGTTAGAAACAAGATGGATGATGTGTTAGGCTGGGTACTTTGGAGAAACAAATCAATGGCAACTCATATATAAGAGAGAATTTTGTGTAAAGGTTAAGTGCACATCAAGAAAACACCCCAACGCGGTTCTGCCCAAGCCCACAAGTCCAACATAAACCCATTAATCCATATGTCCAACACCAGTCCACAAAGTCCTCCTCCATCTCACAAAACAGACACAATGATGCTGACTGCAGGAGGAAAGCTGAGCTAGTGAATATGTAAGCATCTCAGCGCTGGCAGGGGTCTCCACATGGCTGCTCCAGCACCCAGGGCTGCATCGAGGGTAGGTCCATGTGGCTTCTCCTCAGGGATGTCTTGCAGGAAGTGAGCCTTGCCAGCTGAAGCAGGGAACTGCTAAGGCAGATGCACCCTGCTCTGACCATCACAAAGCAAGAGACCCAAGAACTAAAAAGGCAAGGCTCACTGAACCATTTATCCCTCCGTCCTTCAATTAACTCCACCTGTGTTTATCAGCCAGGTTGGCACAATAAACTACCTCAGATGAGAAAGATGCTTCCTATGTTTCCCAAATACCAACCTCCTAGATGTGACAGGCTTTCTAGCTGTTGGACACATCTTTGTCCTTAATGCCACCACACTGCTGGACCCAACCTGTGGATTTTCTATCCTCTCGAAATGAGGTGCTTAATGCAATCTACAGCAGAACTTAATACAACCTTAATACAAGAGTGCTTAATAAAATCTTGACACAACATTGCTTAATACAATCTACGGGACCATGCAACTCCGACCATCCCAAGTCCATCAGTCTTCTCGTGTGCTCCTTCTAGCCTTCCATCACAGGACTCCAGGCATCCTGGCTTTCCTTTGGGCATGAGAAAGATATCCATCCTGCAAGGGACTTGAAAGACGCTAGTTCCTCATCCTTTAGTTCATAGTTTTCCTTAGGGCCCTCTTCCTCAGGGAGGACAACGCTGATCCTCGGGGATGAGTCTGCTTCCTCAGATGTTCTCAAGCAGACCCCGGTCCCTGCCTTTACAGTACTTGAATTCATGTCGTAATGATACTTCTAGTCACGCTTGCTTCTCAGGAAGCAAAGGTAGAACCCGTGTTTACCTTGGGTTCTACTTGCATGCTCTACGGCGAACATGATGCCAACAAGGTCATGTGCTCTCAACCTGGAGTGAGGGAGTGGTTGCAAGAATCCGACGCAGCTGTTTGGCTCCGGGGAGTAGAGGTTGGATTCCCACCCCCACCGCCCCAGATGCAGATCCAAGAATTGAAGTGTAAGTCACCTATTTGGAGAGGGAAACCAGGAAAGCTCAATAAGGGGTTGAGGTGTCATGGATAGGATTGTGCTCCCTGTGCCCCAATATTTAGACTGAAATCCTAAGCCCATGGTAAAGTTGTCTTAAAATCCTTAAGACGCAGTATTAAGTCAACAGACGGTCCTACTGGAATAGGTTGGGTGATTACTCCATCCAAGTGGTGTCCTTATCAATGGAGAAGATGGAAAACAGAGGGACGAAGAAGGATGAGCATGGGACATAGAACTGTGTGGCAGCAGAAACGTCAAAACCCACCTGGGCTTACCTCAAGGCCAGGACAAAGAAGGAAGGCTCTTTCTCCAGTGCCTCCAAAGGGAACGTGGCCCTGCAGACACTCTAGATTGGATTTATCGTTTCCAGAACTGGGAGACAGTACATGTCCATGGTTCAAAGCCATCTACTTTATGGCATTTTGTTACATAGGCCCTAGAAAATGAACACAATGAGGGAGACAGAGAAGGAAGAAAGGAAACCGAGGGAGAGAGTAAGGGGCATGAATGAGCCAGTCTGGAGACCCCTGCACCAGAGAGCTAGGAAGCAGGTAGAGAGGCTGATGAAGCATCTGTGTGCAGAATGGGTCAAGGAGAAATCACCCGTTTTCACTTGACCTTAACGTTTGCGTGGTGACTCCAGTCACAGGCCTTTGACAGGCTGACCCAGGAGATCCGGGGTCTAACTCATCTCTGTACACACACGCTCGTTCCCCACTAACCCTCAATGTCAGCTCCTCCAGGCCTGGAGTCTTTAAATAACTCAGTCCCTACTTTGGCTTGTGGATAACTACCACTGGCTGATTTGGCTAGTTGATTTAAGGATCCAACATCTTCCCACCCTGTCTTTTTAAAACAAAAAACCACAGTGGGTTTCCAACCACCATTTCCCTTTATTTCCTGAACCCATCATATTTATGTAACTTCACAGCAACCAACACTGACCAGATTTTGTCAAGCTTTCCATGGAGGTCAAGATTTTCCTCACCCTCCATTGGAAGTCTTAATCTGCAAACACCATCCACTCATGCAAACATGCAGCATATGTCCCGAGTGCCTGCTGTGTGTCCGCACCATGCTGCGGCATGGACTGAGCTACGCTGCTTAGAGAAGCAGGTGCAAAGAAACACTGAATCCCCCAAACACAAGTGGGGTATGCGCAGGAAAGGAAGGGTTCTCTGTGAATATAACCTGGAGCAGGTGCGAGAGACTGACCTCACCAGAGGATCAGGGAGGCCTCCTTGCGGAAGGGACTCGGAGATGGAGGCAGATAGGTGCACAGAAATAGAACATTTCATTTCCGGCAGAAAGAACAGCAGCTGCAACATTATGTAATGGGAGCCAGGGTCCCACCTTTCATATAAGGTGGTCCATGGACAAGGAAAGCTGGTAATGGAGGGATGGAGGGCCTATCCATTCAGGTCTTCAATCTCAATGTAGAGGGTGAACAAGGGGCCCCTTTTATCAGGGCTTTCCAACATCATAGGTATGAGCGAGTGGGCACCAGAAATTTGCTGTTTATATCTTAAACAGAAAGGTTATTATGTCAACCTGGCCAAGAAACACATGTGGAGTTAAATGAAGGGTGGAGAAATAAAGGGTTCAGTGAGTCTCAGCTTTCTAGTTCTCAGGTCTCTTGCTTTCTGATGGCTGGACCAGGGTGCAGCTGCCTTAGCCAGTTCCCTGCTTCAGCTTTCAAGGCTCGCTTCCTGCAAGACATCCCTGAGAAGAAGCCACATGGACCTGCCCCGATGCAGCCTTGGGTGCTGGAGCAGCTGTGTGGAGACCCCTGCCAGCGCTGAGATGCTTACACATTACTGACTCGGCTTTCTTCCTGCAGTCGGCATCATTGCGTGTGTTTTGTGAGATGGAAGAGGACTTTGTGGATTGGTGTCGGGCATATGTGCTAATGTTGGACTTGTGGGCTTGGGCAGCACTGTATCAGGATGTTTTCTTAATGAGCCCATACCCTTTATATAAAACTCTCTCATACATACGAGTTTCTGTGGATTTGTTTCTCTAATGTGCCCAGACTAACACAAAAGGCAAGGAAAATACAATGGCACTCCAGCAATGTGAAATGAATTGGCTTCATTAAACAACTACTCTATGCCAGGGATTTATGGAATCCAAATTTAATCATTCAGTCCAACAAATATCTCTGGAGTTCCTGGTGCTCTTTGTGGGCAAGCAGAGGGCAAAGGTAACACTTTGCAAAACAGAAAGACTGAATTTACATTCAAATTCTTGACAAACTCTCTCCCGTTAAAGCAGAGTTCTCTCATTTTCTTTATTTTAATCAACGATGGAGCGTTTGGGGAAAAGACATTAGCCTGAAATGACCTCAATCAATGCCAGTCTGAGACGCGTATAGAGGTTACCTAACGGAATCGTTAAAAAGAGGACGCAGAGATGTTTAACCCCTATTTAATAATTATTCCTGGCTATAACCTTAGAATTGCAAGTTGGAATGTTGCTCTAAATAAGCCATTTACAAATTATTGCTAAAAACATTCCAGCGTCACATTATGGGGATCATGAAGGCAATCTACAGAGCACCCGGGAGGTGGGGGACACCTCTCCTAACATGATGCAAATAAGTAGGGGAGATTTTGGAGGAAATCTCCAGTGACAGCACTTTGCACAGATCCCCCCTGGAAAACTGGGTTAGAAGATGCACGAGAGCGGCTAATATGCCTAGTAATGTTTGGAATAAACTGCTCCGTAGAATGTGAGAGGTCTGAGGGGCTGGGCCCAATCCCAACTACTAAGTAGACACCTGCCTCTCCCCCCAGAAGCATTTATTTCAAAGGATGGCATTGATTCTGCAGCTCCAGGAGAGGGACATATCTGATTGGGGCACACAGGAGCACATGAAGGGGGAGGAGGAGAGAGTGGAGCACATCCTGGCCCGCCAGGCTGTGAGGACGATGTTCCCAATTAGAGCAGCCAGTACAGAAAGAGGACCACATGGTCAGCCCAACTATGAGACACGACGCCTGGCACTGATCCATAGACCTACAGGGGACAACACTGGAGACACAGTGTGGGAATTTCGCCCGAACTGATTCTGCCACGCCGAGGCAAAACACTAAGGCAGTGCAACAGAACAGCAAGGGAATGCTTTTCTTTCTTGTTGTGTTTTGTTTTGTCTTTTGTCATTTGTTTGTTTTTGTTGTTTTGTTGTATATTGTTGCTTGGTTTTGCTCTGTCTTGTGTTTGTGCATGTTATTATCTCTGCAGGTCTGTCTAAATAAAATAGGCTGGATGAACAATCTGGAGGAGAAAACAATGGGACGGACAGTTCCGGGGGGACGTGGGAGAGGGGGAGTTGGGGGTCAAAGTAGTGGTGTTAGCAAACCAAGGGACAAGGGAACAACAAGTGATCCAAATCAGTGGTGAGGAGGGTGTGGAAGGCCTGGTAGGGCGTGATCAAGGGTAATGTAACCAAGAGGAATTACTGAAACCCCGGTGGGGACTGATCATGCTAGTGGGACAGGAGGAAAGTCAAAGGAAATAGAGGAAAGAGCTGGGAGGCAAAGGGCATTTATAGAAGTCTAGATAAAGACATGTACATATGCCAATATTTATATATGTGGATGGGGAAATAGATCTATATACATATATATAGGTTTAGTATTAAGGTAGCAGAAGGACATTGGGCCTCCACTCAAGTACTCCCTCAGTACAAGAGTACTTTCTATTAAATTGGCATTCTATGATGCTCATCTTCCTTACACAACCACTGAAGACAAAGCTGGTGCATAAGCAAATGTGGTGAAGAAAGCTGATAGTGCCCGGCTATCAAAAGATATAGCGTCTGGGTTCTTAAAGGCTTGAAGGTAAACAAGCGACCATCTAGCTCAGAAGCAACGAAGCACACCAACCTGTGTGATAACAAGGTGTCGAAGGGATCAGGTATCAGGCATCATCAGAACAAAAACTGTTATCATAGTGAATGAGGGGGAAGTGTGGAGTGGAGACCCAAAGCCATTTGTAGGCCACTGGACATCCCCTTGCAGAAGGGCCACGGGTAGGAGATGAGCCAGTCAAGGTGCAATGTAGCAACGATGAAAAATACAACTTTCCTTTAGTTCCTAAATGCTTCCTTCATCCTCCTCCGACCCCCCACCCACTATCACGACCCCAATTCTACTTTGTAAGTCTGGCTAGACCAGAGAATGTACACTGGTACAGATAGGAACTGGAAGCACAGGGAATATAGAGCAAATGATACCTTCAGGACCAGTGGTGTGAGGGGCAATACTGGGAGGGTAAAGGAAGGGTAGGTTGGAAAAGGGGAACCAATTACAAGGATCTACATGTGACCTCCTCCCTGGGGGACGGACAACAGAAAAGTGGATGAAGGGAGACGTCGGACAGGGAAAGATATGACAAAATAATAATTCAAAAATTATCAAGGGTTCATGAGGGAGGGGGAGGGAGGGGAAAATGAGAAGCTGATGCCAGGGGCTTAAGTGGAGAGCAAATGTTTTGAGAGTGATGAGGGCAATGAATGTACAAATGTGCTTTACACAACTGATGTATATATGGATTGTGATAAGAGTTGTATGAGCCCCTAATAAAACGACTTAAAAAATGTGAGAGGGGAAGAAATGGCACAATATTTCTAAACTAACATAATATTTTATAGAACTTGTGAGCTTAAACATGTTATGTGTAACTAAATTAATAAATCAAATGCTATAAATAGTTCATCTACCTCCCTAAGAGTGTGTGTGTTCAACTTCAAGTTGGTCCTCCACTGTGAAAGTGCAAGAATCACTTTAAGTGATGAGGTGTTTATGGAAGAAAGCTACTAAGAACAGAGTGGGACGTTCATCAAAGCTAACCACCAGATTCCTTACATCCTACCAAGCAAACTCCTGGTATACAACTCTGATTGCAGTATGTTGTTGTTGTTGTTCGTTGTTGTTAGGTGTCAGCAAGTCAGCTCTGACCCAAAGCAATCCATATATAACAGAACAAACCACCATGCGCTCCTGAGTTATTCTCGAAAATTGTTATGTTTGAACCCGTTATTGCTGCCTTGGTGCCATTAAGGATTTGATCCAGTGAGATCGTAGAGGAAGACAGGCCCAAGGGCACAGACACAAAAGACAAACACCAGACCACATCCCCATCTGCTGCCCTTTGAAAGCCGTATCACCTGCCCCTGTCAGGGGCTCCTGGAATGTCAGGGAGCTCCACTAATTTAGGGCCCTCGCCCAGGACTCATTTCACCCCTTCAGGAAACCTGGCCCTTCGTCCAAGTTCAAGACTTCCACCTGCAACGGTGACTACCGTTCACTGTTCCCATGTTTGGCAAGTCCCATAGAGTCCTTGTATCTTCAACTGAGTGACATTTGAACTTGTCTCCTGTCCACTGGAAGCCCCTTCATGTACACGCGCCTAAACCCTCTGTACACACCTGCCTCCAACACGGCTATGGAAGTGAGCTAAATCCGAGCCTCCCAGCCATGAGGATCCGCGGAATGCAGAGTGCAACCTTTTCCTACAGCCCTGAGGGGCAGGAACAGAGTTGAGCTTGGAGCTATGACTATGGACTATAAGCAGAGCCATAGCAAATCTACTAGAGAACCGCGAGTCAAACTCTGCTCTCCAAGCTCTGACAGTATCAGTGGACTTCACGGTGTAAACTTTTCCCCAAAAACTCTAAGGGAAAGAGCAGAACATGCTCTATTCCTGCCCTCCTGAGTCTGTAGGACCCCCCAGCGCATTATCCATTGCCCACACTGGTCATCTAGTAGGCCCCCTTCATGGCCTGCATCCCCTTCCCGTCGTCAGCACCGTCTCCCGTGCCCCTTCACTGACATGCGAACTCAAAGGCCCTAGTTAACCACCCGGATTCTCTCCCCCACAGAGCTCAGGACCCTCCTTTCTGAATGTCTGTGGACAGCTCCACCATTGTGAGGTCTCAAAGTCGCTGTAAGGGTCAAGTGCTAACTCCTGTTTCTCCTCCCAGCAATTATTTCCATCCCTACACAGCTGTCTGACAATCCCTCAGGCTAGATGCCCCAAAATGCCTCTGGCATCATGTCTGATAGAGTGGAGGAGGGGCAAGAAGCCTCTCACTCACTAAAATGGATTAACACAATCACTGTAGCAATACACTCCAGCACACCAATGATCACAAAGAAGGCACAGGAATGGACAATGCCATATATATATTACACACAAGGGGTACCAAAAAAACCCAGATTTTTTTCAAAGCTAGGTATTGATTTTTTTTTTATTAAACAACCTTATCTTTTGTCTTCAAAGTACTCTCCATGACACTTAATACATCTGTCAAATCTGCGATCCCATTCTTGGAAACATTTTTCAAACTCATCTGTTTGGATGGCTGACAGCACTTCCTTCGTTTGTTTTTGGTTTTTTCCTTCACCCCCTCTATGTCGTCAAATCGCTGTCCTTTCATGTCTCTCTCCATTTGCAGAAACAAAAAGAGGTCGCATGGAGCAAGGCCAGGTGAATAAAGTGTGGGGGGGCAAGAGAGGCACGCTGGTTTGGGGGTTTTGTTCTCCTTCCTTCTCCTCCCCTCCCCTCTCCCTCTCCCTCCCCTCCCACTCCATCCCCTCCTCCCTTCTTCAGTTCCCTCACTGCCTCCCCGTCCATCCTTCTCTTGCACACACAATTCTAAGATATAACTTACCTTGTACAGTGCCCTCTGCCTTCCCTGGGGGCAGACTGACAACTGTGTGATTGTCCTGAGACCCTGACCTTGCTGAACTCCCTCCCCTTCCCTCCCTTTCCCTTAGAATCTCCTTTGAGAACACTTCCACAGGCAATCACTGGCACCAAAATCCTCCTGTAAGTTTCCTGCTGGGAAACTTATCCTAGGATAAGCACCAACCTTGGAGACTTGTGAAGAGTCCATTTGTGCATGTTCATATGTGGCACGGTGCCTGTTGGGAAGATGTACTGATAAAGCAATAGTTACGTATTATTCCTAACATTATGCTTTATTCCTATCTTATCACTATAAACATGTCACCTCTTCTGTCGGACTCTAAGTCTCTTGAGGGTGGGACCATGCCTTCCACATCTGTGCAAACCCCCATGGCATGCTCAACACCACTAGGTCCTGAGCTCTGGTCTGACCTTGGTCTAGTGGCCCCAATGTCACTAAAGAGCTCCCCATTAGTACCCAAGGGGAAGATACAAGTCCCCAAAAGGTCCCTGACCCTGAGTCCCCAAGAGGTCCCTAGGACTGAGAAAATTTGGGTGGGATAATAACAGCTACTGATGCCTGTCACACATCAAGCCCAAGAAGACACAGAGGCTGGGGTCTCGTCACTTCACCAATGCAGGGAATTCAGGCTTTTCCAGAATGAGAGCAGCAAGGCCATCAGACCCGTTAGAACAGGGAAATGAGGCAACTACTGGGACAGGGCCTTCACAAGTATGGAGGAAACAAAGACAGTAGTCAATGTGTGTGTGCATGTGCAGAAATAATGAGTACATGTTGGCGATACAGAGGGGACGGAGGCAGGACATTCAGCCTACAACCTCCAAGTCCTTGCGGAACCCACCGCCACCAGTGGGAAGCACGAAGGGGCCCGTGGCGAACTTTGCAGGAGATGTACAGAGGTCATGGTGAAGCCCCAGGCTTCAGACCTGAATGAGACATCGGAAGAAAGCAGGCACTCCTTCTTGGATTATATGCCTACGGCACTCAAATGCACAAAAGGTGATTTCAAAACTGGCCGTGTATACATCGTATGCGCAGTATCATTTTTTAAAATGTGTCCCCAGCAGCCAACTGTTGGAAGGAATTGGAGTGTGTTTATTCAGTGGCGGACCCTGCAGCTCTTGGCGATGAAAGTATCATGAATACACATTGACGGGAAAGACTTCCGTGGTATACCATGAAGTGAAAAATCCAGTTACTTATCAAATACATAATGTATGCACAGAGCTCCAGCTAAGGCACCACTGAGCAGTCTCCGTCAAGCTGGTTGGGCCCGACATCCTTCTGCAGGCACAGTCAACACCCAGAGGCTCGTGAGCAATGAGAGGGGGCACTTGCCCCTGTGCGCTAGTCCAAAGAGGTGCCAGGCCAGGCATGGAATGATATTCGGGGCACCACAATTATAAAGAACACTGTGTGAGTCTGGGTACATTAGAGAAACAGATCCACAGCAACTCGTGTATAAGAGAGAGTTTTATATAAAGGGGAAGTGCAGATCAAGAAAACATCCCAATCCAGTGCTGCCCAAGCCCACAAGTCCAACATTAACCCATATGTCCGACACCAATCCACAAAGTCCTCCTCCATCTCACAAAACAGAGGCAATGATGCCAACTGCAGGAGGAAAGCCCAGTAAGTGAATGTGTAAGCATCTCAATGCTGGCAGGGGTCTTCACACAGCTGCTCCAGCACCCAGGGCTGCATTGGGATAGGTCTATGTGACTTCTCCTCAGGGACATCTTGCAGGAAGTGAGCCTTTCCAGATAAAGCAGGGAACTGGCTAAGGCAGCTGCACCCTGGTCCGACCATCAGAGAGCAAGAGACCCAAGAACTAGAAAGGCGAGGCTCACCGAGCCATTTATCCTTCCGCCTTTCAATTAACCCCACATGTGTTTATCGGCCAGGTTGGCACAATAAACTAACTAACTCAAGCACCTTGAACTTGAGAGAGGGCACACGACCAACTGATGCTCCTCGATGCTCAGCACCCTCACTCCAGCCCCGTGCAACAATGTTCAGCTTTCCATCGACTGAAGAACAAGCGTCAGCAAAGGGTGCCCTTGGACTTGTTTTAGGACATAAATTTTCCTGGAGAACGGCCATGCCCTGTCACGTACACAGTGTCCATGGCTGCTGTCAAGTTTCAAAGGCCAAGTTGACTCGTTGCAACAGAGACTACATGCAACACAGCAATGTTAATAACATCCGACCGTGAAGAGACAGCTTGCCAACTCATCAGCCAAACCAAACTGCCTGCCAGTGAGCCCATGCCGACCCTTAGTGGCCCTGCATGATGGGGTAGGGCGACCTCTGTGAGTTTCATAGACTGTGACTCTTTACAAGAGTAGAAGCCCCGTATTGCTCGCCCAAAGTGGCTGGTGATTTCAAACTACTGACCTTGGAGTTAGCAGCCCAGCTCGTAACCACTACACCACCAGGACTCCTTTAACCAAGGCATAGTTGAGGAGAATCTCTACCCACCTGCTAATGATGCTTATTTCCAGGAGTGGGAAGATGAGACTTTATATGCCATGTACTTTTAATATTTTATATAATCTGTATATCATGGAAATGGCTATATATTGGCTGTGGAATGAATGCTATTTTTAGTTATCATTATTCTCTAATATTTATAACATACATTCTTTATTATGGCATAGGCAGCTTCCCCTGGCCATGAGTGCCCACCAGGAAGCGGCAATGCCTACCTCACGACCTCTTGTACCCAGAGGCCCACAGGAACTGCAGCCAGCATGACAGACCAGCCGAGCTGAGGTCAGAGAGTAAGTCCAAATCTTCCCAAACTCCACGGGCTCTTTCATGCCTTCAACTCTAGCACCACCTCTCCCGTCCCCACCCCATCCCCCCCCCCCATGCCCCAGCTAGTCAGAAGCACGTGGACGCCCGACTCAACTGGTTTCATGTGTCTGAACTTCTGCACGTGGGGTTCATCTTCGGGGAGAAGTCCTTTCGCTGTCCAGTCCACTGACAAACCGCTCTACATCTCTTCAAAGAAAGCTCACAAACTGAAACCCACTGCCCACTTGCAGCCCGCAGATGTGTTTTCTCAGACCCATGTGGTATTGTTTTTTTTTTTAAATTGGAGATTTCGAGTCTTGCAGAAAAAGGAAACGGTCTCCTAACACTCATCCCACGTGCCCACACGGCTTTGCCTGGCTGTTGCTAAAGAGCAGCTGTTCCCATGTCTTGGGTTTGGTGCTTTCCAGTGGGTCATGGGCCCCTTACTTCCCTCCTCTTGGCCTTGTCTTGGCCTCAGAATATACCCCTTGTTTTTCTTCCTCCAGCATAGAGGTTCTCAGTGTGTGGTCCTCGGACCAACAGGGCCAGATTACAGAGGAGGAGAATTCGCTAGAAGGGCACGAGACTGTTCTCATGAGGGAAGCATTCCAGAGAAGGGACCACGCAGCCGGTGTGGTCACAAGTCCTCCAGGGGCTCCTAGTGCTTGCTTATATTTGAGCACCACTGCTTTGGCATCCCAGAATTTGCTGGGGCTTGCTTTCCAGGCAGCAAGGCTGCTTGTGGACTCTCCAAGCCTCTTCCACCCTCTGCCTCCTCCTTCTGGCCTTGCTCCAAGCCAACTCTGCCCATGCCACCATTGGCCGCAGGCATACAAGCATTTCCTTGGTGTGGTCACATGCTGTTCACCTGCCACACTATATTCCTGCCCAATGACATCAATCCTTTGGAAGGGGGCTCCTTCGCATGCCCCCCTCCTCAGCACCTGGCCCAAGGCCTGGCCATTAACCAGAGTTCAATCACTTCCGCAGAACTAAACTGAATCCTGTGGTCATTAATTATATTCCACTAATCTAGAGGGACAAGAGTGGCCATGAAGGAGCCCCAGCTTTGCTTTGGCACAACAAATATGACTGGAGTCAAATGCTCGCAGCTCTAGCAGAGGGGATTTTTCAGCAGAAGATGAAGTAATTCCTATTCACAGCATCTGTTAATCACTCAAGATCCTTCTAGATGCAAGGGCTAGGGAATGAAAGGTATTATTAATGAAACCATACAGACTAGGAGGCAGTTCTGAATAAAAGCCCTCCTTCCTAACAATGCCTTCCCCTGCAAGTAAATCCCTTTCCATTATTTTAAATTCGTCAAGTACTAGAGAAGTCATGTAGGTTGTTTTCCCGAATAGTCACTTAGCTGACAAGCATTTTCTAATTGACAGAACATTCTGAAAAGACAGATTAAAGAGGGGGGAGAGTGGTACTGAGATGGTGCAATTTCCCACACACAGCAGGAAACTAAGTTGTCTGAAATGGAAGATTCAGAAGAAAAAGTATACACCATGCCCCCAGCCCCTTCCTGGAGAGAGGAATTCAGAGACGCTCCTTCCTGGGAGGCTCTGATCCGAGGATATGCCCAGAGGACTGCACGTCTTCCAAAACAAATGCCCAAGCTGAGAATAACAACCATAAACGCAATCACAAGGAAGATTACGAATAGCTGAACTGCCGCTACACATGCCTCACTCGACACGAAACTGTGCTGAGGGGCTTGCCGTTCTTGACCCTGGAAGAGTCATTTGATGCCCATTTTTCCGATGAGGAGACTAAGGGTCTCACCCAAGTTCACACCGCTCAGATGTATCACGCCTAGCGCCAAACGTAGAGTCTGCTCCTTCCTGTCCCCAGGACATCTCGTGTCCCCTAAGGAAATGTCCTTTGACGTCAGTGCAGAACACAGCGATGGACACAGATGGAAAACCACCTAAGCCACAGCCAGGGTCTCGGAGGGGGTTGCCCGGGGGAACAAGCATTTCCCAGGTGCTCAGAGGGACCCAGGCTTTCTCTGGGCTGTTGTAACCCTCAAGCTGGTGTCACAGACTTTGGGTAGTCCTCGTCTATCAATCATCCCTCCGTTAATAGTGTGTGGCGGTGTTAGAGACCCCTTCCACCTCTTGGTCCTCACACCATGTCTGCTTTGAACAGTTAATGAGCCATGCAGGATGGCTTCGTGACTCATGTGCTCAGATTGCCTGGCGTGAGATAATACCACTGGCAGGAGAGTGTACACGGCGCCATCCCGGGAGCTGATAAGGTGTTAATAAACCTTAGCAAATGCTGATTACAGGCAGCTCCGGCAGCTCAGAGGTGGTCTGCATGCACAAGAAGGCCAATTAAACCTGGGGACCGGCTCCATTTGGAACTGACTCCCGAGTCAGCAGCAGGACACATCTGCAGCACCTCGGAGCTGCCTGGAAGGTCAGCCTGGTAGGCAGCTAGTCCAGCATCTGAAGCCCAGCTGGGGGGTTGCACCAAATGTCAGCAGGAGCAGGAAGCGCCAGATGAACGTTCAAGGGTCAGTTATTCAGAAACACAGCGACCACTTGCTTGGACCTATATTCATCTGTAGTCAACAGAGCAGGGCCGGAAATTCCCACAACTAGACAGGGCTGCCTCGTTTTTTCTGGGTCTCACAGGTTTCTGCCTTGGAAGGGGTGCTACTCAGTCTGACTGCTTTCACTGGCTCCTGTGAGAGGGAAATAGTTGTGTTGTCTTTCTCTGACAGGTTTCTGCTTTATAGAGGTTTCCAGCTTTCGCAGAATTTACTGTACAAAATTGCTTAGGGGGGTGAGAAAAAGAGTGCGGCACACCATCACAGGCTCCCAGATTCGTGACAAAGGAAAAGGAACAAGAAGCTCCCCAAACGTGACCTCAGCACCCCACTCCACAAATGAGCAGTTGAAACAGAATCGCAAGGCAGAGGAGAGATCAAACAAGAGCAGGGATTCACCGGTGATTCCCACCTGACCGAATGGACTGGCACGCGTGGATATTTTCGGAAGACGGCCGGTCACAACGCTGAGTGCGGAGTCCAAGCGGGGGCCACGACATAAAGCAGGCTGAGCAGGGCACCCCAGGCAGCCCGGGAAGGGAGTGAGGAAGCGGGCAAGCCGCGTGCCGGGAACTGGCATGCCCGAGAGCGATGGCGCACAGAAGCAGCGGAATAGCAGGCGCAGGAATCCCACGAAAATACTTCTGGAGAAGACTGGCGCAGGTCAGACTGAAGAGGCGCCAGGCAGGCGATGAGAAAAGCACAGGGAGCTCACCTGCGTGAGGGTCCCAGGCAAGTACTGGAGAATGGTGGGAGCGCCAGTGCTCCTAGTGCGCGCATGCACAGTGGAGCAAAATGCCCCCTGGTCCTACGCCATCCTGCCGATCACCCCACTGACATCCACAAGGTTACAGTGGGTGACTGAAGAAGTTGATTGCCAGCCCATCCCTGGGCTGAGAATTCACTGGGATAAGAAAGAAAGGAAGGAGAGCTTAGTCTTTGGAGTCCCTGTGTGGTCCAGGCATGCCCTGCACAAAGGCCCAATGTCAAATGCATGGCTGGTGGCCTACAGACACAGGTCCTGAATTGACTGGGTGCGCTATGGGGGCCTGGCTCAGTGACACTCCCTCCCAAGTCTTAGATCCTTCCTACCCACAAAGAGGCAGCAACACCACGGCTGCCCCAGTGGACTGTGGCCCTGCAACACGGAGCTCCCCCGAGAGGCACTTAGGTCATGGCCATCCACCATATCGCCTCCCTTCAAACCCAGGGATGAGTCTCCTGACACAAGTTTCCTGACACGAGCCTCATGCCCGACCTTTATGCTCACACACTTGCCTTTCCACGATCAAAGACTTTCCTTTCTCCTTGTTGGGACTGAAGGTTCCAGGAGGATATGGTAGCGGGGATGGCAGGGGGAAAGGAAGTGGATGCTAACAAACCCAGGGACAAGGGAACAACAGGTGATCTAAAACTGATGGCGAGGAGAGTGTAAGAGGCCTGGTAGGGCTTGATCAAGGGCAATGTAACCGAGAGGAATTACTGAAACCTGAATGAAGGCTGAACATGATAGTGGGGCAAGAGGAAAGTAAAAGGAAATAGAGGAAAGAACTGGGAGGCAAAGGGCATTTATAGAGGTCTAAATACAGGCATGTACATATGTAAATATATTTATATATGACGATGCGGAAATAAATCTATGTGCATATATTTATAGATTTAGTACCAAGGTAGCAGATGGACATTGGGCCTCTACTCAAGTACTCCCTCAATGCAAGAACACTTTGTTCTATGAAACTGCCATTTCATGATGCTCACCTTCCAGACAGGTTTGCCAAAGACAAAGCAGTGCATAAGCAAACGTGGTGAAGAAAGCTAATGGTGCCCGGCTATCAAAAGATATAGCGTCTGGGGTCTTAAAGATAAACAAGCAGGCATCTATCTCAGAAGTAACAAAGCCCACATGGAAGAAGCACACCAGCCTGTATGATCATGAGGTGTTTAAGGGATCAGGTATCAAGAATCAAAGAACAAAAAAATCATATCATTATGAATGAGGGGGAGTTTGGAGTAGAGATCCAAAGTCCATCTGTAGGCAAGTGGACATCCCCTTACTGAAGGATTGTGGGAGGAGAAGAGCCAGTCAGGGTGTAATGTAGCACTGGTGAAACAACTTTCCTTTAGTTCTTTAATGTTTCCTCCCCCCCCCCACACCATTATTATGATCCCAATTCTACCTTACAAATCCGACTAGACCAGAGGATGCACACTGGTACAGATAAAAACTGGAAACACAGGGAATCCCGGACAGCTACACCCCTCAGGACCAATAATGACAGTAGCCATGCCAGGTGAGAGAGGGAAGCATGGATTACCAAGAGGCGCACCTCCTGCACTGACAGGAGAGGTATCCAGGGACAGCTTCCGGGGGAGACCGACCCTAAGCTATATGATGCTGGATGTGAAGGAATTGGTGAGGCGTCGACGGAGTGGAGGGCAGAGGGGCATGTAGGGTCACTGGCAAGAAGAGAGAAGAAGGGGGGCGAGACAGAAATATGTGTCACCTGGTGTTGCTGGCAGGTAAAGATAAGGTAAGAAAAACAGGGTGTAATGGAGGCAAGATAGCCAGGCCTTTGAGAGGGCCCTCTGAACTGGCAATAGAACCTGAACATTATCCTAAGGGGAATGAAGCAACATTGAAGAGTTATGCAGGGGAGTGACAACGTAAGTCTCCTATTTTAGACCCCAAGTTTCAGATAGTGTCTGACAATCATCCCTGCCTCAGACAGCTTGCCTCCAAAAAACTCTAAGACAACTCTGACAAAGATGAAAAGGGTACACTAAGATTTATCACTAGCCAGCGTCAGATGCCAGGCAAAACGCCAGCAATTTATAACACCTAAGGGGCTACAAAAAGACTCATGCACGCACGGTCTGTCCATTTTTCAGGCCAGCAGTGTTTTTCTCATCAGACAGTAACAGGTATTTTCTCATCTTACCCAGAGGAATCTACTAGCTACTCTTTCATTTTATTTATTCTGTTGGGTAACAAAATGCAGGCATGTTTCAGGAAATACAGAAATGCTTTAAATCGTATAGATAATTAAAGACAACCCTATAAAAATAAAACAAGATGCACGTATTCCAAAATACTGGAGAACGTAATTATCTAAGGGAGCTCTGACCACA
This sequence comes from Tenrec ecaudatus, assembly GCF_050624435.1. NCBI lineage: Eukaryota > Metazoa > Chordata > Mammalia > Afrosoricida > Tenrecidae > Tenrec > Tenrec ecaudatus. The sequence continues at coordinate 95,888,351 of NC_134539.1, forward strand.
AATTGAAAATACAGAGCAAAGTACACAGTGAAAAATAAATAAAGTGTAAAATGTCACTGAGAAAGCAAAAATGGATTTTATGATGATAAACATTAATTTGATAAGTTCTCAAACTTGGGGGAAAAAATCTTTGCTTCTTAGGAACCATTAATACTCGCAGACAGCTCAGTAAATGGAACAAATCCTGATTAAATGATTAACAAAATAGAGACTCCATGTAAATATTCAAACAAACTAATGCACATGCCTTGGGCAACTCATAACACAGCCTTCCTTTTCAATGGTATCTAGAATAAAGAGAGGATCTTTAGAGCTATTCTTAGGGTAAGACCAATTTATTTAACACACTTGCTAATTAGTTAAACACCAGTTCTTGAAGCTAGGAATTCAGTGCTGATTCTTCTTTATACCTGGGTAGAACAAAAAGCCCTATGTCCTGAAAGACTAGCCAGCAGACATGCTTAATTCACCATTGACCACCACAGGGACAGAACCCTGCCTGGCGACTTTCCAGGGGATATGGTGATGAAGCAGGGGAACTGCTCCTGAGGGTGCTTGCTGGTCCCTAGCTGGAATGCTCCATGAGAGAAGGAGAAGAGGCCCTGCTCTCCTGGTGGGAAGATGCTGCCTATCTGGTACACTCCTTCCTTCATGGATAACTGATGGCATGTCCAGACCCACACCAGCTCCGGGGGACAATGCGGGGTGTCCTTCAAAAGCAAGCCAAGGTGAAGTAGGCACCAGTGCTCAAGGGCAACTGGATTAGAACCCTCAAAGACTCAGGAGCTGGACAGAAGGTCCACATGGAAGAGACCAAGTGCATGAGCTTCCCAGATCTCACCTCACTCAGAAAGAGGTGGGCCATCAGAACAGTGGCAGACAGGCCTGCTGATGTCCATTCAGTGCCTCCTAAGAGTCTACAATAGGAAAGCTCTTAACAATTCTCCTCCCTTGTCACTCAAGGGGACAGTAGATAGTCCCAGTTCTTCTTGGGAATGACAAAGGAGTCAGGTGAGGTGAATCCTTAGGAAGCCTCCCTTTCAGTCTTGAAAACCCATACCACTTTGGAGAACTGGCGATTACTGATTAGCTTAATTGTGATAAAGGATCAGAAAAAAGTTCCCTACACACCATCAGAGCCTTGGGCAGAGGTGGGGCAAGGTACCAAAAAGGATATGGTCTTAATATATAGATGGGTAGATAGACACTAAAGCCATAGCCTTCCATATACTAATACGTATACATATATACATATATCTGACCTCAGTATCTAGCACAGTGATGGTACAGGAGAGAGTTCCAGTTGCAATTGGTAAGAAAGCACAGAGTAAATTATGGAACGAGTGTTAATAAGTCAATGATTGAGGGAAGGAGTGAATGGCTGAATCTGAATGAAAAAGGAAGGGATGAATACGTGAGTGAGTGGATCAGTCCGGGAATGATGGAGGGAACAGGTGAATAATCAAATGCCATTGAGCTAGTTGAATAAACGAATGAGTGACTGAATGAACAGATGGGGAAGTGAGCAAGTGCCTTCCAAGGGGGCCTTGGAGTGGAACCTCTATCAGACATGGTCTCTTCTAATGACAGGCACAGGACCCTTCCATCCCTCCTCATATACCACCACCTCTCCCTAACATCTGGACTCAGTGAAGGTGGCTCCAGCCACAGTGAGACCCCAGGACCAGCCCAGGGCCAAGCAATATTGCCGTTGCCATGGGGAGACTGTGTCCCAGAGCACACACATCAGGAGGAGGCAGGGCTATTTCCTATATGGAAAATATGGTGGACCCCGCTGCTCGATGTGCAGGTTAACAAAGAAAGCATGGCACAGGGTGAGAGGCCAGGTATTGAGAAAAACTTCAGAGACTAAATGAAGAAGGCTGTCATTGTTGAAAATACACCAACAATAGACCAGTGGCCATCAAGGCTGCTCGTTATAACACGTGATGACTTCGCCGAGTCACGGAACTGTGCGCCACGGCATTTTCAGTCCTTGATTGGGGGGGAGGGGGAAGGGGGTCATCAAGCCGTTCCTCCGAGGGCGGATTCAACCTTCCATTTTGTAGCCAGATATTTAGCCATTTGTGCTGCCCAAACATTCCTGAAGGACCCCACTAGACAGCTGGAAACAGTTACCACTGGCTCTGCCCTGCTCCCCTAGGCTGGTGTTACTATCGCATCCACACATGTCCCCACAGGACCCACGGCACAAGGAGAAAGACTCAGTGTGTGGTGTGCCTAGCTCCTGCCCAGCTCTGAAACAAAGAAATGTTTCATAAAACTTCCAAGAAGGAAGAGAGTGGGGAACAAAGAGGAAATGTTATGAAAACAGAATCGATATGGCTTCTGGTGCAAGGTAGAAGGTTCCCACTACCCTTCTAAACCTGTTATCAGCTGCTGCAAGCGGCAAGACATGCTATTCAGTTGTATACTTTAGGGTAAACGCTTTTAATCGTTACAGATTCATTTGAATTCATTCTAATTGGGAAAATATTCACTGCTAGCAAATCCAATCCATGATTTTATAGAAATACTTGCTTGGAATAAAGCAATGCTTATAAAGTGAATCGGCCAATGGAAGGATTTATAACTATTATTCAAATATGCATACCAGTCACTAAGGCCAAGGAAGAAAGAAGACTTTTACCGAGTTCTGCAGTTTGCCATTGATCAAACACACATTAAAATGCATTGATAATGAATGGAAACAAGGGAGAAAAATATGTCCTTGGTGGTAATAGAAATGATGCCAGAGATCACCTGATAGAATTTTGCAATGACTTACTTGTAAGTATCTTTTTTCAACAATATAAATGGTAGCTATACACATGGACCTCCCCTGCCAAAGGGAACATTTACCCACGGCCAGTGGATTTCAACTTGTAGCAACCCCAAGGGACAAACTAGATCTATTCTTTGGAGGTTCTGAAAGTAAATCTTCATGGGTTCAAGCCTGCGGATCCATGCTTAACCTACTGCAACACCAGATTCTTGAGATGCAATATACTGGAATAAAATCACTCTTTCTCTGGAAAGAGCTGATGGAAAAACTCAATGTCATCAATCTGAGCAAGGCAAGTGGCTGACCATCAAGTACACATATGCAAGTTCAACTTGAAGCTGAAAAAATTAAAACAAGTCTGTGAGTGCAAAGACACACTGTTGAGTATATCCCACCTGCCTGTAGAGATCGTCTCCAGACTAAATGTGACACAGTCAACACGAATGACCAAAGCCCGGTCAAGCGACGGATGACATCAAAAGCATCATACACGAGGAAAGCCAAAGGACATTAAAAACAGGGAAGAAAGAACCCACGGAAATGGGTGCCAGGAGAGACACTGCACAGGGATTTTGACCACAGAGTGTTACAGTGACTGAGGGGAAACGCAGTTAAAAAGCTCAACGGAACATTTCCAAGGGCAGCTCAAACAAAGCGTCCATGCACAAAGACTTGGAGTTAGACAACGAAAGGGAAGAATGTCCGTGATATTTCTCAAGCCTCGAGTTGCAATATGATGGCTTCTGGGAATAAGACACTGAGTGGCATGGGAAGGGTCAAAGGAAGACAGAGCCATGGTCTCCAACCGAATTCACTGACATTAAAATACTTTGAGGGCAGTATATAATTAGCCATTGGGAATGCATGCCAACAACCAACAATATTTTTTTCTTGGTGTCTTGGATTTTATGCCTGTTCCTGGGATTATGTGGAGCTTGGATCGAGAAAATTCCACTGGGCAGACAGCTTCAGCTCTGGTTTCTTACATACGGTATTCCATTATATTTTCAGCTGTTAAGTTATACTAATTTCTTAATTTATCACTCTAGTTTTAAAGATAAGAATAATTCAGATACACACAAAAGGATAAATATTTGAAAAAAAATTAGGTATTAAGAGAAGCTATATAAGGACCCAGGGTGGTAAGTTGGTTGCTCATTGAGCTCTCAGTCATAAGGGCAGTGGCTGGAACCCACTATCCAATCTGCAGCCATTAAAAGAGTGAAATGTGTGCAAGTCAAGAGGGGGCAGTTTTTCTCTAGCCTATAGAGTCACACTGTCTTAGAGTTGATTAGCTGACAGCAGGTTTTTCTTTGGGGTCTGGGAGGCTGTGCAATAGATAAGGGACTACACGTTGCATACTACCAGAAAACAACTGGAGAAAAGTGGAGAGCAAAAAAAGAAAATTGAAAAGCCATACATATATGGGAGGTGTAAGGACCGTTCAGAGTGTTGAAAATGTAGGACTCCGTAGCAATGGTCACAATTTGAAGATATACATTTTTATTCTTGAAATTATGCAGCAACCATTTCAGAATATGTTTGACTATATAGAAGACAATAGATAATTCAGGTTAAATGTTTCAGGGCTGGGGTTGGCTCCAAGTTCTTCATAAGAAATATTCTAATTTTTATTTTACGAGTTTCTGTGCACAGGTGGAGAAGTTGTGTCATCTTATAACAAGACTGGAAATTTTAATTGCAATAAGGGTTTGACCTCTGAGAGACACCTTTTGGATTTCAACATTTGAATCTCTACTTGCCAAACTCACTAACAGTCAAATGTGACTCAGTACCCGTTCAAGATAAAGGGACACTTCTCCTGTAGGTTTCTGAACCTTTATGGGACCAGGAAGTCTCATCATTCTCTTGCGGAAAAGCTGGTGGACTTGAACACCTGATCTGTGGTTAGCAGTCAAAAACACCTTGGAGATTTTTATCTATTGTACAGTAACTTCCATCTCTTCCCCTCTCTTAAGATAACAAATTGGTATTGTCTGCTATCATTGCTAATAAAACTGAAGTGAGACATAGGGAAAATCCCAAGTTCATGCAATTTTCACTGTTCAAATATATCTCTGGAGCAAAGGACACCATGTGAACTAGAACTTGATCTAAATATTTATTACAACAAACTTCAATAAATAACACCAATGTGCACTTCCTCTATCTCAAACCAGTTAACACTACATTAAAATATTCTGATTCGTTTATGGATGAGCAGAGTGAAGAGCGGTACATGATATATGGTCTGTATCTCAAAAACTGGGGCTGATAAGGGAAAACTGGTGCCATGTTGCAATCAGGAGGTCACATTATAATCAGAAACAAGTCGAACATTTGAAGCAACAAAACAAGTACTGGACACACACACACACACACACCTAGAAGTATGACTACAGAGGGCAACACTAAACCTACAGGTTGGGGAGAGGGGCCGGCCTGCCACACCCACACAGAAGCAAACCAAGAAGGAAACAGAGAGAGCTACAGACTAGACCCCATATTGCATACCACGCTCTAAGGATGACAGCCCTGCACAGAGCTGCTAAGGCACAAAGAGGACTGTTTGGGGGTTTGTTTGGGGTTTTTTGCTAGTTTCTTTTCGTTTTCATTTTTGTTTTTTTCTCTTTTTATTCAATCTTCTGTTTTCTTTTGTTTTGTCTCTGTTATTGTTTTTTGCCTACCAATATAAGATAAGCAAGGGAAGCAAGCTCAAGGAGAAAGTAATGGGACTGATGGTTACAGGGGAAACTGGGGCGAGGAGGAGGCGAGGGAAAGGAGCGGTGAGCAAACAGCACCATGGACAGGGCAACAACAGGGAATTAAAATCAACAACGAGGAGGACATAAAGATCCCAATGGTGTTGGAGCAACAGCAATCTAGCTGAGAGAATTGGGGCAGAAGGAAAGTAAAAGGAAACTCAGGAAAGATCTAGGAAGCAAAGCTATGGATAGAGGTATAAACATAGGTGTGCACTTAGGTAAATATATTAATTCATAAAAATAGTGGTATTGGCCTATGTACATCCATATGGCAATACATTGAGAAAGTGGACGGACTTTGGGCCTCTGTTCAAGCCCTCCCTCAACTCAAGAACACTTTGTTCTAACAACCTGGCATTCTGTAATATTCACCCTCCCAGCAAGATCGCCGACGACAAAATGGGCGCATAAGCAAATGTGGTGAAGAAAGCTAATGGTGCCTGGCTATCAAAAGATACAGTGTCTGGGGTCTTAAAGGCTTGAAATTAAACAAGCGGCCATCCAGCAGGGAAGCAACATGCCCAAATGGAGGAAGCACACCAACCTGTGTGATCATGAGGTGTCGACAGAATCAGGTAACAGGCACCAGAAGACCCCAAAACAAACAAGAAAGCATATTGTTGAGAATGAGGGTTAGAGCAGAGACCCAAAACCAATCTGTAGACAATAGGACATCCGCTCACAGAAGGGTCTCGAGGAAGGAAGAAGTCAAACAGGGTGCAGTATAGCACCAATGAAACCCACAATATTCCTCTGGTTCTTTGGGGCTTCCTCATCCCGCACTATCATGACCTCAGTCCTGCCTTGCAATCAATCCTGGCTAGACTAGAGCATGTACACAGGTACAGATAAGAGCTCATGACACATGGAATCCAGGTCAGATAAACCCCTCAGGAACAAAAATGGGAGTAGTAATACCAGGAGGGTAGTGGGAAGGTAGGAGTAGAAGGGGAGGAAGGGAGAACCTATCTCAATCATCAACACATAACACACTCCCCCAGCCCCTGCCAAGGGGATGAACAACAGAAACATGGGTGAAGAGAGATAGCAGTTGGTGTAAGATATGAAAACAATCATAATTTATAATTTATCAAGAGGTCGCAAGGGTGAGAGGCGGGGAAGGAGGTAAAAACCAGGAACTGATATCAAGGGCAAATAGAAAATAAATGTTTAGAATATGTTGATGGCAACATATGTACAAATATGTTGATACAATTGATGTATGGAATGTGATTTTTTTAATGAGTGCTGGCCAGTGTAATATTGAAGAAAAAGAAGCTCCACTAAAGGCATTAGCAAAAAAAAAAAAAAACAACCACAACCACACACACACACATCTCCAGAAGACTGAGGTATTTCAAGAAATGGGTATGGACCTAGAAATGCTTGCTTGTCTATGACAAGACGTTTGGAAGACAGCTTCTAGCGAAATGTCTAAAAGAGACAAATATTTGTGTCCATCTCAAAGAAGGGTGATCCAAAATACTGCAGGAATTATTGACTAAGATCATGACAGGAGGACATGCAAGTAAATGATAGCTTAAGTTAAACTGAAAAGAATCAAAAGAAAGACAGTTGCAGCAGTCAGTCGATGGGAAACTGCAAGAAACTCAAGCTGGTGCCAAAGAGAACATGGCACCAGGGGTGTCATTGCTGTCATTAGATGGGGTTTAGTCAAGAACAGAAAATACCAGAAAGATGTTCACCTGTGTCTTGATGATGAAGAAGCAGAAGCAGAAGCAGAAGAAGAGGCATTGTCCTGTGTGGGTTGTAACAAATTATGAGTAATGTTAGGAAGAATGGGAATTCCAGAACATTTAAGGTGCTCATTTGATAAGTCAAGGGTACAACTTTGGTTACTGAGAGCAACAGTGATGAAGAAGAAAGACTATAGCTTGGCTGTGGATTACACTTTCATGCAAAGAAAACAAAAATACTCACAACTAGACCCATGATGATAAGCGGAGAAATTATTGACGGTGTCAAGAGTTTTGTTTTACTTGGATCCATAATCCATAATTCTTCTTCCAAAATCCTCGGTCACAAGTTAGATCTTAGAATCCACACTCGGTGGCCCCAAATTCACTTTAGAAGAACCCTAAACTCTTCAGCAGTTGCTAAAGCCCTCAGTGACCTAGCCCAACAATGCTTCCCTCCAAGCCTTCCGACCCACTCATTCCAGAATGCTTCCTATGACCTGTGCCTGTGCAGGTCTCCCTGCTCCCTCCAAGCCCACCCTACGCTGGCCCATCTGCACTTCCATCTCATAACCCATGGCTCTTCTTGCATGGAGCATTCCCTGCTCTCTGCCCTCCATGCCCACAGCATCCCTCTTGTACAGATCATTATAAAGAATGTATGTGGAGCCGTGATGAAAGATATGCATGTGATATGGGGGAAAGAAAGATCCGTTCCCACCTTGGCGGGATCACCTTCTGAGTCATCCTCACCTGTAGTGCCTCATCTATAGTGCCGGAATCTGGCCCAACCAGAAGCAACCTCTCGGAACACTAGAGGAAGGTGAAGGAGGGTGGGAGGCTGATGCGTGAAAGGAGCCGGGCAGAAGCCTTATGGCCCAGCCAGCTCTGTGCAAACTGGAACATCGATGTGGAGATCAAGTGACTCAAATGCAAGGACAGCTGGCCATAGGGCCTGGCCTGAAAGACCAGATCGGGGAGTTTTAGCTTTAAATCTCATGTCCCTCTGAGGGCTGTCCAGGGCATACAGGAAGCAAACATCCTCGCCCATGGGCCAGCTTGGCCACTCAGCACTCTGGAGATCCCCAGGGCAGCTGGGGGAAGAAAAAGACAGCAGCCCTCTGCCAGCATGCATCCCACTTTGCAGGCCCGACGCTGTGTGCCAGGGCTGCCCCTGAGAAAATGTGCAGGGATTGATTCCCAACACAAGAGTTAGAGAGGGGCCGTAGCCACAGCTTATCTTGCCCAGAGGCTAGCACACAGTGACAAAGCCAAGGAAATGCTTAGCAAAATCCTGGAACAATTTTAATGGGCAAGACGATCGATCCTTTTCTGCCTGTGCGTTTTTGCCTCCTTCTAGTTTCCTGCTAAAATGCACAGCTGCCTCTTCATTGCCAAGACTCCAAAGTGTAAAATCTGTAAATGAGAAATGTCCTCTGGTGGATGGCCAGCGGCCGGCAGCCTCTCTAGATAGCATCTGCTCCCGCTCCCTCTCTCTGCTATGTGCATCAGGGACTCAAACCTTCTTGTTCAGAAGTATTTATGTTTTGAAAGCCTAGCTCATCGCCTCTGTCTCCCTTGAACAAGACACCAGACACGGGATCGATACAGGAACATATGAGCCTGCCTTCAGCACTACTTCCCTCTACCCTCAGAGGGAGGGGCCATAAGCTTAGAACCTACTTGTGCTCCAAGCCAAGCCAGAGTCCAGGGCACAGGAGCAGCTGCACAATGTCAGTCAGGTAGGGGCAGCCCTAAGTCCAGTCTTCTCCCCAGCAACTAACCTGGCTTTCTGGTCCCCATAGCATTCCAAATAATTGTGTCAATTTGAGAGTATGAATAGTGAAGGGGTGGAGTTAGGCCGGTCCATCAGGTTGCAGCTTGATGACCTCATTTGGAGGAGCTAAGGAGATAAATAGCTCGCTGGATGCAGGACACACAGACAAACCCTGTGAGACATTCCTGTTGAGAAGACACATGAAACTAAGCTAGAGCCCTGAACCTGAAGGAGCCACATGGAGACCCCTGCCGGCGCTGAGATGCATCCACTGCCACTGGATCACAAGACCTTCCACTCACAGGCCTGTGATCTTTCTTCCTGCATTCAGCATCATTGCATGGGCTATATGAGTCTGAAGAAGAATTTATTAACTGGTAACAGACATATGGACTGATATCAGATTTATGGACTTAATCTGGACTGGGCTGGGCTGTTTTGTTAATGTACAATTGCTCTTTGATATAAAGGTCTTTCTTGTACACATATGAATGTCTATGAATTTGTTTCTCTAGTCAACTCAGACTAACACACCATAGTACTGTATTCAATTAAATTGTCGTCATCTTCCCCAAGCCCCTAGCCTCGGTTAAAATGAAGGGGGCTGTCCAGGCAGCTCTTGGTCATGTAAATATAGCCAATGGCCACAAGAACAGGCTCTACATTGGGTGGGGGGCGGGAGTGGGGAGGGGACTTAAGAGATATTCATCTAGCTCTTCCCTGAGGGACACCCAGGCTCATGCAAGACCATGTCCAGAGCTAAGCTGCATCTTCACGACAGCAATCAGCCTGAGGCTGTGGGACATGGAGCAGAGCCACTCCTGCTGCCCAGACAGTCCCTCCGCCCCAGGACACAGAGCCACGGACCAGATGGTGCCCTTCACAAAGGGGCGTCTCCTTTGCAAGCCTGCGCTGACCATGGCCTGTACTTCAGAGAGACGAGTGTCAGGTGTGGGCTTGCCATCTCCCTCAAATCAACCGTCTTGCCATCTCCGAGAAATCGCAGGATTGGCTCAACAGGCTGGGTCTGGATCCAGGTGACACTGGTTTGGAGCAGCGTGGTGAACCACTCAAGGATGATGTGGGTAGGGGCCTAGCAGCCTTTGAACACAGTCCCAGAGAGAGTCTCTCCCATCTTCCTGTTGGAGGCCATGTGCTCCAGGCCGTAGGGCTGTATGCAAGTGCCCGGGGCGCGGCACCACTGAGAGATCCCCTTTGGCATCTGGTTGATTCCAGCTCTACCAACCTCAGAGGGTTTCCAAGGCCACCATATTACAGAGACAAATGGCTATCTCCTTCTCCCAAGGAGCAGCTGCTCGGTTCAAATCCCCGGCTTTGGGGTTAGCAGCTGAGCGTATCACCACTACACCACCGGGGCTCTTTCCTGTTGGCTTCGTTGTCTCTGTTTCTTGTGTTGCTTCCTTAGATCAGCAACATTATGGGCAGAAAACACTGAATTGTAGGGCCCAGGCCTCCATCAGATCAGGAAAGGAGAAAGATGGGAAGCAGACAGGTGAAAGACAGACACTGTGTTCTACATGCGTAGAGTCAGACAGATTGGGGGTCGAGTCTCAGCTCCACCCTCGGGTGACCATGGCCAAATTTCTCATCCACTCTGACCCTCTGTCTCCTCATCCGTACATGGTGATAAATAGCACCTTCTCTCTTGGGAGAGGAATGAGGTGGAGGGTGGGGTGAGCACATGGGTGCACAGTATCTGGACTGGATTAAATAGCACCTTCTCTCTTGGGAGAGGAATGAGGTGGGGGGTGGGGTGAGCTCATGGGTGCAAAGTATCTGGACCGTATCAGGCACTTAATAATGGGGTGATGTCTCCCCAAGGCCTACAGATCATGGAAGGAATCAGAGGAAAGTCTGTTTGAAGTCACCTTTGCCCACTCTTTCTGTGCACATACTGGCCAACCTCCTTCTCAGTGGGCACCGGGGCAGAGCGATGGGAAGGAGCAAGCACAGGCTTCCATCAGGAAGGGGCAGGTGAATAGAGGGAGGCCCAAGAAAGAACAGGGTCCCAAAACCCAAGTGCAGGAAGCATCTGGAGGAAGGGGAGCGACAAGCCGGCCAAAGGCTGCTAAGAGCTGGCGTGAGGGGAAATCGGGGTTGGTCTAAGAAGGCCATGGGCTGTAGGGCAGACGCCACAAAGGGAGACAGCATGAGCCTGACCACAGAGTGGCTGTGTCATTCAAAGGTTCGAGCGTGCTTGGGTCCTTGGGAAGCACACTAGGCGTGAATGTAAGCACAAGAAGCCCACTTAGGGATACAGAAAAGATGGGGCAGTGTGCGGGGAGGCGGTGAAGAGGGGGGATCCTAGTGGGTGTATTCTAGGGAGCCACCCGGAAAGCCCTAAGAGGCCACAAAACCCGAACCTCTGAATGAGACCACCATTAAACAAGGGAACCCAGGGCTCCCCCTCATCTCCCGGAGGGGGACACACTGCCCCTCTGTGTGTCCACCCCATGGCACTTGCCGTCTTCTCTGAGTTCACAGTATGTCCTTCAAGCTTCCGGGAGAAGCTTCTGAACCCAGAGGATTAGAGAGGGAAGCTGGACATGGCCCAGAGTCCCTTACATGGCTCCACGACAATGCCCACTCCGGAAGACGCCGCGAGAGCACTGGAGGGCGGAGGTACATGAGCAAGGGCAGCTAACCACTCGGAAGAGTTTTGCTGAAAGCGGGGTGGAGAGGTGGGCCTGGAGATGACTGGGGAGTGTGAGGGGTTTTCCTGGCTGGAGGCGGGCAGCGTGTGCCAGGGCTGATGGGGGCGGCCCATTTCTAAAGGAGGAGTCAGCGCGAGGAGGTGACAGGGTGCTTTCCAGCGCCAGGAGGACAGAAGCCTTTAGAAAGAGCCTGCAACATTCATGCAGAGCCAGAGGGGAGATGGGGCAGGGTACCGAGAAGGGATGCTTACAGGATAGCAGGGGGTGCGGAGATGAAACTAAACTGCCAGGCCAGAAAGAAGTACCGAAGAATTCTCAGCGCTTTGGGGAGAGGGAGCACGTAGGACAGCAGGGGGATGAATGACCTAAATTTGGGACCCTAAAGGAAGGATGGATTTCTCCTCCTCCTAGGTGAGGACACATCCAGGAGTGCACTGTGCCGCCATTTTAGCCCTTGACCCATACCTAACTTCCCAGGTGCAGGTACAGACTATGTATGGGGTGATCCAGGAAAGCCGACACGTACATAGCCTTCCCTCATCCTTGTCCTCATCCTCTCTCATCTGAACCATCCTTAGACTCTTCAGACTGTTCTTCAGAACCCAGCGCACCACAACCCTACTGACAGAAAGACCATCATGAAATCTCCCTTGGCCAGCGGCCATCTTCAGGGACCCGTATCCTCTATGGCAGCGGTTCTCAACCTGTGGGTCGAGACTCCTTTGGGGGTGGAATGACCCTTTCACAGGGGTCGCCCGATTCATCACAGTAGCAAAGTGACAGTGATGAATTGCAACAAAAATCACTTTATGGTTGGGGGTCACCACCCCATGAGGAACTGTGTGAAAGGGTTGCGGCGTGAGGAAGATGGAGAACCACTGCTACAAGAAGGCATTTTCACACAACACATAAGGAACCCTCTACCTCCCAGGCACCACCTCACTGTCCAGCCTCACCTCCCCATCCCTCTCTGTTGCCTCCACCCAGGCGTTGTTCCTCAAACCCTGACGTGGGACCCACATGCTCTCCCTCTGCCTACCATGCCCTTCCCACTTGGTGTGCCTCTGTCCTCCATATTTCAGCTCACATGACCCCCTCTCAATGACCTCTCCCAGCAGGCTTGGGTCAGCATTGCAAGAGAGTCGGGTTCTCCCCGCTCTGGTCCCCATTTCTAAGCCTGCGGATGTGATGCTGCAGGAGATAATGGGCAGTGAAGGGTACCACGTGTTCACCTGAAAGAGACTCCCCCCTGCCTCTCTCCTGCATCTGCTGGCTCCCAGCACTCCTTGGCATGCCTTGGGTCACGTAGCCCTTCTCCTGTCTGTCTCTGCTCCTGTGTCCTTTCTCTTCTATGAGTGCAAGGCATCACTTGTGCAGGATTGGGGCACGTCCTACTCCGGTTGAACTTCACATTAACCTAACTGATGACATCTTTCAAGACTCAATTTCCACCATGGTCACAGTCACGGGCACATGAGTTAGAACTTCAATATGTCCTCTGAGGAACACACTCCCACCTACACGCTGTCCCACAGGTGGGTGAGGAGGTTAGGGAACGTGAGGACGCAGCCATTCACAGTGTGTGACACTCATTAGGTGCTCAATTTGGACCAATCAATTCCCTTCCTTGTTGCCACAGGACAATTTCTATAAAGAATTCAGCTCCCCTAAAGAAATCGCATTTCAGAAGCAGAAATTTCCCCAGGTGATAAAGACAGCTACGATGGGCATTCCTTTTCTAAGCGACAATAAAAGACTATCTTCCCTTCAGCTCCAAGTCTCTTGGCCACTGTGAAAAATGAAGGGCCTGTCACTAAATCATAAAGTACGTGAGCCACACCGTTAGCTTTGTCACTAGGAAGAAGAATGATGAGTCCCTTTCCATTCATCGACGCCGGGGTCACCTTGGCCGGCACCACTCTGCCCTGCACACTCGCCGCTCACCTCCATGGAGCTGGGTGCCTGAACCCGTTAGTACAGACAGCATTTCCCATCCCCTCGTGTGTCGCTATTGTCAGCACTCGATGCGTCAGCGACGTAAGGCTGGCTGATAAAGCTTACGGACCTCCCCTCGGTCCTTGGAAAGGTCTGCAGGGGAAGACTCAGCCTCTTCTCCGTGCCCCAGGATCCGCTCCGCTATCAGACCCAGAGGTCAGCGCTATCAGACCCAGAGGTCTGTATGTGGTGCATCCGTTCCACAAATAGGTCTGGGCGCCAGCAGGGATCAAGTCCTGTCACAGGAGGAGGGGCAAGGCCTAACTTCACTGCGTGCACCTCCCGATGCCCATCGATGAATCCAGCGGAAGGTGAGTGAGCGCACACAAATGGACTCCAGGGACGTGCAAGGCTGAGCGAGAAGGAAGGATGGACCTGTCCAGGCTGAAAGCTCCCAGGAGGACTCCCTAGAAGTGAGAAAGGACCTGTCTCTGAAAAAAAATGAAGAGCAGCTTGGAGAGGATGGCATTTCAGGAAAAAGACATGCGCGAAGCCATGTCCACTGCTCTGAGGACCCTCAGCATTGGGAGGTGCTGTGAACTGAATGGCGTTCCTCTAAAATAGGTTTGGAATCTTAAACCCTATACTTGGAGATGGGATCCTAGTGGAAATAGCGTTTTCTCTGCCCATTAGTTAGCCAATATCCCAACGAGGAAGGTTCTAAACCTCATCACTTCTGAGTCCTACAGGATTTTTGACACAGCAATGTCGCCCAGATAGGAAGACAGATGACACGTGACGAAGATTTCCAAAGAAACTAAGAACTGCTCTGGACTGATGACTAAGGGACCAACATGCTGCTTTGGCCTTTGAGTCTCCCAAACTGTGAGAAAACAAATGGTCAAACTGTAAAGACACCTACGTCAAGTGTTTCTGTTAGGGCAGCCCTGTGAAACAAAGACCCCCACCCCCCCAAAAAAAATCCTGGGCTTCCATCCAGTCAATTCCAACTGCGAGCAGCCCTCTAGGACACAGTAGACTGCCCCTGTGGGTTTCGGAGACTGGAACTTTTTACGGAAAGCTTCACCTTTCCCCCAAGAAACAAAGACAGAAGGAAAGACGTACCTACCCTTGAAGAAAGAAAACCAAGCCTTGCTTGGATGGTTAGGGGCGCGATTCAGAGGAGCCACCCAAGAGCCTCCAGAAGACCTGGGTTTGTCCTCTGAGGCTCACCCTGTGCTGTGGATTGATCTAGCCCCCTCACATGTGTCTTCCCTTGGAAGGTTTGCCCAGGTCTCTGCTTGCCCTCAAGCTCCACGATGCCAGCTCCTTACCCCCAAAGAAGGACCAGGTAGCACCCAGGAGTTTGGGGGTACCATTAAAGTTGGATGGCTGGTGTGGGTCAGGCAGTGCGAGGTGTATGACTCTCCCTAACAACTCCCAGTACTCTCTGCGCATAGAGCCCTGGAGATGAAACTGACTGGGCCCCAGTGACTGGTTTTTTAAAAGCCATCCCCACCTTTACAGGCAAGGGGTGCAGAGCTGAGTCTTGTCATAGAACAAGAGGAGGACATCTCCGTCATTGGCTGGCCAGCCAGGAAAGCAGGTAAGACCTGACACCTGGAGGCTGTCACCTCCACATGACAGTCTCCATGTCTCTGTAGATCCCAGAGAGGCCTAGGAATTACAGCTAGAGAGGACACTGTCCCACGTTTTCTGCGGTTCCCATAGTATGTGGCAATGGGCTAGGCCCAAGCCAGGGAGTGGAAAGAACCCTACTCTTCACTGGCAACAGGGCCCTTCCACGAGAAGCCAACCTTCCCCCCTCCCCTGCCAGGCTCTGTCCACTCCAACTGCACGTAGCTCATTTCAGCTCCGAACACTCAAACTCATTGGACTTCTCTCTGCCCCTCAAAGACACTGCGCCCTTTCAGTCTCAAGTGCTTTGTAACCCCCACCCCGTCAATTGGAGTGTTTGCGCCAGATCTTCCCGGGATGGATCAGAGTCATCCTTAGGCCTCCGCTCCAATGCGCTCACCTTGGAAAGGCCCACTCAGCTCTTCTCTATCCCCTTCCACTTCACAGACTTTACCACTCTAGAAGCGTCTACTCCTCCTGTGGTTTGCCTCTTTACTTGCTTCATGTGCATTTGTCTCTTCCCACTTGCGAATAACTTCATGAGGGTTGAGATCTTGTCTAGCATGTTTGCCCATGTGTTCACATCAGTGCTTGTGTGCTAGCGGTCAACAGCATTTGTGGAAAGTCTCTGTAGAAGAGACGAATCAATGTTGGCAGCCATTGTCTCATTGGCTATCTCAGAAACGTCCTTCCAGAGAAGAATTACTGCCCCCCGCCTTCCAAATGAGAGATGTGGGTCCAGGAAGACTGAGTGCCACAGTCTCGCATGGAGCAAGACAGGGCTGGGATTTAAAGTCATACTTGTCTTGAACTGAGTTGCCTTCAGAATCGACAGGGGGTGAAACAAAGCAAATGAGCCAAATGTGCATGAAGGGAGAGAGTGTGGGTGCGTGCGCATGCATCCGTGTGCCTGCACAAGCCTGGTGCGCATCGCTCTGTCCCCAGGACCCTGCGCGTGGCTCCAGCCAACAGGCCAAGGAATTCTTGGACGCGAAATCACTTGTCTTCTAACTCTGTGCCCAGGACATTCCATGGAGTCTCCTATTGAACACTGGTAAAGGTTTGCCGAATGAACTGCAGACTCAGAGGCTGTGTCCATGGGAGCGAGGATTCTTTTGTTGGGAGTGTTTGTCAGGAGAAACGAGTACAATTAAGTCTCTAGAAACTAGATTAGCTGTCATTTAAGGCTAAAGACAGATTCCTCTTACATGGAGGGAGTGGGGCCTATAACTAATTTCTTTTCAGTGATGATAAGCATTTCTAGTCTAGAAGCTGTCCGTTCTAGCTAATCTGTAAATTAGAGATTGGGATGGGGTGGGGAGTCTCTGGAGTGTTAGGATATACTTATTGTGGCTGTGTGTGCTATGTTAGAATGGGTGCATACAGCTATGAACATACATGTGGATGTACATGTAGAGAGAAAGAATTGGGGGGGTACCAGAAAATGAGTGTGGGCCTGCATGTGATGTATGGCTGTGATTGTGTTCTCTACCAAATTTAGGGAGTTTTGTGAATGTGCCGGTGATCAGAGTTCGTGTGTGTGTGTGTGTGTGTGTGTGTGTGTGTGTGTGTGTGTGTTTCCTGCCTCTCCCTCTAGAGTGTAGCTGCCTGGCAGGACAGAGACCAGACTGGCTCTTTCTCTCTTCTCTCACTGGCCCCATCCTGGGTGCCACTTCCTCATTAACAGCAGGTAGGCTCATACTGTCCATGTAACTCTGCCCAGTGGGACTCCAAGCATCCCAGTGGCAATTAGAAAGATCAAGACAGCCCAAAGAAGACGCTTTAACTTCCCCCCACTACATCCTCTTTTGGTTCAGAGCTCGCCTCAATCCCACTGAAGCGCTGACAAAAGTCTGCGTAAATCCTGCTGGGGTGCAGTCACCAACAGCTAGGCAGGCTCCCTGCAGACGCCTGCCTCCTCTCCCCTGCCCTGCCCCCTCCCTCTGCTCATGCAGGGCACGTCCTGCGGCCAGTGCAGAAGGAAGGACGTCTGCAGAACCCCCCAACACTGACTGCCTCTGTCCTCACCAACAACCGTGGATTGTCTCGGCCAGCACAAAATGCTTCCGCGGTTTCGTTGCCATTAAAGACACAATCTTGCTTAGCCAATTAATGAAGCACCTTCTCTCCCGCAATTCTTAAATTTCCCCAGAGCCGAATGTATACAATTACACAGCCCGGAGTATGATAAAAGAATGCATACATCTTTAATAATTCTCAATGAAAGAACATCCTGTGAAGGAATTGCTTAATTAAAAGACAATAAACGGGACAAAAGACAAATAAGAAGGAAAACAGAGTATGATCGCAAGTGTGAATTAAATGAATTGCCTCCATTTGATATTCCTGAAATATTTTCTCAGAATCCTGATGTATTTGTTTAGCATGCAAATGAGTCCGATCATTAAGCAGATCTGAAAAATGAGCAACTGTATTTTGGGTAATTTGATATCACCCCACTCAGGCACGCTCCTCAGAGAGCACTAGAATCCTGGCTCAGGTACAGCAACTCTGGTTCTGAAAGAAAAAAATTGGGGTTTCTGGGGAAAACGTTGGCTCCAAGAAAACGGGTTTTAATAGGCCAGAAATAGGGCTTCCCCACTACCAGGAAAATGGAGCAGACCCACATTTTCCTACAAAGCACAGATTTAAAATCCTCAAATTATTGAAAGAATCAATATCCACCCAGGAAGGTGGGAAGAAGGAGGAAGGCCACTTAGAGACCTGGGGAGTCGAAGATCAAGTGATCAGCGAGGGGCTGTATTTTCGTCTTGCCTCAACCGTCTCAGACTTGTAGCTGAAGAAGTCATCAACACAGTAACACCAATGCCTGTCGACCACAAATAAAAAGCCCCCCTTTGTAGACAAAGGTACAGCCCCACAACAGCCTTCCCTTTCTAGCCAAAGGTCAAAAAATGAGCAAACGTACTGTTGACAATCACTGAAGACAAAGTGGGTGCATAAGCAAATGTGGTAAAGAAACCTGATGGTGCCCAGCTATCAAAAGATATAGCATCTGGGGTCTTAAAGGCTTGAAGGTAAACAAGCGGCCATCTAGCTGAAGAGCAACAAAGCCCACATGGAAGAAGCACACCAGCCTGTGTGATCATGAGGTGTTGATAGGATCGGGTATCAGGCATCAAAGAACTAAACATCATATAATTGTGAATGAGGGGGAGTGAGGAGTGGAGACACAAAGCCCATCTGTAGGCAACTGGGCATCCCCTTATAGAAAGGTCTTAGGGAGGAGATGAGACAGTCAGGGTGCAGTACAGCACCAATGAAGCACACAACTTTCCTCTAGTTCTTTAAAGCTTCCTCACCACCACCACCCCGCAACATCATGATCCCAATTCTACCTGGCTACACCAGAGGATAGATATATACTGGTACAGATAGGAAATGGAAACACAGGGAATCCAGGACAGATAAACACCTCAGGACCAATAATGATACTAGTGATACTAGGAGGGGAAAGGGAAGGTGGGAGGAGGAAGGGAGAACTGATCACAAGGATCTACATATAACCCCCTCCCTAAGGGGCAGAAAACAGAAAAGTGGGTGAAGGGAGACATCGGACAGTATAAGTCATGACAAAATAATAATAATTTATAAAGTATCAAGGGTCCATGAGGGAGGGGGAGTGGGGAGGAAGAGGGGAAAATGAGGAGCTGATACCAAGGGCTCAAGTAGAAAGCAAATGTTTTCAGAAGGATGATGGCGACAAATGCACAAATGTGCTTGACACAATGGATGCATGTACGGATTGTGATAAGAGTTGAACGAGCCCCCAATAAAATGATTTTGTTTCTAAAATACCATCAAAATGCATGTAAAGAACATGTGTTGTAGGACAGCCAAACATCACAGAACGAAACTGGCCACACCAACTAAGTCCAACAGAAACCCCCCAATTCTACCCTGACCAGGCTGCAATGAAACATCTCTTCCTCCCCAGGAGGGAAGTGCCAAGAAAGCCTAGTGGATAGCCAAGGCCTTCACCACCTCCTTCCAGGGATAAAGAGTCACCTCCCAGCACGGAATGAAGGACTCCTTTGGAAGCAGTAATGAAGCCTTCCTATGCAGAACTCCCACCTCCCCCAAGTAGAAACAAGCAACCTCAGATTTCAACAGAGGCAAAGAGGGGACCTGGACTTGCAGCCACACCTGACAGTAATGAGCCACGTCCCCCTTCCTCCACCAGAGCAGTTTAAGAGTAAAGGAAGACCCAGGGCCTCATAACATAATACACCAATTACCCTGCTTCTAATTTAAAAGTCACTCATCAGACAAAAAAAAAAATTTAAGGAAGATTTCAAAAGGAATAGAAACAAATCAATATATTCTGTGGCAGTTACATAATCTGTTGTCAATTTGAGACTTAAGAGTGGAGAGTTTAGCTGTCAATCAAGTTGCAGCTTGATGGCCTCATTTGGAGGAGCTAAGGAGATAAACAGCTCGCTGGAGGCAGGACACAGGCACACGCCCTGTGAGACATTCCTGTTGAGAAGACACGTGAAGCTCCCCTAGAGCTGGGAGCTGAAGGAGCCACGTGAAGACCCCTGCCAGTGCTGAGAGGCTTCCACTGCCGCTGGATCCACAAGACTTTTCACCCTCTGGCCTGTGATCTTCTTTCATTTGGCATCATTGCATGTGTTTTGTGAGTCTGAAGAGGAATTTATAGATTGGTATCAGACACATGAGCTAATATTGGACTTGTGGACTTGATCTGGACTGGGCTGGGATGTTTTCTCAATAATCACCTACTCTTGTATAGAATTTCTTTCTAGACACATGTGATTCTCCCTGGGTTTGTTTCTCTAGTCCACCCAGACTAGCACAGATTCCCAGAGAGACTTTAAAGGAACCGCCATAAAAATCTCTCAACGACCAATTATAAGCGCACTTGAAACAAATAGAAAGTGTAGAAAGTCTCAGTAAAGAAATCAAAGATATGAATAAAAGCCAAGTGGAAATAGTAGAAAGGCACAATCACCAGAGTATAAGGGCCAGTGGATGGGCTCAATATCAAAAGAGAAGGGACAGAGGAAAGAAACAAACTGGGAAGTAGGCCAGCAAGGACCCATCGAGTGATGAAAAGAAAGCACACTGGGCTGGGCGTGAATGGAGCCTTAGAGACCAGGGGCTACACATTCCTGGGATTAGAGTCCAGGAGAAAGAAGACAGGGGTATGGCTGAAAAGTACTCAGATAATAATTATAATGAGTGAACTCTTTGCACACTTGGCAGAGAACATAAGCTTACAGCCTCCAGGAGTTTGTGAACCACAAACAGAAAAAGGGGGAAAGAAACCCCTATGGAGACACCTCATCATAAAAATGTGGATGGCTAAAGAGAGAAAAGAACAAATCTTGAGGAGAGAAACCGTATCGATTTAGGTAAAACAATTGATGGGATCTTGCCAATCAGATCTACGGGGACCTGAAGGAAGAGACACAACATTCCTCAAGGGTTCGAAGAAAGAACTATCAAACTGGAATCTCACACCCAATGAAAATGTCTTTAGAAAGGGGGGGGGGGAAACAAGATATTTTCACATGAAGAAATGGAAAATGAACTTGCTGACAGAAGGCCTACCCTACCAGAGTGGCTCCAGGAACTTCTCCAAACCGAACGGAAGTGGTGAAAGGCCACGGCGACAACATGCAGAAGAAACGAACGCAGTCAACCAAAACGCGCGTCACTGTCGCAGACGTCCTCGCTCCTCTTACATTTCCTAAATGCCGATTGAGGGCTGAAGGAAAAACCGCAACAATCTGATGTTGTCCTTAATACGTGTCGCATAACTATTTGTGGTTGCTGCGGGGTGCTGTCAAGCTGGCTCCGCCTGACTCAGGGCAACGCCGTGTGCCACGGAACGCCACGCCGCGCGTCCTGCCCCATCCTCACCGCCCTTCCTATGTTGGAGCCCACTGCTTCAGCCACTGGGTCAGTCCATCAGATCAAGGTCCTCCTCTTTTTCACTGCCTTTATTTGACCCAACCTGCTGTCCTCTTCTAGGGATTGGTCTCTGCTGATAACACACAAAGCCAAGCCTGACCATGCTTGTCTCTAAGGAGCATACGAGCTGTACTTCTTCCAAGATACAGCTATTTGTTCTGTTCCAAGTCCGTGGCACCTTTCCATACCCTTCTCCAGTATCATCCTTCAAGTGCATCCAATCGGCTTCGGTCTTCCATATTCAAGGTCCCATTTTCACATGCATCCAAGGCACCTGAAGATACCAGCGCTTGGGTCAGGCTCACCTTAGTCTTCAAAGTATCATCCTTGCTTTTCAACATTTAAAGGACGTCTTGGGTAGCAGGTTTACCTAAGGCGATACACCAGCCAATCTCCTGACTGCTGCTCCATAAGCAATGACTGTGGATCCAAGCAGGATGAAACCCTGACAACTTCTGTCTTTTCTCCATTTATCACGATGTTACCTATTGGTCCAGTTGTGAGCGTTTTTGTTTTCTTTAGAATGAGTTGTAATACATACTGAATTTAAGATGTTAATATTATCAGTGGTGGCAGGTAAACACAACGAGGGATGGTTTCTACATACACTCTGATATAGTTAAAGTTGATTGTGCCAACCTGGCCAATACCCACATGTGGGGTTAACTGAAGGGCAGAGAGATAAGTGGTTAAGTGAGCCTCGCCTTTCGAGTTCTCGGGTCGATTGCTTTCTGATGGTCAGACCAGGGTGCAGCTGCCTTAGCCAGTTCCCTGCTTCAGCTGGTAAGGCTCACTTCCTGTAAGACATTCCTGAGAGAAGCCACATGGACCTACCCCGATGCAGCCCTGGAACAGCCGTGTGGAGACCCCTACTAGCGCTGAGATGTTTACACATTCACTAACTTGGCTTTCCTCCTGCAGATGGCATTATTGTGTCTGTTTTGTTAGATGGAGAGGACTCTGTGGATTGGTGTTGGACATATGGGTTAATGGGTTGGTGTTGGACTCGTGGGCTTGGGCAGCACTGGGTTGGGATGTTTTCTTGATGTGCACTTAACCTTTACATAAAACTCTCTCTTATACATCAGTTGCTGTGGATTTGTTTCTCTAAAGTACCCAGATTAATACACACCCAAACTAGCAAATAACAATACCAGTGAATTATAATGATATTATAGATATATGTACATACATATATACAAATAGAATGTGTGTAAACAAATATATGTGTGATCACACACATACACAGAGTAACCACTAAAATAGCTAAACAAACAGATATTTGAAAATACCGTTGATGAACCCAAATGGAATTCTAAAGAAAAATGTTCAAGTAACCCAGAATAAGGCAGGGGAAAGCATATTTTTAAACATAGAGCTCAGAAAACAAAATTAAATTAAAACAACAGACTTAGACCTTCGCATCTCAATTAGTACATTAAATGTAAATTATCTCAATGTACCAATTAAAGTACTGAGGATGAAAATAGTGGATTATAAATCTTGGCTCAACTAAATAGATACTGTCTTCAACACACTCACTTTCACTGTAATGTGGAGGCTGACAGTGAGAAGATAAGAGAAAGTATAACACGTAAAAATTAATTTTAAAAGGCAAGAGTGGTTTTATTAATATTAAATAAAGCAGACATCACTACAAAGGAGACACTGCCAGAGACAGAAATAATAAACCACAATAAGAGAGTCAATACATCAAAAAGTAATTCTAAATGTCTATGCAACAAACAATAGAGTTGTAAAATACGTGATGCAAAACTGATAAAATTAAAAAGATACAGACAATACCACTGTTATAGTTGAAGACATCAACCCATATCTTAATAATTTATAGAAGAAGAAGACAGGATATTATCAAGAATATAGAGGTATGCAACAAGACCATCAATCAACAGGATCTAATGGATATTTATAGAACACACCCTTGAACAATTATATATATATATATATATATATATATATATATATATATATATATTACTTTTCAGTGACCATAGAACATAAAGCAAAATGTATTATATCTTGAGCTTTAAAATACATTAAAAATAAACAAGAATAGAAAGCACACAGACTGTGTGTTCTCG
Organism: Tenrec ecaudatus; assembly: GCF_050624435.1. Lineage (NCBI taxonomy): Eukaryota > Metazoa > Chordata > Mammalia > Afrosoricida > Tenrecidae > Tenrec > Tenrec ecaudatus. The sequence continues at coordinate 95,911,686 of NC_134539.1, forward strand.
ATCACATCAGAGTCAAAGTTAAAATCAGTAATCTAATTTGCAAACATGCAGCAAGGCAATCCAGTGGCCAAAGAGGAAATCTTGAGAAAGACAGAATGACAACATAAAAAAAATTTAACAAAATAAAAGTTTTAATCCAATATCAAAATTTCCAAGGCACAACTAGACTAGCACTGAGAGGGAAATTCATAACACTGAATACACACATTAGAAAACAGGGAAAAAAACTCCAATCAATAATCCATAAGATCCTTCATCAAGGACTCGGGGTGGGGTGGGGGAGAATGGCAGAATAAACCCATAGTGAGCTGAAGAAAATAACTAATAAAGACAATAAGAAAAATCAATGAAATTGAAAATGGGGGGGGGGGCGGGGGGAGGATTCACAAGATGAATCTAAAAAGAGTTAGTAGTTGCTTCTTTAAGAAGAACAAAACACTGGCAAACCTCTAGCACAGGAATAAAAAAAGAGAGAGAGAGAGAGAGGACAAAACTCCAGAACACCCAAACTCACTGCCCTCATTGGATTCTAACTCACGACAACCCTATAGGGCAGAGGGTCATGCGGTTTCCGAGACTACAGAGCTTTATGGGAGAAGAAAGCCTCTTCTTTCTGCTGGGGGGTGGCTGGTGATGCTGAGCTGCTGAGCTTGCAGTTAGTAGCCCGACGTACAACCCACTGTGCCACTGGGGCGCCTTAGAGAGAAGCCAAAAATGACCAATCTCAAGAATGAGACAGGGGGTTAACTATCAGCCTCGAAGACATCAAACAGAGAGGAAAGGGATACTAGCAAATCTGGGTCCCTAAAAATAACAACTTGGGTGAAATTGATCATCTCAAAAACCACGCACGATCCACAACTTCAACTTCTGTAGAACTAAAAAGATGGCCAAGATGAGATCGATGCGAAAACTAGAAAGCAGAAGCTACTGTGATGGAATCTGTGTTTTATAAAAAGAACAGAGATGCTGCGCTGCTTCGATGTGTGGGGAAAGATAGACAGCTGTACACTGAACAAAATAGTCGTCCTCTCGGAGGGGGGAATGGACACATGTATTTTGAGATCAAGATGGACAGATGTATATCGAACAAGATAGTAATCATCTCTGAGGGTGGGAGATGAGGCTCTGTCTACTTTCAAGGGCATGGAGATGGATCGTGGTCAAAGTTGATGTACCATCCCCCTAATGTGCAAGCAAAAGAAAGTCATTCAAGGTCGAGTGTGTGTGTGTGTGTGTGTGTGTGTGTGTGTGTGTGTGAATTGCAGTGATATATAGATAACAAAGCATTTGCCGTTTTAAGTGGATAATTCAGTGACATTAATTACGTTCACCTTGTTGTACAACCATCACCACTATGCATCTTCAAATATTTTTCAACCGTGGTTCCCATCTCCCTACGCCAGCAGCTCAGTAATCCTTAGGTAAATAGCTCCCTGTTCGCCACAGCCCTTGTAACCACTAATAAGGTTTTGGCTCTGTGCATTTGCCTACTTGCTGGTGAGAATGTTAAATACTGAGACCTCAAATCAAAATCAAACCATTTTTTTATAACACAAAAAGTTAATCAGGGTAAATTTTCAGTAACCTACAGGGGAAATCATCCAAATGTGAAGAAAATGCAATGAACTGGTTATTTTATAGTATGGCTGGCTTATCAGAGATGATACCTGTTTTTTTCATCTAAATCCGTTTTCCCAAAGTAGGGGATGCTGCCCCCTGGAGGGCGCTGGGCCGATCCAAGGACGCTGCAAAAGCGATACCTGTACTTTAAATTCTGCATTCTGGGCCATCGTACAAAAGCTTTTAATGGCCAGGGGCGGTGCTGAGCATTTTTTTTTCTTGCAAAGGGGGAAATAGGCCAAATAAGTTTGGAGACCTATGAATTCTAAATGAGTTCTAGATGAACATACGGTCTGTGTAAGCAGTTTCCTGCCTGGCTGTGCTGACTGGGCTTTGTCGACTCTAGCAACATCCAACACCCCCTACCTGTGCACTCGTGTACCTTCCATGGGCTTCTTTTATGCTATTGCTTCGGTATGAAGCCAATGCATAAAGTTAAAATGATGATGCTTAAGCTCTCTGCCCTGCATGCAGACATTGCTGTTTCACTTCTTTCCAGATTCTGTCCTATGCAAAGTTTCCTGGAGTATTTTACATAACTGTGCTGAAATAATGAGGAAGGTGGGTCAGGGCATCCCATGCACAGCTACCACCTGGCAGAGAGGGATGGCCTGTTGCTATGACAGTAAACCAGGTTCAGTGGACCTTGTCGATTATGATTAACTAGGCAGAAAGGTTTGGCAATTCATTTCTAAAAATTAATCCGTGTAAACGGAGTGGGGACTGGTATTAGAGCTTAAATTCTTAACACGTGGTTTTCAGAAAGGGACGGATGTGAAAGCCAAAAAGCCACAAGGATGAAGCCTCAGTTGACTCTCCGCTGACCATGGACCAGGGATGGGGACAGTCTTGCTGTCAGAGTCCACTGGAGTTGCAGTTAGGTCAAACGAGGATACTTTGTCATTTGACCTCCCTCTTGACCAGTGCATAATTGTTGTAAGGGTTTTTTTAGAATTTTCCATTTTGGTTGAGATTGAAGACTTTCTCTGTTTCTTTCTGTCACTGTTGTTTGGCTGTTTGTTTGGTCTGTGTTTGGTTTCGTACATTTTTCTATGGATGAAACCCACCGTAGGTAAACCTACGGAGACAACTGCATTAGGAGTTTCAGAGGGGCATGGCAGGGGAGAGGGGTGGGAAATGGAGAACCAACAACAAGCACAGAACAAGGAGGAAGACATCCTGCCATTGATAGTGATGATGGTGCCACAACTCTTTTTTGAGGCACTTTTTAAAGATCATTTTACTGGGGGCTCTGAGACCTCTAGTCACAGCCCAAACATAAATCCGTCGTGTCAAGAACATTTGTACATATGTTGCCATCATCATTTTCAAAACATTGCCTTTCTACTTAAGCCTGGTATCAGCACATTTGCCGCCCTCCCCCACCCTCCCTCCCTCGTGAGCCCTTGATAATTTATCATTTTTTTTCATGTCTTACACTGACTGCTGTCTCCCTTCACCCGCTTTTCAACTGTTCGTCTCCTAGGGAGGGGGCTATATGTTGATCATTGTGATCGGTTCCTCCTTTCTCCCTCCCACTTTCCCCCTACCCTGCTGGTACTCTCATTAGTCCTGAGGGGGTTATCTGTGTCCTGGATTCCCTGTGCTGTGAGCTCTTATCAGTACCAGTGTACATGCTCTGGTCTAGTAGATTTATAAGGAAGAATTGGGATCATGATAGTGGGAGGTGTGGGAAAGCATTAAAAAGCTAGAGGAAAGCTGTATCTTTCATCGGTGCTATGCTGCACCCTGACTGGCTCATCTCTTCCCTGTGACCCTTCCGTAAGGGGATGTCCAATTGTCAACAGATGGGCTTTGGGTCTCTACCCCACTCTCCCCCTCATTCATATCAATCTGATTTTTTTGGTCTGGGTCTTTGATGCCTGACACCTGATCCCATCGACACCTCGTGATCGCACAGGCTAGTGTGCTTCTTCCATGTGGGCTTTGTTGCTTCTCAGCTAGATGACCACTTGTTAACCTTCAAGACTTTAAGACCCAGACGATATATCTTTTGATAGCCGGGCACCATCAGCTTTCTTCTTCACATTTGCTTATGCACCCATTTGTCTTCAGCAGTTGTGTCGGGGAGGTGAGCACCACGGAAGGTCGCACAACTCTTATGGATGTGATTGAACTATTGAAATGTAAGTATGTGAACTGTATGTCAGTGAAGTATCTCAGTGCAGCGGAGCTGCAGGTAGCTCCCAAGCCAGCTGGGGTGGCACAGGACAGTCGTGCTGCTCCCAAGGTTCCCACACTGCCCTTGGCTCCTTGGGACTGGCCTCCAGCAGTCCTAAGAGCAGGGCCCTGATCTCCCTGGTGATTCTGATTCACAGGGTCTGTGGTGCAGGAAAAGAAGTCCGGGCTGGTAATCGGCATAGTGGAATATGCAAGTAACAATAAAGGTACACAATGTTAAAAGTAAATAAAATAAAATTTTTAATTAGCCAATAAGAATACTATCTACCATAATGGTTCAATTGGCAACCAACCATGGAGATGGGCCTGATCTGGCAGCATTTGTGTGTCAGTCCAGATAGACTAGAGAAACAAATCCACAGAGACTCACATGTATATAAGAAAGAGCTTATTCTACAGAGCAGTTGAATATTAAGAAAATACCAAAGCCCAATCCAGATCAAGTCCATAAGTCTGAAATTAGCCCATGTGTCTGCTGCTAATCTATAAAGTCCTCTTCAGACTCATGAAACACATGCAATGATGCTGAGTGTCGGAAGATCACAGGCCAGTGGGTGGAAAGTCTTGTGGCTTCAGTGGCAGTGGAAGCATCTCAGTGCTGGCAGGGGTCTCCACGTGGCTCCTCCAGGACCCAGGGCACGGGTGTATCAGCATAGTGCCATGTGTCTTGTCAGTGGAGCACCTATCAGGGAGTGAGCAGAGAGAGAATGTCTCCCACCTCTAAGGAGGAACTCCAGGACTTCCCAGAATCCTCAGGAGAAGGCCATGCCCACACAAAGGCCTCATTGGCTATGACCCGATTGACAGACTAGACTCCACCCCTTCACTCTTAATCCTCTCAAGTCCCAAATTGACACCAGATTATGTAACTACCACAATCTGGTTCCACTGTATGCAGGGACACCATAAATCAGAGACCAACTCAACAGCAGGAAACAACAAATTATATGCACAATCTTATGCCTCACTTTTCCTGTGGTGCTATGCATACTTCTCATGCAATTGGGCCAACAATTGTGGAACAACTGCAGGGTACTCCATTCCTGGCTGGACCACAGTTTCCTTCATCAGTTCCCTAGCTCTTTACATTAACACCCGGTGTTTAATCTCCTGCTTGTAACTGCCTGGTGCAGGAAGCTTTCTGTAGAATTAGGATAAGCCACTTATGGGAGGCTCCTAGACATGGAGCTACAAGGTCAAAGAGTCTAAATATTTTCACGGCTCCAGATACTCCTTGCTAAGTTACCATCCAGAAAGCCTACACCAGCGTGCAGGCGATGAGGCGAGTGTTCCTCTCTCCCCGCAGCCTCTCCAGCACTGGGTGTCCTCTCATTAAGTGATGAAAGATGAGCTCCTGTTTGGATTTGCACTGTTTTGATTACAACGAAGGGCTTAGCGGGCTTCCACATGTCTGTTAACAAGCTGCCTTCCCTCGTGCAACGTGCTCATTCCTCTTCTTCGCACATGTGCCTCCTGAGGAAGGTTCGGTGTCGTCTTCAAGCTTCTCGAGAGCCCCTGCTTTGTCTCACTTCTGCTTCAGTGCCTCCATTTGCTGACTGACATTGATGGCCCACATGAAACAAAACTTGCAAAGAAATCTTGCATTGATACAGCACTTACTCCAAGCCCATTTTGATTTAGTGTTCAGGCAGTCCTATCAGAGCACGACTTGAAATCCTCATTTTGTAGAAGAGAAAGCAGAGGGCGAACGTGACGAAAGGGCTTTGTCCGAGTCATGTAAGCATTCAGTAACAGGGCTGGGACCGGAGTGTGTTCTTCACTGACCGGAGGCAAGGATGCATAGACGTCATGAATCTAAGTCTAGGAACCAGTCTGGCTTTTGTCACGCTTGCCATCTGGGGACCATGGACCAATGCAGACCCCCAAGCCCCAAGGATGACACTAGCCCCAAGGATGCTTCTCAACAGCATGAACAGTTGTGTCCAGATGCTAACCCAAAGGCTGGTATTGAAAATTCATCCCTAGGTAACTTAGAAGACAGATCTACTTTCAACAAACTGTCACTGAAAACCCTATGGAGCTCATTACACTCTGACATCCATAGGGGCTCCATGGGTTGGGGTCCACTCAAGAGCAACTGGTTTCCCGCGGCGGGTAAAAGGGTGGAGTGAAGCATGAAGCTACTACAATGTCTAGTCCCTGTAACTTCTGGATAAATCACGGACTTCGCAAACACCTGATTATGCATTTGCTGCTGAGCGTCTTGCCAGGTTTGGGGAGTGTAGGGATGATCGACGAGTTTGGCGTCTGCAAATCAGCACGGTGGAACATATAGGCACTGGTGTGGCTGAAATCCCTGGTAATGTTACATAGGGAAGAACCCACCACTCAGGTCAAACTACTGTTTCAGAAGTTCCATATTTAAGCAGAGTCTGGCTCCTCCAGCTCAATAATACCCACAAAGGGTTATAAGAGTAATTGGAATTGATTCTAATAACTCCTCCTCTAAGTCCCCACCCATTAATCCCTCTCTCCAATAGCCACCTCTAGGACATGAGGAGCCTACATTTCTAGTAAATGTGTGCATCTGGGATCTTAACTGCTCAGGAGTCAAGCCTCCCCCTCTGCTGAGTCTATAGGGAGCTGCCCTCTGGTGTCTGTGCAGTGGGGCGGCAGGTGGCTCGCAAAGGTGGTACAGGACAGTCAGATGGACCCCCAGGTCCCCACACTGCCCTTGGTTCCCTGGAACTGGTATCCCGCAGCCCCAAGAGCTAGGTCTGCAGTTTGACACAATCAGCCACCGAGCAGGAGAAAAATGAAGCTTTCAACTCCTATAAACTGTTATGGTCTTGGAAACCCACAGGGGCAGTTCTACCCTATCCTATAGAATCGCGATGAATTGGAATTATAATTTTTTTTAAAGAGAAGATAATTATTTCCTCACAATTCTGGGGGCTGGAAGTCTGAATTGAGGGTGTTAGCAGAGTAATGAACTCTTTCTCTCTGTCAGCTCTAGGGAAAGATCCTTACTTGTCTTTCCCCCTTCCAGTGGCCATGAAGGTGTCTTGATGCTTCCTGGGTTGCAGATGCATCTTCCTATGGTGTGTGCCTTCCCCTGTGTGATCCAGTCTCTGTGTCTGCTTAGGAGCCACAGCCACACAACTCCCGCAAGACCTCTTCTAAATTTAACTGGTAACCGCCTCAAAGAAAAACGTTCCCCAGACCAGGTCACATTCCAAAGGTCGTGATGAGGAGACACGTTTCAGCTTGGAGTAGCATATGAAGTCATCTGAAAGACTCAAGTCCAACTCACCAGGCAGTCTGGAAGAGACACCCATCCTGTCTGTGGAGATGTAAGAGACTCGGGCTGCCATCAAGATCGAAGATGGTTTGTTACACAGCACCATGTGGTCATGGGTGACTGGGAAGGGCTTTGTGTGAAGATCTGTAGGAATTGAAACACGAGCCCTAGGACTATCTGGGGAAGAGTGTTCTAGTCAGAGATGACAGTATGTGTGTAGATGATCCCAATGCAGGGGCCTGCTTCAAGGAGAGTACGGTGGCCAGTGTGGCTTAAATGCAGATAAGGAGAAGGGCTGTAGGAAATAGGAAGCCCCTATATAGTGCAAATGGTTAAGCAGCCACCTACTGTGGTATTTAGGGATTAGGTCAAGTGGACATGGCTGGCTAGGGGTGGAGTCAAATGTGTCAACAAAGGCACAACCTATGAGACCTCCTTGATGTCATAAGGTTTGAGGTATAAGTGTGAGACAAGAGAGACGATCTGTCTCTCTTTCTCTCTCTGCCCCTTCTCCTTCCTGATTGATAGGACTCTTCTGATGACCCCGAGAGCTGTCGGCATCCTGCCATGTTTCCACATTGACTTTGGATCCACATGACTTTGTATCCACAGGCCTGTGATCTTCCTGCTTCCTGGTTCACTATTCTGTGTCACCAGCATGTGGCTCCTCGAGTCTGAAGAGGGATTTCTGGACTAGCATCAGACTGAAGGACTTGGATTCAATTGGGCTGGGATGCTTCACGATATATAATTAGCTCTTGATATAAAACGCTTTGTATACATAGTGTCCTTGGATTTGTTTCTCTCTACAACGCAGCCTAACACACCTACGAACCAGAAGGTTTACACTTGCATGGACGCACCCAGAAGCACCTCAAAAACTTGATGATCCGCTTCCAAAGGTCATAGCCTTGAATACCCTGTGAAGGGCATTTCTACCTGGCACAAAGGCGGTCACCAATAGTCAAAGTCAACCCAATGGCAATGAGTTTGGTTTTGATTTGGGTTTTAAGAGGAGGTGAGGTCAAAGGCGTGATGGATGGCTGGATCAAGTAAAACTTTAGAGGTTGGGTGATGATACAAACCATGATACTTTAGTAAAATTGATGCACGGTTTTCCCAAAATATAGTAATATGCATTCTTTCAGTAAACAATTCTGTGAGTTTCGATAGACTTTTGCAGTCAAGTAAATAATAAAGTCAAGGTCTAAACAGTTCTATCACCCTAGAAGAGCCCCTTCTTTGTAGTCAATCCATCATTCCTGGTCCTGGCAACCATTCATAATTTCTCTGCCCCAATAGTTTTACCTGTTCCAGCTATCATATAAATAGAATCTTGGAGTACAAGGCCTTTTTAAGTTTGGCTTCTCTTACTGAGCACAAGGCTTGCGAGATTCACTGCATAATATTGTGTGTACCAAAGTGGTTGCATAAGCCAATGTGGTGAAGAAAACTGATGGTTCCCAGCTATCAAAAGATACAGAGTCTGGGGTCTTAAAGGCTCGAAGGTAAACAAGCAGCCATCTAGCGCAGAAACAAGAAAGGCCACATGGAAGAAGCACACCAGCCCATGTGATCACGAGGTGTTGAAGGGATCAAGTATCAGGCATCAAAGAACAAAAAAATCATATCATTGAGAATGAGAGGCAGTGTGGAGTGGAGACTCAGAGTCCATCTGTAGGCAACTAGACATCCCTTAGAAAAGGGGATGAGCCAGTCAGGGTTCAGTGGAACAATGATGAAACATACAACTTTCCTCTAGTTCTTAAATGCTTCCTCCATCCCCCGCCCCCCCCCACTATCATGATTCCTATTCTACCTTACAAATCCGACTAGACCAGAGGATGTACACTGGTACAGATAGGAACTGGAACCACAGGGAATCCAGGAGAGATGAACACTTTAGGTCCAGTGGTGAGAGTGGTGATACCAGGAGGGTGGAGGGAAGGTGGAGTAGAAAGGGTAGCAAGGGAGATTACAAGGGTCTACATATAACCCACCCCACCCCCCACTGTGGGACAGACAACAGAAAAGTGGGTGAAGGGAGACGTTGGTCAGTGTAAGACATGAAAAAATAATTATTATTTATAAATTATCAAGGGTTCATGAGGGAGATGGGGTGGGGAGGGAGGGGGAAAATGAGGAGCTGATACCAAGGGCTCAAGTAGAAAGAAAATGCTTTGAGAATGATGATGGCAACAAATGTGCTTGACACAATGGGTGTATGTGTGGATTGCGATGAGAGTTGTATGAGTCCCCAATAAAATGATTTTTTTAAAATATTGTGTATACCAACCATTTGTGCTACTTAATGTTGACTAATATTCCATTACATGAATACAGTACAGTTTGTTATCCATTCACCACCTGAAGGGCATGTGGATTATCTTTAGCGTATGGCAATTATGAACAAAGCCGCTATCCGAACTCAACATAGAGCAAACAAAGCCCAATTTGAGAGGAGAGGAGAGAGAGAGAATAACTATTTTGAGATCCAGGTGTAAATGGGATCATCTTTGGCGAGCCAGGAAGCATGCCTGTCTGACTCAAATCCAGGTAGTGACTCCACTATTACGTGATGAGCTGAGAAGCTGTGTGGAGATTTTGAGTCAAAGGCTGATGTGATCTGACTGATATTGTCACACCATCACTGTGGCCACCATGTCATAATGTGCTGCAGAGGACAGGACAGAACGGGGAAGCCTATCATCGCTCTGGAGATATAGTATGAGTGTTGTTATTGTTAGGTACCACTGACTTGATTGGGAATCTTAGCAATTCTAAGAACAACTGAATGAAACACTGTCCAGTCTTGTGCCATGTCACCATTACTGTTTGGACCACTATTGAAGGCACTGCGTCAATCTGTCTCATGGAGGGTGCTCTCTCTTGTGATGGACGCTCTACCAAGCATAATGTCCTTCTTCAGGGACTGTCCCCTCCAAGTAACAGGTTCAAATTACACAAGAAAATAAAAATCTCACCATCCTCGCTTCTAAGGAGCATGCTGATGATATTTCCTCCAAGAAAGCTTTTTTTCTTCTTCTGACATCCCAGGGTCTATTCAATATTCAACACCATCGCTCAAAGGCATCAATTCTTTTTCAATCATCCTTATTCACTGAATAGCTTTCATGTGCAAATGAGGAGACTGAAAATAATCATCGTTTGGGTCAGGTACGCCTTAGTCCTCAAAGTAACATCTTTGATCTGTAGAATTTTAAAGAGGCCTTTGGCAGCAGATTTGACTCACACCACGTGTCCTTCAATGTCTTGGCACTGTTCCCATGGGCACTGATAGTCGATCCAAGTAAAATAAAATCCTTTTTTATCCAATTTCAATCTTTTGTCTTTTTATTTGGGTGGTTGATTGGGTTATCATGATTTTTGTTGTTCTTGTTCTACATTGAGCTGTAATCTGTCTTCTTCAATCTTCAGAAGTGGGTGCTTCAAGTCTTCTTTGCTTTCAGCAAGCAAAGTTGTGTTCTTTGCCTATCTCAGGTTGTTAAGTTGTCCTGTTCTCCTGATGCCACGTTCTTCTTCGGATAGTCCAATTTCTCAGATGATTTGCTCAGCCTACAGACGGAATAAGTAGGATGAAAGGGTACAAACCTGATGCATACCTTTCCTCATGTTAAACTACTCAGTATCTTTTTACTCTGTTTCACATCTACTTCGTGGTATATGTACAGGTTCCACAGGTATACAATTATGTGTTCATGAATTCCTATCTCCCCAATTGTTACACATGGTTTGTTATGAGCCACACAGTGGCTGCATAATCAATGAAACACAAATAACCATCTTTCTGGCATTCTCTGTTTTCAGTTAACATTCTTTTGGCATCAGCACTGACATCTCTCATTCCACATCCTCTTCTGAACCCAGCTTGAATTTCTGGAAGCTCCCTGTCTCCATCATGCTGCAACCATTTTTTAATTCAGCAAAAGGTTATGTGTGCGTTAATATTAATTTCTTTTCTGTTGGGTCACCTTTCTTTGAAATGGGTACAAATATGGATCCCTACCCTTCAGTAGGTCAGGTAGCAGTCTCCCAGATGTCTTGGCCTAGTAAGAACTTCTGGAGCTGCACCTGGTTGTTGAAATATTTCAAATGGCATTCTATCAATTCCTGGGATTGTGTGTTGTTTTTTTAATTTTGTTTTTTGTTTTGCCAATACCCCCGGCACCGCTTATGAGCTCGTGTGGCACAGTGAGTTACGCTGTGAGCTGCCAACCATAAACTCGGCATTTTAAACCCACTAGTCGCCCTGCAGGAGAAAGATGTAGCTCTCTGCACCTGTAGAAATTTAAAGTCTCCGAAGCCACAGAGGCTGTTCTAGCTGTCCTATTGGGTAGGTATGGAATTGACTCAATGGCACTGAGTTTGATTTGGGGTCAGTGCAGCTGAGAATTCTTCCTTGAATTCCATAGGTTCTTGATGATAAGCTTCCTCCTGAAGCGGTTTAACTTCAACCGATTCTTTTTTGGCACATGGACCTGTGTATTTCTCCTGTCTTCTTTTGACGTTTCTTCCATCAATTATTATTTTGCCTGTTTGAAAAACAACAGCTCTGGGACTCTACAAAGGGTTTCTAAGTCTGTAATCTTGATAGGAATAGATAGTTTTATCGTTCTCCTGTCGGGTGGCAGGTAGATTTGAACAGCTAACTTTGTGTCACTACAAGTTGACATCGACTCAATGACAGTGAGTTTGGTTTCTGGTTTATCCTTCAATATTGGAACTCAAGGCTTGAATTATTCATTAGTTCTTCCAGGTTGAGAAATATTGACTGTGTTCTTTCTTTTTGGTTATTTTGGCTCTTGAGGATTTATTTTAATTTTCCACAGCTCCCACCTGCTGAGGAAAATTGAATACCAGCAATTGATTGTCTATTCTACAGTCAGCCACTTGGCTTGTTTTGACTGCTAATATTGATTGTCTCTTCCCACCGATGTAGTAAATTCAATTCCTGTGTATTCCACCCAGTGAGGTCTACATATATAGTCGCTGCTTACCTTATTGAAAAAAAAGATGTTGTTTAAGTGATTGGTCTTACAAAATTTTATCATATGATCTCCAGCATCATTTATCATCAAGGTCATATATTCTGTTTCATTTTTTATGATTTTTATCTTCCTGGATTCATAAGATTTATATTCACATTCCAATTTTATATATATTAATAGTTTCATCAGCATATAATTCATATAGCATACAATTCAATAGTTTAATAACATCGAGTTGTACAATCATCACCACAATTGGTCCTAAAACCATTTCTTCATTCTTGTACTCATCGCTATCAGCTCCCCCATTTCCCCCCAATCTCCCTGCTGCATCCAAAGGAGTCCTTTTAATGTCTTTTAACCCAGTTAATGTCTCTATAGATTTGCCTCTCCTGGATTTCATCTACAGAAAAATTGTTTGTTTGTTTTTTTAACTACCAACAATAACAAAGTAAAACATAAAACTCTCAAAGAAAGCAGAAAGTAATTAAAAACTAGAGCACATTTAAATGGACCATAAAGGACATCAAAGGATAAGAGTGCGGAATGTTAGCTCAATCGCATCTGCGACGATCCACGTTCAATGCATTCGGCATGATAGTAAGACTATCCACATCCCTAGTCCATAGTCAACTAGTAAGTGGTGGCTGCAACTGTTTCGGCTCATGTTGAGCCGCACTCCATCCCTACTGGTAAGGGTGACTCCCCTTGGAGGAGGCGACTCTTCCCAAGTCCTATTTTGAGTCCCTCGTGACCTCAAGGGCTCCCCTTCTGGCATTCTAATAGACACAACCCCACTGGTATCCACAAGTTTCCAGAAGCTAATCGTTCATAAATGATCCGCTGCTTGCTTCTTCCTAGTCTGAGTCTGGGAGTCTCCATTAAAACCTGTCCACGATGTATGATCCTGCTGGTACTTGAAATCCCAGGGACATGTCTTCCAGCATCACGGCAACATGCAACCAACCCAGGTTGACAGGCTGGCCGAGGAGCGGTAAGCAATGCTGGTAGACCAGTGAAACGGGATTGGGGGTGGAAAGCATCGGATTCTACGTGTCCTAAAGGCAGATCAACCACACCTTTGGTGGGAGAAATACAACGGGAGAGAAAAGGGAGTACCAAGATGACACTGCGATTTTCTCCCTGAAAAACCCAGCACTGGGAGGACCATGTTTGAAGACGTCACCTCAGCTGAGATGGCAGCCAGCACAGAGTTTGGCCAGGCCCGGGAGGGCAAAGCCCCTCCTCCGTAGTCCCTCACACGTGTACCATATGTCAAAGAGAGAAGCACATAGTCTCCTCCTCCAGAAACACGCTAGCCATGTGTGCCGCTGCGCAGACAAGGGGGCTGGGCCTCTCCCAGGAAGATTCAACCTCAAACACCAGCCTTAGAGACGTGTAAGGAGCAAGAGAGAGTACCAAGCGGGTGAAAAGCAAGCACAAGGGGCTCCAGACACTGTCTGTACTCCCAGGATAGGGAGAGAGGCAGAGAAAGAGAGGCACGTGGCGGTCTGCCGCTCACTTTTGCCTCCTGAGGTTGACCCTTGGCAGCCCGGCTCCTTCTGGAATTGAAAGCCTAATGAATGGGGGTATGAGCTACTGAAGGCGGTCCCAGCCACCTTTCTACCAAGAAGTAGGCACACAATAGGTCTCCCACCTCTTTAGCACATTGTCCCACGGAGGACACGTCTAGGCACTACTAGCCTGTGTCTATCGCCTTGAGTCACACTGCTACTTGGACCTCATGCACACAAGGCTTAGAAACAGGGGGCTCCGGGGGCAGGAGTGGGAGTGAGGAGCCCACAGCCTTAGTTCATAGAATTTTCTGTTCTGCTCCAGTCACTGGCTTCAGCATTGCAAATGGGTAGAACCCTCAAAGTAGCAAGGGCAGAAGGCTGCGCCACCCACGAACAATGCTCCCAAACGTCAGCCATGTCATAGGGGCAAGATAAATTCCCTCCTACGCACTGTTGAGTCAAGCCCTGCACACTGGAAAATAAGTTAGTCACCAATGATGTGATCTGATACTCCACCCATCTCTACACAGGTATCACCAACAGCTCGCCCGAAGCTCAGACGGATGTCTCTCTTGCAGTGCTTTCCCTGTAAGTCCAGCTCTCTGGAATGGCCCCGGGCACACACATTCACACAACCAGTCTGGCAGAGAGGCACATGCGTGTCCACTGCAATGGGGGCCTCCGCTCGTTTCCATTTCAGAGTGGGTAAGCACAGACTCGGGACACATGGGCCAAAGCCCAAATCCTCACTTGCCACTCTCTGCCTACGCACATACCTGAATTTCTTGGGCCTCAACTTCCTCACCTGTAAAATGGGATTAAAGACACACTCTTGGGTGGTTGTGAAGAACGTGTATAAATAAGCCCAGCAGGTAGCAAGGCTGACTCCTTATTTAACACTGCCCGCAAGCGTGCCAGACGCATGCACCCTCCACACTTGCTGCATGGAGCAGCTCATTAACAGACAGGACTGTGGGGCCGGTCCCTATCCAAGCTATGCTGACCCCGTCCCTAGAAGAATGTGCTACAGAGGACAGCACTGATGCTTACAGGCCAGGGACAGTGGGCGATCTGTCCTGTCCACACGGAAGCCAACTAAGAGGGAGTGAGCGACAGAGAACCTCATGCTGGCTCACCAAGCCTCCGGGGCGACTTACCAGCTCTGGGTAGCCAATGCACAGCGAGGACTGTCAGGCTGGCCCCAGCATGTAATGAAACACCCTCCCTCCCCCCCACTGGCCCACAGCCCTACAAGGGACAACACTGGACTCACAGTGCGGAAAGTATGTCCGGTCTGACACACCCACAGCGAGGCGGCTTATAGAGGGAGCATGACAGAGCAGCAAGGGGAGCAAAGTCATGAAGTCCCCGAGGAATCCCAAAAAAAGACTTCTGACTGGGGGGCTAGTCCTTGGCACCTCGCCAGACTTGGTTGGGGACGCCCAAAAAAGTCAGCAGGTGGTCCTAGAACTATTTGTAGGTCTTTTTGTTTTCCCTTTTACTATGTGTCTATCTGTATAAGAAAGGTAGGATAAGCAATCCCGAGGAGAAAGCAACAGGACTGATGTGTCTGGAGTGGGGGGTATGGAAGAGGAGGAGTCAGGGGGAAGGGAACAGGGGGGTGGGGCAACAAACTCAGAGACGGGAACAACAAGGGATCTAAAGTTGATGGCAAGGAGGGTGCAGAGTGCTTGGTGATGTTTGGTCAACCGTAATGTAGCCGAGAGGAATTACTGAGAGCCAAATAAAAGGTGAACATGATAGTGGGGCAGGAGGAAAGTAAAAGGAAATAGAGGAAATAACTAGGCAGTAAAAGCTATATTTAGAAGTGTATACATAGACATGTATACATGTAAATATATTAATATATAAATATAGGGGTATTGGTCTATGTACATATATTTAAATGTTAAAGTAGGAAGGTAGCAGACAAACTTTGGACTTCTGCTTAAGCCTTCCCTCAACACAAGAGCACTTTGCTCTAATAACCTGTCATTGTGTGATCCTCACCCTCCTGACATGATCACAGAAGACAAAATAGAAGCGTAAGCAAATGTGGTGCCGAAAGCTGATGGTTCCTGACTGGTAAAAGCATCTGGGAGCTTAAAGTTAAACCAGTATCCTTCTAGCAGGGAAGCAACAAAGACCACATGGAAGAAGGACACCAGTCTGTGTGATCACGCAGTCTTGATGGAATCAGGTATCAGAAAACCAAAACCAAACAATTATCTTGATGTGAAGGAGAGGGGTCAGAGTGGAGACCCAAAGCCTATCTGTAGACAATTGGATATCCCCCTTACAAAAGGGCCACAAGGAAGAGATGATACATTCAGGGTGCGGTATGGCAATGAAACACACACTATTCCTCTAGTTCCTCCCCCGACTATCATGACCCTAGTTCTACCTCACAAATCATGCTAGACCAGGGCATGTACACTGATACAGATAAGAGCTTCGACACACAGAATCCAGGACGGATAACCCCTCAGACACAGTAATGGGTGTAGTGGTTCAATGAGGAAATGGGGAGGGAGGATGGGGAGTAGGTGAGTAAGGAGGAACTGAGAGCAATAATGGATGTATAGCCCCCTTGGGGGGACAAATAACAGAAATGTGGGTGAAAGGAGACAGCAGTTGGTATAAGATATGAAAAATATTAATATATAATTATTATTAAGGGCTAATGGGGATGGTAGAGTGGGGGAGGGAGGGGAAAAGACGAGCTGATTCAGAGGGCTCAAGTAGAAATGACAATGTTTTGAAAATGGTGAGGGCATCCACTGGTACAGGTCAGAGCTCACAACACAGGGACTCCAAGACAGGTAAAACCCTATGGACCAATAATGAGAGTAGGGGTACCAGGAGCGTAAGGAGAAGGGAGAAAGGGGGAACCGATCACGATGATCGATGCATAACCCCCTCCCAGGGGGACGAACAACAGAACAGTGGGTGAAGGGAGACAGCAGTCGGTGTAAGACATGAAAAAAAATTTTTATAAATTATCAAAGGTTCATGAGGTAGGGAAGGTGGGGGAGGGAGGAAAATGAGCTGATAACAAGGGCTCCAGTAGAAAGAAAATGTTTTGAAAATGATGGTGGCAGCATATGTACAAATGTGCTTGATACAATTGATGTATGGATTGTGATAAGAGCTGTAAGAGCCCCCAACAACAAAAAAGAAAGAAAATTATGATGGCAACATACGTACAGGCTCACTTGATAGCACTGATTTATGGATTGTTAAAATATCTGTAAGAGCCTCTAATAAACAGAAAAGGTGGATCCTCTAACCTGTGGTGGGCCCAACTCACTGAATTGGCCAGGGATCCCCAGGGCCACCTTACCCTCCTAAGGACTAGTCTTGCCCAGAGCATGGCACAGGGGAGACTGCTCCCTTCTATTCTGGAAAGATCTCCTGCTCATACATAGGAGAAATCCTCAGCAGACCCAAGGCCAAGAGCCACTCACACCTTGCTGTCGAGGTCCCCACTCTTGAGACCCCAGGGTTCATAGACCTCAAGTGTAGACACACCTTCATCAAGACAAGTGCCTCCTCAGGTCCACCTGACATCCAGGCCAGTGCTACACTCCCGTAACTTACCCAAGCAGGAGCACCCACACTGGGCCTCTCCTAAGTGGCCAGTGCTGAACACATGGGGATGCAGGAGCCAGGGTGCAAGGCAAGGAAGATGGGGAAGCAGGAAACACAGTGTCTTTAAACAGGCAAGGTAATTGAGCTGTGACAGCCCTGTCGCTCCCTCCCTCACATGCCTCCTTTCGTTGCTGAGGTTAATTCATCTGACAAATCACTATCAATCCTACTAACTTGGGCTTCATTATTTATTCGCATAATGACACCTCGGTTTAAAAGAGGGGGACAGAGCAGTGATCTGCAGTTTCTCCGGACACCTGGAGCAAGCTGTCACCACTTCCCTACCTGGGAAGTCAAAGGAGCACCTTCAATAGCATGGGCTGGGTGCCTATAAGAAGCATTTCCCTGTTCCTGAGAAGAAAGCCATGAGAGGTAGGCACTGGGTTCTCTTGATGTATAAGGAGGTAGTAAGGATGGGAAAGGCAACCCCAAGTCCAAACAGGGCTCTGTGTGTACCCATTGCACCGTTAGAAGGCTGACAGAGAGCAGGGGGCTGAGAGGGCTGAGAAGAAGGCTCCACAATTACCAAGCATGTTACCTGGTGGGCAGAGCACTTTCTCTCTGCAGAAGCACTGCACGCCTCCATCGCACACTTTCTCCATGAGCACACCAATGCACTCAGGATCTCAGCTGCCTATGGCTCACACTCTGTCCTAAGACTTGAGTGACCCAGACACCCAGAGCCACCCTTTACTGCCCAGCAGGCTCTCATGAAACCCTCTGCACGGTGAGCTAAGGGCTGATTCTGGGGAGAGTAGGGGCCAGGCTCCCTCTCTAGAATCTAGTGATGTAACTTCAGGACCGAGCATATCCTGCAGGGGAGCCTATGCCCTATGGGAGAAGCACCAGGCAATGTATGCACCACCAGATCGGGTCAGTGAGTGGCATCTTCAGGCTCCCCTGAGTGGTGAACCAGCTGAGAAAGAGTGTGAGATGAAATGGGCCACGGGTTTGAATGGGGCTACGGCATAAGGAAATTCAAGGCTTATGCAAGCAAACCATGGGCCGGGAGGGTTGGCCTGGGCCCCTGCGGAGTGGAAAGGAACACACTGTGGCAGGAGGCCAGTAGAGGAGGCACTAGAGGATGGTCACATCAGATCACACTGGGGATGCTCCATTAACTCAAATATTTCCTGAGGGTTCTACAGAAAGATCAAGGACGGGGAAGATCATGAATGTGCCCGTCGGGGGACCAGAGCAACTGCAGAGAAACCAAACAAAAAGTTCTGACTGTCTATGTCCAGGAGCGGGCAGTGGAGGGAGAGAGTGGCAAGATGTGGGTAGAGTCAAGAGACCTTGAGGAGATAGTAGCCATCATGCTCAGTGGTGGGTCTAATTGGGTCATCTTCGATGGAGTCCCAGGGTGGAACACACTTGCCTATTTACTGAAGGGTTGGAGGTTCAAGTCCAGCCAAAAACACTCCAGGAGAAAGACCTGATGATCTATTTCAAAACATTCGCCATTCAAAACCTGGGGGGGAGGGGGGCACAATTCTACCTATACATATAGGGCCATCATAAATGGGGTCAACAACACAGCAACCAGCTGGTTGGATGGTTGGTTGGTTGGTTGGTTGGTTGGTTGGTTGGTTGGTTGGTTGGTTGGTTGGTTGGTTGGTTGGTTGGATGGTTGGTTGGTTGGATGGATGGTTGGTTGGATGGATGGATGGATGGTTGGTTGGTTGGTTGGTTGGTTGGTTGGTTGGTTGGTTGGTTGGTTGGTTGGTTGGTTGGTTGGTTGGTTGGATGGTTGGTTGCATGGTTGGTTGCATGGTTGGTTGGTTGGTTGGTTGGTTGGTTGGTTGGTTGGTTGGTCAATAGTCTCCAGAATGCTGGCGGGAACACTGGGTGGAGAATGATATCGTTCTCCTCACTGCAGGCCAGTTCTGACTAATCTTCAAGTCTCCTCCAAACACCCGGTTCAAGAGCGCCCACATACTTGAAGGCACGCCATTTCCCCACTACCATACCACTGGGCTCTGCCCAGAATGTACCGTGGGCCTGAATATCCTCCTCTTTACACTTGGAACTAGGACTCATTCTTAATGCCCCTCGCAGGCACTGGCTCCATGGAAATACTCCCTCATAAACCTTTCCCTTAAGGCCCATCAGGAAAAGAAAAGGAAAAAAAAGATGCCCAGTTGTTTTGCCTTGTGTTATATAGAGCGCTAGGAGAGCAGAAGCTAGGAGGAACAGGACTCAAATCCAGCGGCACCATCTACCCCAGCAAGGTCACTTGAGTATTATTCCACCTGGTTTCCCAGTTGTAAAAGAAGGACTGTATCCAGCATCCAGGGTGGCTTTCCAAAACCAAGAAGCGGCTGGTCAGAGGCATGTCGTGACCAGTTGCTTCCCTAACTCGTTGCACTCACCGCTGGGAACTTCCATCAGCGGTGATCCAGATAGAAAAATAACACTCTGTTCGTGAAGATTTCCATCAGCGCATCGTCAACAAAAACGGACTGAAGAATCGGAAACAGCCACGCTGTCCAATAACAGGAACCATTAGGTAGGTTATGGAACATCAATTCTTCATCTCAATGCAATCATTAAAAATGATCATTAGGAAGCCTTCGCAACAACACAGGAAATGTTTATGCCAGGATGTGAGGCTGAAAAGGCAGAACGCAAAATTGCATCTCGATTATGAGCAGCTCCATGTGAAAGAGAAGCACGTGTGGTGAGAGGAAATACAGAACATGAAAGCAGGGAGGAGGCCAGACAAAGAGGTTGTGAAATCGTTCCCGATGCTGTCATTACTTTAAAAAAAATACATAAGCACAACAAGTGTTGGGGATGGGGTGGAGGAGACTCGCCTTCAGGTGTGGGGATGAGACCTGATGTAGGTTTTTAGAAAGCATGGGAAGAGGAGTTGAGGGCAAGTTCACGCTCTGGTGCTTGGCAGGAACACTTGGGCCTCCTCATCGGCCTCTCTGGGGCTCCTCGTTCATGGTAAGAAGCTTTTTGGTGAGCTCAAAGGGCGTGTCTGGGAAGGCCGCGTGCAAGACGGTCTGGAGGTGACGCACATTGGGGTGGACAAGCTGCAAGAGAAGGCCATAGGACTGGCTGGCAGGAAAAGGTAAAAAGGAAAGTTGAGAAGACAGAGGAGCCAAGAGACAAAGAGGGGAAAGAGTTGATGGGCGGAGGGTTGAGGGTCCTAGGAGAGAGGGTCCTCTGTTTTTAAGGCACAAGAGGATCCCACTACCACTTCTAGAGCAGTTAGGGGACCACCTTGGCTCATAAAAAGGCCCACATGGACCCCATGGCGACCACACAGCAGACCTACCCAGTCACACAACTTTACAAAGTGCAGACACAAAAACAGTGCTAGGACTGGGAAAGAAAACATGATGCTTGGTGCCGGCCGGCCGGCCTGCCTGCCGAGCATTCGCATAATTGCCTATGGTAGAACCATGTTTGTCTCCAATGCCGATATACCTGAGTCGTTGGCCTCAGACCTACAGTGGATGGTCTCCCCTGCAGCCTGATGGGCCCCATTCCTCCAGGGGAGGGGTCCTCAAACTTTTTAAACAAGGGGCCAGTTCACTGTCCCTCAGACCCGTCGGAAAGCCAGACTATAGTTAAAAAAAAAAAACTATGAACAAATTCCTATGCACACTGCACATATCTTACTTTGAAGTAAAAAAACCAAAGGGGGAAAAACACCCAGTGGGCCGGATAAATGTCCTCGGCGGGCCGCATGTGGCCCGCAGGCCGTAGTTTGAGGACCCCTGCTCCATGGGTCTCACGCACTGACCAGTATACTTATTTCAGGGCCTTGCCTTGACATTGTTCACAGACTACTCTAGGAGGGAACCCAGGGCTAGACTGGAGCCCAGCAGTCCCACTTTAGCCCAGAAAGCGGCTCCATTCATGACCTTGGTCACTGGTAGTGTGTCCCGACATCCTTACCACAGGTGTGGAGACTGACGTGAAGGATGTCTCTGGAACACAACAGCACGGGTATTGCAGCAAACCTCAAGGGGTGGCACAGAGCCACACTTCCCAGTTTAAACACCAGGCAACTGGAGGCCTGGGAATTTCACCTTTTGTATCTCAGTTTCCCCCCGCCCCCAAATCACATAGGAGTTTTTTGAAGCCCTCCATATGGAGTTGAGGCTGGTAAATGAGACAGAACACAGAAACGGGAGAGAATCGTGTCCCTTGAGAAGATATATGTACACATACTTGTGAACATATATGTCCCCATACTTGTGAACGTAGCCCTCTTTGGACGTAGAGTCTTGGAGGATGTGTCTGGGCAATGAGGCCCTATGGGAGTCAGAGGGGTCTTAGCCCTGCCTGGCAGGTGTCCTCATAAAGGTGGAGAGACCAAGAGGCAGGGAGACAGAAGAAGGCAATCAGGTGATGCTACAGCTGCATGCTCGACCTGGAGCCACCGGGAGCCCAGGTGGAGGTATGGACCATGGTGCACCTCAGAACCTCAGAAGGATTCAACATGGCCCACACCTTCGCCTCAGACTCTCTACCTCCAGAACTGTGAGACTATGTGCTTCTGTTGTTTAGAAACGGCTGCTTTGTGGTATATTGTTGCAGCCACTCTAGAAAATCAATACTTATCCCCCAAAGTTAACTGTTATTATTGTCGCTTGCTTGTGGTGGAGTATCGGGCAGCAAAAGGCCTTGTTTTCCTCCTCTGGAACTGGAAGCTTCCATGAGCGGAGGTGTACATGTGTTGCCCACAAAGATATACACACCACGCACCAGTATACACACCTGCACGCGGGCACACACTACACATGTAAAGAGCATGCCACACCACATAAACAAATGCACAGCATACACACATGTGCCACGCATGCACACACTAGACTTATGCATATGCCCATGTACTGCACATAACACAAACAAGCACACACTTACCCATACCTCATCCACAAAAACACATACAACCCACAACGCCACACAAACCACACACATTACACCCACGACACCTACACGCACACACTCCCTACCACCTATACACAAACACACACCACAACAAGCACACACCACACCACACCACACACTACGAGACTCAAGAGCCCAGTTCCACCCTCCCAGGCGCAGAACCCAGGAGTCCCCAGCCGCAGCCGCCCACTGCACAGCCCTCTGCTTTCCTTGCCTCCAGGGGAGTGTTTATAGTTCTGACTTACCTCCCTTCTCCTCCTCTGATTTTCCACACTCTTTGATTTTGCCAGTCCTGTGTTTAACTAGGGAGGGCTTTGATCGCTTTCAAAATCCCATCAGCACCTTTGTGGAAAAGGCCCACGCAGCAAGGGGCCAGCAGCTGTGGATTTGGCAGTCATTGTGGTTGGATCACCCAGCTCCTGTGCCTCCAACAGCTTTCATGTCTCCCTGCTCAGGGCCCCTTCCCTCTCAGAGCACCTCTCTCCTCCCCAGGCATCCCAGCATGCTGCGGCCTTACCTGTGTTCTCTTCTCTGCCCCCTGAACCCTCTCACATTAAAGACTCCACTCATTCCCCTGCCCCTTCAGCATCCCTCTTTTCTGATTTTCTCCTGACCCCTCTCTGAGAAAGCATGTTACGGGTCAAATACCTTTGACCACAAGTGTGAATCTGCCCGCCTGCTTCTCTCGTCTCAAGGTGGTTCCCCTCTGTACGTCAAGGCGACCATCCCTTCGCACCTGGGAGGTTCTCTGTCTCAAAGCCAACTAGCCTCGATGCATGAGGTGGGAGAGAAGCGCATCCCTCGTGCAAAGGAAAAGAGGCTGTGCTCAGCAGTGTGTGCGAAGCTTCGGAAGCACTCAGCAAAAGGCACGGACTGCCCCCAGACCCACGCAGGGCCTGGCCCCAGGAGTCCCCATGCCAAGCATAGGCACAGTGGTTGCCCTCAAGGTCAAAGTTGCCAAGTTGCCCCAGCTCTCCTCGCGTCCGGAGAAGGACAACCACTGTGCTCTGCATCACCACCCCAGAAGCACCTGAGCACCGAGCTTCAACCCTGAGGTCATCAAATAATATGAGGAGATTTTCAACCAAAGCATTCATTTCCCCCAAGCCACCTACTGGCCTCTCATTTAGGATAAAAAAAATTATTACTTTTTTTTACGTAGTGCAGGGCAGTGAGCCTCTCCAGTTGGAAGGCATTCAGAATATGAATACAAGTCAATGGACTCAAACAGATGAATGAGCATGAGGCTGGGACAAACCAGGCAACATTGTGTTCTCTTAGACATAGGGTCACTGTGAGTCAGAGCGGGCTCCATGGCAATTTAGAACAACAAAGAGCCTCAGAAAGCCAACACTCACAGTCCAGAGTCAGGACATGCACTGAGTATTCCCAGTACGGTCCACTCCCGGCCCTCCCACGTGGGTTTTGCAGGGGGAAATGAAGAGGCCTCTGGGGATGTCCCTCTCCCTTTTTCCAGTGGTGAAAGTTTGGGAGCCGGGCCACTAGCCTCATGCCAATAATCCTCAAGACGCGGTCCTCAAGAAGGAAGAGATCTGGACCCGGACAACAGGACCCAGCACCCTCTCAGGTCCGGAGCAAAGGAGCCTGTGAAAACTTAACGGGGGAAATCAACATACTCGGGCTAATAGCTCCATAATCTCCCACCTCTTCATTCATGCGCTGACTCTGCCAGGCTAGAGGTGGAGAATGGAGAAGGAACGAGGGCCCATGGACCAGCCCCATGTTGTTCTATGTAGATGGCAGTTGTTCAAAGGCAGAGACGACGGGGTGGGGCGGGTTCCTACCTCTCATCCCCACCCCTGCGGTGGTCTCCTGGTGAGTGGTGTGCATGACTTTTTGCCTGTCCTTTGATTTTGAGTTTGGACATCTGACTCACACTGACCATGGACTTGTACGCAGAGAGACCAGCATGACAGCTCAGAGGCTAAAGCTGAAGCTGTATTGGGTGTTTCCATGTGTCCTCTTGTGCTCCTATCTTCGTGTGAATTCCCAGTTTTGGATTAGCCACTGGCCAGGAAGGTTGAGGGACGTAAGAGGCAGACCAGGGCCACTGAGTTTTCCCACAAATTTGCATGGCGAACCAATCTCCCCAGCCAATCGACACATCCACAGGAAGAAATAAGTGAGGGTTGTTTTAGGCCATTTGGGGCGTTGGCTTTTGCATGGTTTGTTATGCGGTAGCATAACTATATGTTAATGGGCAAGGCAGGACTGCTCAGCCCTCTTTGGCAAGGGACGAAAAGACTTGGAGGGATCAGGGAGCTTGCCCAAGAGATAGTCCCCGGCCTCATTTCTCCACTCTGGAAAAGGAAGCAGACTTGGTACACAGCTTCCCAGGCTAACAGCAATCAAGGTTTGGCTGGTCGAATTAGGGATGTAAGTTTGAAAGGTCAAAAAATTCAAACGGATGGGAATAAATACTCACAATTTGCCCTAGCCTAAATTTCCAGTGAGGGACTATCATTGGTGGGGGGGAATCAGAGTGTCTTGACCTTCTAGACCATAGGTTCCCAAACTCATTTGGTCTACCATTCTCTTTTCAGAACCCCAAAAACTCTATCGCATCCTCTCAAGTGCTCCAAAGACCCCTGCGAGGTACTGAGGAAGCAATCACAGAGACTACATGACCTGCCCAAAAGTCTCCCAGCTGGGGAGTGGCAGAGAGGAGGTGGCAGACAGACACTTTCTTTGCCAGGCCTGAACTGCTGCCAAAGAACTTAGATTAATCAACATGGAAGTCACCGATAGTGACTCGAGGGTGGACCAAGCACTGATTGGTCACCAGGTGCCAGAGTAGGGGACCCAGAGGCCAGCCCAGACCATCAGCAAGAGGTAGAAGAAATCGTCCCTGTGGCAGTTCTCGGGGAGAGGAGGCGGCCCTGCCCACATGCCCAGCCTCTGGATCCGGCCCGCTGGCCAGTCAGGAGGACAGCCATTCTCTTCCGTGCTCCTCAAGTGAACATCTGTTGTATTTTTTCCCCCTCGGCACTGTGAATGTCACGTCAAGAATTTCCAATTACCTTCCCCCTTGGTTTTATTTAGCATCAGCGTATTGGAGGCATAATTAGTCTGAGATGAAAACCTGCATTGTTCCCTTCTCCTCTGCAATAAAATTGGTTTCCAAATGTGCTAACAGAGAGGATCCTGCTCACCAACTGACAAACAGCGAGTGAAGGATGGAAGCGAGAGTGAACTACAGTGATGGCAACTGCGGGGGGGGGGGGGGCACCCACCACAGAGCTCCCACTGCCAATCTCCCTCTCCTGCCCCCCCTCTGCTCCGAAGAAGAAGAGGCTTTCACACCACATTAAGGAGCACCACAGAGTTCATGAGCGCTATCACCCGAGAACTGAGGACCCTGCGGGGGAGGGGGGGGGGGGCGGGGGAAGAAGTCAAATCGCTTAGGGGGCCTCGGGACGCTGACCTGGGACCAGTAGAAAGACTCTGTGAGGGCAGATTTTTCTCAACACCAGTAGACGCTTTCTCAAGGTTAAGCTAATCAAGGACAGAACAGAATGCCTTGATTGGTAGTGACCTTTCCATCTAAAGAGGTGTGTAGGCAGAAGCCGCTGCTGGACTGAATTCTTGAGATCATGAATCATCGAGAGAGAGAGAGAGAGAGAGAGAACAGTATCTATCAGACCATTAATTTTATGACTGTGCATTTTGTTTCCTGTCCAAGCCTTTTTATTGTGATCTTCTTCAGTGTGGTCAGTTGTGCTAGCCAGGCACCATCTAGTTCTTCTGGTGCCGGAGGAGCCGAGGCTGTGGTTGACATGGTCCATTAGTCTGTTGGATGAATTGTTTCCTTGAGTTGTTTTTTTTTTTTACTTTCTTTATCCTTCTTTGCTCTATGCTTGGTGAAACCAACTGTCGTATCTTACATGACCACTTGCACACTGGTGAGACTCCAATCGCGACCCACCGTGCACATGTAGAACACTGTGTTTGTGGACTATGTTCCCGATTGACCTAGATGAGCACCACGGTGACTGTCCTAGACTTGCAAATCCAATGATTTACACCCTCAGAATTTTTTGTAATGGCTAATAAGTTTTCATAACTTTTCTCCTTGTAGTCTCTCTTGGATACATGGATATGCTTGACGAACATAGAAATACATATGTAGAAACATTCTGCAAAATTATTTATACAAGAGGCTTCAAAGAGTTCTTGGAAAAATTCTACTGTCACCTAATTCCATTTTCCCATGAGTTTTTTGTATCTCTCTTATACACCAACAGGTATATATTCCTGTTTGCCTTCCCATGCCAGCTCAACTTGCCTGTCTATTTATGCGTATCCACTCATCCAAACTAAAAAGAACTCACTGCCATCGAATCAATGCCAACTCATGGGGACCCTGTGGACAGAGCAGAGCTGCCCCTGTGAGCTTCTAAGACTGTAACTCTTTATGGAAGTAGAAAGCCCCATTTTTCTCCCATATCTATTCACAGACCCAGTTATTGCAGGATAGTGTATATAATAATAGTTAGCTTTATTATCTTTATCTCTTTTCTATAATAATTCATTTGATTGGGGAACCTTCTGGTTCTGTCTTCTCAATGTCCTCCTTTGCCTTGGTCACATTGTGCTCACCTTCCGTTTACTGTATAGTGGCTTTCCCACCACCCAAGTTAGGAGAGGTCAGCTCCCTGGTCAGTGATTTTCCTTCCTAGCACCGGTAACCATCAAACCATGTTTCTTTCTGTGTGCAAACCTTTTCTTGACTTTTTATAATAGTGGTCTCTATGTGTCCTTTGTGCTTGACTTATTTCACTCAGAATAATATCCTCCAGGTTCATCTACGTTATGAAGTGTTTCACAGATTCATTGTTATTCATTAACATTGCCCATTCAACCATTGAGGGGCGCACAGGTTGCTTCCATCTCTTTGCTATTGTGAATCGTGCTGTGATGAGCATCGGTGTGTCCCTATCCATTCATAGCACAGCTCTAATTTTTCCAGGCTATCCATCTAGTAGTAGGCTTGCTGGATCAGAAGGTGTTTCTATTTCCATATCATTTTCCACAGTGGCTATACCATTTTACAGTCCCTCCAGCATGTATGAGAATTCTAATCTCTCCGCAGCTTCAACGGTATTTTTGTGTTTTACTTTTCGACTTTGCAATAATTACTGGGGTGAAATGATCTTTCATTGCTGCTTTGATTTTCCATCTCTTTAATAGCTAATGAGCATGAGACTCTCTTCATGTGTTTATTGGCTGCCCACATGTCCTCTTGGGTGACGTATTCGTTTGCCTACGTAGAATTGAGAATGAGGCAACGTCTGTTATATTTGGAAGATGAAGGAGTGAAACAACAGATGAATGAATGAAAAAAAATTCATGGAAATTGGGGAAATCCGTTGTTTCACTCGCAAAGTCATAAATGTGAAAAACAAAAACACTTCATGCTTACTAAGGAAAAGTCTACTCTGTTCCAGGCAAAGCTGTAAGTGTCTCAGATACCCGGCCCCTATAGTCTTTGCTTCGTCTTCCTTCCTCACCCAGTTTCCAGGTGAGACTCAAAGACTTGCACCATTAGGAGGCAAGAGCAAAGTCAAGAGGTGAGGTCACTTAGCAACTCTCTTAATCTTCCCAGCCAAACAACCATCTCATCAGAAAGGACTGGCACGGCTGCTCCCCACTTTCCCCCAACGGCCCTGGTTCCTTCTGGCCTCCCTTGGGATAAGGAGCCAGCCATGCTCTAAACTCTGGAAGAAGAAAGGCAACACGTCTCCACTCACTGCTCCGAAATGAACTGCAGAAGAACCACCCAGATGTAACTGTCTCCTTCTTGGCTGTAATCAATATGTACTTAAAACGTTTATTTCATCAACACATGATAAAATAGCATGAACTGGTATGTAGAAAATGTAGTGCCTCCGAAATGGAGGCGATACCTGAGCGGGCAGTGGTTTTGACTCCACCCTCGAATCTGTCAGGTAGACACCTTCACCTCCACAGCAGCAGGCACCCTCCTCCTCCTCCTCCTCCCTCCCCTTCT
This sequence comes from Tenrec ecaudatus, assembly GCF_050624435.1. Classification (NCBI taxonomy): domain Eukaryota; kingdom Metazoa; phylum Chordata; class Mammalia; order Afrosoricida; family Tenrecidae; genus Tenrec; species Tenrec ecaudatus. The sequence goes on from NC_134539.1 coordinate 95,939,892, forward strand.
TCCTCCTCCTCCTGTCCCCCCCCCCCCCCCCCGCTTGTAGCTGGAAGGGGCAGGGCTGGACACATAGCTGGTCTAGGAGCAAGGCTGTCATTCACTCCCTGTTGCTGCTGTAAGAAAGCACATACACTCAGAGAGCCGACATGAGTCTCAAGAAATAAACTCAAAGTACCCAACAGGACTGTCTTCCTTCTCTTGTTGTCATCTGTCTCCTAGAGGCCACCTACAGGTCTTGGCTCCTGGCCCCACCTCCCTCCGGCCTTGACATCCCTAGTCATAGCTCCTACCCTGACTCAGATCCTCCAGCTCCCTCTTTCACATAAGGACCTTTGCGATTCCATTGAGCCCACTCAGACAAATTCAGCAGCATCTCCCCATCTCAAGATCCTAACAGAATCAAATCTGCAAAGTCCTTTTTGAGATGTGGGAAAATGTATTCTGTGATAGATATATAATCGTTTGTCAATTTGAGGATTAAGAGTGTAGGGTGGAGTCTAGCTTGTCAGTCAGATCATAGCCAATGAGGCCTCTGTGTGGGCATGGCCTTCTCCTGAGAATTCTGGGAAATCTGGCACTTCCTCCTTGGAGGTAGGAGACCCTCTGCTACACCCTGGGAGACATAGGAGATGACAAGACCCATGGACCCACCCTGATGCAGAGACCCCTACCAGCACTGAGATGTTTCCAATGACACTAGAACCAAGGTCTTTCTATCCACTGGCCTGTGATCTTCCACATTCAGCATCATTGCGTGTGTTTCATGAGTCTGAAGAAGACTTTATAGATTTCAATCAGATACAAGGGCTAGTATCAGGCTTATGGACTTGATCAGGACTGTACTGGGATGTTTTATCAATGGTTCAATTGCTGTTGGATATAAATCTCTTTCTTATACACATATGTACGTCCATGGATGTGTTTCTCTAGTCTACCCAGACTAACACATATTCATAGATTCTAGGGATCAGAGAATAGACATCTCCACCAGTTGATCACTGGTTTACTTGGGCTTCTTTCTACTCAAGCACTCCCTCAATGCATGAAGACTTTCTTCTATTAAATTGGCATTCTATGATGCTCACCCTCCCAACACAACCGCTGAAGCCAAAGCGGGTGAACTAGCAAATGTGGTGAAGAAAGCTGATGGTGCCCGGCTATCAAAAGAGATAGTGTCTGGGGTCTTAAAGGCTTGAAGATAAACAAGTGGCCATCTAGCTCAGAAGCAACAAAGCCCACATGGAAGAACACACCAGCCTGTGTGATCACGTGGTTCCGAAGGGATCAGTTTTCAGGCATCAAAGAACAAAAAATCATATCATTGGCTGCACACCTCCATGATACGATCGCCGAGGACAAACGGGTACATAAGTAAATGTGGCAAAGAAAGCTGATGGTGCCCGGCTATCAAAAGAGATGGCATCTGGGGTCTTAAAGGCTTGAAGGTGAACAAGCGGCCTTCTAGCTCAGAAGCAACAAACCCCACATAGAAGAAGCACACCAGCCTGTGCGATCATGAGGTGTCGAACGGATCAGGTATCATCATCATAAAAAAAAAAAATCTTACTATAGTTAGTGAAGGGGGAAGTGCAGAGTGGAGACCCAAAGCCCATTTGTTGGCCACTGGAGATCCCCTCACAGAGGGGTCTAGAGGAGGAGATGAGTCAGTCAGGGTGCAATGTAGCACCAATGAAGAATACAGCTTTCCTCCAGTTCCTAAATGCTTCCTTCCCACCCACCCACCCCCACCATGATCCGAATTCTACCTTGCAGTCTGGATAGGGCAGAGGATGTACACTGGTGCAGATAGGAGCTGGAGGCACAGGGAATCCAGGGTGGATGATACCTTCAGGCCCAGGGGTGTGAGTGGCGATACTGGGAGGGTAGAGGGTGAGTGGCTTGGAAAGGGGAACCAATTACAAGGGTCTCCCTGGGAGACAGACAACAGAAAAGGGGGTGAAGGGAGACGCCAGATAGGGCAAGATATGACAAAATAATAATTTATAAATTATCAAGGGCTCATGAGGGAGGGGGGAGTGGGGAAGGAGAGGAAAAAGAGAACTTGATGCAAAGGGCTTAAGTGGAGAGCAAATGCTTTGAAAATGATTAGGGCAAAGAATGTACAGATTTGCTTTATACAATTGATGTTTGTATGGATTGTGATAAGTGTTGTATGAGTCCCTAATAAAATGTTTAAAAAAATAAGTCTGGTCTATGTAATCATTTGGGTGGGTTTAATTACTAGACATCACAGGAAAGAACAGGGGCTCGATCTCACCGAGCATGAGGCTGAGTGCTAGTCCCATGGAGGCCCAGGCTATGGCTCAAGTCCTTGGCCAACCACTAAGTGGACCGTTCCTTGAAGTTGGGCCCAGAGAGGCACAAGTATCTCAAAGAAATCTTAAAGTCGTCTTTTTTTTTTTCAATTAAATATTCTATTGGGGGTCTCTTCCCAATCTGATAACAGTCCATCATTCAATGGATTGAAGCACACTTGTACATAAGTTGCCATCAACATTTCTAAAACATTTTCTTTCTACTTGAGCTCTTGGTAGCATGACCTTTTTTCCCCTCCCAGCCTCCCCCACCATCCAGACCTCGTGAAACCTTGAACAATTATATATTTTTGTTGTTATTTCATGTCTTCCACTGTCCGATGTCTCCTTTCACCCAACTTTCTGTTATTCATCCCCCAGGAGTGGCGGGGGGTGGTGGGGGGGCCACCATATATCCAACCTTGTGATGGGTTCCCTCTTTCTTCACCCCCACCCCAACCCTCATCATCCTCCTACTCTCATGATATCGCTACTCCCACTACTGTTTCTGAGATTTTTATCTTTCCTGAATTCCATGTGTCCAGAGCTCTTATTTATACCAGTGTATGTACTCCAGTCTAACTGGATTTGTAGGGTAAAACTGAGTCATGGTGGCTGGGAGAAGCATTCAGGAACTAGAGGAATGATGTGTGTTGCGTTGGTGCTATACTGCACCATGGTTGAATCATCCCTTCCTTGTAACCCTTCTGTGGGAGAATGTCCAATTGTCTACAGGTGGGCTTTCAGTCCACACTTCAACTCCTCTCTTTCACATTAATTTAATTATTTGTTTTGGATCTTTTGATATTTTATACCTGATCCCGTCAAAACCTCATGATCACACAGGCTGATGTGCTTCCTCCATGTGGACTTATTTGCTTCCTTGCTAAATGGCTGCTTGTTTAACTTCAAGCCTTTAAGACCTGAGACACTACATCTTTTGATAGCCGAGCACCATCAACTTTCATCACCACATTTGCTTATGCACCCATTTTGTCTTCAGCGATTGTGTCAGGTTAAAGGTGTCTCTTGACAGTCTCTCTATTGTAGAACCATTAACCTCACAGGGCACACTTGCTAATATTTCCTGCAAAAAGAGAATCAGAAGCTTTCAAAACAACAACAAAAATCCAAGTAATTTCTGTAGATGTTCCACTTTCCAGGAGAGGTGGGTCATAACCCCCCACTCATTAAGTACGGGTTGCACATAGTTTCTGTTTCCAAGCAGAACAGTGTGGAGAAGGGGGGAAATGGTAACTTCACAGTGGAGGAGAAGCCTGACAAACACACAAGAGCCAGGTGATCAAAGTCAGCATCAGTGGTAATAAATCATGCCCATGGTGTGTTCCCTTGAGTTGATTTGCTGATAGGGTGAGGATGGAATCATCTTTATGGTCTTCCAAGCCCATAACCCCAGCCTAATAATAAAACAAAAGTCAGATACATCCCAGTTGAGGTACATCATCAAACATATCCAACCAGCATTCCTCAAAACTGTCAACATCATCGAAAATAAGAAAACTGTCACAGACAAGAGATACAGCCACTAGATTTAATGTGGTATGCTGAGTGGAATTCTGAAACAACAATAAAAATAACAAAAAGTAAAAAATGAAGGATATCTTAATAAAGAATGGATTTTCATTAATAATAATGTCTCAATATTGGTTCATTAATTGTGGCCAATGTACCATAATAATGTAAGATGCTAATAAAAGGGGGGGAATAAGTGTAGAGGATATTGGAACTCTCTGTACTAGTTTTGTAGTTTTTCTGTAAATTTAAAATTATGGCTCAATCCAGTCAAGGCGCAGTAGAGCACTGACGAAACACACAACTTTCCTCTAGTTCTTTAATGCTTCCCACCCACCACCCCCAATATCATGATCCCAAATCTACCTTTCAAATCCACCTAGCCCACAGCATGTACACTGGTACAGATAAGAGCTCGAAACACAGGGAGCCCAGGACAGAGAAACCCCTCGGGCCCAATAATGAAAAGTAGCGAAACCAGAAGGGTAGGGGGAAGGTGGGAGGAGAAAGGAGGAACAGACCACAATGATCGACATATAACACCCCCCAGGGGGACAAACAACAGAAAAGTGGGTGAAGGGAGCCACCGGTCAGCGTAAGACATGAAAATAATAATTTATAATTTATCAAGAGTTCATGAGGGAGGACGTGTCGGGGAGGGAGGGGAAAAATGAGGAGCTGATACCAAGGGCTCAAGTAGAAAGAAAATGCTTTGAAAATGGCAATGGCAAAATATGTACAAAAGCGCTTGAGACCATGGATGCATGTACGGATTGTGATAAGAGCTGTATAAGCCCCAATAAAAGGGTTCAAAATAAAAAAAAATAAAATTGTGGCTCAATGAAAAGTTTGTTAGATCTTCCATCTCCGCCCTCTATCTCCCACTTTCCACACGTGCCTTCTTTATCCTCCCATCCACCCCTTCTGTTTTCTTCCTCCCTTCCCCTACCTTCCTTCTCCCGCTCCTCATCTCCATTCATGACCGTCCATATTTATCCTTCTGTTCCTTCACCTGGGATACTCAGCTGGTGACCAGCTCTTCTCCCTAGTTGGCATGTGTCTCTCGTACAAGACTCAGCTCGGACATCACGTCCTACTGGAAGCGTCAGCGCTGGATGTGGTGGTCTTGGCAGATGCCCCAGTGTCTCTGCACTTGTGTCTGTCCTGTATTGTCTGGCTGTTTTCTTGTCCTGTGGGTAAGCAGAGTATTCTCACCTCTGCATCCCTGATACTGGTCTTTCAAAAAAAGATTTTTATTAATGAGTAAATAGCTAGGGGGGCGGGATGCAGGGGGAGGGGAAGATAGGGTGAAAACTCACAGCCAGCAATCCAGGGCTTTTGTTATTGGGTTTTAATGGTAAATTTGACTCTTTAGAGCTCCATTACGCTCACTAGAGTCCTATATAACCTCCTCCCATTATAAGGGAGCATAATGGATTACTACATTTAATTATAACAGGATAATTAATGTCAAGCTTTTCCCAGTTTGGACAGAAGTATTAAATATCACCTTCAATGTAACTACTCTCTAACTCTGAGATTACCAGATTTAGAAAAGCTATTTTTTTGATAGAAAGTGCCTTTGGCGTGGGGTAGACCGTGCCAAATAGGACATCTGGATTGCTGGTCACCACTGTCCTCTAGAGAGCATGTGGCGGACACACTACCCGAGCCCCGGCTGGAGGCGGGGCTCCCAGCTCACCTGGGGCAGGGCTGGGCTCCATGCCCAGGGTCCATGCCCACAAGTGGCCCCAGTGCTAGCTGAGCTGAGGGCCTCAGCCATAGGAATTTCTTAAGGGATTTGTTCAGGCCCTTTGGGAGCTCCTGAAAAGCTCCCGCCCTCAATCTCCGTGCATAATACGAATTAAGAAGGACCAAAACAGCGAAGGACCCTACTCCCCACACCTCAAAACCACGACCCGGTGGACACAGCATGCCCATGCCAGGAGGGCATGCTGAGCTCGCTGTGTACAGAAAAGCCTCGTCTCTCTACCACGGCTTTGCCTCACGCCAGCTCGCAAGCTAACGGCCTTGCTTGGGCCTTGCGCTAGCAGTGAGTACTACTCCATCTTGTGCCTGAAAAACACTACCTTTTGTCACTTACCTTCAGACCACTCTCAAACAGCGGGGATGAGGGTTCGGACCACAGAGTCAAATGCCAGGATCCAGTGGCTCCACCCAAGCCCCTCTGCTCCCCAGGGGCTCCAGCAGGGACTTGGTGGACCAAGTAGGTCCAAGCTTCCTCCAGACTTGCTTCCATACTCACCCTCGACCCCTGGCCCCTTAGCTATGTACGAAATCCCTCCACCCTGGGGGACTATGCGCTGAGGAGGCTCAGAGAGCATCAGGCACAGAGAGACCACATGGAAGAAGCCCCTGGGCCACACAGAGAGCTGAGGTGCCCTGCCAGCTTCCAGATGCTCCAAGACCCCGCCGTAGCTCCCTGCAACCACGTGGCAAACACTAGCCAAGACTGCCCAGCGGAACCTTATCACATGTTGACCCAAGGAAAACCTAAGAGAAAATAAATTGATTGAAGCCACTAAATTGTAGGATGGTCCATCACGCCACAAGACAAGAGATGATGACCAGAAAGAAGCGCTAACTGCAGAGCCACTGAAGCGAAGCGAACAGAGAGCTCTTGGATCCCGCTTCCAGGAGTCCGACATGACTGTAGCCTCACCTGGCATCCCTGCCTTCCTATGGACTACAGAAACATGTCCACCCCCTTCCCAGTGCTCCGATGCTCTAGCACAAACGTCCTGGAGCATGCATGCAGACTCTCCGCCGCAAGGCCAGAGACCCCTGCCCCCTACTGGCCCCACACTGTAAGAAACCGATCTCGCATCTACCCACCAGTTCAGAAATAAGACAAGAATGTCTTTGGGGATGCTGCAGGTGAGCTGAGAGGGACAAAGGTAACGCCAAAAGCAAAGTATTCTGATGAGAAACACGAGCTGCATCCTTGTCGCCATCACCACCGCCGTCATCACCACCACGGTGCCAGGGAACATTTCCTGCATGCTTACTAGGTGCCAGGAATGGGCCTAAGCACTTCAAAGCACAGTCTTTTTTTTTTAATCATTGTATTGGGGACCTCATACAACTCTTATCACAAGCCATCCATGCATCCATTGTGTCAAGCACTTTTGTATGTTTGTTGCCCTAATCATTCTCTAAACATTTGCTTTCTACTTGAGCCCTTGGTATCAGCTCATTTTTCCCCTCTCTCCCTGCTCTCTCCTCCCTCATGAGCCCAAGATAATTTATAAATCATTATTATTTCACCATATACCATCCGACATCTCCCTTCACCTACTTCTCCGCTGTCCATCTTCCAGGGAGGAGGTTATATGTAGATCCTTGTAATCAGTTCCCCCTTTCTCCCTCACCTTCCCTCCACCCTCCCGGTATCGCCACTCTCACCACTGGTCCTGAAGGGATCATCTGTCCTGAATCCCCTGTGTTTCCAGTTCCTACCTGTACCAGTGTACATCCTCCAGTCTAGACTCTCATTGAAAACTCTGGATGCAGGCCTGCTGAAATCCACACTCCAGAAACAGGATGATCAAGAAGACAGAGATAGAAAATAGTAGATCGAAGATAAGAAAACCGAATCCAAACTCACTGCCCTCAAGTCCATGCCGACTCTTGGTGACCCTCTAGGACCGGGTAGAACTGCCCCTATGAGTTTCCAAGAGTAACTCTTCCAGGACTAGAAATCCCTCGTCTTTCTCTCAAGGGGTGGCTGGTGGATTTGAACTGCCGTCGCTGAGGCTAGCAGCCCAATGTGTAACCACTAGGCCACCAGGGTTCCTTCTCCCATTTTGATAGCACGCTAGGGGACTACTCCCAGGGACATGCACACTCCTACCTGCTTTGGCTCTTTCCCCTCCGGCCCACTCCAGATCTCCTTGACCTCATTAACTGTGAGAATTCCACAGAGACTCCAGGGCTCCCAGGGCAACTCTGCAGGGCCTCAGTCTCCACATCCATGAAATGGCAAGAATCCCGTGTTAATCACTGAGGCACCAGCTCATCTCCTTTGTCGCCAGGCACAATAGTTAAAGCACTTAGTGACTAAGCCAGAGATCAGCAGCTCCAGCCTACTCTGCTCCATGGGAGGGGAGAGTGAGGGGAGGAGATTATGGTGGTGTGCTTCAGTAAACATGCTCCATGGGGGGGAGTGGGGGAGGGGACAGGATTATGGTAAACATTTATAGTCTTGGAAACCCTACGGGCTAATTCTAATCTGTCCTATAGGGTCACTATGAGTCAGAGTCGACTCGACAGCAAAGGGTTTAGCTTTATGGAGGGTGGCGGGGTTCATTTTGCTATTGTGAACGCAGGATCAGAGGGCGCCTTGCCTAGCTGTATAGTCCTCCTAAACCCTTGCCCCACACAGTCTGCCTACCCTGAACACAGACCCCAAGAGCTGAGCCAGGCTCAGCACCACTCTATCTGGATGTGACAGAGAAGGGAGATCATCCCTGGACCACTCGCTTAGAACAATTCATGTCTTTGCTTTGCATCTCCCGGATCGGGCATTGTCACGGTCATCACGCATGGCCCTACCCTCACAGAAAGAAATGCCAGGCATCCTGGGAGGAGACACATCGCAGTCCCACTGCCAGCCTCTCCCTGGCTCTGAAGTCCAGCTGGATGTGGGTGGCCCCTGATACATCATCCCTTTCCCTCCTTCATCTGGAGATTTGGGAGGCCACTACTCAAGGGGGAGGGGAGGGAAGTCATGCAGCTTTATCTCACTAACCACTGGGTTGAAGGGACAGTCTTCCCAACAACCCCACAGATCAAACCCTTCCTGTTTCGCCCTACCTCATCAATTGGCCCCCGAGGTCCCCTGTTGTGCCTAGGCCGGAGCTGCTGCTCCTGATGGGAATGGCCCTGGGACTCAGCCCCATCCGTAAGGTCTGAAGCTCATCTCATGGGGAGCCCTGGCTGAGTATGAGTGAGGGTGGACTTGGTGGGGGAGAAGGCGGGTAGATGGCAAGACAGAACCTAAGCTGAAGCAGGTGGCCCAACCTGTGACCTGGGCAGCTGGTGAGTCCTCATGGCTGCAGAGCGAAGGAGCCTAAGCTTCCTGGGCAAGGCTCCACAAAGAGTTGGCTCGCAGAGGTCCCAGGCAACTGCGTGAATGTTGAATCAGCTACTATGCAGCTTCTGGCCATGAGCCTTGCTAGTCTGGTCTACTCTCCCCATGCTGACATTCAGCAAGTCTCTGGGAGGATCTGAAATGAGCAGAGGGAATGGGGAGCGCAGTCTCCAGAGTCCCCTCGCCAGGCCTTACAGGAAAGCTCTGCCCAGCCTCTGGGAAGCAGAGGGCTCAGTGCATCCAGCGACCGAGGGCCCGGCACCTGCAAATGCTGCTGAAAGAGGATGGGAAGCCTCCTGAACCGTCTAAGGATGGGATGTGGGGCCCCTGTATCACTAGCTCAGAGCATGCTGAGGTGCCGGTTTGGGCTGGAGGGGTGGGAGGAGGGTGGTGGGTCATGTGGCTTCAAAAGTACAGTATGGAAGCGTGTAGGCAAAGGAAGTCAAACAACCACTCTGCTCCCCTACATGCACATGCCCACAGACAGGCATAGATGTACAGAGCCATAAAGTACTGGCACACACGTGCTCACGGGCACACGTGTGCTCATGCACGCAGGTACACATGTACCCATGTGCACTCACAACGGCTGTCCAGCTTTGATTGCGTAGTGCCAAAAGCACACACACACACAGAGCCCTCGGGATGTGGAGGTGGAAGCGGCGGCTAGCTGGGTTTGGTGACAATCCTGCTTAGATGACGGAGGAGACCGGGTTTGGACTAAAGAGGCTCCTTATGACTGTGATGCATTTCAGGCCTGCTGTCACTTCCTCGCTGACTTGCCCGGTGAACACACAAGCAAAGGTGCTGCACCAAGGCGTCTTCTCTCTGGCCTTCCAGAAGGAGCTCGCGTGGAGGAGCCAGGCAGCCCGCCCACTCACGCATAAATAAAACACCAAGCTCTCCTCGCTTGCTTCTCCTGGGACACCATAGTGTGTGGCTGCCAGAACCCGTGTTCTCCCAGAGAGCTGCCCCGGGGAGACGCTGGCTCTGCAAAGAAGCAGGCTATCTTTTTCTGCCCCATGCCAGTTGGTGGTGCAGGCAACCTCAGTACAGGGAGGCTGCACCCTCGGGGTCCTGAGCCCCCCTATTGCCCCAGTAAGCAGGAGGGGCAGAGGAAACACGCCCAGGGGTGGCTCTACTCACTGGAGCCTAACAGGCAAGAATGATCGTTGTCCGCATTCTCCTGTCCCTAGCTACTTCCTGCAGAGTCAGAGAATGGCAGGGATGACACCTTCCACCTGGTCGCTTTCTGGATCATGTGGTGGATTTGGCTCTGCAGGGAGGTCATGTCACCATGACTTGTTTTCCATTGAATTGTGATTCCCATAAAGATGGTCGAAGGTCTCACGTGTGAGCATGGCCTTGTTTGGAAAATACAGCTTCTGCAGCTGTTTTCAGTTAAAATGAAGTCATACTGAAGCAGGATGGCTCCTAATCCTATATGACGCGGATGGTTATGCTAAGCACAAGGTTGGCAGTTCGAAACCACCAGCCACTCTGTGGGAGAGAGACACAAAGCTTTCTACTCCCATAAACCGTCCCACCAATATCAGAAATCCACAAGGGCATTCTTACTCTGGCCCACAGCGTGGCTGTGAGTCAGAATCAACTCCATGGCAGTGAGTTTTGAGTGATAAAATGGAGAGAAGACACAGACACCCACGAAAGCCACCACGTGAGGACCGAGCTAGAGACTGGAGTGCGACAGAAGACAGGGACTGTGGGCAGGATGGTCAGGACCAGCAGAACCCAGAAAGAGAAAAGGAAGTATTCTTCTCTAGAACCTTTGGAGAGCTGTGTTCCAAATAACACCTTGACTTGAGGCTTCCGTCGTCAGAGCTACGGACAGTAAACGTATGTTTTGTTTTGTTTTCGGTCACCCATTTGTGATACTTTGTTAGAGCGGCCCTGAAACCTATTTCCTCGGGCATGTGTGAATGCTTGCTCCTCTGCTACGAAGACCTGGCCACACAGTGGTTACAAGTTCGCTCCAGGGACAGAGGCCAGGATCTCTGCCCCCCTAAAGATGGTAGTCTCAGAAACCCGCGGGGGCAGTTCCCAGTGTCGCTGGGAGTCAGGATCCACTCGAGGGAAGTGAGTTAGCTTTGTGTTTGTTTCCTCTACAAGAAGAGTCCTGACGGTAGAGTAGCTGATGTGTTGGGCTGATGACAGCAAGGACAGCAGTTCAAAACCAACAGTCATTCCATAAGAGAAAGATGAGGCTTTCTGCTCAAATAACGAGACACTGACTCAGAAATCAATGAGGGCACACACCCCCTCCCCCGCCCTATAGGCATTCTGGGAGTCAGAATTGACCCCGTGGCAGTGAATCCCTCTGCCAGTACCAGGACAGGCTCCAGTCCATATTTGATGGTTGATTAGCAGCTGATCTGTCTCAAAGCAAGCAGACTGAGGCCCAATGAGGCAAAGAGCAGATCCATAGCCACATTTGCGACTGGCGGCAGAGCTAAGGCAGGAGGGTTAGAGATTCTCAGGCCAGTGCTCTGGAAAGAAGCTGAGAACAGGGAACTAGCCAATTTCTCTCCAACTGATCCCAAGAGCTTGCCCGTTTCTGACAAGCTCCTGGTGGGAAGCAACTGAGCCCTGCTGGCGGGCTTCAGTGAATTCTCTCCCTCCGCTCTGCACAACCCTTGCGACACTGGGGATGCCACCAGAAGGCGAGGTGAGCCCTTCCCTGCAAGGAGCGTCTCGTCTAGATAATAAGGTAGGAGAAGCCGGTGAGGGGTGAGCGATGGTGCGCCAGCAGGGGTGATGGTGGAGCCCACAGAGTGTGGTGGCCTCCACACGGGGGCAACGGACAAAGGCAGCGGGATGGGAAGATGCTGGAAAGACCAGGAACAAAAAAAGACCAATTCCAAAATAAGAGCTCACCAGCACCGGCACCGTGGAGTGTCACCAGGAGGGCGCACTGATGCCATGCGAGCCATCTATCTCAGGACATGACCTTCACCCAGGAAGCCCACGAAGCAAAGAGGCCTATAATTACAAAAGAGCTTAGTGAGCATTTCATACGGACTTTGAGCCAGGATGGGTAATAAGGGCAGAGACCTTCTGCAGATACAAATGAGGGTCCTAAGGCAGGTCATCAATGCCCTGGCACTGGCCACCGAGGACAGGAAGAGTGTGCGGCGCATAAGAAATGCAGGTAGGCCCGTGGGGATCCCAGGGAAGAAGAGAGAACTGTGGATGCTAAGTGAGAAAGAAACAGGAGCGGAGAGAAGTCACTTCACACCATCCCCATAGCTAACACGCTTAAGTGGATGATGCATAAGCCATAAATCAGAAGTTACAGCTGGGCGGTCCATAAGCCTTATCAGTCCTGCCACAGGCAGATATGTCCAGCAAAGATATTTTTTTTGTTTTAATTAGTTGCCAATATCTGAAACTTAAGAGAATCCATTGCTAAGCCCACTTAGGAAGCAGTGGCCATGCGAGCTCCCGAACAGGCTCTGTGCCTTGATGCTCCTTCCGATCTGGATGCGGTAGGCTCTCAAATCTGTGATGTGTTGTAACTGACTCTATTTCTTTTTTATTTTTTATGTATAAGAGATAATTTTCTACCAAAGAGCAATTGTATATAAAGAAAACATCCCACCCCAGTCCAGATCAAGTCCATAAGTTTGATATTAGCTCATAAGTCTGATACTAGTCCATAAATCCCTCTTTGGACTCCCACAGCCACATGTAATGACGCAAAATGCAGGAGGATCACAGGCCTGTGAGTGAAAAAATCTTGTGGATCCAATGGAGGTAGAAGCATCTCAGGACTGCTGTGGGTCTCCATGTGGCTCCTCCAGCTCTCAGAGTGTGGCTCTTAAACAGGATGGTGAAGGCAGGGGCAGGGGGGACAGTTTCCCCGGACCCTCTTTATGAGGTGACACCCACAAGGAAGTACCATCAGGCTGTGATCTGATTGAAAAACTAGATTCCACCCCTGCACTTTCTTATCTTCAAGTTGACACAATATTATGTAACTACCACAGATATAAAAATGGTAACAGTGAACTTGGTTTACTCTTAGGAAATAAGTATCTTGTGGTATGGGTCTTGTTTTAAGTGATGACTAAATAGAAAAATGACATGAGAGAAGATTTCTGTGAGTCTTGAAGGTATTCATTCAAAAATATTGAAGTACAAAACAAGCTGGGGAAACTGACATACAGGTATCTAAAGCCACAGAAAGACAAAATTCCTAGTGACAAAGTATGTCTACCCTTTCATTCCCAATTTGTAAGTATTTTAGACAAGAAGAACTGACTATGCCCCAAGGATGGCTTTAGCTGTTCCTAAGTACTTTGGTGTCTTCAAAAGTCCCAAGTTGAAGCATAATCCAAGAGGGCGCCTTGGTTGCCTGGATTGTTTGGTTTCGTGGAACCCAGAATGAGAAGCAGAACCTTGCCCTTTTCTCCAAGGTTGCTAGGTCAGCAGCTGTCTGACAGTGGGTGCTCACAGCTGGGCACTCACGTCTCTCGCCCTCGGTTCTTCTAGAGTTGGAGTTTTCTCTCTACCTACGCTTGGTAACTCTCTAGGGACGTGGCTCAGGTCTCTCCCTCCGAAAGCACAGTGCCAGGGGGTCCTCGCGCAGGTCCCTTTGCTAGCTCAGTGGTGAGCTGGTCATCCGGGCTGCTGGCAGACCTTTCTCAGCTGAAGCGATAACAGCAGCCTTCCACCTGCTATCAGCCCAGTAGTCACCTGCAGGCGGGCCTGCTCAGAAAAGCAATGACAAGCCAGAGGGGAGGTAGCCTGGAAGTCCCCACTCTGCCAGCATCTGGCACTCCAGGGGCCATGGAAATGTCCCGGCCTCCCAGCAGGCCCTGTGGACTTCAACAGTCCCTCCGGCTGAGTGCCGGGAAGAACATTTACCCAGCACAGCTGACACAGGACCATAAGCACTTTGTCACTTTTGCTAGCCTCTCCCCACATGCCCTGCATCTGATTTCCCCCACTGAGCTTGAAAAGCTGTGGCTTCTAATACGGAAGGTGAGGAACTGTCCTTCTTGCAGGCTGGCCGTCTCTGAACCCCCGGCATTGTGGACTCTGGGACCCAGAAGCCCAATGGAGTTTCAACCAAGTCCATTCTCAAAAGATTCACGAAACCACCAAACCAGCCACGTGAGCACCGAGTCTTCCTCTTTACTTGCTCTCATCTAGCTCCCACGGCCATTCTCTGGGCGGAGCTCAAAAGCTGGCAGGTATAGCCGAGCTGGAATCTGAGGGGGGTCCGGTGGGCTGCAAGGACGATGTTCTTTCTTCCGTGCCACATCTGCTCTCGCTTCTGAAGAAGCCCAGCATGTTCCCAAACAAGCATCCCAGTCAAAGCGTCGCATTCCCGCTACAGAGAAGAAAGTAGGCAAGGTAAGAGGAGGAGAGAGAGAAAGGGGGTCTGCTCACTCAGGCCCTTTCCTGTCTCTCATCACTTCAAGGGCCTCAAGTGCTACATCTATACCCAACATCTCTCCTCTCTGCCCTTCAGAACACTCGGGGCTTTCTGGATGGCATTGGACAATTCAGGTGTGCTTCTCGGGTAAAAAAAAAATCTTCCTTCGATTTGGTCCTTCTTTTGAGTATCTTCACATTTTTCTCTCGCAGCAATACCTTTCTTGCTGTCCTCCATGGCTCCGGACGGGAACCACAGCACCTGTCCCTCAGACTGCTCCCGGCACCTGGCTGCGGTGAAATGGCAGGGTCAGTTCCCACCCGTAGCGGCCCTGTGCTCAACAGAACGGAACACAGCCTCGTTCTGCAGCATCCTCACAATTGCTCGTATGCTTGAGCATCGTGGCAGCCATGGCGCCAATCCATCTTTCGGAATGCCTTCCACGTTCTCACTGCCCCTCGACCTTATCCAGCGTGCTGTCCTTTTACAGGGACTGGTCTCTCAAAGTCCTGTCATCCTAACTCTCGGGAGCCAGACTTCTTCTAAGGCAGATGCGTTAGTCCTTTGGGCCGCCATGGTACTTTCAATATTCTTTTCCAGCACCATTCTTGACGGGCATCGACTTTTTGTCGGTCTTCCTCATTCAATGTCCAACTTCCACATGCATATCAGGTCATGGAAAATACCATGGCTGAGGTCAGGCACGCCTTAGGGCTCACAGTAACATCCTTGTTCTTCAACACTTTAAAGAGGTCAGGTACAGCAGATCGACCCAGTCATCTGCTCTCCTGACGACTGCTTCCATGAGCATGGATTGTGGATCCAAGCAAGGTGAAATTCTTGACAACGTCAATCTTTGCTGCTTGTCTTGATGTTACTCGATTGGTCCAGCTGGGAGCATTTGGTCTTCTTTACATTGAGTTGTAAACCATACTGAAGGCTGGAAGCCTTGATCTTCATCAGCAAGTACTTCAACTCCTCCTCACTTTCAGCCAGCAAGATTGGGTCATCTGCATATCGTAGGTTGTTCATGGCCTTCTTCCGATCTTGATGCAGCATTCTTCTTCGTACAATCCAGACTGCCTGGATCTCTTCTCTCTGCACCCCGCTCCCCACCACTGACCTACACCATGCAAGCCCTCCGCTTCCTAGAGATAAGATGCTACCATGGAACCCACGCTCCCAGTTGCCAAGAAGAGAAGCAGAGCCAGCCCACCGATCCATGGCCTCTCCTTGGTGAGTGTTCCATGGAGTGAAGACCTTCATTCCATAGAGGAGTGACCAAAGGTGGCTGGTCTGTCTTCCTAATGGCCCCCAGGCTCCTCCATGGTCTCCAAGTCACCCCTTCAGCATGTTCCCGGTGAAATACAGCTCCCTGATCTGTCCAGGACAGCACCTCCTCCGCTAATGGCAAGTAGTAGAAAAGAGTCGAGATTTTGAGTTCACATCTTGGCACTTTACTCCTTCACCATGCCATGAGTCAGTCCCCAAATGCCCACAGGAACTAGTGATCTATCCTAACCCTTCCCTTCCCCTCCAGCATCATTAGGAAGATACAGAGTTGGCTCTGACTCATGACTGCATTATCTGCAACCTAAGGAAACATTACACAATGCCGCACTATCTTCGTGGTCGCTGGTATGCTGCAGTCTACAGTACAGCGACCATATCGATCCATCTCATTGAGGCTCTCCTTGTTTTTATAGGCCATCTCATTTTTTGAGAAAGGGTATCTTGGTTGGTGAAGTAAACTCACTGCCATTGAGTTCATGCTGACTCATAGCTAACCTACAGGACAGGGTACAACAGCGCCTGTGAGTTTCTGAGACTGTAACTGGTAACAGAAGTAGAAAGCCCTGCCTTTCTCCTAAGGAGGAGCTGGTGGTTTTGAACTGCTGACCTTGAAGATGGTAACCCAACGAGGAACCATCATGCCACCAGGGCTCCTTGTTGGGCCAAGTAGAAGGTCATAAATCAGAGTTTTGAACTGGTACAACCAGTTCGATCGTGACCATCACAGCACACTCAGAGCAGAAATAAAATTGTCATAGGTAGGTCTGTTGGAACAATAATTGGAATAGGGAAAATTATGAGTTGCAGCCCTAGATTGGGAAATTTAGAAATGGCTTCATAAGCCCTTTATGATGCAGGAGGATGGATTGTTTCCAGGACCATGGAGAGCAACACACATTCAAAGAGGTGGTGTTGACTGCCAACTTTGAACTAGGCACCATGGTTTCCAATTATGTCCAAAAAAGAGACTGGGTTGCTAGGTTATCTTTGTTATCTAAGGGAGTGATTAAGTTTCTAGCAGGGCATCAACGCTAATTTTTTTCCCATTCTAGTTACCATTCCAATACACCCACCTTCTGCAAATTTGAGTGTGTTCCAATTTCACTTCATTGGCCATGACTGAACAGGGAAGAGCTGGCTTAACTCCATGGACTAAATGCGGCAGGCTTCATAAAGACCTTCTGTCCCTCCTGCTCCACACCCCTGCCCTCACTGCCCTGACCTTCAAGGTGAGCAATGCTGAGGCACAGTCTGAGGCAGGAGCCCCCTGATTAGCACCATCCACAGTTGGGTCAGTCACCTCCTTGCTCCCTGGCCATCTCCTAGCGACCTCATCTGCATATGGTCGTGGTGGGAGACAGATTACAAAACGGCCTTTGGGTGCATCTTTTGCTACATCCCTGCCCTTTGCAAACGATTCTGCGGTTACCCCCAAGAGGAGACACCTATCAAGAGAGAGGCTCTTTCTACAAGCCCTGAAGGCTGGGTTGGCCTGGTAGCTTGCTTTGGGCCAGCTCTGAGCCTGGAGTGTAAGTGACCGCCAGCACTTGCACTTGAGTGGGTTCTTCTGGAACTCTTACTGCTGCCATCCGCATATGCAGGCAGGTAAGGCCAATGTCAGCAGACCGGCCAGATGAAGGTGGGCGAGTGTTTTACTGCTGAAAACCAGCCAATGACAGGGCAAAAAATCATATCATTGTGTGCTCACCTCTCTGACACGATCGCTGAAGACAAATGGGTGCACAAGCAAATGTGGTGGACAAAGCTGATGCTGCCCGGCTATCAAAAGATATAACGGCTGGAGTCTTAAAGGCTTGAAGGTAAACAGTGGCCATCTGGCTCAGAAGCAACAAAGCCCACATGGAAGAAGCACACCAGCCTGTGTGATCATGAGGTGTCGAAGGGAGCAGGTATCAGGTATCATCGAACAAAAAAATCATATCATTATGAATGAGGCGGGGAGAGCAGAGTAGAGAATCAAAGCCCATTTGTAGGCCACTGGAGATCCTATTACATAAGGGTCTCAGGGAGGAGGTGAGCCAGTCAGGGTGCAGTGTAGCAACAATGAAACATACAACTTTCCTCTAGTTCCTAAACGCTTCCTCCCTTACCACTATCATGATACCAATTCTACCTTAAAAATCTAGCTAGACCAGAGGATGCACACTGGTACAGATAGGAACTGAAAACACAGGGAATCCAGGGCGGATGATCCCTTCAGGACCAGTGGTGAGAGTGGTGATACCTGGAGGGTGGAGGGAGGGTGGATTGAAAAGGGGGAACCTATTACAAGGATGTACATATAACCTTCTCCCTGGGGGACAGACAACAGAAAAGTGGGTGAGGGGAGATGTCAGACAGTGCAAGATATGACAAAGTAATAATGTTTAAATTATCAAGGGTTCATGAAGGAGAGGGGATTGGGGAGGGAGCGGGGAAAATGAGGAGCTGATGCCAGGGGCTTAAGTGGAGAGCAAATGTTTTTTGAATGATGAGGACAATGATTATACAGATGTGCTTTACACAATTGATGTATGTATGGATTGTGATAAGAGTTGTATGAGTCCCTAATAAAATGATTTAAAATATAATAATAATAATAAAACAGCCACTGAAAATCCTATGGAGCGAGTTGGTACTGTCTCCAATCGCTCCCAAGGACAGCACAGTACTGGGCGGCATCCTGTTTGGTTGTGCATGCGGTCCTTGTGTGTCGTGGCTAACTCCACAGCAGCTGACCACAGAAGCAGGAGCGACCCGAGCCCAGCACCGTGTCACCCTGAGTCCCAACCTGCCCCAGCTGCACATGCAGTTGGCCCAGACCAGCAGGCATGCCTGCTGTAAGTCTCGTCAGTAATCACACTTGGGTCTTGCCTGAAGCCACCTGGCTGGGGTGGTTTGTTGCACTGCAATGGCTGACCAATGCCAAAGCCTCCTCTTCGCCAAGCAGTTTGGCCACCTGGGCAGAGGAGACAGACGAATAAGGCCTCCTTGCCTGAGCCCGTTTCTACCAGTGCTAAAGGGAAAACAGCCCGTGGGAAGGTTGCTGCCACAGGGGGGGCTGCACTTCTCAGAGGGCATCCACCGCTCAGAGCAGGCTCCGGGCCTCGTACAGTTTCCAGAGGCCCCTTCCACTTCCTAATTGGGGAGTGACCCACCACCTTGGGGCAGTTCCTGGGATGGGTGTCCTAAAGTCTTGGAGAACAAAAAAGGTGTTTGTGTGTTTTGGGGGGGAGGGAGGTGTTCAACATTTCAGCAGCTGCAAACTATTTCCCAACTCTTCCTCATGACGTCACCGGCCCAGCCAAAGGTGCAACCTACTAATAAGCCCTGGAATATCCCACAGGGGAGAGCCATCATGTGGTTCTGCTATTTAAAACCCCCCAAGGAAGGATAGGCACCCCAGTTTCAAGTTCATGACCCCTCGCTTTGAGCCCAGGATGGAGGTGGAGGGGCTTCCAAATAGCCTGAGTGCACCCTGAGCACCCCCGAGTGCTGAGACTGGTGGCACCTCTCAAGCTGTCACTGGAAACAGCAGCGCCAGGCAATCCGAAAGTACATGTCAGAAAGCCCAACAAAATCCAGGCGCTTTCCCCAGGAACGATGTTTTGATGCTCTTTTGAAATACCAAAAATCAAACACTAAATTCTTTCAAAACAATGCTCCGCATTGCGCCCCTACTATGTCGGCGCACTAGGAATATAGTGTATCCCCCCACTGGGTCACAGGGTCCACGGCCCTGGCTTGAGGAGAGTATCGATGGGGGAGCAGAGGTCAGGGCTTCTGGGTCCCTTCACTTCATCTATTCATTTGTCAAGCACCATGTGCAGGCCCCAGAAAAAGGCATTTAGCAATGATGGACATGCCAGGGTCCCTGCCTTCCAGAGCAAAGGGGGAGAGGGATGCAGAGAGGGCCACAGTACTCACCGTACATGCTGGACTGGCGTTGATGCAGGGCAAGGAGCGCCGGTAGGAGGATGCCGGCTTATGCAAGGGAGGTACCAGCAGCTTGTCGCATGAAGAAGGAAGCCGAGCCGGACTAGGCAAGGGCCTAGCCAGTGCCCAGAGAGGAGCTCACCACGGGTTGCTTATTATCACTGGGCTTTTGAAGAGTGTGCAGCAATGTGGGGACAGACAAGTAAGGGGACGGAGACATATTATGTCTGGGTCACAGGTCCAGACAGCAGAGATCGCCACGTCCATTCCTCTCCTGTCGCAGCCCGGCCCCTGCCAGGTCTGAATGCTTCCAATATCACCGGAGCCTGCTAGAGGAAACGCTAGAAAACACCCTGTTCTCATTATCTCATTTCTAAGAACTTACAAGAGAAAAAAATAATTTCTTAGACTCACGGCACTTTTGAGAAAGAGCTAAGGCTCTGAAATCCGTAAACAGTGGGATATAATTAAATGCAAATGTGGGGCCATATTTAAAAATTAATCTTCTATAATTAATTAGTAATTTAAAATATTCTGGTAAATGATACTTAAATGGCACAGAATTATCCTAGCTCTGACTGATAAAGTCATCTGCTAGGATGTACAGTGTTGTCGTGAGAAATATTTGCATATATCATGTGGTACAACAGAGCAGTGTGGGCACTTAATTCACCTTTGCTATCAATGTATTAAAAAGCACAGTCTTCGTATTAAATTTCTGAAAGGCTCACTCGCTGCAGCAAACCTGGAGAAGAAATTAATTCAAGGCGGGCTTTCACCCAGGCTGGGCTTCTAGTAAGGACCAAATTGGCCTCCAGCCATGTGTCTAGCCTGAGAAGCCAATCTGAAGAGCAATATTGGGAGTAGCTCCTCCACCGTCACCCGCCCCTCCCAGCTAGTCACCCAGTCCGAGCCTGCACGAGCAAGGCTGCTCTCCTCTGCTTTTCACTGTCGAAAGAGCTGGCTGGTGTGGGTCCCTATGCAGAAGTCACTGCCATGTGCTGCTACCCGCAGTTGGTTACCGCCATTTCTTTCTCACATCACGACATCTCACAATGACATCCTGGCACTTCGCTGCTGCCAAAAGCTCCCTGCCATCGAGTCTATGTCAACTTGCAGCGACCCTGCAGGACAGGGTAGAATGCTCCCGTGAGCTTCGGAGATTGCAACTCTTCACGGGAGCAGAAAGCTGGTCTTTCTGTCACAGAGCCATGGGTGGCTTCGAACTGTTGAGTGGAGGACTGCAGCCCAATGCGTGACCACTAGGGGACCAGGGGTCTTTCTCTGATGGCCGCAGGTCCACCCTTATGGTATGTGTGTGTGTGTGTGTGGACGTGTGTGTAAATGTGTGACTGTGACATTCTCAGGGTCTGGTTGCACTGGTGCGTGTGACTGGTCATGACATCATCATGTGTGCGTGCGTGCAGAGGCACACGTGCTCAGATGCCCAGCCCCCAATGTCTGTCTGCATTACTACTTATCCTTGGGCCCCTCACTAACAAACTCTGTTCCCCCGACCTTGTAGCACAGCTGAGTCTGGGAGCACCCCATCTGAAAGAAGAATCAGCCCCCTGTCACTATCAGCCCCCACTCACTATCCAATCCAAATCAAAGGTGTCATTCTGAAATTAAGAACAAAACCAAACTTTCCCAGGAGGAAAGCTTTGGAAGGCAAAGCCTCCTGGCTGATATCCTGAGCCAATTCTAGTCCTCCCAGTTGGAACGAGTTGGAAGTCAAAGCGTCCTGGCTAATATGCTGACCTGGGACGTTGTTGGCCAGCCGAAAGGTAACAGGCGCACACCAAGAAGCATAGATTCTGACCCATTCTTTTGCAAATAACCAACAACAACTTGCCTCACTCTTATTTCTCCACCACTCTGTGAGTCAGACCATGTGCTGCTCCCGAAGAGAAAAGAGTGAGCACCACACAGCGCCTGTCCTTGTGAGGTCCCCAGACTATAAGGAGGGACAGACGTGGCCACCGTCTCCAGGGCATGCAGAGATGGGTGGGATGGTGCCCAACCCACAGCAGAGGCAAGCAGGAAGCCCGTGCCTGCTTCCTGAGCTACGAACAAGGGTCGCAAGCCCCTCTCCAGAAATAATAAATAATTTAAATTTCACAATGAAAACACTGTCATGGTCAAACAAAAAAAGCAGGAAGAAGTAAGGTGAAGAGACAAGAAATGAGGGGAGACAAGAAAGCATGCACACACAGAGCACAGATGGATAATCTAAATCCTGGGGTCTCAAAAAAAAAAAGGACCCAAGGCCACGCACCCCCACTCCCCACAGCTACATATGCACAGAGGAAGTACCCCATCTATGAGCACCCTGGGGCGCAACCTCTCTGCTGGCCACAGCTTTGGTATGCGGCACCGTCTGGGTGTGGCAGGTCAGGGGAGAGAGCAGGTATCAGTCCTGAGTGTTCTCGCTCAGGCTAGATATGGTTCCTGATCCACAGAACGTACGCAATCATTACTTGCTGGAGGGATGGATGGATGGATAGATGGAATCCCCTCCAGGAAGATGAGATGAATCCCAGCTGGTGAGATGAAGCCCAGGAACAAAAGCTATTGTAGACCGGATGCCTCCCCATCAAACCTGGCCAGGAGAAAAACAAGAGCAGGAAGGTGAACGTACCTTTCACAACCCTAGGAGACGTGCGGGCGGCTAACCTCGAAGCCCTGCAGGGGATCCTCAGAACAACCCCATTCTGAAGCTTGAATTCCGCGTCCAGGACCTTAGAGCCCTGTCTGCTGCCTTTCCAGTCCCAGTTCCAGCCATCCCTGACCTGCACACCTCACCAGTCCCTGAATATAAGAAATCCCTCCTAGTCCACAGAACGAGTTCAAGTTCATTCTTCTAGCCCCAGCTCCTGAGTTGCTTACACCAGGAGACATCCCCCAGACCCTCTCCTTGGCCAGGAGGCGGAGTCCACCCTCCGTGCTTTGCTAGGAACTTGCACACCCTTCCACTATCACAGGTGAGCGGGCTCTGCTCACACCGCCGTCTCCCCACCAATTTGGAAACCTCGCAAGATCAGGATTCAGCCATGACATGTTGGAGAAACCCAGGGTGGACATTAAATGCGGAATGGTGAAAGTCCAGCAGCCCACCGATGGGATCCTCTCTGTCACCGGCCCTGGAGCACAGCAGGAGCACTGTGACCCCTGGACGGAAGCCTTACATGAGCACAGCATCCAAAGTGGTTGTAGCCCTAGTCCCCGAGAAGAGACCATGCTGAGATGAAGAGAAAATGAGCAGAGCGCACCCCCAGTGAGGTGGAGACTTCAGAGCCGTCTCGCCATGCTCAGCAAGCGGCAATGCTGCTACAAGGAGGGCAGCCTGCATGACTGTGAGCACCGGGTGCTGCCACCCCTCACTCTACCCCTGACACCCAACTCCGCAAAAGAACCCTCACTGATAGGGGAACTGCTCAGATTATGATAAAAATTACCTTCAAGGAAATCAGACCCGGCCATTGATGGCCAGAGAGTCTAGATGGGGGGTAAGGGGGTGGCTATCACCTGAGGTTATGCAGCCCCAGGCAGGCCTGTGCCTGAACCTGCTGGCCCATGACTCCCACCAAGGCAGATTCCCCGTGCCCAGTATAGTACTGACACCAGAGAGTTCAATGGTGCCACCAGACTCCAGGCTGAGAGTCCCCACCTGTGGACACTGCGCAGAAGAGAAGTTCCCCCATGGAGTGCAATGATACTATGCTGGGTCACACGGATATGGGGCGTACCACACAGAACCGACAAGAACTTCACTGTTCTTGTATTTGGCTTCCAATGTAACACAATGAAGAGAACTTGAATGTATAAGTTCACCCGGAAGGATATACCAGCCTGTGAGATCCAAGGATTGTAAAATAATAAATCCAAGCTCAGAGGAAGGAATGGTACTAGACCTTAAATTCTGAGCAGACAGTTTGCAGAAGGCTGTGGATGACAGTGAAAGCCCAAATCCCTTTGCAGCGTTCCCATGGAGATTCAGCCTCCGCTGAATTCTTTCCCACCAATGACCGGAGACCTGAATCGCCTTGCCCTCAGACAGAGTAGATCAGAAAGTAAACACACGCAGGCTCACTTCTAACATCTTGCCATGTGTTTTCCCTTTTGAACCATGGTTTAATTTGCTCTGGTTTTATTATTTTCTGCTTTCTATTGGATTGAGATGTGTGTATGTGTGTGTGTGTGTGTGTGTGTGTATGTCTGTGGGTGTCTGTGTGTCTGTGTGTGTATGTTTAGTTGTTATTGGGTGGGGAGGGGGTTGTAAGATTTTCTTTATAGGAAATCCAGGAGAGATAAATTTATAGAGATAGCAACTGGAGTAATGGTTTCTTAGGGTTATGGCAGGTAGTTTGGGGGCCCTGGGAGGTAATGAAAAGATGCGTGACCACACACACCCTCCCCCTCCCGGGGGGTGGAGCAAACAACAGAAACCGTGGGGGAAGGGAGGCAGCAGTCGGTGTAAGATATGAAAATTATAATTTATCATTTATCAAGGGGTCATGAGGGCGGGGTGGGAAAAAAGAGGAGCTGATGGCAAGGGCTCAAGTAGAAAGTAAATGTCTAGAAAATAATGATGGCAACATATGTACACATCTAATTGATAGGAGTGATGGATGGGTTATTCTAAGAGCTGTAAGAGCCCCCAATAAAATGATCCTTTAATGATCACTTTTAAATGATCTTTTAATGAAGAGAGAAAGAAAGAAAGGAAGGAAAGGGGTCCAAAACTGAAGAGAATGTAGTAAAATCTGTGGTACTGGCAGCACACTTCTTTGTAATGCATTCCAACCACTGACTTGTTTGTCAACAACACTGTGCCCAAACAAACAAAGCAAAACGAATATGAGCAGAGTCCATCTTGCTCTCCCACACCCGTTCCTCTAGGCTCTCGGACAGGAGGAGGATAGCCGTGACAGCCGGGCATCCCCATCACCACTGGCCCTCCCGGCCACCGTGGGATGAGCAGAGCATGGCGTCATGGATATACTGTGGAGCCGCTGTGCTTCCCTGTAACCCTGCCCTGAGTTTCAAGAAACCGCAGACATGCCCCGGAGTGAGCTGCCACCGCCTGTCCCTGTCACAGCAAAGAACCAGTTGAATTCACTTGTTGCTGGAGCCCGGTGACAACCCCGGTGGTGAAAGAAGGCTCTTCCATAGAGAGGACACGAATGGTCTCTCTTAGGGATGTGCACCGCCAGGAAGCCACCCCATCATGCTCACCTGTGTTCCTCCCCTGCCATGCGCAGTAGTCACAGAGCGCCGCCCTTGTAGCCCAAGCAGCCTTAAGGCTTAGTGGCAGTTACATAAGCTCCTGTCAACCTTTCCACCGTGTCATAGCCAATGAGGCCTCTGTGCGGACATGGCTTTCTCCAGAGGATTCTGGGAACTCCCATCTTCCTCTCTGGAGGTGGGGCACCACTCTTGCTGCAAGACATTCCCGTTGACAAGCTACATGGAGCTACGCCGATGGAGCCAGAGCCCTGGGGCTGGAGGGGCTACCTGGAGACCCATGGCAACATTGAGATGCTTCCACCGCCACTGGGTCCACAGGACTTTCCACCTACCAGCCTGTGCTCTTCCTGAATTTGGCATCATTGCATGTGCTGTGTGAGTCTAAGGAGGCATTTATGGACTAGTATCGGACATGACTGGACTGGGCTGGGATGTTTTCTTAATGTACAGTTACTCTTTGATATAAAGGTCTCTCTTCCAGACATATGAGTCTCCTGGGATTGGTTTCTGTAGTGGACTCAGACAAACACAGGCTACAACAGAGCATTCAAGCTACAACTCTCCCATGAACTGCGTACAGCCTTCTTTCACCCATCCCAGTAACTGCAAAATACTGGGCTCCCTCCATCGTCACCCCAGTCACATGCAAGGAAGGGGCTCTGTAGGGGACCAAACAAGGACTCAAATCACGTTCGCCCTGCCTGCTATTTGCATGGCCTGGCCTGAAGCATAGCAATTAACTTCGGCTTTGGTTTCCTGAACTCCAAGTGTGAAGGTCAGAGAAAGCACATGAAAGGCCAGGACCCTAGCAATCCCCCAAAAGCGTGCTTCCTTCCCCGACCTGATGGCTGACCCAGAGCTCAAGCATCTCCCAGCAAGAATTGATGCTGAGAAACAACGGCAATTTCCAAACCCCCGCCCCATCCTTCCGCACGGCCTCTGCCACCACTCACAGAGTCTTGTCCCTCTTGGCCCTCAGAGGTGCCCTATCCAAAGGCACCCTCAGGTTTGTGGCACCTGGCACAAAGCAAAAGCTCTCCAAATGCCGCTTGAGCAAACAGGTAGGCAAGGGGCCAGAGCCTGCTCAAGTGGATCCAACACTGCAGGAGTTTGCATAGTTAATCACTTGGCAATAATATCTTTAGGCTGCCAGTCGGCGAGGTCTAAATCCTTACAAGGTCTAGAAAAGGCGACGGGGGCTGAATCCATACAGAAGGGAACGGCATGAGCCTGCCCAGGGAAAGGAGACCAGGGCACGCTTTCTGAGATGCTAGATGTCACCCTCTGTGGAGCTGTCAGCCCCTTCATCTCTATTCCACCGAGGAAGAAAGGAGGAGAGGGAAATTTCCCAAGGACAGACCCCTAGTTAGTGTGAGAACTGGCGCCTGACGCCAAAGCTAGTGAATTCCAAAGCCAATTTTCTTTCCACTGCCATGCTTAACAGCTGGACGGAGGGAAGGAGGGAAGAAAACTCCGAGAGGAGGCAACGCATTGGTGAGCGGAGAAGGGAGCAGGCTGGGGGTAGCCTTACCGCCCCCACCCCAACCCCAGCACTGGAGCAGGTGCAGGCCGGCGGGGGAGGGGTTAGGAGTGGAAAAGCTGCCCTGCGATCAGATGTCTGCAAAGGCTCTGCTGGGGACATTCTGGGACAGGCAGAGCACATCAGTGGCACTAATCCTGGGCTGCCCATTATTGGACGAAATCATGCCACACAGGGAAACCTGTTCGGGTGAAAATGCCAAGAGCCAATGGGACATCACAGCCCGCTGACCACCAGCGCCATCCAGGGCCTGATTAGTCAAGAGCTCCCCATCAAAGGCACCAAATTAGCCATTCCGAATTTCACATTCTCTGGCAGGGGACGCCATGCTGGCTCATGATGCGTGCGGTAGCATTTTGAGTCATAATTAATTACAAGGGAACACAAAATCAGCCAGCAGAATCCATCCCAGAGAATCAGGTCCATTCTGCCTTTTATCACTCCTGCTTTCCATCAGAGTCAACAAGGAGGCCAGAAGTAGGTGGGCGAGCTGTGTTCAGGCACTCTGTGAACCTTCAGCCCACCCCTGACCTCAGGTCCAGCACAGGCCCAGCCCACCTTTTACAGCCAACCCATGCCAGAAAGACCCCACCAACCCAGCACTGCCCCTCGCCGCCATGAGACCGCCACACTGTTGCCAAGCGGCCGCTTCATAGAGCATACGCATCTAACCGCCTGTTTCCAAATTGAGGAGGTATGTGCTCAGCGGGTGGGGGCTGCATTCACTAGAAGTCCCTACCCCTGGAGTATTTTTTTTATAACCTCACTGAAGAGCCCAGGTACCGAACGAAGAAGCAGCACACCCTCCATGCATCACTTGGCAATACATAGAATTAGCGGCAAACACGTTGAACAGGTACTAACGAATCCAAAGTCGTATCTGTCCACCTCTGCAGAGAGCTAGAAATGTACTTTCTCCCTACAGGCTTGCACCTGCCGGCAAGGAGAAGGGAATGAACAGCAGAGGGGACAACGAGGGTGCGGAATGTTGCTTCAAAAAGCCAAGCAGTGATGTATGAAAGGCCTCCCTCCAGCTGCAGCGACCTTCTGGGGCTGGGTGGGCCTTGACCACCAGCCCAGGACCAATCAGGAGCAGACGTTAGGTCCTCTTTTGAAGTCAAGTGTGACTCCCTATCCGGTCCAGGAAATTGCATGGCGGCACAGCCGAACCATCCCTGTGGAGAGCGCTGGTCTCCAGCCAAGCAGCACCAGCTGACCTACCTCATTGATGAACGCATGGGCCCCCAGGGGGCTGAGCAGCAGGATGGCGCGACGCAGCGTGTCCCGGTACCGGTTCAGCTCCTCCGTCTTCATAGTGGTGAAGAGGCTGGTGAACACGTGACTGATGTTCTTCTCCACCTTCTGTAGAGAGACATCAAGGCCCAGCCGTGAGGCCTGGTCCAGGAAGCTTTGGAGCCCGCGGATATCTGAGCAGGGAAAGAGGAGAAAGAAAAGACAGTCATTTATACTGGGGAGGGTCTCTCTCAGTCCAGTACCTTTGACTCATAAAGCTCACGGCCCTGCAGCCTCCCCAGGAGAGGGAGGACAGCCAGAACCGGGGCAGGAGCTGGGCACCAGGGCCGGCTCAGAGTTCAAGTTTGCCTCCATGATTCACTGATGTGGAAGAGAATGCTTCAGTCCCTGTACCTCTCAACAGCAACCAGTGCCAGGATGGGGGTCTCCCATAATGGGGAGCCCATTCTGCTGTCCGCAGTTCCCATGGCCAGAACGTGTTCCTCTTGCTGAGCTGTTTCTTCTCTGTCTCTCCACCAAATATGCCCATTCTTTTTTTTAAAATCATTTTATTGGGGGCTCATACAGCTCTAATCATAATCCATCCATCCATTGTGTCAAGCACATTTGTACATATGTTGCCATCATCATTCTCAAAACATTTGCTTTCTACTTGAGCCCTTGGTATCAGCTCCTCATTTCCTCACCCCCTACAAGCTCCCCCCTCCCCCATGAACCCTTCATAATTTAGAAATTATTATTATTTTGTCATATCTTATACCATCCAATGTCTCCCTTCACCCACTTCTCCACTGTCCGCCCCCCAGGGAGGAGGTTATATTTAGACCCTTTCTCCCTCGCCTTCCATCCACCCTCCCAGTATCGCCACTCTCATCATTGGTCCTGAGGGGTTCATCTGTCCTAGATTCCCTGTACTTCCAGTTCCTATCTGTACCAGTGTACATCCTCCAGTCCAGCCAGACTTGTAAGGTAGAATTGGGATCATGATAGTGGGGGGAAAGAAGCATTCAAGAACTAGAGAATAATTATATATTTCATCATTGCTACACTGCACCCTGCCTGGCTCATCTCCTCCCCACAACCCTTCTGTAAGGGGATGTCCAATTTGCCACAGATGGGCCCTGGGTCCCCACTCCGCACTCACCCGTATTCACAATGCTATAATTTTTTTTTTGGGGGGGGGTCTTTGATGCCCATTCTTTACAATCGATCCTCAGAGCCAGCTGAGCTGGTGGGCCCTGGCTTGGGCCCCATTCCTTGCAATTTCCTCCGTTTCCCTCTCAAGGGTAAGTTGAGGCTGCAGTCTGCCTTGGTCTAACCTGGCCCAGCCCCAGGGCACAGAGTGGCTGTATCCCTTGATGATGCTCGTTCCCTGTGCCCTTGCATCCCATTCCTGAAGCCGGGATCATGTCTTATCCAGAGATGTAGGTTCCCACCACAGTCATGGCACCCTGGCCTTCCTGGATAAAATGTTCCTCCCCTAGTCACTATGTGGGTGTCTCTCACTCCAGGACATGTGGCCCAGGCTTGGCCAACCAGAGCATCACCTCCTGAGTCACTCAGAGGCGAGCTGATGGCCCAGGTGGCCCAGGGGGACTCAGTCCTGGGACTCAGCTGGAACACCTGGCAGAGAGGTCTCTTCTTGCCCCTGTTGTTGCCAGGAGAATAGGAGGCAAGCCAAAGACTGGAGAGGAGTGTGGAAGCTGGGATGAATCCCCAGGAGATGTTGTGCAGGAGAGCCTGGAGCCTGACAGAGGGAGTATAAATCTTGTAAGGGGAGATTGTTTGAACCAGGGCCCAAATCTTTTCTCAGCAGCCCTGTCTAAGCCATCTGGCTTCCCCAAAGAAAGATCTGCCAAGAGAAGTTCGGAGGGTTCCGTACCATCCTGATGGGCTCACTGGAGCCTCTAGGCCAGTTCTGACTGCAGCCTGTTGCTCCCAGATTTTCAGCTCCACAAGTCAGTCAACAATCCTTCTTGCTTAAGCCAACTCAAGTTGAAATTTTGACCCTGCAGCCAGAAGTCTCAACCCATACAGTGCATTTTCAAAGCCTGGGTGGTTCCTTAGCAAGGCCCATCTCTATAGCCCGCCTCCCCAAGACAAGGCTCACCCTTCCTAATCTCCTGGAGCTGTGCTCCTGGACTGGAGACAAGCCTTCCAAGGGCAGTGCTGGGCTACCCAGTGCACAGCCTCCTACCGGCACACCCAGGTCCATCCAGTCACCGAGAATCCAGTCAAAAGGAACATTGTTCAGCCAGACTGGTGTCCCATCTAGTCTGTTTCCCCTAATTCTGCTCCTTACCTGTGACATGAATTGAATTGGGTCTCCCAGAAATTCAAGCCTATTGGAATCTGAATCCTTCAGAGGTCATCTCAATGGGGCCTTGGGTTTGTGTTGATGTGAACGAGGCCACATCAGGGAAGACGGGCCAATGCTGAGATGCTAAAGTGAGCACACTAGAGACAGCGCTAAGCACCGGTGAGGCAAGGGGCAGACCACCGAGGGACAAAGGGGCAGCCACATCATCCTCTAGAACCAACAGAGAAGGAACCGGCCCTGGGACTGTGCCTTGAAGACAGACCTCAACCTCCTGAACTGTGAGAAAATACACTTCCCGTCACTGAAGTCACCATCTCACGGTACTTGTTACAACAGCATCGACCTGGTGGCAGGGAGGAAGGGAGGGAGGGAGGGAGGGAGGGGTGACTGGACTAAAAGAGTATCCATTACACAAATGTTTTTAGTGCCCCGGGAGCTAGACACTGGTTGAGCCACAGCAGGGTCCCAGTTCCCATGGCTCCAGTCCGTCTAGTATTGGGCAGGGCACGGGCAGGGTGGGCGCAGAGAACGCTCTATGGCCCTTCTGGCAAAGGGCATGGCGGGTAAATGCAGACATAAGCTGTTCCCTGCCGTGGGCCCCACCGTCACTGTGGTGCAGTTACTTCAACACATCCCCTGGTGCCTCGGTTTGCTCATCTCTAAACTGGGGGTGGTGACCACTCCTGAGTGACTTCACAGCAGACAGTGAGGAGCTCTTCAATCGAGGGGATCTCGGTTTTTGTGGGTTCCACCTACTTGTCTCAGGCATCTGTGCTGAGGAGGTGCAGGGAGCCAACTCCTGATGTATCCAAGCAGAGGAAACCCCCAAAGCCCCTGGAGACAGCGTAAACGTGCGGTTGAAACTCAGACCTGGGCCCTGGGTGCTAGCCCAGCTAAGCTGAGAGCGCCACCCCTTCCGCAGAGACGTGGTCCTTCGAACACAGGCATGCGCCTGGACCCTGCCTGGAGAAGACCCCTCCGGAGCCTGGCAGTCCGCCGAGACCCAGATTCGGGATTGCCAAGCAGCGAGGTCATCTTTGTTGAGCCTCTGGACAGGGATGTGGTGACTGCCAAGTGAGAAAGGTGGCTCCACCCAGGGCCGTCCACCTGCCCCATCCTTAGGCTGCTGACACCTGCAGGTGCATGTGAGCCTGCTCAGAGCCCTGGAGACAGGCCATTCAAATTCTCTTAAGGGGAAAGTTCAAGGAATCTTCTGAAGCCTCCTGTCTGATCAAAAGCAGCAGGGGGACTATGCAGAGATGTCTGTGGAGCAGCCGGCTGTGGGCAGAGGGCACAATTGGACACCATGGCTGGCTGCCGGTCCTAGTTGTCAGTGCCACCCCCCCACCTGCCCTTGCAAGCTTGATGCCATAGCACCTCACACATACACACACCCCCACTGCACCCACCACCGTGCCTATAAGAGCAGCAAGTTCCATGCTGGCCTCGCCATCACGGGTCATGGGTCACCTGAGTCACAGATGCTCCCTCGTCACTCCTCCGGTGCAGTCCAGGAGCCAGGGGGCTCCCAGACCAGGCCATGCAGACTCAGCATCTCAGAACATTCTACCGTATGGTACATCCTGGGAAAACCACGTAACCAGCTTGGTGTAAAAGGTGTTTCCAAACGGGAGTTACCAGCTGCATTCAGGTCCCCAGGAGCTGCCACCTCCTGTGCACACTAGTGTCCTGTCCCTTTAACAAACTTTAGCCATCAGGGCAGTTGTCAATGGGAAACAAGTAGATGATGAATGCGTGTCCAGAGTTTTCCATTTTCTCACTTGGCCCCTGCCCTACTGTAAGAGCATCCTCAATTGCCCTGCATCACCTGAGAACATCCCCAATCCTTGCTTGGCCCCTGCCCTACCCTGAGAGCATCCTCAAATGGCCTGCATCACCCAAGAACATCCCCAATCCTTGCTTGGCCCCTGCCCTACCCTGAGAGCATCCTCAATTGGCCTGCATCACCCGAGAACATGCCCAATCCTTGCTTGGCCCCTAAACCTACCCTGAGAGCATCCTTAATTGACACCAGGATGAAGAGGCAACTTCTGCGGCTGCGGTCCAGTTGCACTCAGAGGCGCTCACGAGCTCAGAGCAAACAGCCAAGCTGACCTCCAAACCCCCAAAATAACAAATGACAGGGTCTCTAAGTCACTGAGCTTCGAGACAGCGGTTTCACAGTTATGCTAGACTAACCAGTTAGGGCGGCACCTAGACCTTCCTATGTTGCACCACTTGCTTCATGCCTGTGACTCTGACCCAATAGAGTAGTTAGGACCATGGCCTCTCTCTGAGTTGGCCATGGGTGGACAGAGATACTTTGAGGCCCACTGGCTCCCCCTCCCCTCCCCAGCACCTCCCAAGACAAGTGCATCCTTGGAGGGGCAGGGGAAGCCCTGTCTGCAGAGGCAGCGTACGTCTTTCTGCGTGTGATCATAAGCAGGTTCTACAGGAATCAATGGTGTGTGAACATGTCTGCGAGGCCAGAGGGCACCAGTGGGGGCACCTGGGACCTCACACATCCTACCAGGATGACCAGGCCCACCCCCAGTTTAAAGGAAGTCCCCTCTCAGTCCCTCACCTGCCACCTCTGCCTAAGCACCTGCAGGGCAGTTTCTGCGCCTCCAGAAGAGGAGGTGCACTGGCCAGAGGGCCACTGTCTCAGGTCCACAAGTTTCCCGGGACACATGCACGCAGAGAGTCTGCCCTCAGCCGTCCATTGCCGGCCCTGGCCAGGCAGCCCAAATGGGCCAAAGCCATCAGAAAGAGTTTCATCTCCTGTCAGTGGCTGGTTCCTCTCACACCTGGAATAACTGATCCAGGCTGAAGGCAAGTCTCCCTAGGGACCACAGCCGCTGGCTGCCACTGCCGGCTCCTATTTGGCTGAAAAGGTCAACTCTCAGCCTCTGTTCTCACTCGCACTTATTCAGCAGCACCAGAGGGGGAAGGGTGCAGGGGGAGGGGGGGGCGGGCAAGAGCGAGCCAGCCACCTTCATCGTCACCCCACCCCACGCCCTGAAGAATGGGGCCAAGGAACACAGCTTCGCTGGCAGAAATCCCTTTCTCCCTGCAAGAGACGGAGTTCACAGTGCCACCCCACACTGCCCTCCCCCTCCAAAAGAAGCCAGCTGTCAGCTACTCCTCCCCAGGGAGGGATGGCGCATTAAGAAAATACACGGGAACAGAGCACAAAGCACACACCCCAGGAGCCTCATGGGCCATGAAGCCTTCGACCTTGGCCCAATGAGTGCCCCCTATCCAGATTGCTAGCACAGCTTTCTTAACCGAGCCCACCTCCAGCCCAGCCCAGCCCAGCCCAGCCCAGCCCAGCGAAGGCAGAAGGTGAGGAGCGCCTGGCTCCCTGAAGCCTCAAGGGGCATGAGGCATGTGGAGAAGTGGTCATCACCAGCAGGAAAGGGTGGGGGGGTTCGAGGAGAGGACCCTTCCCCCCAGCAGAGGAGACAGCTCAGGAATCCAAGGGCCTTGGGTGAGTCCTGGCTGAGCCTGGGAGGAGGCCGTGCCTGCATAACACAGCCCTCCACGTTGGGTGGAAGTGGGGGCTGGCAACACTAAGTAGGAGAAGAAAGTGTTTTGAAAATGATTGTGGTAATAATCTTACCGAACTCTCCTTAATATGGCTAAGTGATTAAATGGTATATGTTTAGTATGTGGCCATAAAACTAATTTTTAAGGACACAAAAATAAATGCATAAAATCTTCATGAAGAGTCCAAGTTTATAAGCCCTCCCCTTAGAGCATCAATCAGTCAACGATGAAGGAGAAATGCCTTCCAGAGACGACTGTTCTTGTTGCTAGGCACCACTGATATTGGTTCCAACTCAGAGTGACCTGATATAGAAAATGCTGCCTAGCCCGGTGCCATCCTGCTGAATGTAAGTTCCTTGTGGAAATCACTATGTGCATGCCAATCCCTCTCCTGGAGGGGGCTCCTCCGGCTTCCTGACCCTCTGCTTTACCGAGCGGCAGGTCCTCCTCCAGGGTCGGGAGACCTGTCCACCGTAAGGAAGGCCCAGAGACAATGAGCTCACTCCAAATAAACACCATCGATCTTACCCTGGCCTCGAGAGACCTTCTAGCCCAAGTAAGTCTTGCTACTTTTCTTTGGGGTCAACTTCATCTCCCTCCACCACTACCCCCAGCACCACCGGAAATGAAACACCCAAAACTCCAGACACATGAGCTCTCTGGCCTCCCCTCCATGCGCTCTACCCCCATGCATGCATGCAACACACACACACCATATGCCACACACACACACTGTTAGGTAACTTAGCCTAGGGAATTGGGAAGTCCATTTACGCATGCCCAGGAGAGCCAGCATAGGACAAAGGTGGATTTTCCCGCCTGTGGCCCCAGATGGGCGTTGCACCTGGAGCAGCCCACCTGGGTCGGGTGATTGCAATTCAGCCAATGGGATCGACCTGGGGTCGTTCACCACACCTCCCCCGGGAACCCTTGAAAAGGCAAGGACCGGAAGGGAGAGGGCTCTTGGTCTCTTGGTCTTGGCTTGCTTGGGCGGTCTGGTGGTCTTCGTGGGAGGAGAGAAATCCTTGCGTGTCCCGGAGCAGTCTCTGCCAGGCCGCATGGTCAAAGGAATCCTATGGGTGCCGCGTAAAACCTGATGCTTCTTTGAACTCTCATTAAATTCACTTGGATCACGAGCCGGCTTCGGCGTGAAATTTTTCTCGCGTGGAGCCAAGGACCGAGGCTGAGATTTAGGCCGGAGAGAGAAACCTAACAACACCACAGGTTATCTAGAGACACACCCATAACACATAACATAGCATACAGACACCACACTACACACCCACCACACCATACAGACACCACACACCACACCTACCACACCATATAGATGCTATAATACATACACACCCCACATACTATACCATGTAGACACATCACACATGCACACCAATGCACACACCACATATTAGATGCCATAAAGACACAACACCACACACACACCACATACCGTAAAGACAACACACATGCTATGCACACCACAGACACATGCCTCACGCACATCACACCCACGCCCACAGCACACTTACAACGCACACCCTCTGCCTGGATGTACATTTTTCTCTAGGGAAAAATCCCACCCTGACATGGAGGCCACCCTAGCGCTTTCTCATGAGGGCCAGTGCCTCCCTCCCACTGATAACGAAAAGACAGGGGACGCAGGAACTCAGTCTCCCTCCTTTCCCAGAGCAGACCCAGGCCCGGGTGCCTAGCTCTGAGTCAGGGCAGCCAAGTCCAAGGGGGTGAAGGGAGACATCGATCAGTCTAAGACTGTAATTCCATATGGGATTAGAAAGCTCCATCGGAGCAGCTGGTGGTTTCAAACTGCTGACCTCGCAGTGAGAGCCCAACACGTAACCACTATGCCACCAGGGCTCCCTCCAACTGAGGCAACGAGCAACCAGACGGAAACTACAATCAGGCAGACGGTTTCCTGAGTCTGAGTTCACAGCTGTGACTATCGCATTGCTCCATGGGAAGGAATCGGATCGTCACTGGGTCTTTTAAGCGTTTACTTTCTGAAAGAGTAATTGAAAGGAAAGAACACATTCAAATTGCTTCCCCAGCTCTCTCCAGTTTCCGAGAAAGGCCCCGGCACAGAGACTACTCATAAGGAATATTTTACCATCTGTAATGTACATAGATATGCACGAAGCCTGCACGGCCCAGCCAGCGAAGCTCACCCTAGGAAATGTTTGGGTAATTGGCAAATTTTCTAAAGGTTGTGACACAACTTTAATTCTATAGACTTTTTGGCTTCTCCCCTCCCTACCTGGCCCCAAATAAATGCTTGGCATTTCTCCCCACAAAAGAGCATATTATTATTCAGGTTGGTCCTCAGGACCTCTGCCTTCCTTTATTGCCCATCCAACCACTACCACCCCCAACTCAACATGCCCCTAGGCATGGATTTGCCAAGCGAACTGGGTGTGATGGAGGCTGGGCTCCTGCAAGTGAGGGAACCTCCTGCGGGCCCCAGAGAGAGCTCAGGGCCTCCTTGTTTGGAGCACCTAGGCAAAACAGCAGTCTCCTCTCTGTCCCCATCCCTCTGAGCCCCTCCTCTCCACAGGGAGGCTATACAGCGGCTCCTCTTGCTCCCCTCCTGCCTGTCTTCTTCTGTGGGATTATAGACTTCCTCAGCTTTGTCTGCCCCAAAGACATGCCAAACATTAGAGGCAGTTTGCCAGCAATATGGTGGGAGGTCAGATGCTTAGAGACATCCTCCCTGAAGGCAGTCAATTGCCAGACAACTGTCTGGTCCCCCCACAGGTAGGCCTCCCTCCCTGCTGTTAAGCACAATGGGCTACTTCTCCCTAAAGGCTTGCAACCATTAGTCTGGTCCCTGTAGGTGGGGTTTACACCCTACTGATAATGGTTTCTATGGAGATCCAGGGAACAGGTTAAACAGGGCTCAGTGACATCCAGTTAGGCTGCCATCCTGAATCTAGGATCTGCCCATCTTGTCACATGTATACCCCCAATCCCCCTTTTTCCTATTGGGTGTATATCCCTGGATTGTCCCCCTCATTGCTGTATTACCTATAGTACAACCCCTTCCTGTGACATATGTCTGTACCTGTAAGTAGGGGGTTTGCAACGCCCCCAAAGGTATATAGCCCTGGGTTAGCAAGAAGGAGGCTCTTGGCCTCTTGATGGTTCCCCCTCTCCTCTCACATCCGTGATCCCCTGTTCCCTTTCCCCTTGTCCTCCTTCCCCTCCCTCTCTCTCCTCATGGACCACCAAGCCAGGCTGAGGTGAGCATGCTACCATGAAATGTGTCTGACTCCATTGTTTCAATCTCTTTTATCTCTCATGCTCTCTAGGACTTTATTATAATCTTTATATATATTAACCGTACAATTATGCCTATCAACCCCACAATTAGTTGTGGGGGCTGGTATTTCCCCCACATTCTTCCTTTCACCCTACCCCCATCACTCCATCTCCTTTTCATCCCTCCCCGCTCCACCTCTCTCTTTCCTCCTTATACAACTACTTTCTGACCACACTATGAGCCCAGTCCTCTGCTGGGCACAACAGCAGCATGGGAAAACTTCAGGGCTCTGCTCTGCTCATAGAGCTCGCCATCCATCCTGCTAGGAAGGTCGGCCCGGAAGCAGGGCACAAACCCTCTGCCTAATGGGGTTGTGAGCTGAGTGCTCACTCGGTGCCAACCACTCTGCAAGCCGCATCGGTTGCATGTAACCAAAATCCTGTGCATGTTGTGGAGAGGAACTGCACAGACGTCAGGAGGCATGCCGAGAGGGACGCCAGTAACCTTGAGCAGGGCTCAGGGGGGCCTCTGCAGTCGGACAGGAGCTCAACCTGCCCTGTTATGCATGAGCAAGACCACCAAGCATGCCTCCCTAGAGACCAGGTGAGCAGGCAGCCTCTCAAAGGGGTGCCCTGCATCCTAAGTAGCATCGCGGTCAGCTCTAAGTCTTGCTTACGTAAGGACCAGTCTGGGAGGAAGGCTCCTCTGTCTTCACCACTCTCCTGGCTGCCCAGGCAACTGGCGGCCTGGGTCTCAGGAAGCCTCTGAAGTCACCCCTCTCCCCAAAGTAGAGCCATCCTTATAGGTTCACCGCAAGCGAGAACTGACTCGCAGGAAGGAGCACATGACAATCAGGCCGATTGGCTTCCCTCGCCCAGACGGAGCGAGGCACAGCTCAACGCCGGGCCTCGCTAGCTGAGTGGCCTTGGGCAAACACCCTCTGTGAGCCCAATTCCTCACCAGCTCGACAGAGCTCGCTGCTCTCTCCCTGAGCACGCACACGGGGCTCCTTCAGGGAGGAGCTGGCATGGCAGCAGACCCAGTGCAAAATAGATGCTCCGTGGCTGTCAGCTCCCTCCCAGCCTTCCCATCGCACCCCGAGCAACGCCCCCAAAGGGCTCCTAAAGGAGCAAATTAGCTCTCTTGTTCTGGAGGCTCATCGGGGTGGGGGGAGCGCGTCATGACATGCAGACGACACAATGGAAGGCTACAGAGGCCGGCTCGCCCTTTTCCATCATAGAAATGCTCCAGTGACTGAATGTCCCTGAAATCTCTGAGCACGGGAACTACCTCTAGCCTGTCACGGGGGCCGATAAGACCCAGGAGCCTTCTTCTCTGAGCAGGTGGTGCAAATGACTAACACACTCAGCTGTGAGACAAAAGGTTGGACATTCAAGTCCATCCAGAGATGCCACTAAAGAGGCTCTGGAAAAATATATATATAAAACCCTCATGGTCCTGCAGTCCACGCCGATATAGAGCAATCCTCTAGGGTAGGGAAGAATTGCCCTGGTGAGTGTCTGAGCCTGTAACTTCATGAGAGTAGGAAGCTCCATCCTTCCCCTTGTGGTGGGTTCACACTGCTGACCTCATGGGTAGCAGCCCAATGCGTAACTATGACGCCACCAGGGCTCCCGGCTAAAGAGCCTACTTCCCCAAACTTAACCATTGAAAGCCCAATGGAGAACAGTTCTCACATTCTGCTCCAAACAGGTTTCCAAACCAGCCATGGAACCAGAGAAGAACAGATTCTGGAAAGAGAACATGGACCCCCTGGGGAATTCCTGTGGAGTTGAGTCCATTCCATGGATGCCTGCCCCCGGCCGGGGTGGCTTCTCAGGTACAGGGACCCAAAGCTCCTTCCCGGAGGCCGGCCAGGGAGGGCATCTGTTGATTAGAACATGTTCCACTTCCCACCAAGCGCTGTTCCTTGCCATTTAGAAACAAACACGAGGGGGGAAGCATTTCAAATAATCAGGCTGGAAGATGGAGATTAAAAACAATTTAAAATAAACGTCTACTCTGGCACTCTGGAAAAAACATACCACGCTGCATTAAGTGCTTTGAATTAAGTAAATTACACCAAGTAACTAATTTACATAATGATCAAAATTTGCATTTTACACATGTTGTGATGAAAATGGGTTTATAAAATAATTCTTCACCAACTTCTGTTCCAAATCGGGTTCCAGTATTTGGATAAAATTCAGTGTTTATGTGCTACTGTCGTCCACGTTTCAAGTCTCTGGCTCCTTCGATATATATTTTTTAATCTGGCAGTTCCCTTATTCCCACTGCAATAAATAGTCACTTTGATTTGCAATTCCCTGCTGTCAACTGAGTGAGATCATATTTTTACAGAATCCATAATATGCTAATGATTCTTAGAATTTTCACAAATAAAGTTTGATGGGCACACCACCTTTCACTGACAAGGTATCCGGTATTGAGTTCAGTTGATGCTTCTCCAGAATCCACAGGGACGGTTCTCAAAGTCCTCCTGTTTGGAGTACTGTCAGTTCAGGATGAGAAACCTGAGGAGCATTAACAGCAAGCCTGCCCTCTGGCCCCTCATCAAAGAAGCAAGACTCCAGCTGGACAAGCCCAGCGGGGAGTGCCCCTTACCCCCCCCATCCCCACTCCTATGTCCCCCTCCCTCTCCCCCCCACCCTCTTAGGTCAGGAGCCAGAATGCTTTGTTCCTCATCTGCAGGACACTCTATTGCCCCAGCATTTGTCTCCCTTTGGAGAGCTCGTGGGAAGCAATACTGTCCCCCTTACCCAGGAGAGAAAACTGACAGGCAGAGAAATGACATCCTCCGTCCAGAAACACAGCCAGCCAGCAGCATGGCCTATGTCTGTGTAGAATTTAAAGCACTCTGAGAATATGGTCCAGGGTTTCCTTCTAATGGAAGGAAGGCTCTGGGACAAATCTGGAGAAGCAGTTTCCAGATGTTTGCCCCAAACAGTCACATGTGAACTTCCAAGGAGCCCCAAAGTTGTGCGTGCCTTTTGTCAGTGCAGCAGCTAAGTGACCTCTGCCCCCTGGCTCTGTAGAAGTACTGCCACCTGGAATGAGGATAAGCAGGCCATGCTTGTAGCATACGTGTTTACTCATGGCAAGCATGGTGCAGGGATGAAGCCTAACTACCCTTAGAGACCGCACAGGGGGATGGCAGACACATAGGGAGACATCCCAGGGACCAACCGCTGCTGGAGAGGCGGGGCTAGGGGTAGGGTCCTCTCCTCTGCGGGTGCCAGGCATCTGGATGGGGTGGAGCTCATCGGGTAGAGGGTAGGCACCCCTCCGAGGTACATGGACGTGAAGGCAGCATGGCCAGAGCCTCCTCTTTGCTGCAGCGGTGAATGGGGTCCAGGGTGCTGTGCGAGTGAGGCTGGGGTTCAGAGGAAGGAAGGCCAAAGAGGGTCTGCAAGAGGCCAGACTGCGCGGACCCTCCCCGGGGTATAGGGCGTGACTTGGCAATTCTGGGAGAGCCAGAATGTGACCTGAAGGGCAAAAGCTAGCAGAGGCCAGAGAGTGTCCCAGAAGTGACCGATGGAGGTCGAACCTGAGGGAGGTGGGTGCTCTACGTGGAGAGTAGGGTCTTCATCAGGAAAGGAAGGGCAGAAAGGAGCAACGGGTGACGAATGCCGGGGTATACCTGTGGGGCCAGGGGATGGCAGATCAGTGACAAGGGGCAGGACGCGGATGGCGTACAGGTGGCGGTGATACTCAGCTCCAGGCCTGATCCTGGCTGTACCCAAACACCTCCCCCCTTTGCTCTGAACATATGTGCCCACATGTTCTCACGTGAGCTCCCAGGCACGCGTGTTTCTGCACACACACACACACACACTCACACTCTCTCACACTCACAGGACACACATATAGCCACATCCACTCAAACACCTCTACTCACACACCCACACATTCGCTCACACCCTCGCTCACACGTACCCATATGCACATTCGGTCACCCACTCATCCACCCGCCAGTACTCTCTAACACACCGAAGTGGACTGAAGCCAGTTGGGGCCACTTCAGGAGAATCTCTTGTCCTATGTTCAAAAACTCTGTGAGCCAACCATTATAAATAACATTATATGAGCTTCAAAGGCGAATAAAACAAAATTAATGAATCCTCCAAATTCATCACTTACTAATTTGTTAAAATTCACTTTTATCTATAGTCTTGAGGCTACCTCTGTCACTGTCTGTAGGGTTGAAATACTATATAATAGAGCGTGACAGGTCTCTCTCTTCCCACATCTCTCAAAACCAGCCATGGTAGGAGTATTTATACCCCCAAACCAAACAACAACCTCACTGCCTACATGTGACTCACTGGCTCACAGCGACCCTATCGGGAAGGGCAGACTGTCCTTGTGGGCTTCCAAGACTAACTGTTTATGGAGTAGAAAGCCAGATCTTTCTCCTGCAGAGCGGCTGGTGGATTTGAACTGCTGATCTTGTGGTTATCCACGCAATACAAAACCCACTATGCCTCCAGGGCTCAGCTTTGCACCCCAGAAATCAGCAAAGCCACAATGCAGGGTGCGTTGTTTTTATTTTTAATAGGTTCAGTGGCATATCATTAACATA
This sequence comes from Tenrec ecaudatus, assembly GCF_050624435.1. NCBI lineage: Eukaryota > Metazoa > Chordata > Mammalia > Afrosoricida > Tenrecidae > Tenrec > Tenrec ecaudatus. The sequence continues at coordinate 95,981,267 of NC_134539.1, forward strand.
CCATACTATTTACTAGTTCAGTCGTATGAAAGAAGAGTTGGGCAATCGTCGCCACAATCCATTTCAGAACATTTCTTCTTTTTCATACTCATTGTTAGCTCCCCATTTCCCCCACCTCACCTGGCATATCTCCAAGTAATGATTAATCCTGTTACTAGCTCTATAGATTTACCTATCCTGGATTTCACATACAGAAAGTTAAACAAAATGCACACTGGAAGCCAAGAAACAAGCAAACACCAACAAGAGTGGCAAAATGTAACAGGAAAATCTCAATTGAAGAGCAAGCAGAAAGCATTGAAAACTGAAACAACTTTAAAGTGGGTGAAAAGATGATCAAATGATACAGAGTTACACTCTGACCTAACTTCCTCCGCCACAATTGACTTTACAACCTTCTTGGTATGACAGCAAAGCCACTGACATCGCTCATCTATGGTCAGAGGGGATTCAACGGGGGCTTAATCCATGCAGGGACCCTGCAAATGGATTTGGGGCATCAGCGGTCATGCAGAGCCTTCTGCAAACTGGATGCTCACCATTGAGGCTCTGAGCCTGTTCCCTCCTTTGGATTTGAACAATGTAAGTGTCTGTGCACTTGCTCTTTGGGTTCCTTTTCTCAGTCAGTAGACACCATAGTCCAGAGTCGCACACATCGACGTCCCCACAGCAGTCACAGACATGGACATACACTAAAAACTGTTGGATGCCACACTCTTACCCCGTCAGATGGACACTCACACTGGCACCCCCAGTAGCATCCACACCCACTCAAAGTCAAAACATACACACTCGCAGGCACAATCAGTGTACAAACACAAGGTGACACACTTGCACATGCACCCTGTGATAGCTACAGAATTTCATGGCACCTTGAAGATATATAAAAGTGTAGGGGTGAAGTATAACCTGTCAGTCAGGTCACAGCCTGATGGTGACTCCATGTGGGCGTGGTCTTCTCATAAGGAGAGTCCTGGGAACCTCCCCTTCTCTTTCTGCTTCACCTTCCTGCTGGTGAGACACTCTGAGACCTGCCAGAGCCCTGGGGATATGCCAACAGCCACTGGATCCACAAGACTCTGCACCCACTGGTCTATGGTCTTCCTGCATTCGGCATCACTGCAGGTGGCTGCATGAGTCTGAGAGGGACTTCTGGACTAGTATCGAACGTATGGACTGGGATGGGATGTTTTCTTGATATACAATTACTCCTTGATATAAAGTTCTGTCTCACACATATATGAGTGTCCCTGAATTTGATTCTCTAGTCAACCCAGCCTAGCACCCACCCACATATAGGCATTTAATACACAGATAAGTCACGAGCACGCTGAAACATACACAATGCAGACATGCACACACTAGCACTGATACAGACACGCACACAATAAGCACACCCACTGACACTGAACACACACATATGCAACACACTCATACTCATTGCAGCAGCATACACTCACACACACACACACACGGCACACTCACTTGCACATGCACACACTCCCACACACACACCCACTCAGATCAGGCACATCTCGAACATCATCAGCGTACAGGTCTCCTCCCAGGGAGGAAGGAGGGCTGCTCTGTGGCGGAAATCACTGAGCACTCTGCTTTCCCTTGTCCCCTTACAGCCTCCCCTGACCATGGGGAGCTGGTCTCCTAGGAGAAGTCTGTGCTGCTGCCTCCCACACTGACCTCAAAAGCAGGAGTCAGTCCTAATTGGGCCAGTGGTCAGTAGGGGCTGTGGCACTGCGGGGGCCGTGTGACATGGCTAGACTCCCCAGAATGGGCAGCCAGGCCATTCTGCTAGCAAGCTCAGGTGCCCAAGGGCCTCTGTGAACCTACATGTCCCAGTTTTCAAAACACACCTGCTAAATCACTGAATTAAACTCACATCTATATTAATTAACCAGCCGCTCTGCCAGGCACCACAGGCCTAATGGGACGGCGAGGCCATCCATCACCAGTTGGTTACGTCCTGCCGTAACCTCTCAGGCCACATTACAAATGTGATGCTGGGTGGGGACCGGGGGAGGCAGAGTATTATCCTGAAATGTAATTTGAACTTTACTTCCAAAATACCATCCTCGAGGCTGATCCATCATACCCCCAATCCCCCCAGGACCCACCACAAGCAAAGGCTGAACACAAAAAGAGGGAGCATCCATCACCAACTGCCCGGGAGCCCTGGAAATGCCAGGGTCACTCTCAGACTCCAAGGAGAATACAGACAACTGCACAGAAAGGATGCTCCACGCTGGGGGCGGCTGGGGACTCAGCACTGGGCCCCTGGCTACTCGGGCCTTATGCCATCCCCCACTTCCTGTCCTTGTCTTCGGAGGTGCAGATATCCTCTTGGTTAAGAGTTCAAGACCAAGGGAAGCAGAGGAGCAAACTCCCAGGCGCAGAGCTCTGCTGCCTGTTGTCCCTACACACTCTGATATCTTCTCCTGGCAATCCATAAAGACAGCATTATTATTCCTAAGGTACTGATAGGAAAACTGAGGTCCAGAGAGACCCAGGAACTCAAGTGATTTGTGTTGGATCCAGGATTGCAACCCAGATGTGGCTGGTGCTACCCGACTCTGCTGCCTCTGGAGAAGCCAACACAAGGGTGCCCCAAGTGAGATCCAAAAGGACCACTCAGGTCACTGGGTCCTCCTGGTCTCCCATTCCAGAAACAGCGAATGCCTCTGAACACCACCATAGCACCAAGCGAGTCTTATGCCAGAGCCCGGTGCATATTTACTGCTGTCTTATGCCATCAAATCATTTCTGACTCACAGCACCCCAAAAGGCCCACGTAGAAGTATCGAATTCCTTAGGCGGCAATCTTTACAAGAGTAGATCGCCAGGTCTTGTTTCCTATGGAGCCACAGGATGGATTCAAACCACCGAAGCTGAGTGCTTAATCATCACCCTAGCAGGGTTCCTTTGGCACATGGTAGCTGCCGGGCAGATCCCCATGGGACAGAGATCTGAATGAACGCAAGGTGATTCTCCATCCAAAATAGATGCAAGAAGACCCAGCCGGACTGATGCAGAAACCAGGCTGGAACTGTGTCCTGCAAACTGGCGAAGAGGGACAGTCAGGCTGCCGGCCCGTCTGGCTGAGAGCACCTGCCTCTGACCCCAAGGGCAGCCATGTACAGGGAGCCCTGATGGTGTGCCAGATACTGTCTAAGCCCTGTGGATTCCTACCCTGTGCCTTCGTCCCACTAGCTCAAGGCAGGCAATCCTGCTGTCATTCTTCCGCTACACAATCCTGCTGTCATTCTTCCGCTACACAATCCTGCTGTCATTCTTCTGCTACACACGGCCACACTGAGATTCACGAAGATAGGTGGTAGGGCCAAGATTCAAGCCCATGTCATTCTGACGCCCCTCAGCCCCTCCTATACAGGGACACACCTGGGACCCTGAAATCCCACAGGACCTCCCAGGTAAAAGCAAAGATCCAAATGAGCGCACACTCTGCCAAGCGTCTGGTCTCCTCTGTCTAGCACCATGGTTCTATGGTTGACTGAAAGGTGAAAACCAGCCTACATTAGTCCTGAGTGCCCTAGCCTGATGCTGACTGCGAGGGGCCTGAGTGTCAAGCTTACTGGGCCAAGTCAGCACCCGCCTATCCCTTCCATGACCTCAGCACATGGCACCAGGCAGGCTCCTTCCGAGCCCGCAATCGCCTTTGTCGCCAGCTTATTCAGAACCACTAGAGGGGCCCGTGTGGGTTCTGGGCCAGAGTTGTCAGTGGAATCGTGATTTCCGGTTCCGAAGGAAATGAGCATCCTGAAAGCTGTTGATACGAATCCCTCCCTCCTGGAGGAGTGAGCACAGGACACCACTAGGAGGCGGAGACAAGCAGCTTCCTGGGGAAGAGATCCAACTGTCAGTGCTCAGGCTGGGTCCCAGAGGGCAGCTGGAGGTGATAGGGCCCTGATGGAAGTTCCTGCATCACTAACCCCCTACCCTTGCCACTGCCTCCAAGTGACAGCAGCGGGGGAGGAGGAGGGACACAGGTCTCGGGACTCCCTTCTGGAGATGATGGAAAGGGAGCCCCCGGGGGAGGAGAGGAGGAACCTCCAGACTAGCCTTGGCTGCGGCTCTGGGAGGCTCGGGGGAGGCAGGCTCTGCCGAGGAGGCCTTTGCTCCATCTGGACGGAGTGGGGCCTCAGGCAGACGGAGAGTGGGAGAGCGGCCAGGGAGCAAGGTTCAGTGGGGTTAGTCAGTCATGGGTGGGAGGGAGCCCCCCAGATATATGAGAACCTGATGCAGCTCTGATCTCAAGCTGCTCCTGGAAGGCAGGGCAGAGGGCAAACAGTGCCAAGCAGGTAGTCATGGGCGAAGCCCAAGGCTTCCCTCTATGTGTGAGGCCGAACGAATGGCTCAGACGTCAGAATGAACACATCAGAGGCAGAATCAGCAGGTGACCCAAAGAAGAAGAATCCTTGGAGAATTTAGTGAGTGTCCAGACCTCCACCCCCAGAATTCCCGACTCCCAGTCCATCTGACTCTGGACTCCAAAGAAGTAGTGGAAAAGCCTACCACCTAGCATGTCTTTGATTGGGGCCTGAGCTTGGACGTCTCAGAATACCTCTGTCCTTTAGGACACAGCTCAAGACCCACCCTGAAAGGACACCCAGATGTGAAAATGAGCCACGGGTGGGGAGTCACAGAGGCACGGATGGGGCGAAGTGTCCTCAGAGGGCCAGGCCTGAGGGCGACGGCACTGAGGACACAGAGCTGGAACTGAGGAGTCTGGCATCATATGGAAAGTAAAAGTCAAACGTAGGGGGACCTGCGCCCTGTCTCCCCGAGTCAGGCTGTGGCCCACGAGAGCACACCAGAGGGATGTTCCTGCACTATCCAGTACCGCTATCATGAGCCCCACGAGGCTAGAGAGCACATGAAACATGGCTGTCAGTTTGTCGGTGCTGTGGCTGAAAGATATACAGCCAGCTTCGGATGCTAACAGGAGCATTGGCCAAGGGCAGTTTTCAGCAGCACTTCCGGGATATAGGACCGACTAGGGAGAAGGACCTGGTGCTCCACTTCCAGAAATTAGTCCATGAAAACTCTATGGACCCAACAGAACATCGTCCCATAGGACGCTGACAGAGAAGCCCCCTGGGTGAGAAAGAACGCAAAACACACAGTGGGCACAACAGACCCGGGCCTGCCAACCATGGTAAAGATGGCGCAGGGCCGGGCCATGCCTTATTCTGTTGTACAGAGTTGTCATGAATCAGAATCAACTCCACTGTAATTACCGGCAATGTCCACATGAAACAGAGGCCACATGGTGAAGATGTAGGCGCCCCGGTGGCACCATCAGGTGAAGCATTGGACTGGCAATGACAAGGCTGGTGGTTCAAACCTACCCGCTGCTCTGTGGGAGAGAGTTGAAGCTATCTGCTCTCGTGGAGATGTACAGCCTGGGGAGCCTCCTCTAGGAGGTCACTAGGAGCTAGCCTTGTCTCCATAGCAATGGGTTTTGAAGATTTCATCCCAATGAAAGAGTATAAAATAGCTCATCGGTTTGACTTTGCTTCCCCATGGCCACGTGGGACTAAATGAATGCACTGGTCTACAGAAAATACATTATCAATGTCACCCATTCCATTAAAAAAAACAAAAATGTCATATGACTACTCTAAGATTTTAAACCACATATGGGGTGTTTTTCAATTAAATAGCACTGGGCTGGAGTCTTGTCTGCCCCACCTGCCCTGCCCTTGGCCTCCCTTGGCGTGCCTGCCAGTTGTGCTGAGTGGCAGGCTGACATTGGACTTCCACTGGCCAGGCTTCAGGACTGGGCTCTGCTTTTTTTAGCAGCCATCTGCCTCTGGGCAACTTTGCTTCACCTCTCTCTGTCTTTGTTTCTCATCTATCAAATGGAAATAAGAATAAGAATACCAAGTGCCTAGGAGTCTTGTGAGAGTTAAATTAATTAATCCAGGCCAAGTAAGTAGTTAGTACCATATGTAGGCATGGTAGGTGTTGATGTGGCTGGATCATCATCCTGCTTCGCTTCATCCTCTAAGCGTGCCAACACACGCTTGTTCTCTAGGCTATCAATCCCGAAGTCCCCAAGACTAGCCGGGAGTTCCATGCAGGGGACCAACATACACGCATGTGATGGACAGTCTTCCCAAAGCGCTGCCTGCAGACTCCGCTGACCGACAAGCACGCAGCCCGTGGTGTTCTTCCTCCCTACTGAGCACGCGCCTTGGACGCACCTTATTTGGTCTCAGCCTATTGGAAAATCAGAGCTTAGTCAAGACGACTTACCTTCGTGCCCTCCCCGGCCATCACACCTTACAGCTCCCCCGTACCACCCCTCGGACCACCATTCGCAGAGTACTTTCAGAACTACAACTCTGACTCTGCCAGCAGGGCAGCCACGCAGATGTGTAGTGCCTGGCACCAGGAGCAAGGGGGGAAAGGTGGGGCAGCAAAGGATTGAGGCAAGTGGTTAGGAAGCAGCAACCCTATTTCAACCCCGGCACCTCGCCACAGGTCTGCTCCCGACAAAGGGGAAACTGAGAGCAGTTTGTCATCAGCAGCCCAGTGGTCCAGGAGCAAGGGGGTACCCGCCAACACCGACAGCCTGCCACAAAAGGTGTGTCAGGAACCATCTCCATATCCTTTAGGCCTCGCACCAATCCCAGCTGGGAATACAATGGCCATTTTTACTGATCGGTTAACTGAGGTCCAGGGCGGTTCCAGAAGCTTGCCCAGGACCACACGGGATTCAGGGCTACCTAGGTGAAAAGCCACGCTTTCAGGATGGCGTGGCATCGCTGGACTAGGGGCGACGCATACCAAGAACAAAGCGTCCTTGATCCTAGAGGCTAGACGACTTCAGCCATGTCTCAGCCCTGCATGGGCAAGCCCCTAAATCCTCAAAGCGCGTGTCTAGCTGGCTCTCCGGGAAAGGTAATGAGGGCCTAACCCGGACCTCCCTCCTCTCCCCTGACACTGCCAGTGACGGCAGATGGTCTGCACCAGGCACAACCTCCAAAGAGCCCCAGTCACTGAAGATCCCTCACCACCCAAACCCCGGTGACACCTGGGGGGTGAGCCAGCCATGCCGTTCTGAGTCAGAGGCGGTCTGAGAAAACAGGGGCTGCCTCAAGGGACTGGGAGCAACCCCCAGGCAAAGTGTGGGATTCCCGGCACATTCGGGCTAGCTAGGAAACTTGGGATTTCTGAAGCTTCCTGAGTTAAGTGGCCTCAAAAGGGAACCAGTGAGCATGGCGAAGTGAGGTGACTTGAGGAGCTAAGCCATGAGAGGCAGGCAGACACACGAGTGAAGTGCTGACTACGGACCAGGGCAGGTAGTGGGCAGCTGGTACCCCACGACACAGAGGTTCAGAGAGGGTATCAGACTAGGAAATAAACTCAGGAGATGAGGCTGGGACCCTGCGTGAGTGGTCCTTCAGGGGGCTCCATGACCTTGTGTCTGCGTCAGTCAGAAAACCTGTTTTCCACAAAAAAAAAAAAAAATGCCCCCAAAGATGTCTCCATTGGTGGGATATTGGGTATAGGCTGCAGAGACCACTCTTAGCAGATCTGGCCATAGGAGAAGACTTGGTGGCAGCAGTCCCCATGCCCATTAAAGGCCTGGGTCACAGAGAGGCCTGGGGACGGGCGGCATTGGTAATAACATCTCTATCCACTTGGAAACAGAGAGGAAAATTAAACTCAAATTGCAGCCCGCTCTTTCCTGCAAAAACCAAATCGATAAAGAAGGCAGAAAAACAAGTGTGCTTTATTTTCTAAGAACTTCCCATTATCACACTCTGCCCACAGGAGGGAAACGTGGCTGCCACGCAGGGGCAGTTCCTGGTGGCTGGCAGAAGTTGGGTGTGTGCCACGGCAGCAAGACACAATACCAGCTGTGGACAAATCAAGGCCAGGCCTGGGGCTGTGGTCCGAGGGGCCTGAAATGTATTTTTTGCTCCCTACTTAATATGGGGAGGGCCCACGTCCTTTGGGGACTTTGGGTAAATGGTCTCCTGGTCTCACAAGAGAGGAAGGGAGAGAGGGGGCAAGGCTGCCGCTGGGAGGGGCCTGCCTCAAGAACAGAGGGACGCCAAGGACAAAACCATGGAGCCACCCCACTATTCCTGCTGAGGCCCGAGGTCCCTTACCACCCCTGGATCCAGGGGAAAGCAGCATGAGGGTTGTAAGGACACCTCCAAGCTTCCCTCTGTCCTTGGGCCAAGACAGCCTAGGGACAGCATGGCTTGGGTCTTCCCGGCTACCTGAGGTCAAGGACTCTTCTGAGAGCCTTGGAATATGAACCTGAGAACTGTCTTGGCAGGGAAGGGAAGAAGTAAGTCCCTGAGTGGCTCCTCCCCAGCTAACCACCTTCTCCTGAGGTCAGAGAACAATGCCCCCAGCCCCTGATGAACCCCTCCCTGCTCCAGGCTCTGAGAGCAAGGCGCAGCCAGGCTCCCAGGCTGAGGCTGTGAGCACAAGGCAGGGTTCGGCAGTCTCCCTGGTCTGACTCTTCCTCCCTAGTCTCAGGGTCTGCCAGCGGAAGCTTCTGTCCCAAGCATCACATTTCTGCTTCCTGGGTCTTGTCACTCATTGGCTTAGCATCTGACATGCCCACAGAGCATTTCCGGGCACGTGGAATTGTACGACTTTGGAGCGGGGACTTGGGGAGCAGCTGGGCCTTGTGCCCCAGCTCTGCTCTGCTGGGGACCCCGGCGACAAGTTAGCCTAGTGATAGTTTCCTCAGCCCCGTGAGGTAAGGGCAACTAAGAGCCTCAGGCCCCTCCCAAGGCGAACATGTCAGAGAGCAGCATCAGGACCACAGGGTACCCCATCTGTCCCCCCGGTCCATGAAACTACTTTCTGTCCCTCGCTCATCTGCCTCCTGCCCTGATTTCAGTCGGTTTTGGTCTCCCTCTGACCCAGTGCTCTAAGGTGGCACTTTGAACTCGCTCTCCATTTGGCTCCTCATCCCCAGGGTAGGGCCCAGGGATCATCTGGAGTATGACACGGGATCGGCTGCACCCCCCAGGGAGGAAAGATAGCCATCTGAGAAAAGACCTCACCACTTCTTCTTTTCCACCTCGTCTCAGCCTCTGGGTGCAGGGAAATGGCCCAAAGTACACACAGGGGGGTTGTGGCAGATGCCCAGGGAGCATCGTCTTGGAAGGGGAGGGGGAAAGCCAAGAGAAATCATGCCTTCTCCCTTCCTTGTGCCCACACTCAGCACCCCGCCACACCAGCAACACGGGCAAGTTCATCAGGATGAGAGGTTCCTATCCCTAAGTCAGACCCATTCTTCCCTTCCATTCGGAAGCCCGAGGTACAAAGCCCTACCTGCAAGGCCACCAGCGGTCCGCCCGGGTCTGTGTTGCCGTGGTGCTTAGCACGTTTCACTGGGGCTTCTGGACGAAGATGGACTAGGGAGAAAGGCCTGGCAATCTCCTTCCCTAAATCAGTCCAGTACAGTGCTCAAGGCCTTGACCCACAACCCACGGTGGGCCCAGGAAAGGTGCCAGGTCCAGCAGCCTTTAGTTCCACTGGGCATGGGATTGCCGCGCATCAAGAATCAGCTCCAAGGCGGCTAATAACACCCGGAGTTATACACGCTAAGAACCCAGGTCCACTTGTGGTCCACGAAGTTCCTTGGAAGCCCCGGCTCATAGCTGGGCCCTTACAGGAGCACACCCCTCCTGCTCAAACCTCCAATTTGCTGCTTCCTGTACCATCAAGCAGGGCACCTATCTGTACCACCTTCCTGTGCCTCATCCCCAGCATCTGGCCCTCCTCTCTTAGCTAACCTGAAGGCTAAGAGAGACCTAGCCCCTGGCGATGAGAGTGTCCACAGTCAGCAGGGTGGAGGGACCCCCATTTTCTGAGCCGGCACCAGTGTGCTCCACACTCCAGGACGTATTCAATCGGTCTCCTGATCTACACAGCCACCCACAGGGTGGAGAACCCCTCACAGACGAAGGAATTGGGGCTTGCGAGAGGCAAGTGACAGACCCAGGTCTCAGCCTGGCAGGGTAGGACACCCTCCCTGCACCAAGCCAGACTGACTTTAAGATCAGCACTGTCCTTGGTGCCATGGGTAGGTCATTCCTGGTTGTGGAAAGTTGGGCAGGTGGACAGGGGGCCCTTCTCACCCTCTCCAGAGCCCGAAGGAACACAAAACCCACTGGGAGTCTGTACCCCGACCCAAGGCCTAGCTCATGGAACCCAAGCTGCCGAATGCATAGCTCATGCCTCTCACCTGCCCACCACACACCAGCCTGGTACACGTGGAACCAAACTGAACAGAGAGCTTTTGAAAAGATGCTCCAAGACCCCTTTCACGCACCAGAAAACCATTTCTGAAGATTGGATTTGCAGAATTTGGGGTGGGCATTGGGTCTGAGCCACCACCCACCCTATCTAAAGAAAGCTGCTAAAAAAAACAACAAACAGATTGACAGGTTTGCATTCTAGTGATAGAACTCTTTTCTCCAGGGAGCTCAACTCTGTTTCCAAGCAATGGATCTAACACACTGGGTTTGCTGAGTAACCAGCCCCTCCCACAGCCTGCAACTCAGAGAGGAGGAAGAGGAAGAGGAGGAGGAGTCCTGGGGGTAGTGGGGACAGTGGGCCATCCCCCTAGTCCATCTTCAGATCAGAGAAGATAAAGACATGCCCCAGACCACAGGGCTGGCCAGTGTTGCTACCACAGCCACATTGGGCCCACATATCATACTGTGCCTCTCAGAACAGGAGAGGGGCTCCATCCTGAGGCCCCCAAGCCCCCAGGCTTGGCTCAGCCTCCACAGCAGAGGCAGGGCAGGTGATGGGTGCAAAGCAGTGCCCTGGCAGGCCACGCAGTTGGGGCAGGATAGGAGGACTGGTATGAGCTCAATGAATAAGCGCCCGCTTCAATTATTTTATCTAACAATGGCATTTGTACTGTAAAAGTCAGCACAAAAAAATCAATGAGTTTTAAAGGACAAAATCTGGGGGAGGCTCCAGCCCAGCGACCCGGAATCAGGAGGAGAGACGCTTAGAACCAGGAGTGGAGGGAGGGAGCCTCCCCTGGCTGCCCAGCCCTGTCCCTCGTTCTTCATCTGCACCCCGGAGCAGACAGAAAGCAAGCTTGATGCAGAGCCCCACCTAGAGCACCTTTGGGACTTCATTCGTCATTCTTCCACAAGACAAGTATGTGCTGAGTGAAAAAATATGCCGGACTCAGCCTAAGGATGGAGAGATTGCATGCCCCCCCACCCCCGCTCCACAGAGCACAACAGGGAGATAGATAGGTAATTCAACCAAGAATCCACAACTAACTTAAGCAAGGGCAAAGAACAGCTGGTAAGAAGGGTGGCGGTGGGGAAGAACATGGGGAGACACGATCAGAGGAACCAAGATGCGGGTCTGCTTTCCTCCAGGGCCAAGGGAAGCCATTCCCTTTCTTGGGGGTTTCAATGTGTCCCCCAAAAGCTATATGGAGACCCTAACCCCTGAGCCTGTGAATGCGACCCTTTTTAGGGTCTTTGCAAAGGTAATCCGTTAGATGAACGTGAGGGCCCACTGGAGTAGAGAGGGCAGTAACACCACCATAGCGGCTTTCTGAGAAGTCAGAGAAAAGACCATCTCTACATCCCTAGAAACATGTAGGTCTTCCGGATGCCAGGAGAGAACAGAATCTTCTCCAGAGACTTTGGGAGGAACACGACTCTGTCGGCACCCTGAATTCAGACATCTACCCACCAGAATTAGGACAGTTACATTTCTGTGTGGACCCATAGTCTTGAATGCTCCAGAAGAGGAGGCATCTAGGAGGTCAGGAGCCATGGGGAGACAACAAAGATCAGTGGGCAGAAGCCAGTGGGGTGTGGAGAGCAATCTCAGGGGCCCCACAAGGTGGGAGGTGCACCTGCTGGCCTCTGTGCCTTCCTGGAGGTGGACTATGCCCCCCAGCCAGGACAACAGGGCACCCTACTATGTCCAAAGAACCATCTGGGGTGCAGGACGTCCGCTCTCAGGGATAAAATACCCTCCCCTCCTTTACTTGAACCCCAGGGATGGGGGCCCCAGGGGGTGACAGGCTGTACAAGGGAGTGTGAGGGAGGTACAAAGGAAGAAGGGGAAGGGCTGCCCATCATCTGCAGGATCTCACAAGATGCCTCCAGCACCCTTGAATAGGGAAAGAGAGAACTCAGACTACGGACAAAAGGGCAGGGCCGTGGCGCTCTCTGAAGTCCCTGGATGGTGAACTGGTTAAGCTGCTAAGTGTGGGGATGGAGGTCGCAGTCCACCCCACAGACACCAAGGAAGGACTGCCTGGTGATCTACTCCGGAAAACTCGGCCCTTGAAACTCTGAGGGAACACAGTTCACACACACACACACACACACACACACACACACACGAGTGAGAGAGGACTCAGTGGTAGTGGTGGGAGGACCATTGTGTCTGCTGCTTCGTGGAGGTCCTGTGCTCAAAGTTCAGGGAGGAAGGCAGAAGACCAGGGGGAAGTGCTGAAGACAGACACTCAGAGAGCCCGGGACGCAGGAGCTCTGTTTATGAGTTCTTTTGAAGAGAGAGGTCTTCACCGTGATACGAAGCCTTCCTGGCTCTGGGTTAAGGTCATGGCTAGGGATGGGTTAGACGCTAGGATTGCAGTTAAGCTTATCCCTCAAACTCCCTTATCCTCAGGGGGCATCTGAGGAGGACGCACAGGTCAGCGTCTGGCCTTCAGTCAGGAGTCACAGCAGCAGCGACAGCCCGTGGGCGCGCAGGGCCTGGCACTGGAAAGGGAGTTTCAACTCCCAGTCATGGCCCCCGAAACGCCATGGGGAGCAGCAGTGCACCTCCTCCTGCAGCTGAGCACCGGCTCTGTGTGGAGGACCTCAGGGCAAGGGAGAGGCCCGCATGCTGAAGGTCACAAAGGAGAATATGATACATGAGCTCACGATGGAGTCAACGAGTCCCGCTTCGGCCTCCATCATTTGAATGTTGACATTCACATCAGCCCCTTTTCCCACTGCCATCATCTGAACGCCATTCACGGAGCCTTGGGGTTCGGCAGCATTCAGGGTGCTTGACGTGTTCCCTCTGAGTCCTCGTGAGAGCCCCGTGAGGGCCCGGATGGCTCTCTCCCTCTGCAGAGAGCACAGTGAGGTGGCAAAAGGGTAAGGAAGGAGCCACTGGGCAAGGCCAACAAGTAATGTCGTCCCTCTGGACAAGAATTCATCCTCCCGAGGTGGACAGGGTAGGTCTTAGGGGCCAGAGATGGCCCAGAATCTTCCCAGGGAGGCTAGACCCAGGCCATCCTGTGCAGAGAGAGGACTCAGTGTGACAGTGACAGGCAGGGGGTGACCCTGCAGTGCCCTCCAGCTCCGGCCTGAATGCGGGGGTTGACGGCTGACAGCTCTCACTGGGTCTCCATGGGGGGGTGGGGGGAGACCATGGGCCTATGGGGATAAGATATTGAGCTCACTGTAGTCCCGTCCACCTCACCACCTCTAAGTGGGTCAGCCCACCCTCAGCAGACAACGGAACCCCTGGCTTTCTGTCCCAGAAGCAGGGCTGCTTTCCTTCCCAGAAGCAGGGCTGAGTCGGCCTGTCTCCCAGCGGAACATCCGTCCTGAGCCTCTCGGCGGCTGTATGTGGTACCCTGACCCAGAGGGCTACGACCCCATGAGGGTGAGAGGTGGCACGGAAGGACAGGTGTGGTGAAGACTGAAGCCCTGGCTAGGCCTCCAAGGAATGGAGCACACAATCGAGGCCCAAGTGCTGAGGGTGGGGACGGATGCTGAAGCCGAGGGGATCGGTCAGGGCGCACTGCCTGCCAGGGGATGCCATCGGTATCCATCACAGACAAGAATGCCCACCGAAGCCGGCCCGCAGTCCACATGGGGAGGGCGGACCTGCACAAGAATCCTAGATCACCTCCTGCCTCAGGCTGTGTGAAGGCTGGGCAGGAAGGACATGGGTGTCTAGGTCTCCAGCAAAGCTTTCCCTTGGCCTTGATGGGCTGGGTGGTCTCCCACGGGGACTTCACCATGCAGGGCCTCAGTGTCCTCCTCTGAAAGGGGAGCATCTGCCTCACCATCCTGGTGTGAGGTGCTGAGATAAAAAGGTTTGTTGTGTCAACCTGGCCGATAAACACGTGGGATTAATTGAAGGAGGAGAGATAAAATGGCTCAGCGAGCCTGGCCCTTCTGGTTCTCTGGTCCCTTGTTCTCTGATGGTCAGACCAGTATCCGGCTGCCTCAGCTGGCGTGGTCACTTCCTTCGAGGAGAAGGAAGAGGAGAAGCCACATGGATTTACTGGGGATGCTGCCCCAGGTGCTGGAGCAGCCTCGGGGAGACCCCTGCCTGCGCTGAGATGCTTACACTGCAACCGGATTCTAAGACTTTCAACCCACTGGCCTGTGATCGTCCTGCACTCGGCATCACTCTGTGTGTGTGTGTGTGTGTGTGTGTGTGTGTGTGTGTGTTGTTGTTGTGAGTTTGAGGAGGACTTTGTAGATTGGTGTCAGACATATAGGCTTGGACTGGAATGGGCTGGGATGCGTTCTATAAAACTCTCTCTTATACATATATGAGTTCCTGTGCATTTGTTTCTCTAGTTTACCTAGACTGACACAGGGGCCAACGGGAGCAGGTAGAGGGCGCTGACGTGGGTGAGATCCATGTCCTCAGGAGGTTGTGCTCACGAGATGCATCTAAGCCTTGGGGCAAGGTCAAGGACAGGGCAGCTCATCTGTATACATAAGACAATCAGCAGCCCCCGCTGAGCCTGTTAGGATCCCTTCTGCAAGGAGTGGGGACCGACACTGAATCAGCTGTCTATCATCCCCTTGGAAGCCACCCTTTGTCACAAGTCCTCAGGCCTGAGGCTGCCTCAGAAAATGTAAGAGGTTTGCCGCTGAAAGATCCCAGCAGCCACCATCCAGCTCAGCCAGGGGCTTCGGAGTAACCCCTTCTTCCAGGTTCTCCTGTTCAGGGTACAGGGAAATGGAGGGGTGTAGGGAAGGTGGAAAGGGGGTTCACAAAAGGACTCCAGCAAGTGGCCCTCCGAAACCCTATCACCACTGACAGAGACTGTCAGGCAGCTGCCCTGGCCTTTCTGAAAAGCAATCTTCTCACAACACTCTATTTGGGACACCGCCAGGCAAGTCGAAGATTCCAGAAGGTCAGGTGGCAAAGGGAGCTCAGGCCTGGCTCACAGGATTGGCTCCTACATGAACACGCTTAGCACAATCTCCTCCCCCTGCATGTCCTCAGGGGATCAGTGGGACTCAGGCAGATGTGGTACTAATCCCTGCCCTTCCACACGCCATCTGTGAGGCCCTGAATGCGCCCCTCTGGGCCACCCCTGCCTCCCCTGCCAGTTGCCATGGAGTTGATTCGGATTCCCAGTGAACCCTGTGTCTCAGAGCATCGCTGGGATCCATGGGGTTTCCAATGGCTGCCCTTTCAGAAGTAGATCACCAGGCCTTTCTTCTGAGGCACCTTTGAGGTCATCTCAAACCTGCAACCTGGTAGCTAGCAGCCAAGGGCATCAACTGTTTATGCAACCCCCAAACTCCAAAACACAGTCCCTGTCAAGCCAAGCCCACGTGAGTCTGGGTAGCACTGTACCCCGCAGGGTTGCCAGGGGCTGTTTTCCAGAAGTAAACTGCCAGCCCTTTCTTCGGAGCTTCTTTTCAGTGGCCTTAAATCACCAGACTCGGGGTTAGCAGCCCAGTGCATGAGCCATCGCCCCTTCCTGATGTGGGTGTGACTTTGAGGACTATTCCAGATCAGGGACATAAAGGTCCCAGTGCAGCACCTCCCTCCAGAGGCGCCTCCAAGGATGACGCTCACCACTCCCTCCCTGGAAGAGGACACCCAACCAAGATGGGCCCTGGCCACTCCCTGCCGTGCCTGCTCCATCTCTAGGGGCCACAGGCCTTTGTTCCCCAGAGACAGAATGAGACAGTGACACAAGCCACAAGGGCCCTGGGGCTGAGATAAACCTCCTCATTGTCACTGTGCATACATGCTCCCCACGCCGGGGGACAATTGCTGACATGCTCGGTGGACAGAGAAGGGAGCATTCTGCATGGGGACGTGTCACAGCAGAGGTGAAGCGAGTTTGATCCAAGTTCTCGAAGCTGAATGGAGTCTTGGAAATGGGCTCCCCATTTATTCTGAGTCAAAAAGCTGCACGGTAGAAAATAGCGTGGTTCCTCACAAGTTTTCCCCGCACAAATGCAGAAAAATGTTTACCCTCGCCAATGAAGTCCTCCTGGGTTTTCTTCTACTTCCCAGCCATGTGTCTGCACTTCGAGGCAGCAGATCTCACATTTAGCCACATAGTAGGCTCACTGGGAAGCTTTGAGTAGTCTCAAACTCCAGCCCGGACCCTGAAACAATTACACCAGAGGGTGATGGTAATTCCATGGTAGAATTCTCACTTCTCACCCCGGAGACCGCGGTTCGATGCCTGGTCCACCCATGGCTACTGAGTCAATCCCAACTCACAGGGACCCTACAGGAGAGTCTAACTACTCCATAGGTTTCTGAGGCTGTAAATCTTCATGGTAACAGACAGCCTCCTCTTCCTTAACTTCAGCCTGGCCTGTGAAGCCAGAGGTTACATCAAAGGGACTCTGCTCACCCACCTCACATCCAAAGGAATGGTCAGTAGAGGGCCCTGGGGCCGCAGAAGGTTGCTCTGAGCCCAGGGAAATGGGCTGCCAGCCTGACCCTTGAACAGAATGGAAATCCCACACCCCAAGGTTTATCCTCACTCACTCCTGCAGGCCAGCTCTCCGTCTTTCCCACCGATTCCTAATTTCCCGTCAATTAGGAAGCTAATGAAGAAAGCGCGATAAATTGGGAGATGGTAAATCAATTAGATTAGCTATTAATTGGCCTTATATCTGTTCGTGAGGGTGAAAATCTAAAAGGTGAAGTTGTGCCCAAGACCCAGATGTTCTCATAATTTTCAGAAAAGGGAGTGGGTGGGAATGTGTGATGTGTGAAGAGAGAAGCGTCAGAGGAGAGAGGCAGGTAGGGGGAGGAGGATGGGGAGAAAGGTGGGGAGGAGGACGGACGAGGGGTGCTGTGCAGGAAATGCTACATAGATTGACCGACTGGCAAATGGTGAAGAGAAGAAATATCTAAGGCCATAAAAGCAGATAGCCAGATAGCTAGACAGATCATTAGGACTACTTAGAAGGCGATGGCTTTGCACTTTAGTCCAGTGTTTGGTAAATAATTCTACCGGCATGACTCACTTCTACTGTTACAATTGCATGCTACATAGTACGCATCTCAGCCGGTCAACAGGGAGACGCAGCCTCTCCCTGGTGAGTTCAGCATTCAACCTGTTGCTGGGGAGTGGGCGTTGACTTGTGTGACTCCAATTGTGCTCCATGGGGTGTCAGCAGCTGATTTTGTGGAGGCAGACCACCAGGCCTTTCTTCCAAGGCACTTCTGGGCAGACTCAAACCTTTCACCTTTCGGCAAACAGTTGAGTGTGTCTACTGTTGACACCAGCTTGGTATTTGCTGGACTCTGACACACAGAGGCTCACCATGACCCAAAATCAACTCCATGGCAACGAGCTGGTGGTTCTAGTAACCTAACCCCATCAATGAGAGAGCGAAACGGACAGAGAGGCCCATGCATAGCAATCATTCTCAAATATGCCACAGGAGCGGAGAGACCGGACAGCCTGGTTTCACTCTAAATGCTGAACACAAAACATTTACCACAACTTAACTTAGCTCAATCTCGGGACATCGATGTGGGTTTTTTAATCAATGAAGATATCATTTAAATACAAATTGAGAGAGAAATGTCATGCCATACTACTCTGCTATCTAGAGTGTACAGATGAGTGGTTTGTAACCTGCTCAGAGCTGCACGACCATCAGGTTAATCTAATTTTGAATATGCCCCTCATCCCTTAAATGAAGCCTCATGCCCACTAGCAGTCACTTTTTCTTCCACCCATCCCCATCCCCTAAACTGCTCTCCTCCCTGTCTCTATGGAATTGCCAGTTCTGGACATTTTATATAAACAGAAGCCTTTAGGCTGCGGCCTTCAATGCCCGGCTCCTTTCACTGAGTCTGATGGTTTCCAGGTTCATCTAGGTTGTTACAGCTATCACTTTTTGTGGCTGAATAGTATTCTACTGCAGGATTTTGCAGATAAAGGGCCCCTGTGCAAGGCAGAGGCTGGCAGTCTGAGTCCAGAGCACACACTCAAGTCTTTATAAGCCATGAAGCTCTGTCCTATTTAATCCCACCACATGAATCACTTTCTAGCAAGAAAGATGACTATATTATATGCATTTAATTTTTACAGAAGTACCCAGGGATAAAAGCAAGCTGTCCAGAAAACACAATGGATAGTTTCCTGTTCTCATTAATATTTGCTCATTTCTTACCCCTTCATGCTGCCATCTGCTCCTCTCCAGCTGCCAAGCGAGACCGGCACCGCACCGAGGACTGGACAAAAGTTTAAGCAAAAATAAAGCTCCCAATTAAAAAGACGCCCATTCCTTGCCTTGTCCGAGAAAACAATTGCTTCTATGTGATTCGATTTTACTTTTTGATGCCGAGAAGTTCAAACATTTAAAACCGTGAACTGCCATAGATCTGTCCCCAGTTCTAATGCTTCTCCCTCACCCACCCATATTATTTTGAAGAGAATCTCCACTCTCTCCCATGTAAGCATTTCAGTGTGTCTCTAAAAGAGAAAGGTTCTTTTAAAAACAATGATAATAAACACAATTAAGAAGTACGCCTAACATGATAAACAATAACTTTTAATGTCCAAACACTTTAAGTTTCTTAATGGTCTCATAAATGTTTTGATAATACGAGGACGGTACGCCCCACCCCCTTCCAAAGAAAATGCGGAAAAGCTCCACTGAGCAGTTTTCATCGTACACATTTCTCCCACGGGGCGAGCATCCAGCAACTCACCCTGAGCTAGTGTACCTAGTGACATCGCCTGGGAAGGTTCTCTCTGGTCACAGTGAATTTGTTCGTAAAAGCAGTTTTGCTTGAACCTCATTTGTTGTTGTTGTTGTTGTGTGTGTGCGCGCGCGTGTGTGTGTGCACGCGTGCGTGATAGTCAATTTAAGAGAGCAGTGTGAGGCTGTGAAATTTTGTTTCCTGCTCAGGAAAAGTGCCGCAGAAACTGTTGTGATGTTGAACACCCCTTACAAGGACAGCGCTGTGGGAAAAACTCGAGGGCCTGGGTGGTTTTCTCATTTCAAAAAGGGTGAAATGTTGATTGATAACAAACCTCGTCTGGACATCCATCAACTTCCCGAAAGGACAAAAATGTTGATTTGTAGTACATTTGGAGTCCGTTCCACCAGGTTAGACTGTTAATCAAGCTTTCTATTTAGAGGTTCTAAAAAGACTATATAACAGTGTGTGACTAAACAGCCTGATTTGTGGCAGACAGGGGATGGTTTTGCCACCACAACAGAGCACCTGTCCACTCAGCCATCTCGGTGCACCAGGTTTGGGCAAAACAAACAAACACCAGCATGCCTCTCTTGCCCCACACATCTTCCTCACCTGACCTCTCTCGGTGTGACGTTTTTTATTTCTGTGAATGAAGAGGGACATGAAAGGACAGTGATTTGAGGATGTAGAAGAGGTGAAGGGAAAAACGAGGGAGGTGCTGTCAGCCGTCCAAACAGATGAGTTTGTAAAATGTCTCCAAGAATGGAGTCGTAGATTTGACAAATGGATTAAGTGCCATGGAGAATACTCTGAAGGTGATAAGGTGGTTTTGTTACAAAGTTTAAATACATAGCTTTTGTGGGGAGAAGTCTAGTGGGATTTTTTTGGGTGGGGAGCTATTTTCAAATCAGAATTCTGATAAAATATATATCATATATATAACACATTATATATAACATATATATATATATCCAACTGTTCGCTGGAACTCTTAACGCACTTTTAATCTCTCCTCTCCTTCTGTCTCTGTTCTCCCTCACCGAGTACATGCATGTCCCAATGGACCTTGGATTGTAAAAATAAAAGTTACACAAAGACTAAGCTGTGACTATGCCTGTAAGAGTGTGTGGACGTGTACATATGGAAAGCGTGGACAGATGGTGTACGCATAGGCGTAGGTTTAGGTACGTTGTCGGTTGTCGCGGGGTCAGTTCTGCCCCGGGGTGGCCCCATGCGTAAGGACAGCAGGACTGGGCTTCAGGGCGAGGTCAAGGCTGCGACCGTTTAAAAGCAGGTCACCAAGCCCGTCTTCACATAACGTGCCGCACTTGGAGCGGCAGTCAGGCACTACGCCACTGGTGCCACTCACAGGCTCTGGGCATAAAGGTAAAAATTTGAGTAGGTTGAGGTCTAAGCCTTCATACACGTGTCAGTTGGTCACACTGTGGTGGCTCACGCACTGCGCTGGTACGGGAAGTAACGCTATCACGTTTCAAGTTGCAACAGGGTCCCCCATGATGAACAGATTTTGATAAAACTTCCAAAACAAGACAGACTAGGAAAAAAGGTCTGGTGATGTGATGTAGTTCTAAAAAAAAAAAAAAAAAAGCCAGTCAGTGAAAATCTATGGATCCTAATAGACTATGGTTTATTGTGACTTGGTGGCTTAGTGGCCTACACACAACATAATTGACTATGGCTGGAAGATGAGCGGAGAAACCAGAAAGCAGTCGAAATGCACCACATGTACATCCATGGACCCAAGTACGCCCACCTAGCTGCTCCCATCACGTAGAGTCTGACTCACACCCTCTACAGTATTTCTAAGGATGTGAATCTTTACAGGCACAGAGAGCCTCATCTTCGTCCAGAGTAACGACCGGTGGATTTGAACCACTGACCTAGTAGTTAGTAGCCCCCTGCCTACCTGACAGCACCACCAACGCTCCTTTCAAGAATATCATCATGAAAACAGGGCAGGAGTGAACAACCTTTCCTTCTGTTGTACATAGGCTCACCAAGAGTTGAAACGGACGCAACCATAAGGCACACGCCCACTGCCATTCAACTGATGCTGACTCATGGTGACCCTGTAGGACAGAGTAGAACTGTCCTTCTGTGTTTCCAAGACAACGACCCTTTCCAGGAGCAGGGAGCCTTACCTTCCCCCGATCCCACCCCCCACCCCCCGAAACCACTGGCGGGTTTCATAATCCACTCTACCACCAGGGCTCCAACTAACACAGAGGTTTAGTCAGGGATCGATTTATAGAATGGATGTTGACGAGAGATAGAAAGATAATGGCGTAGATATAAGTCTGGATGGGAGGAGATAAGATGTCCTCACATGTTGATCGGGTTGTTTTCTTTGTATTTCTCTCCCTCTTTACTTGCTTACTTCCCAATGGTCATTTTACCCTGGTTTCCTGCCCACATGCAAGCAGCACATTTTTAAAAAACGTAATTCCAAACAAAAAACTTGCCAACCTAATTGTGAGAAGATTTGGGTTCGGTGTTCCATTTTTCACTTCTGACATCTGGAGAGGTGAAATACGAGAGGGAAGGCAGACAGAATGTAACACTGTGAATTGGAGAAAGGAAGGCAGAGGCCCAGGCAAGAGCTCTTTATACGAGTGGACAGACTGGGAGCAGAGAAGAGACTCGAATCCACAAGGATGGAATTTCCCCCACCTTTTCCTACTCTGCAAAACAACCCCTCCAGCTGCCCTCTACATGCGAAAGGTGCCGGTGGCAGACCTAGGCTGAGAGGTGGGGAGCCAATCTATCAGGGAGCAGTGGGCACGCCCCTATCGCTGCCTTCAGCACTTGAGCATGCTCTAAAGGGGAAACGCCTCAAACACCATCTGTACAGCCTTAATCCCAACCACGGGGGATGCCGAGATGAGTGCTCGATGCAGATGGACAAGTCAACACTCCGGTACAGAAAGATGGCAGCAAGGAAGCAGGCCACTTTCTCCTCACCGCCCACACGCAGATGGGCACATGGAGTTAGCATACTCACTGCCAGGGAGGCCATTCTGATGCATATTGACCCTACAGGGCAAAGTAGACCTGCCTTTAGAGGCTTCTGGAAAGCCTCATCATCCTCCCTGGGTTCTGAACTGCTGTCCTGCGAACTGCAGTTAGCAGCCCAGCACAAGATCCATTCTGCTACCAGCGCTCTAGTGTACTTCGCTGAAACCCAGAGGCAGATACCGAGTCCTGGAGCCAGGGTGGGGCACGTACACAGCAGCAGCCACTCCTGGCCAAGGGCACTCACAAAACCCCTGTTCTTGGGCACTGAGAGGTTGCCCCCTCTCTCACAAAGGCCTCCTCTCCACCTCTTGTCCCTCCACACAAAGCAGAAGGACCACTTCCGTTCTCAGGAACGTTTCTGGACACTGCGCACGCTCCCTGCCCTGCTCCAAAACTCTCCACTTTGTCCACCAATGAACACATAGTATCTTTTGACATGTCTGCTCAGGACACCCTGCTGAGAACTAAAGGCCTAATAATGGTCAGCAATGGAAGGTTCTGGAAATTCAAGCGGATTGAGGTCACACAGACCTGGGTTCCTCCTGCAGTGGGGTCTGGGGTCACCCTAACTGTCTGTAACTTATTTCTCATCTGCAGATGAGAGGATACTTCCTACCTCACAGTCTGGCATCAGGATTAAGTAGGATAAATATCGAAGATTTCTGATACAGTGTTTTGGCACCAACTATGGGCTCAGCAAGTGTTTCCTGACAACAATGCCTCATCCAAACCACCCAGACGCCCACCCCACCCCACCCCCCGATTGCCATGCCAAAGAAGCAACCTCAGGGAACAAGAAGAGGGGCTCCCGAGAACATCTCTGAAAACTACTGCTTGCAGCAGCAAGGCAGTGGGACCACCACAAGGTCACCATGCGCAGTGATTCTACAGGGTGGAGACAGCAAGCAGGGGCTTCTGTCCTGAGCTGAGCTCCTCAGTGCAAGTCCCCAGGCCACTCAGCCTTAGCCTGGAGAGGTAGGTGGAGAGTTTGGGTACCCAGAGAGGTCTTTGAAGTGGGCATAGTAGGCAGCATGGCTGCGGCATTCTCCATCACCCAGAGCACGCACATTCATCCCAACCACCAGCAGGGACGCTGTGTCCTAGGAGACATGGACTGCTTGCTTGGGTCCTTCCTTCCATGTTGCTGGCCTGTGCATCTCTCTTCTTCCCTGGTGAAGGCACCCAACACCCCCAAACACACATATACACACTCAATAAATTTGGGGGGATTGACTTCCATTGTTATTTTTGAAAATCCTTTTACTGGGGGCTCATACAACTCTTACCACAATCCATCCAGTTATTGAATCAGGCATGTTTGTACATATGTTGCCCTCATTCTTTTCCACACATTTACTTTCTATTGAGCTCTTGGTATCAGCTCTCTCCTCCCCCTCCCCAACCCTCACCCTCATAACCCCCTGACAGATTGTACATTGTTATTATTTTCAAATCTCACACCGACCGCTGTCTCCCTTCCCCATGTTTCCTGTTGTTCTTCCCCCTGTAGAGGGGTGTATGGTTATGTGTGATCGGTTCCCTCTTTCTCCCTTCCTCTCCCCCTCTTCCCGCTACCCTTCTGGTATCGCTATTCCCACTCCTGTTCCTGGACTCTGTGTGTCGTGAGCTCCCATCCCTTTCTATCCCTGTGTGCATGCTCCACTCTAGTCTGAGTTGAGAAGCCACACTGGGGGCATGGAAGGTGGGGGGTGAGGAAGCCTCAAGGAACCAGTGGAATATAAAGGGTTTCATCGATGCTTTATTGCACCCTGGTGACTCATCCCTTCCCTGTGGCCCACCCCTCTGTGGGGAGACTGTTCCACTGTCGACAGTGGGCATTGGATCTCTGCTCCAGCCCCCATCGTTCTCAACAATGTGACTTCCTTTAGTGAGGACCAGTAATATGTTCGTTGCTGGGCCAGTTGCAGGGAATAGAAGTAAAGAAAACGCATACACTGCCTTCCAAGGTCACAGCCTGGGCCAGGTGGGAGACCCGTCGGACAGGGAACTGAATAACAGCACAGTGTTTGAAGGGTGACAGTAGTCACCCAGGAACAATCCCAGGAGAAAATATGTCCCGTATTACCTTAAGCGAGAGAGAAGAGAGGAGGTAGATCTAAGTGACTCCTAAAGATCTGGTCACAAAAGAGAATGAAGTAATTTCAAGTAGGTAGATGTGCAGAGGCCCTGAGGCAAAGAGGGGCACTTTCAGGGTGAGCCCGCTCATGCTTTTTGAAAACTGAAAGCAGTCTAGCACGGCTAGGACCCAAAGCCAAAGGGGAGAGTCTCTGAAGATAATAGTGGAGAAAGGCGCAGTCAGGGTGGGAAGAGACTTAGAGGGCCACTCAAAGCTTGAATTCTATCACGAGGCAGTGGAGAGCCCTGAACATTTTCAGCCTGGGAATCAACAGGTCCGATTCATGTTCCCAAGACTCCTCTGGTGGCAAAGGGACTGCATTTGTGGTCTGGAGTATTCCAGTAGGGCCATGGCTGCACTAATCCAGTTAAGGAGAGATGAATGAAGGTCTCTAATGGTGGAAATGGAGAAAGGGTTGATTCAAAAATGTTCAGGAAGAGTTCGTGATTGTGAAGGTCAGGTCTTCCTGGTAACTCAGCGCACCTGTAAGAAGATACAGGTGGCGTCCAACCAACCAATCAGGTGGCAGCCTAATGATGTCCCCTGGGGGTGTGTGGCCTATTTATAAAAGAACAGGTGGAGACTAGACTCCCTCTCTCTCTTGCCTTTCTCCTTTGTGCCTGGTTGGATCCTGTGTCTGGTTTCTGGACCAGCAGCCCATGGGGCCTGCCGACGCAGGGAACTGTTGGTGTCCCGCCCTTGTTCCTGCAGACCTTGCATCCACAGGCTCTGTGCCCACCTGCCTGGGAGCCAGCTTTCTGCTTCACCTCTCTCCTTCATGGGCTGAGAGTTGTGGGAGTCTGGAGGGGCCTCCAGCTGGCATCTGACCCTTGCGTCTGTGTTGGCTTGGCTGCTTCCTTGACATACATTTCTTTTTGATAGGAAGTTCTCCCTGGCCCATACGGGAGTGCCACGGGTTTCATTTCTCTAGAAAGCCCAGCCTAACAGAGTGAACAAGCAGCTGAATGCTTGAAAACAAGGAGCGGCACTTCACTCCCAAATCTCAAAGCTAGATGACTGGGTCACTAGCCAAGACAGGAGAGAGCAGATGTGGAGAGGAAGGGTGAGTTCAGGCACTGAGTCCATATCCACCCCCAGGCGAGACACCGCCTCTCCCTGTGCTCCCCCTGCTATGCCCCGAATCTCCACTCACTCTGAGAGGAGACAGAGACCAGCACATCCGCCAGGAATAAGCGTTTCCTAAACAGAAAGAAAAACCCGGCAAAGGAAAGGCTGTGCCTACTCCTGGGGAATTTATTGGCCACTAACACTCAGCAAGGAGGGTTGTTTAGACTAATTACTGTGCATTGTTTTCTCCCTACTCCACCAATTACTGCTGCTTTCCCAAGCACCCCGGGAAAACCTGCCCAACATCCAGCTGACATGAGTGTGTGTGTGTGTGTGTGTGTGTGTGTGTGTGTGTGTGTGTGTGTGTGTGAGAGAGAGAGAGAGAGAGAGAGAGAGAGAGAGAGAGAGAGAGAGAGAGAGAGAGAGACTCCCTTCCATTACAGACACTCTTTTCAGTTCCACTGAGTGGAGAAAGGCTGTCCTCCCATCCATCATGAGGCAGCTGAGTCCAACCTTGAGGAGTTCGGTGGGTGAGACGTGGGTGCTCAAGTGAGAAGGCATTTGTCTTCCTGGAACTCCTGGGCCGAAGTCTCACCTTTGCATCAGGTTAGTTCAACACATAGACAATCTCCGAGGTCTGCGTGCTACCGTCCATCAAGGAGCTGGTTCTCTGAGTGGTCAACTCTCCCCAAAGCCAACGCTTTTATTTAATGATCCTTTTTAAAAAATCATTTTATTGGGGGTTCTTACAGCTCGTATCACAATCCATGCATCCATCCATTGTGTCAAGCACATTTGTACATTTGTTGCCATCACTTCCAAAACATTTTCCTTCCACTTGAACCCTTGGTATCAGCTCCTCATTTTTTCTATTCTCTCCCCTACCCTCCCTCCCTCGTGAACCCTTGATAAATTATAAATTATTATTATTTTCATATCTTATATTGTACTCTGTCTCCTTTCACCCCTTTTTTGTTGTCCGTCCCCCTGGTGGAAGCGGGTATATGTTGATATTGTGATTGGTTCCCCCTTTCTCCCCCAACCTTCCCCATACCCTCCTGGTATCACTACTCTCAATATTGGTCTTAAGGGGTTTATCTGTCCTGGATTCCCTGGGGTTCCAGCTCTTATCTGTACCAGTGTACATGCTCTGATCTAGCCACATTTTTAAGGTAGAATTGGGGTCATGATAGTGGGTGGGGGAAGGAAGCATTAAAGAACCAGAGGAACACTGTATGTTTCATTGGTGATATACTGCACCCTGACTGGCTCGTCTCTTCCTTGTGACCATTCTGTGAGGGGATTTTCAAATATCTACAGATGGGCTTAGGGTCTCCACTCTGCACTCACCCTCATTCACAATATGATTTTTTGTTCTGGGTCTTTGATTCCTGATACCTGATCCCATCAACACCTCGTGATCACAGAAGCTGGTATGCTTCTTCCATGTGGGCTTTGTTGCTTCTGAGCTAGATGGCTGCTTGTTTCTCTTCAAGCCTTTAAGACCCCAGATGTTATATCTTTTGATAGCCGGACACCATCAGCTTTCTTCACCACATTTGCTTATGTTCACATATCATCGTTTTCTGCAATCATATCGGGAAGGTGAGCATCACAGGTTATTAGAACTAAGTGTTCTTGTGTTGAGGGAGTACTTGAGTTGAGGCCCAATGTCCATCTGTTGCCTTAATGCTTAACATATAAATCTATTTCCCTATCATATATATATGTAACTATAACTACATATGTATATGCCTGTATTTAGACCTCTATAAATGTCATTTGCCTCCAAGTCTTTCCTCTATTTCCTCCAAAAGCCATTTCTCATGATTGCTCATTTCGCAAATGCTAATTTACTGGTTGGCCAAATCACAAAGTGACTGAGCAATTTTTTTCATAAGTTTGATATTCATTTTTCCCTAGGCATGCCTGTGACCCTGTCCCTGAATAGTGACAGGGGAGGGAGGGTAGAAAAGATACATAGGCAAGCGCTGTGGTGAAACCCAAACTAGGAAAACATGTTCAGTCGTTCACCAAATGGGTAGCGAGGTGCTCTATGGTGAAAGCAGATGTGTTTTTGGCAAACCAGCAAAGGGGCATGGGCTGGGCCATTCAGGGCCTGGGAGGCCAGACCTAAGTTAAGTTTACAATGGATTTCAGAATGGGAGTTCGTCATAAGGCCAAGGTGGGCTACCAAACAGTATCTTAACCCCATCCCCACTAAATGGTTGATATTCCCTCCAAGAGAGATTACTGAGGCAGGGGGCTGAGCCCATGGGAGAAATGGAAGGCCTCTACTTGTCATGGACCCTTCCCATAAGAAAGGCCAGCTCACATCCTGCTTCCAAGCCACAAAATCTGGAAGGCCATCAGCCATGGACTGCAGTGAGGCTCCTTGCCCTCCATCCTTCTCCTGGCTCCAATGGATGTAGCCCAACAATGCGTGGGGCCCTTCTTCCAGGCATGCCGTACACCAGGCATGACTTTCTCTAATTCACACAACTCAAAAACGTAGTTCTTTCCATCCTTGGACATCAAGGCAGGACGCTGAGACTCACAAAATTGAACTTGTCTGCGGCTATGCCGTTTGCAACAGAAGATGCCCGATAGCTTAGAGTTCACTGGTTCTTCATAGACAATGGGGTTCTGGGTGGTCTGCCCCAACTGACCATGGGCTGGTGTCCTCCCACTCATAAGAAGGGTTTCATGAACCAAGATTAACCAACTAGAACCAACAATCTTGGCTCAGGAGCCATGCCGCATACTAACTGTGCCTTGCCTCTGGCCCCACTATCACCTCCAGTCACAAACAGCCCTTCCAGGCACTAAGGATTCAGGCGCAAACCAACACAAAAAGTGTAAGTAAATATGCTATAGGATTTCAGCCATTCATTCCACAGTATCTGAAGTGAAAGCCACAGCATGATTCCCACCCCTCCCGCCCACCACCCCCAGCCCAATTGTAAAGTCTTGCCTCTTCCCCCAAAGATCAACCTCGTACAGAGAAAGGGAGGTTGATGCGGTAGGTGAGTGGGACCATCCCAAGACCCAGATCAAGTCAGATTCAGAAAAGAAGGTTGAAATCCTTCTTATAAAAGGCATGGAAAATTTCCCCAAGGAAATGGTGCTTCAACACACCACAAGAGTTTAGGGCCAGGGGCTTGGAATAGCAGAAGCAGGCCTAGATAAAGGAAAGTGTGTCCCAGCGACAG
This sequence comes from Tenrec ecaudatus, assembly GCF_050624435.1. Classification (NCBI taxonomy): domain Eukaryota; kingdom Metazoa; phylum Chordata; class Mammalia; order Afrosoricida; family Tenrecidae; genus Tenrec; species Tenrec ecaudatus. The sequence continues at coordinate 96,009,683 of NC_134539.1, forward strand.
CCCCAAAGGATAGGGCCTCCCAGCAAACTGGTGAGAGGGGAGGTCCAGCTGGTCAGAGAGACGGAGACCACAGAAGGTTGAGGATAGAGCACCTTGTGGGTGTCGTGCATGAATGACCTCCAGGCCTGCTCTTTCCAACTCCACCAACACAGGAAGCTGAGCACAAAGAGATCCAATGGGCTTCCCAGAGCCATGCTTACAGACCTGACCTTACGTTCAGTCTGTCTGGCCCAAGTCTGATGAACTTTGTATGATGGTGTTGATCTGCGAGGAAGGTGACTCTGGATTGTCCCACACGGATTATGCACCAGCCAGAAGCAGGCATCGCCCTAGTATCAAAGGGAAGGAAGGGCCAGTAGAGGGGCCAAGGTTACCGTGCACATCCAAGCGTGGTCAAGGCCAAGGGATGGTGCCCTAGGCGCAATGCGGAAGACTGGCCACCATGGGTCTCTTGGATAACATCCACAAAGGGTGTTTGTTTGGGTCCGGAAAATCGGCCCTGAATATACATATCCTGAGCTTGTGACACAAACAGCCACAAACCCTTCCTGGAGCTTTTGCAGCTGCCCCTTGCGATGGCATGACCAGCGTGAGTAAAAGCTAGAGTGGGGACCGGGAGTGCTCAGGACCAGCTAGCCTACCGGGGTAGGGAGGAAACCCAGACAGAGTATGAAGAGGTCCTCACTTAGATGCTGGCCATGTGTTGGACACTCAAGTCTGGATGCATAGGCACTCAGGCGCACAAAGCCCTGCAGGCTCAGGGAACTAAGCCAGTGTGGCACAAGCTTGGCACCAGTAAGTTCCAACAAGCTTCCGTGGGCTGACTGGGAAAGCAAAGGGGTCTGAGGAGGCCTGCCCCAACACAGGCACCCATGGGCATGCATGCCTTGATTCATCAGCATGGGGCATATGTGCTGTTTCCCCAAAACAGGGGGGAAAAAATATCTCCATCATCCCTCAGGTCTCATGGACCTATTGTTTTCTACAGGCTATATCAGTGGATGCTAAGCCCTGGTGGGAACTCAGGCATGGGAACCCAGTCCACAGCTGCCTGGGACCTTGTCTGTGGTCCCGGAATGGAAGGTGCCCTGAATGCAGAAAGGCTGCACTGTGGGTGAGATAGTTAAGGTTTATTGGGCCAACCCTTGCTGATAAACACATGTGGGATTAATTGAAGGGCAGAGAGATAAATGGCTCGGTGAGCCTCACCTTTCTAGTTTTCGGGTTTCTTGCGTTCTGAGGATCAGACCAGGGTGTAGCTTCCTGAATCAGTTGCCAGCTTCAGCTGGCAAGGCTCACTTCCTTCAAGACATCCCCAAGGAGAAGCCACATGGACCTGCCCCGATGCAGCCCTGGGTGCTGGAACAGCCGCGTGGAGACTCCTGCCAGCGCTGAGATGCTTACATGCTCACTGACTCGGCTTTCCTCCTGCAGTCGGCATCATGGCGTGTGTTTTGTGGGATTGAGGAGGACTTTGTAAATGGATGTCAGACATATGGGCTAATGTTGGGCTTGTGGGCTTGGACAGCACTGGGTTGGGATGCTTTCTAAATGTACTCTTACCCTTTCTATAAAACTCTCTCTTACACATATGAGTTCCTGTGGATTTGTTTCTCTAGTCTACCCAGACTGACACAGTGGGACAGCCCGGGACCACTAATGCATCGAGGTTACGCAGCAAGGCGCCTAGTAAAGAGGTATGAGCTGCTGGCCACAATGCAGGTCCGGGAGAGAGTGTGGGATGGGGAGAAGCTTGATACTGTGGATTGATTCCCTCTGCTTACCTGAACTGCTAGAAGCATAGGAGGCAAGGCTGGGGTGGGCAGGAAGGAGAGAGGTGGCAGTGTTGGTAGCAGTGCTGCGGGGAGTCCCAGAGGCCAGTGTGCAGCACCCAGCATGGGGTCAATAACCTATTGAGGCCTGACAGGGTCCGGTTGGTCCCATCACATTTCCTAGCCAAGAGGCCAGAAAGAACCTGGATGCACCCCCATACCATGATCCCAGGAGCATCTTACTATGGACCCCTCACCAGACCCCCACAGGGGAATTTAGAGATCTACCCTCACCCATGGCCTCCCGCTGCTGACCTCCCCTTACAGAGCCAGGTGACAAGGCTGGGGATGGTAGGGCCGACTCATCCTCCATGAACCTGCCCCTGAAGACTGGGCCCCAGACACCCAAATTATAGACTTTCACGTAATACACTTTCTTGTAAAATATCACAGAGCCCATGCAGCCCATGAACCCAGGGAAGGACCCTCATGTGTATTCTGTGCTTTAAGTGGTAAATATTTATTTCACCTTGTTTGGTTCTGTTTTCTTATTCCTCGGGCCACATGCTGGGCTCCCGAGCATTGGAGGGTGATGTCCTAGAGCCATGGCTTGGGACTTCAGCCTGTCAGGCTCTGCTCAGGGACTGGGCAGTCAAGCAGAATGAATGTTCCTGCCTTCTATTTAAAACAAAAACCGCCAAACTCGCTGCCATTGGAACTGACCCGATGGTGAGTTTGGGGTTGGCTTTGTTTTTCAACAGAAGACTGTAAGTCTCTTGAAGGCAGGCACTTTGGTTGTCTCATCCTACAGGAATCCCGAGGCAAGTGCCTAGCACGTAGACGGTACAAATGATGAGATTCCAGCTTCCCTCTCCAGTGTCAGGAGTCCAGCAAACCTGCCACGGCCTTGCTCCCACGGGTCAGCACGAGGACAGGACGCCTGCGAGAGCTCGACGCCCACATGTTCCCATCAGAACTGGAGCCCCACGGCAATCCCCGGATCAATCGCCCTGCTGATGACCACGCAGCCTTTTCAGGGGCCCTGGAGTGCTGACGCGGGACACCATGGGCAGATCTGCCAGCTTTGCCCAGCAGGGACTAGCCCATGCACTGCCTTCCTGGGGCCAATGAAGGGGGCCGCTCAGCTGTGGGCACCAAACCAAAATGTGTTGGGCAGGGGCCCCCTTCCTGCTTACCACTGATGGCCACTAATTAATTTCTTTGTGGAAAGGAACAAACGGGCCAGCTCAGCCCCAGCGCGGCAGCTTGGTCTCGGGCATGCTAATTACCAAGCTGTCAGAGTTCATCTAGCTGATCAGCATCTCCCCGCCACTGTTACGGAACCGACAAGCTAATCTGTCCCCCACCTGATGGCTTCCAAGCAGCAAGCAACTTCCTAATCAACCCTAATGCAGGATGTTGATAAAGAGAGAAAAAAATTGACATTGTGATTAAAACCGGTGATGTCGGTTTCTACAGAGTCGCGAGTCCCTTAGCTTTCCTTGCAGTGCGTTCCAAGAACTATTCACTGAGAGGGCTCCCTGCCATATGCAACCCAAGGCCATCACGCCTGATGGCCACCCTCTCTCTCCGACACGCCACGGCCAGTGCCCTTACGTGGCGGATGTCACACAATGGGACGGATGACCACGCTTACAAATCTCGGGAAACCCTAAGGCTGTTCTCAATCTGTGGGTCACGACCCCTTTGGGGGTCAGACAACCCTTTCACAGGGGTCTCCTGATTCACAATGGTAGCAAAATGACAGTTATGAAGTAGCAGTGAAAATCATTTTCTGGTTGGGGGTCAACACCGCATGAGGAACTGTATGAAAGGGTCGCAGCATTAGGAAGGTTGAGATCCACTGCCCTAAGGGCTAGACAGTTGTCTGAATGAACAGAGGCATGAACGTTTCCTTGAGGAAGCAAGAGCCCTGTGAGAAGAGGCATGAGATTGTGAAGAAGCAATGGAATGTACTGATTCTCTTAAGGTGCTGATGACATGCAATAAACTGCCCAGATTCCAGTGTAAAATTTAAAACATTTTGACACAACATGGGCATACACCCACACGAAACGTCATCCCTGCAATCCCCTCACCCCACTCACTTCCCTCCTATCCCTATTGATCTCTCTGGCTTCCACACTTGCTTGTCCCCCTACCCCACCACGCCACCCACCACTCCCCATCCTCCAGTAGCCGCTGATCTGCCTTCTGTCACTGTAGTTCAGGTTACATTTCCAAGAGTTTTCTGAAAACAAAATCAGCAGACTACACGATGTATTCTTTTCCATCTGTCTCCTTTCACTCAGCATAATAATTGTGGGATTCATCCACGTGGCTGCTTGTACCAATAACTGGTGACACTGTATGGTGGAGTATGGCTGAGCAGCGTTCTGTTGTGGATTTAGACCACAGTTTGTTTATCCACTTGCCTGTTGGTGGGCATTTCAGTTCCCCACCCCTGCCCCCAATTGGGGGTTATTACAGATTGAGATGCTATGAATATTCATGCATAATATTCTCTTTATAGACATATGTTCTTATTTTGCTTGAGTAAATACCTTGAGTCATGTGGTTGGTGTGGGCTTCACGTGTGTAAGAAGCTGTTCAACTGTTCTCCAATGAGGTGATGGCATTTTCACGAGTGGATTGTCCAATAAGCAAGGTTAGCATGGGTTTGCTTGTGTTTAGTTACCAGTCCCCAGTGTGCCAGTCCCCTTTCACAGATGTGGTGAAAACCATGTGCGCACTGTGTGTACTGGGCAGTCAGTCCGTCCTGGTCATGGATTGTACATGTGAGAAAGGGCTTTGATTCTGCAGGAAGGAACCGAGAGCCTGGGAGAGAAACAGGTACGAGCCATGCCTAGTAACAGAATCTTGGCTGTGGTGGGGAAAAAATGCCACAAATTTGTTCACTCCAGATGAGTAAGTAAACAGTGCGCTTACCGTGGGCACTGGGTCATCGGACAGTAGTTGTTTTGTACTCCCATCAGCAGTGTGTGGCAGTCCCCTTCTTTAGAGGAAAGCCCGGGAAACCCTTGGGGGGAAGTTCCACTCTGCACAGGGGGCTGCTATGAGTCTCACTCAGCTCAATATCAACGAGTTCCGTTGTCTTCCTTCATCTCTGATTATGGTAAAGTATATTAATTGATTTTAAATGTTAAGCCAATCGTCAGGCCTGAGTTAAAACTCATTTAGTCTGGATGAAGGGTCCTGCTATATATCACTGCTAACAGTCTCTTACGGTTGTGCGGTGTCTCAGTTATTAAAGGATTTTGGCAGATGGGCTTCTGGTAATGTTTTTTTCTGTTTGGGTGTCAAGACAATGCTGACCTCATAGAATGAGTTGGAAAGTATTCCCTCCTCCTCAATTTTCTAAAATGCTATGTGTAGAATCAATAAGGTCTATTTCTTAAGTGTCCACTAGAACTTAGCAGTGAACTCATATGAGCCTGTAATTTTATCTCATAGTGGTTTTTAAATTACAAATTCAGTTTCTTTAATATACATATATGGGGATTTTCATGTTTCCTCTTTCTTCTTCAGTGAACTTGAGTAGTTTATGTCTTTCAGGGAATTACATCATTTCAGCTTTATTGTCAGTATTGCTGGTGTTCACGCACATACCCAATCAGCTGATGTATGTACACACACATGCACATAGATGCTCAATCAGCTGGTGTACACACACATGCACATAGATACTCAATCAGCTAATGTATGTACACACACATGCACATAGATACTCAATCAGCTGCTGTACACACACATGCACATAGATACTCAATCAGCTGATGTTCACACACATGCACATACTCAATTAGCTGGTGTACACACACATGCACAGATACTCAATTAGCTGATGCATGTACACACACATGCACATAGATACTCAATTAGCTGATGTTCATACACATGCACATAGATACTCAATCAGCTGATGTTCACACACATGCACATACATACTCAATCAGCTGATGTTCACACACATACACATACATACTCAATTAGCTGATGTTAACACACATTCACATAGATACTCAATTAGCTGATGTTCACACACATGCACATACATACTCAATCAGCTGATGTTCACACACATACACATACATACTCAATTAGCTGATGTTAACACACATGCACATAGATACTCAATTAGCTGATGTTCACACACATGCACATACATACTCAATATTCTGGCACAAAAAAGTTGTTCATAAGAATCCCCTTCAGTAAACAAGTGGCCATCTAGCTCAAAAGCAACAAAGCCCACATGGAAGAAGCACACCAGCCTGTGTGATCATGAGGTGTTGAAGGGATCAGGTATAAGGCATCATCAGAACAAAAAAATCTTACCATAGTGAATGAGGTGGGGAGTGTGAAATGGAGACCCAAAGCCCATTTGTAGGCCACTGGAGATCCCCTTGCAGAGGGGTCATGGAGAGGAGACAAGCCAGACAGGGTGCAATGTAGCAACGATAAAAAATACAACTTTCCTCTAGTTCCTAAATGCTTCCTTCCCTCCTCCCCCCATCATGATCCCAATTATACCTTGCAAGTCTGGCTAGACCAGAGGATGGACACTGGTACAGATAGGAAGCAGAAACACAGGGAATCCAGGGTGGATGATCCCTTCAGGACAAGTGGTGAGAGTGGCGATACTGGGAACATACAGAGGGGGTGGGTTGGAAAGGGAGACCGAATTACAAGGATCTACATGTGACCTCCTCCCTGGGGGACTGACAACAGAAAAGGGGGTGAAGGGAGACATCAGACAGGGCAAGATATGACAAAATAATAATTTATAAATTATCAAGGGTTCATGAGGGAGGGGGAGCAGGGAGGAAGGGGAAAAATGAGGAACTGATGCCAGGGAGTTAGGTGGCGTACAAATGTTTTGAGAATGATAAGGGCAGTGAAAGTACAAATGTGCTTTACACAACTGATATATGTATGGATTGCGATAAGAGCTTTATGAGTCCATAAAAAACTATTTTAAAAATCCCTTTCAATGATAACTTGTAACCTACAGAATCTATACTGATATCACAAGCTTCACTCCCCATCAGTCTGGCCACAGGCTTATCAATTTTGTCTTCACAAAAGCCAGTTTTCGGATTCATTCATTTTCCTCTGCCGCATCTGGCTTCTAGCGCACCCTTTAACATTCTGATCTCTATGGTTTCCTTCCACCCGCTTAATTTTGGATTTCATTTGAGTTTCTGTGTCTAGGCTCTGAGGTCCCTACGCATCTGTCAGGTCGTCGTACTGCGGTGGCTTGCATGTTGCTGGGATGCTGGAAGCTGTGCCACGGGTACTTCAAATGCCAGCAGGGACACCCAGGGTGAACAGGTTTCAGTGGAGCGTCCAGAATAAAAGCAAACTAGGAAGAAGGGCATGGGCGGTTTATTGCTGAAACCCTTTTGACCAGCAGAGAATTCTGCCCCATACAGCGCTGGGCGATGACCCGCTCCGGTTGGCACGCTCTCCTCGACTTGAACTTAATGACATGGATGGAGCGAAGCTTTGGAGACGTACATTTGCTGGTGGAACGCAAATCAAGATGAGAAGAAACAACAAACGCCAGCATCCATTAATAATCAAAAGGTGAAGAAAAATTAAAATATGGAATGTAAGTCTTTAAAAATGAAACAGAATATATAGGCTTGACAGCCTTGGCATTCCTCAGCCAAAATGGAGTGACTTTGGCCCTTCTGCATCAGACAAGCACATGGCTTGCAATGTCAGGAGGGACAAACTCAAGAGGAATAGGGTCACATTCCTCATCAATGAGGACATTGTAAGATCTATCCTGCAGTACAGCGCTGTCTGTGATAGGATAATATGCATACACCTACAAGGAAGACCAGTTAATACAACTATGTACCATCCACTAAAGCCAAGGATGAAGACCCTGAATAAGTTTACCAAGCTCTTCAGTCTAAAATTGATCAAATCTGCTGTCAAGATGCATTGATGAGTCATGGTGATTAGAACACAAAAAGTTGAGAACAAAGAGGAAGAATCAGCAAATAGAAGAAATAACCAAGTAAAAGAGATAAACGGAAAATATCAAAGGGCAGTTCAAGAAGACAAAGTAAAGCAACATAATGAAATGAAGAGTTAGCTAACCTGGAACACATGCTCAGTACATCTCAAGCTTGGAGAACTGAAGAAGGAACTCAAGGCTTGAGCTGAAATCTTGAAGGTCCCAGTGGGCAAAATCTTGAACGATGTGAGATACATCGAAAGAAGATGAAAGGATTCATGGAGTCACTGTACCAAGAAGAACTGGGTGACGTGTCAGCAATTTCAAGAGGTAGCATAGGACCAAGAACTGATGGTATGGAAGAAAGAGACACAAGGCACCAGGAATACCAACTGAAATGTTTCAACAGTGTCATCCCTAAGCAGCTCCGGTGGCCTTATCGGTTAGCGTTAGGTCGTCGATTCCAACCCACCAGCTTCTCTGTGGGAGAAAGATGAGGCTGTCGTTTCAGACATCCAATAAAGGGTTTCTGTGAGCCAGAATCGACTCGAGAGAAGTAGAGGGTAGCTGCCCAGTACCATTAGGAGCTCCGTACATACTTGTGGAAGGAATGAATAAATGTTGGTCACTATAAAAACGAAATGTTCCAACAGAGCCAGCACTGGAAGCACTCTCTATCTACTTGACTCTAAAAAGAAATTTAGAAAGCAGCTACCTGACAACTTAATAGAATCGGTCATATTTGTGCCCTTTCCAAATGTAACCAAACAGAATGCAGCAATTATCAAACGATATCACTAATATCACAGGCAAGTAAGATTTTGTTGAAGATCATTCAAAGACTGTTGCAGCGATACATCAAGAAGGAGTTGAGAAAGTAGAGCCAGATTCAAAAGCTGAACGAAGGTTATCAATGCTGACCTCAGATGAACCTTGGCTGAAAGCAGAAATACCTGAAAGGTTGGTTGCCCTGTGTTGTATTGAATATGCAAGGACATGTGACTGGCTCTTCGGCCTCAGACAAGTGACTTCACCTCGCTGAGGCAGCCCCAAGCAGAACAGGCAGTGTCCCTGGCAGCTGTACAGGTGACGGAGGCCCTGGGGCTGCCCTCAATGCAGGGGAGGTATTTATAGTCCAGGAGGGACCACGCTTGCTCAGGCTGAGCTGAGCCTGAAGTGATTTGCACCTGAAATTGGCCATTATCATCTCATTTCCATTCTGCAGCAACATGGGAAATAATTCAAGGAGACGTTCCCAACCCCCATTTCCTACGCAGACTTCACAGCTTCAGAATGAGATGCACATACAGAGACGTCCAGGCCAGAGACCACTCCCCATCCCTGAAAGGTTAAAGGAAGCCGAGACTCAGCCTTGCCCAGAGGTGCCCCTTGGGGTGGCAGGTATGGCATGTGCCACTTGAAGGGGGACACCCCTGAGCAGGCTCTATTTACCACCACCATTTCCACCACCAGCTATGAGCAATTAAAAATGAATTGTCATAGGTGGTATCTTCTGTAGATATGCCTCTGGATCTGCCTAAGGTCTACTGGTTGGTGACAGAGATTTCATGGAGACGCTGCCCTGCCCTGCCCTGCCTGTACTCTGCAGGCTTCTAGCAGAACTGATTCTCAGGTGTGGGCATGGAAATGCATGCATGACTACATGCATGCTCAAAGCAGCCCATGTGACCAAGTGCCTGGAGGAGTGAGCGTGGGCAGGAGAGAGGAGACAGGTGGACAGAGGAGAACTTTTGACTCAGCACACCTAAGGGGCGTTCTAACTTTGGGAGGACTGCAGCTACATTCTTGACACCTCGGGCGCTTTTCATCCGAGCCTCGGAGCCTGAGAGAGCCATTCCTCTTGCGCTCCAGGTCAAGTCGGGGAGCTGCTGCTGCCGGGGCTTGAATCCCCCACCGGGATGAAGCCACTGGCCAAAGCTGGGAACAGGTGAGACAAGGGAACAAACATACAGGGCCTGAGAATCCCACACCAGGCAGCCGGGGAGTGAACAACGATGCTCCATTGCCCAGGGAAGAGGTGCGGTTACAGCAAAGGAACTCAGAGCAAGCTCAAGAGCTGCTTCGGCTTGAACCTACTCCCCCTCCTCTATAGCTGAAGACCCAGTGTGGGGGCCCCATGACAGGGACAGCTGCTCATGATCCCCAGGCTAGGTAAAGACTCAAGCCCGGCTCCTGTCAGGGAGAACCGGCCCAGGCATAAGCACAGAGCTGTAGCCAGAGTGGCCGCTCAGTCTGGTCTCCTGCAACCGCTCAGTCACTAGATGCCCCTAAGTTCACTGCCAAGACCCACATTTTCCTCACAGAGGCAGGGTCTCTGTGCCTGAGACAGAGATCGGGGCTAGTAGGGGTGTGGGCCACACTTAAAACATCCCCACCCATCCAGGCACCAGCAGGCTGGCAGAGAGCCACCATGTGGTTATGAGACATAGGTACCCGCCCAGCCTCACCCCACACCCACCATGGCTACCTGCCTTTGCTAAGAAAGAAACACCACCACCTCCCACTTCTTGTAAGCACCCCCATGTGCCAGGCCCTGAACTGGGTTCTTCAGAGGTCACACCTGACTAACGGCAATGCAATAGGGTAGGTCCTCGTGTCATCTCCATTTTCCAGATGAGGAAACTGAGGTACGAACGGCCCAGCCCAGGACATGGCAGACACAGAAGTCGTCCCCAGGTCCAGGACTGGTAACCTTGAGCTTACTACAGGAGGAACGAGCACCTGGAGCATGGAGGTCATGGGCAAAGGTGCAGTAGTTCTCCACACCCAACCCTCTCCGGAAACTGTCTGGACGCTTTGTTTCCAAAACAGCCATTCCCCATCTCAGGAGAGCCCCTGTATGACAGTGAGGTGTTTTGTGCCAACGTGGCACCTGTAAGATATGGGTGGAGTTTATCATGTCAATCATATGCAGCTTGATGACCTTATTTTGGAGGTGCCACCAGCACGCCTTCCTTCCAGCTGTGACAACAAAAATGTCTCCACAGGCTTAACCAAACAACCCGTAGAGTGGGCGGATGGACGACACTCCCATTAAGAATCATTGTCCTGATGGACATTGGGCCTCGACTCAAGTCCTCCCTCGATGCAAAAAAACTTAGTTCTAATAACCCGGCATTCTGTGATGCTCACCTTCCTGACACGATCACTGAAGACAAAGCAGGTGCATAATCAAATGTGGTGAAGAAAGCTGATGGTGCCCAGCTATTAGAAGATATAGTGTGTGGGGTCTTAAAGGCTTGAAGATAAACAAGTGGCCATCTAGCCGAGAAACAACAAAGCCCACATGGAAGAAGCACACCAGCCTGAGTAATCACAAGGCGTTGACAGGATTGGGTGCCAGGCATTAGAAGACCCAAAACTAACAATCATATTGATGTGAAAGAGGGGGTTCAGAGTGGAAACTCAAAACCCATCTGTAGACAATTGGACATCCCCTCACAGAGAGGCCACAAAGAAGGGACAAGTCAGCCAGGGTGTGGTATAGCGTTGATGAAACACACAACATTCCTCTAGTTCAGGGGTCCACAAACTATGGCCCGCGGGCCACATGTAGGCCGCCGAGGACATTTATCCAGGCCGCTGGGTGTTTTTGCCCTGCTTTGTTTTTTACTTCCAAATAAGATATGTGCAATGTGCATAGGAATTTGTTCATAGTTTTTTTAAAAAACTATAGCCCGGCCCTCCAATGGGTCTGAGGGGCAGTGAACTGGTCCCCTGTTTAAAAAGTTTGAGGACCCCTGCTCTTGAATGCTTCCTCCCCTCCCCCTCTATCATGACCCCAGTTCTACTTTACGAATTCGGCTAGACTGGAGCATGTACACTGGTACAGATAAGAGCTCTCGACACACAGACTCCAGGAGAGATAAACCCCTCAGGACCAGTAATGAGAATAGTGATACCATGAGGGTAGGGGGAAGGTGAGGGGAGAGCGGGGGGAAAGGGGGAACTGATTGCAATAATGGACATATAACAACCCCCTCCCCAGGGGGACAAACAATAGAAATGTGGGCAAAGGGGGACTGCAGACAGTGTAAGATATGAAAAAATAATTCATAATTTATCAAGGGTTCATGAGGGTGGAAGGGGAGGGGAGGAGGGAAAAAAAGAGGAGCTCAAGTAGAAAGAAAATGTTTTTTAAATAATAATGGCAACATATGGACAAATGTGCTTGACACAATGGATGTATGTCTGGATTGTGATAAGAGTTGTACGAGTGCAAGGCTGGTGGGAAGGCTGACTGGGGGGACTCTGCACTCAGAAGGGAAAGGGGATGTGGATAGATGGAGACACGGGTGCCTCAAGGTGCAAACAGCCTGGGCAGAGACAAGAGTGAAATCGGAAATGGACACAGCATTTGCACAGGTCTGAGGCTAGCAAGCCATGGATAGTCAAGGGAGGCTCGTGTTGGGGGAAGAGTGAAGGGTCACTGTGTTAGGCCAGGTTGACTAGAGAACCAAATCCAATGGCACTCCTATATGTCTAAGAGAGAGTTTTATATCAAGAAGTAATTATATATCAGGCAAATATTTCAGCTCAGTCTAGACCAAGCCCATAAATCCGAGACTAGTCCATAAATCCCTCTTCAGACTCATGCAGCCTCATGCAATGACGCAGAATGCAGGAAGATCACAGGCTGGTGGGTACGGAGCCTTGTGGATCCGGTGGCAGTGGAAGCATCACAAGGCTCTGGTAGGTCTCCGCCAACCCTGGAAAAGCATGGAGTGAAGTTCCCAGGAAGGAGGCAGGTACATGGCCAAGGAGCCACGGGGGGCATCTCTACATTTGCAACAGTGTGATAAGGTTGTAGGAGTCTCCAGCAGGCTCCTATAAGGTTGTAGCTCCCAGGGCAGATCTGAGTCCTAGCCCTAAGGAACAGCTGGGTGAATGGCTCCCTATGAACGGCGGGGCTCCCTCCGGAGAGGCTGGGACGGTGAGCAGCAGGAATAAAAACAAATGTGCAGAGCGGGCAGAAAGTTCCCTGATCCTCCGAGCCTCCATGACACGGCCTCTTTGGATGCCAAGGCCCCGCAGAGTGGCTCGTGGCCAACCCTCATCACCCTCCTCACACCCAGGACTCTGTGCCCTGCTCACTCACCCATTGCTCAGCGCAGGGCCAAGCAATCAGATAAGGGGGGTTTGACATCTAAACAGACCCTTGCACAGGGAACGCCTCTGACCCTGTTTTCCAGTCAGTGGGTGGGGCTGCCACCTCTCTGGCTGCGCTGCTGGGAAGACAGAGGCAGACAATGGAGAACAGGCCCCGCTCAGGGTTACTGCACAAGGGCCTGATGCTCTTCCCCTGGAGGAAGAGGGCAGGCACGCATTTCTACTGAGGATCTGTAGGTGATGTTCAACGGATGACCTTCAGGTGGGGAAGACCTTGAACTCATACTGACTACTTACCCAAGATGTACCCTACCTGCTGGAGGAAGCTAGGTGTAAGGATCTCTCCTGTGAACACCTCTGCGGGTGGGAGGCTGGGGGGCCTGGGGATAGAAAGGGCCCTTTCCAGCTCAAATCAGCCCTGACAGTTGGGAAGTTGATTTGTTTTATTAATTGTCCTTGATTCTCAGGTCCACAGGCCCCTCAGTCTGAACCCTGGTCCTGAAGCCACAGAGTAGGCAGGACCCTTCCAGCCCACATTAACCCACAGGAAAGCAGCATTCTCAACCATAGGTCTATCCGCTTCCCCTCCCCAAGACCTCCAGCTCCTGGTCTCTGAGCTCACTTCAGCTAGCCTTGACCCCAAGCACGTGCTATCAGAGGGTCTCCAGCACTGGGGCATGTCCTTCCTCATCCCCTCTTCCGCTGTGCACCCTCAGCAAGCTGCTTCTAACTCAACTCTCAAGTTCTTCCTCAAGTCCTTTCTGCTGCTGGCCGAGGAGGCTCCTGGCCACCTTGCCTCGGGCGCTTTCATTGTGCAGCTTGCTGCTCTCTGCTCAGCCACACCTCCCCTCAGCACCTCAGCAACATCAGCCACACAAACCCATCTTCCTCCAAGTCACTGACAGAAAAACACACAAACGCACAAGGACCTCAACAGGATCTGTTCTCCTTCAAAGCATCCCTCCTCCCATCGGCCCTATTTCCATCCCTCACCGCCATCTTTCTCACTTCGTAATTGGAAACCAGTCTCCTGCATCCAGCAAGTCTATATTCAAGCAACCCACCTTGCAGAAATGCATGTGTACATGAAGAGGAGTGTCCACGTGTGTGCACTGTAGCACTGGAATCGCAAACTGCTAGCACTGTGGTAGTTGCATAATTCCGTGTCAACTTCAAGTGTAGGGGTGGAGACTAGCCTGTCCATCGGGTCACAGCCTGGGAACCCCCCTCCCTCTCTCTCTACTTCACCTTCATACCAGGGAGCCATGCCGAGACCTGCACTAGCCCTGTGATGCTTCCACCATCATTGGATCCATAAGACTTTGCATCCACCAGCCTGTGATCTTCTGGCATTCGGCACCATTGCATGTGGCTGCGTGAGTCTGAAGGGGGACTTATGGACTAGTATCAGATTTGCGGACTAGTACTGGACTTGTGAACTTGAGTTGGACGAGTCTGGGATGGTTTCTTGATACATAATGGCCTCGTGATGTAAAGCTCCTTCTCCTACATCTAAGAGGGTCACTGGCTTCATTTCTCTAGCCCCCTGGCCTGACACAGGCAGTAACCTCAGGAGTCCCAGTGGTGGGGAGGTTGTAGGTTGAGCTACTAACCACCAGGTTGTCCATTTGAAACCACCAGTAGCTCCTCAGGAGAAAGATGGGACTTTCTACTCCCCTGAAGATTGACAGCCCTAAGGGGACTGTCCTGTGGGGTCCCTTTGAGTCAAAATGGACTCAACTTCATGGCAGTGAGCTTGGTTTGGGCAGTCTGAGCAGTCAGAAGTGCAGCCTGGTGTGTGTGTGTGTGTGTGTGTGTGTGTGTGTGTGTGTGTGTGTGTGTGTGTGTGTGAGAGTCAGGGGGCGGCGTGCACTAGAGGGTCCTCAGTTGCTGATTGTAAGGAAATGGCTTACCGGGCATTTCCCCACCACAGCATCTCTTGGTGAATGAACACCTCCAGCCTTTTGGTTCCGTGCTGAAGGCTAATCTGTCCGTCCCACTTAGGAACTCCGAGCACACTGCCCACAGTCAGCTCCACCAGGAAATGAAGAGATAAAGCCCTGAGCCATCCACTCTGTGGGATCCGTGCAGTGGTCAGACAGGAGGCAGAACAGAAGGGCTGAGCTGCAACGAACCCCCAGAATCTATGCAGCAAATGGCACCTCCACGATGAGGCTAAGGGGCGCTCATGCCCTGTGTGTGAAAAGTAGGTGAGGGATTGGGGAGGACAATTGTGGGGCTTACACATTTCCCCTAAAATGCCTATAATCTTGCTGCTGCTGTGTTGTTTTTGACCAAGAGCATATTCATCTCCTGTCTTACATAAATAACACGTTTTCAAAGCAAATGGAGTGATCCTTCCGTCGCCTGGCTCCCAGCCCTTGGAAAACTATGCTGCGCTCCTCCTGATGGATGTTGCCAGGTTAGGGGCTCCCCGGAGTCCAAACAGCAGCTGGGTGTGGCTTTGCGGAGTACCTTCTGCTTTCTCTTACCTCTGGGCACCCGCACCTGCCTGCTTCCAGCCTTCCCCCCAGGTCCTCCTCACTCTGTCAGGAGCGAGCTCACCAACACTGAGAAAGGCCTGGCCAAGGTGCCCTGTGGAGCTCCTGCTGCCCTGCATCAGACCATCCCTGGATGACTCTCACTCCACCTGACGGCGGTGGGGGGGTCTACTCACTGTCTTTTCAGGGTCACTGAAGCAAAGACCAGGCCTGCCGGGCTCACCTCCACGGCCCAGAGCCTCACACAGCCCTGGGCGAGGTACCGGATTGCATGAAGCCTCACTGGAGCACAGCAGAATGTGCCAGGCGGTGTGATTCTTGCCAGAGCCAGACCTCCCGTGGCCTTGCTCACAGCCAGCCCAATGGTAGGCCTATGCACCCCTCCTCACCAACAATGAGCTCTGGTCTAGGACTGCTTAAACTAGGAGAGGGCCACAACCCACAGCAGTAAGCTGGCTGGGCTGAGACAGGCCAGCAAAGTGCATCCTGCTTGTGCCCAAAAGCTGGGTCCCAGATACCACCATTCTGTCCCCCCGCCTTCCCTGTATCGAGTCCTTCTGGGGGACTTCAGTGCTGGAGAGGGCCTGGGTCTTCTGGGGAGCTTGCTGTCTGCCTCCTTTCTGGGAATACAGGGGCTCTGAAAAGAGGGAGACAGGGGCTCTGAAACTCATTTCTGGGGATCAGAGACCCTTTTGGAGGTTTAGAGGCCCTTTCTGGGGATACAGAGGCTCTGAAACGCTCCATACCTCCCTTTCAACGCAGCTGCCTAGAAAGTGGGGTCAAAGCCACCCTCGCCACCCTCTGGGCCAACACACCAGTTTCAATTTTTGTTTGATCTCCAACAACTGCAACGTTCTTAAGCTCGCTGCCTCTATAAGCATCATTACAAGGCTCTGCAAATATTTTCTGGATGTGCAGGACATAAGCAAACAAGCAGGCAAGGTGACCCAAAGCAATCAAGCCCAAATGAGAAGAGAGTCTGGCTGGGCTCACCTAGACCCTCCTCCTCCTCACACTCCCATGATGGGATGAAGGAACACACGATGCTCCCCACGTGGAAAGTGACTATATTCTCAAGCTGACCCACAGCTTGTGGTTCTACGTGACCTTATCACTGTCCCCAGGGCCATCGAGGGAAGGGGAGGTAACTGTTTGGGTTGCTAGCTCTGGTCAAGACAGCTCCCACTCCTGATGGCCCTGTGCACCATGAAAAAAAAGGGTTGCCCCATTCTGATCCATGCTTCATCAGTGGTAGACGGGGGCTCACTCTCGTGAACCATAAAGGTTTACAGGAACAGAAAACCTCATCTTCCTCCCATGGAGCAGCTGGTGATTTTGAACTGCGGACCTTGTACTTCACAGGCCAGCTCATAGCCCACTGGGCCACTGAAACTCTTCTTGGTATCCCACACTAACCATATATTGTTGTTGTTGTTGTTTGAAATGTAAATTTTTAAAAAAAACCAAAACAATGATTCCTGGAAGAATGCATGGATTTCATACAAAGCTCCAAACTTTCGATTCATGCATTCGTTGAGTACGTATTGCACTCGGTTCTAGGCACTGTCCTAAGGCCCATGGGTACCGCATCAGTCTATAAGACACGAAAGCCCGGCCTATATGGAACTCACATTCCGGCTGGGGCAGGGCAGACTTTTTATTTGGAAAAAAAGCAAAAGAAGTCAGTGGTCATCAATTCAGTGAGAAAAAGAGCCTGGAAGAGAGAACGAGCTGCCACGTGTAAGCAGACCCACTCCGTGTTAAATGAGTGGGTGGCCCTACAGGCAGATACAACTGAGACACAGATGGGGGTGAGGAGGCCGTCATGCAGGTATCTGGAGGAAGACTGTCCTGGCCAGCGCCCAGACCCAGAGGCAGGACTACACAGCATATTCATGGAAGAGCAAGGAGCTGGAGGGGAGGGAATGAAGGCAGGGGGAGGGGAGCGGGCGGCTGTGGAGGACCCTTGGCTGTACGGCAGCTGAGACTCCCACAGCTCTGGATGTCACTGTGGCTATTTAGACTTGCACTTGTGGTTTACGGGAAAGCACCTCAGGGTGGGCCTCAACGAGTGTCATGGGGAAGGAGGCCCCTCAATCCGTCATGGAGATGGTGTCTGAGGACATGACCCTCCCACCCCCACCAAGTCAGTGATGATCAGAAGTCAAGACCTCCACTCGCGGCCTTGAGAGAACTTTGTCAGGGCCATGGAACAGACACCGGGGCCCTCTTCAAGAGGGAAAAAAACACTTTTCACACAGAAGTCTCTCGAGGTTGACCACGTGCCAAGTGCTTCACAGATGCTGGCTCCGACCATAACTACAAAGATGGGACGCACCCCACATCACAGATCAGTAAGCCAGACTCCTTTGGAAACACATCTGGGCCAGCAGCAAGAGAGCCTGGGCTTATAGCCACCCATCCCCATCTAGCTTGGGAATGCTGAGGGAGCAAGGGGAGAGACGCCATCTCAGACCAGCGAGCAAATGGTCAGGGTACTCAACCGGTCTAGAGATGATGTCTATCCAGGTACCAGCCTCCATCCACACCTCCTTGAGCTGTCCCCCTCATCCTATCAGCTGCACTGACACTTCTGCTCCCCAAGGATTCTAAAGACGTGCAGAGATGGCTACAGTGATACGTTTCTCTACTCCAGGGACACGTTTCCCATCTCAGCACTGGGGCTACCTGGTCAGTGCCGTCATGACTGGGGCCAGGCCAAATGTCCTATGAGCTACCCTCTGATAAATTAAAGACATCTCTGTACATGACAGTCCTCAGTCTCTTGATTGGGGTGGGGATTATACCAGTGAATACATTTGTTAAAACCGAGCAAATGGTTCACTTCTAGTGGATGACTTTTATTATACGAGCCATGGTGGGAGAGTGGTTATGTGTTGAGCTGTGATCCGCATGGTCAGTCGTTCGAAACCCCCAGCAGCTCTGCGGAGAAAGACTGGCTTTCTACTCTCATGAGCAATCACAGTCCCAGAAACCCACAGGGGTCACTGTAAGTCAGCATTGGCTCAATGGCAGTGAGAAACAAAGTAAGCATTGGCATCCCTGATGGATACAAATGGGTAAGGCATTTGGCTGCTAATTCACAGGTTGGAGGTTCAAGTCCACTCAAAAGCACCTTGGGAGAAAAAGGCGTGGTGCTCTGCTCCTGAAAAATCAGCCATTGGCAACCTTATGGCGCGCAGTCATGGTCTGACATACATGGGCACCATGAGTTGACATCACCTGAACCGCATCTGGGAACTATACCTGTATGAAATTACCTTTAAAAAAGCAAAATCACCTTCCTGACAGTGCTCAAGGTGCAAAATCCTCTCCCCCACAAGACATATTTGACTGTTGGGCCGGGACCAGGAGTGGGCTATACTGTTTAATCCTCCTTGACGGCGGGAGGAGACCTCGGGGCTCAGTGGGTAAGAAGTGAGCTGCCATCCTGATGTGATCACACGACTGAATTGTATGCTATGTGGATAAAGGACCAATAAAACTGTTTTTAAAAGACAGTAGTTGGTGTAAGACATGAAAAAATAATAATTTATAAATTATATGGACTTGGGGGGGAATGATGAGCTGATACCAAGGGCTCACGTAGAAAAACAATGTTTGGGGGATTTTTGTTGTTTTATTTTGTTTTGTTTTAAATCATTTTATTGGGGGCATGTACAACTCATCACAATCCATACATACATCCATTGTGTCAAGTACAATTGTACATACATTGCCATCATCATTCTCAAGACATTTTCTTTCTACTTGAGCCCTTGGTATCAGCTCCTCATTTTTCTCCCTCCACCCCCCTCCATCATGAACCTTTGCTAATTTGTAAACTATTACTTTCTCATATCTTACACTGTCCGACATCTCCCTTCACCTACTTTTCTGTTGTTCATCCCCCAGGGAAGGGGTTATATGTAGTTCCTTGTGATCAGTTCCCCCTTTCTAGCCCACCCTCCCTCTACCTTCCCAGTATCACCACTCTCACCACTGGTCCTGAGGGGTTCATCTGTCCTGGATTCCCTGTTTCCAGTTCCTGTCTGTACCAGCGTACATCCTCTGGTCTAGCTGGACTTGTATGGTAGAATTGGGATCATGATAGTGGAAAGTTGTATGTTTCATCATTGCTACCCTGTACCCTGACTGGCTCATCTCCTCCCAATAGCCCTTCTGTAGGGGATGTTCAACTGCCTACAGATGGGCTTTGGGTCCCCACTCCAAACTCCTCCTCATTCACAATGATATGATTTTTTGGTCCTTGATGCCTGATACCTGATCCCATCGAAATCTCATGATCACACAGGCTGGTGTGCTTCTTCCATGTGGGCTTTGTTGCTTCTCAGCTAGATGGCCACTTGTTTATCTTCAAGCTCTTAAGACCCCAGATGCTATATCTTCTGATAGCCGGGTACCATCATCTTTCTTCACCACATTTGCTCTCAGCGATCGTGTCAGGAAGGTGAGCATCATGGAATGCTAGTTTAATAGGACAAAGTATTCTTGCATTGAGGGAGTATTTGAGTGGAGGCCCAATGTCCATCTGCTACCTTAATACTAAACCTATAAATACATGCACATACATATGTTTCCCCTTCATCATATATACATATATTTATATATATGTACATGCCTGTATTTGGACCTCTATAAATGCCCTTTTCCTCCTAGTTCTTTCCTCTATTTCCCTTTACTTTCCTCTTGTCCTACTATTTTGCTCAGCCTTCATTCGGGTTTCAGTAATTCCTCTCGGTTACATTGCCCTTTATCACGCCCTACCATGCCTCCTATACCCTCCTCATCACTGATTTTGGATCACTTGTTATTCCCTTGGCCCTGGGTTGGTTAAAACCCACTTCCTTCCCCTCGCTTCCTCCTCTTCCATGTTCCCCTGGAACAGTCAGTCCTGTTGTTTTCTCCTCCAGATTGTTTATCCCACCTATCTTATCTAGACAGACCTGCAGAGATAATAATATGCACAAAAACAAGACAGAGCAAAACAAAGCAACAACAAATGAATGACAAAAAAAGAAAAGCCTGTAAATAGTTCAAGGTCTGTTTGTTGACCTTTAGGAGTGTTTTCCAGTGGAGGCTATGGGGTTTTACGCCCTGGCCCCAAAGTCTATTTTTGGTATTCCCTCAGGACTTCGTTGCTCTGCTCCCCTTGCTGTTCTGCTGCATGTCTTTAGTGTTTCGCCTCAGTGTGGTAGGGTCAGATCAGGTGCAGTTCCCACACTGTGTCTCCAGTGTTGTCCCCTGTAGGCCTATGGGTCAGTGAGGGATGGCATGTCTCATAGGGAGGCCGGCCCTATGGTCCTCCCTGTGCACTGGCTGCTTTGAGCAAGGATATCGTCCTCAAGGCTTGGTGGACCAGGATGTGTTTCACCCTCTCTCCTCCCCTTCATTTGCTCCCATGTGCTCTGAGCAGACATGTCCCTCTCTCTGTGCTGTAGCTTCAGTGCTGTCCTCTGAAGTAAATTCTTCTGGGGGAAGGGGTAGCTTTCTATGTAGTTGGGATTGGGGTAGGGCCCTCAGACCTCTCTACCGGTTCCCTGCTTCATGCCGGTATGTTGCATTCACATCTTGGAGCACCGAGTTGAAGGAAAGACAATGTTTTGAGAATGATGGTGGCCACATATGTACAAATGTGCTTGACACAATGGATGGGTATATGGATTGTGATGAGAGCTGTACGAGCCCCCGATAAAATTATTTTTTTTAAGTGGAAAAAAAATTGAGCAGCTCACCAAAAGGCTGGTATTTGAACCCACTCACGTCTCTGTAGGAAAGAGGTAAGGCGTCAGCTTCCACGTAGACCTACGGTCTTGGAAACCCTACGGGGCGGCTCTACTCGGTCCTACAGCGTTGCTGGGAGTCAGAATTGACTCAGAGGCCGTGGTGGTTGGGTGGTTCGAACGGGGGGAGTTCTTGGGTGCCGCAAAGGTTACTGTGCTCTAGTGCTAACCAAAAGGCTGGAAGTTTGACGAAGGCACTTCCAAAGAGTCCACTTGTCAACAACTATCGGCCGTCCCAAACCCTACGGGAAAGGTTCACACGGACACACATTGGGCCGCCAAGAGTTACACGTCTACTCAATGGCAACTTGCGTGATGAAAGGCCCATGGTCCTGCCAGAAGTGTGCGGCCATGTCTCTTCAGTGCCCTTCCAGCAATAGCTCGTGTAGCGACAGAACTTCTTCCCAGCCGTCTCTTGTATGCTGGTGCCCGGCGGCCTAGACGAGTGGGTTCTGAGAGGAGAGGTGCACGCTTGTTTGCGGAGGGGTCGCTGCGGCATGTGGTGGGAAGAGGAAATGCAGAAGGAGGAACCGTGCTTCCTGACCCACTGCCCGTCCCCACCCCTGCAGGAACAGCTGCACAACGGCGCTGTGCGGGAGCCTCCGTCCCTGGCTCTCTGGCCTTTATTCACACGGGATGAGGCATCTCCTCACGTCCTGACGCACGGGAATCTGATGGAGGGGGGAGCAAACTTCGGAGTTAATGAACTTTAATCTTCCAGTGAGCACTACAATTAATGCACCCTGAAGTATCGTTGCTTTGTAATTAGACAGACGGGCAAAACCCCAAACACTAGTCCGAGTAAAGTTATTGTCGAACTTCTTGGTAGGTTTCCTAGCAATTAAGCTGACTTACTCATTTCATTGTGAAAAAAAAAAGTATGTATTACTTCAATTTAAGCTAATGCCATAATGATACGATGTATGTTATTAACGAGAGCACCCACTACTGCAGCTCAGTCATACGGCCTGCCTCGCTGTTCAGCACGGGGCATTGATTCAAATGCACGGGTCCTGATAATAGTCTCTCTTACGAGGCGTTTACTTTAGGAAGGCTCTGGGAGGTCAGGCCCAAGGGCTGGCAGGTTGTTGTTCTGAGGACCAGTCTGACTGCCCTGCTGAGTGCCCAAGACTCTGTGACATAGCGGTGGGAGACTTG
Organism: Tenrec ecaudatus; assembly: GCF_050624435.1. Classification (NCBI taxonomy): domain Eukaryota; kingdom Metazoa; phylum Chordata; class Mammalia; order Afrosoricida; family Tenrecidae; genus Tenrec; species Tenrec ecaudatus. The sequence goes on from NC_134539.1 coordinate 96,032,040, forward strand.
ACTGCCCAGCTGCACCTGCAGAGTGGGGTGCCTCTTCCTGCCCACAAAAGTCAATTCAAAGAGCTGACGCCCCAGCTCCCTGCTTCCCCAAGCCCCCCAGCACACACCCAAGAGGAGGTCTGGGGCAGGGGCTGGGGCCAGGGCAGGAAAACAAGCCAAGGAGACTATCTAGGAGCCAGCCTGCAACTGGACACAGCTCTCAGGCAGGTGAGTCTACTGAGCGCTCACCACAGGGAGAGCCTGCGAACTCATTCAGCCCCACACCAGCTGTGTCAGGCAGGCAAGGCTCGACGCCCATATCAAAAATGAGACTGCCACACAGAGACGTTGAACAGCTCACCTGATCACACAGTGCTACTGGCAGAGCCAGGATTCAACACGGGCAGGGGCTCCTGAGTGCAGGCCTCTAAGCTCAACACTCACGGGAAATCAGAGTCCAGGAGCAGGACAAAGAGCCAATGGCACTGTGCCACCACCCTCAGGGGCTTCCCAGTGAAGAAGAACGCGGACCACGCTGGTCCCACGCGTGGTTGATTGTTGGTATATAACCTGTTGCATGTCCCAGGTGCCTCGCTGGACAGAACACCCATATACCCCAGAGGCTGGCATTCTACCTCCACAGATGAAGAAGCTGGAGCTCAGAAAAGGCAGTACAAATCAGAGGGAGGGGGACAGCTACATGGACGTACTTAGTTGAAGCATTGGCTACAAGACTCAAAAGCTACAAAAATGTATGTGTCCTGAAACATCCCCCTCCCATCCCTGTCCCAAGCCACCCTGTCTCCTCGCCTGGAACACCATCTCCTTTTGCCGACTGGTGTGAGTTCGTATTTAATGCACACGCATGAGTGTGTCTTCAGACACAGCAAACCCACCACAGAGCTGGTCTTCCCTTGCTATTGCCAGGGAACAGCACGGGGCATCAGAAGTATCGCTCCTTCCAGATGAAAAGAAAATATAGCTAGAGCTTACCGTTAAGTGTCCATGTAACAGTCTAGCCAATTTGCTGGAGATGGACACTCAGAGTGTTGCCAAAGTATGCGATTATAAACATTGCTATAATAAATCCTGTACATTAAGAGTAGACACTGGTAGGGATTCGGCAAGGGCAATGTAACCAAGAGAAATTACTGAAACCCAAATGAAGGCTGAACATGATAGTGGGACAAGAGGAAAGTTAAAGGAAATAGAGGAAAGAACTAGGAGGCAACGGGCATTTATAGATGTCTAAATACAGGCATGTACATATATAAATATATTTATATAGGATGGTGGGGAAATAGATCTATATACATATAGTTATAGTTTTAGTATTAAGGTAGCAGATGGACATTGGACCTTCACTCAAGTACTTACTCGATGCAAGAACACTTTGTCCTATTAAATTGGCATTCCATGATGCAACCTTCCTGACACGATGGGTGGAGACAAATGTGTGCATAAGCAAATGTGGGGAAGAAAACTGATGGTGCCTGGCTATCAAAAGATACAGTGTCTGGGTTCTTAAAGGTTTGCAGGTAAAGGAGCATCCATCTAGCTCAGAAGCAACAAAGCCCACATGGAAGAAGAACTCCAGTCTGTGTGACCAGGAGGTGTTGAAGGGATCAGGTATCGGGCATCAAAGAACAAAAAATTATATCATTGCAAAAGAGGGTAAGTGCAGAGTGGAGACCCTAAGTCCTTCTGTAGGCAATTGGACACCCCCTTATATAAGGGTTGTGGGGAGGAGGCAAGCCAGTCAGGGTACAGGGTAGCAATGATGAAACATACAACTTTCCTCTAGTTCTTAAATGCTTCCTCCCCCCACTATCATGATCCCAATTCTGGTTCGACCAGAGGATGTACATTGGTACAGATAGGAACTGGAAACACAGGGAATCCAGGGCAGATGATCCCTTCAGGACCAGTGGTGAGAGAGGCAATACCAGGAGGGTGGAGGGAAGGTGGGGTAGAAAGGGGGAACTGATCACAAGGATCCACATATAACCTCCTCCCTGGGGGATTGACAACAGAAAAGTGGGTGAAGGGAGATGTCAGACAGTGTAAGATATGACAAAATAATAAATTACAAATTATCAAGGGTTCTTGAGGGAGGAGGAAGGGAGAGTGGGGAGGGAGGGGAGAAATGAGGAGCTGATATCAAGGGCTCAAGTAGAAAGAAAATGTTTTGAAAATGATGATGGCAACAAATGTACAAACGTGCTTGATACAATGGATGTATGTATGGATTGGGATAAGAACTGTAAAAGCCCCCCAATAAAATTATTTTTAAAAATACAGTAGACTCAGCCTATACCATTTGCTCCCCATGGTTTTCCCAGGAGAATTGAGAGAAGCTGTGAGCGGGTCTGGAATACCAGGCACTGAGGTCATCTCTAGCCGGTCCCCAACTCACCAGCCATAACACTTAGAGGAAGGGCCTTTAGTTTTGCAGGTTTCAATCTCCTGAACTATAAAGCCGGGTCACTACAAACCCATCTTGCAGTGCCAACGTGAAGCACTTGCTGTTGAAGATCGAGGCTTGCAACCTTCGGTATGGATTACAACTCAAGGTAAAGAAGACCAAAGTCCTCCAACTGAATCTGCAGCTAACATCAGGATAAAGGAAGAAAAGACTGAGGCTGATGAGAATTTCATCTTGCTGGGTGGACCCACACTCAATGTTCACGGAAACAGCAGTTAAGAGATCCAATGATGCACTGCCTTGGGTAAATCTGCTGCACGAGATCTCTTAAGAGCAAGTTTTTTTAGAATGATGGGAGCAATGAATGTACAAATGTGCTTCACACAACTGAGATATGTATGGGTTGTGATAAGCTGATGGTGCCCGGCTATCAAAAGAGATAGTGTCTGGGGTCTTAAAGGCTTGAAGGTGAACAAGTGGCCATCTAGCTCAGAAGCAAAACAGCCCACATGGAAGAAGCATACCAGCCTGTATGATCACGAGGTGCCAAAGGTACCAGGTATAAGGCATCATGCAAAAAAAAAAAAAGAGAGAGAGAGATGTATATATATGTGTCTGTGTGTATGTATATGTGTGTATATATATAGATATAGATATACCATATTGAATGAAGGGGGATGAGCAGAGTGGAGACCCAAGGCTCAAGTGTCGGCCACTGGAGATCCCCTCATAGAGGGGTTTAGGAGAGGAGGTGGGTCAGTCAGGGTGCGAGGTAGTACCGATGAAGAACACAGCTTTCCCCCAGATCCTAGATGCTTCCTCCCCCCAACTACCATGATCCGAATTCTACCTTGCAGGGCTGGATAGGACAGAGGCTGTACACTGGTACATATGAGGGCTGGAGGTACAGGGAATCCAGGGTGGATGATACCTTCAGGACCAAGGGTGTGAGGGGTGATGCAGGGAGAATGGAGGGTGAATGGGTTGGAAAGGGGGAACTGATTACAAGGATCCACATGTGACCTCTTCCCTGGGAGAGGGACAGCAGAGAAGGGGGGGGAAGGGAAACTCCGGATAGGGCAAGATATGACAAAATAACGATGTATAAATTACCAAGGGCACATGAGGGAGGGGGGAGCGGGGAGGGAGGGGGGAAAAAAAAGAGGACCTGATGCAAAGTGCTTAAGTGGAGAGCAAATGCCTTGAGAATGATTGGAGCAGGGAATGCGCGGATGTGCTTTATACAATTGATGTATGTATATGTATGGATTGTGATAAGAGTTGTATGAGCCCCTAATAAAATGTTTTTTTAAAAAAAAGTTGTAGGAGCCCCCAATAAAAGCATTTAAAAAAAAGAGTGCTGAAAACAGGTAGGTTCTTTTGAGGACTAAGGTATGCCTGCCCAAGCGATGGCATTTTCAATAGCTTCCTACACATGGAAAAGTTGGACACTGAACAAGGAAAACTGGAGAAGAATCGATGCAGTTGAACGGTGGTGCTGTTGAAGAATGCCGAAAGTACCATGGGCTGTCAAAAGAACAAGCAACCCTGCTTGGAAGAAGTATGACCAGAGTGTCCCTCAGAGCCAAGGGTGGTGAGACTTACTCTCACGTAGGTTGGACATGTTGTCAGTAGAGAGCCGTCCCTGGAGAAGGACATCATGCTTGGTAAAGAAGAGGGGCAGCGAAAAAGAAGAAAGGCCTCAACAAGATGGATGGACACAGTGGCTGCGACAATGGGCTCAAACACAGAAACAATGGTGAGGCTGGCGCGGGACGAGGTAGTGCTCAATTCTGGGGTGCAGGAACAGCTCAGTGCCACCTAACAACAACAGTCTGCCTCGGGGCTGCGCGGAGCATGGTGCGAACATGGAGCTAAAATACTTAACGCAGTGCCTGGTGTGGGGTGACGGGTAGAGAGAGAAGGCTTTTATTCATTGACAGGAAGCCCAGACGGAGTGTCTGGGCCTGACCTCTGCCTGGCCTCTGGACCCCAGTTTGTCCTCAGTCAATTCATAGTTCGAGTATTTGCATCTTCGCTTTTGTACGCTGCCACAAAGTCTAGACAGAAGTCAGGGAAGGACCAAAGGCTACTTGGACATGAAGACTCCACTTCTTCCCTTTGCCCTTGAGTCTCTGGAATTAACATCAAGAACAGGGTCCACTGACACCATTATGACAGCAAGACTTGGCTCCCGAGGGTCTCCAGGGATTCCAAGCTCATCAGTGGGACTGTGGGAGTTTGTCCCAACCTCATCCTGGCCCCAGCATAATGTTATAACTATAGTGCCCTCTCTCTGTCTCCACTGCCACCAGACCATCCAGTACACGCGTTCCTCTGCCTGGGACATGCTTCCCGCCTTCCCAGGACCTTGCACTTGCCTTACTCCTGTTTGTCCTTTAGCTTCTTCTGCAGCAACTTCTCCTCCGGGAAATTCTCTCTAACCACTTGCCACCGGCTATGCTCAATGAACATAAGTCTTCTCCAGCCATCACCAAGATCAAGAGCAGAGCAGTACCAGAGAAAGAATGCTGGGCTACCAGGCAGGAGTGGGTGAGCGGGCATCCGGAGCCAGAAGCATTCTGTGTTGGAACCTGGGGTAGTTACATAATCTGGTGTCAATTTGAGGATTAAGAGTGTAGGGGTGGAGTCTACACTGTCGATTAGATCATAGTCAAAGAGCCCTCTGTGTGGGCATGGCCTTCTCCTGAAGAATTCCTGTATTCCTCCTTGGAGAAGGGACATTCTCTCTTTCTCTGTTCACTCCCTGTGAGGCATCCCTGAGGAAAAGCCACATGGACCCACCCAGATGCAGCCAGAACTCTGGTCCTGGAGAAGCCACGGGAAGAGTCCTGCCAGCGCCGAGATGCTTACAATGCCACTGGATCCACAAGACTTTCCACCCACTGACCTATGATCATCCTGCATTGCATGTTTTCGTGAGTCTGAAGAGGAATTTATATATTGGTATGGAACATATGGGCTCATATTAGACTTATGGACTTGATCTGGGCTGGGCTGGAATTTTTCTCAATATTCAATTGCTTTTGTATATATTCTCATGCACATATAAGTTCATCTCTGGATTTGGTTTCTCTAGTCAACCTAGACAAACACAGGGCCCAATCAGGTATACAGCTCCTGCTGTCAGTGTGCAGTGTGAGGTTTTAACAGAGAAGTGTCTTTAGGGCATTAGGATAGGGGAGGATTTTGGAAATTTTAGAAAGTGAACCACAAAGAGATTAGTAAATTTGCCTATGATATAATAAAGAACATCTATGTATTGAGACAAGTCACTACCTGAAAAAAAATAGTCATACATAAAGTGGAAAAGAGAAATTTCAATTAAACAATTGGCAATAAATAAATAAATGGAGCTTACACACAAGTGTTTCATGGGGGGCGCAGGGATAGCCTATAGAGAGATGAAAAGATGCTCCATTTCATTTTTATCAGAAAAAAATACAAATTAAAAACATAATGAAATGTCACTTTGCACCAGAAACTTAAAAGTAAAAGCAACAGCAATGTTGGGGGAATTGGAGGATACTCAGACATGCCAGATGGTAGTACAACGGGGCAGAAATGCTTCGAGAAACAACCATGCAATCTTAATAATGTGAGAAGGAGGCCTGGCGGCATAGTATTGAGGCTGCTGAATTGCAAGGTCCATAGTTCAAACCCACTAGCTGCTCTACAGGAGAAAAATAAGGCTATCTGTTTACCGTCTCAGTAACCCTATAGAGCAGTTCTACTGTGCTCCATAAAGGTCCCTGTGAGTCAGAATGACTCGATCGCAGTGGAGCTGATACGATGCATGTACACACGCTCGAATCCACTAATTCTCCAGTAATCTGAGAGTCAGAGTAGACCCTCAAAGAGTCTTCACGCATGAACTCTGAGAGACAGGGCAAGAGTGATTTTAATCAGCATCCATTGCAATAGTGACCATCTGGAAACAGCCCAAGGGCCACTCACAAGAAAATTAATAAATAAACCAGGGAACACTATGTATCGGTACAAGTAAGTGTCACCTCTACCCATCCCCAAAGGATGAAGTTCAGAAACCTAACAGAAAGCGGACACAGCGGTCGCAGAAGAGTACAGCAGTGTTATTCCACATGTGCAAATTTCACAAACATGACGAGCTAAACAACATGCATTTTAGGGCCCATACTGTGATGGATTGAACCGCTGGAGAATCCATAAAAGTGAACCCAGGAAAGAGTGTTAGAAGTTCTTTCTTTGGCACCGTTATTCGTTAAGATAATGAGGTCATAGCAGAGTAGGTAGGTCCCGACCCGCCTGCGTGGCAGTTTATAAAAGGAAAGAACAGACAAAACCAGTGTCACTTAGTGGTGAGACAGGTGCCATGGGAAAATGCATTTCAAAGCCAGGGAATGCCAAGGGACACCTGCAGCTACCAGACGCTGGAAGGAACAAAGAAGAACCTTTCCCTAGAGACTTCAAAGATCCCACCGGCATCCAGAAATCAGCCTTCCCGTCTCCAGACCAGTGAGAAAATACATGTATATTTATTTTTATCCCCAGAAAATGAAAACATACGTACCTAAGAAAACTATAAAGAAAAGCAAAGGCCTGGCTGCCCCATAATCAGGATCACGGCGTCTTTGCCTCAGTGGGGGAGCCTGTGTTTTGGTTAGGGCCCTTCAGGTACCTCACCTTCTCTCACCTGGATGAGGCTTCACGGGAACTCACTGTATTACTTTCCTGTTGACCTGGCGTGTTTCATGTATGAGGATACGTTTAAAAATATGGCTAGTAGGATTCTGGACAGGTTTATTCCTAACAAAATGTGTGCATCGATGTTGACATACCAAGGGCTCAAGTAGAAAGAAAATGTTTTGGAAATGTTGATGGTAACATATGAACAAGTGTGCCTAATACAATAGAATGATGGATTGTTGGAAGATTTGTAAGAGCCCCCCAATATAATGATTAATTAAAAAATTTAAATTTTTTAAAATGTCTCTGTGATCCACAGATGGCTAGAGAACAGTTCTCTCAAGAACACACTTGTCTCAGTCTCACCAGAGTCCATTTTAAGAATAACAATACTTTTATATCATGCGAAAAATTATTTTGGGGTCAGGGCTAATACCCAATTTAATAAAGCTAAAGTAGACATATTCCCAAATCACCGAAGCTTTGCAAAAGTTTATGTGCATACAAGAAACAACCATTTCTTAGATAAGTCAAGCATTTGAAGGAAGTTTGGGAAGACCTTAGAGATAAGTCGACCTTAACCTACACAGATACTATAGCTAAATTTCAGGAAGTGGCGGAAGAACGCCACAGAGTGATGACTGAAGCAATCCCCACTGAAGTTGACATCACACTTGGCTTTGTCAGTTTTAAGAGAGCATCTTGGCCTTGGCACACTTTCCGCATGCCCATGGGTGTCAAAGGCACATGAGGATCCACAGCTTCAGAGCTGATCTCTCCGTCAGTCTTTCAAGCAAGAGAGAAGGTAATGGAGACAATTTTATAAAGAGAATCCCAAGGAGGAATGAGTCTTAGATTTCCTAATGTGAGTCAGGGAGTAAGGTCCAATCAAAATAATTGCTTCCCAAGGGGCTCTGCCTGGGGCAGATACATTCAGGGCAAAGAAGTCAGCTCGGAAGGTTGAGGAGACTGTTTGAGATTATGAAGGGGTAATCTTTTTTTTTTTTAATACTTTCATTGGGGGCTCTTCCATCTCTTATCACAAGCCATACATTCCTCCTCCAGTGTGTCAAGCACCTTTGCAGGCATCATCATTTTCAAAGCATTCTCTTCCCACTTGAGCCCTTGACATCCGCTCCCCATTTCTTCCCCCCGCCCCGCCCCGCCCCCGACCATCCTCCCTCATGAGCCCTCGATAAGTTATAGACTATTGTTTCCATGTTACATTGTCCTCCCTCGCCCCTCACCCACCTTTCCACTATTGGTCCCCCTGGGAGGGGTTTTAAGTTGATCCTTGTGATCGGTTCCCCCTTTCTCCTCCCACCCTCCCCCAATCCTCCTGGCTTCCCCACTCTCCTCGTTGGCCCTGAGGGGCCCATCTCTCCTGGATACCAATTCATGCAGGACACACGATGATCATGGGGCTGATATTGCCGAAGGTTTAAGAAAACTGAAAAGCGCATTTCTGAGAAAAAGTCCAGTTGGGTGGAGGGAGGTTTTTCCATCATGACAATGCATTGGGTCATTCTTCAAGGGCAGTTAAGACCTAGCCTATAAAAATTTACCGGGAAACCTCACCCATCTTCCTGACAGCCCTAATGTTGTCCCTTCAGACTTCGTTTTGTTCCCCAAACTCAAAAAAAAATTTTTTTTGAGGAGCATAATTTCAGTCCTTCAAGGGTACCAAAATGATCATTTAAGACAGTGTCAACTGAAGAGGGCAGAATTCATGGCAGAACGGGAAGCACAGCCGTCAGAAGTGGACGGACCTAGATGGAGGCAGTGTTGGGAAGCAGTAGTTTCACATTTTGATCGATTTGTTTATGATTTTATACCAATACTTTTGCTTCCCCTTATCTAATTCATATGCAATGCATAATTTAAAAGAAATTTAAACTAACGCAAGTAGACAATAGTCACTCTTGCCAAGCCTAGAATGTTTGTTTCTGTGGAATCCCAATGCCCTGCCCCCCAACCCCAGCCTGCAAGAGGCCCAGGGGCAAGGGGCGACTACAGTGCACTGGGGATACTGTGATGAGGAAGTTGGGAGTCCCAATCTTCGCGAAGTTACTCCATCCATCCCACCCGCTCCTTCATCACAAAGTAGTGCCAAGCTGAAGACGTGGCACATGGTGGGGACTCCAGGAATATTTGTTGAATAAATATGAGTCAATGATTTCTAAAAGCCCATCGTAACAACAGCCCTCATCCAAATTTAGTCACTCTAGGAAAATTGTGGCTGCAGCTACTAGCACCTCCTAACACACACGAACATCTCAGCATTCTAAGTGGAAAATAAAAAAGTTCATACTTCTGCTGGATCCAAACTTTTGGTATTTTCACGTTACAGATTTTCCTCTCCAAAATGTCAGTTCCTCTTTTATTTTCCCTTTCGCTGTCACAACAAGCATACAAGTATTTTCAAGGGAATATTACCAAATGGCCAACTGCATTTTGTACTTACATACAAACTTCTTTCTCACCCCTATACCAAGTGCTGCCTCAGAGCTCTGTACTTCTGCTGTGCGGACCCCTGACGCCGGATTCACATGCTCAGTCCTCAGGTCCCTTCCACACATGGGGCAAGACATTTCTGGGCTTACAGGGAGGCTGAGTGGCAATCATGGAAGAGATCGGTCTCATTGCAAGCTGTCCCAGCAAGACAGAAGCTTATTACATGGGTGATTGACCACCCTAGTTCATGTGTGTGCTGAGAGGCCATGCCACATCCAATCTAAGACACACACACACACACACACACCCTTTTGGCATCCACTCGGTTGCCATCCACATTAGAACAGAAGTGGGAAACTGGAGCCCGGAAAGCCACCAGTGATAGAAACAGCATGGTGTCTGGGTTACCTGCAGGGCCTGTAAGCGAAAGAGAACTTCTCTGAGGCCCCGTTGCCTCTTTTGCAAAGGGTATGAATAGCCCCACCTCCGAGGGTGTCCGGTAGCTTCCATGAAAAGAACTGTGTAAGGACGCTTGCAGATCGGCATCAAAACAGAGTTGCTTCGGAAGGAACGAGCCCATCTTTACACTCAATTTGCTTTCTAATTGGCCTCCTCTGTCGCTGGTGCTACAGTGAGTGAGGCAGGGAGGGGCCTGAAGAGTTGTTTGGGCATTTTATGTCTTGACAATATGAGAATTTAAACCAACTGAGGTCGTCTGGACAAGTGACTATGAGCCAGGGTGAAGGAGTGACCACATGCATCCCTGTGAAGCTGAGCTGCGCCATACCGGGGCACACAGATGCAGCGGGTTGGGCTAACGTCGCACAGGTGTGCTGGAAAATGGGCCACAGCTGGGCTGGACTGGGCTAGAGCTCCACCACCACCCCTGACCAGCAGTGGGAGCTCGTAGTTGCATTTTTATAAAGAATTTGTTGGGGCTTTGGGCCTCCCTTACCACAAGAACACTTTGTTCTGATAACCTGGCATTCTTTGATACTCACCTTCCCAGCACGATCGCTGAAGACAAAATGGATGGATAAGCAAGTGTGGTGAAGAGAGCGGATGGTGCCCGGCTATCAAAAGATAGAGTGTCTTGGGTCTTAAAGGCTTGAAGTTAAACAAGCGGCCATCTCGCAGGGAAGCAAATAAGCCCATATGGAAGAAGCACATCAGCCTGTGTGATCATGAGGTGTCAATGTGATCAGGCATCAGGGATCAAAAGATCTAAAAAAGAAAAAAACTATATAGATGTGAAAGGTGGAGAGAGGTTTGGAGTGGAGACCCAAAGCCCATCTGTAGCCAACTGGATATTCTGCCCCACCCTCCACAGAAATAGTATAAGGAAGGGATGATTTAACCAAGGGGCAGTATAGCTCCAGCAAATCACACACCAGTCCTCTGTCTCCTGGATACTTCCTCTCCCCCACCCCCAACTACCATGACCCAGTTCTAAGTTACAAATCTGACTAGACCGGAGAACACACATTGGTACAAAGAAGAGCTCTCAACACATGGAATTTGGGAAAGATAAACCCCTCCGGAACAGTAATTGGAGTAGCAATATCATAAAGGTAGGGGGATGGTCAGCGAGAGGGAAGGATGAGAAAGGGGGAACCCATCACAAGATTGGAGATAGAGCTGCCACCTTCTACCCAAAGGGGATGAATAACAAATGTGGGTGAAGGGAGACAAGGGACAATGTAAGATATGAAATAACAATAACAATATCTAATTGATCAAGGATACATGAGGGAGGGAGGGGGAAAGAGGAATTCATATCAAAGGCTCAAGTAGAAAATGTTTTGAAAATGATGATGACGACATGTACAAATATGCTTGATATGGTTGATGTATGGAATGTTTTAAGAGCTCCCCAATAAAATGAGTTTTAAAAGAAAAAAAAATTTTTAAAGAATTTGTTGGGACAAAAGCCAGGCCTCATAGGTGGAGGCCTAGAGCAGAGCAGGTCAGGGCAGACAAGGGAGCAGGTCCTGTTCAGATGCAGAGAACCTGCAAAAAGCCTAAATCAGCACCAAGGACAGCAACTCAAGCAATGGTGTGAGCCTATGCCTCTGTTGAGTTGTGGTAACCATTACAGATTGAATGAGGTGCTTTCTGCTGCTAAGTCCACCCAGGGCCTCAGAAGTTCATTTGGGAACCGCGCCTGGCTGATAATTTCCATTTCCACCTCAGGTATACTGAACCTGAATCTACATGCTAACAAATGGGTCTCAGGTAAACCTAAGAATTACCTGGGAATGTATAGAGCTCACTTGGGCGTGTCTTTTAAAATGTAGGTTCCAATTCCATTTTTCTAGAGTGGAAATGGAAATTCTCAGTAGGTAGAACCATGAACTGCTTGAATCCCTGCCTCAGAACCCTTCTCAACCCAACACTCAAGGTTGCCCCCACTAGTCCTGGCTGTGGTCCACCGGATGAAAGCTATTTGCCGTCCTGCGTCTCTATGGAATTACTGATAAGGGAAAACCAGCTCTAACCCCCATGAAACAGGGTAAAGATGGACAAGTCAGAAAAAAGGGGCACATCTTTGGTGTGAATGAAGGTTCTTGGTGGGTGAGGTAGTTAGTTTATTTTGCCAATCTGACCGATAAACATATGTGGGGTTAATTGAAGGGTGGAGGGATAAATGGCTCGGTGAGCCTCACCTTTCTAGTTCTCTGGTCTCTTGCTTTCTGATGGTCAGACCAGCGTGCAACTGCCTTAGCCATTTCCCTGCTTCAGCTGGCAAGGCTCACTTCCTGCAAGACATCCCTGAGGAGAAGCCGCATGGACCTAACCTGATGCAGCCCTGGGTGCTAGAGCAGCTGTGTGGAGACCCCTGCCAGTGCTGAGATGCTTATACCTTCACTGACTCGACCTTCCTCCTGCAGTCAGCATCATTGCGTCTGTTTTGTGAGATGGAGGAGGACGTTGTGGATTGGTGTTGGACATATGGGTTAATATTGGACTTGTGGGCTTGGGAAGCACTAGGTTGGGATGTTTTCTTGATGCACACTTAACCTTTATATAAAACTCTCTCTTATACATGAGTTTCTGTGGATTTGTTTCTCTAAAGTACCCAGGCTAACACAGTGGGGGGAAAAGAGGAGAGGGCAGTCAGAGAATGGAGGAATAAACCCTGTTTCCTAACCTACCTCCCCTGCCTCTGACTATCCACTGGCTCTGTCTTCTCCCCCTTTCTCATTTGACGTGTGTATGAGTGTTCTGAAAATGCCACATCCTTCTGAATCAGTCTCTTCATGCCCACAGAGACTATTTCTGGGTGGTCCTTTGTGTATCACATTGTGTGCTGGGCAGTGGAGATATAACAAGCAGTTGTGACAACCTTGATCACCTGTGAATTCTAGTGCTGTCCAGAGACAGGCCCCGATGAGCCTATCAGAACACACCACACGCTGGGCTCCAACGTGTGTCCATGAGAGCACATAAACAAGGACACTAAGCTGGGCCCACAGAGGGACCGTGAAGCCTTCCTCGGGAACTTGACTCGTTTGAAGTAGAAGTGATGGTGAATGAAGGGGAGGGGAAACACGGGGTTTGACCAAGTGCCAGTCAAGGCCATTCAGCCCTCCAGAAGCCCAACAAAGTGTGAAGGAGAGCTGGCCACCTGCCCTCTAGGTGGCTTGAAGATCCCACCTAGGCCCCTATAAGGTTGTATGGGCAACCAAGGCTCAAAGGAGGTCTATAGACCAGAGAAGACGGGGTGCCATAGTGCCTATAAGAAGTAGACTGAGCATCATCAGACAAAAAATCATATCATTGTGAATGAGAGGGAGTGCAGACTGGGGACCCAAAGCCCATCTGTAGCCATTTGGGCATCCCCTTATGAAAGGGTCCCGGGGAAGAGATGAGCCAGTCAGGGTGCGGTGTAGCAATGCTGAAACATACAACTTTCCTCTAGTTCCTAAGTGATTCCTCCCCACCCCACTATCATGATCCCAATTCTACCTTACAAATCTGCCTAGACCAGAGGATATACACTGGTACAGAGAGGAACTGGAAACACAAGGAATCCAGGGCAGATGATCCCTTCAGGACCAGTGATGAGAGTGGCAATACCGGGGTGGGGTGGAAAGGAGGAATCAATTACAAGGATCTACATAAAACCTCCTCCCTGGGGGACGGAAAACAAAAAAGTGGGTGAAGGGAGACATCAGACCGTGTAAGATATGAAGATAAGACAAAATAATAATTTATAAATCATCAAGGGTTCATGAGGGAGGGGGGAGCGGGGAGAGAGGGGGAAAAATGAGGAGCTGATGCCAGGGGCTTAGGTGGAGAGCAAATGTTTTGAGAATGATGAGGGCAATGAATGTACAAATGTGCTTTACACAATTGATATATGTATGGATTGTGATAAGAGTTGTATGTGCCCCTAATAAAATGATTTTTTTTTAAGTAGACTGGGAGAGGTCTGTAGATCTGGAGTTCCTAGGATCCTTCAGTCCTAGCAGTGACCTTACCTGCCCCAGACCCGAGTTCAATGCTGCTAGACCCTCCCAGGTCAGAGCTGAGCTACCAACCCAAAGAGTCCTCAGACTAAGGTGCTCTGTGGCATCTCTCACCTGCCACGGGTCTCTAACTTCTTCCCAAGGCAGGGATTGAACTGAGCAAGGGGGTGGGGGGTACAAGACCTAGGCCGACTATGGTCCAAGTCCCTGGAGCCTTGAGCTGCCGTGATCCTCAGGCCCATCTCATCTTTATTTCAGCACACTGAATGTTTGCTCTTTCAATTCTTCCTGGGAGGCTCTGAACGGCGTGTTTGCTCAAGAGCCGAGGACAGCATTCTGGTCTTAGAGAAGGAGAGTATTTAGGCAAATGCAAACATATGCTGGTTTCTTTTCTTAGTTACATATTCGGCAAACAAGTTATTTCACCGAGAGAGAAAATGAGACTTTGTAATGTCCACCTGATTGCATTCTGGCCCCAGACGTGATGGTGTGGCTGACCATGACCGATCTCCTGCACCCTTTCAAATAACACTGACAGGTGGCACAGAACACGCTTGTGATGGAACTGAGCTGAGTCCTGCCTGGGAGGGTGGTAATCAACACACGTGATGGAATTGCATGGAACTAAGCATACAAACACACGCACACGAGTGCCTGGACTGCTGCTGGGATGTGAATAAGGCACATGGACTGTGTCTCTGTCATCTCTTGACTCTGACACAGGCCTTTGGTTATGCAAGCTTTTACCACTGGGAAACCCAGACAGAGGGTATATGGGATCGTTTTACACCATTTCTCAAAAGTGCATATGAACCTCAATTATGTCCAAATAAAGTTTGATGCAAATAAATAAGCAATACGCATCTATCACATGGAAATCATTGTACTTTGGGTCTAGAACTGATCTCAGTTTTAAAGAGCAGCCCTCAGAAAACCTGAAGCTATATTATGAATGTTTTTTCCTAGGAGAGATCTTCAAAGACGTCCAGTTCAGCCATGCCCCAGGTACCAGACCCTCCAGCAGACTGAGACCAGACCCAGGTCATTCCAGGTTGTGTGAGCCACCTCTAATGTGTATGCCATGCCCCCTAACCTTTGGCCTAAGGAATCGAACCTAAGGGAGGTGATGGAGAGAGGGCAGGAGACAGGAGCCCACCACCATCACCACACAGGCAATCTTTGGCAAGGAGGAATTCAAGGGGCATAGGCCCGTACCAGGTCCTAGGGGGATCCTGCAGGCCACCCCTCTGCACCCATGCAACGCTCTGCCAATCCTCCCGAGCATTTGATTAATATTTTATTGAAAACGCCAAGATGCTTCAAACTTCAGCTGTCATGATCAGGTGCTGTTGCTAGGCAACCCCAGTGCCTATCTGCAGATCTGCTTGTGTGGCTCTTTCCCTTCATGAAGCTGGAGGTTGGGCTTGTACCACCTGCGGCTCACTTGTCGCAGACCACCCCGGCACGCCTGCCCAGCTCCACCCACTTGGCCCCCACCAGCTGCCCCCCGCCCCACCCCCACTTACCATATTCACTGTCGTAGAACATGATGAACTTCTGCCAGCGCAGCTCCGTCACCAGCTTGAGCATGACGTCATTGAGGCGGACTGGCGGCCTGGAGGCCAACGTGTAGGCCTCGCCGTCGGGGCTGGGGTTCAGGTGGCAGGCAGTGCGGGGGGAGCCCCCGGGGTTGCGCTGAACAAAGAGGTGTGGGATGTGCATGGCATCCGTGAGGGACTGCAGGGCGTTGGCAGACGCACAGCCAGTGGACGTGACCAAGGCCAAAATCCCCTGGGTCATGAGGTCACAGGCTGGAGAGAGAGAGGGGAGAGAAAGGGAAGGGTCAGCACCAGAGTGACGATGCTGCGCTGGCTTGGGCGTGCTCAGGCGAGGCCTGCTCCTTGGACCCACTTAACAGAACAGGAAACAGAGGCACACAGGGGCCCAATCGTGCTAGGATAAGGATGACACGCTCCATCTGCCTGACACGCTCAAACAGAGCCTGCTCCATCAGCCATCCTGCCTCCCACCCAGGGCGGAGAGTCCCAGGAGAATAGATAACTCACTTTATCAGACTGTTCAGCTGAATGGAACTGGAGTGGGATGGAAGGGGGTGAATTACATATGAAAGCCAAGGAGCCACGTACCCCTGAGGACCCAGCTTGCCGGCAGACAGAAAAAAAAAACAAGCCCAAGGGTTCGTGTCATAAAAACCTGGGATCGGGCTCCAGATGTCTCAGATGGTTCCAGAAGCCAGGGATGATTCAAAAGTCACTTGACAACAGCAAAGGGCATTGCTCCCCCCCGCGGCAGTCACCGTGGGCACCAAGAAGGGTGTAGCAAAGGACCAGCCGCTCTTTCCAGGGCTGGCACCCTCGGAGGCGCATCTTTTGAAATCATCCAGTAGCCACCAGGCAGCCCTTTTTGGCACCCATGTGGGCCTTTTGGGGGGAGATAGCCCCAATTCATAGAAAGCCTTATCTCCCCGCATCGCAACCCACTGCACCGGTCCTGGAGCAAACATTTATTAATAATGTGTGTGCGACGGCAGGAATGTAAGGAAGCAGATGCCGTTTCAAAACACAGCCTGTGAACGTCGGTGGGCCATCTGCTACTTCTGAGAAACTTGGAGCAACAGTGGCAAGCCCCTGGGCTTTTGTGCACAGACTCCTAGGAGGCTGGGGAAGAGACCAGGAAGACAAAGACCCACCCCAAGGAACAAGGTAGCAAGAATCAAAGGCATAGGGAGGGAGGGGCATCTGAATTCATCAAGGCCAGCTGTTCCCGTGAGAGGATGCTCCCCTGGCCCGCCGTTAACCAACATCTGGACAAGGAGTTCAAACACCTTTCAGCAACTTCACCTGCGGAACCCCCTCTCCAGACAAGCGGTGGGGGTGGGAGAGAAACCGGAAGCTGTGAAGGAAGTCCCCTTGGGGAGCTAACCCACAGCTAGTGAAATGTTCTCCGCCCCCATCCAAGCTTCACATTGCTGAATACACTCCTAACCAAGTCTGATTGCCACATACCCTACTGAGAGTCCTTCCTGATTCCAAAACACCTCAGGGAGAAAGTCATAGGACTTGAGTCAGTCTTGTGGGCTCCCCAAGACCTGCAGCTCCCTGCTCCTCCCCATGCTACAAGTTCACAGCTACAGGCAAGCCCTTTGGCACACACACTCTATTGCCTCTGGCAGGTGCACCGAAGCACCTGATTCAAGACTCAGACCTGCCACGCTTCTGGGATGTCTGTCTGGATCTCCAACTAGACTTCCAGCTCTAGAGACAAGAGCCATGGTGGGGAGCAAAGCCATGTCCCGGCCCACTCCTCAATAACTCCACGTTGCAGGGCAACCCACCATCTGGGCACAGCTTGAGATCTGGAACTACACGGAGGATCCTCAGAGATCCTCTTGAAGTAGCCCCAGCCACCCGAGAGAGTTACACAAGTGGGGATGCCGAGCAAGTGGCTGAAAGCATTCTCAGCCTCACAACAATTTATGGAGCTCTCCAACAACACGGAAAGTACGCAGGCTAAAGAAATTATGGGGCAATAACACAAAACTGTATGTGTTTTATGCCTTCAATTAAATCAAACTCAATATGCACGAAATAAAGGCTGGGAGGAAAACAGCGAGATGTTAAAAGTGACCACATTTTAATAAATAGCAGAAAGGAAACCCAGGATTGATGGACCTATAGAGACAGCAAGTGGAATAAGGGGTATAGGGGTGGGGGGGGGGCAAGGGCAGAACTGTGGTGGGAGAAGGAGGTTAAAGGGAGACGATGTCAAGAAGAATGTTTAGAAACTGCGGTAACAATTGTACAATAGCTACTCGGTGCGATCTTGAATTACGGAATCATATGATATATGTATTAATTCCCAAGTAATAATAAGTTTTGTAAAATTTTACAACCCTCAACATAAAACACACACACACACAAAGTAGCAGGAAGTAGTTTTCTGTCTTTTCTGTACGAGCTTTCTCCCAAAATTTCTTATAGGGAGCATATCATTTCTTTAGGAAAGGAAAAAAGAAAATCCCCCATTAAGAGCAAAGTATGAACGCGACGTCGGAGGAGTGAAGATTTTGTGAAATTCTTCTCTGTGCCAAATACTGTTATTGAATCCGTAATATATGTTAATCCACTTTGTTCTCCTCCCATCCCTCAGAACGGGAATCACTGCTGCCGTTTCACAGATCACTGGACTAGCAGGCCCTGCAGCCAGTGAGGGCGGAGCCAGCACACAGTGCCATCCGGGTCTCTGTCCATGTTTCCAAGCACATAAGGGTGCGGGGTTAAGTGAAACCCAGGCCATGAGATAGAGCACTCAGCCTTAGACTGGGCGCAAAGGCGCTTCCTCGGGAGAGAGTGGTTGTGAGAGAAGACTCCTGTGTGTGGTCAGGGAAAGCGAGGAAAGCCCCTTGGAGAAGTGGGCTGACAATGGCCCAACGGAACAGCGAGTGTGTGGGTGTGGCAGGGCCAGGTGGTGTTTCCTTCCTTTCTGCGTAAGTTCTCCAGGAGTTGGAGCTGACCCAATGGCAGCAAACAGCGCCAAGTATGTGTGTGAAGAAGGCCAGAGAAACCATGGACAGCCACCGTGTTGCAGGGGAAAAATACATTTTTTCCTTGCCTTTCTTTCATTTGCAAGTACTTCCCTCGATGCCTACACATTCCACTTCTAACTTTTTGAAGAAATCGTACAGAATAAACTGCCATGTGTCACTGGGGTGTACAGCTGTCCTGGAACTCTGGTCCTGGGCCTACAGAGGGAATCAAGTCCCATCCCAAGATCCTCAAGGCAGCGCCTTCCCTGCAGCCACAACTGTCGCCATGCCCCTGTCACCTAGCCCACCAGCTCCAAGGTATCAGTCTCGACTTCCCATGGGAAGCCCTGTCTCCATTCGCAGAAGCAGGGCAATGAGGTCCAGAACCTCTGGGGGAGTCGCGTCCTCCACAAAGCCTCACCTCAGCAAGGGCTCGTGCGGCAGCAAATGCCCGTCCCTTTCTTTCAGTGTGGTTCCATCATGCACCCGCTTACCCCGAGGCTGAGCATAGGGCCGGAATCCCAGTGACCACCGGTCACTTCTTTGCGGAGATTAGAAACTGTGGCGACGGGCCCACCCCTTGCTCACTCAGACCAAGGCCCATCAACAAGGAAGCGGGAGCTCTCGCGGCCTGACCCAGAACTGCAAAGGGAGGTCAGGCAGGATGGAGGAGAACAGTGTGAGCAGAGGGTCCGTGTGAACCAAGGCCAAGGGCAGACAGAAGGAATGTGATGGAGGAAGGGATGGTTGAGTGGTTGGGCAAGAGTTTAGGGGGTAGAGGCCAACTGTGGTGGCCTCAGGTACCAGTCTGAGGGAACTAGCAGGTCAGGGGAGAGAGAGAGAGAGAGAGAGAGAGAGAGAGAGAGAGAGAGAGAGAGAGAGAGAGAGAGAGAGAGGTGGGGGTGGGTCTATGGATGGATGGGTGAATCAGCATTTTCTCACCTTATCTGGGCTCATCAAGGGTCAAGTACAGCAGAGAATACATTAGAATCGGGCAGAAAATACAATGGACGTTCCAGTCTGAGCTGCTCGAGTCGGCAGCTGGGTGCCACGGGCATGTCTTGCTTCGGAGCCTCTGTCTCCTATTCACTGGGGGAAGGGGTTCCTGCCGCGGCACTAGGGCAGCGCAGGGCTGAGCAAAGGCTGCGCTCTGCAAACACCAGAGTCCTGCCTCCTCCTTGGACACCCACCACCCCGGCCTCTCGATGTCTCCATCAGTCACACCCACGTAACTGAAACGCGGCAGTTGCCAGCAGCCCTCCCCAGCAGTGAACGTGGCACCACGATCCGCCCCCCCCACCCATGCTGCCCACCTGCAGCACATCAAGCCCCTTGAGCTGCCGGCCTCCCAGAGCAGGGAGGGTAATTAAGGCTGGAAGCCTCTCCCGGGCGCTAATGGAGAGGCCCTGTGCGAATCAATTTCCAATCCGCTGTGAATGGCCTGCTAATTGGGGCACCGTTGAAATGATGGTTATTTGGAAGCTCCTAACATAAAAATAATAAGATCAAAATACATCAGATCAAAGCCAAATCAGCTATTAACATAATCAAGGTTGGGTGCGGATGATTTCTGGGACGGGACATTATACACGGTTACGAGGAGCAATACAAGCTACTGCACCCCAGGGTTGGGGCCCACAGCCACGGCTCGGCACAGGCTGTGACATCTTGGCCAAGGACCTGGGCCTCTCCGGGACCCTGTCGTCCATTAGGTCAACTAAAAACAACAATGCCCACTTCACAGCTTCTTTGGCACATTGTAAGAAAGAGCTTCGTGTGTGAAGTGCCCCTAATTGCCTAGCATGGAGCAGGAGTGCCGAAATCATCTCTGTTGGCCCCTCTCCAGCTCAGGGCCCGGGGAGGTGTTGTGAATCCCCTAGGATCCCTGATAGTGCTCTGGGTTAGGCACTGGGCGACTAGACACAAGGCAGGCAGTGCAGACCCACCAGTCACCCCACTGGAATAAGATGAAGCTGTCTGGGCCCATAATGATTGGAAGCCCTACCCAGGGTGGTTCCCCTGGGTCGGAATTGCTTCACCTGCAGTGGGTTTGGGTTTGGAAGAGAACAGCTTGTGCTTTAATGTCTCGCCTCTCTTACATCTCTCTCTCTCCTAGTGACAGCAGTGCACCCTTTAGGCAAAGCTCTTGGAGAATGACTCATCCACAGGACTGGGAGGACAGAGAGGGCATGTCTCAGGGGCAGCTTCAAGCCCCTCTTCCCAGTTCAGATGCCAGGGGAGGAGACGGTCTCTGCAGTGTCTCTGGGACAGCCATGGCTTTTCAGGAGTAGAAGAAAAGGTGGAGAGCCCATGCGAGGGGTCAGGGGACCCCCCCTCCAGCAACCCAGACACAGCCCCTCAATCACAACCCCCAACTCCTCCAACTCACAAAGAGATGCTAGCATCCTGCTGGTCCAGGTTTCCGAAGAAACAAGACTCTCTCTGGAGCTGGCTGTGCTAAACACAGTGTTGAGCCCATCACAGGGCTGCAGTCACCATCCCTCTCAGGGCAGGGGAATTTTTGACCCACCTGAGAGGACAGAAGCGCAGGAAAGCCTGATGGCCTGACCAAGGTCACACAGCCAGAGAAGGGAAAAAGAGTGTCCTGGCCTAAGCAGCCAGGCCTGGGAAGAGACAAGGGTGAGCTGATTCTGTGTCTGATTTGCTCCAACCTTTGCCTGGTTGAAAAACTCAGGGCACCTCCCAGGTGAGCTCACACTCCTGGGAAGGTGTGACTGAGCAAGATCCAGAGCTTTCTGAAGGGAAGGCAAATCCTTGACTCCTCAGATAACTAGGTGCCTGCAGGTGGGCACTGGAGAGAAGCAAGATGCCCTGTGATGTTGAGGTTCGCCCTGGGCACTAACTCAGGTCCATGCCCACAGTCCTCCATCTCCATTGCTTGCCCCAATCTTGGTTATTCTTGGGCCATTGTTGGGAATGGGAAAGCAATTCCCAAGGAGACTTGTGTAGAAGGACATAATTCCTTAACGCTGATACCACCACCTGGTAATGGTGCCTGGCTATTTCTGGGCACAGTCTCCAAGGTGCTGAGCACCAGACACACCCACATCTGTCTCTTGGAAAGACCAGATGTGGTTCCAGATGAACAAGACCAGGAGGTCCAGCCCTGAGACTCGGGGACCATCTGCCCCTTCAATCATCAGTACATATATGAACCTGCACACTAGGTACCACCTGTCAAGGATGCAAGCACTGTTACACCGGGCAATGAAAGAAAGGTCCTTCAACTGGGTGGAAACAAGCAGTAGTCATCATCACCAAGAAGCTTGGCCAATCCTCTGCTTGTCCCAGCAGGGAAATGAAGAGGCAGGTGCTGGGCTGAATCAGATTCTATTCTTCCCAGAGGGAAACCTCTCTCTGAGAAGGACACAGGTCAACCCCAGGAACATAGGAACTCTGTCCATCCAGCAGCTGTTCCCATGAGCACAAGTCCCAGATGCCATCCCCAGGTTCCTACCACCTTGCCTCTGACACACACACACCAGACACCTCGGTATCTGTGCCCTTCCTTTCCTCCTTTAAGTCACCCCAGTTTTATTAATATTTGAGTTCTAATGGATAATGCTTTAAATTAAGGTAGCACTTATAAATACTTGATAGTGAATGAATAATTGACCAAACTTAGTATTGTCATAACTCATAGTAAATTATTGATCTATGGAGAATAAATATTTTTCATGTTTTATTAAGGCATTCCAAAGGTACACAAAACCATAAAATGGGGGAAATGAGTAGCTGGGAGGTACAAAGGCCATGTCCAGCAGGGGAATCGAGAGAGGGCTGAGAGCAGTCCGGATGTGCACTCGGCTTGCCTGACACATCCCACTGAGGGGTTGCCGAAGGAGAGAGTTGGCGGGCTCCTCCTCCCTGCCGAGTACAAGGCAGGCTCTTGCGTGCCATCCTATCCTTCCACTTCCCACTGCTCCCCAATTTCCCGGAGACCCACCATCCCCCCACGTGTTTTCCCTCAAGACCCACCATCCCCCCACATGTTTTCCCTCAAGACCCACCATCCCCCCCCACATGTTTTCCCTCGAGACCCACCATCCCCTCCACATGTTCGCCCTTTGCTGGCCCCCTGCCCACTTGGTTTCCCACCTTTGACAACCCCTCTATACAAACTGCTCCTTTCTCTCCTCTTCTAGAGAATGGCTTCTCAGAATCCCAACTGGGGTGGGGTGGGGGAGCATTGTGGTAGTTTGATTTTACGTCAACTTGAATTTGTGCGGATGTGAGGGGGTGGACGCCAACCTGTCAATCAGGTCACAACCCCATGATGCCTCCCTGGGATACAGTCTTCTTATAAGGGAAAACACTGGGGTCAGTCTCTCTCTATATCTATCTAGCTATCGTCCTTTGCTGTCATCCTGGCTGGGACTCTGTCTGCTCCCAGGAGTGGCCCCAGGTGGACTGCCCAATCTTGAGGGCCATCGGTGCCCGGCCATGTTTCCACTCACTGTGGATCCGCACGCCTCTGCACCCACCATCCTGGAAGCATCATCGGCCTGCAGCTATATGAGTCTAAAGACAGTCTTGGCTAGCACTGGACTTAAGGACCTGAGTTGGACTAAAGCAAGATGCCTTCTTGATAGATTACTTCTGGATATAACACTCCTTCTTGTACCTAGTTGAGGGTCACTGGATTTGTTTTTCTAGAAAATCCAGCCTCATACAGAGGTCAGCCCATGAGAGCACACCTCTCCACTCCCTGCCACCCTCCCCACACACACACTCTGAATACAAGTAAGCATCTGCGAGTTGTTCCAAAGGGCACACATCCAAGCCACTTGTTGACGCTTGTAAAGTTGTGGCCACCAAAGTCAACGGGGCCCTTGTGCTATCATTGACAGTCTCCACTACCTCAGGTCCCCTCTCCTGAACCCTCCCAGGCTCTCAACCTAAAAGCTAAAACCTCCAATCATTCTTTTAAAAATTATTTTATTGGGGGCTCTTACAGCTCCTCATAATCCATACCTACATCCATTGTGTCAAGCAGCACATTTGTACATATGTTGCCATCATCATCTACAAAACATTTTCTTTCTACTTGAGCCCTTGATATCAGCTCATTTACCCCTCCCCCACTCTCCCTCCCTCATGAGCCCTTAATAATTTATAAATATATATATCTTCATGTCTTACACTGACCATTGTCTCCATTTACCCACTTTTCTGTTGTCTGTGCCCCAAAGGGGTTATATGTAGATCATTGTGATCGGTTCCCCCTTCTCCCCCCACCTTCCCCTTATGCTCCTGGTATCGCTACTCACATTACTGGTCCTGAGGAGTTTATCTGTCCTGGATTCCCTGGGTTTCCAGTTCCTATCTGTACCAGGGTGCATGCTCTGGTCTAGCCGGATTTGTAAGGTGGAATTGAAGTCATGATAGTGGAGCGGGGAGAAAGCATTCGAGAACTAGAGGAAAGTTGTGTTTCATCAGTGCTACAGTGCACCCTGACTGGCTCACTCTTCCTTGTGACCCTTCTGTAAGGGGATGTCCAATTGCCTACAGATGGGCTTTGGATCTCCACTACACACTTCCCCTCATTCACGTCTATATGATTTTTTGTTCTGGGTCTTTGATGCCTGATATCTGATCCCATAGAAACCTAATGATTACAGAGGCTGGTGTGCTGCTTTTTCCATGTGGGCTTTGTTGCTTCTCAGCTAAATAGCCACTTGTTTATCTTTAAGCCTTTAAGACCCCAGACCCTATATCATTTAATAGCCGGGCTTTCTTCACCACATTTGCTTATCACCCATTTTGTCTTCAGTGATCTTGTCAGGAAGGTAAGCATCACAGAATACCAGGTTATTAGACCAGAATGTTCTTGCATTGAGGGAGCACTTGAGTAGAGACCCAATATTCGTCTACCTTAATATTTAACATATCAATATAAGTACATTGACATATTTCCCTATCATTATATTTAAATATACTTACATATATGCATGCCTGTACTTGGACCTCTAAAAATGCCCTTTGCCTCTAGTTCTTTCCTCTATTTCCTTTTACTTTCCTTTTGTCCCACTATCTTGTTCGGCTTTCATTCGGGTTTCAGTAATTCCAGGAAGGAAGGAAGGAATGGGGGTGTCAACCAACCCAGGGACAAGTGATCTAAAATAGATGGCGAGGAAGGTATAGGATGGCTGGTGGGGCTTGATCAAAGACAGTGTAGCCAAGAGGACTTACCTCCAATGATTTTACCTTTACAGATAAAGGTCATCTTCCCAAGATAACTCATTCAATACTCCTCCCAATAAACCTGCACGCCTATCTGTTGCTATGCTGCCTTCCCTCAGCCTTGACCCCAAAAGTAGAAGTGAAGCTTCCTCTGTCTAAGAGCAGTGCAGGAAACCCTCTCCCTCGAACCTTCTCCAAGACTGAGTGCCGTCATTTACACAGCTCCGCACAGAATCACCATCTAAATTAACATGTGAAGGTCAGCCTGTTGATGGGCCTGGCCATTGCTGGATTGGGCTCCTCCTGGTCCTCAAACAATCACCAGCTTGATTTCTCCATATGGTTATTCCATTAGCACCCTGGAACTCCCTGGAAGGGGGTCCCATGCCTCAGTGAAGTGGCACTCTACCCATTGCCCTTGACCCTTCCCTCCCCCTGACTCCATGCACTCAACCCATCAGCAAGCTCTGGAGGTTTTGAATTTAGTTTTTCCCCATCTCTGCTGCCATCACCTTAGTGCATCCTCATTGGCTTCCCCACTGGACCTGAGCATCCAACCTTTCCACGCCCAACCGTCATCCATGAGCATCCAACCTTTCCACACCCAGCCGTCATCCATTATGCTCCCCACTGCCAAGTGGCCTTCAGAGAGAAATCTGACTCTGCCGCCCATTTAAAACACCACGTGAGCACCCTATCATCCTTTAAGGGTTCATAGGGCTCTACATAACCTGTGCCCCTGCATTCCAGTCCCTCTGTGCCCCAAGCTTTGCCCATTTCTGAGTCTTCTAAAGAACTCTTGTTTCTACCTAAGGTGTCCCCACCCCCATCTGTCTGCATGTTTTAGGGGTCACTATCCCTCCTGGAAGAGAAGCCTTCCCAGCCCCCTCAGCTCCCATACGGCCTAGTTCATAGAGGTACCCATCACACCGACACTGTCTCCACGCCACTCGTCAGCATTTGGCACCATGTCCGTACCGGTATGGCTGTGGACAGCTGGTCTCGCTCTCTGGAGCACAAACCCCCAAGGAGCAGACTGTGTACACTTCCCCCACGCCACCAACTCCTAGCATAGTGCCTGGCCTATCACAGCGGAGCAGCAAGATAATAAACACTCCAAATACTCCAGGAGGGAAATCCTATTGCTTTTCATATTCCCAAGTGAGACACCTTGTTGACAAACTCCCCCAAGGCCCCACATGCTCATAGTCGCTCAAAGGTCAAGCAGCATCTCACGGTTGGGAAGAGAGGAACTTCTTAAAGCTACTCTTCCCCTCAAAAGAGAGCTCAAGGGGCCCTGGTGGCGTCGTGGGCTACACAGTGAGTGGGATAACCACAAGGTCAGTGGTTGGGTCCCACAAGCCTCTTTGAGGGAGAAAGATGAGGCTGTCTGTCTACTCCCATGAAGATTTGAAAGTCCCCAAAACCCAGAGACAGATCTATCCTGTCCTACAGAATTGACTCGATGACGGTGATGCATTCATTAATTGGTAGAGGGATTCATTCATTCTGAGGAGCCCTGGTGGCATAGTGAGTTACGAGTTAGGTTACGAACCACAAGGTTAGCAGTTCCAAACCACCAGCTGCCGAGGGAGAAAGATGAGGTTTTCTATCGCCGGAAAGGGTTACAGTCTTGGAAACCTACAGGAGAGTTCTATCCTATGCCCATAGACTCACTATGAGTTGGAGTTGGCTAGATGGTAGGGGGGCAGGGGGAGCTGCTGAGAGCTTAGAGGAAGCCAGGGGGGCAACAGAATGGAAACGCTGCTCCAGGAGGGCCAGCCGGAGGCATCTGCCAGGCAGCCATGCCTGGGCTTCTCTCCTGGGGCTCTATCGAGCTGGCAGGCCGGGGTCCTCCGGGCTCCCACTTCAGCCTAGGACGGGGCCCCAGGGGTGGTCAACTGTATCTACTGGGGCAGATGGTAGCTGGTCCATGGAGAGTACGCGGTATCAATGCAGGGAGGGAAGCCGGTGCTCTCTGGAGCCTCATCCCTCTCCCAATTAATGAATCAAGACCGATTTCCTGCTCCGAGAGACACGGGAAACACTGGGTGGGATTGCGCTCACTTATTTATAGCTCTTCAGCTCCTCGTTAATGACTTTTACTGCTCTGCAATGGAACGCTGCTCGCAGCCAGGATTCACACAGAAGCCGACGCTGGGAAAGTTAAATCAGGGCAGCAAGGAGCCCCTGCTCACCATGCAGTACACCCCCTCCGAGGAACTCCAAAAGCAGCACACCCGGGCTCTCCTGAAGCACCCTCAGGGCACCAGGGCTGTGGCCCCCTCTCAAAGTGCAGGCAGGTCCTTCCTGGGCCAAAGCCCCTCAGCTAGGGAACTTGGGGCCCTCACATGCTCAGCACCCACACCCCTTATCAGCCAGCTAGTCTCCCTGCCTCGGTGTTGTTCTCTCCCCAGCCCACTCTGCAGCAGACCAGAGTTCAGCACGAAGCCTTTCCCTAGACTGGTGGCCGCGGGGTTACGCACTGGGCTGCTCACCACAAGGTCAGGAGTTTGAACCCACCCGGAGCACCTCGGGTGAAAGGCGGGGCTTTCTACTCCTGTAAAGAGTGACAGTCTCAGCAAGTCACAGGAACTGTTGTAACCAGTCGTGTAGAGTCACTTAGAGACAGCTGGGTTGTATGGAGCTGGGGGCTGGTGAAATGCCACCACCCTTCCCCTTCCTGTGAGTCTGGTCCGACTGTGAGACACACACACACACACACACACACACACACACACACCAGCATGGTTCCTTCACACTCCTGTTGTCACGTCACTGTTCACATCCCCCTGTGCATCCCTACACTCTGTGCTAATCTAGATACTGGCTTCCTTCTCCTTCATTTTATTGGCTTTCCAACTCCTATTCATCCCTCAAGAGCCCCCAAAGTCTCTTCTTCTATGAACCTATCTTTCTCGGACCTCTTTTGCTTTGCAAAAGGAACCGACTCTTTACCTGCAGGTCCTACGTTACTTCATCGTAGCACGTGCTTAGCAGGAACTGCATCGTTTCATGTTTAATCCCCGGAGCAAAGGGCCTCGCAGTCTGAGGCTGTTAGATGCTTAACAAGGGAGTAGAAGCATGAGTGCATTGTATGTATCCATGTGTAAATCGTATGACATACCAACGCAACCAGGTAAACGAGTGGCCCAGGTGCTCCCATGGCAGGAATGAGACCATGGGAAATTCTACCTTGGCCTGGAGCGGGGGACTGGCTCTGAAGTACAATGAGAAGAAAAAGTGGGGCTTTGGGGGCTCTTGGATTTGTGATGGACCAGCAGCCTCATCAAGTAAGTGCAACCCAAAACCACACTATGTTCCTTAAACAATGTGTTTGGAATCAGTTCCTCTTTGGGGACGATGCCTGTATAGACCAAACCCCTTCCTTCCCTCTCTCAGCTGCCAGCAAACCCAGGCAAGTCCGGCAGCCAGCTTCAAAGAGACAAGTGATGGCCACCTCTCCCAGCCCCCTCCCCACACCCAGGGGATGCCAGGACCTAGAGAGGGTGGCAGAGCCTGGAGCCTGTCCTCCTCTTTAATCCCTTGTTTTAAGGTCCTCCTTGTCCAGATAAAATAAGCCCATGCAGGTTTTTCCCCACGCTTATCCATCAAACCCTCCTTCCCGCTGACTGTCCGCAGGACAGTGGGGGAGAAATGTTGCTTCCACGTATCTCTGGTTTATCCTTTACAGACGGGCCTCTGCCCATCCAGTCAGAGGGCGTCCAAGAGCAGGGCCCCCAGATCTGATACAGGGTGGATGGGCTCAACACCCAACCTAGGCCTGATCCGCCAAAGCCTGCGTGTGCCTTGCCCTGCCTGCGGGCATGTGCTCAATACCAGAACAGCACAAGTGCTGAGTCGGCACCGTTTGAAAGGATGGGCTAGAGGGAAGGTGGGCACAGGCTGCTCCAGCAGCCACCATTCTGGGTCGCTCACAGGAGCAAGGCCTTCTCACCGCCAGAAAGAGCGATGGTGTCCCTGCTGGTCCAGTCTGCCAGGTCGGAACCACCCCTCCCGCCAGTAAGTGGAAGCAACGGTCCCATACCGCAGGCTCTGGCCACCCAGGCTGCTCTGCTGAGCCTCCACCCAAAGCAGGGGCTCCATCCCTGTCTACCCCTGGGTGCCTCAGAGCAGACAGGGGAGGAACTCAGAGCCTGGCGCAGCCAGCAGGGGGTGATAAAGATCCTTGCCCACCAGAATGAAAGTCCCTGCTGAAGCCAATGCTACAGAACACTGAACACAACACCACAACCCACAAAGCAGAGGCGAAGGTCAGAGAGACAGGTGTGGTCCTCTTCGAGTGTCCCCCCCCCAGGCCCGTTCTACCGCCAGGAGACTGGGAGCCCATTGCTCCCTGCTCCACACCAAGGGCCCCTGGAGCCCACCACGTGGCTCTGGGAGCACTGTGGAGTGCTCAGTGGGGCCCCCTGCTGGGAACACAGTGATGGTGCACAGAAAGGTGCCAGGCAGGAGGAAGAGGAGGCAAGCACGTGGCCCCAGGTGGCAAGGAGCTTCAGACAGGACAGAGGAGCTGGAGAAGGGTAGGATGCTAATTTTTTTTTAAAGGCCAAGCCAAGTGGGCAGTGCAGACTAGGCAGCTGGCATGTGTGAGAATATGTGGCAAGAATGGCCAGTGTGGGTGTTCCAGTTGGAGTGAGGGGGCACACAGATGGGTGACTAACTTGGCAGTCTTAACTGCTTGACTGAGGCCGTTTGTTGCCTTCGCTTTACAACTGGGCAGTCCTGGAAAGGGTCACCAGAGGCAAGGCCCTCTCGGAGCTGGTCGTGAGCACGATGCCCCAGTGAGAACGAGGCAAGGGGCCAAATGCTGAAGCTGACTCTTCTTGGTCCCTCCCCTGCCCCAGGCAGTCATGGGGCAGGCACTCAGGGACAGAATCAGCTGGGAACTAGGAACGCAGATGGGACGTGTGTGGGCAGAGCTCTGAGCCAGGGCTGGGGACAGGATCCTGGCATGCTGGCCATGGCTTCCTCTACGGAAGAATGCAGAGTGCAAGAGGAGGCATGGGTGATAGAGGCTTAGACACCATAAAACAGCACCATCCCCGGGTGGAGACAAGCATGCTCCGGGCATGTGTGAGTCCCCACATCCCTTATGGCAGATTCAGCAGGGGCAGAGATGACAAGTCCCATGGCCGGGACAGGATGAGGGGACAAGAACTTCCATGTGGGGGTGATCCAGCTTCCGATGGGCATTGAAGGGTATCATATCAGAGCAGGGGTGCCTCAGGATGGAAGAGACCAAACCAAAAACCAAACTCACTACCGTCAAGTCGATTCTGACTCATAGCTACCCTGAAGGGCAGGGTAGAACTGCCCTTGTGGGTTTCCAAGGCTGTAGCTCTTTATGAGAGCTGAGGATGGAAGAGAACACCCCCACACACACACCCGGAAAATAAATACAAGATGCTGCTCCATGTGACATGCTCTGTCTGCGAGGCACTTTTTCTGTGGGAATAGGGATGCATGCTGAGGGCTCGGTTGAGAGGGCATGCTGGGTTGAAGAGGTATCCATCCTTCTCAAGCCACTGAGACTAACAGGGATTTTCCGGATGGGTTCAGGACTCTGTAAAGCCACTGGGCTCATGATGGGGGTATCAGAGCCGACCAATTCTTGGCAGGGACCTCTAAGCCCTAGAAGAGGAGCTCAGGGCTGTGAGTTAGCTCCTGGGGAAATCTCCATCCAGGACTGGGTCTGCTCCCCAAGATGCAGCCGAGGAAGACAAAATAGATGACAGGGACATGCTGAACATACAGCACTTATTGGCCTCAAAAGACTTCATCGAAAGAGTGAAAGGAGGGCCCAGAGATTGGGAACAAATTTTTACCAGGGACATATCGGGTAAGGGTCTAATTATCAAAATCTACAGAACTTAGCAACATCTCAATAAGAAAATAACAACTGGCCCAATTAAGAAGAGGGGGAAAGACATGAACCGACAGTTCACCAAAAATGAAGTGCAAATGGATAACAAACACATGCAAAAAATGTTCACGATCACTAGCCTTGTGGGAGACACAAATTAACACCACCATGAGATACCCCCTTACACTCACAATGCTAGCCCAAGTCAAAAAAGCAGAAAACAACAAATTCTGGTGAGGACGTGGAGAGAATTCAAGTCAGATACACAACACAAGTGGATGTATGCTCTCCAATGTCTATAGCAGCACAGTTCACGACAGTAGGAAATTGGAAATAGCCCAAATGCTCAACAGCGGAAGAACGGATTAGAGACTATGGTACATGCACACAATGGATGGAATGCTATGCATCCCTAAGAATGAGTGATGGAGCATGAGACACTGCATCCCATGGAAGGACCTGCAAACTCTTACACTGAGTGAAGTTAGTCAGTCACAAAAGGGCAAATATTGTATGAGACAACTTCTATAAGGAGAAACACCAGTTAAACAAATCTGAGAGACCAATTCCCAAACACCACAGTTTAACATCTGCCTACCAGCCATAAACCATACATCACCCTCCTATGTCCACTTCATAAGAACCACCTCAAAAGAGGGGCGCTCACATTGGCTGGGGTCACTCCTTCAAGAAGGAGGACAAGGGAGAAGAGCTTCCACTTGATACTGTACAACACAGAGCCAAGGCCACAACACATCAACAGGCTCCTGCACAGGAACGAGAGGAGAATCTTACTAGGAAATCAAGGTCAGACCAGTGACAGGGAGACTCTTACTGGAAAATCAAGGTCAGACCAGGGACAGGGAGAATCTTACTGGAAAATCAAGCTCAGACCAGGCTCCTTCAAAGAAAAGAGAGGAGAATCTTACTGGAAAATGAAGCTCAGACCTCTTCATTTCAGAGGCGGCACTGACATTTCTGTTGGTGGGTGTGGTGAGTTAATGGGAAGGGGCAACCTCACATTGAGAAGGGATGTAAAACAATAGCAGTAGCAGACGTAGGGGGAGAATAACCGCCACTCTATGGTCCTGGGTAGACACTCTGAATGAGTTTCAACCCAACCCTGGGTCAACTGCAGCATGGAAATAGCACCATGATGACCTGAGACACTGGCTTTATGGGGTACATGGCATCCCCTAAGGGCCACGCCAAAAAGACTCACGGTGGAAGCCTAACTGAATGAACTGGGTCCTACCTCAAAACTACTTGTGCCCTTGGACTTAGGACCAAAATTCCCTGATGAGCGAGGAAGGAAAGGATGGCCACCCCAGGGCTGTGGAAATGGCGGGCATTGGACCTTGAGTGGGACCCCTGAGCAACTGGTTGTCCAATGAAAGGGAACCCCCAAAGCACCATGTATTTAGTGCCTCCGTGTTCCCCATGCATTAATATGGCAGGTTTTTTTTTAAATTTTAACAATTTATTAGGGGCTCATACAATTCTTATCACAGTTCATACATATACATACATCAATTGTAAAAGCACATCTGTACAGTCTTTGCCCTAATCATTTTTTTCTCCTCTTTTCATTTTTTACATTTTATTAGGGACTCATACAACTCTTATCACCATCCATACATATACATACATCAATTGTATAAAGCACATCCATACATTCCCTGCCCCAATCATTCTCAAGGCATTTGCTCTCCACTTAAGCCCCTTGCATCAGGTCCTCTTTTTTTTTCCCCTCCCTCCCCTTTCCCCCCTCCCTCATGTGCCCTTGGTAATTTATACCTTGTTATTTTGTCATATCTTGCCCTATCCGGAGTCTCCCTTCCCCCCTTCTCTGCTGTCCCTCTCCCAGGGAAGAGGTCACATGTGGATCCTTGTAATCAGTTCCCCCTTTCCAACCCACTCACCTTCCACTCTCCCAGCATCGCCCCTCACACCCTTGGTCCTGAAGGTATCATCCACCCTGGATTCCCTGTGCCTCCAGCCCTCATATGTACCAGTGTACAGCCTCTGTCCTATCCAGGCCTGCAAGGTAGAATTCGGATCATGGTAGTTGGGGGGAGGAAGCATCCAGGATCTGGGGGAAAACTGTGTTCTTCATCGCTACTACCTCGCACCCTAATTAACCCATCTCCTCTCCTAAACGCCTCTATGAGGGGATCTCCATTGGCCGACACTTGGGCCTTGGGTCTCCACTCTGCACTTCCTCCTTCATTTAATATGGTATATATAATATGGCAGGTTTTAATCTGAAAGCAAGGATCTGCACTTGTAAGAAATGATACAGGGAAGCTTCCCCCTGGCACCAATGCCCATGCTCAGTGTAAACAGAGCTCAGTCAATTAAGAACTCAATCTGCACAAAGCAACAACTCAGGGATTGCAGCTCGCAGTTGGACTACACTCAAATAAATGCCTCATGTCAACCGCACCTTAAATTCTACGCCATTGGAAAAATTATTGATGTTAGCAATGTAATAGCCTTACACCCCACAGGAAGATGGTTGACAAAGTTGGGGGGCAGTTGTTTGTTTGCTTGTTTTATCATTGTTTTGGTGGTGGTGGTGGTGGTGGAGGTGCTTTGGGTTTGGTTTTGTGTCATAATATGATCGTCAAAGTAAACCAAAGTCCTTCATAGCCAGTGGACAAGCAGAAGGATTCTGGATTCTCACTTAATTGTAGCCCCAATACAAAAACCGTCTTATCACGTGACCCTGTTCATGAAGAGACTTCTGAATATGAGGGGGCTGCAGCAAAGTGTGGTGGAGAAAGTAGATAGTGCCCGGCTATCCATCAGAATAATGGCTGGGGTCTTAAAGGCTTGTATTCAACCAAGCAACCAACTAAGTGAAGCATCAAATAAATGCACATTGAAGACACACACCAGCCTGTGGGGTCGAAAGATGATGATCACAAAATCCAAATATGATGACAGGAAAGGTAGCAGAACTCAAATTGTGAACACCTGATTTGTAGGCCATGGAGGACAGTGGGAGCCCACAATCCATCTGCAGAGTGTCTAGCCAAACTCAGCCTCTGGCAGATCCCCGCGAGCCACAGGTGAGGGACCCGAACAGCTTTACTATCAGACAGAGAAACTGGAAACTTGATTATGATGGATGGAACCACGGTACAATAGGATACTCGGCCAGTTAACCTCCCTCTTGACCAAACTTGAATTTGCTCTAGGCTCAAATGTTTGTTTGTTCCATGACAGAAATTTTTTCTCTGGCTCTTTAATATTGTTGGGGGTCTTTTATTTCTTACTCTTTATTTTTATCTCTTTTTTTCTTTTTCATCATTTTATTAGGGGCTAATACAACTCTTATCACAATTCATACATATATCAATTGTGTAAAGCACATTTGTACATTCATTGCCCTCATCATTCTCAAAACTTTTGCTCTCCAGTTAAGCCCCTGTTATCAGCTCCTCATTTCCCCCTCCCTCCCTGCTCGGCCCTCTCTCATGAACCCTTGATAATTTATAAATTATAGTTTTGTCCTATCTTGTACTGTCCAACATCTCCCTTCACCCACTTTTCTGTTGTCCATTCCCCAGGGAGGGGGTTATATGTAGATCCTTGCAATCGGTTCCCCCTTTCACCCCACCCTTCTTCCACCCTCCCAGTATCGCCACTCTCACCACTGCTCCTGAAGGTATCATCTGCTGGATTCCCTGTGTTTCCAGTTCCTATCTGTACCAGTGTACATCCTCTGGTCTACCCAGATTTGTAAGGTAGAATTGGGATCATGATAGTGGGGGAGGGGGAAAGGAAGCATTTAGGACCTAGAAGAAATTTGTTTGTTTCATCGTTGCTACTCTGCACCCTGACGGGCTTGTCTCCTCCCCACAACCCTTCTATGAGGTGGTGTCCAATTGCCTACAGATAGGCTTTGGGTCTTCACTCCACACTCCCCCTCATTCACAATATGATATGATATTTTGTTCTGATGATGAATGATACCTGATCCCTTCGACATCTCGTGATCACACAGGCTGGTGTACTTCTTCAAAGTGAGCTTTGTTGCTTCTGAGCTACATGGCCGTTTGTTTACCTTCAAGCCTTTAAGACCCCAGACGCTATATCTTTTGATTGCCGGGCACCATCAGCTTTCTTCACCACATTTGCTTATGCACCTGCTTTGTCTTCAGCAATTGTGTGGGGAAGGTGAGCATCATGGAATTGTCAATTAATCGAACAAAATATTTTTACATTGAGGGAGTACAATTTTTATATTATTATCTTCTTTCTATTTTGCTTTGCTTTTGTGTTTTATTGTTTCTGTTAGGTTTTCCAGTTTATAATGCACAGAATGAGTGGATGCAGAGAAACAATAACTGGTGCAATGGTTTAGCAGGGCAGAGAGGTGGGAACGGTGAAGGGAATTGGGGAGCAAACCATGAATGCGGGAGGGAGGAGGGTGCATGTGGGTAAAACACAAAAAGAGCAGGACCACCAGCTATATCACCAAGCTTACCTGACAGCTTCCCTTCCATCTCAGTTGCCAATGCTCACACTTCTGAGGCAGGGATTATTATCTCCTTATTTCCAATAAGGACACGGGGCTCAGAGGGCTAAAGTCCTTCCCCTAAGTTCACATTGCAAGCAGGCAATAGAATCTAAGTTCAAACTCAACTAAGTCCAACTCTGTAGGCCTTGCTAGTTCTACTCTGCCAGGTAAGGACCAATAGCTACCAGATAGAGACCAGGAACCAATAGGTGAGGGTCAAGAGCCAAGAAGTGAACAGGGGGGAACCAAGCACACGCAAGGCAAAAGGTAGTTGATGAGTGACAAGACGGACTAAGGTTCCATGTCAGAGGAAGAAGGGAACCCTCCCTGCCCCCCACCCAGATACATGTCCCCTCGAACGAGCTGTTCATTCTTTTTCCTTATCTCCTCTCGAAGCCTCAAAACCCCACTCTTCTACCCATTTAGGGCAGTGGTTCTCCACCTTCCTAATGCCACAACCCTTTCATACAGTTTCTCATGTTGTGGTAAGCCCCACTAACCATAAAATTATTTTCATCGCTACTACTTCATCACTATCATTTTGGTACTGTTATGAATCAGGCGACCCCTGTGAAAGGGTTGTTCGACCCACCAAAGGGGTCACGACCCACAGGTTGAGAACTACTGCCTTAGAACATTTCCAACATACAGACTCACATATTCAACTTCTGGACCTACTCCAGCCATCATAGAACGGGTTGGCAGTGTTCCTAGCTGGCTGAATAAGCCTAAACATCTACAGCTACCTGGGAAGAGCCTGGCCCAGAGAGAGGGAGCACTCATGCACCCTCCGCGACCCTTCCCCAGGACTGAAGAAGACTGTGCACCCCCACACGTAGTGGGAAGAGGAATGCCGAAAGGGGACACCAGGAGGCAGATTCTGGATGCTAAGGCCCACAGCCCTTCTGCAGCCAGATGCCCCTGTTCCCCCCGGGCTCCCCACTGGAACTGGGCAGGTTGGGACATAGGCACCACGAATAGGAGCAGACACAGCCTATTCCTTCAGAGATCTTTCTTCCAAAGTAACCTACCTGCACCTCCACTATCCCCTCAGAAGCCCTAACTGTCCCTCAGGTGGGGGACAGTTCACTGATACGCTCCATGTCCTCAGGGCGGGCTTCCTCCATATGAATACCCAGAGCACTGGTCCCTAGAAGCCTAACTTGGATCACACCAACCTTCAAGCTCTTGCTTGCTGCCCATCTCCCCCTCTGCCTCCCGCAAAGCCGAGCTCAAGCAAGCAGGAAGGGCTCCAGGAGGAGCCATGGGACTCACATGAGTCAGCTAGCTGACCCTGGCCTTGCTAGGTCCTGCATTTCCCAGAACTCATCTCCCCTTGGGCACTTAACACTCAGAACTGTCACCCTCGTCAGGAGAGCAGAAACCCTGGGGAGGCTACCTCAGAGCCCCGAGGCACCATGCCAAGAGTCATGCATGGAATGGGTGAATGAGAGGATTGGTTTCATGTTCAAAGCATTGGCTTGCACTACAGAATCTGGCTCAACTGTCCAGCTGAGGCTCCTGGTTGAGGGGACCGAGAGAGGACAAGGGGAGAGCGGGGAGCATTACGATGCAGTGCCCCACACGTCAGGTAAAGAGCTGATTGTACCTTACATCCAGGTGTCACTGCGTTGCTGAATTTTCTCAAGGAACCTGAGTTACAGTGAGGCAGCTCAGAGCTTTGTCTGAAGACCCAGGTCAGTCACAGTACTGACAGCAGATTGCCCTGCGTAGACCATCGCCTTACTAGCTGCACTTCACACCAGGTATGGAGCTGCCCAGACAGAGCTCAATATGTTTTTGCCTTAAATGGCTGACTTCTCAAGTGGATTTTAAAAGGATGTAACACCAAGAGAAGCACTACTCAAGGCTGAGAATTATGAATATTTATAGTGTTTAAGCATAACCATATTCAGATGCAGACTGAATATATTGCTCACTGCTATTTGCACTGTCCCCGAAGCTTATTTTTCTGCACCCAGAAGTTGGCCTGGCGACAGCAGGGTCTGGAAGAGACTTGGGAGATTCAGCATCTTGGCCCCAGTGCTGGACTGAGGACAGACTGCACGTGCCCAGGCACCTTCCCTGGTGGAACAAGAGGGCCAAGGAGCCCCGGGTTGGCAGGTCCACAAAGGTGAGGGTCAGAAAGATATGCTCCGCACTGTGAGTGACAAAACTCTTTTTGAGTCTTCCAAAGTGGCTCTTACAGGAATGCAGTTGGGCACCGAGTCCCCACGAGTAGAACATTTGAGGTGGCGTCGGGCTTATGCACACTAGTGACAGTGCACGTACGGCATCAACCATGAGAGCCTTGAAGCCAGGCATGTAAGGGGCGGGCTACGGTCCTCGCCTGGAGCACCCATGCTTCGTGTCCAAAGCTGGCTTTGGCTTACACAGGCCTGTGCCCCTTGCTGGTGGCTCGATGAAGGTGTGAGTGGTGAGTTGTTGGGGCGCAGACAACACGCAGAAGAAGGGATGGTGAGAAGGTGACTGGAAGCCAGGAGAGAGGGGGATCTGTCAGCCTCTGGAGGATCTACTGGGACTCACCCCTGTCCATCCCCAATGACCAACCAAGCACACACACCCTACATCCTATACAGAGCACAGATCCCACACACTCATCGCACACACCCCACAAGTCACAGCCAACACACATCACACAATACACAGGCGCACACACAGTACACACCATATACAAAACATCAAACCCCACACATCGCACACCACATACACCTCATATACCCTCAACACACACAGCACACAGCACAACATACACACTCCATACACACACCTTCCACATTCACACACACACAGTTGGGCTTACAAATATGCAAACCTACTGGAGTTGAAAGCACTTGAAATCATGGGTAAGCCCACGCCATCCTCTGTACTTGCCAGTGGGGTGAGGCTGTCGGCAGGAAGAGAGGAGAGGCATGGGAGCTACTGTGGGCCAGAACTGGAGCCCCAGCTCAGCCTCCTCGCTCCCACTCCAGAAAGTTCCAGAAGCAGAACAGGGGCAGAGAGCAGCCCACAGAGCAGGGGCAGGGCCAGCCTTCCTGGAAGCCCACTCAAAAGCCACAGCCTCTCCTAAGATGGCCCAGATTGCGAGGAAACTCAGCCACTAAAAGCCCTGTGGCAACCAGCTCCGAGAGTCACTGCGGGCAGCCTGGCCACAGTCTAACTCGACGCTGGGTGTCCACAGACCAAGCACCTCTGGGGAAAGTGCCCACTGAGCTGTGCTTTCGAACTCACAGTCCCACAAGGGACTGCCCAGCCAACGAGGGCTGCCCTGGGATGTGTTGTCCCTGGTTCCCCTGGGCCTCAGTGTTGCCTCTGGTTCTAGCCACAGTCAGAGAGAGGTCTTTGTGGTGGGGCTGGTGAGACTGGCCTGGGGAGAAGGTCAAGAAAAAGAAGCCAACGGCAACTGAAGCGGTCCCCTCCGGAGGGAAGGGCCTTCCTTGGGGTGGTCCATGGACCTAAGACATGGCAGGTGGAGTGCACACTCCAGCATAAGGCCTTCATTGCATAGTGGACACTCGGACAATTCCCCAGAGTCCCCTCATCAGCCACCAGCACTGCGTGGACAGAAGCCACAACACCAAGGCAGAACGTAGAGTTCCCATCTAGGGGACTCCAGCTCCTGTCGCCCCACTGTGACAGTCCTCGTGTCCCAGCAGCTCCAGTGCCAGTCCCGGACCCCAGCTCTCCAGTCTCTTCCTGACCCGCCTTCCTCCCAAAGATCATGTCCCAGTTCCTCCCCAGCTTGCTCTCGCCTACACACCTGACCCTGCATCCATGCTGCCCCCGCTGCCTGGGTGCTGACC
Organism: Tenrec ecaudatus; assembly: GCF_050624435.1. Classification (NCBI taxonomy): domain Eukaryota; kingdom Metazoa; phylum Chordata; class Mammalia; order Afrosoricida; family Tenrecidae; genus Tenrec; species Tenrec ecaudatus. The sequence goes on from NC_134539.1 coordinate 96,071,045, forward strand.
AATCCATTCCCACACGGGGTCTACCAATGAACTCCCTGCTGGGTCCCCATGACTAGCTCTAGTTGGATCACCTCCCCAATCAATGGCCCCCACCCCGGCAGTGCCGGCTGCTTGACTGTGGGTGGGAGAAACAGTGTGTCTACCGTGCGGAGCGCGACATGACATCGCATGGGGTGTACACTAAACACTGCACTAGGAAGGGAGGCGACAGGAGGGTGCACGTGTGGACAGATGGGTGGAGCACAGCTGGGTGAGTGGATAGCTGGGTGAAAGGATGGAGGATGTATGGATGGATATGAGAATATGGATGGATAAGAGAATGAGTGAATGGGTAGGTAAACGGATGGATGGGCATGTGGGTGGAGTGGGTGGATATGCTGGTGAATGAATGGAGGAGTGGGCGTGGGGGTGGGAGGGGGGAAATGAATGGGCGAGGAAAAGCAGACAATCCAGGGACGTCTGACCTTGTTCCGGCCTTGGCCCCCACCCTCACGCCACTCTGCCAGAACACAAAGGCTCGTAGAAGGATTGAGCCTCCTTGATACAATTGGAGCAGCTGGAAATAGATCTTTGCAGGCTGTGCTGCTGCCTCCCAGCAATCAGACTCAATCAACACCCACCTGGTCTGGCTGCCAGTTAATGCCATCTGACACCCCGGTCAGGAATCTCACAACTGCCAGGTGTCAGCCCCATAGGAGGAATGGCAGGGGCTGAGGCCTCCTCAGCCAAGGCCAGAAAGAAAGTCACCCTGCCGTCCCGTTACAGCCCCCCCTCCACCGTGCCAACGCTGCCTCCCTCTCTGGCCAATGGCCTCGCTGAGGAGCAGTCCAGGTTAGAATGGCAGGTGAGCGTGTGTCTCTGGATCACCTGGGACTTCTCGTCTCTGCTCCAGAGAGGAGCCCTGTGGGTGCGTGTCAACTGAGCAAGTGGCCACCGTGGAATGAGTTAGCAGCCCGTGCTAACTGTCCTGAGCTCCTGGGCACCCAGCTCACAGTGGACATTCTAGCCCTGGCCGCCTTGGCCTCTGCCCGGGAAACCTTTCTCCTGCCACATTCAGGCCTCATCCCTTCCCACAGACTGTCAGCCCACCCTAACCCATCACTGTTTCCCAAACCTGGCACCAGCCCACGATAGGCCCTGCTACATCCTGGAAGCCCTGTTCTCCTAGAAGCCCCGCCCCTATGCTGGGGGACAGGGGATAATAAAAATAACAGGGAGGGAGGCTTCTACTTCTCCCTGCTTGACTTTGGAGGGTCCATCAGGACCTCCATTTCGCAGGTAAAGAAAAGAATCTATGGCATTTCTGGGCCATACCCACTTTATTGGGCACCAGGCACCCCGCACCTCCCACCGCTACATGAGACGCAATGCAAGAGTAGCAGGCAGAGCTCAGACGGCTTTTTCTGGTCAACTCTGGGTGGTCCATCATCAATACTGAGCCTAGAGCAATGGAGTACAGGTGCTCAACCATCAACTGCCCCAGGAAGATTTCCCTGCTGTCCCCAGGGCTACCTCCTTCTGTGCTCTATAACCTCTCTACGGTGCACATCCACGTCATCTGTTCACACGTATTCCCCCCAGTCAGGGTTGACAAGAGACGTCAACAGGTGGTCCATGAACAGGCATGTGAGGTGTGCACACCCTCCTGTGTCCTGAGATGTGCATGGTGACAGCCCCCAGTGCCCTGTGTTGGCCTGTGCCGTCAGCCCGGGGACTTTCCTGGCCACTAAATCTTTCAGCCGAAGGCTCGTTCCAAGGACTCTAGACATACGTCTGGCTCCCGCAAATCCAGACCTTAGCCGTGATGCTGGGAATGGAGGAGACGGCGCCTGCTCAGCTGCTTTCCAGAAGGGGCCTGTGATGTACATTTCGCAAATGGCACGCGACACACATGTCAGAAAATTGTCCGCCATCGGTTTCAAATTCCAAATGGAAAATGGTTGGGTTGCTGAAGTTCTTGCTAATTTGCCAGGAAGGCTGAAGAGCGTGCCTCCTGGGAGGGCAGCGGAAGTGGTCCACGGCTGATTCCTGACCTGCCAGAGGTGCATCCTTCATCTCCCCCGCAGCTCGGAATGCACAGGGGCCACAACCTTCCTGCCTGGTAAGCGAGCACTGGTCGTTATGTTCCCAGAACGCAAGCTACAGCTCTGGAAACCCTGAAACCAGGAAGCCACTCGTAACCCCCTTCCTGCCCTGCCACACAGTTCTGCACACCTCACGCCAGAAGGCCTGGGGATCCTATCGCTCACCCATTCTCTCACTCAGCAAATGCCCGCAGAGACTGGCTCCCTGGTGGGCATTAAGCAACATCGCTTCAGAGGCTTTGGATTAGGAGCACAATTGCAGTTGTGCTATTTCCCTATGCCTCAGTTTCCCCATTGACAAATGGAAGAATGACCTTGCCAACTGCACCAGAAGAGGGTTCGAGACCCAAGAAGGTGGCAGAAGGAAACCGTTATTAGCACCCCTGGGAAACATGAAATGCCCAGTGTTGCTCAACCACTGACTTACGCACATTCCCATGGTCATCTGTCAAATCCTCCCCAGGAATCCACACTCCCCAGGCTGTCTCCCTAAAAGCAAGGCCCCTCTAATGATGGCGAGTCCCCACGAGGAGCCCAGAGAACATCCAGGCAAATGTTTGCAGAGGGAGAGGGAGAACAGCGTTGAGAGTGGATTGCAAACCCTGCCCAGCCTGTGATGCTCTGGTCTCGCTCCGTTTAGGTAGAAGAGAAAAGGAGGAGAGAAGTGGCCCAAGGAGGCCTACCTCTCATCTCCCCGCCCGATGGATGCGCAGTGGTATGAGCCAGGCAAAGGTCACCATGTTCAAGGGCGGGGAAAGGTGGGCAGCTATAGAATTCTGCTCCTCCAGGAAAGAGGAAGAGGGCCTGAGCATCCCTCTGAGCCTATTTGCCAAAGTCTATCCTGGGGACAGAGTGGAAGTGAGAAGGAGAGGATACTTCCACAGTCCAGCTCAGTCCAAGCAGGCGCTTGATGGCACAGCTGAGCTCCCTCCCTGGTCTGCTGCTCACCCCCTGCAAGGACCACGGCCCCCACCTGGACAAGCCGAGTAGACTCTGCTGGAGGGGCAGGGAGAAGCGGGGTGGCGGGGGGGTGGAACAGAGAGGAGAGAGAGCTTCAGGATGGGAAGGAGAGGATGCTCTGGCATAAATGCCCATTGTAAGTTCCTCTCAGAGAATCTGGAACGCTTAGCAGGGCTTCCTTTTCAGGGCATTAACAATTTGTCGTTTTCACGATCTGTCTTTTCAGGGAGGGAAAGTCTGTAATTTTTTTTTTTTTTGCAGAAATGACTGAATTTTGATGAACTCCGCTTAGTGAACACTTTGCATATGAATGGGAACTGATTAGCCCAACACTTTCCCCTTGCAGCCGAGTGGCCTGCAACTTCAAGCTTCCCTGAGAGTTAAAAAGTTGAAGAGACCATATTTATGTGGGTCCTCTAATAAAAAAAAAAATCATGCGGCATTTATTATTTAAAATGCAGCTCTGATAAGTAACTTCATCGAGAATTCTTCACTCACAGGAGCCCCTTGGGATCGCTCTTCGTGATAACTGGGGAGCAGCGCCTCCACAGGCCCACAGAGGGGCATGCGGTGGCCATGAGCAGCCCCCAGCCCCTAGAGAAGAAGCGTTCCCATCCCAGATCTGGGCAGCTTCTTAAAGAAGCTGGTGCTAAGATCTGGCTGAGAAAATTGGGAGAGGAGGGACTGCACTTTTTAAATATATATATTTAGAGGCACCTGCTAACTGACGTCAATCCTCCCCGAAGGTGTATGCCGGCTGTCTGACGCCGTCGTTAGGGCCCTGTACAGGTGGATGCTTCCATTCCCGGCTCCAGCTGCTGCCACCGTGTCCAACTAACGGGCCGTGCTTTTGCCCACTGCCACCCCTCAGAGCCACTCACCGCCAATGACTCGGGGGCAGGATCTGGCCCCAAGGTGAGACCACTTTATGTGCCAGGTTCCCCAGGTCGGGTGGAGATGGCCTCTACAGGACACCTTTTTTTGACTCTTTCTCTTCTTGCATCCCAATACCTGCCTGGCCCTGCTTTGAGGGAGCTTGGCCTGAGACCAATTGCTCTCCACCTGTTCTTCCTGAGCTCTGAAGGGCTGACCTCTGTGGATGGGTGGCCTCCTCCAGGGCTTTCCTGCCCATGGCTCCCTTTGGGATTAGACCAGCAGGAGGGAGACCAAGACAGGAAAGTCAGGGTGGGCCGAGAGCAAAACAGCATTGCTTACTGCCCACCTCCTTCCTCCTTACTGTGCTGGCTGTGTCCTGGTAACAATTCTTTGCTTTCCCCCCCTCAGGACTAGGGATGGTAGCAGCTCCCTAACTTGCTGGCCCCAAGGTGTTTCAAAGCATCTTGGGTGGATCCTTAATCTTGCCCACATTTTGCTAAATGTAACTGCTGAGCCTACCGCAGTTACCCAAAGTTGCCCGTCTCTCCTGCCGGGCTTCCACCTCTACCGCCCTCTTCAGTGAATACAGGAGCTTCAGCCTCCACCATGATAGCATGGGGGTTCAGGAGAAATGTCAAGCAAGAGAAAATCCTCACCACCCCCCTCTCAGAAGCCCAAGCACGTGTCCAGCCGCACGGAAGTATCTGCGCCCTGCAGCTTGTCCGCTACTTAGTGACTAACAACTTACAAAGATGCAGTGTGAAGCGCCAGATTAAAATTTCACGCATTTGGCTTCCAAAATCTATAAAAAGTAAGTTTCTTAGAAAGAATGTGGAGGGAAAAAAGAATCCCTTTTTACCAGCCACGCCGAGAGCATGAGGTAGCCTGAGCCCTCTCCTGTTGTGCTCCCGTATAAATCTTTCATTTCATGTCTGCCCTTGTCCTCCGACCCCAGCCATCTTCCATAAATATTGAGGAAGCAGGCACCGGTCTGGTTCTCCACTTTGGAATGCTAATGATGGGATTGGAGGGTGAGAATGAGCCAACAAGCTCTCGCCCATCAGCAAAATGCGACAGGATTTCTGGAGGCCAGGGAGCCTAATGAGCATTTGACAGGATTTCTGGAAGCCTGGGAGCCTAATGAGCCCAGATGCAGTTCACAGGAAACCTGTTCTGTATACCTTACCTGCAGGAGCAGTTGGGGAGAAGGGACAGTCCCATTGCTGGCATGTATACATATGGATTTTCCATCGGATCCAGAGCTGCAGAAGCCAGCCCACCCTGCCTCCCCCTACAGCCAGACCCTCACCAGCAAACCCCTCCCGCTCCTCCTGACCTGTCCACATCCTCTCCCCTACACCAGCACACGTGGTGTCAGATGCCCCAATCATCCAGGGAATTTCCCTGGGTCGCCCCATCAAAGATTCTGCTTCCAGATATGACTGGTCGTGGCCTCACCGCCACATCTTTCATGGGTGGACACCCTGCTGAATTGATCACCGCTGAGTAGTAAGTGAGCTCGCCTTGCTTATTGGGGCCTTGGTCCCTGGGTCCACAAAGCACAAGTATACTCCCTGAATGCCAGCTTCCCATCACTCCCCCACCCTCACCGCCCCATGGCAAATCCTAGGAGATTCTGACCTTCCCAAGGCTCAAGGGCTTCTCCTCCTGCCCAAGGCTACCCTCTAACTCTGCTGAGCAGCAAGGGGCCGAGACCCAGCTCTCTGGGGCAGGCTGGTTTGGGTTGGAATTAAGCTTTGGCCATTTATGGGCTTCAGTAAATTCTTGCTTGGGGGTGTCTTGTGGTTGCTGCTTTTCACTAGTTTTACTGCGTGGAATCCACACGTGAGGTGTGAAGATCTTTGGACTGGAGCAAGTGTTATCTAACCACCACCAGGAAGAGGCTTTTAGAATGTTTCCGTCACCCTCAAAGGGCGGCATGCCATGCCCGGGAGCAGTCAGACCCAGCTTTCACCTCCAGGCCTTGGCCACCACTGGAAACTGCTTTCTGTTTCCAGTTTTGCTTTTCTAGAAATTTCACATAAATGGAAATTATGTAAACCCTACAAGATGCCATTCTTTGTCATCTTTTACATAAAGGAGTCTGTTTGGGGTTCAACATGGCACATGCTACAACATGTTTCAATACTTTACTCCTCTTCATGGCTGGCCCACAGCCCAGTCCACCACCCTGTCTGCCAGTGTGCTGGCTTGCATGTTAGAAGCTATGCCATCCCTCCGTGTTTCAAACATCAGCAGGGTGGCACTTAAGAGTCTCGGCGGAACTCCCAGGCAAAAATAGACTAGGAAGAAAGGACTGGCGATCTACTACTTCCAAAAAATAGCTCATGCAAACCTGATGGGTCACAAGCGAGTAGTGTCCAACCCACTGCTTCGGACACATGATCCGAAGCAAGCAATCACTGCAGGAGGATGTTGTGTTTGGGGGTGTGGAGAGGAAGACTCGGTACTGGCTCAGTAGCCACAACCAAGGACTCATGCGAGTGGCAGGGAGGATGCCTGCAAAGTAGGGGGGGGCCAGTTGTTCCACCTCAACAGCACCTTCTAAATTTTTCCTCCCAGCCATCACAGTGGGTTACAAGTAGCGCTCTATTGTGGCCTTGATTTACAGCTCCCTAATGAATAATGAGCTCTTTTCATGTGCTTATTTGTAATCTGTGTATCTCTCTCAAGTAGCTATTCACATCTTCTGCCCATTCTGTATTGGGGAGTTTATCTTTTATTAGTGAGCTGTCCCAGTTCTTTCTATATTCATACAAATCCGTTAGCAGACAGGTGATGTGCAATATTTCGCGCAGGCAATGTTTCAGCCTCCTCGTTTCTTCATCTGCAACAAAGAGCTCAGAGTTAGCAGAGAGCCGGGGTGATGGGAGTGAGGCTGGCACATGGCAGGCCTCCCATAGCCAGGGCCACCACCCCTTCTCCTCGTCACCCTGGGAGTCAGGGTCTGGGTGGGCTTGGCCTTTGACTAGGTAGGTCCCAGTGCAGAGAAGGGCCTGGGACAGCTGGGCCCTGGGCCATCCTGACATCTCTCCACATGCGCTTTCTGCGGCCCCTCCCTCATCTCAGCTGTCCCGGCCTGGTCCTTACACAGGACACTGCAGGGCCAGCAGGGCCCCCTGTGAGAATGAGGCAGGAGTACGATGGCGATGGGGACAGATTCATGCCAGGGGGAGAATGGCAGGGTGTCGTGGTGGGGGGAGCAGCAAGAGGGGCAAAACCATTGAGAACATGAGCGGCACACCTGCCCCTCCTCAGGAGCACCCAAGGAGGAGGGGGCCTCTGGAGAGCATTCCCAGAGGCCCAGCAAGCTGCATGCACGCATGCGACAGTTTAACCTCCGCGTGCTGGCCAGGCCTCAGAGCGACCCAGAGGCTCGGGAAGAGCTGGCCCTGTGGGTTTCCAAGACTGTAACTCGTTACGGGAACAGAGAGACCCCTCTTTCTCAATGGCAGTGGGTTTGGGTTTTTTTTAGTTGTTGGCTAGCCAGGATGGGGCAGTCCTCTTCTCCCTGCGCCACCTCCTTCCTCCAATTCTGGGGACAAGTGACATGACCCCATTTCCAGGTGAGAAAAGAGAGACTCCCAGGGGGTAGCGAAAATGGAGGCATATCAATGGGGCAAGATAGGCGCTGATCATTTGGTTTTTCGGGTCCTAAGTCTACCCCACCCCCAGCCCAACCCCTAAGACACTGCCTTCCTGAGAGCAGGGATTTGCGGGGAAGTGAACCCACCCACTCAAGGCTCAGAAGACCCTAATGCAAAAGGCAGATCACCTTCCCCACCTGCCCTGAGCCTCTGTTGGAAAACAGACAAAAACGGAGACTGAGCAGGTCAGGCCTCCGAGTGGATGCTGTTTCTGAGTCAAACCTCTGGGACTGGACGTGTGTTTATGCCCAGCAGGAGCGTCATATTCTGGGCCCATATTCTGGGCACTAGGGGGCTCTCCACCCGCAATGAGGATAGATCTAATAATCCCTCTGCTAGCCTCTGGAGCATACAGGAATTGGGAGCTGCCAGGATCCCCCAGGGATCCTGGAGCTCTGGGGTTGTCCTGGATTAGGCCTCTCTGCCCACTGATGCACAGAGAAGTCCAATCTTCAAGAGACAACAGGATGGAGACCCAGATCGGCCCAGACTGCTCCAGGGCTCCAGAAACAGCAGGTAGCAAGAGCGCAGGTCTGGAGCAACATCCCATCCGAGGAATGGAGCTCAGCTTTCTTGTGCTGTAGGTAGGTAAGCTTCATTACCAGCAAGCCTCCTGCCTGGAGGGGCTCGGTTATCTTGCTCCACAGGTTGGCTCACACAGCACCATCTTGCACTGGTCTCCTGGTTCTGCCACACACACACACACACACACGCGCGCGCGCGCACACACACGAACACCTGTTCAACGGTGCTACGTCTCGCCATCTATGCCATCTCTGTTGCTACCTCTCCCCTCACTTCTGAACACTAACCACAATTCTCTTTGGCAGCCATAATTTCACCAATGTCTTTTCCTGGTGATATAGGCTTTTACGACTAGAGGCCTTAGAAATTCCAGCCTCTACTCATTACTCAATTGCGGAACTACTTCCCCAGATTCTTCAGGATCTAGGGCTGCCGGAAGAGAACTATCACAAAGGGCTGGCTTTTAGCCGTTTAAGAGACTGGCAGCCTGACATCAGGGTGCTAGCTCTCAGAGGAGGCTTTCTCCATGGGTCAGCCCACAGTGTGCGATGATGTCCCCTTTCAGCATCGATGGGTCCCAGCCCTCCTGGCAGGTGTCCCTGTGTGTAGGTGTAACTCTTCCCACGGGTTAGGAGGCTGCCAGGGACAGGACCCTGGGGTCAAAGGACAAACTAGATCTTCTTTCTTAGTGGTTGTGTGTCCCTCAGGCCTGGACTGACTTATTTAATCCCTTTTATATGTCAAGAGACAGTACCCAATACTGCGGATGGCTTCCTGCCTCATTACTATCATGGAGGTTAGGATTTACAACACATGGGATAATTGACATCAGACCACGACTATGAAGCATAACTATATAATACTGAAAATTATGGTCTGGTCAAACTTTTAGGGGGCACAACTTTGACCCAAGACACTGCTTATCTGACATTGTGGGGGGATTAGACCAGCTATCCCGCATCAAGCTGGGTTCAAAATAAGGCGTGCGGATGAAAGGAAACGAAAGAGCTATGTACAAAGCATGGGATCAGGAGGACTCCAATCTGATGGACTGAAGTCTGGAGTATATTTGAAACTTGGTTTTTATACTCTTCTTACACAAGGGAATTGGTTACAAAATAAACATCAAAGAACTTAAACATTCCCAAACTCTTATCTATGCAAATGTTACTAGTCACAGTTTATTAACCTTAGAATAATAAAAGCACTAGGTTCAAAGACAATCACATGGATATGCAAGATTCAAGAGAGCCTTAAAGAGATTGTAAATAACTGAGTTATCTCTCAATGTTTTTAGCAGCAAAGTCACAAATAACAGTCATTTTGCAATGCTTTTGTCTGCAAAGACACAGAGGCACAGGGGACTAAATAGTCACCCATTCATTAGTAAATACCTTGATCAGCCAGATGCCTCCTACATGACATAGAAGATTTCCCGGTAACCTCACTGACCTAATCCCAGACAGATCTGTGTAGTTATTTCTACATTTTTTTGTTTGATTAATATCGTCATAGCAAGAGATTTTTAATTCTCTCATCGGTGAACATTAGCAATGAGTGTAAATTCCATAATACAAGGGTGAGTGTGTGTGTGGGAGGGGGAGTACTACAAAATCAAAGAAATGTTTATCAAATAAAAAATATCAAAATGTGAAGCAATTGTTTCTCCACATCACCTCCACGTAGGCCGATATGCTTCTTAAGGTAGTGTTTCCATCTCTCTGCTACTTCCCCAAAGCACTCTGCACACCTCACTCTATGCCATGTCAAAACAGCAGCTTTGACATCCTCACGGGACTCAAAGGGCTTCTTTTCCAGTGTTCTTTGGGATTTGGGGGTCAGTAAGAAGTGCAAAGGGCAAAGACCTAAAACAAAACAATCATATCATTGTGAATGAGGAGGACGGCAAAGTGGGGACCCAAAGCCCATCTGTGGGCAACTGGACTTCCCCTTACAGAAGGTTCACAGGGAGGCAACGAGCCAGTCAGGGTGCAGCAATGAAACATCCAACTTTCCTCTAGTTCTTTAATGCTTCCTCCCCCCCAACCCCACTATCATAATTCCAATTCTACCTCACAATTCTGGATAGACCAGAGGATATACACAGGTACAGGTAACAGCTGGAAACACAGGAAATCCAGCACAGATAACCCCTTAAGGATCAATATTGAGAGCAGCAATACCAGGTGGGGAAGGGGAAGGTGGAGGGGAGGTGGGGGGAACTGATCAGAATGATCGACATATAACCCCCTCCCAAGGGGGTGGACAACAGAAAAGTGGGTGAGGGAAGACATTGGTCAGTGGAAGACATGAAAAAATAATAATAATTTATAAATTATCAAGGGTTCATGAGAGAGGGAGGGTGGGTGAGGGAATGGGGAAAAAATGAGAAGCTGATACCAAGGGCTCAATTAGAAAGCAAATGTTTTGAGAACGATGATGGCAACAAATGTACAAATGTGCTGACACACTGGATGGATGGATTGTGATAAGGGTTGTAAGAGTCCCTAATAAAATGATTTTTTTAAAGAAAAGAAAATAGATGTTAACACAGTAATAAAAATGCTATTAGAGGGGGGTAAAAAAGAAGTGCAAAGGGGCACGATCAGGCATGTCTGATCCTTGGGGTATGGCTTCCCAGCGGAATTCCCATGGAACATCCCTCGATTCCCGCACAGAGGGAGCAGAGGCATTGTTGGGATGGGGGAAATCCTGGGTACAACTGTCTGGGCCTTTTTCTCACTAACCCTGTTTTCAGTTCTCTTAAAGCTTCCAAATAAACAAGCCTATATGGTCGCCCTGTGTCATTCGAAAAAAATCTATCAAGATTATCCCTTCCTTACTGTTTCCTGATCCTGGTTTGTGGTCATCTGTAAACTTCCCTAATAAACTCCCTTAAGTGTGAGGGGAAAATATTATCCTTTTGCGATTCCCCCTTCGCCCCAAAAGTTGGCATAACCTTCTGAGCTGACCCTGAATTTGTCATTGAGGTCTTCGTCCGTCAAAAGCTTGATTCAGCTAAAAAAAAGCCCTGTTGCTTCATGTGGAAAAGCCTTCATGTACACTTCTTGCAAAGCTGCAGTGAATTAGGCCATCTCACTGGAATTTTACTCAAAATGTGTTGTTAGCCCTGACCTCAAGATTGCTTTTTTTCCCACGGCACACAAAGGATAATTTTTCCTTAAATAACAAGTCTTAAGACAAGTGAATTACTCAGAGAATTTGTCTACAATCCCTCCACTGATCTCAGAGACATGTTGAGCACATTTTGTTTGGAATAAACCCATGCGTGTATGATCTGTAACTCTAGTAATAAGGTTTTCTTGCTTATCCTTGCATAATTAATTAGTTATGAGTGTGAGAATTTAAGTTCCTACCCAAAGGCCTTCTAGGACAGACCCAGTGGCTGACGCCAGAAGGTTGCAACAAACATGAAGGTGCCCTGGCACCAGTCTCAAGGGGACTATGACGTAGAGACATCCCCTCGTTTGGTCAGTGCCCGGAAATACTCTTCTGCTGAATTTGATAAATAGGAAGCACCTCTGGGGGGCCAATGCAGCCCCCAGCCCCACTAGAATGCCTTTCCCTAAGAGGCAATAGAAATGTGAGGCAAATGACTTAAAATGATATACACTATGAAGAAAGCTGATGGTGCCCGGCTATCAAAAGATATAGTGTCTGGACTCTTATAGGCTTGAAGGTAAACAAGTGACCATCTAGCTCAGAAGCAACAAAGTCCACGTGGAAGAAGCATACCAGCCTTTGTGATCATGAGGTGTCGAAGGGATCAGGTATCAGACATCATCAGAACAAAAAAAAATCGTACTGTTGTGAATGAGGGTATGTGTGGAGTGGAGACCCAAAGCCCATCTGTCTGTAGACAAGTGGATATCCCCTTACAGAAGGGTCATGGAGAGGAGACGAGCCAGTCAGGGTGTAGTGTAGCAACAATGAAACATATAACTTTCCTCTAGTTCCTAAATGCTTCCTTCCCTACCCACACTATCATGATCCCAATTCTGCCTTACAAATCTGGCTAAACCAGAGAATGTACACTGGTACAGATAGGAACTGGAAACACAGGGAATCCAGGGCAGATGATCCCTACAGGACCAGTTATGTGAGTAGTGATACTGGGAGGATGAGGAAGGGTGGGTTGGAAAGGGGGAACCGATTATAAGGATCTACATGTGACCTCCTCCCTGGGGAACGGACAACAGAAAAGTGGGTGAAGGGAGACGTCAGACAGTGCAAGATATGACAAAATAATAATTTATAAATTATCAAGGGTTCATGAGGGAGGGGGGAGCAGGGAGAGAAGGGGAAAATGAGGAGCTGATGTCAGGAGCTTAGGTAGAGAACAAATGTTGAGAATGATGAGGGCAAGGAATGTACAAATGTGCTTTACATAATTGATATATGTATGGGTTGTGATAAGAGTTGTATGCACCCCTAATAAAATGATTTTTTAAAACTGACCAAAAACAAACAAAAAAATTATATCTGCTAACTGAATACCACCAATATTTTGGGGTTGGTGGCCCACGCACCTCACGCACTGGCACCACCGTCAGGAGACGCTCGCGTGTGGCTAGGATGCTGCATAAGTTTTGGTGGAGTTTCCCGACTACGACAGACTAGGAAGAAAGGCAATGTAAATCAACCAATAAAACCTTAAGCAGCACAGCAATCTGCCCCGAAGCCAACCATGGGAATCTCGGGGGAGCAGATAAGATTCCACTCCATTATTCATGGGAAGCCCTGAGTCAGGGGTCAACTGGTCAGCAGCTGATCCCAATAATACCTGTGAAGTAACTGCTTAAGTAGCAAATGCTCTGCTAGCCTCCACAGGCGGGTGTGACAGAGGTGGTAACTTCACCTGACAAAGAGGGGGGTTCCCGGTAGCATGGACTGAACGGGGTTCACCAAGGGAAGACCAGGACCAAACTATGTAGTTCAATAGCCGCACCTGTGCAGGCTCAAGACGGGAGGATGGCGGTGCTCCTACGATTTGCTTCTGGTGATGGGGGCGTGGGGCATTTGGAGGGAAGGTCCCATGTGAGGTTGGAAAGAACATCAATGAGCAGGAGCCTCCCTCCCTAATCCACCCCTGGCCACTGAGAGCTCAGCCAGAGATGGGACTAGCACACTTCCATTCCCAGGAGGAGATCCAGGGAGACACAGGTCCTGGGAAGCCTCGGGCGGGATGCCCTGTGGAAGGGCCTCCTAACAGACGTGACCCACTTCTGAAACTGGAGATGGGTAAGACAGATGACTACAAGTGTGCTGGGGCTGAACCCCAAGGAAACGTGGCCACCCTGAAGGCCCCGCCCATGCCAGCTCTTGAGACACCAGCAGTGACTGTCCCAAGATATACTCTTGTGGGGAGCAGTTGCCTGGCCCTGCCCACCACGGACAATCATCCTAGCTCTCCATATGCCACATACCATGAGAAGCTTCACACCCGGGTTAGCTGCCGGAACCGCCTCCCTTTACTGGCACACCCACCTGACCCAAATCACATGGCTGGCCTAACTGTGTGCCTGGTGCCAGTGAGCACATATCTACCTGGTACCACTGGACCTATTCCACAGCTGCGGAGCCTGAGGCTCAGAGTGGTGATGTATCGGATCATCAGTCGTAAAACGGGCTGACATTGGTTGGGCAGGGGCTCTGTGTTAGGCCCTAGAGGAAGAGCTGCCCTTGTGTTACCTCCCAGTAAGCCTCACAAATCATTATTGAGTAAGGATGAGTCCTATGTTGCAGTGGACAGATGGGGAAACTGAGGCTTGGAGATGAAAGCAACTTGCCAAAGGGCCAAGGTTTCTGTAATGCAGGTGGAATTCATACCAATTGTGCTCTGTTCTCCCACAGCCCGTGGTGAGGCAGGGGCCACGCCAACCCTTAAACCCAAACCCAAAGTCGCTGCCATCGAGTCTGTTCTGATGCCTAGAGGCCCGATAGGGCCGAGCAAACTGCTCCTTAGACTTTCCAAGAATGCAGATCTTTACAGGGGCAGACAGCCTCGCTCGTCTTTCGCCCTCAAGCCAACCCTCACCACTGTCCTCGCATACAGGTGTGCCGCCCTATGCCCAAGTGGGCAGAATCACAGAGAGGCATCAATGACTGCCCAGGAGCCCTCAGCAACCACAAACAACTCAACGAACTCGCTGTCATGGAGCCGATGCTGACTTAACAAAATGACCCCCTGTGGGTTCCCCAGACTTCAACTGTTGATGGGAGCAGAAAGCCCATTCTTTCTCCTGAGGAGCTTGCGGGTGGTTTCAAACTGCCAACCATGTGCATGTGGATTTCAGTCCAACCCGCCTTCAGCAATAACAGGGTGTGTTAGTCTGGGTAGAGTCGAGAAACAAATCCACGGATACACATAGATGTATAAGGGAGTGGTTTATGTGCAAGAGCAATTGAGAAAGCATCCAGCCCAGTCCAGATCAAGTCCGTAGGTCCTACATGAGCCCATATGTCCAACAGCAGTCCACAAAGTCCTCTTCAGACTCATGAAACACATGCAATGAAGCTGAATGCAGGATGATCACAGGCCAGTGGGTAGAAAGTCTTTGGATCCAGTGGCGTTGTAAGCATCTCAGTGCTGGCAGGGGTCTCTATGCAGCTTCTCCGGCTTCAGAGATCTTGTCAGCTACCACGTCTCCAAGGAAGTAGCAGAGAGATAGAAGTGATTTCCACCTCCAAGGAGGAAGTCCCAGATTTCCCAGAATTCTCAGGAGAAGGTCATGCCCACACAGAAGTCTCACTGGCTATCTGCAGATTGACAGCCTGGACTGCACCCCTACACTCTTAATCCTTAAATTGACACTAGATTGGATGACTACTACAGACCACCCCCAGGATATTTTTGGTTTGTTCACCTTATGGACTTGATCTGGACTGGGCCGGGATGTTTCCTCAATGTTCAATTGCTCTTGTACATAAATCTCTTTCTTATACACAGATGTGTGTCCATGGATTTGTTTCTCTAGTCCACCCAGACTAACACACAGGGACCCAATATTAGGCCCAGAGTAGAGAGAGGACCACATGAGGAACAGGTGCAACGGGGCTTACAGGGCCCAGGCTACCCTCTAGCCCCAGGTCCCTCGGAGGCCCGAGCAAACACCAGAACGACAGTTGGTGTCTGGAAAGAGACATGTGGCTTTGACGTCCCAGACCTGATCTCGCTGACTCATACAGATTAGTTCACGGATAATGTCCCCAATCCATGTACCGGATTCAGGACAGCTTAAAACCTGCTCAGATGCCACACCAGTATGCTAAGGAGTGAAGCTTCCAGGGGTTCACCAGTGTCCTCATTAATCACACCTGGTGGTGGCAGCACACCCCCCATACAGGCTCAGCTACAGACAGAGGGGGGCCCATCACCCTCTCTTAGACGGGGCACCACAGTGAAGCTCCCCTCTGTGGCCCAGAGACTCAGGGAGAGGCTGCTTTCAGACATCATTTCTAAGAGAATGAGCAGAGCGAGGCTTAAATATCCTCGGAGATGTAAATTATGTGGGCTGAACTAATGAGCTATATATGTATCTTTCATCCCCTAATTAACTGTGGTTTAATGAATTTCTCAGCGCATGGCTGCCAGAATAGCCTTACAGCCCCAAAGATTCTTTTCCCTCCATTTCAGGTAAATATTTAAACGCCCCAAATTAAAGGGAGCACCCGGGCCCAAAATTGGAGGCTTGGTGCTCCGCAGGGTAATTAGACCCCTGTCTCATTGATTCAGTGTTTTCATTTCTCCCGTTCTCCTCCCAAGTTGGTGGCAGGGGACCCACGGCGTGGGAAGCCCAGCAACGGCAGGGGGCTCCTTGCAGGCCCCACTGGCTGACGTCCAGCCATAACATCTGGAAGTTTCTCTCCCAGTTCTCAGGGCTGGCTCAACCCAGGTTAGCAAGTGGAAGATGCCACCCATCTGCCAATGTAGACTGGCACAGAAACCAACCTCTCAGAACAAGGGACTGGACCAAGTGGCCTCATGTCCTCTGGAAGCCAGGACAGTTCTCATCCAGGGACCCACTCCCAGGTGGCCCTTCCCCCTGGGCCAGGTGTGAAGTAGCCTCTTCTCAGAAAGTCAACATCCCCTGCCAGAGCAGCAAAGGCCTACAAACGCCTATGCTATTATTATCACAGTGACGTGACTCTTATTATTCATAACTAATATTTATTAGGTGCATATGGACCTCCCTATCTCTGGTGGACTATGCAAAAATAGAGATGCCCCCAAAGCCAAAAGAGCCATCTGTAGGCGCACATGTGGCCCCAGCGAATGGCCACTGGGAGGGAGAGTGGAGAGTGGGCGCCTCCACCCACCCTTTCCCACCAGAGCCTGCTCACATGCCTGCCCCACAGCAGGCGGGCCTTGAGCACCCTCACACCACAGAGCACACACCAGGGACCGGGAGGGCTGGTGTTGGGCAGGGCCACCGGTGCCACCAGATTGGTGTCCAGAGGAGCAGTAAGCCCTCCAAGGCCCCCATCCTAACCTCCAGATCGCAGCCCTACTGGCTTGCAGGACGCCCTCTCCGGGCAGCCAAGACCCTCTCATCACCTCAAAAACACTCAGAGAGGGGAAGACCAGACACAGACACCCGCTGATAGAGGCTGCACGGGGGCTCTGTGAGCCTTCCCGGTTCTGTCCCTTCCAGGAAGCCACATGGGACAAAAGGACAACACCACTGTAAGCTGAGTGACTGTAAACTCATGTCACCAAGACCTGGCCTGATTGCTCCTCGTCAAGGTCTTTCTAGTGTTGGCATAGGGCCAACCTGAGAAGGAGATTACATGGCCCTCACCCTCACGGCACCACACTGGCCCTACCGCTTCCCTCCACCTTCTGACCAGGTGCTTCTTTGGCTTAAAGGGCCACTCAGATACAGCTGAACAGCCCTTGGCACTCATGGCCCGGCTGGGCTGCCTTGGGGGCCGGTGTGGACGCCTTCCCCTGTACTCTTCCACCTGGTAATGGGATGGTGGCTCTAATTCTTGAGAGGCGTTCAGGTTGGGTCTGTCCATTGCCACCCAGCGAGAAGAAGCAGGAGAGTTCTGCTTTGGCTCCAGCAAGCTCCCAGCTGCCTCTGAGCCCCAAGGCTGTGAAAGTGCACTCAGGGCCGAGCCGAAGGTCTACCATCCACACAGGTGCTCTCCGTATCTTTGCCTTCTGGCACTCTAGCTCCTCACATCCAGCCCTGAACCTCAGGCCTCACCATCCTCCCATAAGTGCCACGTTGGCACTTCTCAGGACCCATGCCCCATTCACAGGCACCGTGTACAAGAGCATCCGCCGGTCTTCCTGATGCACAGTATGCCAAACAGAATGCCATAACCTAAACACTTATTCAAGGTATGGGTGTCCTCACCTCAGCCTGCCTCTCCAAGGTTGTGCCCCACACACAGTGCACCACACACACGCACACAGGTTGTGCCCCACACACAGAGCATATCAGCTTCTGGAATAATCATGAAGATGATCCCGTCCATCTCCAGCCCTCTGGGTAATTCATCAAGCAGAGCAGCCTCTCTGAATCACTTAATAAACATCTCAAAACACTGTCGGGTAATCATTGATAGCCTCATTTTACAGGCGACTACATGGTTCACCTCTCCAACAGCGGACAAGCATCATTGATCTATGTTCCTGGTCGTGTCTGGATCACTGTAAGTATCAATAAATAATTATTGCAGAATGACTAGATGCAAGGATGAATGGAAGGATGGGTGGCTAGATGGACAGACAGGGAGATGATGGATGGATGGATGGGTAACTGGACAGGAAGTGAGTAGATGGATAGATGACTGGATAGACAGACAGGTGAATACATAGACAAATGGACAGATGAACTCTCAACCTAATCAAATGTGGATGGATGGATGGATGGATGGATGGATGGATGGATGGATGGATGGGCAGGAAGTGGGTAGATGGGTGGCTAAGTGGGTGGATGGACAGATGACTGGATAGACACCCCAAAAAAACCCCAACTCATCCCATAAAACCAAAAACCTGACTGGGTATTGTTTCCGTGGAGAAAAAGCCAGGAGGAGAGGTGCTAAGGCTTACCTTCAGGGAGCCCAGGACCAGTGCACTTGTCCTATAAGAGTCCTTCCAAAATGAGGGGAACAAGAAAGGACCCCAGAGCCGGACTCCAAGGATGAAAAGGACAAGCAACCAAGTAGAATCAGTCACTAATCGCCTCTAGACAGCTACCAGAGCAAGACCAACATGGACTTAGCCCAGGAAGCCCTGGAGAGCACCTAGCTCTGCACTGGAGAGTGGGGCCGAACGTGACAGTCCTGAGTGTCTGATGTCCACCAGGAAAAGTCTTCTCGGGGGCCTTGTATCATGCGCAGGCCAAGGCAGAGCCTGCAAGGTCCAAATGTGACCCTAGTCCTTTGCCCTGCGATGACCTCTCATTCCCTTGTTGGCAGCCGCATCATCTGTCTCTGGGCCTTTGAAGGAGACTCAGAATGTGGTTCTGTTCTGGTCACTCTGCCATGTCAATCTGAAGAAATTGGTAATGAATAGTCTGCCCCAGGGTCCCGGCATAGGTAGGAAGCTCAGTGGCACTGCCCGAGGCCCCAGGCAAGTCAGTGCTAGCCTGCCACACATCCTGGGCAAAGACGCAGCTCCTTTTCTGAGCAAAATAGCAGGTCTAGAGCCTTCAAGCTGGTCTCTCATCTGGAGCCTGATCAATGTCTCTCCAGTCCTGGGACTGCTGATAGAGCGGACTTCAGACCCGTCAAACTGCCTCCACGGGCCCTGAAACATACAGAATGATGACAGTCCTTTCCAATCACAAGACTCAAAGGCTACCACTACCAGCTGCTCTGAACGGGATCACACTAGAATGTCCTGGATAGAGTGAAAACAAATGTGGAACAAAAATCAAAATTGTGAGAAAAAAAAAAGGCTAAGATTGAGCAACGAAGTTCCCAGGGAATACCAAAAATAGACTGTGGGCCCAGGGCATGGCACCCCATCAGACTCGCCTGGAAAACACTCTTAAAGGTCAACAAACAGACCTTGAACTATTTATAGGCCTTTCTCTTTTTGTCGTTTTCTTTTCTATTGTTCTTTTGCTGTCTTGTTTTTGTGCACATTACATCTCTGCAGGTCTATCTAGATAAGATGGGTGGGATAAACAATCTGGAGGAGAAACAACTAGACTGGTGGTTCCGGGGGGACATGGAAGAGGGGGAGGCAGGGGGGAAGGAAGTGGGTTTTAACAAACCCGGGGCAACGGAACAACAAGTGTTCTAAAATCGATGGCGAGGCCTGGGCTTGATCAAGGACAATGTAACTGAGAGGAATTACTGAAACCCAAATGAAGGCTGAGCATGATAGTGGGACAAGAGGAAAGTAAAAGGAAATAGAGGAAAGAACTAGGAGTCAAAGGGCATTTATAGAGGTCTAAATACAGGCATGTACATACATAAATGAGGATGGGAAAATAGATTTATGTGCATGTATTTATAGGTTTAGTATTAAGGTAGCAGATGAACATTGGGTGTCTACTCAAATACTTTCCCTGATGCTCACCTTACCAACAGAATCACTGAAGACAAAGCGGTGAATAAGCAAATGTGATGAAGAAAGGTGGTTGTGCCTGGATATCAAAAGATAAAGCATCTGGGGTCTTACAGGCTTAAAGATAAACAAGCAGCCAGCTAGCTGAGAAGGAACAAAGCCCACATGGAAGAAGCGCACCAGTCTTTGTGATCATGAGGTGTCGAAGGGATCAGGTATCAGGCATCATCAGAACAAAAAAAAAATCATATCATTGTGAATGAGGGTGGGTGTGGAGTAGAGACCCAGAGCTCCTCTATAGACAACTGGACATCCCCTTACAGAAGGGTCGTGGTGAGAAGACGAGCCAGTCAGGGTGCAGTGTAGCAACAATGAAACATAACTTTCCTCTAATTCTTTAATGCTTCCTCCCCCCACTATCATGATCCCAATTCTACCTTACAAATCCAGTTAGACCAGCAGATGTACACTGGTACAGATAAGAGCTGGAAACCCAGGAAATCTAGGACAGATAAACCCCTCAGGACCAATAATGAGACTAGCTATACCAGGAGGGAAAGGGGAAGGTGGGGTAGAAAGGGGAAATCAATCGCAAGGATCTACGTATAATCCTCGCCCCCAGGCGGGAGGGGATGGACAACAGAAAAGTGGGTGAAGGGAGATGTTGGACAGTATAAGATATGACAAAATAATAATTTATAAATTATCAAGGGTTCATGAGAGAAGGGGTAAGGGAAGGGGGGAAACAATGAGGAGTTTACGAAGGGCTCAAGTAGAATGAAAATGTTTTGAGAATGATGATGGCAACAAATGTACACATGTGCTTAACACAATGGATGGATGTCTGGATTGTCATAAGAGTTGTACGAGCCTCCAATAAAATGATTTTTTTTTTAAGGCTAAGATTGCTGACTGGAGAGAGACTTCTGTAACTGCAAAGAGGATGGCCCGCTGTGTCTGGAAATGAGCCTACCCCTTGGCTCAATGTCCACCCAAGCAGTATACAGGTCTACCAGGGGCACCCCATCACCAGGGAGGGATGCACTGCTCAGAATAATCTACCATCTGAGATCAAAAGGGCAGCGTTCAGCTGAGAACCAAGTTCAGAAGGATTAGGAAGGGAGGACGAATGGGATCAGGAAGCACAGGGAGGAAGTGGGATAAGTGATGGCACGCTGTGGGGCTTGCCAGGCAGGACATGAAATAAAAGGTCTATGAACTAAAAAATGGGAAACTGCTCTGCTCTGTAAACCGTCACCTAATTCACAACAAAGGGTTTTAAAAAGAGATAGAAAGAGAATCAACTGAGGTGGTACAGGGAGCCTACAACCACAAGGAAGGAAAGCCAGGCGCCCCTGTGCTGTGACGACCATAGCCCCAGGGGCAGACTGATGACAAGGACCTTCCTCCACAGCTGGAGGGGAGAGAAAGCTTTCCCTGGAGCTGGTGACCTGAAGGGGACTTCTAGCCTCCTACACTATGAGAAAATACATTTCTGTTCATTGAAAAAAAAAAAAGAAAGAGAGAAAACAACTTCCAGTAACCCATTAGCTGCTTCTCTACAAAATAGGAAGGAATTATCAAAGTGGCTTTGGCAATGGCATTGCCTAGTAAGGGCCCGCTCCCAGTGCCGAGTCACTCACCTACCCCAGGACGCCAGAAACACTGAGGCCTCCTTTGGGGTCACCCACAGTTTGACTGGGCCCCAACCTGAAAAGGAGGTGCTGCCTAAGTAACAAAAATAGCAATCACATTATTACTGTAAATCAACAAAAGATAAGTTTAAGCTTCCGAATGGTCAGCCTTAGGAGAAATCTCTCCTTCCAGGGCTGGCTGAAAACCCAACCAAAATCTCTCCCGGCTTGTTTCCCGACTGTAAAATGGCCATACCAGCCCCTACCTCCCCACTGTGGTCAGACTTGAAGGAGCAAGAATGAGGCAGCAAGTCCTTGGACTCCAGCACAGGGCGAACACAGAGAGTGTGAGGAGGGGGATCCTCAGCAGGGCAGAAGGTGGCGGCTTCCCAGACACCGAGTGGTTCTGTGCAGGAGGAGCTGAGAGCAGCGGGTGTGGGGACCTGCATACAGGAAAGTTCTCCTGCCCCCTCCTCTAGGAACAGCCAGCATTCCTGATCAACCACCATCTGACCAGGCCTCCCTCTAGGGGCAGGTCCAGACTAAGATTGTCTTCATGTCCTAGTGCTGCCTAGCAAAGCCTTGTAAGAACAGAAGTGTTTTGTCTCCTGGTTCTAAGGTCAAGAATCTGAAATCGGGGCATCTGTTTCTGAGGCTTTGAGGGAGAATCGTTCCATGCCTCCACCCTACTTTCTGGTAACCTGAGGAGACTCTATGTTAGCCAATAACGTCTTCAAAGAAAGTATTCTCAATCAAGATCATGTTCAGAGATACTTCAACATGCTTTTTTAGGAGGACACAATTCAATCCATAACTCAGGCCTCCCTTATTTCTTAGGAGGTGGTGGGAGTGGCCGGGATGAGGGGGGTTGCCCAGGGCATCACCTCTAAATAGCAGGTCCAATGCACTCAGGTTGGAGCTGGGTGGCTAAGCAGGGCATAGAATTTGACCACGCGCCTGCCACTAAGACTGTAGGGTCACCATCAAGCCACTCCCAAAGGTCCATCTATAGGGCCCTTCGGGAGTTGAGTCAGAGCTTCTCCAGACCCATGCAGGGCCTCGTAGTCCCACCTCCCGCCCTTGATACCAGACAAACCTACTAACTGTACGCCACCCTGCCCTCAGAGCAGCAGAGCCTTTACCCTTGGTTATTGCTGCTTCTGTTGGCCCTTTCTGGTACTCCATGGCCGAGGACAGGCACCTGCAACAGAGAGATACACCTTTGCACAGGGTACTTGTACAAGAGGTCAGCTCAGGACTGGGTCCCTCCAGAGACTACACAAGGTCCAGCTGGTCCAAGGCTGTTGCCCAAACTCTGTGAGCATCCACCTCCTGGGGAACCGTCTGACTGGTGCTTCCTTTGCCTCCAGAAAGTGCCTTAGCAACTCCTGCAGCAACTTCTACATCTTGGTGGTAATGAACTTGCTCCAAAAGGACACTCTTCTCGCGTGGCTGAGGAGATGCGTTACTGCTTGCTCAGCCCCACAACCGATATAGCAAATGTGCAGCTCTTGTTTTTGGGACCTGTCAGAGCACCATGGCGATACAGCACCTGCCTTATGGGAGAGCACCTTCTGAGAGGCAGCAGATGCGATGACCAAGGTAACCCATCACTAGCTCTCGCTGTCGGAACCACACAGAACCACACATTAGCTCCTTGCTAATCTCAGCGCTCTGCCTGGGTTTGTCACAGCTCCACGGAGTGGATGCTGCTGCGATTCGCACCCCTGCTTTACCGAGGAAGAAACCAAGGTGTATAGGAGTTGGGTGACATGCCCAAGTCCCCCAGATACTAAGAGGCGGCACCGGAACCTGAAGCAAAACCGCATGCTCCCCAGCACCACACCACAACCTGTCCAGATCAGGGCAGAGCGCAGACCAGGGGTGGAACTGGTTGGGGAGGGCAGCAGGGAAGACAGACTGAGGGACCCCCCCCTCCAACCTTCAGTAGGTTCCGCGCAGCCTCGGGAAGGGGGCAGGCTCCACTCGTGGAGACCAAAAAGCAGTCTTCACCCCCAGGATGTGGCTGCGGAGGCACCTTCCCCGGGCAGTCGCTCTGGCATCCCTGTGCCCCAGCCTGTACTCTTGCACCACGGATAAATGCTTTCCATTGGCTCACTTCTGACCAATCCCACTCCTGTTCAAATGCTTCCAAGAAGAGATGGGTTGCTAGGCATGGGGGCCAGGACTATAGCCACTCACAGGGAAAGCCAGGGCCAAATGACTTAACACGGTCCACAAAGACAATGTTAAACATCCCATGTTGGGGAGTGGTGACTGGGGTCATGAAAGTTCAAGTCAGTTAAGGTGTAGGCACTGGTCTTGCCCTGTCCAGAGGAAAGAGGAGCGAGGAAAATTGAAAACACGTGGAAATAATTCGTCTAATGAACTAATAAAGCACACAAAAGCAGTCTGCACAATGTTGTGAGCAGAAAAATGAGACCGCACCCAGCTACTACTACCAGCTTCCCTAAAAGGAATCACATTAGCAGGTCCTGGATAGAGTAGGGGAAAAAACAAACAGAGTAAATATTAAGGAAAAATATCAGGCTTACTGGTCAAATAGAGATTAATGAATCCCCAAGGACTATAGTCCTTAGTCACCCTTGAGAGCTGGACATGAACTCACCCCCGTCGGTCACTTTTCAGTCCAACAATAGACAGATCTAAAAGGAGGACAATAACAGTGATAAGTACACACAGCTCAGAAGAATGAACCCGTTGAGATACAGACGGCAGCACTTACACACAAAGTTCAGTTGTGTTAGGAAAGGAGGAAGAGTGGAAACAGAAACACAAGGAGGAAAAGGGATAAGTGAAGTCACATTGTGGGGACTGCAATCAACGAGATGAAACAAAATGTGTACGAACTGTTTCATGGAAAATTGATCTGCTCAGTAACCTGCAACAAATTCACAACAAGACATTATTTTTTAAAGCATCATCAAGAGCTCCATGTTGCCCATAGAACAAAGTCCAAACTCGAGAGTGTACTATTCAAATTTAACTACAGAAGACCTTCAACTTCTCTCCTACCACGCGCTGAGCTGATTTCCCATCTCTACCACCCAGTCTCCCAATATGCCAAGGCACATCTGCTACTGCTCGCTATTATTGATCCTGGGCAGGGAGGCCCCAGTTTTCCTCCCTGTCCACCTTAGCCCTCCCTATCCTGAAAGGGCTACTTCAAAGGACTCTCCTCATTCATAAGTTTTGCATCCTGCTCCAAACTACGGGACTCCTGCAGCCTATAACCTCTGGTCTTGTCAACAGCCATTGGGCCTTGTTTTCTTCACTGTTTGCAGATGGCTCTGATGTAACTCCCCATTGTTACTACAGGCTTGCTGACCACAGGTCTAGGTCTGGTGCTAAGGGGCTGCCTGGTCTTAGCAGGTGTTACATACAGGGTAAGTCAAAAAGCGACCCACTAGGGTTCTAGTTCATACATGCATATGTTAATTTTGTTTGTTTGTTTTTAAGTTGAACCATGTCTCTGTGTTAAATGGATGACTGCAGACAAGTTGTCTCAGCAATCCACTTGTCTCCGTCTCACTGGGGTATCATTTTTTAAAAAGGAAACTTTGCACCATAGGCACAAAAAAAATATTTTGAGGTCAGGGCAAAGATCAACATTTTAACAAAACTCAAGTAGACATTTCCCCAAATCAGTGAGGCTTTGCAACAGGTGGATGGGGACGCTTACCCACATAAAGCAACAGCTTTCAGACGAGTCAAGCATTTTAAGAAAGGTCTTGAAGACTTCAAAGATGAGCCACGTAAAGAAGGTCAACCCAACCATTGAATAAACTGCAGTTGAATTCCAGAAACAGACTAAGGAAGACCTTAGAATTTGCACTGCTGCGATGACTGACGCTGGGTCTTACGTGGTTAGGCACTTTCAATTTCAAGTGAGCATCTTGACCTTAGCTCAGTATGCTTTCAGTCAACAGGTGCCAAAAGTGTTACCCAAAGATCACTGAACACAAAGAGCTGATCTTTCCTTCAGTCTTTGAAAATGGCATCGACTGCCGAAAGAACCAAAAAAGACCTCTTGGAAGACTACAGCCAGAGGGGCCCCTAGTGGCGAGGATGGCAAGACTTCATTTCATGTATTTTGGACATGTTGTCAGGAAAGACCAGTCCTTGGAGAAGGACATGATACTTAGTAAAGTCAAACAGGAGAGCTTGGACAAGATGGACAGACACCATGACTGCACCGATGGACTCAAACATAAGAACAATTCTGAGGATGCCACAGGGCCGGGCAGTCTTTCTTTCAGCTTTACACGGGGTCACAGTGAGCCGGACCCACCGCAAGGACACCTAACAGCAACAAAGGTGATGGAGATGATTTTATGGAACAGATCCTAATCGGGGATGAATCTTGGATGTACCAATATTATCCAGAGAGTAAGGCCCAACCAAAAAAAAAATGGCTTCTGCAGAGATTGCTGGGCCAGTTAAATTCAAGGAAGGGTCAGATGGTATGGTGACTGTTCTGAGGGGATCCCACAGGGGTAATCTAGAGAGATTTTCTCAAAAAAAAAAAAAGCAGGTTATTGTGAAGAAATTCTGAATAAATACACACAGATGCACACACACGCAGGTACCCTCCCCGCCAAAAAATAAAACCAACCAGAATTATGCTGGGTGGAGCAAAGATTTCATAGTACCCATTTTTCCCACTAGGCATGCATCCAGCAATTCACTTTGAGTTAGTGCACCCACCAGTGATGTCGCCTGGGAAGGTTCTTTCTGGTCACAGTAAATATTTTCATAAAAGCAGTTTCACTCGAACCTTGTTTTTTGCGATGGCCAATTTAAGAGAAAAGCGTGCACCTGTGAACTTTTGTTTCCTGCTCAGGAAAAATACCACAGAAACTGTTGTGATGTTGAACACAGCTTACAGGGACAGCGCTACGGGAAAAACCCAAGTGTAATAGTGGGTTTCTTGTTTCAAGAAGCTGAAATGTCTATTGATGGCAAACCTCATTGGGGACACCCGCCAACTTCCTGAATGGACAAACATGTCAACTCATAGTGCATTTGGAGTTTGTTCCACCGGTCAGACTGTTAATCAATCTTTCTATTTAGAGGTTCTGAAAAGATTGCATTAACAGTTTGGGACCCAAAAAACGGTCTGATTTGTAGCCGATGGGCAACTGGTTTCACCACCACGGCAACACACTACTCACACAGCCGTCTCGGTGTGCCAGTTTGGGGCAAAGAAACAGCATGCCTCTCTTGCCCCTCGCACTTTGCCCACATGACCTCACTCCATGCAACTTCTTTTTGTTTCCGCGACTGCAGCGGGACATGAAAGGACAGCAATTTGACAACACAGAAAAGGTGAAGGGAAAAACAAGGAAGGTGCTATCAGCCATCCAAACAGATGAGTTTGAAAAATGGTTCCAAGAATGCAATCGCAGGAGAGCAAATGCTTTGAGAATGATTGGGGCAGGGAATGTGCAGATGTGCTTTATACAATTGATGTATGTATATGTATGGATTGTGATAAGAGTTGTATGAGCCCCTAATAAAATGTAAAAAAAGAGGAGGAAAAAAAAGAAAATGATTAGGGCAAAGAATGTACAGATGTGCTTTATACAATTGATGTATGTATATGTATGGATTGTGATAACAGTTGTATGAGCCCCTAATAAAAATGTTTTTTAAAAAATGAGAAAAAAAGAAAGAAAAGGTTAGACATGGTTAAGAAGCTTTTCAAAGGCTAAGCTTTGAAATATCTATGTACAAAATTTATTAATAAATGAGACATTGAAATAAAAAGAGAATGCAATAGCAGATTTGACAAATGTATTAAGTGTAATGGGGAGTACTTTTGAAGGTGATATGGTTGTTTTTGTAAAACTAATTTAAATATAAATACATAGCTTTGAAAATAAAATTCGGAGTTTTGGGGGTACCCCTCATATATATATTTGAAAACTGCATAAATGAGAGAAGACCCAAGATATTGCACCCAGTAATTTTTTCCCCTGATGACAATGCTCATTCATTGGGATTAGCAAAGGGTGTCTTATAACAGTTTCATTGGAAAAACTCACCCCACCCACCCTACATCACTGATCTTGCACCTTTAGACTCAAAAACTCAAAGAGCACTTAGAAGGACACAAGATACCTTTTGTAGAGTCCTGGCAAGGCGGTGGACTGGGCAGACAAATTATCCAAGCCCTACACACACACAAAATAATACCCAAAAACACGAGAGACCAAAGAAGACACTTCAGGATAATAACCCTCCAACCCTGAATTTCCAAGGGAAGGTCAGAAATAGATCGAAAAGCAACCAGAAGACGCTGAACAAAAGCAGACAGAACAGATGGGTCATCAGTTGGCCTGAAACAGCTCAGCCTCTCTGAATTGCTGAAAGGAGCATCAGTCAAGAAAATAACCCACGCACCCAGGACTACACAGGTGCCCACGCCAGTGGCTGCTCAACATAAAGGTGCGTTGGTTCCTCACATACCACCCGTGACCAGAAGTGTGGTCATCTAGCAGCTAACAACCTTCACACACACATCGCCCTTGCTTCACCTAATTGGATGCAAATCCTCCATGTACTTACTCTTCACCTCCTCAGTCCAGGAGAATGTGCAGTGTCAGAGAGGCAGGGGGCCCACAGCCACCCTCTCGGTGGGCAGGAACTCCTTCCCGAGTGAAAGCATTTGCCCCATGAGCTCTCTGAGTCCACTGGAACTCTTCCTGAACTCGTGGCTTGTGCTCACGCCACGCCCTGAGCCAGCAGGAGCTCTGCCTGGTGCCCTGCTGCCACCCAGCTTTCTCCTTCCCTTTCCCAGCGTTTTGTTTTCTTCCCTTTCTTTGTACCATGTGTTCTTTTACTGATTTCTTCCTTTCCTTATTTTTCCTATTCCTCACTTTTTCCCCATTGCTTTGTCTTTACTTTTTAATTTTTTACAATTTTCTTTTTCTCTTTTGCACCCCGTCTAGTTTGTTTTTGGGCTTTGGGGTGGGGGGTTGTTGTTTTTTACTTTATTCTTTTTTCTTCCCTTTTAACCATCGCTTGTTTTTAATATTTTCTTTTACTCTATTTTCATTTTTCTTCTTATAGTTTGGTTTTCTGGTCTTATTTTTTGTTGTTGTTTTCTAGTGTGTTTTTATTCTTTACCACATGACTATTGTTCTTTGGGGTTTTTTGTTTTTTTTTCCTCTTGGTATTTTTTAATTTGCCCACCCAGCAGCTATAGCTCCCATGCTCACACTGGCCAGTCCCATCTGTGCCCCTGCAGTCCTATCCACTGAGCAAAAGCCCTCCAGTGCTCCTGCAACCGCTAATCAACAGTCGATGAGTGCCAACACCAGCCCACTGTGCCCGCCACGATTCTACACAAACAGCAGAGAACGGGACACACGCACTCCCCGCCTCTGTCACAACCACCAGGAAACAGGTGGTCAGTGCCTAAAAATACACCAACACACAATCACCAAATAAATACAAATGCAACAACAAACTATCGCCAAGACAACAGACAATCTCATATCACACAAAGAAATATGACAGAGAAAGACAAAAACAAGTGACCAAAATGCACAGGTAGCAAACCATCCTAGGAAGCAAATGGCACTGGACCAACCTGAAAAAGAACTCAAGAGGATGATATTTCGGTGCCTTCTGTGGATTGAGAGCAAGATTGAGAAAACTGCAGACAATATTAAGGAAAACACAGAAGGAAAGATTCCAGACAATTCAGGAGATTATTACAAGAATAAACAAAAAAAATTACACCGTACCAAAAGTCAAAACCAAACACCTCATTATCATCGAGTTGAGTGCAACTCATTTTGACCGCATATTGGATTTCTGGGACTGTAGATCTTTAAAGAAGCAGACAGACACACCTATTCTCGTGTAGAGGCTGGTGGGTTTGAACTACTGAAGAAAAACAGCAAATAAAAATCCAAAAGAATACTACTAAATTTTCAGAAATAGATAACATATGAAAGGGACAAAAGAATATCATTAAATTAATGGAAGACAGAATTCATGAGATGGAAAGCAAATCTCTCGACATGGACCTGCTGGAAGAACAAGCACAAAAAAGAACAAGACAAAGAGGAAGAAAGCCTAAAAATGATGTGGGGCACAATGAAGAGAACGACTCACACACGCACAGAATTCTAGAATAGAGAAAGGCAGAAATAAACACAGACATGAACTAGGACATGATATGTAATCGAGAAGCCCAAAGAACCCCAAACTAAATAGATGCCAAAAGAAAATCAACAAAGACAGCATTACAACCAAACTGTCTGAAGCTCAATAAAAGGAAAATATCCTAAAAGAAGCTTGAGAAAAGTAGAACGCTACCTACATCGCCCATGCGATAATCAACAAGACTAAACTTTGATTCTCAGCAAAAACCATGTAGGCAAGAAGGTAATGGGATGACATTTCTCAACCTGTAAAAGAAAAACAAGGCAACCAAAAGTTATATTCCCAGTAAACCTTCCCCTCAAATATGATGACAAAATAAGAGCATTTCTAGATAAATCAAAGTTAAGATCACTTATTAAAGCTAAACCAACCTTCCAAAGAGTCCTAAAGGGTGTTCATTGGACACAAATACCAAACAAGTAATGTATAATCATACAGATTTGGTAAATAACAAGGAAGCAAGTGATAAGAAAACCCACAAACAAAATGAACATGACCTGGGAAATGACGTGGTGCAAGGAAGCCAGCCGCATCACATGAAAGTGCACAACAAAATGACAGCAATGAATTCCTATTAATCAATGATCACACTGACTGAGAATTGATTAGAGTTCCAGTGGAGGGACAGAGAGTAGGAGAATGGATAAGAAAACAACACAATCTATTGATAGACTATCTGTCAGAGGCCAATTTTGGATGCACAGAAAAAAAATAGACTAAACACAAAAGGATAAAAATATCTATATCGAGCTAATGGAAATCAAAAATGACCAGGAGGGACAGTATTAATTTCTGATAAACTAGACTTTCAGACAAAATCCAGGACTACAAACATGGAAGAACATTACATAATGCTTACTGGGTCGACTGAACCAAGGGACAGAACCATAATAATTCTCTCTGCAACTAATGAAGATACCTCACGATACATAAATCCGTCACTACCAGAAATGGGCAACTCTACAATAATTCTAAGAGACGTTATTAGATCGCTTTCAATGAAAGACAAAATAACTAGAAAGAAACTCAACAAAGGCTCGAAGAACTAAACACAATTAACCAACTTGACCTAATAGGCTTATACAGAACATTCCACCCAACAGCGCAACATTCATTCTTTCCTAGCACACATGGAATGTTCTCCAGAATAGACCATATGTTAGGCCACAAAGCAAGCCTCGATAAAATGTAAAACATCTTTATAGTACAAAGCATCTTCCCAGATCACAACTATAAAATTTTCAATCAACCTAGAAATAACAAGGGAAATGAACAGAAACTGAGTAACAGTCAGCTTAAAAACTACTGGGTAACAAAAGAAGTGAAAATGTAAAATTCCTTAGGTCAAATGAGAATGAAAACACAGCATAGAAAAATCTTTGGAATGCAGCCAAAGCAGTTTGGGGAGGGAAACCTATAGCAATAAATGCACTCATCAAATAGGGAGGGAGAACCCAAGGCAATACCTTAACTAAACATCTCCAGTGATGTAAAAACTGAGCAGCAAAATAAGCCTACAGTCACAAAAATAAAAATTATAACAATTAGAACAGAAATAAATGAAATAGAAAAGTAATAGAATCAATAAGCCTAGCAGTGTGCTGTTTTGTTATTCTTTGGGGTTTGTTTGGGGTTTTTTTTGAAAGAATTAATAAAATACACAAAGCCCACATGGAAGAAGCACACAGCCTGTGTGACTATGAGGTGTCAAAGGTATCAGGTATTAAGCATCAAAGAACAAAGAACCATATCATTTGTGAATGACGGGAAGTGCAGGGTGTAGACCCAAAGTCCATTTGTAGGTAATGGGGCACCCCCTTACAGAAGGGTCACGGGGAGGAGACGAGCCAATCAGCATGCAGTGTGTGGCAACAATGAAACATACAACTTTCTTCGAGTTCTTAAATGCTTTCTCCCCCCACCCCAGGGCAAGATATGACAAAATAATAATTTATAAATTATCAAAGGTTCATGAGGGAGGAGGGAGAAAGGAGGGAGAGGAAAAAGGCAGAGCTGATACCAAGGGTTTAAGTGGAGAGCAAATATTTTGAGAATGATGAGGGCAACGAATGTACAAATATGCTTGACACAATTGATGTATGTATGGACTGTGATAAGAGTTGTATGAGCCCCCAATAAAATGATTTCAAAACAATACACAAAGCACTGGCAAATCTAACAAAAGAAATGGAAACGAAGGTACAAAATGAAATAAGCAACACTGTAACAGAACTCATTGAAATGAAAAAGATAAAACAGAGTACTATGAAGAACTGTACTCAGATTTTAAAATCTAGAAGAAATGGACAAATTCCTAGAAAACACTACCTAAACTGACACACTTTATGTTAAAAATACATATATTTTAACAAAGCATTAGCATGAGAAGAAACTGATCAGTGATTTTAAAATTCCCAACAACAAAAACACCTAGCCCAGACAACCTCAACGCAAATACTACCAAACATTCAAAAGAGCTGACAACAATGCTACTCAAACGATTCCACAATATTTTAAATGGAATTACTCCCATATTAATTTTATGACATGAGTATAACATTGAGACCAAAAGAAAAGACATCATAGAAAAAGAAAATGATAGATCAAAATTCCTCCCTAACACAAAAATACTCAACGTAAAAATTCTCAACAAATCCTAGCCAATCAAATCCTACATTAAAAAAAAGATCAGTGGGTTTCACACTAGATATGCAAAGATGGTTCAGTATTAGAAATACAACCAAAGTAACTTGCCACATAAATAAAACATAGGAATCACACAATAATGTCAATCAATGAAGAAAATACATTTCACCAAATTCAACAATAAACCTTAATAAAAATACTTATCAAATAGGAATGGAAGGACAACCCCTCAACATAATTAAGAGCACATATATCAAATCAAGGACCATCACTGGTCTCAAGAGAAAATTATAGCATTTCCCTTGCAAACAGGGACCAGACCATTCCTATGCAACACTGTTCAGAAAATTTTAGCCAGAACTGAAAGGTAAAAATTTAAAAAAAGGGATCCAAATTGGAAAAGAATAAGCAAAACTCTATTTCCAAATGATATGATCTATACATAGAAAATCCCAAAGGCTCAGCAAGAAAGTTACTGCAACTAATTGAAAAATTAAAAAGAGAGAGAGCAGAATACCAGATCAACATAAAAAGTCAATTGGATTCCTTTACATTAAAAAAGAGAACTTGGAAAAGAAAATCAGAAAAGCAATAACCACGCAAAATATTAAAAACCTAGGAATAGATCCATCGGAGAAGCAAACAACCAATACAAATAAACTACAAACACTACTACAAGATATCTACAAAGATGTTTGTAGACAGAGACTTATTGTTGAGAAAACATCAACATTATAAAACTGATATACAGATATAATGCAGTCCTGACCTAGATGATGCCGTCCGTCTATAAAGAGATGGGAAACTTAATTACCAACTTTATATGTAAAGGAAAGAGACCCTGGATAAGCAACGCTCTACTTCTCACTTCCCTATCTCAAAGTACAATACACAGTCACTGTAGTTAAATCACCTGGTATTGGTACAATGACAAGCTCTATAGACCAATGGAAGAGAATTGAGAACCCACATGTAAACCTATTCACCAAATAGATAGTGGATCTTTGACAGAGAGACGAAACCCAATAGACAGAAGAGTGCCTCCCTAACTAATGATGCCAACAGAACCGGATAGCCATGTGCACACAAAATAAACAGCACCCATACCTCACACCATACACAAAAACAAACTCAATAGGGATCAAAGATCAAAATGTAAAACCTAAAGCTATAAAGATCATCAAAGTAAAAACTAGGCAGTCTAATACATGGTATAAATAAACTATCAAACATATTGAAAACACACTAACAGCATGAAACAAACTAGATGACTGGACTCTCCTAAAATTTACACATTTTTGTAGATTCAAATCTTGCACCGGAAGAATTTTAAATAAAAAGGATATACAGACTAGGGAAAATAAATGGGAGGCACATATTAAACAGGGACTTACCCCTAAAATTTATAGAAAACTTTAACACCTCAACAACAAATACAAATAATCCAATTAAAATTAGTCGGGGGTTTCATGTTTCCTTAGCTTTTTCAGACATGTCTTAGTGTGGCAGACACAGTGCAGCCATGGTGAATGAGTGTTATTGAACTTGGTGGCCTGTGTTTAATCCTGAAACAGGATTCACTCACTTAACTTTTTGATATGTATAAATGAACATCTATGTATTTTTATCTAAAAATCTTTCCCATATAGGAATATTGTCCCTATCTCAATAGTCTTCTAAATTCTATACCACTGGTTAGTTTAACAATAGTATTAATTAGAATTACCAAAGGGTCCATGGCGGTTATTTACATTTTCTCTCAAAAATTCACAATCCTGCCACTGAAGTGGAACAATACCACTAAAATTAGATTGATGGATAATAGATGGATAGATAGATAGATAGATAGATAGATAGATAGATGGATGGATAGATAGAAATAGAAATGACGATGATGATGATGATACAACCCTGCTCAATATTTCTCCTCATGATGGTGAGATCACTGAAGACATGGACTATAGCAAAGTGTGGTGAAGAAATCAGATGGTGCCCAGCTATTAGAAAGTATAACTCCTGTTGCCTAGTTTTTGCACTTATTAATGTACCTGCCTGTCTATCTAAATAAGATAGGTGGGATAAACAATTCAGAGAGGAAAAGAACAGGACCTATGGTTCCAGGGGGATATAGGAGAAGGGGAGGTGGGAAAAGGAAGGGGTGGGCGGAACCAACCCAGGAACAAGGAAATAACAAGTGAACTAAAATCAATGGAAGGAAGGTCATAGGATGCCGAGTGGGGCTCAATCAAGGGCAATGTAGCAGCAAGGAATTACTTAACCTGAATGAAGGCCAAACATAAAGGTCGGACAAGAGGGAAGGGAAATAGAAGAAAGAACCAGGAGGCAAAGGACATTTATAGAGGATATATATATATATTTTTTATTCCCCTCATTATATCCCCTCATCATATATATAATGTGAGGGGAATAACACAATGTGTTAATATCTATATGTTAAGAATTAATGTTGCAGACGGACATTGGACCTCAACTCAAGTACCCCCTTAACGCAAGAAAACTTTGTTCTAAATCCCCGGCATTCTGTGAGCCTCACCTTTCTGTCACAATCACTGAAGACAAAACGGGTGCATAAGCAAATGTGGTGAAGAAAGCTGATGGTGCCCGGCTATCAAAAGATATAGCCTCTGTGGTCTTAAAGGCTTGAAGATAAACAAGCGGCCATCTAGCTGAGAAGCAAGAAAACCCACATGGAAGAAGCACACCAGTCTATGTGATCACGAGGTGTCAATGGGATCAGGTACCAGGCACCTAAGACCCAGAATAAAACCATACCCAAGGTGAATAGGGGGTGGGAGTGGAGTAGAGACCCAATGCGCATCTACAGACAGTTGGACATCCCTTCACAGAGGGGCCATAGGGAAGAGATGAACCAGTCAGGGTGCAGTATAGCGCCAATGAAACACACAACTTTTCTCTAGTTCTTTGGTGCTTCCTTCCCACCCCACCCCCAATATCATGACCTCAATTCTACCTTACACATTTTTATAACTTCTGCATTTTTTTATGAAGCCACCTTTCTTTAGAATGGGTACAAATATGGATCTCTTGTGCCAGGTAGTCTGGTGGCCAGACTTCAAAATGTCTTGGAACAGACGACTGCATATTTCAAGTGCTTTATCAGCTTGGTATAGCACTTCAGTTGGTAGTCTGCCAGCCCCTGGTGTCTTGATGGGCACTGATGTCTTCAGCGCATGTTGGATTTCCTCCTTCAGTACCATTAGTTCTCTCCCTCACCACCTCTCACCCTTTTAAAAAATAATTTTATTGTGAGCTCTTACGGATATCATAACATTCCATCATTCAATCACATCAAGCGGCATTGTGCAATTGCTACCACATTCAGTTTCAGAATATTTTCTTTTTCTCTTGAACTCCTTGATCTCAGCTCCCCTTTGTCCCCTCCGCCCCCTCCCCCCAGGAACCCTTATTCTTTTGTTTTCTTTTTTCTATAACAGCTAATCAGGTCTTCTGCCATTCGTGTTCAATGCGTCAAATCTGTTCCTAAGATGTTCTCTAAATTCGGGTAGGATATATCAGTTGTATTTTACCTCCCATAAGCTTGTCTCCATTTCTTCAACATCAACCTTAGCCATTAGGTAGATTTAAATCAAAGCAATAATTAACTGTTGCATCATCTCACCCCAGCAAAATTAAATGTTTTTAAAAACAGCAAATACTACAGTGGGTCTGGCTAGACTGGAACCCGTATACGCTTTTGGTGAGAACACTCATATACTTTTGTGGAAAATGGGATGCTTCCTTTAAAAGTCAGAAATAAAAATACCCTCCGGTCCAGGAATCACTCTTCTAGGTATTCATTATCATTTAATTTCATTTTATGTGAACTTTCCGAAGCCGCTTCAAATAGCCCACAGAAATGAGAGCCCTGACACAAATAGATAATTGCACTCTCATGTCCATCCTAGCACTCTTCACAACGCAAAAAGGGAGAAGCATCCTGGGTGCCCCTCAGTGGAAGAATGGATAAACAGACTATTATGCACACACACAGTGGCCTTCCCGCCACGTGAAAGAACAATGATGAATCTGCGAAACCACCACGTAGGTGACCCCAGGAAGCGTTATACTGAATGAAATAAGTCACTAACAATAGGATAAACACTGTATGAGCCCACTTTTTATCAAAAAATTTTTTCATTTTATTGAGGGCTCTTACAATGTGTTATAATCCCTACATCAGTTGGATCAAGCCTATCTGTACATATGTTGCCATCATTCTTTTCCAGGCAGCTACTTTCTATTGAGCCCGTGGTATCAGCTATTTTTTTCTCCTCTTTTCTTTTTTTACATTTTATTAGGGACTCATACAACTCTTATCACCATCCATACATATACATACATCAATTGTACAAAGCACATCCACACATTCCCTGCCCCAATCATTCTCAAGGCATTTGCTCTCCACTTAAGCCCCTTGCATCGGGTCCTCTTTTTTTTGTATCAGCTATTTTTTAAAGTTAAGAAAAGAAACCTTTTGGATGGTTACTAACAGGAGGGTAGACACATTAACCCGAGTGAGATGGAAGGTAATACACAATGAGAAAAGTCAACAAACAAACAAAAATGATGCAGACAAAGAAAGACATTGGGAGGGGTTCAAGATTTGAAGGTAGCTGTATTATATACATAACCCTGAGACAACAGTAGTCTATGAGTGAATGCTTAGAGACATGAAGCTGAGCAGGTATGGAAAGGATAACAGAACTATATTCATGAAGGTATACAGCTTGGCAGAGAATGTTCCTAAATATATATCTACCTATGCTACGAAGAGAACCATAAATATAGTAGCGCAAACAAGGAACAGAACTATGAAAACTTCCTAGCCGTAACAAAACCATCTTGAGGGAGTGAGTGTCTGGGCCTGGTGCTAAGGATTATAGTCCCTCTAGGGAGGGACAGATCACTTAGAATAACCCACAATTGGATATCAAAATGGCAGTTAACGAAGAACAAAATTGAGAAAGGTTAGGCAAGAAGGAGGCATGGAAATGGAAAACACAGGGAGGAAGTGAGCTAAGGGATGGTGCACGGTGGGGGTTACAGTCAATGAGATGAAACAAAATGAACTGCTGAGTGAAAACCAGATATGCTCTGTAAAACTTAATTCAATTCACAATAAAAAAATTTAACAAGTTAAATAAATAAAGATTACACTATGTAAAAACTTTGGGGGAAGTTTTTGTGATCTTGTAAGAATGCTTTTTGATTCACCCTCCTACATAAGCAATGGTGGGAAAGCGCCTGCCACATTCTAAGCCAGAACTTATTTGGCCTACCACACTCTTTTCAGAGAAAAAAAATATATTACTCAGCACCTCCCTGGAACTTACAAACTTTTGTAAAATAGATCATAATCCAGGATAAGCTGCAGGTATACACGGGGGTAACCCCCCAAAAAACAGAATTGCACTTGGCAGAGCAGAGCCTGAGTAGTACGTATGTTTCCCACTAGGCAAGCATCCAGCAACTCACTCTGAGTTAGTGCACCCGTGCCGTCACCTAGGACGGTTCTCTCTGGCCACAGTGAATTTTTTCATAAAAGCAGTTTCGCTCAAACCTCATTTTTTTTTGTGATGGCTGATTTAAGAGACCAGTGTGAGGCTGTGAAATTTTGTTTCCTGCTCAGGAAAAATGCCGCAGAAACTGTTGTGATGTTGAACAAAGCTTACAAGGACAGCGCTATGGGAAAAACTCAAGTGCATGGGAGGTTTTCTCGTTTCAAAAAAGGTGAAATGTCAGTTGATGACAAACCTCATTCTGGATGTCCGTCAACTTCCTGAATGGACAAAAATGTTGACTGTAGGGCATTTGAAATTCGTTCCACCAGGTCCAACTGTTAAGCTTTCTATACAGAGGTTCTGAAAAGATAGTGTACCAGCGTGTGACCAAAAAAAAAAAAAAGGCCTGATTTGTGGCAGATGGGGAACTGGTTTTGCCACCAGGACAAAATGCACCTGCTCACGCAGCCATCTCAGTGCGCCAGTTTTTGGCAAAAAGCAGCATGCCTCTCTTGTCCCCCACACCTTACTCCCCTGACCTCACTCTGTGTGACTTCCTTTTGTTTCCATGAATGCAGAGGGACATGAGAGAACAGCGATTTTTTTAAAAACATTTTATTAGGGGCTCATACACCTCTTATCACAATCCATACATATACATACATCAATTGTATAAAGCACATCCGCACATTCCCTGCCCCAATCATTCTCAAAGCATTTTCTCTCCACTTAAGCCCTTTGCATCAGGTTCTCTTTTTTTTTTCCCCCTCCCTCCCTGCTCCCGCCTCCCTCATGTGCCCTTGGTAATTTATACATTGTTATTTTGAGAACAGCAATTTTTTAAAAATCATTTTACTAGGGGCTCATACAACTCTTTCACAATCCATACATACATCAGTGTGTCAAGCACATTTGTACATCCATTGCCCTCATCATTTTCAAAACATTTGCTCTCCACCTAAACCCCTGGCATCAGCTCATTTTCCCCTCCCTCCCTACTCCCCCCTCTCTTATAAACCCTTAATAATTTATAAATTATTATTTTGTCATATCTTGCCCTGTCCAGTGGCTCCCTTTACCCACCTTTCTGTTGTCCATCCCCCAGGGAAGAGACTGTATGTAGATCCCTGTAATCAGTTCCCCCTTTCCAACCCACCCTTCCTTTCACCCTCCCAGTATCACCACTCTCACCACTGGTCCTGAAGGGATCATCCGCCCTGGATTCCCTGTTTCCAGTTCCTATCTGTACCAGTGTACATCCTCTGGTCTAGCCAGCTTTGTAAGGTAGAATTGGGATCATGATAGTGGGAGGGGAGGAAGCACTCAGGAACTAGAGGAAAGTCGTATGCTTCATCGTTGCTACATCGCACCCTGACTGGCTCATCTCCTCCCCATGACCTTCCATAAGGGGATGGAAGGACGGTGATTTGATGATCTAGAAGAGGTGAAGAAAATAGCGAGGGACGTGCTGTCAGCCGTCCAAATAGTTGAGTTTCAGAAATGTTTCCAAGAATGGAATCACAGATTTGGCAAAGGTATTGAGTGTAATGGAGAATACTTTGAAGTCGATAAGGCTGTTTTGGAAAAAAAAATTTAATACATAGCTTTGGGGGAAAAATTCCCTTTTTTGTTTTGTTTTGTTCTGTTTTGGTGGGGGTGCCCTCGCGTATGCTTCTGCAACACCAATACCCTCACCCAGGGGGTGTAATCGCCCACTTTGGGAAGCACTGTTCTAGACGTGGCCCAGATTCTCACATACGGAGTGCTCCGCCTCAGCCTGGTCACCACTCCAGGAGGTGGGCATGTTGTTGTTGTCATTTGCCATAGTCAGCTCCATCTCATGGCAACTTAATGTGCCGTAGAAGGAAATCTTGCCTGGCCCTGTGCCGTCATCACAATCAATTGCATGCTTGAGTCTATTGTGAGCCTTGTTTGTGTCAACCTATCGCATGGAGGGTTTTTGTGACCCTCTATTTCATTGAACAAGAGACCCGTTTCTGAAAATTGGTCCTTCCCAATGCTATGCCCGAAGTAAACAAGCCCCCAGTTCTCACAGCAGACGACTGTAAAGAGATCGCAATAGAGGGTCTCGGATGGAGTGAGAGAATCACAACAAATAAGCAACAACAGTCAAAAGCAACAAAGGGATTAGGTTGATGGAAACTGGTCCAGCCCCCAACACTATGGATGCTGGTCACTCTTCAGGCTTGAAACTGAATTCATCTTTATGACTCAACTTCAAGTCAATTGACGGGCCTTTAAGCTGAGCCTTAGAACAAGCAACCGTTCAAGATCAAATGGGCAGCATTTGCTCACAGACAAATCCCAGTAGTGAAGCCCTGTGGCACTGTCAGGTAAGTGTTGGACGTCTAACCAAAGGTGGGCAGGTCAAACCCACCAGGTGCCCCCCCGGGGGGGCGGGCAGGGAGACTATCGCCTACCATAAAGGCTGACATCTTCAGAACCCCTATAGAGGGTCGCTATGAGTCATAGAACAAGATGGCATGGGTTTGGTTTGGGTTTGGAAAACTCAGGTGGCAGGAAGGGGTAGGAGAGAAGCGGAAATAGACATGGTAAGTAGGGGAAAGCCTTGGGAGTCTGCTACACTGCAGGGACTGTGATCAAGTCATGGATCAAAGTGTATGGAGACTGCTGAATGGGAAACCAATATGCTCTGAAAATCGTCACTCAAATCTCAATAAAGTGTGTGTGTGCACGCGTGCGCGCACGTGTGCACACGCTTATCTTCATGTCCAAGGATCATTGTGGTTGTATTTCTTCCAATACTTGTTCCTTCTTTGGCAGTGCATAGTGCACCCAATAGTCTTCTGCAACACCACAATTCAAATGTACAAATGTCTTCCTTCTAATTTGACCAGCTGTGGCACGATCAGATCTTCCCGTGCCTACTGCTTCACGTCATGCTCACCACCACTCCAGGGGGGCTATAAGGCCCCCCATTTCGCATCTGAGGACACAGAGGATCTCACCTCGCCTCAAGCCACTCCACAATGGTCGTCAAGTGGAGAGTCCAGGTCTAATGGTCCTGATATTTCGTGGTGCTGATCCTGCTACCCCACTGACATATGGGAGTCAAGGGAGGCAGAAGATATCAGCCCTTCTCCTGCCAAAGACATCGGATTTCCCCACAAGAGCTGTGGTGTCAAGTTCAGTCCGGAGCATATGTCTTCAGCCTCGAGTTGCCCACTCCCTCACACTCACCAGACCTAGGGCAGATACCCCCTTGCCTGTGGGTCTTCGTGGACCCCGTAAGCCAGCGGTTCTCAACCTTGTGGGTCGTGACCCCTTTGGGAGTGGAAGAACCCTCTCACGGGGGTCACCCGATTCATAACAGTAGCAAAATTACAGTGATGAAGTAGCAACAAAGATAATTTTATGGTTGGGGGTCACCACCACAGCATGAACTGCACTAAAGGGTAGCAGCATTAGGAAGGCTGAGAACCACTGCCCCAAGCGGTAGGTGGCCTTCCTGCATCTATGTTTCCCTCAACTACAGCCCGCCTGGCCCGTCCCTCATTAGAAGGCCCACTGCTCCGCCCATAAGGATTATTCATGGATCCACCTGAACAGCTCTGTAAGACAAATGAATAAATGGGTGAACAAATGAGCACGCGGTCGGACATCGACTCAACTTTGGTGGGCAAATTTTGGGCGTCTTCAGAAAACACACAGAATGCTATTTCCCCCTAACAAGCTGCAGTCAGCGACTTCCATTTTTCCAGGAGGAAGACACACTTCATCCGTCACCTGTGTTGGTGGCCAAGTAGCACTGTCTGCCACCCACCGTGGCTGGGCAGTGAGGGATAGATTTACAAAGCTCATGCTCCCTGAGATATAACATTACTGTCCCTGAGGGGCCTCCAGCCGGTGTGCATAATCGAAATTACCTCCACGGTGTTTTCATGCTGAATTTGCTGAGTCTCTAAGCAAAGGCAGAAATGCAGAGGAGGGGTGGATCTTGTGCCTCCGCCACATCTTCCCTCCAGAAAATAAGTGGTGATAATATTTGTAATATGTTTACCGACAGAACCGGGGGTTCTGAGCAGATAGCTCTTTTATGCCACAAAGTACTTAGCTAAGATGGAAAATGGCATTACTCATGTTAAATTCAAAATGAGCTTTTGGTCCCAGATTGCTGGAAACCCAGTAAATG
This sequence comes from Tenrec ecaudatus, assembly GCF_050624435.1. Lineage (NCBI taxonomy): Eukaryota > Metazoa > Chordata > Mammalia > Afrosoricida > Tenrecidae > Tenrec > Tenrec ecaudatus. The sequence continues at coordinate 96,112,908 of NC_134539.1, forward strand.
TCATTAGCTATCTGAGGTTACAATGAAATCAGCAAAGGGTTACTCTCTGGTAATTGCATTGACTGTAGCTATAGAAACAGGGGACAGCAGACCCAGTCAGGTGGCCGTTCTGTCAAGAACAGGGCATCTGTATGTCGTTCTTGCCAAAGACCAGTTCCAAATCCCCGCATGCCAGTTGCCTGACCTTCCGAGACTTTTCTCCCCAGGCACCAGGATCAGGCCCTAGGACACAGCCCCCCGTGTGTCTCAGTTGGAAAGTGGTGATAAAACACAGCCGGGAGGACCTATTTCCTGTGGTCACTGCATTGAAATGTGCCTCCTGAGGCCCTGAAGATACGGCCTACCGGGGTCGGTCATGGATCCACGGTGGATGCATGCCTGATGGCCAAAGCAGCTTCTGTGCAGAGCATCTCCCACCCCCCACGGAGCCCACCCTACCACCGCCTGGCTCCACCTCAACGCTCCTCCTTCCCGGGCAGAGACGCGGGGCCACCCCTATGAGGCAAGGAATAGCAGTGTCCTTGGAGACCTATCTGATCTGCTGCGGGACAGCACCAGCAAGTCAGCCGTGTGGGCAAGGGCATGCCACGTCATCTGAGAACCACAGCAGCTTCTGTGCACAATGGACCAGACTGCCCACTAGCCAGCTAAGACAAACAGCACTTCCTCCCCCCCCTCCACCCCCCCTCAGCACTTCCTTCTAGAATGCTCAGCATCTTCCCTCACACCCACGTCAACGCAGCATCTGCTCTCACCACCTGTGTGTGGCTGCCAACGGCCTTCCTCCTCACCACGGAGCCACCAGCACCATGCCTTGCCACTTGTGCCAGCCGGTACTTTCCTTTGCCACCTACACATCCAGCCAACGGCTTTCCTCCCTACCTGATACCACCAACCCCATCCTGACTACATGTGTCAGTCAACCCTGCCCCACCCCACTAGGAATGCACCAGAAAATACCTCTCCGTGCCACTAGGGAGCAAGCACCATCTTCCCTCTCCACCCATGACCGCCAACTGCTTCCCTCATCACCTCTGACAAACACCGTCACAACCATGTGTGACGGCCAACAAGCTTGCCTCGTTATCATGGAACACCAACCACCACCACCCTCCCCCAGGAAGTGGCTTCAGCTCCTCTAGCAATAAACCAGTTGCTGTGTTCCCTTGCCACCTGGTCCACACACCTTCCCTCAACACTGAGAATGCGGTTACCTGCTAGTCACCTGGTAGGAGTACAATACTCCCCATCCTCCTCCTCTGGACCGTGATTCTCAAGCATATGGACCTTGTGCCGAAAGCTTCTGCATCACCGGGGAACTTGCTAGAAATGCTAATCCTCAGCTCCCTCCCTAACTGCAATCAATCAAGAGCTTTTGAGGTGGGGCTCTGCAGTTGGTTTGGGGTTTTTTTTGGTTTGTTTGCTTGTGTGTTTTTTAGTAAAAATGACTTTTTTCTAGAAAGTAGTTCCATTTTAACTATGATATTTAATTTTTGTGTCTAAGACCTTTGGAAATGATCAATTCAGGTAGAATCCCACTCCATATTGAAACAAACAAGCAACAAAAATCCATCAACCACACTTCAAGAACAAAACCCTGGATTTTGAGAAGGATGCCTAGCTTTGAAGAACCATCCCTTGTGGATTACACTTATGAAATAATCAAATCCCCATAAACTGGATATCTGGATAAGAATTTAATCTCCAATTTACTGTTGCCCCCAAACCCTCACAGGTTGGTATTTTTTTAATCGTTTTATTGAGGGTGGTTTGTGTTTTTTAACAAGATTTTCAAGGGACTCAAGTGCACCCCAAGATTGGAGAATCAATAAAGCTGCTCTTTCAATACTCAAGAGTTTTTTCAAGACCCTGAGACTCAGGTTGTAGGCCCAGAGGCAGGCCCTGGCACAATTTACCAGACAGTTCTAAAGTGCAGCTGAGTAAGGGCTGGGCTCTGGGTGGGGCAGGCTTCTTTAGAAGGAAAGACAACTCAAGGTTGGTTCCTAGCAACCTACCAAAAGCCTAAGACCCGGGCTACCACTCAGCCTTTCCTATTCCTAGAGGCTCATCTCCCATGAGGAATGTCCTAGCTAGCTCCCATAGGACATGAACTTGCCAATACGATTTAAAATGCATCTCATCCCCATGACTGCAATTAAATTGATCCCTGTAGCGATGGGAGGATCCACCAGTGACGAAAGATGGAGAAGACTTCTCTTCATTCTGCAGTCTAGTTGTCCTGAGCAAACGTGACATTTGCAGAACCATTTGGGATATGAAGAAGTCGTCATGAGAGACCAGCCCCTGGAGAAGGCCATCGTGCTTGGTAAAGTGGAGGGGCAGCCAAGGGAGAGAAGCCCTCAATGAGATGGACTGACATGGTGGCCGCAACCACAGGCTACAGAACACGAACAATTACAAGGATGCCGCAGGACCAGGCAGTGCTTCATTCTGCTGTGCACGGGGTCGCTGTGGGTCAGAACCGACTGCAATGGAACCTAACAACAGCAGCAGCAACAAGTCATCAAATGTCGCACGGCTATCTGGTGGCATTATTAGAACAGTGGTCGCCCTCTGAATGGGGCCTGAAAAGCTGCTGCTTCTTTCTCAGCACCTTCCCATCCACCTGGTTAGCTATCTTTTGCCCTAAGAAGTTTGTTTATCTCTGGCGATTTCAGGTGTGGATTTCCAAGATCCCTGGTTCTACTTGGATTTAACCAGTGGATCTATGAGCCCGATACTGAGGTAGGTGAAGGTGTGCAGAGCTAGGTCCACCATATAAGCACCTAGCATCCTTCCCTGAGCCAATACCCTGAGAGGGTGCTACTCCCTGAAGTACCTTTCCCTGGGTGATACTTAGGACTCTGCTCATACAGCTGAAATAGACTTTTCATTCATGCCTTCTCTTTTACCATAAATGACTGGGTTTGGGTTTTTTTCAAATCATTTTATTGGGGGCTCAAACAACTCTTATCACAATCCATATATACATCGTGTCAAGCACATTTGTACATTTGTTGCCATCATCATTCTCAAAACATTTGCTTTCTACTTGAGCTCTTCATATCAGCTCATTTCCCCCTCTCTCCTTGCACCCCCTCTCTCATGAACCCTTGATAATTTATAAACTATTATTTTGTCATGTCTTACACTGTCCAATGTCTACTTTCCCCCACTTTTTCTGTTGTTCATACTTCCAGGGAGGGGGTATATCCTTGTAATCAGTTCCCCGTTTCTAACCCACCTTCCCTCCACCCTCCCGGTATCACCACTCTCACGACTGGTCCTGAAGGGATCATCTGCCCTGGATTCCCTGTATTTCTAGTTCCTATCTGTACCAGTGTACATCCGCTGGTCTAGCCAGCTTTGTAAGGTAGAATTGCCATCATGATAGTGGGGGCGGAGGGGGAGAAGCATTTAAGAACTAGAGGAAAGTTGTATGTTTCATTGTTGCTACACTGCACCCTGACTGGCTCTTTTCCCCATGATCCTTCTGTAAGGGGATGTCCAGTTGCCTACAGATGGGTTTTGGGTCTCTATTCCATTCTCCCCCTCATTCACAATGATATGATTTTTTGTTCTGGGTCTTTGATGCCTGATACCTGATCCCTTCGATACCTCGTGGTCACACAGGTTGATGTGCTTCTTCCATGTGGGCTTTGTTACTTCTCAACTAGATGGCCACTTGTTTATCTTCAAGCCTTTAAGACCCCAGACACTATATCTTTTGATAGTCGGGCACCATCAGCTTTCTTCATCACATTTGCTTATGCACCCGCTTTGTCTTCGGTGATCGTGTTAGGAAGCTGGGCATCATGGATTAGCAGTTGAATAGAACAAAGTGTTCTTGCACTGAGGGAGTACTTGAGTGGAGGCCCAATGGGATGACTGGTTTCTTATCAAGTATTAGTTAATTCACCTGGAAAGCCAGCCTCTTTTGTCTCACTCTGTTTCTACACATATTCCACATCTACCCTGAATCTCTAAAATCAAACTCACCATTACTGAGTAGATTTTGACTGCTAACAGCCCTGTAAGGCAGAGTAGAACTGCCCATGGCATTTCCAAGGAGGTTAACATTTACTGAATCAGACTGCCACGTCTTTCTCCCACAGGAAAGGTGGTAGGTTCAAGCGGCCAATCTTTCGGTTAGTATTCAATATTCAAGTGCTTTCATTGGGCTGCCAAGGATTTGACTTCAGCTGCTCTGCACCTGTTCTACACCTACCTCGTAACTACTCTGCACCTGTCCTACAGAAATGTACTCAGGGCCCGATCTACCTGTTCAATCGCTGCTGTACACTTGCGCCATGCCCACTCTACAGCTGCGCCACCCCCACACTACACCCACTGGACACTACGCTGTGCCTTCCCTGTGCCTCCTCTATGGCTACATTACATCTACTTCAATGGAGTCCTGGAGCTCGGCTGAGTGTTCACATCACCTCCTCGGAGGTGGAGTCAGCATTCTTGCACTCTGTTGGGCACCTCTAAGCTTAGCGTGAGTAACAGACTGATGGGGTCCATTAGCAGTATGGCACCCAGAGCAGGGAGTGGAGATTCCTGTTCAGATGGCAGCCGAAAGTTAAGTTTCATTCTGAGCTCCACATTCAGTAGGGGCATTGGTACCCTGGAAGGGCAAAGCCAGGCTGGCTATGTAAATGACAGAAACTCATCACAAGGAGTGGGTGGGGCCCTGGGGGAGCAATTGCCTGATGGGAAGCAGGTCAAGTGTGAAAATGACATAAAAGCCAGTTCTAGACGTCTAACAGGAGTACCTCCAGGAAGATAAAGAACATGGAGAAATGCCAAGGACTTTCTCCCTCCAATCCAATTAAAGCATCTCTGCATGCCGTTCACTGAAACAAAAGGCATCTTCAGAAGGAAGAACACAAATGAGCAAAATACATGCCCTACCTCTGACCACATGCTTCTGACCATCAGCTGAGGCCTGGGAGAGAGGGTCCTCTTCTAGCTTCACAACTTAGCTTTCTGCTTCAACTCAGTGACTAAATTCCTCCGCAAAATTAGGAACAACAAGGGCGCGCTCAAAGAGGAGTAAAGAAATGGTGTGTGATCGATCAGTTTTTAAACCCGATAACCCAATTTTTAAAAGAAAGTAAGAAAGGAGAGAAGAACGCAGGGAGGGGGGAACAGAAAGAAGGAAGCAGGTCAGCAAGCAAGCAGTACACGATTACAGACGCCCGGCTGGCCGGTACACTGACATGGGCAGCACAGGGTTTTCAAAAAAGTCTCCCTGCTAATTTCACAGAGGGAAAAATTTGCATCGATTAAATAATAAGGTTCAACATGAAACTTAAAATCTCTGTAGTTCTAACAAAGCTATTGTTGGAAGCCATAAAACCCAGAAGTGGGACCACCAAGAAACCAATATTGTATTAGACAGTTTAAGCTAAGATATTCTTTAAATCTTTTCATGTCAATTTTTGTCATAACCAGCACACCCAAAATCTCCGTGGCTTCAATTAACAAGAGGTAATTTTCCTCTCGCAATGTGTTTGTCACAGTCTGAATGCTACCTTGTACCAGACCCAGTCTCCTACAGCAAATGAGAAAAAATCTGGCAGAAGCATTTAAGGGCGCTGAACCTCTACATAAAAGGTACAGGTCACTTTCAGCTCTATTTCCTTGGCCCAAGAAAGTCTTGTGACCAAGGCCAACAGCATCGCAGCAGGTCTCTCATAGAAATGCTGGATATTTTTAATCCAAAAATTGACTACACGTATCCAGAATACAGAACAAACAAGGAAAGGCTTTTTCAGGGAAAACATGAAAAAAAAAATGAGAAAATGCAAGAAGAACCCATTAACACTTTCATAGGTTTAAAAAATCTAACAGATTTATAACAAAAGAAGAAAATTAACAAGTCATAATAAAACTCAAAAGAACAATAGCTACAACAACCAGAAACTTAACAAAAAAGCCTGGGCAATTTTAGTGCCAAGTACTATCAAATTCAGAGAAAAGCTGATACCAATTCTATTCGAACTATTCCATGACATAGAAAAAGATGAATTATTCCCCCATTCATTTTATGAAGTGAGTAAAAACCTGGTATCAAAAGCAGAAAAAGACAGCCCTAAAAATTAAAGACTAATATCCTTCATGAATATAAAAATTCTCAACATAACAAGCCAATTGAAATGAAAAGGTTAAAAACAGCTTACTATGAAGAACTATACTCCAATATTGAAAAACTGGACAAAATCCTCAAATTTCTAAAAACACAATACCTACCCAAACTAACACAATTTGAAGTAGAAAACCTGAACAGACCTATCCTAACCCCAACCAAAAAATATTAACAGGTCCTAAACCAACTCCCAAGTAAAATCCTGAATTCTACCAAACATTCACAGAAGAGCTGACATCGATTCTAATCAAAGTATCAAAGTATTACAAAAGACAGAAAGAGATTAAATACTCCCACATTCATTCAAGTATAACCCTAATAACAAAGCCAGGCAAAAACATCACTAAAAAAGAAAATTGTAGGTCAATCTCCCTCGTGAGCACAGATGTAAAAATTCTCAGCAAAATCCTGAGTGAATCTAACATCATATGAAGTGAAAAAACAAAATATTATCACGAAGGGGGGATTCATACCAGGTATCCAAAAATGGTTCAATATTAGAAAAACAATCAATATACAGTCACCACATAATAAAAAGAACCACATGACCGCTTCAATCAATGAAGAAAATTCATTTGATATACTCCAATATCCCTTGCTGATAAATATTCCACAAAGAGGAATAGAAGGGAAATTTCTCTGCATAATTCAGGTATATATATTTAAACCAACACTAGTCTCAGGGTGAGAAAGTGAAGCATTACTTTCACGAAGGGGAATGAGACCAAGCTGCCTTTGTCATCAATCCTGTTCAATAATGCATTGGACCTCCTAGCCAGAGCAGTAAGGCAAGAAAGGGAAATAAATGTCATCCAAATTGACAAAAAAGAAAGAAAACTAGCTCTATTTGCACATAGGGTCTACACAAAGAAAATCCCAGTCAACAAGAAAATGACTGGAACTCATAAATGGATGCAGCACACTGAAAGGATCCAAAATCAACATTCAAAGACCAGTCAAGCTATGGGTGCTACAGCAACGTGTTGTGAAGAAACTAGAGGATGCCTGGCTCTCAGAAAGAATGGGGTCTGGGGTCTTCCAGGCTGGTTTTCAAGCACACAGTCATCCAAGTGAGCCACGAACTAAGTCCACATGGAAGAAGGACGCCAGCCTGTGTGGTTCGAGAGTAGGAGATACTGTCATCCAAATCTCAAGGAGAGAATGACACCAGAACTTAAATTGTGGGCACCGACTTTGCAGAACGCTGTGGGTGACGGTGGAAGCTCCAAATCCATGTTCAGGGTCTACACGGGCTGATCCTCCAGTGAGTCCCCTCCGATCATAGTTGAGGGACATGAATAGCCTTGTCATCAGACAGAGAGTACTGTAAGCTCAATTATACCCGATGAAGTTAGGTCAAAATATAGTATCTTATCATCTTATCTCCCTTTAGGCCTATTTTAAATCTGTGTCACTCTGAAAAAAAATAAAAGTGAAGGGGAAATACACCCAGATGAAGCCCCAGATGAATCCCCTCTGACCATGGACCAGGGATGGGAAGAGCCTTGCTAACATGCAGAGTGCATTGGAAAGTGGATTGTTGCAGATGCAGTTAGGTTAAGATTTAGCACTCTATCATTTGATCTTCTTTATGATCCATTTAAATTTGTTCTGGATTTAAATATGTTCTGTTTTCCTTTAAATTGAAGTGTTCATGTGTTTTATTTTGTTATTCCTTGTTGTTGTTATTTATTTTTGTTTGTTTTTAATGATTTTCTGTACATGATATCCAGGATAGATAAATCTCTAGATTCAGTTTAAAAAAAAAAATCAGTCAGTCCTTGGAGAGTTGAATCCTTCACCCCTCTCTGGCTAATCCAGGAAGGTTCAGTCTCCCTCTTCGGGGCTTGCCTATGTGTGTCTTCAATGGAAGTCACTGTACTGGGGACGGTACACAGGATCACAGCTGTGAGCCGTGCCCTGTCATTTCCCCACGACTGCCCAGGTCAGAAAGCCCTGGACGCATCCTGTAAGCCCTTCTATCTACCAATGTACATGTCCCAATCATGGCCTAGTCCCTGTTACTGTGATCTCACCTGTGATTGTGATGTACTGGTCTGCCACCAATCATACATTTGTGACAGCTTCCTTTGCCCACCCTTTTTAAAGCTTGGTATCTCAACACGCCTGTAGACATCATTTCAACCTTGTGTTGGTGGCCTCCCTAATCTGGATGAAGTGTCTGCGTCTTTGTGTGGTCTTGGTCTCTTTTAAGACTTAATATTTTCTTTAAAATAAACATTTAAAAATCAGTTCATTTATTTCACACTGACAGAGCAATCTGCAAAGGAAAACAGTATCATTTACAAGAGCCACCCAAAAGATGAAATAATTAGCAATAAATCTAATGATATAAACAAAAGACCTATTACAAGGGAAACTACACAGCACTACTATAAGAAACCAAAAGAGATCTAGACGAATGGGAAGCTATAGTGTAGTGTGCTCATAGATAAGAAGACTTAGCATTGTGAAAATAACAATACTATCCAACGTGATCTAAAGAAATAATACAATCCCTATCCAGATTCTGTGATCATTCTAGCAATAGATGAAATGGGCAACGTTCAGAGAGCTTAGGAAAAGGAGGTATGAAAACAGGAAACACAGGAAGGAAGTGGAATGAGTTTAGTTTCAATGTGGGGATTACAATCAACAGCACAGAACAAAATGTAAATGAATTGTTGAACGGAAAAATTATTTACTGTGTAAATCACTCAGTCCATCATTAAAAAAATATTTTCACAAGCTGGCAAACTAATTGCCAACTTTATATGGGAAAGAAACAGGTCTCAAGTAAATAAAACACTATTAAAACAGAAGAACAAATAAGAGTCCTCACAATACCCAATCTCAAAATCTACTATACAACCACAGCAGTCAAAACAACCAAGTACTGGCACAACAACAAAGACATACACCCATGAAACAGAATTGAGGGTCCACAAGGAAACCCACCCATCTATAAACTGTTAGTAAATGGTACAGGCAAACTGAATATTGATTACTGAACAATGAAATAGGAGCCCTATCGCACACCATACACTAAAACAAATTCAATATGGTGAAGAAGAAGAGGAACGGTGATGTAAAACCTAAAACTATGAAGATAATAAAGTAGGGACAAACTCAGGATCCCTACTCTGTGGCATAAATACACTCTCAAATATCCTGACAACACACAAACAGCAGAAGACAACCTAGATTACTGGAACGTCCTAAAAACTGGACCCGGCACATCAACATAGTTCACCCACACTTTAACATCCCAACAACGAAAGACACAAACAACCCAGGCGAGAATTTGGGGAAGAAAATAATCAGACACTTCACCAAAGAATACCTTCAGGCATCCAACTACCACATGAAGAAACGCTCACCATCCTTGGCCATTAGCGAGATGTAAATCAAAAGCACAATGAGATATCATCTCACCCCAGCATTACCAGCAAAGTTCAAAACAACAAATAGCAATAAGATACAAAAAATAAACTCACTGCCATCAAGTCGATGGCGACTCCTAACGACCTGATAGGACAGGGGAGAGCTGTCCCACGAGTGTCTGAGACTGTATAAGGAATGAAGAAAGTAGAGTCTTCATACAGTGTGGGTGGGACCGTCAAATGATCAAACCTGAATGACGGTTCCTTCAAACGTTGGAAGTAGACTAGTATGTGGCCCAGCAATCTCACTACGAGGTAGACAGCTTAGAAAACTGAGAGCTGTACAATAAATGAGTCTGAACTAATTCAACGGCAGTGAATTGATATTCAGCCCAGCATTACTCACAGGCGCAATAAGATAGAGCAACGTAAGTGCCCAGCATTGGATGGATGGAGAAACAAACTCGGAATACACACAACGGGGCACTAGACAGCATTAAAGAATGATGACATCTATGGAACACCTCGTAACATGGATGAACCGGGAAGACATTATAGGGGGGAAGATTAGTCAATCACACATGCTGGATGAAACCACTATTATAAAACACCCAGAAAAGCAAAAGGTTAAAATACATTAAATAAGGGAAAAGAACGTTAAGTAAGATTTCCATTTGCAGAAAATCAAACGGGAACCACACGTCACTCCATATACAAAAGTGAACTCAAGATGAGATCAAGGCGTTCAAGAAGGAAGATGTCTTGAAACAGATTTTGGTAGCAATTGTACAACCACTTGATATGATTGAACTGTGGAATGGTCAAATGTGTGGATTAGCTCCTAATTAAATGGTCTGGGGTGGGGGAGGGGTGTGAGTCAAAGACCTAAATGTACACACTAAAACTATAAAGGTCATCAGTGAAAAAAATCAGGACAAACTTAAGACCCCAATACATGGCTCATGCATACTATCAAACATTAGAAAAAGCACATAAAAAAGAAGACAAAATAGATGGTTGAAACCTCCTAAAATAAGACACGTATGTGCATCAAAACACTTCATCAAAAGAGTGGAAAGAAAGCCCAGAGGCTGGGACAAAAAAATGGCAAGGGCAAATTTCTAAAATCTATAGAAAACTGCCATGCCTCGATAAGAAAACAGTAATAATAAACCCATGTAAAAATGGGCAGAAGACATGAACAGACCAAAGTCCACCAAAGAAGACATTTATAAGAAGAAAGAAGTATTCACGATGCCTAGTCATCAAGAGCTGCAAACGAAAACAACCATGAGATACCACCTCACACCACGGTCGATAACAAAGCGCAAAAACAGGAAAGACAATGACCAGAAAGTAACAAATTCTGGAGAGGGTTGAAGGCGACTGGAATCCACCCCCGCTGCTAATGGGACTGTAAAACAGTGCAGCCATTGAAGAAAGTGGTTTGCCGCTTCCTGAAACGCCCTGTGATGCAGCCATCTCTTCATGTGGCATCTACCCTGAAGAAGTCAGAGCCACGCGTGAGCAGATACAGGCACCTCCATAGCCATCGCAGCACTAGTCACAAGAGCAAAGAGATGGAGACAACGAAGAGCCCATTGGTGGGAGAATGGATAGACACACTTTGATACACCGGAGAACAACGAAACTGAGCCGCCTCATGATGCAGATGGATTTGGGAGGCATTATGCTGACAGAAGTTAGTCTATCCCAAAAGAATAAATATTGTAAGAGACCACTGGTATAAAAGAAGAAACATCAAGACATTTCTTCATACCAAAAGAAGCAGACTTTGATGGTTACGGGGTGGCAGGGGAAGCGCAGGAAGGGGTAGAGCGGCTACAAGGTAGTCCGGTGCTAGGGTGCCGGGAAAGTAATATTCTAAAAGAGGGAGAGGGTAAAAGGTCGGGGTGAGGAACAAGACAGGCTATTGTCTTATTTAAAATGTTGACAAATTGTCTAAAATGATGAATGGCAACGCGTTAGTCACTCCTCTAGTCCCCTGGCAAGTCTGAGGCCCACCGCCCTCATGTTGAGCAGTGAACTTGCTGCCCCGGGATCTCTTGGTGTCGGTTCCCCCTTCAGCTGTTCCCAGCAGTGCTTGGCTCACCGGTCTCCTTTTGCAGACTCGGATCTCCACGCTCTGTGCCTGTATCTACCTCTTTCGGGTCTCTGTTAACGAGGGTTGGTGCGGCACATCTGTCTTGATGGTCATCTTCCCTGGATGTCCCCACAAAGTTGTGAAGGCCTGGTTTTCTTAGAAGGAGACTGCCAGGGCCATGTATTGGGACACATCTCTGTGAACAGGAGCCTCTGACTTTAGGGTTCGCTGCTAAGAGCATTAACCATTTGTAACCCCCAAACCAGAAGGCCCAACCACAAGTCCTTCCTCGTTAGAATCTGTGTCCTACACTCTGTCCTGCACCAGCTCTGGGGGCATTGAGAACTCACGGACTCGGCGGGGATGCAAGACAGACACAGCACAGTGAGGAGACACCAACATCAGGTGACAGACATAGCGCAATGACAAGACACCAACATCAGGTGGCATGAACAGAGGGTGCCAAGCAGAACTAGGCAAGTCTCTTCAAAAGCTGGGCCAAAGAAACAGTGGTAAGGGGGGCGGGGGTGCAGAGGAGTCCTGCAGACAGCTCCACCTCCCCACTGTCTGGTTGTGAATGCGATACCAATGATAACAGCCTTAGCAGTGATGGAAGTGTACCTCCCAGGAGCCCCCCAGCCAGACTCCACGGTTATTGGCAGCATGCACTCTCAGAGACCCTCGGGAGCTGACAAGACAGACAGTGCTTCCCTGGGCACGCGCATGGTGGAAGAAATGTTTTGTGTTTTCTGCTTTGGCTTTAATTTGGAGCTAAACAAAGACCCAGCGGGTGGGAGAGAGAGTACTGCCTGGGGAGCCAGCTTGCTGCTCCAACCTCAAGAGCAGGAGAAATGCTGGCAGCAGGGGCTGTGGAGAATGTTCAGTGGCTACTGGACACAAGCAGGGTCTAGGGCCTCTCAGTAGACCGTAGAGCCCATTCCAGAGGGAGCAAGAAGGCCAGCCACAATGGTGAGTCAGCTTTCCAAGTGCTGGGCTTGGGAGCTTCCTCCTCACAAACTGGGGAGGTGGGATGACTGTTATCTGAATTTGATAGATTAGGAAAGGCTTTGATAGACAGGGCAAGGCTCCAAGTTGGCCACTCACTGTCCACTGTATGGTGTGACATGAAGAACACTGTGTCTGGGCTCCAGGGGACCCTGCTACCACCTTTGGCCGCCGACACCGGGGCGTACAGACTTTCCTGTCCAAATTCCGGGAAGGATCAGTGAGAAAACTCTGGGGAAGCCCAGTGAGGAGGAAGGAGCAGGCCTGAAGGAGGAGGGTTAGGGTTAGTGTCCCCCAAGTCCAGGTCCTGCCAGATGTAACAGAACCCCAGGCAGGCAGCCAGCCTTAAGGGCCTGAGTTGCGACATGTAAGCTGGCACCCAAGGGTGCATATGTTCCCAGTGCAACCAGCAAAGACCTCGGCCTCTCTGCCTGGCTCCTCACCGACTCCCCAGGGCTAGCCCAGGGCCTGGCACAGAGTGAGTGGCTGGAATCATCTGTCCCAGAACGATTCCACTTCCGAATCATGGCCAGGGGAGCCCACTGTGTGCTGTGAGGCTGAATCATGCCCGCCCTCCCCCTGCCCGCCCCACAGCTTCAGTCTTCTTAGACAGCCATGTAGTGGGCAGGGGACCTATATTCCCACATGTGCAGGCAGGGAATCTGAGAGTCAGAGAAGGCAGGAAATTTGTCCGGGAGTCTGTCACCCTAGGAGCAGACGGTGGCTCATCACTCAGGGCTGTCTGGGCCCTTTGCACCAGCTCACAGAGCCTCTAGAAGAAACAAGGAGAAAGGAGCAGGGGGAGGGGGACGTTTGGGAACAGAGAGCTATCAGCTCAACTCCCAGCAGCCTCTCTAAACCTTGCTCCTACTGAGCTGGGGCACCCAGGGTGGCAAAGCAAGCACAATGACTCAGAGGGGGGCAAGCCCTGTCTCCAGGATTTAAATTTAGCCCAGGACAAAGCTAGTTCTCTCTGTCAGAGTCTGGCCCCGCCCAGCCCAGGGCTTGCCAGGCACTGAGCAGAAGGCAGGGAGAGTTTGGGAGGGTGGGGGGAGTCTGAAAGGGTCCTGCTTCTTCAGTCACCCTGAGGAGCTGGGGTGCTTCGGTTCAGATCATGTTGATCCATGTCATCACTGGGTCAAGGCTCAGTGGCATCGATGCCTCCTGGGCCACCCTCCTCTAAGCAATTCTTCCAGAGAGAGAAGGTAGGGGCTTGGCTTGTGGTGCCCAGGGCTCTGCTTCCAGAAGTTGGCTGAGACCAGCAAACCCCGAGGTCCTTTGCCTGCCTTACTGGGGAGGGGGCATACCAGCCTCATTTCACCAAAAAGACCGTGAACTCGAAAGCAAACAAACAAACAAATGATGAAACCAACAAACAAATTGATGCCAACTCACAGCATCCCTATCGGACAGGGTTGACCTGCCCTGTGAAGTTTCTGAGAATGTAACTCTTCACACTTTTATAGGAGTAGAAAGTCTGTCTTTCTCCTAAGGGAGTTTCGAACTGTGGACCTTGCAGTTAGTAGCCCAATGAGTAACCAGCTCAGAGAGGTTAAATCACTTGCCTTAACCACACAGCTGGTCAGAGAGGATGCATGAGTCCCAACCACGAGGTGACAGAGCCTCCCATCGGATCGGTCCCAACCCACTGCTCCTGGACATCACTGACTGTACAGGGGGCTAGTGTCTGCCAAAGCCGCCGTGGCCTGGCTGCAGAGCCCCTTGGGAGCACGACTCTGACTCAGATGGCTGCAGGAAACCCTGGGGGCCCAGCCCCGGCACCCCCTCGTTCCCAGGCGCACACAGCCCTCCCCCTCGCCGAGCTCCAAGCAGAGGCTGCGTTTGTGAGGAGCACTGAGAGGGAGTCAATTTATTCTGGAGAAAACATCTTTGTTCTGCGAGTGAAGGGGAGCCCGTTCCAACAATTTAATGCTCTGTTCACGGGCCCGGGGGCTGGGGCGGGCAGCGCGAAGCTTGTTCATAATGAGGCTTCTCACGGCCGTTCCCCGCCGCCGTGCCAAAAACCAGAATGGTTATTTATCCTTTAATCTGACATGACACCCCCTGCATTTTATCTGCTTAAAGAAATTTGGTGGTTAGAGTGTGTGCCTGGCGGAGAAACACCCACCCTGGGTTGCACACCAGTGAGCGCAGCATCACCGTATAACCCCAGCGTGGACACCCCCAGGGGGCTCGGGGTCCCCAGCGGTGACGGGCAGGGGGCAGCAGCCTGCTCCAGCCTCTCCAGGCTCCTTCAAAATCCAGGACCAACCTGCAGAACATTCCCCAGGGCCTGCCTGGGGCCCCAGCAGGCAGTAATGGCAGGTGACAGTCCCGAGTCGCCTGCCTGGGGGCCTGTCTCCCAGCACCATCTACAATGGGAAGCCACACTGCCTAGACTAGTGCCATTCATTGTGTGAGTGACCTTGAGATGTCCCTCCCCCTCTCTTGCCAGTTTCCCCCACCACCCCTCTCCCGCGAGGTCAATTCACTGAGTTCATATGTGTAAAGTGCTTAGAACAGGGGCTGACGCATCCCAAGTGCTCAGTAAGAATGGGTCAGAGAACATGGAATCGGATAAATCAAAGACACGTGTGTTTGTCAGGCAGAGTGGGCAAGGGGCCTGGGAAATGGGGTCTCGACATGGGTCCTTCCAGAGAGGGAATACATGGGTGAGAAGCTAACCTAACCCCCACCCACCCTTGTGCCCACCCACATGACTCAGCTAAAACCAGGGGGAAGCCATAGACTTTTTCCATTGGAAGGAAGGGTCCCGCATCAGCCCTCTCTTCTTCCCCAAGGCTCAAGTTCTAGAGACAGAAACAGAGCCGGGCAGAGGAAAGGGTCTTATACAAGGGGCCCAGTGAGTTCACAGCAATATGAGAGCAGAAGCCACACCTCTGGTCCCCCAGCCAGGTTTGTGCAGCAAGAAGTGCTGGCCCACCACTTACCTCATTTTCAGCCAAGAGCTTAGCAGAGTCTCTACCTAGCTCTGCTAGGGCTGAGCCACCACAGAAAACTCACCGGGCACCCCAGCCCGTCCCATCCCATCCAGCACTGCAGCCCACCCCACCCTGAAACCACACTATTGAGAGCCTAGCCCCAGAACAGGTAAAACCCCTGAGCCTCGGAGTTTGGGTCAGGGCTTTGCCCGCCCCTTGCTCACCTGTCCCTTGTTTGTCACTGATTCCCTGCAGCACTGCTGTCACCTGGAAATCTGCAGAACCCTCCCTTCTGATCTTGCCTGGCCCTTGACACCCTCTACTCCCACCCTCAGTGCTGGCATCTGCCTTGCCTCCCAATCAGGAGACTGGCCCAGAGGAGGGAGACACTTGGATCTGTTGCCCCCACTATCACCAGTGTGAACCCACACTGACACCCTCGAGCATGCAGCATGGCTTGGCTCAAACCCAGCCTAAGTTCCCAGAGCCCCCAGGAGCTGACCCCACCTGGGCTATCCCACAGCGCTTCCCCCAATGCTGGTGGTTCCTCCTGGGAAAGGGCGTCCACGGTCTTCTATGGCTGAAGCTCCAGTCCAGCCATCGCAGTGTGGAGTAGAGCTGCGTTGTCAGGAGCCGCTCTGCCCAGGCAGCTGCAGCCCGGCCCCTGCCTCCTTCAGAGGACAGAGAGGCAGGCAGGCGGGCAGACAGGCGCCCAACACAGAGACCTCCCCCACACTCAGCAGTCCCACTGCCCCTTCCTCCGTGGCCTGTAGGCAAGAAGACTCCTCCAGCCTGCAAACAAATGTACCCCATACTGATAGAGGCTCCCAGGAAGGGAGGCTGTCCCCTGGACCCCAGGAAGTCCCTTGAACGGTGCCGTCTGCAATCAAGGCCCAGCACTAGCTCAACAGGAGCTGCATCTGCCAGCCCTTTTCCCCTTAGCCGCAGTTAAGCAAGCAAAAGTATGGACCAGGGACAAGCCAAGGCTGCTTAGCCCTACTGAGCAGCAAGCCTGGCTCACACCTTCAGGCCAAATGGTCCACTCTGCCCAGCCTATTAGGACTGGGCACCTGACTCCTTGCCTGGGCACAGACTCACCTTAAAGAATGTCCCTGGCTGGCCTCCCACTCCATTTCTTGGGTTACTCCCTCTTCTTGGACTCTGATCCTGTCCAATCCCCTGCTCGTGCCCAACGGATGCTGCTCCCAGGAAAGGGACCTAAGCTCTCAGACCCCATCAGCTTCTGTCCACTTCAGCTGGACCTAGCCCAGACCCTGATAACTTGTGCCAGCCACTGAGCTATGCACCTGACAATTCAGAGATGGGGTTAGGGAAAGCCCTCCCATTTAAAAAAATCATTTCATTGGGGGCTTGTACAATTCTTATCACAATCCATACATACATCCATTGAGTCAAGAACATATGTACATTTGTTGCCATCATCATTCTGAAAGCATTTGCCTTCTACTTGAACCCTTAATATCGGCTGCTCATTTTCCCCCTCCCTCCCCACTCCCCCCTACCTTGTGAACCCTTCATAATTCATAATTATCATTTTGTCATATATTACACTGTCCAACATCTCCCCCCGCCCTCTTCTCTGCTGTACGTAGATTCTTGTAATCAGTTCCCCCTTTCTACCCCACATTCCCTCCACCCTCCAGGCATCGCCACTCTCACCACTGATCCTGAATGAGTCATCTATCCTGGATTCCCTGTGTTTCCAGCTGCTATCTGTACCTATGTACATCCTCTGGTCTACCCAGATTTGTAAGGTAGAATTGGGATCATGATAGTGGGGGGTTGGGGTGGGAGGAAGCATTTAGGAACTAGAGGAAAGTCGTATGTTTCATCATTGCTACCCTGAGCCCTGACTGGCTCATCTCCCCACAACCCTTCAGTAAGGTGGTGTCTGGTTGGCTACTGATGGGCTTTGAGTCTCCACTCTGCACTCACCCACGTTTACAATGATATGATTTTTTGTTCTTTGATGCTTGATACCTGATCCCTTCGACACCTCGTGGTCACATAGGCTGGTGTGCTTCTTCCATGTCGGCTTTCATGCTGCTCAGCTAGATGGCCACTTGTTTACCTCCAAGTCTTTAAGACCCCAGATGCTATATCTTTTGGTAGCCAGGCACCATCAGCTTTCTTCACCACATTTACTTATGAATTTTTCTTCAGAAATCGTGTCGGGAAAGTGTGCATCCTGGAATGCCAATTTAATAGAACAATGTGTTCTTGCATTGAGTTAGTGCTTGAGTGGAGGTCCAATGTCCATCTGCTGCCTTAATACTAAACCTATAAATATATGCACATAGATCTGTTTCCCCATACTCTTATATATATTTACATGTGTACATTCCAGTCTTTAGACCTCCATAAATACCCTTTGTCGCCTAGTTATTTCCTCTATTTCCTTTTACTTTCCTCTTGTCCCACTATCATGCTCAGCCTTCATTTGGGTTTCAGTAATTTCTCTTGGTTACCTTGCTGAATCCCTACCAGGCCTCTCACACCCTCCTTGCCACTGATTTTGGATCACTTGTTGCTCCCCTGTCCCTGGGTTGGTCAGCACCACCTCCTTACCCCCATCTCTCCCTCTCCCGTGTCCCCCCCAGAACCATTGGTCCCGTTGTTTTCTCCTCCAGACTATTCATCCAGTCTATCCTACTAGATAGATCTGTAGAGATAATAATGTGCACCAAAAATCAAGCCATCGCAAGATAGGCGATGAGTGAGAACACAGTGATGACAACAAAAAAGGAAACCAATTACCCATAGAAGAATAAATTAATTAAAAGAAAAAAATTTTAAAAAGAAAAACCTGTAAATAGATCAAGGTCTGATTTTTGATCTCTAGGTGTGTCCTTCAGTCAGGTCCAATGGGGTACCATGCTCGTGTCCCAGAGTTTGTCCTTTGTACTCCCTTGGGGGGCTCCCTGCTCTGCTCCCACAGTTGCTCTGCCGCATGCTTTTAATGGTTTGTCTTGGTGTCACAGGGTCAGTCTGGGCCAGTGCCGGCCCTGAGTCTCCAGTGTTGTCCCCCTTAGGGCCCTCGGCCCATCAAGGGATAGTGTGTCTCGTAGTGGGGTCAGCCATATTGTTCACTCTGTCCACTGGCTGTTCAGAGTGGGAATATTGTCCTCCAGGCCTGGTGAGTCAGGATGTGTTCCACTCTCTCTTCCTCCCCTTCATTTGCTCCCATTTGCTCTGATCAGACATGTCCCTCTCCCTGAGCTGCTGCTTCAGTGCTGTCCTCTCAAGTAAATTCTTCTGGGGGGAGAAGCCCTCCCATTTTATAGGTGAGAACCTGGAGGTTTGCCGAGGTGCTTCCTTCTAAGCGGCCTAAACCCAGCACCTCCGAGTCTCAGCCAGCCTGGTCACGTGCCTGGCACACCTACAGAGCATTCCATGCCCTAGCCACCAAATGAGACACCGAATCTGCTTCTGAAACCACCGAGGGGGAAGAGGACAATGGGCCCAGGAGACCATGCTCTCTGTGGGTTTGCATCAGGGTCTGTCTTTCTTCTTCAGTGCCACCAAAACGCACCCGGTGATGGCAGGGAGAAGAAATCCACATTGCACAACAATGGAAACAAATCAATCTTCTCCGACAGTTACTTTTCATTCTGCGACTTTCCCCCAGGACAACAACCAGTCATGACCGTGAGGATCTACAAAGTCACTGATCAGCAGCCCAGCTGAGCCCTCGTCTTCCCTGCCAGTCTTCAAGACTCCTCTAGGCCCAGAGACCCTCCCCCATCCACGGAGGCTTCAGCAACACTGCCTGACCCCAAATGGCCTCCCTGCTGGAGCCCTGAGACAAGAAACAGACACCGCGTGTCACTGAATTGTACCTGTAGGGACCGTGGAATTGGTGTGTGGCTTGCCAACATACATAGTCTTGACAACAATTAATTAAAGAAAGAAAGACACCCAGTACCCAAACTCTAAGCCATCAAATGGCCACCAAGGCCCTGGTGGCCAGCAGCACCCACCTGCCCTAGCTTGCCCTATCCCATACCCCTGCGTTCACAGTCCTCTTCAAATATCCCATCACACTGATCCCAACACACCCAGGACGCCAGGCCTGCCCCAACTCCAAATGTACAGCACTAGTCACCCGACAGCAGTGCTTGTCCCCAATGACACAAGATAGCTTCTCTAGTCGACTATCGATCACCAAACCATTCCAACTCCGACATACCCTGTAGGACACGGTGCGACTGCCCCGAGGGCTCCAAGGCTCTCAAACTCCACAAAACCAGATTGTTCTCTTTCTCCCATGGAGGAGCTGGTGAGTTTGAGCTTCCAAGCTTTGGGTTAACAGCTTGAATCACTCTATCACCAGGCCTCCCCAAACTCCCTTAAATGCCCCAAACACCTTCGTGGGGCAGTCACACTTGTGGAACTCCCAAATGCTAATCCCTCAAGCCATCCTGTCTGACCTCTCATGGCCTCCATGAGGTCACACACAGAACGCTCAGACTCTGAACCCGCCTACAGCCACCACTTCCCCTTCTCCAAGTCTAACCTAACACCTCCCCTCCATTGAGGGGAAAGAGGTAGTAGAGCCAAAGACCAGGGCCAGATAGAATCGAACCTTTCCCAGGAGTAGGCCCCTGCCCCACTTCCAACAGACCACCCCTGGGTCTCTCATGAGGGTTTAGCCCTGAAACTTTTTTGCCTAGTTGCCTAGAGCCAACTCTGGGACCTGCCATGAAAGGTCCATCCAGAAAGGAAACCAAAGTCAATTCCAATGACTAGCAGTTCAAAACCACATGCAGTTCCGCTGGAGAAAGACTGGGCTTTCTACTCCGGGAAACAGTTACAGTCTCAGAATCCCACAGGGGGTCATTATGAGTCAGCGTTGACTAGATGGCACTGAGTGAGTGAGTGAGGGAGTGAGGGAGTGAGGGAGTGAGTGACCCTATGACCCTATAGCTCAGTGGTTCTCGACCTGTGGTTCACGACCCCTTTGGAGGTCAAGTGACCCTTTCACACAGGCTGCCTAAGACCATTGGAAAACACATATTTCCAATGGTCTTAGGAACCAAGACACCGCTCCTCTATCAGTCTCCAGGCAGGTCCGCCCACATGCAGATATGCGCACATAGGAGTATCAGGCGTGAAGACTGTTACCCATGTTACACCATGCTTACCGACAAAATGTCATTGATTCGTCATTAGAAAGCAACATTTCACAATGTATGATTACATATTGTTTTTGTGATTCATCACTATGCTTTAATTATGTTCAATTTGTAACAATGAAAATACATCCTGCCTATCAGATATTTACATGACGATTCATAACAGTAGCAAAATTACAGCGATGAAGTAGCAATGAAAATAATGTTATGACTGGGGGGAGGTCACCAAACATGAGGAACTGTCTGAAAGGGTCACGGCAATGGGAGGGTTGAGAACCACTGTTCTGGCAGAACTGTTCTGTGGGTTTTTGAGTCTGTAAATCTTTATGGAGAAGAAAGCTTCATCTTCTCGCCCAAAGGCTGCAGTTCCCAGCCCAATGGATGAGACACTGAGCCACCAGGTCTCTTTCCAAGCTCCAAGCTCAATGCCATTCTGTCGATTCCCACTCAATGCCTTTCCGTCGATTCCTCCCTGTGAGTTTCCAAGACAATTACTGTTTACAGGGTGGGAAAGCCTCCTCTTTCTCCCAAGGAGCAGCTGATGGATTTGAACTGCTGACTTTGCCATTTGCTGCCCAACATCTAACCCACTACACCAACGGAGACCCCGAGTAGAACAGAAATCCATGGACAACAGTTTTCACTGGGTCAGGGAACCCCCCTCAGCACCACTAACACCCTTAACCTCCGGCTCATCCCCAGCTGCTTCTAGAAGGTCCCTGCGGGAGCTATTAAGAGATAAGCGAGCCAGAACAGGAGCTTAGATCCGCAGGGCTCCCTCTCCCCATGAACTTGGCCTCTTTCCAAGAAAGACTCTGGGATTGGCAAGTAGAACTTGACCCTCCAAAAGATGACCTCTTGCTTCCTGACCAAGTGCTTCCGGCATAGACATTGCCCATCTGTGAGCGGGGGCTGACACACACTGCAATGATGCTAAGCAGGTTTTGGTGAAACTTGCAGAGTAAGACTCGGATAAAAGACCTGGCAATCTACTTTGGAATATCAGTTGGTGAAAGCTCCATGGATCACACCAGCAGAGACCACAACCAATCTAAAGATGGCAGCGGCCCCGGCAGGTTGTCATTCACCGACGCATAAGACGACCCTGTGCTCCAGCAACCACTACTGCTGGAAATGCCTGAGGTCCGTGCCTCCTTGGAATCACAATAGTAATCCCTTGCTTTCTGGTGCCTTGGCTGGGCTAGCAGAGCCCAGGAATGACATCATCCCATGTCAGTGTGCCTGCCAGTCCTGGTACGGCACATGCACACAGCACCCATCAGTAGGATTTATGAATCAATGAATGAGCCCCTGTAGTACCTTACTGTGAACATCTCCCCACCCTGCCAGCCTATCACTACCCCAACTTCAGCAGAGGAAACCCAGGCTCTGAGAGACACAAGAAGGCCTGAAGTCCCACAGCCTGATACCTACAGTATCCCTGAATCACACAATGCGCCATTAACAAGAGTCTTTGGAAATGACCAGTATCCACTGACCCTGGCCACATCCTGGAGGATAGAGGCTCAGGCTGCCTGCTGAGTGCCTGTCCTTTCCTGACACCACCCAGGGAGGAAGTGCAGGCAGCAGCCCCTGCATCTCCCTGGCAACCCAGGAGCTTTTGTTCCCGAAGAATGGAGCTGATTCATGCCTGGGGTGAGCAGCAGGGGTGCCGGCAAGGGAGTAGGGTCTAGATTGTGCCTGCAGCTCCGTCCCCTGGGGAGCACCCCAGGCTGGACCAGTGAGCAGGGTCCTGCAGGGGCTATTGGGCAGGCAATGCCTAAAGCTGTGCCCCTGCTCCCTGGCCCACCAGACGCACTGGCCATCCTGCCCAGGGCAATGGAAGTCTCCCTCCTGACCCTGCCTCCCCTCCAGCCTCCTCTCACCCCACGGCACTGGCACTCCGTAGCCCACTGGGTGCCAGACACACATCCCCAGGCACCATCTGCCTCCAACCAGAGGCTTATCTAAGTATGGTAGGAATTGCCAATGCTGGGCACCATTTAAAGGGGGTGCTACTGAGCAGTTTCTGTTAACCACAGCCTTTTCCATTACCAGCTGTGAGACACCATTCAGCAAGTTAAAACTAATAACACTCATATTTAAGAGCCTCCAAGACTCAGATAGGAGCCCTGGTGGTAAATGGATTATGTGTTGGGCTGCTAACTGCAAGGTCAGCAGTTTGAATCCACCAGCTGGAATCTGCTCCCATGAAGATTTCCAGCTTTAGAAACTCAAAGGGGCAGTTCTACCTGCCCGGCAGGGTTGCTGAGTGTCAGAATTGACTCGCTGGAGCGCAGTGAGGTTGGGCTTTGTATGTGTCGAGGCAGTAGCCCTTGATGGCACTTCGGGTAAGCGTCAGACTGCTAACCTCAAGGTTGGGAGTGTAAACCCACCAGCCGCTCTCGGGGAGAAACATGAGGCTGTCGGCTGGGTGGCAGTGGCTAAGGATTTTGTTAGTCTTGGCCAAGGCTGACTGTGTAATCTTGCCACCCTGAGGGTAGGAAGAGAAGAAACTGAAAAAAAAAAAATGGCTTTAAGCACATCCACTCACTTTCATCCGTGAAAATAAAGGTGTGGGTTGTAATTTTCAGATAGCACCATAAAGTGTAATGTAAAAAAATGAACAAACTTGACTTTTATATTTGAGGTGATACAATGGTCATCTGAAAAATGCGTGCCAGGTACTAGGACAGCAGTGCCATTTCAAGGCATGCCACAGGTGCTACTTTCTGTAGCTATCGCTCTGCTTCTGACTGCGGTGCCCTGCTTCCCCTCCCCACACCAGGAACTTCTAATATTTACATCTGGGGTTCAAGTATTGCCCCCCTTCCTCCCTCCAGTGCACCCCACAGCCCCTAGGCTCACTCACTAGTATCCCACACAACTCCGCTCACCCTTGCTGCTGCTAGGTGCTGCGGAGCCCCCTCGGGCCCATAGCAACCCTATGCACAACAGAACAAAACCTGCCTGGCTCTGCCCATGCCCCCAATCATTTTGTCTGACCCCACTGTCTGACCCCATCGTAGGCATGCCTTGCTTGTTGCTGTGACTGCTCCCACTCCGGACCATCAAGATCAACACCTTTCTCCACATGGGTTTCTGAACATCCTCCCTGATGGGACGGAGTCCAATGTCTACCAAAGACCGTGGTAACATCACCAGGACCTACCAGAGTGGGCTTCCTCCCACCCTGTGCAGCGGGACGGGGACAGAGTAATGGGTGCTAATTCCAGGCCACCGCCTCCCAGACAAGAGCTTCCCACCGCACTGCCCTCCACTGAAGGGTCGCCAGCAACACTCCGGCTGGTGGCTCTTTGCTATCCGGTTTCTGGAGGGAGAAAGGTGAGAGCTGGGTACAGAATCCCCAGACCAACCCAGGACGGATCCAGCCCCACTGAGACTCAGAGTGTATTGGGTACTGGAGTGCAACCCATCCAAGGGCTTCAAGGGGAGAGAGAACAAAGGCTTTGGATGCCTTTTCCAGAGCAGCACAATGTCAGAGATTCTGTGGGCAGGCAACCAACACCTGCCTGGCTGATTTTCTAAGTGGAAATACTGCCAAGTATGCTTCAGAAGCCCATGAAGACCAGATGGCCAAATCCAAACATGGGAAAACCACGTGAGGGCATGTTAGAAAGAATGAGGTTAGAGGGCAGTCAGATTTGGGGTCAAATCCAAGTGAAGACATCCATGGGCCTGGCCCAGTCCTCTGGCGCTCAGCTTCCCTCCTGTAATAGAAAACATTCTCTCCCCTTAGGGTGCTCCTCAGAGAGCAGCAGCACAGACGCAGTGGGAGAACGCCCAGGGTGCTGTGTGTCTTCCATCCCTGATGGGTGCCAGGATCTGCACGAGGCTTGAGGGATGGGGACAGGAGCCAGGCTGAGCCTTGGGCATGGACAGGCTTAAATACCACGCAGCTAACTCAGGCAAGATTGTATCTGAGCCCGACACAACGGCTGGAGCCAAAGTGGGTGAACAAGTAAATGTGGTGAAGAAAGCTGATGGTGCCCGGCTATCAAAAGACATAGTGACTGGGGTCTTAAAGGCTTGAAGATAAACAAGCGGCCATCTAGCTCAGAAGCAACAAAGTCCACATGGAAGAACACACCAGCCTGTGTGATCGAGTGGTCCCGAAGGGATCAGTTACCATGCATCAAAGAACAAAAAATCATATCATTGACTGCACACCTCCATGATAGGATCGCTGAAGACAAATGGGTGCATAAGTAAATGTGGTGAAGAAAGCTGATGGTGCCCGGCTATCAAAAGAGATAGTGTCTGGGGTCTTAAAGGCTTGAAGGTGAACAAGCGGCCATCTAGCTCAGAAGCAAAAAAGCCCACATGGAAGAAGCACACCGGCCAGTGCGATCACAAGGTGCCAAGGGACCAGGTATAAGGCATCATGCAAAAAAAAAAAGATATGTGTGTGTATGTATGTGTATATGTATATATGTATATATATACCATATTAAATGAAGGGGGAAGTGCAGAGTGGAGACCCAAGGCCCAAGTGTCGGCCAATGGAGATCCCCTCATAGAGGGGTTTAGGAGAGGAGATGGGTTAATTAGGGTACGAGGTAGTACCGATGAAGAACACAGTTTTCCCCCAGATCCTGGATGCTTCCTCCCCCCAACTACCATGATCCGAATTCTACCTTGCAGGGCTGGATAGGGCAGAGGCTGTATACTGGTACATATGAGGGCTGGAGGTACAGGGAATCCAGGGTGGATGATACCTTCAGGACCAAGGGTGTGAGGGGCGATGATGGGAGAGTGGAGGGTGAAGTGGGTTGGAAAGGGGGAACTGATTACAAGGATCCACATGTGTACCTCTTCCCTGGGAGAGGGACAGCAGAGAAGAGGGAGAAGGGAGACTCCGGATAGGGCAAGATATGACAAAATAACGATGTATAAATTACCAAGGGCACATGAGGGAGGGGGGAAAGGGGAGGGAGGGGGGAAAAAAAAGAGGACCTGATGCAAGGGGCTTAAGTGGAGAGCAAATGCTTTGAGAATGATTGGGACAAGGAATGTATGGATGTGCTTTATACAATTGATGTATGTATATGTATGGATTGGGATAAGAGTTGTATGAGTCCCTAATAAAATGTAAAAAAAGAAAAGAGGAGAAAAAAAATGATTAGGGCAAAGACTGTACAGATGTGCTTTATACAATTGATGTATGTATATGTATGAACTGTGATAAGAATTGTATGAGCCCCAATAAATTGTTAAAAAAAAAAAAGATTGTATCTGAGATGATCCCACCCCTCCCCTACACGGAGCCTGGGATCCTGGTATGCTGGGTATGCTGGGCTCAGTGAGATCAACAAGTCAGAGAGAAGGAGAGAGAGAGATGGAGAGAGAAAGAGAGAGAGAGAGAGATGGAGAGAGAGAGAGAGAGAGAGAGAGAGAGAGAGAGAGAGAGAGATGGAGAGAGAGAGAGAGAGAGAGAGACCATGTTTGGCTCTTAAGGGGCACCTAAGCTCTGGCCTGCACTGCTACATCTTTTTCCCTCAGAGCAAGTGGTGGGTTTGAACCACTGACCTTTTGCTTAGTGCCCCCAGGTATAACACACTACTCCACCCAGGCTCCTACCATTCATCTGAAGGAGTTTATAAACCAAAGTCTTCGCTGCTTCTGTCTGGGAAGGTTCTGGCTCTGACTAGGCTGGGAAGTAGGAACTCATAAGTCAGTGTCCATCAGAGCCTGTCACTGGGCAAAGACACAAAGTAAGGTCTCAGTCTGCACAAAGACACAGTAACCGCATTTGCTGACCACTCCGAGGGGCCAGGTGCCCTGCTGGATACTTTGCATGTGTACCCATGGAAATGCTGCACGATGCTGACCATTGGCGCTTGATCACACCTGAAGGGGGCGAGCTGAGGGGCGTGAACTTGGATCTTCTGATCCCAGATCCCAAGCTCCTCCCTACAAACCCCTCACAAGATTAACTAACCTCTTCCCTTACTGGCTCATGGGCCGTCCTGGAAGAACATTCCTAGTTGCATTCACTGAAAATTAGTTAAATGAATCCATTCTTCAGTGAAAATTATTTCAATGAGTCAACTTCTCTATTGAAAATTATTTCAATGATTCAAACTCTTCAGAGTTTGAAAACATGAAACATCTGCTTTATCTCAGCAGCTGTAGCTCCTGATTGGAGCTGTAAGCAGCTCCCCTACCTTATAAATCACGGGCACCTTGAGGAGAGAAGCCATGGAGCATTCCCTTGAACACTCACTGGCAGGAGTATTCTTGGTCAACAGAAAATTAGAGAATAAATTGTCCCTACCCAACCGTTTCTTCCATCCCTCGCATCTTCATTCCTTTAGCCCCTCCATCATTAAAAGAAAGAGCGCAGTTACCACTATTAAAA
The DNA here is from genome assembly GCF_050624435.1 of Tenrec ecaudatus. Lineage (NCBI taxonomy): Eukaryota > Metazoa > Chordata > Mammalia > Afrosoricida > Tenrecidae > Tenrec > Tenrec ecaudatus. Next base: position 96,140,034 of record NC_134539.1, read on the forward strand.
ATAAGAATCAGCTGAAAGGTAATAACAGCGATAATCTACACTTCCACTTCTGACCAAGATGGAGTAAGAGACACCTGATTTATCCTTCTGCTATAAATAACAATAAAAGCACAAAAGATATCAAACAACCGTGTCCACAAAACCAGGCATATGAAAATGAAGACAGGAAAAAAATAAATTAAAAAATTTTTTTTAAAGAAAGAAAATGAAGACAGGAACCGGTAAACAAAGGTGAGACCTATGGTTGCCTCCTCTTTCTGTCTTAAAAGAACTTCCAAAGCAACGCGGAGAGGGAGGATGCTGAGCAAGCCCAGAAGATATCCTGAGTGGAGGATTTGAAGCTGAGAATTCACTGAGTCTAACGTGGTCAGAGATCGCAAACAGAGGAGAAGAAGGGAGAGGGCGCTACGGAGAGAAATCTGGTGGTTTTTCAGATCTCCCTCAAGCATTCAGCTGAGTGTAAGAAAACCAGTCAAGGTGAGTTAAATGACCATCCCAAATAATGTGAGGGACTAGTACCTGTCACTCCCCAAATATCGTCCCATTTCCAGACCGAGTGCAACACATGGCTCACACAACACTGGGTAGAATACTCACCAAGGGGTCTGACTCGGCACTAGTAGTTCCCCTGCAGACTAACAGATCTTAAGACAAAACTCAAAAGGATCCAGCTGTTTCCAACTATGTTACCTGCATCCCAGGGGTAAGTTGGCGGGGGGAGGGGGGGGGGAGCTCCAGGATATTTCTAGAAATACAAAATGATCTGTCACAACATTTTGAATATACCAAAAAAATCACCCAGTATATGGAGAAATAAGGAAATGCTGCCCATATGAAGGGTAAAAATAAATCAATCAGCTGAACCGGGTAAAGGCATAACGGTGTGGACTTTCAAGCCTGTGGTATAAATTGTTTTTACAGATCTAGCAATTTGTGCCTAAGTGGTTTCCAGCAAAACTCTGGAAGATTTTTTTTTAATTGAAACAGAACTGATACAGATACTGGAATTAAAGGTGATAATATTAAAACAGTTATTATAACTACATACTATGTGTACAAAGTTAAATGTGGACATAGAAGATATTAAAAGCAAGGTCCAAATCAAACTTCTAGAGCTGAAACCATGTACAATGAAATTAAACTGAATTGCATGAATAACAGATTAAATATGATGGGCAGAGGGGAGCAAACTTCATGATATATGAAACTAAATTAAACAGAGAAAATAAAAAATCAAAGAAAAGAGCATGAGTGAGTTGTGGAACAACCTCAGGAACCCTAATAATCTAGGTAAGTGAAGTCATGAAGAGAATAGAAGGGGAAAATATTTGAAGAAATAATGGATGAAATTTTTCCAAATCTGATTTTCAAAAATTATGATCCCACAAATCCAGATCTAAGAAGTTCAACAATCCCCAATATGAAGAATAGAGAGGAGGAGGAGGAAGAGGAGATGGAGAGGATGGGGAGGAAGAGGGGAGAGGAAGGAAGAAGAGGAGGATAAAGAGGAAGCTACTTCGTGTACATCATAATCAAGATGCTCAAAAACAAGGGGTACAGTGGGGGGTGGGGTAAAAGGGAGACGATGTCCAGGAGTCTATGTAGCAAAAGAATGTTGGGCAACTGACTGTGGTAGCAACTGTACAATTTGACTAGATGTGATTGAACTATGGAATGATAGGATATTTGTATTAAATCCCAATTAATAATGTATTTTTAAAATAGAGTAAGGAGAAAATCTTAAAAGCTGACAGAGAAACAAACTATGTGTGTAGTTCAGAGGAAGAAGGATAACAGAATCGCAGAAGAGAGCACCATGGAGCAGCACCAAGGTACTGAAAAGAAACAACACTGACCATGTACTCATGGTAAAAAGAGCCGTCAAAAGTAAAGGCTTAATTTTGCTCTCCAGACATAAAAAAGCTGACATAACTCAGGACAAGCACCCCTTCAGTAAGAGATAAGTTAAAGGAATAAGGAATAGGCATAAGGAAAATGATACCAAATAGGTAAGTAAATACATCGGCTTATTATTATTATTATTATTATTATTAAATTAGATTTTAAATATTACTGCTGGTTCATAAACAATGCAGTGTGTGGTTTATAACATAGTAAAGATAAAATGTATAACAATAATAGTATAAAGATGGAAAGGAGAGAAATGGAAATATATTATTATAAGGTCTTTATATTACATGGGAAGCAGAATAATATCGCTTGAAGTTACATTGTGACAAGTTAAAGCAACCATTAAAATAGCCAATAAACCAACAAAGGGAATAAATGGAAGCATGAACATTTATTAAATTAACCCAAATGGCAATAGCAAGATTGATTTAACCCCAATCATATCAACAATCACATTAAACGTAAATTGCCTACATACCCCAAATAAAATAACCAAATTGCTAGACTCTAGTAAAAAGGAAGACCCAACTATATCTACCTTCAAGAAAGACAATTTAAATATAATTACACAAATTTGTTAATAATTTAAAACCAAAAAAAAGGATGTTTCACATTGACACCGAAAGAGCACTGGAGTGGTTATAATAATATCAAAGTAAATATCAAAATAAAAATTATTGGGGATAAAGAATGCGATTTACCAATAATAAATGGGTCAATACACCAAGATAACATAGCAATCCTAAACCTGAAATAACAATTTCAAAATACATACAATAAACACTAATAGAACTGCAAGAAGACTCAGAAAATCCACAAATATAACCCAAGATCGAAAAATCCTCCTCTGAACACCTTTATAGTAAGTAAGCAAAAAGTAAGTAAAGGTATAGGAGGGGTGAGTCCAAAAGTATTGCTATGGCCGTGCCAGTTCATATATGCATGGGCCTGTTTCCAAGTAAAATTAGTTTAAGCATGTCTCTACACTCAGTGGATGGCTGCAGACAAATTATTTTATTAGTATACTTGTCTAAATCTCTACAGAGTGCTGTCAAAAAAAAAGTCCAATCAAAACAGTGGCGTCCAATGAGATCTGCTGGGCCAGTTAAATTCAAGATAGCGAGGTCAGCGCTAAAGGTTATGGCAACTGTTTGGGGGAGATTCCGACAATAATCTTGATAGATTCTATCAGAGGACACAAACAATCATGGAGACTTTAAACTTCTTTTAAATGTTTTAAGACAGCTGAAAATTGCATTGGTGAGAAAAAGGCCAGGCAGTTGCAATGAAAATGTTTGGGTTGTTGCTTCCATAGTATACAGAGAAGGGTGCAAAACTCTTCCAAGCTATATACGACCTTCAGAAAGAGTAGACTTAGACAGGAGGCTATATTGAGAAACAATAGCTTCACATTTTGATATTTTTGTTAATAAAGGTTTCCTAGGACTTCATAGTAATACTTTTAGGCATCCCTCGTGTACAATTTGAAAAGCACTCTCAAAGAACTAAATTGGCACTTATAGAAAGTCCCATATCACAGAATGCACATCCTTCTCATGTGCACATAGAACATTTGCCAAGACAGACCACATTCTGAACCATAAGCAAGTTCAGTGAATACAAGGATGCAAGTCCATATGGATTGTGTTACATGACCACAATAGAATGAACACTAAATTAATAACCGAAGGATCTCTGGAAATTCTCAAGTACTCAGAAACTAATTAACAGTTTAAACGCATTCATAAGTCAAAGAAAAAAAACAACAGGAATTATAAAATATTCTGAACTGAATAAGAATGAAAACACAAACAAATATTTGTAAGGAGTGGTTCAAGAAGTACTTAGGGCAGACCGCTTAGCAGTGCTTCGATAAGAAAATCAGAAAGGTCTCAAGTTGATAACCTAAGTTTCTTTTGTTAAAATTGGTTTTGAAAAGAAGAGAAGATTAAGCCTGAAGAAAAAGGAAAATAGTAAATACCAGAGGAAACTCAACAAAATAGAAAACAGAGAACAGCAATTAATTCAAACACTTCGTGAGGGAGGAAGGCGGAGAGGGAGGGAAAGGGGGAGGGGGAGAAATGAGGCGCTGATACCAAGTGCTCAAGTACAAAGAAAATGTTTTGAAAACGATGATGGCAACAAATGCACAAATGTGCTTGACACAATGGAAGGATGGATGGCTGTTTGGATGGATGGATGGATGGATGGATGGATGGATGGATGGATGGATGGATGGATGGATGGATGGATGATGTAAAGAGCTGTATGAGCCCCCAATAAAATGATTTTTTAAAGAAAAATTTTTAAAAGAATGAGCTAAAAATTCATCTAAAAACTAGCTTATGAATAAGCAGATAGCCACAGTAATCAAAATAAAAAAGATAATACAAAAACTTTCATCAACAGGAATGGTAAAAAGTGACTCTACTACATATCCTTTAAAAGAATAAGTGGTATTAATACTATGAAACCTATCAGTAAATTCACAAACTATCACAACTAACTCTAGAAAAAATCATCTGAACAGCCTTAATATCTATTACAGAAATAGAAGTTGTAGTTAAAAACCTTCCAGTACCAGACCTAGATAGATATACTGGTGAATTCTATGAAACGATTAATGAAGAAACTATACCAAATCCACATAAACCCTTCCAGAAAAGTATAAAAGAATGAGTGTCAGAAGTCATTCTACAAAGCCAAAATTACTTTGCCTCCAAACTCAACAGCATTATAATAAGTAAATAAACTATAGGCTACAATCTCTCAAAAGTATGGAAGAAAAATGTTTACTAAATCAAATTCATCAGCACATAAAAAGGATGAAACATCATGACTAAGTGGGTGCTGTAGATTAAATTTTGTTTCCTCTCCCCCAAATGCGAACTGAAAGCCTACCTGTGATTCCTGTGGATGGACTCCTGTTTATCAATTGTTTTGTGTTATGTTAATGAGGCCATGCAAATGCGGGGTGTGTTCTAAACTTGGTCACTTTCGAATGACAAGAAGAACAGATGACACACAGAGGCATAAGAAATGGATGGACTATAGCCATTCTCCAATAATGTGAGAGCCAAGGGACGCCACAGCCCAGGAACATCAAGCATTTCAGCTGAAATAGGAGCCCGGAGTTGGGGGGGTGGCGGGGGGATAGGTAGTGGAGATGTGCTGGACTGCTCATTGCAAGGTCAGCAGTTCTAAACCACCAGCTGCTCCATGGGAGAATAAGATGACGTTTTCTACAGCTGTAAAGATTTACAGTCTGGTAAACCCACAGGGGCAGTTCTAATCTGTCCTGCAGGGTTGTTATAAGTCAGAATTGACTTAATCACAATTAGTTTGGCTAGGAAGTTGAAATAGACCAAGAAAGACCCCCTCCCTAGCTATGCCTTGAATTTGAGAAAATACATTCGTTTCTGTCAGCCACTTACTTCTGGTCTTTCTGTTACAGCAACACAAGTGAACTGCGTGCAATTAAACCTCAGGAAGGTCGGGTTTATTTACCATTGGAAAATCAACTAATCTAATTCACTATGTTCCCAAAATGTTAAAAAGAAAAACATACCGTCATCTCCACTGACATAGAAATCCAGCATCCATTTTTATAAAAGCTGTCTGCACACTAAGAACGAAGGTAACATCTTCACCTGTTAGGAACATCATTGAACATACATAACAGACAATGCCACACTTCAAAGTGAAAGACTGAATGCTTCTCTCTACGATAACCAAAAGGGGATGTGCTCTCTCACCAGTTTTATTTAACACTTGACGGAAATTTCTAGACCTTACAATAATGCCAGAAAAATGCCGTGCAAGATGACTACATTGAAAACAGGTACTGTGTTCACAAATGACTTTATTACCTACGTAGACCATCTGATGAAATCCACAAAAAAGGCTACTAAAGCTAATAAGTAATAATTAGTGATATTTCTGGTTCAAGGTTAACACACACACACAAAATTGAGGAAGAATCCCTGGGTGGCACAGTGAGACCATCAACGCTTAGCCAATAGGTTGGGAGTTTGAACACACCCAGAGTCACCTTGCCTGCTACTGCGCTTCTGAAAGGCCATGCCTTGGCAATGCTATGAAGCAGTTCTACTCTGTACGCATGGGACCAACATGAGTCAGAACGGATCGATGGAAACTAGCAAAAACATTCTAAGAATAAGCGAACACTATTATTGTTTTTAATTATTCACAATAACATTAAAAATATGAAATATTGATGGACAAAGTTCATCAAAGTTTCACAATGACCCCCTCAAAGTGTCATAAAAGGCCTGTGGTAATTTGATAAGCGTCTGTCAATTTGAGAGGATTAAGAGTGAAGGGGTGGAGTCTAGCCTGTCAATCAAGTGATAGCCAATGAGGCCTCAGTGTGGGCATGACCTTCTCCTGAGGATTCTGGGAACTCCTGTCTTCCTCCTTGGAGGCAAGAGACACTCTCTCCCTCTGCTCACTGGGAGACATTTCAGCTGACAAGACACATGGAGACAGGCTGATGGCAGCCAGTCTCAAAGCTGGAGAAGCCACGTGGAGACCCCTGCCAGAGCTGAGATGTTTACAAGCCACTGGATCCACAAGACTTCCCACCCACTGGCCTGTGATCTTCCTGCATTCAGCATCATTGCATGTGTTTTGTGAGTCTGAAGAGGACTTCATTCATTGGTATCAGATATATGGGTTAATATCGGACTGATGGACTTGATCTGGACTGGGTTGGGATGTTTTCATAATACACAATTACTCTTTATATAAAGCTCTTTCTTATACAAGCATGAGTCTCCCTGGATTTGTTTCTCTAGTCTACCTGGACTAACACAAGGCCCTTCATGGACAGGTACTTCCCTGTCTACCAGGGACCTCTGAGGCTGCCACAGGCCCGTGACGTTGCCTTGGCAATGCTGGACTACCCCGGCAACTGCCTCCAAGCAGCCTTCCTTGCAGGCTGAGGTAAAGGCCTCGGGACCAGCCCTTTCTCCATTGGTGCTGCTTGCCGGAAATTGAGGTGGGTCCTCAGGTGATGAGTACACGCAGGATCAAATCCACCGTCTCGCTGCTACAGAGTAAAGGCGCGCTGAGCAGACGGTACTGAGGGAAAGAGAGCTGGGCATCCGCACGTGTTGGGAACTAGCGATGCAGCTGCCCCCCTCTACACCTGTGTACACAGGCATGTCTTCACCCACTTACGCACACCCTACAGGAACACACAAGCACGTCTGCCCACACGGACCCACCCTCTCTCTCACTCTTTCTCACACACACACACACACACACACACACACAGCACAGGTACATACCTGCCCACACAGACCCACCCTTACCACACACCTGCATACACACACGTGCCCCTGTACACACATGCCCATATGTTCACATCTACCCACACACATACCCTCCTGAAGCTGTACACATGCTCATTCATGTATATTTTCCTACATGTGCACTCTCACACACAGGTTCACATGCACACAGACATACACCTAACCACATAAGCAAACCTTCATAGATAACGTCACCTACACCTACCCTCGTACGCCCAGTCTACCCTGTCAGATCACTGTGCATGCTCGATTATAGAGTGAGTCTTCAATAGCAGCTCAGCCAACTTCCCATCAGCCTCTGCAGCACGGAAGCAGGCAGAAATGGAAAGGCTTCATTTCCATGTGGGGGGGCATTTCCAAGGGCCCTCTGTGAGCAAAACCCAAGCCCCACCTCACCTATTTCTTCCATTGCTCTGTGACGGGCAGCTCAACTCCTGCCAGGGGAAACAGCCCTGCCTCTGCTGGCTCCCAGAGTCTACCGAGGCCCCCAAACATCCCCCTACCTCCCGCCATGGAGAGCTGGCCCTGAGTGACAGGCATGGGCCTGCCAACAGGCTCCACATGAGGCCATCTGCACCACCACTGAATTCGAGCCAGCAGGAAGGTCAAGCCGAGCGCCCGGAACAAACTCAGATGCTGTGGGGGAAGACTGGGATTCTGTGTGCTGTTGCGTTCTACAGACCCACAGTTGAATGCAGGAGAGGCATGGCGCTCTAGTAATGGCAGTTGAAGTCAAAGGCCAAGTGAAGGTGGGCAGGCACCGGAGTTCGAAGGCAATGAACAGACTGGCGTCTTTCACATCCGGCTCTGCCCTACCTGCAGGGTGGCTAGTTCGGCCTGTCCTTAGAGCCTCAGTAGCATGACCTCTACAACAGCGACACTCCTGGGGGCAAGGGGGCTGGAGGTGGCCTGCCACAGAGTGGGTCTTCTTTTCTTGTGGGTGCCTCTTTCGCCCTGGGGGGCGGGGCACAGAGAGGGCCTAGGCCTGCCTTGGCCATTCCCTCAAGGTCCCCTCCAGCTCCGAATTTCCAAAACAGAAAGGACCCTCCCCCAAGGCACTCTCACAACAGCTCCACATCCTTCCTCTTCAGCAACTGCCCCACCCCCAGAGCACAGTCACTGTCCTAGGACCTTGACTGGTCCCAGGGACCAAGAGGGCCCTACCACACCCACCTAATCTTATCTCACGCCCAGTCCTAAACCAGTTCCCACTGACCCCGCCCTGGGCCTGGTTACCCCCAAGTTCTCCCTGACTTGGTCACCTCCATTCCACCCCAAGGGTTTCCCACCAAGGACCCCATCCAGACACGCTCTCCACATGAATAAGGAAATCGAGCCTGGGATTCTATTGGTCAGAACTACTCCCTGGGGCTCTCCAACAATCCTACCTACACACACAAACAGACACACACATGCCCCACGCAGGCTTCTGAGATGGGCTAGGGGGCGCTTCTAACCTGGGTCCTGGCAGCCCTGCAGCACCCAGCACCTTTGTGGAGCGTGAAAACAGCACCCCTTCCTCAAGCCACCCGCCTTCCAGCACTCTGTCTCAGTAAAGAGACAAATCTGCCTTAACTGAGTGTGCAGTGCACAACCAACCCGGGCATCCATGGCAAACACGTCACAGGGCTTTGGGACTTTCAGGCTGATTTGATCGGCCGCCTCTTTGATGGAAGCAATTTGAGGCCCTGAGCAGGTCATGGAAGCCCCCTTCCTTATTACCCACCAGCCCCACTCCCTGAGGAAGCCTTCCTTGCTCCTCCCACCTAGATCTTTCCCCTGTGCTTCCCCCTCGGCCGCCTCTCTCTGCACGGGCAGCGGCATGCCCTGATGGCCTGTTGATGTGTCTGCCATCCCACGGACTCCGAGCTTGAGGACAGAAGCTATGTCTGTGCCCCAAATCTGAGCATGGGCAAGTGGCACCAGTGTGAGAATTCACGAGTGGGGGGAGAGGTGTGGGAGGGGGAAGGAAGAGTGAGATGAGTGAATGAGAGGGTCCCAAGCCAGGAACCCCCAAAACCCTCTCAGGGAGCCCCCAAACACACCATCGCTCTAATCATGGCCAGCTGAGGTGAGCCAGCTGCTAATCAAGGCCAGCTGCTGTGCCAGCCTGGGTCATTTACTGATTTCATGATCCGCACACCAGTGAGAAAGGGCCTCCTGGGGGATGGGACCTTTGCCTGGGCCCCGCCTGCACACCCAGGCTGGGAGCAAAGCGCCCCCGCAACACTGTCCCCCCCCCCCCCCAGCACAAGCAGCCAGCAGGGGATGCCCCCTGGCAGCTTACCCTGCAGCTAAAGCTCTGGAATCAGGTCGCATGAGCCCCGATCCCACTTTGAGGCTAACAGCGTTGGGCCCAAGCCCTCCAGTGACATTCTCGCCTAAACCAAATGTGACGTTCTTAATGATCCGCAAAGAGGATGCAGCCAAAGAGACTCAGCCTCTGCATGTCCCAGAAACAGAGAACAACTTCTCATCCACGAGCTGCTGAAATGCCCTGGCCCAGGGCCTTCGCCTATCAGATCAGTGAAATAAGAAAGTTATGCTGCCTGCCTGGCAGGTCAGGTCCAAGGGCGGTGTGGGCCCAGAGACCCAGCATTGTCAACCCCCACTTGGCCTTTATAAGAAATGAGTATACATCCACAATGCTTATATGTGCTTGCTACGTAGTCTGAAACAGGTGTATGTAGGTAGATGAGAGGGGTAGACAGGTAGGCAGGCAGACAGAGAGAGAGAGAGAGAGACGTGGGGGTGGGGTGGAGTAGGGGGCTAGAAAGGAGTAGAAGTAGAATAGATAGAGGAATAGAAATGGGTAAAAATGCAGAGATAAAGATATTGAACTACATAGAGTTGTAGGTATAAACTCAGATACAAACAAAGAAGAGATGTGACTATAAACATGCACACACCTACAGAAGGATAAATACAGACTCATCTGACTGCTCATTACCACCCTGTGAGGAGAAAGACACTTATTCTCCCCATTTTGCAGCAGACAAAACACAGGCGAAGGCCATTCTCAGTAGCCCGGAGGGCTGGATTTTCCTCAGAGATCTTAGAAACATGTCTGTGCAGCCCCAGCTCCCGGGTGACAGGAATGGAGAGGAGACCATCACTGTGGCTCTGTCATTGGGCCTCGGTGTCCTCTCCCCAGCTTTCCCCAGGGGAGTCTACCATGAGATCCTTACTCTTTGCAGGTGTGAGGGCACAGGAAGTCGGGTGGGAAGTTGCGACACCCTGTGTCCCCCACACAAGGCTTCTCCACAGCACTGCATGGCAGAGAGCAGACCTCTCTCGGCAGCTGAGTCAACAGGTGGCTACAAACCCTGGAAGCTGGTAAAAGAGATTCCAGATGAAGTCCCAGTTCGTCCTCACGGTAGGTTGGAGCAAGAACTCATTGCTTTGTGGTTTTTGTTTGGCTTGGAATCAGGCCCACAAGGCGCTCCCTATAAATACTCCACAGGTGTCAACCCCTTCGCGTGTCATAGAGAGAGCCTGCAGGGAAGAACACCTGCCCCTGAGAAGGTCCCCGGCTGGTGGGGAGGCGCACTAGGATCACTGTGGGGGGACAGGGTCTTGGAGAACATGGGAGAGCAAGGTCATGCCTGCAGGGCTGCAAAGCCCCCCAGAGCGGGGCCCTGAGGACAAGAAGGGCACTGAGAAGATTGTAAGGAGCACTCCTGGAGGCCTGGAGGCCTGGCAGCCTGGAGGCCAGGGGTGCAGAAGGGCAGGAGGGGAACGAGCTGCAGGGAGATGGAGGGGAAACTGGGCCCGAGTTTGGATGGCTTTGCCTACAAGAAACCTGAATGTTCACGTCTCTAAATTCCCCCAAAGGATTTATGAGGGGACTGGGATCTCTTCTGGGTCAATCGTTAACTGGTTCATCCATCAGTAAAAATTCAAAGCGAGAGAGGACAAGCTTGGGCGCCATGCGAGGCATGAGCAATTGCCCCTGGATTCCAGGTAAACATCATTACCGTTTTTTCTGCTTCCCTTTGCAATGGAGGGAGAAAGCGAAAACGATGGGCTCCGTGATCTCGGCTAGTCCCTTTGATTCGGGCTGTGTCCGGACCCGCAAGAGGTACGGCTTACGACTAGGGAGAGCCCACTGCCTCTGAGGACAAGATTCTTGGCGGCCCGTGCCTCTCACAACCATGGAACATTAACAAAGCCCCAAGAGAGAACTGACACCTCTCTCTCCCCCCCCCCCACCCCCGCCTCAAGGAGAACTCCCGCATGTCCTGGTAACACATAGAGCTGGAAAAAATCATGAAAAACTCAGCCTGTGTGATCACAAGGTGTCTAAGGGATCAGGTATCAGACATCATCAGAAGAAAAAATCATATCATTGTGAATGAGGCGGAGTGCAGAATGGAGACCCAAAGCCCATCTGTAGGCCATTGGACATCCCCTTATGGAAGAGTCACCGGGAGGACACGAGACAGTCAAGGTGCACTGCAGCAACGATGAAACATACAACTTTCCTCTACTTCTTAAATGCTCCCCTCCCCCCCCACACGCCCCACATCGACTATCATGATCCCAATTCTACCTAACAAATCTGGCTAGACCAGAGAATGCACACTGGTACAGATAGGAACTGGAAACACAGGGGATCCAGGGAGGATGATCCTTTCAGGACCAGTGGTATAAATGGTGATACTGGGAGGGTGGAGGGAGGGTGGGTTGGAAAAGGGGAACCGATTACAAGGATCTACATGTGGCCTTTTCCCTGGGGGACAGACAACAGAAAAGGGGGTGAAGGAAGACATCGGACAGTGTAAAATATGAGAAAATAATAATAATTTACGCATCATCAAGTGATCATGAGGAGTGGGTGGGGAGGGAGGGGGAAAATGAGGAGCTGATGCCAGGGGCTTAGGTGGAGAGCAAATGTTTTGAGAATAATAAGGGGAATGAATGTACAAATGTGCTTTACACAATTGACATATGTATGGATTGTGATAAGAGTTGTATGTGCCGCGAATAAAATGATTTTAAAAATAAATAAATAACAAAAAAGATCACGGATAGCACCTTATCGCACTCACAGGAGCCCCGGCTGGTGGCGCTGGTTCACACGCTCAATTGACAATTGAAAACTTGGAAGTTGGAGTCCATTCAGAGGCCCATCGAAGGAAAACCCAGAGAGCTAATTCTGAAAAATCAGCCATTGGAAATCCCACTGAGCAGAGCTCTCCTCTGACATGCACAGGGTCAGCTGCTTTGTTTGTTCTGTTTCTCACTCGCAGGAGTTCCCCAGTCTAAATGGGATCCCAAGTGGCCCTCCTAAATCCTGACCACATTGCTTTCAGCTCAGTGAGCCTCGGGTCCTGTCATTCGGTGCGGTTTCCTAGACGCCGGGGCAATAGGACACGCTAAAGGTGGCAGCCAAAAGGATGAATAGAGGATGCACCCATAAGGCACCAGGAAGCCCCTCCTGTAATCAATACCCCAGGGGAGGCCCCACCCAGTACATCCTGGGCTCTGGCACACACACACTCTGCAGACCAAGGACCACATGCCAAATGATGGCCCCTGTCATCCACTGCCTTCTCCAACTGTGCTCTCACTGAGTCTGCCCCAGCCTCTCCAGAGCAGGAGCCTGTGCTCATGGCATGCGGAAGATGGTGACAAGCAGAGCCACGTCTATGGTATGCCCACTCCTAACAAGACTTTTGCATCCAGCACAGATCCACACCAGCAACAAATACCAAGTAACCTCTGCGTGCAAACTCCTGTGTCCCCTGAACAGTAGCACCCCCAGCTGGGACAGTCAGGTTCTGTTCTAGCAAGAAAGAGCTTAAGAAGTCCGGGAAAGCCCATGGTCTCCACCTTGGCTCTGCAGATGAGGGTGACACTGCCAACTGACATGTGCACATGATCATGAATGCCTCTGAAGGGGAGAGCTCTCCTAGCAATGTGCCAGCTCACAATAAGAGGAATATGTCCACGAAGGAGTTTGGTTTTTGTTTTAAATCATTTTATTAGGGGCTCATACAACTCTTAGCATAATCCATACATGCACCCTAACAGATAAGTGCGTTCTGATAAGAGTTGTATGAGCCCCTCATGAAACGACTTGTCTGCAGTTGCCCACTCATCATAGGCAGACACATGTTTAAATAGGCTCTGTTCAAACTTAAAACTACATTTAAAAAATCATTTTATGAGGGGCTCATACAACTCTTATCAGAATCCATACATATATCAATTGTGTAAAGCACATTTGTATCTTCATTGCCCTCATCACTCTCAAAACAGTTGCTCTCCACTTAAGCCCCTGGCATCAGCTCCTCATTTTTCCCCTCCCTCCTCACTCCCCGCTCCCTCATGAACCCTTGATACTTTATAAATTATTATTTTGTCATATCTTCCCCTGTCTGATGTCTCCCTTCACCCACCTTTCTGTAGTTCGTCCCCCAGGGATGAGACCACATGTAGATCCTTGCAATTGGTTCCCTTTTTCTAATCCACCCTCCCAGTATAGCCACTCTCTTGATGTATGTATGGATTGTGATAAGAGTTGTATGAGCCCCTAATAAAATGATTTTTTTATAAAAACAAGAAAACAAATAAAAAAATGTACCTTGGTCTTCAGGTTCCCTCTCCGAACCACCACAATCCTTATCACTCTGCTCCCCAAAATGGCAGCGCACAAAAATGCCAGCTGACCCTCTTCTTACAATGGGTGAAGTCCCTTTTACTTAAGTGTGGAGCCAACGGTCCCTAACTGAGCCATCACGGGCAGTGACATTGCCCTCCTGAAACTAGGGATGGCATGTGCCAAGTCAGCAGGGCACAAGTTGGGTGCAGACTGAGGGGTGAGCCAGCTGCACCTGCTCCCACTGCTCGTTTGGTCCCCCTGGGAAGTAGCAGGAATTAGTCCTACGGGCATCTCACCTCCCTGACGTCTGTCTCAGTTAGCTCCTGCTGCTAGAATACAAAGACCACAAGGGGCGGACCCAAAAGAACAAAAATATATTTCCTCACAGTTAGTGGCTCCAAGTCCACAGTGGGGTCCTACTCATGCCAATATCTTCCCTGTAGTAGCCGCAGGAGTTCCTAGGCTCACTGACTTGGAAGATAAGCCTCCCATGGGGTCTATCGTTCCCATTTGTACTCTATGTCTATTCTACCAATTTTATACCTCAGAGGCTACTGGATTTAGGCCCCACCCTACTGGAATATGATCCAATTAATGTAACGAAGAAAATCCTATTTTCAAACAGACTCTCCATAGGAATTGACGTAGTTAGCTTATTGTGCCAACCTGGCCAATAAGCACGTGTGAGGTTAATTGAAGGTTGGAGGGACAAATGGCTCAGTGAGCCTCGCCTTTCTAGTTCTCGGGTCTCTTGCTCTCTGATGGTCAAACCAGTGTGAAGCTGCCTTAGCCAGTTCCCTGCTTTAGCTGGCAAGGATCACTTCCTGCAAGACATCCCCGAGGAGAAGCCAAATGGACCTATCCCGATGCAGCCCTGGGTGCTTGAGCAGCCGTGTGGAGACCCCTGCCAGTGCTGAGATGCTTACACGTTCACTGACTCGGCTTTCCTCCTGCAGTTGGCGTCATAGTGTGTGTTTTGTGAGATGGAGGAGGACTTTGTGGATTGGTGTTGGACATATGGGCTAATGTTGGACTTATGGGCTTAGACAACACTGGTTTGGGATGTTTTCTTGATCTGCATTTAACCTTTATGTAAAACTCTCTCTTATACATGTGCTCCTGTGGATTTGCTTCTCTAAAGTGCCCAGACTCGCACAGGGATTAAAATTCCAACTCATGCTGGAGATGCATTCAATCCATAGCACTAAGCACACAACTACCCTAGTCCTTTCCCCTGAGCCCCCTCTCATGGAGCACAGAGCTCGCCAGTGCTCCATGGACAAGCTCGACAGGAAGACTGACAGGGCCGTGTCACTCAAGGTCAGCAAGACAGACTCAGGGCGGCCAGCGGCACAGGCTGATTTAGAGACATACAAATGGGCCCCATGTGTTTCCGCCTCTCAAATGGTCAAATGAGACCCAAGAGACCCGAGGAGCATTAGAAAGCCCGAGGATTCCCAAAGTGCCCAACGTGGGAAGACAGAAGGGCTGGCTGTGAATCAGAATGGCAGCAAGTTTGATTCAGGTTCATTCCTGGCATGGAGGAATAGGACCATGTTTGGGAAAACAGTATTTTGCCTGAAGCGATAATCAGTCCATTTAAGGGTGTCGTACTGGGTTAGGGTGTGTTCTAATCCTAATCCATTCAGAACCCGAAACCAAACCAAGCTTACTGAATGACGCAGAATTCAGATTTGTAGATGATACATTTCTGTCCTTTAAGGCCACCGCTATGTCGTGCTTGGTTATAGCAGCCCTAGCACACTGAGATGAAGATCTCATGAGACCAGACCATCCCTTCATCCTGTCATCTTCGTTGTGCAAACCCACACCAAGCTGAAGCATCTGTAAGTTAATAGGGCCCTTTATTGCTCTTAGCGATTTACCCCAGGTCAAAATCAAGTTCTCTCCTACTTCAACGTCTTCCACCATTGTTTTCAATGGAACCCAAGGCACTGCCTCTGACGGGCTTAGAACCCTCCACACCCATCCACTCTCCTAACTGTGCTGGTTTAATCTTGCTAATCTAAACCGTAGCTTTGGCCCATGCATTCCCTGCTGACAGCGTTCAATGGTTCTTTGGGGGGTCATCTATTGCCCTGGCCTGCCCAGTCATTTTCTCCAGTGTTTCCTTTGTAGTAGCAACACCTTCAGTACTGGGCTATATCATGTTGGGTGGGCTGGCCTCACTGTCCAATCTAGGCCAGGGTTCACCCAGCTCTTTGTCCAGGGACAGGTCAGCAACCCACGGTAGGCCAATACAATATCCCCCGGGCCTCTAGTGGTATTATCAGAAAAGAGACCTTCACTTAGGCTGAAGCTGTGGCTACCAGGGACAAGATAAGCTAGAACTCCTAATGATTATTTTTGTCACCATGCGGTAAGGGCATTCCTGAAAATGAAGCCAGTTGGCAGGCGAGGCAAGGCAAGGGCCAGAGAGGGAGCACAAATATCTTTGATGGCCAGATCAAGCTGTAACTAAGGTTAGAACTATACTGTAGCCAACTTGTCACCCACCTTGTAAAAAAAAAGCTCCTTTTTAATTTAAAACTGTATATGTTAGCTTTCTGTCACTGAAAACAAGAGAAGAGTAGTGAATTCAGCTCAATATGCCTCCAAAAAGAATCATAGCCAATGACTAAACCAAACCAAGCTCACTATCACCCAGTCAATTCCAATTCATATTGGCCCTACAGGGCCTTTCAATGGTGGAAGACAGCTATTTGGCCAACTGGTTGGAAGAGAATTATATTTATGCCCATTCCAAAGAAATGTGACTCAACAGAATGCTGAAATTATAGAACGATATCATTGATATCACCCTCAAATAAAATTTTGCTTAAGATCATCCAACAATGGTTGCAGCAGTACATTGACAGGGAGCGGCCAGAAGTTCAGGTTGGATTCAAAAGAGGATGTGGAGCAAGGGGTATCATTGCTGATGTCAGATGGATCTTGGCTCAAAGCAGAGAATACCAGAAAGATGTTTACTGTGTTTCATTGACAATGCAAAGGCATTCGATTATGTGGACCATACCAAACTGTGGATAACCTTGTGAAGAAAGGGAATTCCAGGGGAAAGGTAGAGAGGAAAGGAGAACGGGGGAACCGATCGCAATGGTCAACACCTAATCACACATACCCCCTCCAGCTGGACGAACAACAGAAACCGTGAAGGAAAGGAGCCAGCAGTCGGTCTATGATATAATAATAATAATAATAATAATTTATAATTTATCAAGGGGTCATGGGGGGCAGGGGAGCTGATACCAAGGGCTCAAAGAAGGAAATGTGTAGAAAACAATGATGGCAATATAGCAACAAATATGCTCAACACAAATGATGTATGGATTTTTATAAGAGTTGTCAGAGCCCCCCAAAAATTGTCTTTTAATAAAAGTTTTTTCATCAGAATTTAAAAAGAGAGGGAATTACAGACCTTTCACAGTGCTCATGTGGAACTTGTACATAGCTCAAGAGGTGCATAGATCTGTGGTGTGAACCGATTAAGGGAATGCCTCACGGGTTAAAATCAGGAAAGGTATGTCGGGGATGAATCTTCTCACCATACTTGTTCAATCTATATGCTAAACAAATCATCAGTGGCACAGGATTATACGAAGAAGAATGTGGCACCGATTGGAGAAAGGCTTACTAGCAACCTGCGGCACACAGATGACACAACCTTAGGTCAGGTGTACCTTCATCCTGAAAGTAATATCCTTGCTTTTCAATACTCGATAGAGGTTTCGTGCCGCAGATTTGCCTAATGCAATGCATCTTCTGAGCTCTTGACCGCTGCTTCTGTAAACACTGACTGTGGACCCAAGCAAGCCATGGTACTGTCGATCGCCTCATATGCACGTGAAAACTAGACGTTGAATAAAGAAGACCACAGAAGAATCTGCACATTTGGAGTGTGGTGCTGGAGAAGAATGTTGAAGGCGCTACGGACTGCTGAAAGGACAACCGATCTGTGTTAGGAGAAGTAGGGCCGGAGTGCTCCTTAGAGGCAAGGATGGCAAGACTTCGTCTTACGTACTTTGGACGTGTTGCCAGGAGAGACCCGTCCCTGAGAAGGACATCAAGTTTGGTAATGTGGAGGGGCAGCAGAAAGAGGCGGGCCCTCAAGATGGATTGACATGTGAGCTCCATCACGGGCTCAAGCATAGAAACAATTGTGAGGACGGCGCAGGGCCCTCACAGTGTCGGAGCCAACTTGATGGGATACAACAACAACAGGAAGAGCACAACTGCCCTTGTGAATTCCCAGGATGGTGACTTTTTTTAATAGCCATTTTATGAGGTCATAATTCAGACATCACACAATTCAACAGTTCAGTCATATCAAGAAGTGTTACGCAATCGCTACCACGGTTTTTGCATTGTCTTCCTTCTTGCACTCCTTGTTATTAGCTCCCCATTACGCTTTAATTTCCCCTGTTGTATCTACCAGAAACCCTTAATCTATTTATTGTCTCCCTAGGTTCATCCATCATAGATATCATATAATAAAAACATAGGAAAATACATAACACTCAAGAAGGCTACCAACAAGAACAAAATACAACACAGATAAACCACAGTTTGAAACCAAAACAGAAAATATTAGAACTCAAAATGTGTCAAAAAAAAGTTTTAACCATACAAATCAGAGATTTCATTTTAATCTACTATAATCTTGTCTATATTACTCTCTATCTGATAACCAGGCTATTCCATCCCTTGATTATGACCTTATCTATGTGTAAATTCTGCAATCTTGGGGCCTCCAACCAGAAGACCCAAAACAAAACAAACAAAAACATATTATTGAGAATGAGGTGGGTCAGAGCAGAGACCCAAAACCCATGTGTAGACAATAGGACATCCCCTCACAGAATGGTCACAAGGAAGGAATGAGTCAAACAGGATGCAATAGCCCACTGATGAAATACACGTTATTCCTCTGGTTCTTTGAGGCTTCCTCACCCACCCCCCTCCCCCCTATCATTACTCCAGCCCTGCCTTTCAGTTCTGGCTAGACTAGAGCCATGTACACAGGTACAGATAAGAGCTCATGACACATGGAATCCAGGTCAGATAAACCCCTCAGGAACAGGAATAGGAGTAGCGATACCAAGATGGTAGGGAGAAGGTAGAGAGAGGAAGGGAGAATCAATCGCAGTGACTGATGCATAACACCACCACCCCCTCCCTCAGGGGGATGAACAACAGAAAGGTGGGTAAAGGGAGACAGCAGTGGGTGTAAGATATGAAAACATTCTGAGAGGCTGACCCCAACCCCAACTAAGTAGACAGCCTCCCCATGCCCCAAGAAGAATTCCCTTCACAGGACAGCAATAAAGCTGCAGCTCAGGGAGGGAGACATGTCTGATCAGAGCACACAGGAGCAAACAAATAGCAGGAGGCGGTGGGGAGAGAGTGGAGCACATCCCGGCCCAGCAAGCCCTGAGGATGATATGCCTGCTCAGAGCAGCCAATGCATAGAGAGGCCCATAGGGCCAGCTCCCCTACAAGGCATGGGAGGCATGACATCCCTCACTGACCCATAGAACTAAGGGGCACAACACTGGAGAGAGACACAGTGTGGGAATTGTGCCCGATCTAAAGCCACCACACCAAGATGAAACACTACGGACGTGCAACAGACAGCAAGGGGAGCAGAACAATGAAGTACCCCGGGAATACCAAAAATAGACTTTGGGTCCAGGGCATGGCATCCCATCAGACTCTCCTGGAAAATACTCATAAAGGTCAACAAACAGATATTGAACTATTTATAGGCTTTTCTCTTTTTTTGACGTTGGTTTTTTGTTACTATTGGTGTTGTTTTGTTTTCTTTTGTTGCTTTGTTTTGCTCTGTCTTGTTTTTTGTGCATATTATTATCTCTGCAGGTCTATCTAGATAAGATAGGTGGAATTAAGACAAATGTGTGCATAAGCAAATGTGGTGAAGAAAGTTGATGGTGCTCGGCTATCAAAAGTATAGTGTCTGGGGTCTTAAAGGCTTGAAGATAAACAAGCGACCAGCTAGCTGAGAAGCAACAAAGTCCACATGGAAGAAGCACACCAGTCTTTGTGATAATGAGGTGTCCATAGGATCATATATCAGGCATCAAAGACCCAGAACAAAAAAATCGTATCACTGTGAATGAGGGGGAGGGCAGAGTGGAGACCCAAAGTTCATCTGTAGGCAACTGAACACCCCTTACAGAAGGATTGTGGGGAGGAGATGAGCCACTCAGGGTGCATGCAGTAGAGCACCGATGAAACATAAAACTTTCCTCTAGTTCTTTAATGCTTCCTCTCCCCTACTATCATGACCCCAATTCTACCTTAAAATCTGGCTAGACCAGAGCATGTACACAGGTACAGGTAAGAGCTGGAAACACAGGGAATCCAGGACAAATAAACCCCTTAGACAAATAGTGAGAGTAGCCATACCAGGAGGATAAGGGGAAGGTGAAGGGAGAAAGGGGGAACCGATCACAATGATCTACCTATAGCCCCCTCCCTGAGGGATGGCCAACAGAAAAGTGGGTGAAGGGAGACATCAGTCAGTGTAAGACATGAAAAAATAATTATAATTTATGAATTATCAAGGGTTCATGAAGGAGGGAGGGTGAGAGAAGAAGCGGGAAATGAGAACCTGGTACCAAGGGCTCAAGTGGAAAGAAAATGTTTTGAAAATAATGATGGCAACAAATGTACAAATGTGCTTGACACAATGGTTGGATGTATGAATTGTGATAAGAGTTGTAGGAGCCCCAATAAAATTATTTTTTAAAAGATATGAAAACATTAATAATTTACAATTTATCAAAGGGTCACAAGGGTGGGATTGGGGAAAAGAAGGGGAAAAAGAGAAGCTGATATCAAGGGCTCAAATAGAAAGTAAATGTTTAAAAAATGATAATGGCAACATGTGTACAAATAATGCATAATACAATTGATGTAGGAATATTCTAAGATCTGTAAGAGCCCCACAATAAAAAAATTTTAAATGGCCCTCCACTCTCATCCATAACCTTCTGCAAACCAGAATTTCACATTTTAAACTCTGATACCATTCCTTCCTTCAGATTTGGATTATATTATTTATGATCCTTGGATCACGCAGGCTGATGTGCTTCTCCCACGTGGGCTCAGTTGACGTCTCATTTACATGAAACAAGCCTTTAAGACCCTAGATGCTATTCTTTGGGACAGCTGGACATCCTCTACTTTCTTCACCACCCTTTGCTGGAGCACTCATATCTCCTGTACGCGCCTCATGAGTTCTGGGAATTAAGGACCCCAGAAGGACTGAATGAGCCAGGAATCCAACGAGCCAACTCCCAAAGTTAGCACAGCACAAAGAGGAGGCAGCAAAGGTCCGCAGAGCTCCACTGGACTAAGCCAGCCCATGAGAACGTGCTCTGTTCTCAGCTGCCCATCCGAAAGCACCTCTGGGCCCCATGCACAGGCACGGTGACAAATGGGTAGGGAATCCAGTGAAGGGAAGGGCTTGCGGTCTACAGTAGAGTGTGCATCATGAAGCCAACAACCTCCACCCCTCCATTCCAATCCACACAGCCCAACCCAGCATTCTCAGACTCCGAGACCCCACGCGCCAACTTGTCCCCAGGGTGGGCCCACAGGCTTCATTAAAGGCAGCTGCAATCACGGAAGCTCAGATACCCAGGGAGACAGAAAGAACTCACCCCAGGAAAGGCACAGGCCACCTATCGGCAAGCATCTCCACACTGGGTCATTCTACCACTCTCGGCCCCAGCCACAGGGAAGACTTCTCTCACTCCACTCACCTCCAGGAAGCCTTCCTAACGCACCTCCTCTCCAGGCTGAACAAGGGCCTGATCTAGCAGACGCCACCCCAGCCACGGCTGTCTTTCTATCACAGAGCTGCCAGGACAAAATACCACAACTGGTGGCCTTAGAGGACAGGAATGGATTGCACTAGAGTTGGAGAGGCCAGAAGCCCAAGTCAGGGCATAGAGCCCACAAAAGCAAGTCTCTCGTTGGTAGCCCTGGGTATGCCTTGGTGTTCCTTGCTTCTAGATGATTCCTCACCTGGCGTTTTCCCCTGGCGTGTGTTTCTCTGTATCTGCGCTTCCATTTGCTAACACACCACTCAGAGGCGATTAGGAGTGGGACTCAAATAATCTTGTACAACATTACTAACATTTTTAAAGAAATCACTGCCAACAGGTCAAGTCTGACTCGTCATGACCCTACACGACAGAATAAAACTGTCCCTTTAGGTTTCTCGGTTCTTAAACCTTCAGGGGAGCAGAGAGCTTTCGCTTTCTCCCACGGAGCAAGCAGCGAATGGGTTCAAACCACTGACCTCGAGGTTACCAGCTTACTGTGCAGCCCACTACATCACAAAGAAAACTCTGTTTCCAACAAAAAGTGCATCCACGGGACTTAACCATATCTTCAAGGGGACACAATTCGTGCGTCCCGGCATCGTGTCCCAAGACGACAACCAGTCAGGGAAACAAGGACAGGTGACTCCAATTCGACAAAGAGCCTTTGAGGTAAGGGACTCACAGGGCCCACAACCAAGCCAGTCTGATGCCCAGGGCCCCCGGCCTCTATCTTCACTACCTGGGGCTGGAACTGCCCACCCTGGAAGCTCGAGCAAAGAAGGCCGCTGCAGAGCCTGCATCCAGGAAGAAGAGCCCCCACATGCCTCCTGTCTAGGCCCAGGACCATCTCTACGAAAGGAGACCACTCGCTAGCACAGCGGCAAAGGAAGTTATCCACAGAAGAAGCAGGGCAAGCATGCCTGCTCATCTCTGCCCACCAGCCCAGGGCAGATGGCACAGCCCATCCACCAGCTCCAAGTCACAGGAAGTTGCTTCTGCTCAGAGTCCCTGGACGGTGTCAATGGTGAACACGGCAGGCTGCTGATTCAAAGGTTGGAGGTTGAAGACCAACAAGAGGGGGCTCTTCAAAAAAGGACTGGCACCAGGGGCTTGGGTGGAGAGCGGATGTTTTGAGAATGATGAGGGCAATGAATGTACAAATGTGCTTGGCACAATGGATGTATGTATGGATTGTGATAAGAGTTGTACGAGCCCCTAATAAAAAGATTTTTTAAAAGAAAGAAGCCAGACACAGAGGGGCAAATTCTGTTTGAAATCTTATGTATGAACTATCCAGAATAGGCAATTAGTGGTTGTCAGAGGCTGGTGAAAGTCCACGGATCCAGAGAGAGGCAGAGAGGGGGCTGTGGAGCCAGCAGAGTTCCTTTCCAGGGTCAGGAAACGTTTAGAAACAGGATAGTGGTGATGGTTGGGCGACTTTACATTGTACTTAAAGCCACTGAATGTAGCAGTATGACAGTGGTAACCTTCTGTTGTGCGCATTTGGGTACAAGGAGCCCTAGGGGCACAGTGGGTATACATTGGGCTACAATCTGCAAGGCCAGGAGTTCAAATGCACCAGCCAGCTCCATGGGCTTTCTACTCCCAGAAACTGTTGTACTCTCAACAACTCACAGGGTCACTTCTACCCTGTCCTATAGGGTCACTGCAAGTCAGCATTGATCCAATGGCAGCGAGCTTGGTTTGGGTTTGGGATTTGGGCCCAACGGGTAAAAGAGCTGCTGGCCGTGTACAAGAGCAGCAGTGGAGGAAAGGGCCTGACGAAGCTAAGGGGACATGCTCCTCTGGGAAGAGGAAAGGGGAATGAAGATGCCCAGCGGTTCAACTTCAGCAGCTGAGAGGATGGGGCACGAGGAGACGACTGGAAGACATGCTAATATGAAAATACCAAATGGTCTTGGTTTGAAGAGAACCGCGCTTCTTATTTGTAGTTCAGGACAGAGGTCTGACCAAAGAGCAATCTTTGGGTTCCGGGGTTTGTGGTCAGGGTTTAATACTAGAAGTCTGGTCACCGGCATCAAGGAAGTGAGTGACACTGGAGAAGAAAAGACAAGAGGTTAAACCATGGAACATTCCAGTGTCTAGAGGTGAGGAGTCAGGAAAGGGAGTCCAGAAGGATAGGAGAAAGGAGCATGTTATCCCTGACTCCAAGAAGAGAGAGCAACTATTTTAAAAGCTTCTGAATGAACAGATAAAAAGAAGCCTGAGGTTGGGCACTGACTAATAAGAGCAGTCCTGATATGCTTATGAGGTGAGAGCATGAGTGAATTGGGCTCTAGGGCAGGCGGAGGGAAACCCAGTGGAGAAAAGGGTGTAGATTATTCATATAGGCAACTATACTGTAAAACAGAAGAGTCCTGGTGGCCTAGTGGGCTATGCGCTGAGCTGACAACCACAACATCAGTGGTTTGAAGCCATCATCCGTTCTGCAGGACAAAGAGGAGGCTGTGCACTTCCATAAAGATGTGAAGTCTCAAAAACCCAAAGGGACAGTTCTGCCCTGTCCTGTAAGGTCAATTTGAGTCAGAATTGGCCTGATGGCAGAGAGAACCATAAATGGGATCGGGAAATACAGCAGTAGCTGAAGAGAGAATGCGAACAAGCAAGGGATTTTTCGGGACAGTAGACAACACATCCTACCTGTAAAGTGATAGAATAAAGAAGGCAATTGAACCGTGGAAAAGGGTGAGCCAATTGCTGAAGCCATGACCTTGAGCATGTGAGAAGGGATGAAAGATCATGCCTGTGAGAGGAACTGCCTTGGATGATGTGTGGGCAGCTCAAGAGGGAGCCAGAGTCTAGAACAGACCTGTAATGGTGTTCTCTTCTGGTGTAGCCCTGAAATGGTCTGTCTTTTTCTTTTCCTCGATGAAAAGTCAATGTCTAATGCACTGAAGATGTATGGGAGAGAAGGTGGTGGAGATTTTAAGAGAAAAAAAGTCAAAGGAAATAGAATAAATTGACCTGGAGAAATACAGTGCGGTGGGCAGCCAGGAGTCGATGTCCCCTGGAGAGTCATCATGGATTTCAAGTACAATGGAAATTCTCCACCTGTAACAAGAGGTTGAGGTTTTGCCTGGCTGGGGAGGGCTGTGTGGCATCCAGTAGCACCCCGTGGCTTTGATGGAAGAAGCACTGTTGTGGGCTCGTGCCCATGTTGGAAGATTGAGCCACTATGGAAACCAGCATGTGAATGACACCCCCTAGCTGAGACTGGGTCTCGGTCTCACTCCTCTAGACCAGCAACAGGAGTGGTTCCAAGGGGCATAGGTTGGATTTGGGGGGAGAGGGCGGAGGGGGGAAGGTCAGGCGACCAGATTTAGCTTGCAGTAGGTTCCCCCCAATGCTGTTGAAGATTGCCTCTGAACTGGTCTTATTCTGCTGTAGCCAAGTGCCCATCAGCAGTCTTTCTCGGCAGCTGCTGTTTGCTCCCATCCAGCCCCTGGCTCCTGGTGGTCCCATGCCCAGCACAATGAGATGCTGCCCAGCCCTGTGCCATCACCATGATCCGTTTCAGTCAGTCATTGTGCTCCAAAGGGTTCTCAGTGTCTGATTTTCAGAAAGAGATCGGGGGATTCTCGTCCTATTTCACCTGTGGCGGGAACCTCCCCTCAAGCCATGCCAACCCACAAGCCTCCAAGGACAGACTGTGGTGGCCACATGGGAAATGCACCGGTCAGGAGTCAAGCCCGCGTCTCCTGCAGGGAAGGTGAGGTCTACCACTGAATCACAGGTGCCTTATGACAGTCGGTTAGCACAAAATAGACACTGCAGGAAAAGAATGATCAGGAGAGAAATATATATACCAAGAAAATGAACACTGTGCCTACCTGGCCCAAAGCCCCAAATACCTAAAAAGTGTCTTAGTTAGATTATATGGAAGGGGGATCAGCTGCTTGGATTCTTCTACAGACAATGCTTCTGGCTCCCTTGCTTCTTCTGTTTCTAGGGAAGTCTGTGGAGCTGGGAGCAGTCGACTGGGAAGCAGGCACAGTAGCCTCTTTATCCTGCTCCGCCAGCCCATGTTCAACTCTGCAGCCTCCGTGCCACGGTGAGCCAGCTCCAGCCATGTTCCCGTGCTCCCGACAGACACCTCCGGGTATCTGCAAACCCACATTCAGCCCCCACAGCTCGGCATTCTTTGGGGTCATTAGTGAGACTGTGCATCAAGAAAAGGAAATGTGTCTCATATAATGTAGGAAACGCCACGGGATGCAAAAACCCATCACTTCTGTAATTACAGCTAAGCACAACTTCTGCCTCCTGGCAGAAGGAACCACAGAAAAATAAGGATTATTTTCTTTTAAAATGGGCAGGAAGATGAGTCCCTTTCTCTCCACCACCACCACCCTATTTTTGAATTCTGCCATTTGTTATCTTAGTTATACAGTAAACCAAAAGCACACTTTATTTTATTTAAAACCCTACTACTGTATTCTAGACTCCATTGGCAAATCAATACCATAAAAGGAGATCTAATTCAAAAACAGACTGCATTCAGAGAGTCAACAGGAAGTGTAACTGCTGAAGGATACACTTCACTAGAGATGTGCGTGGCTTGGATAAGGAGAAGCTCAGAATGTTCCTGGGAGTTGTAAAAGATAACCACCACGGGTCTGTTGGTCAGTCAGTCTATCGTACCGGGGGTTGCTGCGTGGTCCTGGAGCGTTCAAAGCTACGCCACGGGCATTTCAAATACTAGCAGGTTCACCCGCAGTAGACAAGTGCGAGAGAAACTTCCAGTCTAAGAAGGATTCATGAGAAAGACATAACAGCCCATGTGTGAAAATGCCGCCCACACCTCTGAATAGCAGAACATTGCCTGATACAGCGCTCAAAGATGAGCCATGGGGTGGGAAGGCACGGCCAGGCTGACATAGGACAGCAGCCTCGGCCAAGTCGAGTCAACACACGTGGCAGGCCTCTGTGACATAATACAAATGTCCCGTTAATGACTCAAATAACTATGCATGCCCATTGATTGCTAAAACATGGAATGAAGTACGTATCTCGGAGAACCAGAAGTTCACCAAAATGGAATGGAATGCATAAAGATCAATAGAGTCGACATCGGTGCGCTGAAATGGCCCAAGACTCTGCCACTTTGAATCCATCATATGGTCGGGACTGACAAGTGAGGGGAATGGTGTACCAGAACGTGGTGAAAAAGAACATTTTTAAGATCTATCTTGAAGCACAATGCTGTCAAAATCAGATAATATCTGTATGTCTCCCTCGTGATCCAAAGTATGACTGTCCCAATTTTCAATATGTTCTACTTCGTTCTCGATGGCGGCTCTTCTGCTTCATTCTGTCGCTTCTGTCTGGCTCTTTGTGTGCGCTTTGTTGTGACTGTTCATGTTTTCCTGCACGTGAAACCCAAAAGAGGGAAACCTATAGAGATGACAAAGGGACATGGCAGGAGAGGAGGGTGGGAAATGGAGAGCGAAACAGTGAGTACAAGGAAGAAACAATGATATCCTGGCACGGGTAGTGGCGATGGCTACATGTGATTGCGCTGTTGCAATGTAGATATGAATTGTGTGTGAGTGAAACGATCCAAATGAAATAAACCAATTACGTTTTTGAAGATCACTTGAATGAGTAGAAAAATATCGCGTTCCCAGATGGAAATATTTATGTTGTAAAAACCTAAGCCAAACGCATTGCCATGAAGCTTGTGCCGACTCGGCAACCCTAAAAGCAGGGCAGAACTGCCCCTGTGCGATTCCAACACGGTGCCTCCAGAGGAGCGGAAAATGGCTCATCTCTCTCGGAGTGGCTGGTGGTTTCAAACTGACGACCTTGCGGGTAGAAGCCCATATATAATCACTACACCGCCAGGTTTCCTTTATGTTAAAGTGATGTCCATTTTCCAAAATGTCATCTATGACTCGACATAATTCAGTCTCAACAAACTCTCAAACGGATGTTTCCAAAGAATTGAGTAAAATCAATCTAAAATCATTTTGAAAAATAAACAGCTGAGACTATTAAACAAAATGCTATAAAGAAAACCAAATGAGCAGCAACTAGATGTAACTATACAAGGCAATATCCATCAAAGTACTACGGTAGAACTGGCACAAAAATAGAAATATGGAAAGGAAGAAAAAAATAGGCTTAATTACACAAAAGAATTTAATGTATTTCAAAGCAGGTCTCAGCAAACAATGGAAGAGGAGTTCTTGATTAATAAATTGAACTGTGAAACTGATATCTTCTCTGAAAATTAATTAATTCAAAAACGTACTTTACATCACACATCTAAAAAAATTGGGGGATGTAAAAGATTCAAACAGAAAAAAAATCCAATGAAAGAAAACTAGCAGAAAACAGGAGGGACTGTTTATTTGCTCTTTGGAGACAGTGGTAACTTTTTAAGTTTCATAGTGATAAAAGAAAGTATGTGTAAAAAAGATAAACAGACTCAACAATTTAAAGGTGTAAAGGCTTTGTAGGAAAGTAACATTATAACTAAAATAAAAACAGAGTAGGAAAAACATTTGTAGTGATGTGTCGAGCAAGGTGTTGATAGCTATAATACAGAGAATTCGCACAAATCACCAGGAGAAACTTAGAGATGCTAACAAATGGAAGAAATGAACAAGAACCCGACATTCAAGAAAGATCTTAGTAAACATGAGCTGAGCCTTGACCCCACTAGAAATCAAATGAAGAGTCCTGACCCGTGTATTTCAAATGCAAAAAATGGAAAACAAATATTTGATATTGCCATGCCAAATGCTAGTTGAGTTATAGTTTTAAAAACACCTGATATTTCACATTTCTGAGGATAAAACAAATGGAAATCATCCTTTCTGAGAACAATCTGGTATTACTATTGCCAAATAGCAGGAAATGACTCATGCTCTTTTACCCTGGGTTGTACAAGGATTAATATGTTCAACTGCTAACTAAAAAGTTGGACCTATGAACTGACCAAGAGATACTTTAAAAGAAAAACATTTTTCTAATCATTTTATTGGGGGCTCGTACAACTCTTATCACAATCCATACATCCATCCATTGTGTCAAGCACTTTTGTACATTTGTTGCCATCATCATTCTCAAAACATTTTCCACTTGAGACCTTAATATCAGCTCCTCATTTTCCCCCTCCATCCCAACCCTCCCTCATGAATGCTTGATAATTTATAAATTATTATTTTGTCATATCTTACACTGTCCAACGTCTGCCTTCACCCATTTTTCTGCTGTCTGTCCCCCAGGGAGGGGGTTATATGTAGATCCTTGTAATCAGTTCCCCCTTTCTACCCCACCTTCCTCTTACCCTCCTGGTATCACTACTCTCATTATTGGACTTGAGGGGTTCATCTGTCCTGTATTCACTGTGTTTCCAATTCCTACCTGTACCAGTGTACATCCTCTGGTCTAGCCGGATTTGTAAAGTAGAATTGGGATCATGGTAGTGGTGGGGAGGAAGCATTTAGGAACTAGAGGAAAGTTATATGTTTCATTGGTGATGCACTACACCCTGACTGGCTCGTCTCCTCCCTGCGACCCTTCTGTAAAGGTGTGGGAAACAGAGGGATTTCTCCCAAGCTGCCTCCCCCAAATATATGCCAAACTTTGCGAATGATTATACACTTGGCTGTCATCAGAAATAGGTCAGTCATTCTCCCTAAGGGTTATCAGCCATCTAGACCAAGTAGACACCACTGTTTATCCCACAACAAATAGGGCCCACTCCCTTCTTAAAAGGATAGTAGTTGTCTGTTTCCTTGTAGGAGACCCCAGAGAGGGCAAACCCGCCCTAGGATAACCAAGGTTAGGCTGCCATCATGAACCTAGGGTCTACCCTTCTTGTCACTGCATATCTCTAGACCTTCCCATTCCTATGGGAACACCCCTAGCTCATCCCCTTCCTGTCACACTTATGCCTATCACACATCCCCTTCCTAAGATGTGTATGCCTATTGTACTGCTCCTTCCTGTGACACGTGGTGACCTGCAATTATGCCCCCCTAAGAGATATAATGCTTGGTTAGCAATAAGCGGGATCCTCCAACCTCGTGCACGGGGCTCCAGCCTCCGGCCCAGCTCTCCAACCTCCTGCCCGATCCTCGAGCCTCCTGCCAGGTCTCCACCCAACCTCCCCTCGGCCCACGCTGTGCACAGACCTGGCTGGTAAGATCATGGCCATCCAGGAGGTGAGCATGCTACCATGAAATGTGTCTGACTCCATTATTTGACTCTCTCTTCTCTCTCTCATGCTCTTGATGACTTTAATTATATATATATAATATTTTATATATATACCATACAATTGTGCTTACTGAACCCGTGATTAGTTGTGGGGGGCTGGAACCCCAACTCATACCACATAAGGGGGTGTCCAGGTGCCTACAGATGGGCTTTGGGTCTCCACTCTGCACTCCCCCTCATTCACAATGATATGATGTTTTATTCTTTGGTGCCTAACACCTGATCCCATCGATACCTCGTGATCACACAGGCTGGTATGGGAAAGAGGGATCAGACTTCAACCCGGTGCTACAAGTTACAAAGCCTTTTGAAAAAGTAAGGTCATCACTTTGAGGACTAAGGGGTGCCTGAAGCACACGAAGGTGTTTCTGGTCCCTCCTATGCATGGGAAACCCGGACAACAGGTAAGAAGACTGCTGAAGAATTGAGGCTTTCCATTCGGTGTCGGTCAAGAATACTGAAAAAACATGGACTGCCCAAGAGCAAGCCGCCCTGTTTGGGGAGAAGGACAGACAGACAGCTCCTGATTCACGAGGAGGTTAAGACTTCATCTCAGGTACTCTGGTCATGTCATCAGAAGGGACCAGTCCCTGGGGAAGCACACCAGGCTGGCTAAACAGATGGCCATCCAGAAAGAAGATCCTCACTGGGATGAAGTGACGCCATGAGGTCTTACGGGGCTCAACCATAACAATTGTGAGGAGTGCAGGCGGATGTACACGGGGGCATCAGGAGTTGGGACTGGCTCAACAACAACACAACAGAGGGGATGTTTGAATAAATTAAAGAATACCGACTTAATGGCCAATGTATGCAGCCACTGAAGTGATAATTACGAAATCTGTGTAACAACAGGGAAAAATGTTTACAGTACAATACAGAAAGCTGTAACCAAAACTGCAGTTGCGCTGTGATTAAAAATATGCCTATGGAAGACAAAAACAAAAAAAATTAAAATATTACTATGGACTAAGGGCTGGAAGGGAAGATATCAAATGAAAAGAAAGGCATAAAATTTAAAGGGCTCCCTCCCCGCTCCCCATTCCAGCGGAACAGCATTGTTGTGCATTCGTTTAAAATTCAGGCCAAAGAGCTGCTTCCCCATACAGCCATCCTCACGCACTGGAGCCTCGAGGGCAGACTCAGTCCAGAGTCCATCCCAGGGAGCTTGGGCCAGTGGGGGACAAGCCGGACAAACAGATCCAGAGACAGTAGAAAGAGCAGGAGCTTCGGAAGCAGAAAGGCTGGGTTCAAATTCCGCCTTCACCAAGCTCCAGCCAAGAAGTTTAAGAACTCACTGAGCGTGTGGCAGTGTGAGGTCACCAGCAACCGCTCTGGCCAGTCCAGTTGGTACGGACTGGATGCCCCTGCAGGCCTAGAGGGTCCTCCTGCCCTCCCAAAGGGCTTCATTTAAGAAGCAAAGAGCTACCTGCAGGGGAACAAGAGAGACCCTCCCAGGGACCAAGCTGAAGGGCACAGACAAGCGGTGACACAGAATCACGAAGCTGCAGGCCAAGTTTGGAGGCCCTGCCAGACTCTGTCTCAAGGCGGCTTATCGACTTTGTGCTTCATGCCAGTCGTGCTGAAAATGGCGCAAAGTCAATCGTCCCCAGCTATTCGTCTCTGCCAGTGACACCCTTCACTACTGTTCATTTCCCTTCCTGTTGTGCTAATGGGGTGTAGCTTAACCACAGCATAAAAGAAGATTAAAACTTAGACAGCATTAGCTTTCCCCGGGGCCTTCCCCTCATGCGCTCTTCTCTCCAACCCTACCAACTCTTTAGGGTGGGGAGCAAAGCCAAACGGATCCCAGATAGACACCCACCCCTGGCAAGGCTAATTATCCAGCAAGGTGTTCTCTCAGACCCAGAGCACTAGTTCAAAGTGCCTCTCTACCTTTCAGAAGAAAGAGACAAGAGCAAGCCCAGAGGTCTCCGAAGCTGAGGACCACCATATCCAGGACCCGACCTTAGCAGTCTTTGCCTGAACCAGCAGCTCTATGGTCGTGGTAGTTACATAATCCTGTGTCAACTTGAGGATATTAAGAGTGAAGGGGTGGAATCTAGCCTGTCAATGGGGTCACAGCCTGACGATGCCTCCCTATGGGGGTGACCTTCTCATGAGGAGTCTTCTCTTTCTCCCTGGAGGTGGGCCACACACTCTCTGCTTCACTCTCCTGTTGACAAGTCACATGGAACCACACGGATGGCAGGCAAAGCCCTGGAGATGCGCCTACTACCATTGGATGCACAGGACTTTCCACCCATAGGCCTGCAATCTTGCTGCATTCTGCATCATTGCATGTGCTGCATGAGTCTACAGAGGTAATGGATGGACTAATGTCAGACATACAGGCTAATATCGGGCTTATGGGCTTGATCTGGACTAGACTGGGATGTTTTCTCAATATACCAATGCTCTCTGATATAAAGCTTTCTCTTCAGCATTGATGAGTGTTCTTGGATTTGTTCCTCTAGTCAACTCAGACTAAAACAGTGATCTAGCACTGAATTTGACCCCTGAATCCCCTTCTACATTCGGGATATTTATACTTAAGGCCTCAGTACTCGTAAGGGCAGTGATGCTCCACCTTCCTAATGCCGTGTCCCTTTCATACAGTTCGTCATGTTGTTGTGACCACCCCCCCACCATAAAATTATTTTCATTGCTACTTCCTAACTGTAATTTTGCTATATTTTATGAACCTGGTGAGCCCTGTGAAAGGGTCTTTCGACCCCCAAAGGGGTCGCAACCCACAGGCTGAGAACCGCTCCTCAAGGAGAACCATACATTTTTCATTTTGTCGATCTGTGATAGTTCCGTATTGCTATGGAACTGGGAGCTAGGCCACTGGTAATGCAAATACTAGCAGCACCATCCTGAGCAAAGTTTCCAAACAAAGGCAGAATAGGCAAAAGACCTAGAAATCTACTTCTAAAAAGTTGTCGGTCATCCCCTTACGGAAGGATCATGGGTAGGAGATGAGCCAGTCAGGGTGCAGTGGAGCAACAATGAAACATACAACTTTCCTCTAGTTCCTAAATGCTTCCTCCTCCACCAACTATCATGATCCCAATTCTACCTTACAAATCCAGCTAGACCAGAGGATGTACATTGGTACAGATAGGAACTGGAAACACATGGAATCCAGGACAGATGATCCCTTCAGGACCAGTGGTGTGAGTGACGATACAGGGAGGGTGGAAGGAAGGTGGGGTAGAAAGGGGGAACCGATTACAGGAATCTACCTATAACTTCCTCCCTGGGGGACAGACAACAGAAAAGTGGGTCAAGGGAGACATTGGACAGTGTAAGATATTACAAAATAACAATTTAAAAATTATCAAGGGTTCATGAGGGAGGAGGAAGCGGAGAGGGAGGGGGAAAATGAGGAGCTGATGCCAAGGGCTTAGGTGGAGAGCAAATGTTTTGAGAATGATGAGGGTAGGTAATGAATGTACAAATGTGCTTTATACAATTGATGTATGTATGGATTGCGATGAGTTATATGAGCCCCCAATGAAATGATTAAAAAAGAAATTTGTCATTGAGAACCTCATGGATCACAACTAAACATTTTCCTACCCACTTGCTTTGGATACCCTGGTGGTGTAGTGGCTTCAGTCCTCATGGTCGGCAATTCAAAACCACCAGCCGCTCCATGGGAGAACGATAGAGCCTTCTCTCGTAAACAGTTACTGTAGAAGAAACCCACAGGTGGGGGTGGGGGTGAGGGTGGGAATCATTATGAGTCAGCAGCAACTCAATTGCAGTGAGTGAGAGTGCTTTGGACATGTATGGGGGGATTAATCGTTAGAGGAGAGCTTGATTAATCGTTAGTGGAGACCGTCAGTGAGATGGATTGGCACAACAGCCTCAATGCGGGTCTCAAAGATGCTAGTAATTTGGAGGATGATGCAGGGCTGGGCAACGTTTTGCTCTGGAGTACTTAAGGCCACCGTGAATCAGAATGGATTTTACAGCCTCTCATAACAACACTATTAAAGAGAGCGGCTATTCACTACTCCTGCATGGCAGCCGTGCTGACTCAATGATACAAACACATTTCTGGGGTCTTAAGCTGCTCTACACTTGAGGTGCCTCTTAAACAATTAAGGCTGCATTCACCCCACACTAAAAGAGGCCTCTAAGCACAGAGCATGGTTTACTGCTGTAGGAGGGGTCATATAGAGATCCTTGTGATCGTTCCCCCTTCTACCCCACCTCCCCCTTCCCCTCCTGGTATCGCCACTCTCACCACTGGTCCTGAGGGGTTCATCTGTCCTGGATTCCTTGTGCTTCCAGTTCCTATTTGTACCAGTGTACATCCTCTGGTCTAGCCAGATACGTAAGGTAGAATTGGGATCATGATAATGGGGTGGGAGGAAGCAGTTAATAACTAGAGGGAAGTTATATATTTCACCATTGCTACATTGCACCCTGACTGACTCATCTCTTTGGATCCCCACTCTGAACTCCCCCTCATTCACAATGATATGATTTTTTGTTCTTTAATGCCTGATACCTGATCCCATCGACAACTCATGACGGGGCCCATCCTGCAGCTAGGCTCTTGAGGTAAAGCAATGTCGAACACCAGGTTCCTTCCTGGGAGGACAAATTTGCCTCCTTGGGCAACAGTCCCCACCCTGCAGAAAACGCTCCTGTGGATGAGATAAGAGGGGCAGAAAGAGTGGCTGGGGACAGCGCTGACCCCTTCACAGGTTTGAGAAGCGCTCGGGGTGTTTTTCAAGAGCACGCACTTCTAATACCTCTTTAAGAACCTGGTGGAATTGATCATTCTTTCTCCTGTCTCAAAGTGTAAATGCTCACTTCCACACAGATCTGCCGCCAGTCATTGTAAACCTTGCGGCACAGTGCTACCCGGAAGGGTAAGGGAACACCACGTGTAGGACTTGGCTCAAGAGTAGCTGGTTTGGTTGGGTTTATTGGAATATGTTTCTTGATAGGATACAGTGTAAAGCCCACAGCGCCCCACCCCATGATGTTCGGATAGGTTTTACGTCAACTTGGGTGTGCTCGGATTCCCCCGTGATATGACCTAACATAGTGTGGTCAGCTCCATGGAGACATCCTCTGTGAAGCAGCCAAGCAGTCAGGGGTAAAAGAACTGCCGTCGCATGCCTCCTCGAAGCGACGCTATAGAACAGGGTGAAAAATAATCCCTGTGCGTTTCTGAGACTGAAACTGTTCACGGGAGTAGAAAGTCCCGTCTTTCTCCCGTAGAGTGGATGGTGATTTCAAACTCGTGGACCTCTCAGATTGCAGCCCAACTAGTAACCACGACGCCACCAGGACTCCCCGTGGGGAGACCAGACCTCGTTAATCTCATCACAGTCTAAGACAATTGAACTCCTTCGGTTGTATTGTTTCGTTTGGGGTGTGGCCTCCTCTTAGCATAAAGAGTGTGTGTGTGGAAGCTAGCAGACGGCTATCATGGATGGGGATCCTGCATCAAGTGCACTGACTTCCTGGTACAGCACCTCCCATTCCAGAGCCTGCCCACCTCGAGGTCATTTGGCCAACCTGAGATTCATTCAGCCCACTGCCCACCAGTCTATGGTCTTTCTGCTCCATCTTCCTGCTGCCTTCAGTTACGGCAGTCAGGAGAAGCCTTTAGTTTACTTTTAACCCATGGACTTGAACCAGCCTGGATACACTCACTTCTATAGCTGTGTGAGCCATTCTTGCTATTAATCTTTCTCTATACAAGGGCATACCGAAACAAAAATGGAAAAAAGCTCCACTAGGCGGAGCTTTTGTAATACGCATTTTTCCCACTAGGTTAGTGCACCCAGTGGCATCACCTGAAAAAGTTCTCTCTGGTAACAGTGAGTTATGTTTTTTTGTTTTTTGTTGGTTTTGTTTGTTTTTTTTTTCACAAAAGCAGTTTCGCTCAAATTTCATTTTGTGTGTGTGTGTGTGTGTGTGTGTGTGTGTGTGTGTGTGTGTGTGTGAGTGATGGCTTATGTAAGAGAATGCAGCTGTGAGTTTTGTTTCCTGCTCGGGAAAAATAACACAGAAACTGTTGTGATGTTGAACACAGCTTACAAGGATAGCACTATGGGAAAAATTCGTGTATGAGTGAATTTCTTTTTCAAAAATGATGAAATGTTGATTGATGACAAATCTCATTCTGGACATCCATCAACTTCTAGAACAGACAAAAATATCAACTCATAGTGCATTTGGAGTTCATTCTACCAGGTCAGGCTGTTAATCAAGCTTTCTACTTAGAGTTTCTGAAATGATCTTGTAAGAATGTGCAAAGAAGGCTAGATTTGTGGCAGATGACTGCACCTGATCACGCAGCCATCTCAATGCACGAGATTTTTTCCCAAAAAAAAAAGCATACCTCTCTTGTCTCACGCACTTTACTCACCTGACCTCACTCCTTGTGACTTCTTTTTGTTTCTGAAAATGAAGAGGGATATAAAAGGACAGAGATCTGATGACATAAAAGAGGTGAAGGAAAAAACAAGGCAGGTGCTGTCAGCCATCCAAACAGATGAATTTGAAATATGTTTCCAAGAATGGAATTGCAGATTTAACAAATGTATTTAGTGTCATTGAGAGTACTTTGAAGGTGACAGGGTTGTTTGGAGCAGTCTGTAATAGTATCTGAGCACCATCTAGTTCTGGTAACTGCAGCATGGAGCCTGGCGTTTGCATGGTCCATTAGTCCATTGGATTGATTGTTTTCGGGTGTCTCTGATTTTCATCAGCAATGTATTCTTGGCCAAAATGCAAGACGGATCACTTCTCAAGGAGCCCTGGTGCAACAGGAGTTAAACACATGGCTGCTACTCAAAAGGTTGGCAGTTCAAACCCAGCAGCCACTCCACTGGGTAGCAGCAGTCGGCTTCCGTCAAAAGTAAACCCTGTGAGACAGCTCTACTCTGTCCTACAGGGTCAGAGTTGACTCAAAGATAATAGGTAGGTCACATCTCACCTGCAGATCAAATGACAGCAATCCAAGGGGGTAGAGGAACAAATTAACCGGTACCACAAGAAAGCAAGAAGCTGGTAGATGAGATAGCTTATTGGACCATTGGCCCATGCTCTATAACAAATTAATGTTACAGGAAAGATGTGGGGTGGGGTGGGGGGTGGGGGGGGAGGTGGATTCTAGACCCTTTCTACTGGAAGGAACATGGACTAGCAACAACAGCAACATTAAGAGCTGGCTTGAAGTGCAGTATCTCAGGCCTGCCCCAGCCAAACTGAATCAAATTCTGCATCTTAACAAGACCCCAGAGGATGTATGTGCTATGTGGAAGTCGGACAAACATCCGTCTCCTTAAAGGAAAAGTGTAAGATGCAACCAGACTCCAACATGTTATCCTTGATTGAATCCTGACTTGAACACACCAGCTCAAAGAGATACTATGGGGCAACTGGGGTTTTTTTTTTTTTCCAGACTAAGTTTTTATTCAGGAGCCAGCCCTGTGGCATAGTGATTATGCTGCGATCCGAAGGGCCCATGGTTCAAAACCACCAGCTGCTCTGTGGGAGAAAGATGGGGCTTTCTACTGCCATAAACAGTTACAGTCTCAGAAACTCACGGGGGGCATTTCTGCCCTGTCCTACAGGGCCCTATGAGTATGCATCAACTTGATGGTGGTGAGAAGTGTTACATTATATTAAGCAAGGACGATTATTTTGTTAGATATGATCGTGTGTGGTTGTGTAGGAAAATGTCCATATGTTTTCTTGTTTGATTTTTAATCATTTTATTGGGGGACTCTTACAAATCTTATAACAACCCATCATTCAATTGTATTAAGCACACTTGTACATATGTCACCATCAACATTTCTAAAACATTTTCTTTCTACTTGAGCCCTTGGCATCAGCTCCTCTTTTCCCCCCCTCCCTCCCCAACCCTCCCACCCTTATGAATCCTTGATCAATTATATATCATTATTGTTATCTCGTATCTTGCACTGTCCGTTGTCTCCCTTCACCCACATTTCTGTTATTCATCCCCCAGGGGGGTGGACTATATATCCAACCTTGTGATGAGTGTATGTTTTTAAAACTGCACACTTAAGTAGTTAAGAGTGAAACATCACAACGTCTGCAAAAATATTTCAGCAAAAATTAATAATAGATGGAGCAATCTATAGCAAATTGTTAACATCTGTTAACTCTGCATGATGGCTATATGGGTGACCTCTTTACTTCTCTATATACATTTTTTTTAATAATTTTATTGGCAGCTCATATAATTCTTATCACAATACATACATGTATCAATTGTATAAAGCAAATTTATATATTTATTACCCCCATCATTCTCAAATCATTTGCTCTCTATGTAAGCCCCTGGCATCAGCTCATTTTTCCCCCTCCCTCCCCAATCCCTGCTCCCTCAAGAACCCTTGATAATTTATACATATTCGTATTTTGTCATGTCTTACAATGTCCGATGCCTCCCTTCACCCACTTTTCTGTTGTCCATCCCCCGGGGAGGAGGCTATATGTAGATCCTTATAGTAGATTCCCCCTTTCTATCCCACTCTACCTCCACCCTCCCGGTATCGCCACTCTGGTCCTGAAGAGATCATCCACCCTGGATTCCCTGTGTTTCCAGTTCCTATCTGTACCAGTGTACATCATCTGGTCTAGCCAGACTTGTAAAGTAGAATTAAAATCATGATAGTTAGGGTGGGGGTGTGTGGAGGGAAGCATTTAGGAACTAGAGGAACGTTGTATGTTTCATTGTTGCTCCACTGCACCCTGACTGGCTCGTCTCCTCCCTGAGACCCTTCTGTAAGGGGATGTCCAGTTGCTGACAGATGGGTCTTGGGTCCCCAATCTGTACTCCCCCTTATTCATAATGATTTTATTTTTTGTTATTTTTGGGGGGGGGTTGTTCTTTGATACCTGATACCTCATCTCTTCGACACCTCCTGATCACACAGGCTGGTGTGCTTCTTTCCTGTGGGCTTTGTTGCTTCTCAGACAGATGGCCACTTGTTTACCTTCAAGCCTTTAAGACACCAGACACTATATCTTTTGATAGCCGGACACCATCAGCTTTCTGCACCACATTTGATTATGCACCCATTTGTCTTCAGTGATCATATTGGGGAGGTGGGTGCACAATGATATCATTTTTTGTTCTTTGATGCCTGATACCTGATCCCTTCAGCACCTCGTGATCACACAGGCTGGTGTGCTTCTTCCATGCTGGCTTTGTTAATTCTGAGCTACATGACCACTTGTTTACTTTCAAGTCTTTAAGACCCTAGATGCTATATCTTTTGATAGCCAAATTCCATCAGTTTTCTTCACCATATTTGCTTGTGCCCTCGCTTTGTCTTCAGCGATTGTGTCGTGAAGGTGAGCATCGTAAAATGCCAGTTTAATAGAACAAAGTATTCTTGCATTGAGGGAGTACCTGAGTGGAGACCCAATGTCCATCTGCTACCTTAATACTAAACCTATAAATACATGTACATAAATCTATTTCACCATCATTGTATATAAATACATTTACATATGTGCATGCCTCTATTTAGACCTCTATAAATGCCCTTTGCCTCCTAGCTCTTTCCTCTATTTCCTTTTACTTTCCTCTTGTCCCACTATCATACTCAGCCTTCATTTGGGTTTTAGTAATTCCTCTTGGTTACATTACCCTTGGTCACGCCCTACCAGGCCTCTTACACCCTCCTCACCACCAATTTGCATCACTTGTTGTCCTCTTGTCCCTGGGTTTGTTAACACCACTTCCTTTCCCCCACTTTCCCTCTCCCATGCCCCCCCGGAACTGTCGGTCCCATTGTTTTCTCCTTCAGATTGTCCATCTAGCCTATCTTATTGAGACAGACCTGTGGAGATAATAACATGCACAAAAACAAGACAGAGCAAAACCAAGCAACAAAAGAAAACAGCAACAAGCCAATGACAAAAAACAACACACAACACAACAACAACAAAAAAGAAAAGCTTGTAGTTAGTTCAAGGACTGTTTGTTGGCCTTTAGGAGTGTTTTCCGGTTGAGTCTGATGGAGCCCTGGCCCCAAAGTCTATTTTTGGTATTTCCTGGGGACTTCGTTGCTCTGTTCCCCGTGCTGTTCTGTTGCACACCCTTAGTGTTTTGTTTTGGTGTGGTTGGATCAGATCGGGTGCAATTCCCACACTGTGTCTCCAGTGTTGTCCCCTGAAGGGCTATGGGTCAGTGAGGGATGTTCTGTCTCATAGTGGGACCGGCCATGTGGTCTTCTCTATGGGCGGGAATATCATTGTCAAGGCTTGGTGGGCCAGGATGTGCTCCACTCTCTCTTCCTCCCCTTTCATTTGCTCCCGTGTGCTCTGATCAGACACGTCCCTCTCCCTGAGCTGCAGCTTCAGTGCTGTTTTCTGAAATAAATTCTTCTGGGGGAGGGGCAGCTGTCCACATAATTGGAAATGGGGCCAGCCCCCTCTATATCCATTTTGAGGATAAAAAAATGTCAAAGGAAGGAGTCTTTCACTTAATTAATGTTTTTTTTCTAAACAGAAAGTTGACTACTGATCAGATAGGATTCACCTTAGCGGATTTCCCCGCTTAGAATTAGGCTCAACAAGTAAGAGGTGGTCATAAGGCTGAGTAGTCGATATGTATGTCTTTCTCATCTGTGGTCAGATCATCACCCCATTAGGTATGATGACCATTAGCCATCTAGTTGACCCCAACTAGATGGAACTACAGTCCACTTAGAAGATTTCCACAACTCCATGTGTGTCAGGGTAGATGTGTGCACTATAGGTAGCCTAAGTTCTGACCTTCCCTTCTGGGGTCGGGACAACTCAAGGGGTGAGTCAAATTTTGGACTGGTCTGGGTGGACTCAGAATGGCCCCCTTTCAGCAGACTACACGTGTGTTCACCCCCAGGAGCCTCTCTTCCAGATAAAGGAACACTGTTTCACCCAAAGTCACCCAGCTCTTAGGCCAGCCTCAAGTTCTCTCCAGCACACCAGCACCCCACTTGGCTGCCCCAGGAGCTCGTTGAGAAACCTCATCCGTGCCCCCACATGGCAGTAGGAGAAGGGGTCTGTCTCATCCTGAGCTGTTCCTTCCCAGGCTGGTGCCTTTCTGGACACTTCCCTCAACCCTGACTCCACACAGGTCAACTGGCCTTACTGCTGTGGACCTTTTAAAGCCCCAACGAATTTTCTCTTTTCCATCTGAGATCATTACTTCTGGTTACACTAGCCTTCCCCATCCTTCCTCCCGTCCCTGGACAGACACTAGATGTGCCGCAGGAAGGTACAACGTGGAGTGTTCTCAAGGCCTCTTCTTGGGCAGCCTCTGGAACCCTGGACCTCAGCAGTGCCCTTCTCTGCTCTCACCTCGCTCAAAGGCAGACAGGTCCCAGGCACCTGTGCTTTGTTCCTTCCCCTTCACACCCCCGGGTCTGGTACCTGGTCCTGCTTCCTCATAACCTGCTTCAAAACCCTCTCTGCCTCTCACCACACCAGATGGCCTTGCCTGGAGTCTCAGAAGCTACATGTCCCAAGATGAAAGGCAGGTGTGAACCAGGGGCCTAATTAAGGAGAGCTTCCAGTATTAAATAAAAACAAAACAAAACACTCACTCCTTCCTACAGTTGAACTCCTGCTCCCTGTGTCCCATCCTCTAGTGCCTCACTTGACTCCCTGTGAGCTGTGACCCTGGCCCATTGGCCCAGCTCTGCTGCAGGCATCTGTCAGAGAGTCCCATCTGCTCCTAGACTCCTGGCGTGGGTCCAGCCGGCACCTCCCAACCTGCTAACCCTACCAGAACTCTGCCTCTGCCTGGGCAGAGGCACAACAGGAAACAGCTGCAGGAACGAGGCCCCAGAGGATGAGGGATGAACTGAAAGGAGCCTAACACACTTAGGGCATGACTCACCGCCGGACCCTGGGCCTGGCCCAGGCACATCCATGATCTTAGACAACCTCCAATATTCCAGTAAAGTACAAACTCTCATGTGTTAGCTTCATTTCGCTGATGGGAAAATTAGGCTAGAAGAGGTAGCTTGTCTTTGTTGTGAGAGTGAGGAGGAGGAGGTCATAACCCAGGCTGACATTCTCCAAACCCATTCTCTGACCATAGTCAGGGTGGGGTAGCTCCGACCTGAGCCCCGGGAACCCAAACCTAGGTCACAAGAACCTGGTAAGTGCTCTTCTTCCCACCTCCTGGGCAAAGCCCTCCCTGAAACTTCCATCTGCCCGCAGGAGCATAAGGGGCTCGGAGAGGCAGGGTTTGTGCCTGTCCGTAGCCCTGCCCCGCTAAACCCTGCTCTTAAAATGACTGGAAGTGACACAGCTGAGGATGATTCATGACTTCGTGAGTGAGTGAAAACGCAAAAGAAAAGGCTGTCTGCTTATAACCATGTGCTTCTCCAGCCTCGCCTCCACCCCTCGGCTTCTCATCCTGGGCAATCACAGAATAGCTCCGCTGCACAGCAGAGGCCCCACAGCCAATGGGGGCAGGCTCGGGCGCCACATCTGGGAACATGCGTGTACACGGGGGCCCTCGAAGTCTGCCGCCCCATGCAGAGACTGGATCTCTTTAACCCAGAGCTCATCAGTGCCCAGAGACATGGGAGACTTTGGCCAGGTCGCCCTGGGACCTCAGAAGGGGAGGAGGGGACCAGTCTTGAATTATCTGAGAGGGGGAGGGGCTGGGACTCAAACTGAGCATCCCTGCCCTTCCTCAATGCTGCAAGACAGGCGACAGCTGCGCTCCTTTTATTTTTTTATTTTTTAAAATCGTTTTATTGGGGGCTCGTACAGCTCTCATCACACTCCATACATACATCCACTGTGTCAAGCACATTTGTGCATTTGTTGCCCTCATCATTCTCAAAATATTTGCACTCCTTGTAAGCCCCTGGCATTAGCTCCTCGTTTTCTCCCTCCCTCCCTCCCTGTTCCCCCCTCCCTCGTGAACCCTTGATAATTTATAAATTATTATTTTGTTGTATCTTACCCTGTCCGACGTCTCCCTTCACCCACTTTTCTGTTGTATGTCCCCCGGGGAGGAGGTTATATGTAGATCCCTGTAATAGGTTTCCCCTTTCTACTCCCCCCCTCCCTCTACCCTCCTGGTTTCGCCACTCTCACCACTGATCCTGAAGGGATCATCCATCCTGGATTCCCTGTGTTTCCTGTTCCTATCTGTGCCAGTGTACATCCTCTGGTCTAGCCAGATTTGTAAGGTAGAATTGGGATCATGATAGTGGGGGGAGGAAGCTTTTAGGAACTAGAGGAAAGTTGTATGTTTCATCATTGCTACACTGCACCCTGATTGGCTCATCTCCTCCCCGCAACCTTTCCATTAGAGGATGTCCAGTTGCCTACAGATGGGTTCCACTTGGCACTCCCCATCATTCACAATGATATGATTTTTTGGTCCTTGATGCCTGATACCTGATCCCATCGAAATCTCGTGATCACACAGGCTGGTGTGCATCCTCCATGTGGGCTTTGTTGCTTCTCAGCTAGATGGCCACTTGTTACCTTCTCCTTTACAAGTGCAGCTCATGGAGCGATGTTCCAGGCCCTCTTTCCAAAGGCCTTGCAGCAAAATGGCCAGGTTTACCACTGAGTGCGAGTGACTTCAAAATATGTGTTCCTTGCTGTCATAGCCACCCCCTGTTCCTCCCACCACCACCTGGCGAGCAGAGGTAACTGGTACCCCAACCCTGGTCCTGACTGCAATTAAAAATGCTCTTTCCTCAGATACTTCCCAGAGATAACGTCCAGGTCACTGACACAAGTCTAGTGGTTACTAGCCCAGGAT
Organism: Tenrec ecaudatus; assembly: GCF_050624435.1. NCBI lineage: Eukaryota > Metazoa > Chordata > Mammalia > Afrosoricida > Tenrecidae > Tenrec > Tenrec ecaudatus. The sequence continues at coordinate 96,183,813 of NC_134539.1, forward strand.
CTTCTCCAAAGCCAAAAAGAGAGGGAAAATGTTACCCGCATTGACTCAGTTTGGAGGCTCTTATGGTAAGCCCAGACTCCCCTCAGACCCCTGCTCTGGCCCTGGCTCTCACAGGTATGAGGGCTAGTCTACAGCTCTGTTGAGCTAAAACCAATGGAGAAGACTTTTCGCCTAGGTAACTATCTTCAATCACCTTCCTCTCACTGATTGAAAATAGCTCATTTAGCAATCACCCTTGGCATTTCCTTATCTAATTCAAGGAGAGGTAAATTCCCAGGAAGAGAGAGGGGACCAATCCAGGAACCTCCAAAGATAACTCTAGGACAGCGGTTCTCAACCTTTCTAATGCTGTGACCCTTTAATACAGTTCTTCATGTCGTGGTGACGTCAACCATGAAACCATTTCGTTGCTACTCCATAACTGTAATATTGTTAGTTATGAACTGTAATGTAAATATCTGATATGCTGTATGTATTTTCATTATTATAAATGTTACATAATTAAACATAATTAAGACATAGTGGTTAATCACAAAACAATATGTAATTATACATTGTGAAATATTTATGTTTTCCAATGGTCTTAGGTGACCCCTGTGAAAGGGTTGTTTGACCCCCAAAAGGGGTCGCGACCCACAGGTTGAGAACCGCTGCTCTAGGAGAACCTGCACTCTAGAACCAAATGGTCTCCCAGATGGTGAAACCTACTGTCTGAATTCAGATCCCCCCATCCTCCCTTCCTGCCTTTGACATGGTTCTGATTTTCAGACACCACAAATGGAAGAGTCTAAAATAAGAGAAAGGAAGTGGTGTTAACAAACCCAGGGACAAAGAAACAACATGGGATCCAAATTGGTGGTGAGGTGGGAGTGGCAGGCCTGGTGGGGAATGATCAAGGGTAAGGTTGCGTAGAAAAGAGGTATAGCTGTAGCCCAGTTGGGGACGGAGCATGATAGTGGGGCAGGAGGAAAGTCAAGGGAAATAGAGGAAAGAGCTAGGAGGCAAAGGGCATTTTTAGAAGTCTAGACAAAGACATGCACTTGTAAATATATATATGAGGTTGAGAAAATAGATCTATGTGCCTATATTTATAGTTTTAGTATTAAGGTGGCGGAAGGACCACTCCCTCAATGCATGAATACTTTCTTCTATTAAATTGGCATTCTATGATGCTCACTCTCCCGACACAACTACTGAAGCCAAAGCGCCTGAACAAGCAAATGTGGTGAAGAAAGCTGATAGTGCCCGGTTATCAAAAGATACAGCGTCTGGGGTCTTAAAAGCTTGAAGATAAATAAGCGGCCATCTAGCTCAGAAACAACAAAGCTCACATGGAAGAACACCCCAGCCTGTGTGATCACGTGGTCCCGAAGGGCTCAATTATCAGGTATCAAAGAACAAAAAATCATATCATTGGCTGCACACCTCCATGATACAATCGCTGAGGACAAACGGGTACATAAGCAAATATGGCGAAGAAAGTTCATGGTGCCCAGCTATCAAAAGAGATAGTGTCTGGGGTCTTAAAGGCTTGAAGGTGAACAAGCGGCCATCTAGCTCAGAAGCAACAAAGCCTACATGGAAGAAGCACACCAGCCTGTGCGATCATGAGGTGTCGAAGGGATCAGGTATAAGGAATCATCCAAAAAAAAATCTTACCATAGTGAATGAAGGGGGAAGTGCAGAGTGGAGACCCAAAGCCCATTTTTCAGCCACTGGAGATCCCCTCACAGAGGGTTCTAGAGGAGGAGATGAGTCTGTCAGGGTGCGACGTAGCACCAATGAAGAATACAGCTTTCCTCCAGTTCCTAAATGCTTCCTCTCGCCCCCCCCACTCCCCTCCCCACACTGTCATGATCCGAATTCTACTTTGAAAGTCTGGATAGAGCAGAGGTTGTACACTGGTGCAGATAGGAGCTGGAGGCACAGGGAATCCAGGGTGGATGATACCTTCAGGACCAGGGGTGTGAGGGCGATACTGGGAGGGTAGAGGGTGAGTGGGTTGGAAAGAGGGAATGGATTACAAGGATCTACATGTGACCCCCTCCCTGGGGGACAGACAATGGAAAAGGGGGTGAAGGGAGACACCGGATAGGGCAAGATATGTCAAAATAATAATTTATAAATTATCAAGGGCTCATGAGGGAAGGGGAGCAGGAAGGGGGGGAAGAGGACTTGATGCAAAGGGCTTAAGTGGAGAGCAAATGCTTTGAAAATGATTAGGGCAGGGAATGTACAGATGTGCTTTATACAATTGATGTATGTATATGTATGGATTGTGATAAGAGTTGTATGAGTCCCTAATAAAATGTTGAGAGAGAGAAAGAGAGAAGTGAGACAGGGGAAAAGGTCTTGACCCAGACAAAAATAAAGGAGTGTCCCCACTGACCCAGAGACCCCAAGTCCTTGAGGCAGGTCAGTGTGAAGGGTTCTAAATCTCCCACGAAGAAAAAGTTTCAGAGCGAAGGTAGGACATCCACAGCAGTCTGGGATCCAGAGTCACCCTCGTTCTGTCTGTGACGCCCTTAGGAAAAGCGCATCCGCCTATCGCTGTCCGAGGTGCTGACCTGCCCTGACAAAAGTGCGTGTCCACGAGGGCAGAGCACCAACATTCTTGATGGCCAGACTTGGCAGCCACTTCCGTGCCAATTATACTGTCCATAGTTTTGGGTGCCAGATATGTCCTTTTGCCCCAACATATGTCCCTCCTGGCTTCTCTCACTGGACATTAACATTCCAACCTCTATCTTCACAAACAAACAGCCTGATCTGAACAAAGACCCACTAGGCTTCTGGGTGAGGTTCTGATTCTTAGAACTAGAATCACTCCAGTTCAAATAGGCTATTTATTGTAGTTAAAGGTGGAGTATGCTTAAATGGATTGGTGAAGCAAAAGTCCCAAACAGCCCATCTCAAAGCATCATGTCACTGTTCACAACTTTCTCTTGAGGTAGTATTGATCAAATACATGCTGGAAATGAAAGATACTGCATTATAGATTAAGTATACCAGATATACTTGGTTAGAAGGTTCATAAAGATATAATTATTTGGTTATTTATATTTTTGAAATATTTTATTCTTTATTTTTGTCGGAAGAGGAGACAGGAAACTAGTGATTTCGGATAACTGGTTTCTCTACTTATAGAGGTACTGGTGATCTAAGGAATAGGATGCTGCATAGTATTGGTTTTCCTGAAATAGGAAGAGATGGCCCCTCAACACATTTGTAGTTGCCACTAGAGGTCACGGGCACTCGTTACAATCATCCATGAAGGGCACCCTCCGCATCCACCACCCATCCATACTGTGATAGTTTGCCTCTGGCATTTCAAAGACTAGCAAGATCATCCATGGTAGATAAGTTTAGCTGAGACCCAGATGAAGCTAGAGCAGGAAGAAAGGATTGATGGTCTACTCCTGAGTATCAGTCGATGGAAACCACATGGATCCACAACAAAAGACTGTCCAATAGAATGCTGGAGGATGTGTTGTGCAGTCTGGGAGGCATTCGACCCACACCGGTGGTTTGCAGCCACAGACCCAAGCATAGTAACAGCTGTGGAGATGGTGCAGGCCCAGGCCGGTTTGGTTCTGTTGTACATGTGTCACGAGAGTTGGGGCTGACTGAATGACAGCTCACAGCCATGACATCATGCTCATTGATGAACAAAGTCACAGTCAACAAAGTAACCAAGCAACATGTGGTCTTGTAAGAACTACCTTAGGGGAGCAATTGGGATGGATTACCAAGGGGTGAGTAGCAGAGAAAAAAAAGAAGGCAGCAATGATGATGAATGAAGGGATCCCCTGAGCCCGGGTGCTTGATCTCCTGGGCGTGGCATCTGCTTGCTGTGTCTCCCATGGGCATGGTATCCGGACTGCAGCGTCCATATGTGGCGAGAACTCTGAATTGCAGGAGGAGAGTCTGGGGAGGAACTTGAATTGCTAGTGGCCTCTCATCTCCATGGATATTGTCATCCAAGAGGAAATAACCCACCCAAATGGAGCCACACTGGTTGGTTGGGCTAGGGTCCAGGTGCCTCATTCTGAAGTGCATTCATGAACTAAGAGCACAGAGTTTGCACTAAAGCCTCTCCGCAAAGAGGTCTTAGAGTCCATTCTAGGAACTCAGCCCAGGAATTCTGCGCCTGCCCCTCTACTTCCGGCCCCTACAATCTTTAGGGATCCAGAATAGAGTCACTACCTGCTTTATCTCTGCACACCTTCTCAGATCTCACAGCTATACCACAGTTCAACCCAACACCACCACCCAGCTCCACACTAGCTCGTCTGAGACCACCTGGCCTTGTCAGCAACCTCTATGCCACCATCTGCACCTTGTGAAATCAAGCCTTTGGTCACCTGACCCAGCCCCTCGTGGGTTCAGTCCCTTCCCACACTCCCACTGGCCCTGCTCTTGATCCACAGAATCATGGAGCGGCCCTCCTTCCCCACAATTTGAAGCATCAGCCACAAGTGTCACTGCCAAGGACACAGATGTCTGAGTGCTGGAGGAGGGACACATAGGGGTCCAGCTTCCAAGCGTCCCACTTCCTAATGCCTGGCTTGTGCAGAGCAGGAAAATTCCAGAAGAGGCAGCTAATCAAATCAGACCCAGCTAGACACACCTGCTGCCCTTCTGGTTTCTGGTCCAGAGCTTCATGTACACCCCAAGCTGCTGGAGCCTGGGATTTCCACACTTTTATTCTTGGAGCTTCCAAAAAGCCAGAGTCAGAGGGATTTACACCTTGGCCAGCGTTGTTAACACCGTGCACCAGTCTGCTCCGTAATAGCCTGTTATCTCTACACTCCGATCTCTCCATCCCAGACAGCAGAGGATACAAGAAGGTGCGCATAATATTTTTCCAGCCAATCCATCCTGAGTGAGCCTGTGGGTCAAGGTAGAAGAGGAGGAGGGTAAAGAGGAGGTAGTGAAGACGGGAAGGAGGGGGCCACAAAGGAGGAGGGAGAAGAGAAAAGGGAGGGGCATACTATTTTTTTCTGAGCCCCACCCCTGTGCCAGGCATGGGGGTAAAACATTAAGAGCTGACATCTTCTTGAACCCTCAAGAGTCTCTTTAGCAGATATGATTCCCTCTTTACTTATGAGAAAACCAAAACTCAAGAGATCAAGAAATGCCCTTGGCCACACGGCCAATAAGGGCAAACTCTGACAATCACACGTCAATCATTTGAGCAGCTTCCATAAGGCAATGGGAAGCAGGCTGGGGCTCTGGGGGACAATGGGGATCAGGAACAGTGCAAGATGGGTCCTTCTCACACAGGAATCTGGGAAAGAACCAGATTACCTAACCAGATGTTGGGCCTGGCCAGGAAAAATAAACCAAACACCGGCTCCCTGGAAATGTCCATGGGAGACCATTTACCAATGGTCTAAAACGCCCCTCCATCATAGACTCAAAATCTAGGATGTTTTTATTTCTGATCCACTTGACTTATCTTTGCACATGAGCACCAAGTATATAAACTCACACCCCACACTTCTGAGTGGATCTCAAATCAATGACACTCACTGTACTTGACATGTATTAAGTCAAGTCCCTTCATAAAAATTAGATCTGCTCACCCAGCATTTTATTCCACTTTTCCCCCCAGAAGCCGACCTGGGCTCCTTAGAGCCACTTTTGTGCTGGTCTAGTGGGGAGGTGACAGAGACCCAGGCCAGCCCGTGAGTGTCATCTACATTGCTGGCTCCCCTAAGGGATCCATCCCAACCCAGGGTATGTCCCCACACCAAATCTTCCTCCATCAAACCCAAGAGTGCTACTGGTTTCCTGTGGTATGAGTTTGGGGGGGCCACCCCCCACCACTACCCACGGGTTCAGTAAGCACAATTGCACGGTTAAGATGTATATATATTATATTGAAGTCATCGAGAGCATGAGCGATAGAAGATATATTACAATAATGCAGTCAGACACATTACATGGTAGCATTGCTCACCTCAGCCCCACTTGATGGTCCACATGGAGAGAGGGGGAGGGGAAGGAGGACAAGGGGACAGGGAAATGGGAGGAGAAGGGGCTGAAGAGAGAGGAGGGAGAGACCAGCGAGAGAGAGCCTCTCTTGCTAAGCCAGGCCTATATACCTTTGGGGGCATGCAAGCCCACTAAATGTACAGGTAAAGACATACGTCACAGAAGGGGTTGCACTATTGGTTATACAGCAATGAGAGGGGGACAATCTAGGGACATACACTCAACAGGAAGAGGAGGGATTGGGGGTATACATGTGGCAAGATGGGCGGGTCCTAGATTTAGGGTGGCAGCTTAACTTTGGATGTCACAGAGCCTGTTTGACTTGTTCCCTGGCTCAACTGAGAGAGACCATTATCGGTAGAGTGTGAACACTTCGTTGCAAGCCTCAGAGAGAAACAGTTCATTGTCCCCAGCAGCAGGGAGGGGTGGGGTCTACCCTGTAGTCTGGTGACTGCCCTCAGGGAGGATGTCTGTAAGCATCTGACCTCCCCAGACAGTTTCCCCACCGCTCTCCCCAATCAGGCAAGGCGATACCTAGCCTACACCTACCTGTCTGACCCTGCACTTAGCAAGGGACCAGGGCTTCCCAGCTCCGGAGAACAAAAAACCGAGAAGACACACACACATTTCTGCTCTCTGCCTGTCCCCTTTCCCCCACAGCCCCCCAATCTTAGTTCAGGGTTGAGGAGTTAAATAAAAATCCCTTGGCATCAAATGTGAAATCCACCAGTGAGGTCACAGTGATTTTCATGGGCTCGTTCTGAAATCCCGGGGTATGTTGTTAGAAGGGTCAGCCTGGGTTCCTGTCCTTTGTCAACAGAAGTGGGGAGCCCAGGTGCTCCCCCAGAGCAGCTCCCCATTTTCCCAAACTTGTCATTTGTGGTGGGCGTCTCCTTGGCCAAGAGCCATTAAAAGAGGCTTTCTGCTGCCTGGGCCACTTTGTGAAGTTCAGCCCGCCACCGCCACCACCAAGACCATGAAGGTAAATGTGGGTGGAAACCAAACAGAGGCACCTCTCAGTGTTTCCAGGAGGCGTAGCTCCTTCAAGCCCAGAGGACATCAATGTCAGTTCCCTCGCAAACCAACACCGACCCGACCCGTCCCCAACCTGGCGGAATGGCTCCCAGGGCAGGCTGACACGTGGGCAGAGGAGACACACTTGCAGGTGCTGATTCCACACAACACCAGAGGTCCCCTTCTCAGCAAGAGCTAATGACAAGAGCCCTCACGTGTCACCCCCCAAGGAGCAGCCTCACCGTCCATTAATCAGCAAAAGAGGCGCAACTGCTTTGCTTCCCTACAGGCTGCTTGTCCAAAAGGGATTGCTCTGGGCTGGGCCCTAGCTGTGCACTTGCGGGGCTGGGCCCTCCCTCGCCTCAGACCCACCTTGCCCTCAGCCATGGGTAGGCAACAGCCTACTATCCCTGGCATTTGAGCACATGTGCCGCCTTTCAGAGTCCTATTTCCTCACCTAGAGACTGTCACCAGTCACCTCCCCCAAGGTGTCCAGGGAGATGGAGCCCTCAGTAGATGGTTACGGGCGATCTGGGCCGCCACCTGCACAAACCCAGGGGGTCCCTTCTCATCAACCAAGTGAGATTGGTGCCCTCTGAGGGGAACGAATCCCAGTAGCACTAGCCAGCCGGCCGGTCGCACTCTCCTACCAGACCGCGGGCTGCAGCAGTTGAATGGCGGGGCGGAATATGACTCTGTGCTAGAAGGGCTCAGCCGTCAGCATTTGCAGCTCAGGCTCTGGGGATCAGGGAGAGGGCCCGAGGGTGGGCAGAGCCTGCTGCCAACCACAAGGTTAATGGTTTGAAGCCACCAATCGCTCTATGGGTGACAGATGAGGCTTTCTGCTCCCATTAGGAGTTTCCAGGCCCCAGACACCCACAGGAGCAGTTCAATTGTTCTCTAGGGTTGCCACTATGAATTGGAATCAACTAAATGGCAATGAATGAGGGGGTTGGGGGCGTGGAACTATATGCCAGGGCAAACACTTGGAACATTCCACATCTCACGTGACCTTCTCAACAACCATGAGGATTGAGGTTCTGAAAGGCGCAACAACTTACCCAAGTCATCCCGGTAGTAGGAGTGGGCTGGAATTGGAGTCAGGCCTTCGGCGCACCTGTGCCAACTTTGGGGACACATAAAATGCCAAGTGGTGGAGGCTCCAGACCCCTGATCCCTTGCTCAGGCAAAGGGATCTTCCCCCAGATCTCACAGGGTGGCCCAGGAAAAAGGCAGAGAGGACTGCCTGGGACTCTCCCCTCAGGATCCCCAAAGACAAGGAAGTTCCCCTTCTAGCGGCTCTGGCCCTGTGACCCTAGGACCACTCACCATCCCAGGCTGACCGCTCCCATCCTCCTGCCACCAGCCACCATGTCCTTTCCCAAAGCACGCTTTTGTGGGCCAGTTCTAGCCTCCACAACCTTAATCCAAAGTGCTGGAAATTCATCATAAATCTCTTAAGGACTAAATCACAGTCCAAGCTGAGGCTTCCGCCATGCTCAGGACAGCCCAGGCGTCAGACCAGTGCTCCTGGTGGATGACTGCCGGATGGACAGCTGGGTCTGCCAACTGCTTGGTGTTCCTGCTAACCTCGATGCCATTACAACAAAACCTCTGTATTTCTTGCAAACAATTTTCCCTTTGCAATCTCATAAATTAATTCCCTCCTTTCGAGCTGACTGGCTTTCTGATCATCTAACTACTAACCTATCACCATCCGTAAACTAAATGATCCATAAGCACGCTGCCATTTCTAGCCTAATGCACCAAAATTACTGTTCGGTTTCTCCTGCCGGCTCTCTCCTTAAGGACAGCGGGCCCACTCCCTCTCCCCTTCCTCCCGAGCAGGGAGCTGCCCGCTCTTCAGTCTCGAAGCTACACTTGCCCGATACTCAGCTCTGTGACCCACAGGCCGGCTGATTGGCTCTGTGTGGATCACTAGCTGGGACGGAAGAAGTCAACTGAGTGTATGTATGCATGGATTGTGATAAGAGATGCATGAGCCCTCAATAAAATGATTAAAGAAAGACAAAAACTTAGAGCTCCAGCTCTGGCACGATCCCTGGCTCACTTGGACGTCTACAGAATGGACACCGCGGTAGCTCTCTGGGTGGTCCACGCGATTATCTGGCAGTCCAGGGGCCGCGAAGAGGGCAGTGAGGGTGTGCTGTGGCTGGTGCCCAGGACAGCTTGCCACAGGTGCCGCCCGGGACCACAGGTGCCAACCGGGACAGCCTGCCACAGGTGCCGCCCGGGACCACAGGTGACACCCGGGACAGCTGCCACAGGTGCTGCCTCGGGCTCTTGCTTCCTCCTTCTCCTCCCCGCCCTCTTCTACTCCACCTGAAAGCATGAGCCCCACGGGTGAGCAGTTGGACCAAGGGCCTCCCAGCTCCCTCGCTGGCATGCCCACAGCAATTTGCGATAGAAATGCAATTAAACATTCAAAACGCATTCCCCCTCGTGGCATGAGCTCATCAGCTCTGTTCACAGAGGCTGCGGGCCTCCCTTCCAGCTCTGCGCATCCATTCCCCTGGAGGCAGGCGATGCAGTGTGCAGTCAATATAAAACTGGATTTATAGATTTCTGTAAAGCAGATGCACCAGTGCACACTATCGGACCAGCCCTGGTGGGAATGGAATTCCATTTCATTAGGCTCAGGGTCTGAGATGAATCGCTCATTGGAGGGGGGGGGCAATAGAGGTTCCTGAGAAAGCCCCTGTGCATCCACCCAGTAAGGAGAGAGACCCACGGGGACCACTATTCACTCGCAGACGGGGCTGGGGGATCACTTCGTAGTCTGATGGGAAGGGATGAAATGAGCACATACTACATACAACGACCCCCTTAGGACTCTATCTTGGGAAAAGAGTCCCCAGAGTGGACAGGTTCGGGTCCAAACTGTTCATTCCAGCATTATTTATTGCAGGAAATGTTGAGAAGAAACGGAAACGTAGGGTAAAGTCCATGAAGGTATAACCACTGAGGAAACATTAGGCAGTCATTAAAGTACTGGTTATCAGGAAATTTTAATGACCCAGGAAATGATTAGCTTATCATGAGAATGAGATGGAATGGTGTGCCCTATGGTAAGTCCTGGCTGGAACAACATTGTCTGCCGTACACAAAACGAACAGAACCTGCATCATAATGGCAGCCTGAGGCTCAACCCCTCCTTCCCAACACACAACGCTACAAACGCCATCCAAGATGCAGACATCCACCAAACTCAAAACAATGCGGGAGCCAAGAGGGCATTTTTAAGAAGGTAGAATTCATGAGAATTCCCTGAGAGGTAGAGGCTGAAGGGTCCACAGCCCAAAGCGCTCTCATGAGCAAGCTGCTAAGGGGAGAATGGGAGTGAGGAGGAAGCCTCAGCTCAAATGTGAGAATGACTGATGGTGAGCTGTCAATCCCTTCTTCACGACACCACCATTCAAGGCACTGCACATGTGACTGCTACAGGCAGGAACAATATGCAGGAGCTCATGGTTCCCATCAACTCTGAGGAGGTAAGTGGGTGCCCAAACCCCCAAATACTAGCACGTGGTACAACACATGAAGCAATCTCACACACCCTCACAGCTGAGCCTCACAGACAGGACAACAGGATCTTTCCACCACAAAGACAAGTCAACACCCAGGGTCATCACCAATATGTAAGATGAGCTACACATTCACGGTGAGTCAGAACCAACTCAATGACAGGGAGTTCAGTTTGTGTCTGCATTGAAAAAGCGTGCCTGGTGCAGGGCATTAAGCGTGGGCCTGCTAGAGAACAATCAGCAGGTTCCCCAGTGCTCTCAGGGAGAATGATAAGGCTGTGTGATCCCATCATGGTTTCAGAAACTCTAAGGAGCAGTTCCACTCTGTCCTTTAGGGTGGGGTGGGACTTGGAATTGAGTTGACAGCAGTGGGTTGGGTTGGGTTGGGTTTTATACATTGAAAGGAGGACCACAGTAGTTCAGTAGTAGAATTCATGCCTTCCTCACAGGAGACCAAGCTGGTTCCTAATCAATGCACCTCACATACAGTGCAGAGATGCATGTTGCTCTCATGATGAAGGTTTCAATAGAGTTTCTAGACTAAGAGAAAGTTTACAGAAAGGCCTGGGGATATAATTCTGAAGCTCATCGAATGAAAATGGAATGGAACACCGTGGTCCCATCTGTCACTGATCCAGGACACAGCAGTATCTTATTCTGTCACACATGGTTTATCACAACAACAACACAGTGGAAAAGACACACCAAATTCATTCGGTGAAAAACTTAAAACCTGAAAAAGTCGAAGCAATCGGACAAAAGGAAGCAACTATAGAACAAAAAAGTCGATATTTTCAGAGACATGGGAGAAAGTATTGTATCCATAAGATGTCACAAGTGTCGGGGTCTTAAGGCTTGAAGGTAAACAAGAGGCCATCTAGCTCAGAAGCAACAAAGCCCACATGGAAGAACACACCAGCCTGTGTGATCATGAGGTGTCGAAGGGATGAGGTATCAGACATCATCAGAACAAAAAAAAAAATCAAGTAATTGTGAATGAGGGGGTGTACAGACTGGGGACCTAAGACCCATCTGTAGGTAACTGGCCATCCCTTTACAGAAGGGTTGTGGGAAGGAGACCAGCCCGTCAGGATGTAGTGTAGCAACAATGAAACATACAACTTTCCTCTAGTTCCTAAATGCTTCCTCTCCCGCCCCCCCATACACACACATACACACACTATCATGATCCCAATTCTACCTTACAAATCTGGCTAGACCAGAGGATGCACACTGGTACAGATAGCAACTGGAAACACAGGGAATCCACGGCGGATGATCCCTTCAGGAACAGTGGTGTGAGTGGCAATACTGGGAGGGTGGAAGGAGGGTGGGTTGGAAAGGCAGAACCAATACAAGGATCTACATGTGACCTCCTCCCTGGGGGACAGACAACAGAAAAGTGGGTGAAGGGAGATGTCAGACAGTGTAAGATATGACAAAACAATAATAATTTATATATTATCAAGGGTTCTCGAGGGAGGGTGTGCAGGGAGGAAGGGCAAAAAATATGAGGAGCTGATACCAAGGGCTCAAGTAGAAAGCAAATGTTTTGAGAAGGATGATGGCAACAAATGTACAAATGTGCTTGACACAATGGATGGATGGATGGATGGATGGATGGATGGATGGATGGATGGATGGATGGATGGATGGATGGATGGATGGTGATAAGAGCTGTATGTGCCCCCAATAAAATGATTTTCAAAAACTAGAATTAGGAAGCAACTCTTTGGTGATTCGAGGGTAAAAGAGGCTGAGGAGTAGAAAGGAGCAGCTGGGGTTAGATTTGTAGCCTTGAGAGCTCATATCCCGCATGCTCGCCGGCAGCCTACGAAGAAGCGCCCACTACTATCAAGCCAGTTTCAACTCACAGTGACCCTATAGGGTTCTGAGGCTATCAATCCTTGTGGCAGTGGATAGCGTCAACTTTTTCATGTGGAGCACAGGTGCGTTGGAAGGCCAACCTTGTGGATAGCAGGTCAATGAGTGAGTAACCCACTATGCCACCAAGGACAAGAAGGAGAAATGCTACATTTCCAACCACCTTTTTTTTTTAATTTTTTTTAACAATTTATTGGGGCTCATACAATTCTTTTCACAGTTCAAACATATACATACATCAATTGTATAAAGCACATCTGTACAGTCTTTGCCCTAATCATTTTTTTCTCTTTTCTTCTTTTACATTTTATTAGGAACTCATACAACTCTTACCACAATCCATACATATACATACATCAATTGTATAAAGCACATCCCCACCTTTTAAAAAGAGCTCCAAAGAGAGACCCGATGGAATAGGGGACATTAAAAATATATATAACATGTTTTCTTTTTCTTTTTTTTAAATTTTATTGGGGGCTTGTACAACCCTTCTCACAATCCATCCATCCATTGTGTCAAGCACATTTGTACATTTGTTGCCATCATCATTCTCCAAACATTTCTTTCCACTTGAGCCCTTGGTATCAGGTCTTCATTTTCCCCTCCCTCCCTCACAAACACTTGATAATTTATCTATTTTTTTTCATGTCTTACACTGTCTGATGTCTCCCTTCAACCACGTTTCTGTTGTCCGTCCCCCAGGGAGGGGGGTGTATGTAGATCCTAGTGATCAGTTCCCCCTTTCTACCCCACCTTCCCTCCACCCTCCTGATACCGCCACTCTCATTCTTGGCCCATTATCTGTCCTGGATTCCCTGTGCTTCCAGCACTTACACGCACCCATGTATATCCTCTGCACATTAAAGAGCTAGAGGAAAGTTGTATGTTTCATCGGTGCTGCACTGCACCCTGAATGGCTCTTCTCCTCCCGCAGCCCTTCTGAAAGGGGATGTCCAGTTGCCTACAGATGGGCTTTGGGTCTCCACTCCACACTCCCCCTCATTCACAATGATATGATTTTTTGTTCTTTGAGGCCTGATACCTGATCCCATCAACACTTCATGATCACACAGGTTGGTGTGCTTCTTCCATGTGGGTTTTGTTGCTTCTCAGCTAATTGGCTGCTTGTTTATCTTCAAGCCTTTCACATGCCAGATGCTAAATCTTTTGATAGCTGGGCACCATCAGCTTCCTTCACATTTGTTTATGCCCCTGCTTTGTCTTCAGAGATCATGTCGGGAAGGTGAGCATCATGGAATGCCAGGTTCTTAGAACAAAGTGTTCTTGCACTGAGGGAGTACTTGAGTAGAGATCCAATGTCCATCTGCTACCTTAATACTATACCTATAAATATATGCACAGAGATCTATTTTACCATCATTGTATATAAATATATTTACATATGTACATGCTTGTATTTAGACCTCTATAAATGCCCTTTGCCTCCTAGTTCTTTCCTCTATTTCCTTTTTCCTCTTGTCCCACTACCATGTTCAGCCTTCATTTGGGTTTTAGTAATTTCTCTCGGTTGGTTGCATTGCCCTTGATCAAGCCCTACCAGGCCTCCTACACCCTCCTCGCCATCGATTTTGGATCACTTGTTGTTCCCTGTCCCTGGGTTTAACTCCAACTTACTTTCCCCCTCCTGCCCCTCTCTCATGTCCCCCAGAACTGGTGGTCTCGCTGTTTTCTCCTCCAGATCATTTATCCCACCCATCTTATCTAGATGGACATGCAGAGATAATAACATGCACAAAAAACAAGACAGAGCAAAACAAAACAACAAAAGAAAGCAAAACAACAACAACAAACGAATGACCAAAAAAAAGCCTGTAAATAGTGCAAAGTCTGTTTGTTGACCTTTAGGAGTGTTTTCCAGTGAAGTCTATGGGGTGCCACGTCCTGGCCCCAAAGTCTATTTTTTGGTGTTCCTTCAGGACTTCATTGTTCTGCTCTCCTTGCTGTTCTGTTGCATGTCTTAGTGTTTCGCCTCAGTGTGGTGGGGTCAGATCAGGTGCAATTCCTGCACTGTGTCTACAGTGTTGTCCTCCATAGTGGTATGGGTCAGTGAGGGACGTCAAGTCTCATAGTGGGAGCAGCCATATGTTCCTTCTGTGTTTTGGCTGCTCTGAGCTGGAATATCATCCTCGGGGCTTGGTGGACCAGGATGTGCTCCACTCTCTCTTCCTCCCCCTTCATTTTCTCCTGTGTGCTCTGATCAGACACATCCCTCTCTCTGAGCTGTAGTTTTAGTGCTGCCCTCTGGAATAAATTCTTCTGCAGGGAAGGGGGCTTCCATGTAGTTAGGATTGGGGCCGGCACCTCAGACTCGTTTTTCATTATTAAGGAGAATGTTTTCAAGGGGATAAGTCACAAAATAAATGAATTGCTGTGGTTTAGGTTAAAATAATAATAATAATGAATAATTGTGGACTTTACAGCACTGAAGAGAGACATGCGTCCTTAGACAAAGGACCCACCTACTAAGACACATCTACTAGTCTCTGTTTGCAGAGAAACAGAAGGGAGAGAACCCTAGGCTCAAAGAAGAAAGAAGCTTATCCAATAAATAGTCTATATGAGCCCCTGCCTCACCTACCATGGGGGGAGAAGAACTAGAAGGGGCCTTCTTGGGGCCCTACAGCCTGGACTTGACACCCAGCTCCACTCCCTCCGATCTGCAGGGCTTCTGTCCACTTTGCCTAAGTTTCCTCGTCAGCTCTATGGGATACACTCTAGTTCATAGGGCTGATGACACAATTAAATGGGTTGGTATGTAGACAGCCCTGAGGATAGCACCTGGCACAGAGCACACACGGGAGCAGGTGTTCCTGTTACTAAGTAAGGGGCTGAGAGCTGTGCCGTACTGATCAGGAAATGGTATCACCCTGGAATTCCTCAACCAGTTCTTGGGGATAAAAGGCATCTTCGGATATATGAGGACAGAGAGCTCATCACTGCAAACCCTCTCTAAAAGAATGTCCACAGGGTCTGCTCCCGCAACCACAAGAAGGTGCATCTGAGATACGATATGGAATGCAAAAGCAGGGCTGAGAAGAAATGTACCCTTGGTGTTCAGATGACTATTTCGTGACTGCATGGTACGAAAATCTGGAACAGAGTCCCAGTTGGTCTCACCTTAGGGGACTCGTGTACGGAGGGCCGTTTAAGCTATATGAAATTCTTATTTGTTCACGTAGGCAAAAACACTGATTAGATGGTAAGAGAAAATAAGATTAAAAAATACATATATCTTTTAAATGTCTAAATAAAAGTGATCACAGGGAAAAACAGAAATAGAGTATATTATTTTGAATCCTTAGTAGATGGTGCTCGGCCATGAAAAGCGGATGCCTTTTTTGCATATCCCGATAATTGGAGGTTGGTGTCTATTGTACATTTCTCCAATTAAGTTACACAAATTTCCAGGAAAATATCAAACAGCGTCACATCACAAAGAACAGTCGTGCCTAAGATGCAAGCAAACCCCTGGTGAGGACACTGCTTTAAAGAATAAATATGGAACGAAGAAAAGCCCATGCTCCCTACAAAGGGCGGGAAATGGAAAAATCCGGGAACTAAAGCAAAGGTGGAAGCTTCATAACCTTAGATTCTGTGATGGATTCTCGATGACGCCAAAAGCATCAATGCCTGTATGGATTGTGACAAGAGCTGTATGAGCCCGCAATAAAATGATTAAATACATAAAAGCATCAATACCCCAAACAAAAGACAAATCAGATCTCATCACCTTCTCATGCACCCAGGGCAGTATCAAGAAAATGAAAAGGTAACTTACAGAATGAGCAAACATGTCTCACAAACCACATACCTCAGAAAGGCCGAGTGTGCAGATCCTATAAAGAATTCCCGTACCCCAACAAGAACAACCAAAAGCCCAAGGGGCAAAGAACTCGACAGACTTCCTCCAATTAGATCCACAAATGTCCAAGACACGCCCATGAATAAAGGCACTTTTCCGTCGTTCCTCTGGTGTGTTGCTGTGTGCCCACAGTCCTTTCTGACTCACTCGCGGCGGCTCCACGGCAGGGCAGAGTGGAGCTGCCCACGGGCTGTAATGTTTGCGTCTGTCTGGTTGCTTGTTTGTTGAGCTATAATTAACAACGCTGCACTCTTTTTAAGAAGCAGACTGACACGCTTCTCGACCATGGAGCCCCGGGTGCATTCGAAGCACTGCCGAACGACTTTGCCACCAGGGCTCCTTCTGTGAGCCACGAGGGAAATGTAAGACCCAGCCACAATAAGAATACTGGGTGGCAGAAGAGGCAAGAAACAAACCAAGGTCAGACATCTGTGCTCCAATGTTCATTGTGGCACAGTTCACAATTGCAAGGAGCTGGAAGCAACCCAAATTTCCATCAACTGACGATTGGATTAAAAACCTGTGGTATATACCTACAATGGAGTACTACGCATCGCTAAAAAGCAGTGATGAACGTATGAGGCACATAGCAGCATGGGAAGAACTGGAGGAAATCATGCTAAGCGAAGTAAGTCAGGCACAAAAGGACAAGTACAACATGAGCCCGCTGAGGTAAGTATTAAAAAAAAATGCAAAAGGGGCATAGGGAAAACTACTGTATACAAACATTTTGGGGTGAAGACTGTAATATGGCAGAGACCAGATCAAAACCAGGGATGCACATGGTAGACAATGGTGGAGGAGGTGGGGAAAGGAAAACAAAAAGATGAATATAAGGAAGAAAAGGGGAGTGGGGGCACAAGGCACTAACCCACCCAAGGGGAGGGTATTGTTTATATCTCCACAGAGAAAGAGGAATCAGACTTCAACCCAGTGCCACAAGGTGTGAATGCAATATCCCGGCGTGGAGTAGGGAACCAGTGGGGAGGTCTGGGAGGCTGGCCCCAGCACCAAAATTTAAGTGGATTCCTGCCCCTCCCCCGAGAAGAATTTGTTTCAAAGGATGACATTGATTCTGCAGATCCGGGAGAGGGACATATCTGATCAGAGCACACGGGAGAAGATAAAGGGGCAGGAGGAGAGAGTGGAGCACAGCCTGGCCCACCAGGCCGTGATGATGATGTTCCTGAGTAGAGCAGCCAGTCCACAGAGGACAACATGGCTGGCCCCACTATGAGACATGATGCCCATCAGTGACTAAGGGCGATACAGGAGACAGCACCGGAGACACCGTGTGGGAATTGCACCCGACCTGATCCCACCACACGGAGGCAAAGCACTGGGGGAGTGCAGCGGAACAGCAAAGGAATGGAGCGGCAAGGTCCCCAGGGAATGCTGAAAGTGGACTTTGGGGCCAGGGCGTGGTGCCCCAAGAGACTGGACTGGAAAACACTCCTAAGGGCCAACAAACGATCCCTGAACTAACTACAAGCTTTTCTTTCTTGATATGTTTTGTTTTGTTCTTTGTTAGTGGTTTGTTTTTGTTGTTTTGTTGTCTGGTTGTATATTGTTGCTTTGTTTTCCTCTGTCTTGTTTTCGTGCATGCTATTATCTCCACAGGTCTGTCTAAATAAGACAGGCTGGATGAAGTAACTGGAGGAAAAACAACGGGACCAACAGTTCCAGGGGGACTTGGGATAGGGGGACGGTGGGGGGGTAAAGAAGTGGTGTTAACAAACCCAGGGGCAAGGGAACAACATGGGACCCAAATTGGTGGTGAGAGGGTAGTGGCAGGCCTGGTGGGGAACGATCAAGAGTAAGGTTGCGTAGAGAAGAGGTATAGCTGTAGTCCAGGTGGGGACGGAGTATGATAGTGCGGCAGGAGGAAAGTCAAGGGAGATGGAGGAAAGAGCTAGGAGTCAAAGGGCATTTATAGAGGTCTAGACAAATACATGTACATGCAAATATATATATGAGGATGGGGAAATAGATCTATGTATCTATATTTATAGGTTTAGTATTAAGGTGGCAGAAGGACCTTGGGCCTCTACTCAAGCACTCCCTCAATGCACGAATACTTTCTTCTATTAAATTGGCACTCTACGATGCACACCCTCCAGACACAACTGCTGAAGCCAAAGCGGGTAAACAAGTAAATGTGGTGAAGAAAGCTGATGGTACCCGGCTATCAAAAGAGATAGTGTCTGGGGTCTTAAAGGCTTGAAGATAAACAAGCGGTCATCTAGCTCAGAAGCAACAAAGCCCACATGGAAGAACACCCCAGCCTGTGTGATCACGTGGTCCCGAAGGGATCAGTTATCAGGAATCAAAGAACAAAAAATCATATCATTGGCTGCACACCTCCATGATACAATCGCTGAGGACAAACGGGTGCATAAGCAAATATGGCGAAGAAAGCTGATGGTGCCCGGCTATCAAAAGAGATAGTGTCTGGGGTCTTAAAGGCTTGAAGGTGAACAAGCGGCCATCTAGCTCAGAAGCAACAAAGCCCACATGGAAGAAGCACTCCAGCCTGTGCAATCATGAGGTGTCGAAGGGATCAGGTATAAGGCATCATCCCCCCAAAAAAATACCATAGTGAATGAAGGGGGAAGTGCAGAGTGCAGACCCAAAGCCCATTGGTTGGCCACTAGAGATCCCCTCACAGAGGGGTCTAGGGGAGGAGATGAGTCAGTCAGGGTGCGATGTAGTACCGATGAAGAATACAGCTTTCCCCCAGATCCTGGATGCTTCCTCCCCACAACTACCATGATCTGAATTCTACCTTGCGAGTCTGGATAGAGCAGAGGTTGTACACTGGTGCAGATAGGAGCTGGAGGCACAGGGAATCCAGGGTGGATGATACCTTCAGGACCAAGGGTGTGAGGGGAGATACTGGGAGAGTAGAGGGTGAGTGGGTTGGAAAGGGGGAACCGATTCCAAGGATCTACATGTAACCTCCTCCCTGGGGGACAGACAACAGAGAAGGGGGTGAAGGGAGATGACAGATAGGGCAAGATATGACAAAATAATAATCTAAAATTATCAAGGGCTCATGAGGGAGAGGGGAGCGGGGAGGGATGGGGGAAAAAAAGAGGACCTGATGCAAAGGGCTTAAGTGGAGAGCAAATGCTTTGAAAATGATTAGGGCAAAGAATGTACAGATGTGCTTTATACAATTGATGTATGTATATGTGTGGATTGTGATAAGAGTTGTATGAGCCCCTAATAAAATGTTTTTAAAAATAATAATAAAAACAAGAGTATTTTTAGATTTAATTAAAAAAAAAAAGAATACTGGGTGGCAGGAGGCTCTGGATGACCGTGGGAGCCCAAGATCCACTTGTGGCATCTACATAGAAAATAAGCCTCCAGTGATTTTCCTCTATCCATAATTGAGGGATGGGAGGAAAGTGGTTACTAAACCGGGTGCACCGGACAGATGATTATAGAAGATCGAAGGGATAAACCCGACTTGAACCATTAAAATTATGTCAGCTGATGCCCCTCTTATGCACGCCGGGCCTGATCTGGTTTTCAACATTTTCTGTACTTCTGTTTTGTTTTTGTTTGTTCCTACTAGGGTTTATTTTGGAGGTGTTTAGGTCATTGGAGTCACCCTCTTGAAGTTGTGTTATATGTCTTTCTGTTTTTCATTATATGAACCCCAGGAATGATAAACCTATAGGAACAGCAAGTAGAATAAGGGTTTCAGGGGAGAGGGGAGTACAGTGCTGGGGGTGGGGTGGGGGGCAAAGTAGGGCAAGCATTAAAAGGGAGACAATATCAAGGAGTCCAGGAAGAAAAAGAATGTTTGGAAACTGATTGTGGTAGCAATTGTACAATACTGCTTGACGTAATTGAACTGTGAGATGATATATATTGAGTTAGTTTACTGTGCCAACCTGGCCAATAAACACTGTGGGGTTAATTGAAGGGCAAAAAGATAAATGGCTCGGTGAGCCTCACCTTTCTAGTTCTCAGGTCTCTTGCTTTGTGATAGTCGGACCAGGGTGCAACTGCCTTAGCAGTTCCCTGCTTCAGCTAGCAAGGTTCACTTCCTGCAAACCATCCCTGAGGAGAAGCCACATGGACCTACCCTGACGCAGCCCTGGGTGCTGGAGCAGCCATGTGGAGACCCCTGCCAGAGCTGAGATGCTTACACATTCACTGACTCAGCTTTCCTCCTGCAGTTGGCATCATTGTGTGTGTTTTGTGAGATGGAGGAGGGCTTTGTGGATTGGTGTCGGACATATGGGTTAATGTTAGACTTGTGGGCTTGGGCAGCACTGGGTTGGGATGTTTTCTCGATGTGCACTTAACCTTTATGTAAAACTCTCTCTTATCCACGCGTTCCTGTGGATGTGTTTCTCTAAAGTACCCAGACTAATACAAAAGCCAAGCTAGAGAACCCTTCAGAAACAGTAACAGGAGTAATGGTTCCCTGAGGGGACCGGGATCAAAGGGTAGGGAAGACGGAGAGCAGCTGGTAGCACTGATGACCCTATGAGACCACTAGAGGGGATGAACAACAGAATTGTACATAAATGGATATATGGGATGGTGTTAGAAGTGGAAAAAATTAAATAAAAATAAGGGTTCCTATGGGGGGGGTGGTAGAGGGAAGGAGAAAAGGGGAGCTGATATCAAGGAGTTCAAGAGAAAGAAAATATTTGACACTGACTGTGGTAGCAATTGTAAAACACCGCTTGATGAGATTGAACTCTGGAATGTTATGATATCTGTAAGAGCTCCCAATAACATGATGAAAAAAGACAAATTATTCAAGAAATAAACAAAAACATCAGCATTATTATGCCGTTCTGAATGTCTCCCCTACGCCTAATAAATTCCTTCACATACACCTAATGTATGCCTCAGGAGCCCCAGTGGTACAGTGGCTATGTGTGGAGCTCCTAACATCAAGGACAGTGGTTTGAAGCCACCGGCCACTTTCCAGGAAAAAGATGAGGTTTTCCATTTCTGTGAGAGTTACACCTTGGAAACCCATGAGAGCAGTTCTACTCTGTCCTATGGGTTCACTATGAGCGTGGCAGTTACATACTCTCCCATCAATGTGAGCGAAGGGGTGGAGTCTAGCTTGTCAATCAGGTCATAACCAATGATGCCTCTGCGTGGGCATGACCTTCTCCTGAGGATTCTGGGAACTCCTGTCTTCCTCCGTGGAGGTAGGACACACACACTCTCTGCTTCACATGACTGTAGACAAGCCACATGGAGACACACTAATGGAGTCAGAGCCCTGGAGCTGGAGGAGCCACGTGGAGACCCACGCCAGCCCTGAGATACCTCTACCACCCCTGGATCCACAAGACTTTCCACCGACTGGCCTGTAATCTACCTGCATTCAGCATCATTGCATGTGTTTCCTGAGTCTGAAGAGGAATTCATATATTGGTATTAGACATATGGGCTCATATTGGACTTGTGGACTTGATCTGGGCTGGGATGTTTATTAATATACAATTGCTCTTTGATATAAAGTTCTCTCTTACACACATGAGTCTCCCTGGGTTTATTTCTCTAGTCTACCTGGACTAACACAATGAGTCAGAATCGACTTGATGGCAGTGAGTTAGAATTTGAATCTACACCTCTCCCTTACTCTATTTCTTTCAACTAATTATATTAAAATTTCCTCCTCTCCTGATCTCTTTTTCATGGCAATGTTAGTTACTTTTTTAACCCGAAACCTCCCTCTCACCCCAGCCATATGTATTTTAGACTCAAAAATTGGGTTCAATAAGACCATGAGCCTTCAAAGCCCTAAACCAAAACCCAAACAAAACATGGAGTCAGTCCTGGTCCATAGCTGACCGGGGCAATGCCTAACCTGGGTTACCAGTGCTCCTTCAAAGCTCTAAGCAAGTAAAAATACTTATCCCTGAATTAAGGGTTATAATATTATAATCTTACATTAATTGATGCAAACCAAACACTTCAATTAAGATAAATCTACCCTAGATTGATGGGTTTCAATCCTCTGTAATTTTAGTAAACAGCTAAACATCCCCCCCACAAAAAAAAGAAAGGATGCAAAGAAATAAGTAAACAAGCAAGCACACCAGAAAAAAAAAATCTCAAAATTAAATAAATAAAATCTCAGCGCACCAATAATCTCAGTGAATGTAAAGAGGTTAAATCCCACTAGTAAAAATACATAGTCATCAGAGAGAGTATTTTTAAATTGTTCCATAACTTATACAAAAGACATAAAGATACACATAAAGGGATCTTAAATATAGGAGTATGAGGATCGTTTTATGAAGCAAAAGATTACCCATAAAATGAAGGTATATATCCTCCAAATTAGAATTCCAGGTGGAAAGCATTCAGAGAAACAGAGAATATTTCACATCGGTAACATACAGCCCACATAAAGAAATACCAAAGTTGCAATTTTTATTTTTTTTAGAATTTTACAACCCAACTTCAAAATATAGAGAAAATTGTCAATAGTTGAAGGGGGAAACTATAAATTCACCATCATAAAATGTTGATGTCAACACTTTTCTTTCAGATGTTCTTATTATTTTAAAATATAATTCAATAAATAACAAAATGGAAATTTTGTATATATCACCTAAAAGTGTTGAAGAATACTTAATCTAGTTAGCACTTATAAGTATTAAGTCCTAACTCTGTGTTAAGAATTTTGTATATATGAGGGTAAGTCAAAAATACTGCCCCAAAGCATAGAAACTTTGATTAAATAAAAATATCGAAATGGACAGCTATTGTTTCTTGACATATCCTCCATCTAAGTCTACAAATTCCTGAAGACACTGGTTCTCTCTTGTCTGCCCTTCCCCTAGGAGCACTGGTGGCCTAGTAGTTACACATTGGGGTTTTTTGAAATCATTTTATTAGGGCTCATACAACTCTTATCACAATCCATACATACATTAGTTGTATAAAGCACATCTGTACATTCATTGCCCTCATTACTCTCAAAACATTTGCTCTCCACTCAAGCCCCTGGCATCAGCTCCTCATTTTTCCCCTCCCTCCCCGCTGTCCTCTCCTTCATGAACCCTTAATAATTTATAAATTATTAGTTTGTCATATCTTGCCTTGTCCAATGTCTCCCTTCACCCACTTTTCTGTTGTCCATCCCCCAGGGAGGAGGTCACATGTAGATCCTTGTAATCGGTTCCCTCATGTTGGGTTTTACCTGCAAAGTCAGGAGTTCAAAACCACCTACTGCTCCGAGGAAGAAAGACAAGGCTTTCTACTCATGGAAAGAGTTACGTCTCTGAAATCCACAGGGCAGGTCTACTTTGTCATGTAGGGTTGCTATGAGTCAGCATAGCCTCGATGACAATGACTTTTTTAGTGTTATTAACCCTTCCCCTAAAGAAGCCCTGGCGGTGTAGTAAATCGGCTACATGTTAAGGTGTTAACTGCAAGGTCAGCAGTTCTAATCCACCAGATGCTCAGAGGGAGAGAAATGAGGCTGTTGGCTCCCAAAAAGATTTAAAGTCCCAGAAACCCAAAAGGACAGTTCCACTCTCCCCTGTAAGGTTGCTGTGAGTAGGAACTGGGATTCTTTAGCATATCCTACCCCCATCAATATTCACCATGATCCTAGCCAACTCAGTAACACCCAAGAACAAAATGTTAAAGATAAGCATTAGAAAGAAGGACAACGTTTTTATCATTTGGAAAAAATATGAGCATCTACCTGTAAACTCCTGGAGAATAAACTCTTAGAACTTAGGAAAGTTCAGCAGAACTCCTGGATATAAAATCAATATGGAAAAATCAATATTTCCGAGTATGCCAGCACTCCCAATTAGAAAATGTAATCCAAAAGAAAGCTCATTCATATTATAAACAAAATCTATAAAGCCCCCAGGGGATAAACCTAATAAGAAATGTGCAAGAACTATATGCAGAAAAATGTAAAACTTTGCTGAACACATTAAAGAAACTCCCAATAAATGGAAGGAACACACTAGGCCCCCAAATAGTCTCAGTAGGGGTTGTGAGGGTGACATCTCTGGTCTTATGAACCTATATATTCAGCGTATCCAGGGAGCCCAAGAAAGACATACCTCTGAATTTAATTTACCTCTTAATTTAGTCAATACTAACTGGTGACAACTAGTAAAAGATTGTTTATAAAGCATGTTTCTTGTGAGCTTTTATTTATTTAATCAAATGTTGGGGTTTTTTTTTAAAGAAGCTACCTAGTCAGTCTATGAGAAACCAGAGGGGTGAGGACGGTGGGGGGAGGAGGTTGTAGGGTGGGGAATGAAACATTACAATGCAATTCCAATAGCACAGGAGACAAAAATTAAAATCCAAGTCCACAGAGATGCCAAAGGGCATAAAGGAAGAACAACTGGCCCGAGAAAGCAAGTAATGAGGCACTACTGAGCCAACCAATGGGCGCCAGTAAGCAATGAACCGGGCTCTCACAGACACGCATGATGTGGGCAGTTCCGCCACCCTGCAGGTACATCCCGGGGACACTGCAAGCATGTCAGAATACTCAGCAGGCAACACACAAACCAAGTCCCCAAAATAGGAAAACATTTTTAAAATAATTTTATTTCAAGACAGCAACATAAATCATCGAGAGAATATGAGCATCTTTGCTAGACATCCTTCCGTGTATTTTCAAGTTTGGATGTGTATGTATTTTGAATTCTATATGGAAATCCCACTCCCTGCCATCGCGTCGGTGTCCACTCAGCGAGACCCCATGTGGAGGTCAGACGGTATAAAAGCTCAGGGCTTAGAGGCTTCAGGAGAACTTGGGGGGTGCAAATGGTTAGGCACCAAAAGGCTGGAGGATCAAGACTACAAAGAGGCCTGCAGTTCTGCTTCCAAAACCGTATGGAGCGCAGTTCCGCTTTGACATGCACTGGCCGCCCTGGGTCAGAATTCACTTGACGGCAACTAAGACCTCGCCTTTCAACAAGAAGGCCCACAAGCAAAATAAGAAATGTTTTAAAAGCGCAGCAAACCCAGATGAGAGAACAACTAACTGCCCTGGAGCCACTGAGAATGGAAAGCACATGGAAGCATCTTGAGTCACGGGGCACCGCCCATCACTCTTCCCAAAGTCCTACCTTTGCATTCACTAAGTGTTGTACCAGAGGAGAATGCCAGGGCTGGTTATGTTTGCAACGAACTATGTGGATAAATAAAGGACACGTGTTAATATTTTTATTAACAATTAGGATCTGCTGGGGGGGGCATATGTTACGTAGGTAGTAGAAGACTCGTCGGTGATTAGAGAAATGCAGATTAAAATAACAGAGAAGGGCCACCTATTATCCATGAGACTGACAAAACTGAAAAGGCTAACACATCAAGTGTTGGCAAGAGGGGGGTGGCAAGAGTGGGCGCTCCTGATCCTCTAACGGGGTTGGGTGGGTGGGAGTACAAACAGACTCAGCCATTCTGGAGGGCAACTTGGCAGGGGCTGTTCAAAAAGAGAAATGTGTGTGCCATTCAGCCATGCAATTCCTCCTCTTAGAATCTACCTGGATAAGTAGGCATATGGAAGAATTCTCATCACAATATCACTTGTCATTGTGAAACACCAGACACGACCTAAATCTCTATTAACAGGAGCATCTCTTCAATGTCTATTAACAGGGAAACAAATTCAAAGGATGTATTTCCTGGAATGGTGTGACAAGCTCGTCAAGCCGTACTGGTGAGTGGGGAAAGAAAAAGCAAAAGCAAGGCACAGTGTAATTTGTTTATTCCTAGAGTCAGCATTCTTTATATATTCAAAGCTCAGAAAAACAAAGCCAAACTGTGTAAGGCATTAGGTGTGTACCTGAAATGTAAATGCACAGGGAACCTGCAGAAGGCATGACCTGATTTCGGTGGTTACCTTGCAGGAGGGAAATGGGATTTTTCTCTCTTTTAATTACTTCTTCCAGCTTTTGAATTGGCCACATTTGAGTGTGGTTTGTGAAATTTCAAGTCTGAAGACCAAAGGCAGTGGTGTGAAGAAAGCAGTTCTGATGGAGCTGGGTCCCGTCCACATGAATTTGCTTTCACACAGTAGGTGGTGGCTCTAGTTCTTTGATTATGCCCAGGCGTGGCCTTTCCTGATGGTTACCGGGAAAGGTGGCCTTTTTTCTGCTGTAACCAGAAAAGGCGGGGACACACGGCAACAGGGATGCCGCCATCATCAAGGCAACTCTAACGAACTCAACACTAAAGCCCACCACCACCGCTCATTCATCACCTTCAAAATAAAAACCCTGTGTGCTGGGTCAATTCCAACCGAAGGGCAAAATTAAACAAAGGCAGGTCCCACCTTGGAGCACAGAGTAGGCCTGTGCTCCAGAGGGCTGTCACAAGCAGACTGCCTGGCCTTTCTCACACGGTGTCCCCCGAATGGGTTCCAGTCTCCAGCCTGTCTGTTCACAGTCTAGTGATGGCACATTTGCAGCACTCAGGGCAATCTGGCCGACTTCTATGCATACTTCAAAACCTCACTTCAGACGTCCTCCAGAAAGCCCTCCTTGACTTCACTCGAGAGGAAAGCTTTGGCCCCAGTCTGTGTTGCTTCTATGACAGCTTCCCCGCTATCCCGGGGACTGCGATTACGTGTCCAGCTCTTTCCCCCTCACACACGAGACTGGAAGCTCTGTGAAAGAAGTTGTTATGCGGGAGCCCCTGCGTTCGCACAGAGACGGATGTACAGCAAGGTAGTGATCAATAAATGTTCAGAGATAACTTAATGGGTCAATGGGTAAATCCACCTTAACCTGGGAAGCCAGTGCCTGTTCTCTCCACCCCGCTCCTCTCCTCTTTTCCCTTCGTCTCTCATGCTGTGCTCTGCCCATTCAGAGGAGGCCCCGACCGCCCACCTTGCTGAGGCCAAAGGCTGACCTCTGGTCATCTCCCAGGCCTGCTAACTCATTCATCTGCTTGACTAATGAAGAGACAACCTATATTCCTCGTCCAGGCAGCGTGCCTGCCTTAAACTGCTTTGAAGAAGACCTGCTCACATATCAATTAAAATTATGATTAGGTGGCGAGAGTATATAATTAAAATAACATGTTCTATCTCCCTCGTTTACTGCTCCTGGTGGCTGTCAAGATGAAATGAGCCAGTTGTGAAGAGGGGGACCACCTTGTCCCTTCCAGGCATCTCTTCCAGCTCAGGAACCAGATCCAAAAGACTGCCCTACCCAGGGAGAGTAGGACGGATTTTCGGTCACCAGACAGTAGGTCCTAACAAACACATTTCAGCCCAGCCACAGCTCAAGACCCTTTCCACCCTCCAAGCCTTTATATCTGAAGTGCTGTCTACCTAGAAGAACCTTCTCCTACGGCATGCCCAAGAAACTCCTGTTTATCCTGCAAAGCCCAATTGTGACTTTCATCGGTGCTGGCTTCTGGAGCCACAGAGAGGAGGCTGCAGCACGTGGTGCTGAGCATGACAGAGTTCGTGGATAGGCAGCTGAGAGAATGAAAGCCGGTGGCTGGGTCTGCAGCCTGTGGCCTCATTGCCTCCCTTTTAGGTGGCCATGGGGCACCTCTTCTAAAGCCTGGCCCATAAAATCCATGGCTATCCCCCGGCCAGCCGGCACGTCAGCCTACTGAGAGTTGTATCTTGCCAAAAAGAACAGAAGTGGAACTCTGGAGCCTTTGGTTGGTGCTTTGCAGACTTCTGGCCCAACCAGGAGGTTCTTGCCCACCAGGAGATGTGCTTGGGGTCCAGGGCACCTACTGCAATGTTTATGAAATCTTGTTTGGGCAGAAGAGCCCTGGTGGCAGAGTAGGACATGCGCCAAGCTGATACCCACCAGGTCAGCAGTTTGAATCTGCCAGCTGCTGGTGGGGTGGGGGGTGGGGAAGGCTGCTGCCTGCTCCTGTAAAGATGTAAAATCTCAGGAAGCCAGAAGGGCACTGGCACTCTGTCCTCTAGGGTCACTGTGAGTCAGAATTGAATCGATGGCATTGGGTGGTGTCGTGGTGGCATGTTGGCAGCGCTGGGCGAAAGCATCCCTTGCCTTTTGGAAAATCAAACTCACTTTAGCGTTCACTGCTGCAGTCATCACAGCCTGGGTGTGCTGGCTCCCGTCAGCTCCACCTCACGGATCTGTGGCCAGCCTGGTCACTGCCTGGTCCCCGGCCTCCTGCAGTGGTAACCGAGTACTTCCCCAGGGGGCTGGGTATTCCATAAGGTGCTTGACATATGCTGCCCTGACATTTCCAAAAATGGATTTTGTGAGGCCGTAATTACCCAGAGCATTAATAGGTGCTCTGCCAAAGAAAGCGAGGCCCGTGCTCAACTGGGTGTGCAAGGGCCGAGTTCATGAATGCCAACAGACCGCTTGCAGGCAGGCCTCTGCAGGACCGCCTCTTGCTGCTGCTGCGTATAGCGACCACTCAGCGGGCCACTGGGTGTTCAGCCACACGCTGCTTCTCCCCCCGTGTTACACAGAGTTGGTTGGACAGTACTCAGCTGGGGGAACTCCTGGGTCTTCATGTCACCCCTCACCAGCCCCGAAGGGTGGCCGTTTCTGTGCCCATCTCACAAAAGACAAAGAGGCTCCTGAGGTTTCACCCTTTCGCTGCTGCATCCCCAACATGAAGCACAGCCACAGGCTGGTACTGGGTCCTCCACACAAGAGACGCCAGGTGGATGGCCACAAAGGAGGAGGACGGGGACAGAGCTGGATGTCCAACTTGGACCAAGAGGGTCCCTTCCTCTTGCCCAGGGAGCTGAGTCCACTCGATGAGGCTAGGCCCACGCTTTGAAATCGTCTGATTCTGGGAGAAGCCTAGGTGCGCCGCCCCAAGTGTCACTGGGCCTGTCCAGTCGGAGAAGAGACACGAATGCGCATGGGGACCTCTCCCCCTCAGATGGCACATGTAGGCCCCGACTGGTGCAGGAGGGTGACAAGGCAAGGGGGTGAGTTCTGATGTGTGGGTTCATTACAGACAACTCCAGGCTGCGATCTCTTAAAGGCTAAAGGGGTTCACAGGCAGTATGTCTAAGAAGGAGAACTGCCACCGCATTGGCAATAAAATATACACTGCTGTCAAGTGGGTTCCAACTCACAATGACCCTCTAGGACAAAGTAGAACGACTCCATATGGCTTCCTAGGCTGTCATCTTCATGCCCTCTGTGTTCTCCAAACACGGAGCCATTGCACCGCCGGGGTTCCTAAACAGGCCAGGGCAGAACTGCCCCTGCGGGTTTCCAAGATGATAACTCTTCACAGAGTGAAAAGCCTCATCTTTCACCCACGGAGCAGCTGGTGGTTTTGAACTGCTGACCTTATGGTTAGCAGCCCAATGTGTAACCACTACGTTACCAAGGTGACATGCGCACCCACACACAAAATTCACCAAAAGGCACATGCTAGCTGGTGCAGGGTCTCCAGGCTAGTCTGCACTGTGACTCTCGCCCTAGCCCGAGGCTCAGCACACATTGAAATCTCCCAAAGGGTTGGGGATGGAATCAAAGAGCTGTCTCAGAGGCAGGATGGCAGGGAGTGCAGTGCCCGGGGAAGTTGACATGCAGAGGGCAAAGTCACAGCCTGTCTGCTCATAGGCGACTGAGAAAGAAGTGTGAACATGGATCCACAGCCTGGGCTCTCCAGTGTGAGGACGAGGGTTGATGCCTGCCCACGCTGCCCCCATCCCTCCCCAGTCCTGGGCTGGCTTCTAGCACTGTCCAGCGGGCACCTGACAGTCCTGTGGAGCCCCTTGAGCCCCATCTCAGCCTAGCTCCAGGGCTGGTTTTAATAACAGGCACTAAAGTGCAATGATTAGGTAATACACCTAATTTGCCAAGGGGCAACAAAGAGTAATAGCCAGACCCGCTCTACGGGACTACGGCTATAAATTGTTTCTGACAGCTGTTTGATTTCATGTGGAGCAGTGCCCACTCACACATACATATTTGCAGAAAGACCCTAACACACAGCCCCACTACTGCCTGGCCCACTCTCTTAACTGACTGACTGGCCAACAAACCAAAAAAGCAGTAAGCCCAGCTACCCACAATGCAGCCTGCCTCTATCCAAGAGGACTCTGGGAGCCCCCCACCTCCCCAGCCACCTACAGCAAGAGTTCAGGGCATGGCAGCTCAAAGCTGCCCTCGCTGTGGTTCAATGGCAGGAGTGTGTAGCCAGGCCTTCCTCCTGGACACACTCCATCCTATAAGGGGAAGTCAGCTGTCCTGCCCCAGAAGACCAAGAAAGCAGAGAGGAAATTAACTCAACCTTGAGACCCTCCCCTTTCAGACTTGAACCGATACGGCAAGCCTTGCCTAGAAAAGGGCCAAGCCCCCCTGGAGGGCCCACCCACCAATGGACTATTCTGAAAGTAACAGGGTGAGGACTGTACGGCTTTAGGTGGAATTGCCCCAGGTGGTGGTCAGGCAGCTACTGATCAGAATAGCCAGCACATTTCCTCCTTCGTCTGCAGGAGAGGATGTGGAACAAGGGAGAGCATTGCTCAGGTCCGATGGATCTTGACTCAAAGCAGAGACTCGCAGAGAGACGTTCACTTGTGTGTTATGGGCTATGCCGGGGCATTTGATTGATAGTAAACTCTGGGAGCCTTGAGAAGAATGGGAATTCAAGAACACTTCGTTGTGCTCATGCCGAACTTCACGTACATCGGGGCAGTTGTGTGAACAGA
This sequence comes from Tenrec ecaudatus, assembly GCF_050624435.1. Taxonomy (NCBI): domain Eukaryota; kingdom Metazoa; phylum Chordata; class Mammalia; order Afrosoricida; family Tenrecidae; genus Tenrec; species Tenrec ecaudatus. The sequence continues at coordinate 96,214,801 of NC_134539.1, forward strand.
ACAAGGAATACTGCATGGTTTAAAGTCACATGCGAGCCATCACAGAACCCGACCTACGCTCAGGACTGGAGGAAGGCTTGTTAGCCCTGTGAGATGACAAGACCTCGCTTCCTGAAACTAAGGAGGACTTGGGCATTTGCTGATGACAATCAACACTTGCAGCCTCCGATCTGGACTGTGACTCAGTTGCCGTCCACATAAATGCAGGAAAGGCTGAAGTTGTCAAGGATTTTGTCGTGCTTGGATCCATCACCGATGCTCCTGTAACGAGCAGTCAAAAGATCAAAAGACATATTGCATTAGGTAGACCTCCTTGGAGTATTGAAAAGAAAGGATGTTACTTTGAGGACTAAGGCGCGCCTGGTCCAAGCCATGGGATTTTCTTTTCTTTCTTTTCTTTCTTTTTTGGTTGATGTTTAAATGGTGTTTCATTGACTGTGCTAAGGCATTCGACTGTGTATTATATCAAACTAAGGATACGCTGGAGAAGAATGGTCATTCCAGAGCCCTTGACGGTGGCGAACCAGTACATGGCTCAAGAGGCAGTTGTTTGAGAGAATGGGAATAGTGCACGGTTTCAAATAAGGAACAGTGTGTAGCAGGGTGGTATCCTATCCCCATACTTAGTCGACATGCAGAGCAAATCGTCTGAGAAGCTGGATTATACGCAGAACAATGTGGTATCAGGATTGACCAATCAACAATTTTCAATATGAAGATGACACAACCTTGCTTCCTGAAAAACGAGGCGGACTGGGAGCACCTGCTGACAAAGACCAGCGATTGTAGCCGTCGGTGCCCATTGTATTTTCCATTGCCTGGTATGCATGTGAAAGCTGGGCGCTGAATTGGGAAAACCAAAAAAAAAAAAATGCATTTGAATGGTGGTGCTGGAGAAGAAGATGGAAAGTAGCGTGGACTGCTAAAAGGGCAAACCAATCTGCCCCAGTGCTCCTTCCAGATTTTAACATTGGTAAAGAGGGACACCGTTGATAAAACTCACATCCTGGTGAACCAGCCACCCGGCAGCCGAAAACCGTATCCCCTAGCTTGTCGTGCATTCTTTCCAAAATTCGGGACTTTTTAAAACGCCGGGGGACGCGGGAAAAATTGTTAAAAATCGGGACTGTCCTGCCAAAAGTGGGACGTCTGGTCACCTTACCTAAGAGGCAAGGATGGCAAAACCTCACCTCACTTACTGTGGACATGCTGCCAGGAGAGCCCAGTCCTTGGAGAGGGGCATCATGCTGGGTAAAGTGGAGGGGCAGACAAACGAGGAACGCCTTCAGTGAGATGGACTGACACGGTGAGTACTGCGAGGCCGCCGCCGGCCTGTGGTGGAGTTTCACTCTGTTGAACACAGGACGCCATGGTTTGTAACGGGCTGGATGGCGCCTGACAAGCACCACTCAGTCTGCTCCTCGCTTTCTCTTTTGTTATTAAATCATTTTATTGGGGGCTCATACAACTCTTATCACAATCCATATTCTCTTTCTATTTGAGGATGCTTTCTTCCAGTTGCATGCGCTTCTGGAGAAAGAGGGAGACACTTGACCCAAGCTGGACCAATCAGGACGTCCCTATCCCTGGTAACACTGACTGGCTCATGGGTAAGCATGTGACCTAGGCTCGGGGGCAATCCGAATGTTCAGAAACACTCTCCCTTAGAGTGTATAGGAAACACGGACGGTCTCTGTCTGCATTTGTGCTAAACTAGGAAGAGGGACTGAGATAAAGTAGGAACTTTGCAGAAGAACGAACGTAGAGAGCCGCTGAGACTCCGAGACTTGGAGTCAGCCTTTCCTGATTCACTTTCTGGCAAAGGCCAGGGTGCTGAAATGGCACTGGGGCTACTCCGGCCGCCTCTGGCCTCAAAGGCTGGCTGCCACAGGCAGAGGTCAGACATGCCTACACCTTCCACCCCTTACGCCCGCCCATAACACTTCTTCTACAGCTGTGTTCTATCATTTACTGCACTGGCCACACAGAACCCACAGACAATGATCATGGTTATGAGGTTTATAAGGGAAGCTAACGGATGAGAAATATTCATGATACAGTTGTTCTATTAGGACCTTTTTTTTTTTTTTTCTCTCTGCCAAGTCAGTAGACAAGCCTCTGCCTGGTCTGCAGCCTCTTGGCCTGGCCTCTACCCTGCCTGGGCAATGTTATCAAGCTTTTATAGGACTACCAATAAATGCCCAAAGGGCATGCCACTCTGCTGTAAGCCCCAACCTGAAGGCATTCATCTCCAGTTCTGAGAATCAGCAAAACCCAGATTCCCCCAGCTAAGAGCCCATAGACATCCCACTTTATAAGCCAGTCTCCTGCCCCAAAGCACTGAGCTTCCCTGCGGACACCACTCGATCTCATGCTCTGGCCCCAGTTCGGCCGCTCCTCTGGTATCACAGCTGTCTCCTGGATCAAAGAGGTTAAATGAACCGTTATCTCAGGGCCCAAAGGATGTTCCACTGCTGGCTCTTACCTCTTGCTTGTAGTGCAATCCCCAGCTCCTGCTTCTGAGATGGCTGATGAAAGATATGCCCAGCAGGATGGCCATCACAATTAGCTCTGTTAACAAGCACTCACAGCTGAATAATATAACACAATCAGTATCATCCTACCCCTTCTGACCCAGACCCATTAGGAAAGAGATGTGGGGTGGGAGTAACAAAGATTATGGCTGCTGTTGTAGTTGTTGTTGTTGTTGTTGCTGCTGCTGCTCCTGCTGCTGTTGGTGTTAGTCAGTTAGTGCACCCAGTCGGTTCTGACCCACAGCGACACTATGCACAAAAGAACAAAACACTGCTGGGTCCTGTATCACTCTCACAAGAGTTCCTGTGCTTACGCCTGTTGTTGCAGCCACTGTGTCGACTCATCCTGTTGATGGCCTTCCTCTGCCTGGCTGCCTGTGGTAGTTAAGAATCCGTTCTCAATTTGTGGCTTAAGAGTGAAGGGGTGGAGTTTAGCCTGTCGAGCAGATTGCAGCTTGCTGGCCTCCTTTCGAGGCGCTAAGGAGATAAATAGCTCGCTGGAGGAGGGACACATGCTCAGTCCCTGCGAGACATTCTTGTTGACAAGACACCTGGAGACAGGCCGAGGGCAGCCAAGCCTCAGAGCTAGAGAAGTCACGTGGAAACCCCTGCCAGCGCTGGGATGCTTACACCGCCACTGGATCCACAAGACTTTCCTCCCACTTGTCTGTGATCTTCCTGTATTTGGCGTCACTGCATGTGTTTCGTGAGTCTGAAGAGGACTTTATAGACTGGCATCAGACATATAGGCTAATATTAGACTTATGGACTTGATCTGGACTGGGCTGGGATGTTTTCCCAATATTCAAGTGTTCTTGTATATAAACCTCTTTCTTATACACATGAAATTGTTCCTCTAGTCTACCCAAACTAACACACTGTCCCTCCACTTTATCGTATCCAGGGACAGGCCTCTCCTGACAATATGCCCAAAGTATGTAAGGACCAAGTCTCGCCATCCTCCACCTCACCTGCCATGTAGCCGCCCTGCCCACCACTAACCCAGCACTCTACCCAGCATCCAATGTAGAGAAGCCTCTTGATTGACTGTGGAAGTGGACAAATGCCTCCCTCCTACAATGCCACACCTGGACATCTGCCTGGACTCCACACCAGGATCCTCCCTGGAGTACGACATTCTCCCAAAGTGCTTCCTTGGGGCACTGCAGGTAAGCGGAGAGCAAGAGGACAAAGAAGAGAAGGCATAGGACGCTGCCAGTAAAGAGGACAGCTGGGCTGGGCGGGCTGCAGCCCATGCTTCGGAAGTAGACTCTGTGGACGCCCTTCCTCTCAATGCGGAAACTTCTTGACAGATAAAGGCACCTCGCTGAGGTGGCCAAGAGATCCCAGCTTTACTAAGTAACCTGCAGCTCCCAGGGGTACAGTAGTTCGCATTGGATCCTCAGCTGCGACCCCAGAGGGATGGAGCAAGCCTGGCTATAGCTTGCGAGGAGCATGGGACCGGAAGAGAGGGTGAGCCAGCAGGGTTGAAACCCTCTGACCATTGACCAGGGATGCGACCAGCCTTGCTCTCAGACAGAGTGCAATGGGAAGAGGACTCATGCAGATGTAGACCGGTTATAGTTTAACACCTGATCTATCATTTCTTCTCCCTTTTGACTCATTTTAATTTGATCAAGATTTTTTTTTTCTGTTACCTTTTCGAGTGGGGTTTTCTACATTTTTGTTTGGGGGGGTTGTTTGTTGCTTTTTATTTTTGTATGATTTTTCCCTGTCTGAAATCCAGGCTAGGTACATCAATAGAGACAGTAAAAGGATTAATAGTTTCTTGGGCTTGTGGCAGGGGGTATTGGAGGGAAAGGGGGAGTCCAGGAACAGAAAAAATGTCCTAAAATCGACTGTGGTGATGATTTCACAGCTCTCCTTAAGATGCTTAAACTACGAAGGTGTATGATATTTGAATTATATGTCAATGAAACTGGCTTTAATTTTCTTTTAACCAAAAACCAACCTCACTGCCATCAGCCCGGGCTGACTCATGGGGGCTGTCGGGCAGGGGAGACCTGCGTCTGTGAGCTTCCAAGACCGCCACTCTTAGGAGAGCAGAAAGCCTCGTCTTTCTTCCTCAAAGTGGCTTGTAGTTTTGAACTACTGACCTTGTGGTTGGCAGCCCAACACACCACCAGGCGTCCTCCTTTTTCTAATTTAGGAGGGAGAAAAAAAAGAGAAGGTGAGCCCCAAGGGGAGGAAGACCAGTGCCAGCAGTAGGCCGGGGCAAGCCTGATGGCAGCTCTCAGTCCTGGGCCAGCCTTCCCAGAGACCCACGGAGCATGTGCCTATTGAGCTCTAGGCCCATGTCAGGCTCTGGGAACCCAGAGAACCAAAGGCCCCGTCTCCCGAAGCTCCCACTCGGGAGGGGACAAATAACAAACACGGTAAACAATCTAGATGAATGGTGAGGTAGGTAGTTGATTGTGCCATGGATAAATGGCTCCGTGAGCCTCGCCTTTCTAGTTCTCGGGTCTCTTGCTTTCTGATGGTTGGACCAGGGTGCAGCTGCTTTAGCCAGTTCCCTGATTCAGCTGGCAAGGCTCACTTCCTGCAAGACATCCCTGAGGAGAAATCGCATGGACTGGACCTACCCCGATGCAGCCCTGGGTGCTGGAGCAGCCGTGGGAGACCCCTGACAGCGCTGAGATGTTTACACATTCACTGACTAGGCTTTCCTCCTGCAGTCGGCATCATTGCGTGTGTTTTGTGAGATGGAGGAGGACTTTGTGGATTGGTGTTGGACATATGGGTTAATGTTGGACTTGTGGGCTTGGGCAGCACTGAGTTGGGATGTTTTCTTCATGCGCACTTACCCTTTATATAAAACCCTCTCTTATACATGAGTTTCTGTGGATTTATTTTTCTGAAGTGCCTAGACTAACACAAATGGCATATCGGAACTACATCCCACAGAGAAAAATCAGACGTTGGAGTTTGGATGCGCCAGCGCAGGGAAATGGGGAAAAGAGTGAAACTGTACTGTGGGTCCAAGGATGGCCTGCCTGTAGTGGGGGTGCGGGGCAGAGCGTGCAGTGAGGCAAGGAGGAGCTACGAGGCACCTTGCAGGAGACTCCAGGAGAGACAGGACCGGTGATAAAGGGAAACATCTGAGCCCAGTAGGAGGGTCAGGTCAGAATCACGACAAAATCACCGAGAGCGTGGTCCCAAACCATTATAAAAAGCCCATCGCTCCCTCCAAGGGCACGAAACGTCTAGCAGGAGACCCAGGGCTGACCCACTTGGCGCTGACAGGGTCTGATAGGTAAAAGCACCTTGTGGAGCAAAGCCCCTGGAGTGCAGATAAAAGGTGGGAGTTGGGGGCCACAGAGGGAAGGGGGAACGGAGGGAGGAGCTCGGCTGAGGTCTGGGCCTGCTAAGGAAGGAGCTGACAGAGAAAGTGCGCTACTGGAGAGTCAAGAACAACCGCACAGAGACGCTCGTGAAGCCAACGCCAAGCCATCCTCAGAGACGGACCAGGGATGGGGGCTGCCTGGAGGGCTGATGCTCTTCCAAAACCCATGGAAGCCGCCAACTCTACCCGCTCTCTGGGTACAACATGCACGTAAGTGGTTTAGAAAGGAAGGGGGAGGGGGAAGAAAGGCAAGAGCAAAACAGAAAGGGGGGGTTGGGAGGAAAGAAGAAGATGCAGAGAAAGGGTTAGTCCTCTGCCCAGGAGCCTCCAGAGCAGCAGGGTGGGCCCACAGAGAAAGGGAGCTGGGGCCAATGGAGGCAGGGAAAGCCAGTGCTCCCTGCTCCCTGCCAGGCTTGCCTCTCCTCCCATCTGCTGGCCTCTCCCACCCAGACCCTCCAGCAGCTATGGCCCAGGCCAGATGTGCTCCCCCTGCACACACTCACTAAGGACCCCCGGCTCGCTGGACGGATGCACAGCCCCAGTCTCGTCACCTCCACATGCACCCCTCATCCTCCTTGCCCAGCACTCAGGCCCAGGTGTGTGTCCTCCGGGGCACAGGAGGCTAGTCTCTAGGCTCTTGTACATACCACTCTCCACGTGCACTGCTGTCGCCTCTCCTGGCCTGGCAACGTCCTCCTGCTGTTCCGGCCCCTCTTAGGGTGCTACCCCTGTCTGTCCTGTCAACAAGGGTGTCCCCAACACAAGAGTATGCAGGCCAGACACCCAAGAGAGAGCGAAAAGCTCAGAGTCGACAGAGCTCAGGAGAAAACGCCTGACTCATCCCCAGGGCCAATGTCCAGTTAAACAATGTGGAGCGTATGTGAGAAGCGTATGTAAGTCTTGTCAGACGGTCTCTGGCACCCAGGGCCTCGGGGTCCAACCCTGCGCCCCTTCCCCATACGGCATCCAGAAAGGCCTGCCCAGCGCAATGCATAACCGAAGGGAGGGTCCTTCTGCCACTGAGGGTGGACAACTGCCACGCCCACAGCCCTCCCTCCCGGGAGCCTGAGCACTTTCCTTCATGTAGCTTCCAGATGCCACCTGTCATCAGCTGCAACTGCCAGACACACTGAGAGACCGTGTCTCACAAAGCCTCTATCGTATTTTGTAGCGTGTGGTCTCTCGCTGAGGTCCAGTCTTGAAACCTGTAGAGCTAGCGAGTCCAGCAGAGGGGCATCAACCTGATGGACAGGAGACCTGACCTGGAGTTGGGAGGACGCCTGTCTCATGGCCCATGACACCAGGCTTCCCCACTCTGCCAATTCCCAAGGCACACTGGGTTGGTTCGGGTTGACTAGTGAAAAAAATTCATAAGCGTTCATATGTGTTTAAGAAAGAGCTTCATATCAAAGAGCAACTGTATATTGAGAAACATCCCAGCCCAGTCCAGATCAAGTCCATAAGTCCTATATGAGCCAATATGTCCGATATTAGTCCATAAATTCCTCTTTAGACCCATGCCATGAAACACATGCAATGATGCTAAATGTGGGAAGTTCACAGGCCAGTGGGTGGAAAGTCTTGTGGATCCAATGGTGGTAGAGGCATCTCAGGGCTGGCGTGGGTCTCCACGTGGCTCCTCCAGCTCCAGGGCTCTGGCTCCATCAGTGTGTCTCCATGTGGCTTGTCAACAGTAATGTGAAGCAGAGAGTGTGTGTCCTACCTCCAGGGAGGAAAACGAATTCCCAGAATCCTCAGAAGGCCATGCCCACAAGGAGGCATTATTGGCTATGACCTGATGGACAGCTAGACGCCACCCCTTCGCTGAAGTTGACAGGAGATCATGTAACTGCCACACACACACACAGCCCAGAGCTAGTGGATGGGTAGGGAGCTGTAGGAAAGGGCTGCCGTTCAGACACTGCTCTGAGGGGCTTCGCTGGGAAGGTCTGTGTGAGCTGCAAACTGGATTTCCAGAGAGCTCCCTCTTTGGAATTCTTGTTCCAAGGAATCTACAACTACAGGTTTGGCTCGAAGGTTTTACCACCGGGATTGTTTGCCTGAGATTCTATGATGGGATTGCTGAAGTTGGCAAAGAATTCTGGATTTGAGGGCACTAATTTTAGACATTCTAGCCTAGGATGAGAGGAGAGTTCTAAGCTTGAGGTTGGAAACGGAGAGGGCCTGTAGAGAAGGAGCAGCCCTCCATGCCTACCGCCATGAAGTGATGACTGAAGACATGGGTGCTGTAGCAAAGTGTGTTGAAGAATGTGGGTGGTGCCTGGTCATCAGAAAGAACAGCGGCTGGGGTCTTAAAGGATGGTCTTAAAACAAACAGTCATCTCACTGAGGCCTTGGCTAAGTCCACGAGGAAGGATCGCACCAACAGGTGTGATCCAAGCATTGTAAAAAATACAATCCAAACCCGGAGAAGGACATGGTAGCCGAGCTTCAATTCTGAACATAGAGCTAGCAGAAGGTCATGGATGACGGTGAAAACCCAAAACCCATTGCAGGGTCCCCCATGCCGAGTAAGCCCCTGGTGACTCCCCGCAGACGAGGGACCAGAGATGGGAAAGGCCTTGCTAGCCGGCAGAGCACATGGCAGGGCGGGTTACTACCATAAGTCGGTCAAAATGTGGGAGGTCCATGACCTCCCTCTCGACTCGGTGTAGAATTGTTCCAGTTGTTAATATTTTCTGCTTTGTTTCTGCCTGAGGTTGTTCTTTGCTTCCTTGTCATTGATGTTGGGCCACTTGCTTATATTCTGTCTTAACTCTGTATGGTTTTCGGTTTAGGAAACCCAGATTCGGTAACCCTATGGAGACCACAAGTGGATTAACAGACTCAAAGGGCACGACAGGGGAAGTTAGTGGGCAACAGGGACCTAGCAACAACAAGTACAAAGGAGAATAGTGTTGGTGGTGCCGGCTGCCCACTGGCGGAATGTGACCAGGTAAATGAAGGTGACGAAACTATGGGATTGTATGGTCTGTGAACTGTATGTCTGTGAAATAGTTAAAAGTAAACAAACTAATGTTTTAAAATAAAGAGAGCAAGAACACCTCTGGGCCTTTCCAACAGACAGGTGGGAGAGCGGGAGGGGGGCCACCGTGGCTTCCAAACCTTGGCCGGTCCTGCTTACTCCTGAGTCCCCTGGTGTTCCAGGGAAGTGCAGACTTTCACGAAGTCTTATCTGGATATTGGGAGGAAGGCCTGTTGAGCTACCGCTAAGAATTTGCCAATGAAAACTTTACAGATGAAAGCTGAGCATGGTCCAATTCACTCGCTTCAAACGCATTATCCAAAGAGATCAATTGCCGGAGGAGGATGTCATGGTTGGTGCCGCCAGGCGGCAGTGACCTTGAGGGAGTGCCACAGGAAGAGGGATTAGCCCAAGAGCACAGCGATGGACTCGCACGCGAGGCTGACACAGGACTGGCTAATGATTCCTTCTGACGTGCGTAAGGCCACCACGAGTCAGAGTAGCTGGCCACCGTCCGAGTACTCGCTGTGTGCCACAAAGGTGGATGTCTCTGGAATCCTCAAGGTCAGAGTGAAGTGCAGAGCAGGCCCTGAGGAGCTGAGTGACTGAGTGGGGGAAGGAGGGGCAGTCACCTCCCAGCCTCTTTGGGAAAGGATGGTAGCCTCATGGCCACAGAGACGTTCTGTGGGCACCGTGCCGCCCTGGAGCTGGTAAGGTGCTCAGAATTCAGCCCAGAACCTGGGGTTGAGCTTTCTGCAGGCTTTAATTCACTACCTTCTATCACAGCAGAATTTCCCAGGGCTCATCTTAAGCTATCTCAAAGCTAATTCTCTGGATTTCTATATATAAAATTAATCATTAAAAAAAGCCTGTATCTAGTGTATGGAACAAAGGAAGACTTCAAAGGCCATTAACTCACTGATATGGTATGTACTGGGAGAATACGGGCTGTATAATTAAAATAATTTAAGCCCGATTATTAAAAAAAAAGACAGACAGTGGGCTTTACTGCCTGCCAGAATCTCACGAAATGGAAAGAAAATCGGTATTTGAGTTTTGGGGGTTTGGGGTTGTAAAGTTACTGTAAAACTATAAATTGGAACACAAGCAGCCCACGGCTGCCAGGCTCCATATTCCCCATGAACCCAAACGAGATACTCCCAGTGGAGCACTATGGGTCATCTTCAACTAGGAGCGAGCTCAGACAGCACACAGCACCTGCTAGCTGAGGTTTCTGGGGCGGAGCAGGGGTGGGTGCTCCTATCACCAACGTGGGGGGCTGTCCTTTCTGGAGGCACCAGCATCGAAGCTGCCCGACTCTCTGTATCCCCTCCCTGTGGAATCACTGAGCCCCCTGTCAGATGAAGGAGAACCAAAAGGCTCGGGGTGGTGAACGGGCCAAAGGAAGGCTCGTGGCTCAGCCCACACGGCCCTTCCCGTGGAAGAGGAGGATGCGTTTCCTTCTGAGTTGCAGGGACACAGCCAGTGTGTGATGTGATGGAGGAGATAAACAGAGATAAGAGCCTCAGGGAGCCAAGCCCGACTGGAGGTCAGGTCCAACCTCAGCATCCACCTCTCCATCACTACGGGCAAGTCCGTGCTCTTCCTGGGTCACCCAGCCATGTGCCCCCAGAGAAGGGACCTGTTTTTGCCTTCCAACGAGTTCCACTCACGCCCCCAGGGTACATAGGAGCACTACGCTCCCTGGGATTTCTGAGACCTTTCTGAAGCAGACGCACAGGCGTGTCTTCCCAGGGACACGCTGGGCATGGCTATTGGAGTTTCCTGATGGGCGAGGCTGGGGCCGGAGGGTGCACACATGCGGAGCACCCTGGTGGCACAGGGTCACTAGGTGGGGAGAGAACGAATAAGCACCCACTGTGTGCAGGCCGTGTGCATTCTCCAGGAAGCCTCAAATGGTCCAGAGCTCTGAGGCCATAAAGAGACAGCTGGTGGAGGGGAGGGCCAGCAGGGACAAGGTGACAGGTTTTTGGGGTTTCCCCTCTCCCTCCCTCAGTTCTCCCCTTGTAGCTTAAGGGCCAGCCCTGAGCCAGAGTTTATGGCTCTAGGTCCCAGTCTCCCCTTACAGCCCAGAGCCTACACTCTCACCTTCTGTGGGGACTCCATTCCAGAGGCTACTTCTCTTTGTCCAAAATCTCAGAAAGGAGCCCTGAGAACCCCCTGCCGGCCTCACCAGGTCATCAGCACCACTCCCTGCCTCTCGTCCCTTATCCAGGCACCACAGACAGCTCTGGATACCCCACCGGTCCTGTGGGTCTGAACCTCTGCCCAGCACCCCCACCAAAGGACATCTGCCAGGCCGGAAAGCAGGCCCTTGGCCCAGGCCCACCTCCGCTCACATTCCTTCCTAGTCCCCCACCACCTGCTTTCCCCAGCAGAAGTTAGTCATCTTAAAATAATTAAATCCACCAAAGCATAACAGATTAAATAAGGCCTGGTGGTGGCCGGCAGGAGCTGCGCCTCACCTCCACGGGCCAGTCTTTGGTGGGCCTGTGGGCGGGGGCTGGCTCTGGGTCCAGCCTCGGGGGACCTGACCACCCCCTGGCAAAGATAAAGCTCTCAGAGCATCCAGCCGCCTAATGAGACTGTCAGGGGACTCAGTAACAAGATTAGACAGGGCTAGGCGCTGCTGCACGGTGCGTGGAAGATTTCTATTCAATTAGGCGTTCCGAGCCTGCAGAGCGGGCCGCCTGCCCAGAGGCAGGGGAGCAGACCCTGGGGGATAAGCCAGGCTGTCTTTCGACACTCCTCAGACTGTGTGTCCCAGGTCCATAGTGGCCCTGGGTAGTGAGTGACGCCTTTGGCAGAAGGATAAACAGAAGCTGGTCAAAGACACAAGGGCTGCCCGTATTTAAGCCCACCAGGGACCCCTCCCCTCCCTTACAACCAGGGCAGAAGTCTCTGTGGCCAGCACTTCCATCTACCTGGAAGAAAAGGCAGAGGCCCGGGAGGGGAAAGCCAGGCACAAAGCAGAGTCAGGTGAGTCAGGCCAAGACTCGGTGTGCCCTCCCCGCCCGGAACAGCCCTGCATATGGAGTGTCCCAGCAGCAGGCTGTCAAGGCAGAGCTGGGGGTGCCTACAGGTCATCTTGGGGGAGGACACTTGAGGGCAGTCCAATCTCCTGACAGGACTTGAGATAAAAAGAGAGGTCCAGTCCATGCCCTGTTGGCAGGGACCCCAGGACCCTTCAGGTCTTCCTCTGCTCAATCCCTGGGCCCCAGGCCCCCAGGCTGGCCCCCACTCTTGCCTCACTGTCTCTAAAGGACGTCAATAGCACAGTTCAAGCGTCCCTGTAGGCCTGGCATGTGCTTCCCAGCCTCAAAGCCACAGGACCTTTGGGGTGACATCAGTGTCCCATCTCCCCGACCCCCGCTCAAAACATAACCAGCCCAGCCACCTGTCATTCACTGCACCCTCACAAGCCCAGCATCAAGCCCAAGACCAGCCTCTGTCTGCTGCCTGAGGAGGCTTCAAGACCATCCAGCCAGGGCCCTGTCTTGTCACCTGCGGCTTCAGCCCCACCAGTGTGTGTGACTCGCCAGCCCGACGCTCTGCTGAGTTCATCGTGTTGAGCAGTGGAGCTCTCGGAGACTGGCTAGCTTGGTTGGTTCAGTGAGTGTCAGGAAACAACAAAGGACACACCCTCCATCATGTGACCTTGAACCCTCAGTCCTCTCTAGGGGACACTCCCAAATCCACTCTTCCCTCAAAACGCTCAGTCCAGGGCTAGGGCAGCCCTCTGCCAGTCCAGACACCTGGGCTGAGTCAAGCAGAAGCGGGTCATCCAAGCCTAGGACACTTGTAAGGCTCCTGTGATATTATCCCCTCCTCCGGTGGGCTAGGTAGGGTGACATCACCTGTAGCAGCGGGGTTCCCCAAGGGGATGGACTGCCTGGGAAAGGAGTCAACTCAGCCAAACAGACTCCAGGAGTAAGATGGATGCAGAAGCCTGTGGATACCACTTTTGCTCCTGGCTCTAGCCAGGCCTGTATCAGCTGTCATACAGCCAGGTTCCTCGGTGATCCTAATCAAGGGCTCTGGGGCTGGCATGTGCCTGGCATGCTTGAAGGACAGAAGGAAGACCAGTGTGGCTGAAGCAGATGCTAGCTGGGAGGCACTCCAGTGAGGCAGGAGAGGTCAGTCTGCATTGGGCATTGGATTCCAGTCTCCAGCCATGCGCTGGAGAGGCAGTGGAAAGTGATTGGGGCAGGGGTGTCTTTTGGCTGGAGAAGGAGGTGCACGGACTAACTTTTCCGGTTCCTCTGGCTGCTGTAAAGCAGTAGCCTAGAAAGAGGAGCAGGAGCCAGTGAAGAAACAACTATAAGGTTCCCAACTGACTGAGACTGCAGAAGGAAATGGAGAGGTGCCCAAGGGGTCAGCAATTCAAACCTACCAGCTGCTCCACAGGAGAAAGCCGAGGCTGCCTGCTCCAGGAAAGATTTACAAAACCTCAGAAACCCTAGGAGTCAGAAGGACCCGTGGCAGTGGCTTTTGGTAAAGATGGGGATACGGGACAGGTCTGGCTAGCAATTTCCTAAGGGATCACGCCCCTTGCCTAGCTGTGGGCCCCACAGGCCAGCTGATTGACAACCACAGGCGTCTGCGGTGCCTGCCATCCACCACCTGCCCTCCTGGGGGATATTCAAACTGGCTCTGGATGCCACTCAGGCAATTGTCAGGAGGACAGCCACCGGAGAAGAGGATGGATTGGAAAGGCTGTCAGACACCAGTGACGTGCAATTCCAAGACACTGTGCATCAGATGGTGCATGTGGATAGAAACAGCGGGAGGGTGAGCCAAAGAGTATTGTTACCAAACCATGGAAGGCTTCATTCATTAAACACGAATATCAAAATGTGAGACTGTTCTTTCTTGACATATCTTCCATCCAGGGCTGCAGACATCTGACAGCAGGATTTCCATCTCTCCGACCCTTCCCCGAAGAGTTCGGTGCTCTTCGATTTATGCCACAGTCTGCGCAGCCTTGCGGGACCCAGAATGTGTTCCTTTTCCGTGTTCTTCGAGTTCAGGAAACAAAAAGAAGTCTGAAAGGGCAAGATCGGGACTGTGGGGTGGATGGGGGAAGGGTTCCCAGTGAAATTCTCAGAGGAGAGCCTTTACCAGTCTTTAAAAAAAACGGGCAGGTGCATTGCTGCGATGAGGGAAAAAAAAAAAATTCCTCCGTACAACTTCCCTGGCCTTTTTCTCACCAATTCAGTTTTCAATTTTCTTAAAACTGTTTCCTAATATGCCCAGCAATCATCTTAACGTCCTTCAAGAAAATTCTAACAAGATTATTCCTCTGGCGTGCAAAAAGGAAAACAAAAACAATTGCCATAATCTGTTGAACTGACCTCTCTCTACTCTGAATTTAACTGGCTTCGCAGATTGCCTGGAAAGCTGCTATTTTGATTGGACCCTTTTGGGTAAAACACCCTAACAAGACAAGTGCATTACTTAGAGAACTTGTCTGCAGTCGCCCACTGATCACAGGCAGACACGTGTTTAAATAGGCTCTGTTTAAACTTAAAACTACATTTTTAGAGACCTGGCTTGCTGCTTGGGCAGAGACTCGGAACCCACAAGAGCTGCTAGGCGGAGTGAGTTCGCTGTGGGTCTGGGTCGGAATCGACGTGAGGACACCAAGCAACCCCAAACAGGGGTCAGCACTCAGGCCTGTTGCTGAACTCTCCACCATGGCTCCGTCTTCTGCCAAACAGACAGGTCTAGAAAGTGCACAGGACACTGAGGAGTTCCCACGCTGTAGAATGGGCGCTATTTGAGATCAAAAGGGCAGCATTTGCTCACGGACAATGTCCAGGAGTCAGGGAGGGTTCGAAACAGGGCAGAACAGAGGCAAACAGGCCCTGGGGCAAGCAGAGTTGCTCCGTGGGGCTTGCGATCCATCGATGGTATGAAATAAAGTGAGTAGGAACTGTTGAACGGAACAATGATTTGCTCTACAAACCTTCAACCAGTTGACAGTGCGAGGGTTTTTCTACAGTGTGCTTTGTCTGGAATAAACGGGAACTCGATTGACAGGACCATTTGAGTTACCCTCTTAAGTCTGACTGAGACAGCTACGAGAATGTAGTAGCAAAGGACGTGCTGATGAATGGCCGAGGGTTGGTAAGAGAGAGGATGGAGGCTGGGTCACAGGAGTCCAGGCTGAGAAATATCTAGAAGGCAGACATAAGGTTGAGCTCTGAGAGAAAAACGCACCTTCCCAGGAGTCAGGATGAACTCCTGCAATGCAGTCGGATCATCAGTGAATGACACCGTGCATGGTAAGGGCACGCATGACAAGTCACCCTTTCTTAGGAGAAGTCCAAGATACAAGTTGACAGGCGCTCTGAGCCACCAGAGTAGCGGTGCAAGAGGACAGGGTTCATGACTATGACTGCCAGCGAGACACAGACCAGCCCAGATGCCCTCCTCCGCCCTGGTCACACTGTTGTGGTGGCGGTCGTGGCGTGCTATCAATTGCGTTCCAACCCACAGCGACCCGCTGTTGAGCAGAATGAAATGCTGCCCAGTGCTGCGCCATCCTGAAAAGTGTCCTTGTGTCGGAGGCCATCAATGCGTCCACCACCTCGGTCCATCTGCCCAAGGTCTTGCTCGGGTGTCCTGCCCTGCTGCTTCACCAAGTGGGACAGCCTTCTCCAGGGACCGGTCTCTCCTGATATGGCCCAAGTACCTGAGAGGAAGGCTGGCCATCCTTGCCTCTGGTCACACTGCATCCTATGTGTGATGGAGCCGCACACGGCCAAGTTCTCTGCAGGCATCACCTCCCCGGGGCCTTCGGACAATCCGGAAGGAAGGGGCGCTCAGCCCCATTATAGACAAGAAGGCTGAGTCAGCCGGCTGAGGTCCTGGTCCAGGAGCTCCCTGGGAGCACCCCACATGAAGAGCAGTGGAGACGAAAAAGGAACGTATCCCGAAAAAACCCAGGCAAGAAGGAATCAGGGCTCAGCACAAAGCCTGGTCCCAGATAAAACCCACGGATCCGCAGAGGCCGAAGACCTGCAGTTCATCAGTCAAACACCCAGAAGGACAGCAGTCTAGGGAGGGGGCAGGCTGCCTGAGGGCAGAGTCTCCCACCACCCTGCCCGGGGCTAGCTTCATTGGGTTCTCTTAGCTCCAGACCCCAGAAATGGATGGTGCCTGTCAACCTGCAATGATGGGTCGGCCCCACCCTCACCTCACTGGTGTCAGAATGAGGGAGGGGGGCGCCTGAAGATGAACAAGAGTCTGGTGCTCAGCCAGAGCTGTGCCGCCACATGATCACACGATCACAGTGATCTTCAAGTGGCTCGGGGTCAGGAGGCGGGACCGCACATCTGGAACCGAGAGGGAGAAGTCCCGAACCAAGAATGAGCAGAGGCTTCAGTGTTCTGCAAGACAGGGCCGGATCAGATCGTAGTCTCTGTGATTGGCAGAGAACCTTCTCTGAGCTTGGCCTGAGGGAGTGCCGGCAGCCGATGGATGGGGATACTAGAGCTGCCAGAGTCCTGGGGGAGTGGCAGGGTGGGCTGTGGAAGCCCCCTGCCCCCATCCCACGTAGAGAAGGGAGGCTGGAGTCACCTTCCCGGGTGAGGTGGCCTTTGTTACCTGCAGCCAAGACAAACAGCCCCGGTCCTTCAGCTAAGGCACACAGCCACCAGCTGCTGAGATGGAGACCAGTTGAGATGAGAATCAGGGAGCCCAGCCCAGAACTTAAGGGAGGTCTCGCGGCTTGGAGCTCGACCAGAGGTCCGAATGGAGCCCCTCACTCCCTCACCATGCCCCTGGGTTCGAAGAAAAGAGAAAAGAGCCCATGGCTCATGCAGGAGCAGAGCAAGGTCAAGCTGCACAGTCTTCACTGCACCTGACGGAGCAGGAGGCGAGAGCAAGGGAGCATTGGGCAGGGTGGTGGGGTGGCCGTCCAAGCTGGGCTGGGCCTGCAGGCAAGGTGCAGCCAGAGCTCCAGTCTGGGCAGGGATGGGAACAATATCTCTGTCCTGACCTGGAGGCTGCCTACACACACGAGTCTTTAGCCCAAGGTACCAGGTAACCTGGCAGGGGTTCAACAGAACAAGAGAAGAGGTTGCCAGGGCACCGAGAAAAGCAATGCATGTAATATGCCAGCACACACACCTTTAAACCCCAAGGTGCAGGACACACCTCTGTGGGACAGTCTGAGGGCCCCCGCCGCATGTCAGCTGCCCCCTCCCCTCTAGGCCCCCATCCTCTCACAGGCGCCTGGCTTCACAGTTGGCATAGCCCCATTTCACACCTGGTGAGACTGAGGTTTGAAGAGGGGAAGGGACTTTCTCAAGAGCGCACAGTGAGTCCATCACCCAGCTGGGATTTGAGCACAGACTTGCCTGTCCCTTTTCTACCAAAGCAACAAAGTATACCTGCCTTGTGTCTGGGTCCTGAGCCTTGCTTCCTCTTGGGCTTGCTACTGGCTACGGGGAGATGCAGTACCCCCCTCCACCCCCCGAGAGCTGTCAGCTGTACTTTACAGGGATGGGCTATGAGGACCCAGAGCCCAAGCCATACAGATAGCTCAGAACGGCCTCTAGCTGAGTCCCATCATCCACCCTAGCTGTCCCTGCCCTCCTGGGGAGACTGAGCCCTAGAATGGTGCCGGTGCCGGGGCCTGGGGATCCTGCACACTCAGCCCACCCACACCAGGAATTGGGAGGATGTCAAGAGTCCCCCTGGGATGACTCAAGTGGCTAATGTCCTCTCAACCCCCACCGACAGACCAACAACTGCCCAGGGCTGGGCCCTGGGCTCGGCAGCTAGTATGTGTCCACAGCAGACCCTCACAGCCATCCAGCATGTGCTCAGCCCCATTTTAGAGACGTGGAAACTGAGGGGCCTGGCCCATGGTCACATGACAGAACAGGAATGAGAGCCCCAGTGTGCCAGACTGAGCGTAGCTACACACTCTCACCGCCGCCTGCTCCTGAGAACCCGTGTCCTTCCTCTTCTGCTGGCAGAGTGGAGACGGGACAAAGGAAGGGCTGACCAGGAGGAAAAGGCGCAGGGAGCAGGCAGACCCCTCTGCTGGGATCTGGCAAAGGGCTGGCCTAAGGGGTGAAAATTGGATGCCCAGGTAGGCGTAGCCTGGACGGAGGGCCACCCTGGTCCCCGCTGCACAGCGCCCACTTCATCTGGGATAGTCTACCCCATCCGCAGTTTGGTCCTAGGAAGAGACTTGACAGGGCTCTCTGGTCACCTCCCAGCCAGCCTGCTGGTGCCCGACAAGGAGATTCCTGGCTGCTCCCTTCCATCATGGCCATCGGCCAGGAAACAGGCTGCTTGCAGACTAGGCAGAAGGTGTTGGGGAATCCAGCTGCTGGGGAATTGGACACAGACCCAGGGCCCTTCCAAGGCCTGTCGGATAGGCCGGCACCCCAAGCAGGGACCGGCATCTTCAGAAGAGGCGCTGCCTCAGGCCAGGCCCTGGCAGAGAGGCGACATCTCCACCACGGCCGTTAGGGAGAGAAGCCTATGAGGGACACACAGGGAAGGAGCCGAGGGGGGGTTCTGCGGCAGGGTTGGAGCTGCCTGGGAGCCCTACTGAGGTTGTTGGCGGTGTACAATCCAGCCAGAGGGGGACGTTCGGTCCCATTGGAAGCTGGTGCAGGTACCTCCTTCCTTAAGATACATTTAGCTCAAGACTCCTGAGAAATGGGCTTATCCAGGCCCTACTTTTAAAAGCGAGATGCACAACAGACGAAAAGTACAATGTGGCGGGGGGGGGCGGGGGGGAGCCCAGGACCCTGACTTCCCACTACAACCAGGGCGCCTACAGTTTTCTGGGGTGCAGGACAAAGGAGAGCCGGTCAGATCCGTGTTTGGGGGATAGCCAGGAACCAACAGCTAATTGTTTTTGTTTCTGTAGGGTGGGGGTGAGGAGGTTTGTTTATTTGATGAACCACCAAAGAAACGGGAGGACTGTTTTGTTTTTTCTCTTTCTAAATCATTTTATTGGGACTCTTACAACTCTTATCACAATCCCTACATACATCCATTGTGTCAAGCACATTTGTACATGTGTTGCCATCGTCATTCTCAAAACATCTGCTTTGTACTTGAGCCCTTGTTATCAGCTCATTTTTCCCCCTCCTTCCCCGCTCCCTCCTCCCTCATGAACTCTTGATAATTTATAAATTATTTTGTCATGCCTTACACTGTCCAACGTCTCCTTTCACCCACTTTTCTGTTGTCCATCCCCCAGGGAGGAGGTTATATGTAGATGATTGTGATTGGTCCTCCCTTTATACCCCACCTTCCTTCCACCCTCTCAGTATTGCTACTCTCATTGGTCCTGAGGGGTCCCTCTGTCCTGGATTCCCTGTGTTTCCAGTTCCTACCTGTACCAGTGTACATCCTCTGGTCTAGCCAGATTTGTAAGGTAGAATTGGGATCATGATATCAGAGGGGAGGAAGCATTAAAGAACTAGAGAAAAGTTGTATGTTTCATCGCTGCTACCCTGGACCTTGACTATTTTGACATGAAGAGAGTACTAAGTATTTGTGCAGTTCACCAGACATTTTCCATTCTCCTCTCTCGATGGCCTGGGGACACATGACCAGCCTGGCCAGTGAGGTGTACAAAGAAAGAAGTGGTGTGGCGGCATGCCCAGCTGACCCCCTCCAGGGCTCTCCCCTCTTGGCACAAGTGGTCACACTCAGACCTGAGTGACTGTGACAAGCTAACCTCCCTGCTGACTACTGATGAGCATGTAATATGAGCAGGCACTGTGACGCAGGGCCTGTTTGTTACTGCAGCCATGACTTAGTCGATGCTGACTGATGCAATGGGAACTGCAACAGAAACTCAGGAGAGGTCCAAAAAGGTACTTCTGCGGGCGGGCAGATTAACAAGAATGGCTCAACGGCTCCGACTGGTTTAGAAATAATTCACACAGTGCAGAGGGAACAACACAAATTTCCCAGGCACCATGTTTTCCACTTGACAACTACAAGAATTGGGGGGAAATGTCCATCTGCTTTTACAAGATGTGGGTTGCTAAAGGGCCTGGAGCCTCCTGCCCGCATGCCTGGCATGAGGTGCCATCTGCTCACTGCCAGTCAGGTCTGACTGACACCCCAATCTAGACGGCAGGGTTGGGGAAGGAAAGTTCAAACCAAAAGGGAGCCTCTGTGGAAGCCGCTAAGTAAAGACCTGGGAGAGGCCAGAGTGGGGTCCCTAAAGTGAAATAGTGTGCTCATTCACGCACATGGGGAGGAGGGAGCAGTACACACGTGTGCACGTATGCACACAAGAGTGAGACCCCAGAATGAAGAAGAATTGGCTGAGGGGAAAATGCAGGCTTGTGGGGATCCCACAGAAAACGAGATGGCTCTTGTTCCCCAGGGCAAAATCCAGGAAGTGGCCATCAGTGCCTGCCGCAGTGCCCACAGCTAACCGTGGGCCTGCAGGTCTCCGGGACGAGTGGAGCCTGGCACATCACCAGCAGCAGCCACAGTAAGGACCGGGGAGAGCAGCTCATCACGGGCCTGAGGCAGCAAGACGGACTTCAAGCACGTTCCTACCTGGCTCCCCCACCCACTTCTGGGGGGGTGCCCACGGTGTGGGCAGAGGGGTGTTGGAGGTCCTCCATGAGTAGAAAAGGGCGTGATGGCATAACGGCCACTGTGGTGATTAAATATCCACCTCCCTCCAAGAACTTCCTTATACACAAGCACCAGCCAGCCGCAGGACAAAGCTCGGGGTGTCAAAGGGAGCTGGACTCACTGGAGGACCCTTCCGTACGTGCACTGCCTGACAACTCCAGAGGGAGTCTGACGAATGGGAATAGGGCCTTATATCCGGAGCGGTCCTCACAGGTCTGGCTGAGAAAAGCAGACGAGCCCCAGTAAGAAAAGGGGCGGTCAGCCAGGCAGAATAGTGGGCAATGGAAGGAAGTCAAACATGGGGAGTGTGTTTAGAGCTGGGATGGACATCAGCATGTATGTCAGTGCGGTCCAAAACACTGGTATCCGAAGATGCGCACATCCTAATCCTCGGGACCTGCGAGCACACCAGGCGACCTGGTAAATGAGAATTAAAGATGCAGATGGAATTAAGGTTGCTAATCAGCTGACCTCGAAGTAGCGGGTGATCCTGGAGTAAATAGAGGAGCCCAGTGCCATCACAAGATGCTTAAAAGTGGGCGGGGGGAAGCAATAATTATCTCGGAGATGCAAACCAAAACCACAATGACATGTGAAAGTAAGTCAAAAAGTATTGCTGTGAACGTTCCAGGTGATACCTGCACAAGCTCATTCCAAATAAATAGTATTTCAACATGTCTCTGCAATCAGTGGCTACCTCTCAGGACTATTCTTCTCCTAGTCTTAGAATGCCTTCATAAAAAGATCCGATCAAGACTGTGTCTTCCAGAGGGATCTGCTAGGCCAGGTAATTCAAGGCAGAGAGAGTTCAGAAAGCTATGGGAAATGCTATTGGAGATTCCAAAGGTGTCCTCTTGATAGCTGTTTTTCAAAGGACACAGGATGATCCCAGGGCTGGTTATGAAAAGGTTCTAAGAAAATTAAAACCTCCTTTGGTGCAAAATACAAAAACAAGAGGCCAAGAAAATTGTACCAAGAAATTTCTTCTTCCCATCAGGACTTATACCTGCTCATTCTTTGAGGTTCACAGGACGATCCTAGAAGCATTTCATGGGGAAATCTGACCCTACCCAGTCTAGAGTCTGAAGCTTGCCCCTTCAGATGGTTATGTTCCCAGAACTCCAAAAACATTTCAAAGGACCGTGATTTGAGACCACCCGAGGATACCAAGACTGCAAATGTGGCGTGCTATAAATCAAACAGCAGAGGATTTGGGGGGAAGGGTTAGAAAGATGGACACTTCGCCTTCAACACTGTGTGCGCCTTGAGGGAGAGTATGTCAAGAGCATGTGCATTTTGAGATCTTTGTTTAACGAAGATCTCTGTGCTTTGCAGCAGTACTTTTTTTTCCTAATTGTGAATTGCGTGAAGGTTTACAGAGCAAATCCGTTTTCCATTCGACAATTCATACACATTTTGTTTCAGGTCATTAATTGCAACGCCTTCCATGTAACATTGTTTATTCTACTTTCCCCTTATATGTCCGATTTCCATTCCTCCTCCTCCTTTCCTAGCTGTCTTACTCTGTCCTTGGGGGATCCTGCCTTCTTGGCCGCATGTGGTTGATTATGCGAAGGTGTGCATACCTCATTATTGTCACTGCTCCCATATCTGTGCACCGTTTGGCTGGAAATTGAGCCACGGGGCTGTTTGCTTCCGTTCCAGACTGGATGGTGACAGAGGATCGTAGGGTAAGGAGTTCCAAATGTATCTATCCAATCAGTGAGGCTGATCTGTTTCTTTTTATTTTTTTCATTTTGAAATTTTGTCCCACTGTGGTCTCTTTGATAGTGATAACCGGGCATCATCTGGTCGTGCGTCTCGGAGGCTGATGTTCGCATAGTTCGCCGTCTCGTGTGTCTTCCGTTTTCTTCACTCTTGGTTGCTTTGGACAGAGAGAGAGCCATGGCTGCACCTCAGGTGGTCACAGAAGCTTTTAGGACTCCAGTCACAATCAAGATAGAATGTAGACCCTGGCTGGTCTCTGTGGACTATGCTATGCCACTTGTCCTGATGTCCCCCAAGTCTTGAGCACGCAGGTCCAGTGACCAGCTCCCGCCAGGTGTTTGGCTATGTCTAGTAAGTTTTCATAATTGTGGTCCCTGTTTCCTTCACCACGATGCATTGTAAGCATAAGTGAATGCACATGCAGAAAGAGCCTCTTTCGAACATATATATATATATATATATATATATATATATATATATATATATATATATATATATACATGTATATACTCTCCCTTTAGACCCATTCAGCCTGCATGTCTACCTAGGCGTCCACTTATAGGTCACCATGATTGTGGGACTGTGCCGGTTACAGTACTTACCTCTGTTGTGCTTTTACCTCTCCTGCCCTTCCCAGGTTTGCCCATGCCGCCATCATTTTTGCTGACCTCCTCCTAATTATATATTGCCTTTCCCTCCACCCAAGTTCATGTGTGTCTACTCTCTAATTAGTCATTATCCTTTCTTCCCCTCCATCCACGGGGAGCCTGCGAAGAGTATTTCTTTTCATGAAACCTTTTCTTGGCTTTTCATAATAGTGAACTCACACAGTGTGTTTCCTTCTGTGCTTAACTTCCCTCACTCAGCATAATGTGCTCCAGGTAATGCTAACTTCCCTCACTCAGCATAATGTTCTCCAGGTAATGCTGACTAACTTCCCTCACTCAGCATAATGTGATCCAGGTAATGCTAACTAACTTCCCTCACTCAGCATAATGTGCTCCAGGTAATGCTAACTAACTTCCCTCACTCAGCATAATGTTCTCCAGGTAATGCTAACTAACTTCCCTCACTCAGCATAATGTTCTCCAGGTAATGCTAACTAACTTCCCTCGCTCAGCATAATGTTCTCCAGGTAATGCTAAGCGGCGTTTTACAGACACGTCATTATCCTTAACATGGTACTCCATTGTGTGTATGTACCACAATGTATCCATTCGTCCACTTACGGGCATTTAGGTTGTTTCCATCCTTTCACTAGTGTGATTCACATGGGTGTGTATAAAAATCGAGACTATAAGCCAAGTGGTGGGTTTAGCAACACTTATGACTTTCCCTTGTGCCATTTCACTCCCACTGAAATGCCTAAGATTAAGAAACAGAAAGGAAGGGATGACAATGGGTAAATTGGAACACTTACCCATTGCTGGTAGAAATATAAAATAATATAGCTATTACAAAACATAGTGTGGGGCACTAAACAAAAAAAAAAACGAATTGTAGAGAACTACCGTATGACCCAGGAATTCCACTCAAAGGTATATATGCCTAAAAGGCTTAATAGCAAAGCCTCACACAGTGTAGGAACTGTGCCTGATCCGGCCCCACCACTCAGGGTGAAACACTAAGGGCGTGCAACAGAGGGGCAAGGTGAGCAAAGCAATGAAGTAAGTCCCCAGGGATATCTAAAATAGACTTTGGGTCCAGGGCATGGCACCCCATCACACTCCACCAGAAAACACTCCCAACGATCAACAAACAGAGCTTGAACTAACTATTGATGGACTTTTCTTCCTTTTTTTAATCAGGTTTTTTGGTGTATGTATTGTTTAGTTTTGCTCTGTCTTGTTTTTGTGCTTATTATTGTCTCTGCAAGTCTATCAGGATAAGATTGGTGGGATAAAGCATCTAAAGAAGAAAACAGCCGGACCGACGGTTCCAGGGGGACATGGGAGAGGGGGAGTTGGGGGAAAGAAAGTGGGTGTTAACAAAGCCAGAAACAAGGGAACAGTGATCTAAAATTGATGGCAAGGAGGGCACAGGAGACCTAGTAGGGCTGCATGATGGGCAATGTAGCCGAGGAACTACTGAAACCCGAATGGAGGCTGAGCGTGCCGGTGGGACAAGAGGAAAGTGAAAGGACATAGAGGAGAGAACTAGGAGGCAAAGGGCATTCATAGAGGTCTACATACAGTCATGTACATATGTCAATATATTTATATGTAACAATAGGGAAATATATTTATGTACATATATTTATAGGTTTAATATTAAGGTAGCAGACATTGGGTCTCTACTCAAGAACTCCCTCAACACAGTAACATTTTGTTCTAATAACATGGCATTCATCATGTTCACCTTCCCAACACAATCATTGAAGACAAAATGGGTACATAAGCAAATGTGGTGAAGAAAGCTGATGGTGTCCGGCTATCAAAAGATATAGCATCTGGGGTCTTAAAGGCTTGAAGATAAACAAGTGCCATCTAGCTGAGAAGCAACAAAGTCCACATGGAAGAAGCACACAAGCCTGTGTGATCATGAGGTATCAATGGGATCAGGTATCAGGCATCAAAGATCCAAAACAAAAAATATAATATTGTGAATGGGGGGAGTGCGGAGTGGAGATCCAAAGTCCATCTGTAGACAATTAGACATCCCCTTACAGAAGGGTCACAAGAAAGAGATGAGCCAGTCAGGGTGCAGCATAGCACCATGGAAACATGAAACTTTCCTCTAGTTCTTTAATGCCCCTCCCCCCCACTACCATGACCCCAATTTTACCTTATAAATCCGGCTAGACCAGAGCATGTACACAGATACAGATAAGAGCTGGAGACACACTGGGAATCCAGGACAGATAAACCCCTCAGGACCGATATTGAGAGTAGACATGCCAGGAGGGTAAGGGGAAGATGGGGGAAGAAAGGGGAAACCAATCACAATGATCTACATATAACCCCCTCCCAGGGAGATGGACAACAGAAAAGTGGATAAAGGGAAACTTCAGTGTAAGACATTTAAAAATAATGATAATTTATAAATTATCAAGGGCTCATGAGGGAGGGAAGGTGGGGGAGGGAGGGAGAAAATGAGAAGCTGATACCCAGGGCTGAAGTAGAAAGCAAATGTTTTGAGAATGATGATGGCAACCAATGTACAAACGTGCTCGACACAGCGGGTGGATGGATGGATTGTAAGAAGTGTTATATGAGCCCCCAATAAGATGATTTTTTGCAAAGCAAAGCTTCAGAGACTTGTACACCTGTATTCACCGCAGCACACGTTTCACATCAACCAACAGGCAGAAACAACCAGAAACGCCCAGTAACAGATGAGTAGATGAACAAAATGTGGCATGTGCACACAAGGAAATACTACTCGGTCCAGTAGGAGGAATGAAATCTTGACAGAGGCTACAATGTGGATGGAGCTTGTTGAGACTGTGGCGAGTGACGCACTCAATCCATCACGTAAGGGCAAATACTGCATACCTCACATGGATAAAAAGACAAGAAAAAGCAAAATCACTGAGGTTGAAGTTCATTCGTGGTTACCAGGGCCGGGCGGGAGCGGGGAAAGAGCAGCGCCTTGCTCACGGGAGTCCTGAGTTCTCACTTCACAGTGAGAGAAAAATCACGCTGATGAAGGGTGAGCTGCACCGTTGATCGTTGGAACTGCTGTCGTGAGCAATTTGCAGAGGCTGCTTCTGTACGAGCAAACACTTCATGCGATTTGGTTCCTTGGTTGGGAGTTAGGGCCCATGGTTTCACGGGACAGCTCAGAGAATTGACCCAGTAAAGTGTTCAGTAATTCTGCCCTCTCTCCTAGTTCGGTGTGCAGTGCCTGGGGTCTTGGAAGCAGGCAGGCAGTCATCCAACACCCAACAATCAGTCTCTATTTGCTTGGAGCAACAGGGGGAGGGAAAGAGTCAAGTAGAGAAAGGAAACAGAACATGTGAATAACTGCCTCCATGTACAACTACCGCCATGGCCGATACGAGAAGGACTGCATGGTGGCCGGCCACCATTGCTCAGCACCATGATGAACATTTCTATAACATGCAGAAGAGTTTCTATGCTCACGGACTCCAGACTTTCTGGAGCCATGGGGGCTGGGTGAACCACTGAGCACATTGCACCAGGATAATCTTTAAATCTTAGAGCAAAGTCTCCATGCTCAAATCTATTTTCAACCAAACAATTAACAAACAGGAAAAACTCGCCGCCTTCGGGTTGATGCTGACGCATGTCCTTCTCCTGTGGAGTGGTGTGTGGTTTTGAACTGCTGACTTTGTGGTTAGCAGCCTGAGCATAACCACTGTACATCACTTAACTGGTTCAAAAAAAAAGACCTACCTTGAGCAGGATGCTCTTTTAAGAGTTAGCTGTCTGGGATCAAATTGACAGAAACAACTCGAAAGATTAGCTAAGAACCTTCCGGAGCTGTGAGTCTATGTTAAGGACGGGGAAAGGACTGAAAAAGAGGATGGGAGGGGTTGGTTGCCCAACTGAAACCATGGCCGCCGCTCGCTGTCACTGAACTACAGATACAGAAACTGTGGGACTCGTGTGCATCTTGCTGTCTACATTCTCTACAGTGAAAGACAAAGTTAAGTGGATGAGAAATGCCGGAAAGTCAGAATCAGAAATAAATGAGACAACGGGAGGCAAGGATGATGCATTCAGAGAAGAACTAGACCCACCATTGCTGGCGTGGAAGATGAGGGTCCTGAGTCAAGGAATGTGAGTGGCCTGTAAACCTGGAAGAAGCAAGAACACACATTCTCTCCCAGAGGCAGCAAAAGGAAAGTAGACTTGCTGACACTTTTTCATGCTAGCCCAGCGCAACCTGGGTCACATCTCTGACTTCCAGACGTCTCAGATTTAACCAACTACAGATATGGGGCCTTGTTAAACAGCAGCAAGAGAAAACTAACACAAGGGACACAATGAGAAAGATGGTGGATGCGCTACTTCACTAGGATGCCACTGCTTCACGCTCCAGGTGAGGAGCGCGGGGAAGCTGTTCTCCAGAGAACACGGAGTCTGCGAGCGGGGCTGCAGAAGCTTCATTTTGCAGGGAAGTCAGGGCATCCGAGCGAGCTCCATGCGTCTGGCTGGCCGACGAGCTGAGTGTGGACAATGGGACCACTCAGGGGGGCCAATAGGGATGGACAGATACAAGCAAGGAGTACCTGCACTGCCTTTTTATTTTACTTCTTTGTCTCAGCTTGTGAAAAGCAAATCTATATTTGTGTAATTTTCCCCTTATCATCCTAAACCATTTTTATGCTTCTTGTAACTAAAGGGAATGTTGCTTCACATACCTGCATTTTATCAGCCTCTTCCATAATACTGTTATCTTGCCACACTATGACACATGTATCTACAGCACAGCCAATAACTCACATCCCTTACTTACAGTAAAATAGAATCTTATGAAAGAAGACTCTTGTTCAGCCACTTCTTTTATGCGTTTATATAATCTTCCACTTGAACAGGCATTTATTAGAACAATGAGTGTTGGGTGTTTTGGGTGGGTTTTTTTTTTTCGGTTGTTGTTGTTTTAATTTAACAAATTAGTATCTGTCCAAGTGTCTGGAAGACAAGTTTTCACACTCATTGTTAACAGGGGTTTCGCCGAAATGCAGCATGTGTAAGATTTAAACAACCTTTCTTTACTTGCTGACTTTAAACTCTTGCCAAATTCATTTTTCAGCAAACGTGATCCATTCTTTCTTACAAATTGGTCGACTGTCTTACAAAGTAACATTTCTAAGGAGCTGGTCAAAAACAAACCTGAAGAAATTATGGCTATAAATCTTAAGAGCAACATCTCAAGTAGAATTTCTTGTTTTCTTCAGTAATACTAAATCCTACATATCTCAGCATAAACATTTCATTTGTAGATGTGAGTATTTGAAATATATATATATATCCAGTCACTAAAAATAATGTTTACAAATTGTTCACAGCGGTTTAAAAAAAAGTAAAGTCAATGATACAGTAAAAGCAAAAAAAAGCAGTATATATAACTGAACAGTAGGAAACAACTAGAAAGAAATATCAGTGGGAGAACTCAGGTCAATTTGATCCTGCTTCTTGGTACTTTCCAGAACCTTCCACGTTCGGTAATGCGCATGTATCCATCCTCCTTTCTTTTCTATACATTGTTTAATGAACACATACTCCTTGTAATTGTGGATTTCTGTTCTAATGGGCAGCAGGAAAGTTAAGCAAACAGCTGGTCATGGAAGGTTTCACTAGGGTCTTCACCGGCTGAAGAAATGAATCAGTCAGAAAGAAGTCAACCCAAGGAGGACGTGGGAAGAGCGCCGTGACACTGTAGGGATTGCAATCAATGTCACAAAATTAAATGCGTGTGATTTGTTGAAGGGAAAGCTAATTTGCTATATCAACTTGCACCAAAATCACAATAAAAATCCTTGTAAAAGGAAGAAAGAAATACGGCAGCTGAAAATTTAAACCACCTCGAGAGAAACTGAGATGGATGGATTCCGTTGAGTCAAAGATTGGGGAGAACAGTGTTTACTGAGCATCCACCCCAGGCCTGGTCTGGACAATGTACACATGTCTCTGCTCATTTTGTCCTCACCATCATCCCATAAGGCAGGTGTTACAATGATCATCTATTAACACATCAGAACCAGAAGCTCAGAGCAGACCAAGGGTTCTCCAGAGTCACACAGGATGCTTGGCAAGCAAGATTCGGCCCATGATTCCTTGGGAGATCTTCTCCTGCTTCTCAGAACGCAACAGAGGCAGCATCCGTCAGAGCCAGTGAAGGACCATGGGAGCTTCCGCAGCCGACAGTGAATGCTAAACCACAGCCTGTCTTTGCCCTTATTCCCTGGCCATTTCCCCAAAGTCCTTTCTTTTCTGCCCACGCTGTCTGTCACCCCATGACAGCATCCTTCAGGCCAGGTCCTGGCCTAAGGAGACACCAGCATCTCCACAGAGCACAGCCAAACTGAATGTGTGTCCCCACACAAGGGAGAAGGAATGTCCCTTGGAGGGACTACTCCATCCATCCTGGAGGCCACCCAGAGCCAGCTCTTCCCACTTACCCTCCTACCCCTCCCAGGCATCCAAGGGCTGCACAGGGTCATGGATAACAATGCGCATCTCCCCCCACGTGGCTCAGAGGGTGAAAACGCAGGCCAACTTTTATCAGCACACACACTCGGGTAGCGTGCAGCCCAGCAACAGCGCCTAGCCAAAGCCCCTCCGGCCAGACAGCTGTCAGCCATCAGAGCCCACCTCCCTAGCTCTACGCATGCACAAACACACTCACTCTCACACCCTCCTTGAAGCCAAAGTCCTTTCCCCAGCTAGCCAATGAGAGAAACTGAGACCAAGGCAAGCACGTTCTAGGGCAAGAAGGTTCCAGGATCCCCAGGGCAAATGAGGCTTGAAAACTGAATGCCTATGGCTCTGCTTTCTTTGGCTTGCAGCGTGTCTTCAATGATTAAGCAACAGTTAAAAATAAGGAGATCTTACATTAAAATCCAGATTTCGGGCTCCTCTTTTGAAAATGGCACATCCACAAAGATCGATGTTGTTAAATGACAAACTTGACTGAAGCTGTATGACAGCGGCTTCTCTGGACAGAGATGACCTCTCCAGAGGCCACACTCCAGAATCCAGGTACCTGATGGCCCAGCGCATCTAGGTACAATACCTGCCTTGGATTGTGCCCCTGCTTGCTCCGGAGCAGCATCCCGAGGACCAGAGGAGCTTCTGGGGAGAGAGTTGGGGAAAACGGCGTGGGGAATGCGTGGCCTCATTCCGGAGCAAACTGGACCTCAGAGGGGAGTGAGCATACACAAAACACATCCATATCGATGGTGGAAGAGCCAAGGGGTGGGGAGTAAGGACACGAGGTCCTGGGCAGTAATTACATGCTTCTAGCCTGTGTCTGCAGAAGTCCTGGTGGGTTACCCGTTGGGCTGCTAAGCACAAGGGTCAGAAGTTTGAAACCACCAGCCCCTCAGCAGGACCCAGATGAGGTTACTGACTCCCATAACCATCTCAAAAATCCACAAGGGCAGATGTACACTGTTCTACTGGGTCACTGTGGGTCAGAACCGACCCCATGGCAACAAGTTTTGGTTTCTGAGACTGTGTCTCCAGTTCCAGAGGACACAAGGTGGATATCTGCAAAGTATGTGCATAGAAAGGGTGACAAGAGGACAAGAGGCACCACAAATGGTGTTCCCAGACCCCTGCCCTAGCTCGGGTCATTACCTCTTCAGGAGAGTCTACAGCTGGAACCCATCCTACACACCTGCAACCAGTTATCTGAGGACAAAACAGAGAAAAAGCTACAGAGACCTCTGGGGGTGGTTAGTGGGGCAGAGCTAGACACAGCCTCCTCCTCCTGATACCTGGATGGACATCAAACAGTGGACATTGGCCAAGGCAAGAAGCAGCAGTGCCCACGATAGACAATACCTCAACGATTCACCATAACCCCTAAAACTTACACAGGACCCCAAATTTGTAAAACCACATCAAGACATCCTAGGAATTTCCAGCGCCTGAGATGGGCAGCCCCTTCCTGCCCAAGGCCGTTTACTGCCCTCCAGCCTCTGCTGCCCCCAGAACACTGAGACTCCCCAAAGACCTCCCTCCAGCACACAGAGCTCCCCAGGGCCCGCTCCCTCCCTGCTGGGCCCAGACCAGAGCGCTTCTTTGAGTCACCATATCCCTGCAGTCGCCCAGGGGACCGATGGCAGAAAATGGGCCCTGCCTTAGGAATTGGGGAAGAGGAGCAGGCCAGGGCGCTTGGCCAGCCCACAGTCCACTGTCAGGTCAGATTGTCCAGTGAAGAAACCCTGCCTCCCAGGCTGCCAGATGCAGCCTATCACGGCCTACTCAACAGAAACCAGTGGGATACCAAGGCCAAAACAAAAACAAAGCCTGCCCTCCACTGAGTCCATTCTGGTTCTTGGCAGTTCTATAGGGCAGGGTAGAAGAAACTCGGACCCTTTACCGGAGTGGAAAGCCTCATCTTTTTCCCAGTGGCCGGTGGTTTCAAACTACTGACCTGTCCTGGTTAGCAGCCCAGCGTGTAACCAGGAAACCACCAGGGCTCTGCGGGGAGGGGAAGGGAGGCAGCGAGGAGAAGAGGGGGCCCTGGATAGACAGCCCTAGACCGCGGGATCCAAATTCCAGAGCCCCAAGCCAATGGGGGGTGGGGGCGCGGGGGGACTAAAGACGACGGAAAAGTGGAGGGGAGCACAGGGCGGAAAGCAACGCCTCACACCTGTTGCTCTCAGGGGCCATTCGCCCCAGGCGGCAGCAGCCCGATGGCCACGGAGGTTGCCGGATTGGGGGAGGATTTCCCGCAGCAGGGCCTAGCCTAATTCCACTCCTTTCCTGGGCAAACAGCGCCCACCTCCGGCTCGGGCGGAGAAGCCTGCGCCCACGGCGGCCACAGCGGGGGAGAAACCGGCTCCTGCGAACAGGGAGGAGGGACACAGGTGTGGGGCGGGGGGAGGGGAGGGGAGGCGGCGCCGCCTGTGACCCTGAGAGGGCGCGAGCGCGTGGCCGGACTGCGCTGGGAGAGGGAGGCAGGCGGGCAGGGGTCGCCTACACCAGACCGGCGGGGAAAACTCCAACGGACTGGAGCTCCACGGACGCGGGGCCCCGGCACGCGGGCACGCCCACCTGCGAACCCCGCCGAGACAAAGCCTGCCCGAAGCACACACACCTGCGCGCACAGCCGCGCCGGCTTGGAGCCGCCCGCGCCGGGCGCACACGCGTGGCCACCACGCCGAAAGGGCGCTGTATAACCAACGTCGCAACGCACCCTGGCAAGGAGCCCAGCTCGCCGCGCTCCCGGGCTCTCCCGGCCTGCCCCGCAGCACCAGGCTCCCATTGCACCCGCGGGGGCCACGCGGCCACCAGAGTGCACCGGGGGCGGGGGGCGGCGCCTGGCCCGTTTCCATGACCGTGGCTGCTGCACAGCCTCGCAGGCCCTAGGCGCTGATGGCCACTCACCTTCCTGCACCGCCTGGAACGGGTTGTTGGCCTCGATGACCTTGATGGAGTAGGTGATCTTCTCGCTCTGCAGGATGTCATCGTTGAGGCTCAGGTCCGACACAGCCAACTGAAACACCCTGTCGTCCTTAGCTGCGTTCTCCTCGAAAATGGCCCCTGGGGGAGAAGGAGAGGTCAAGAGGAGCCAGGAGAGGAGGCTTCTCTCCATTCCCTAGGCCCTCCCGTCACAGCGCAAACAGGACCACTGCCCTCCAGGTTGGGCGAGGACTGGGTTGGGATACCAGCTTGGTGGGTACACGTGCATACAGTTGACAGGAGTTACACATGCACGCTGCACATGTAGCCACCAGGTCACACACGTGTTTCACAGTCAAGGCATCACATGTCCCAGCCATCCTCCACCCCCAATGATGGGCCGAACTGAAGCGGCCTCAGGCAGCACCCCCAACCAAGGAGACAAAGTTCCCTCAGGTGGGTAGTGTCCTCTGTAGACTGTGAATGACTCCCTTCTGCCCTGGGAGTCTCCCACTGAGTGTTGGAGCCGAAGTAGAACCCCAGCCGGCTTTCTGAGACCACAGCTTCTCTTCAGCAGAGGCCTTGGCTGGCCCGCAGCTCACAGGGCCCTGACGGGTGGGGGCTACCTTGCCTGGCATCCTACCTAAGCCCAAACCAAACTCACTGCCATGGAGTGGATAAGGGCTCACAAGGACCCTACAGGACAGAGCAGAACTGTCCCTGTGGGTTTCCGAGACTGTAAACCTTGACTGGTGTAGAACGCTTCATTTCTCTCCCCCTCTCACTTGCAGGAAAGAAAGAGGGGGGGGAAACACTACCATGAAGTCAATTCCGACTCATGGAGACCGAAAGAACATAATAGAACTGTCCCCATGGATTTCCGAGAACGTAATGTAGTTCTTTACCCAGAGTTAAATCCCTCATCTTTCTCCCAGGTTTTCCAACGGCCCTTCTAAAATGACTGCTCTTCCAGGGCCCCCGCCCGCCCTGAGCCTTCAGACTGGCCTGAGCTATTGGGGAGCCTAGCCCCTGGCCAGATCTGGAGGGTCCCCTACTGGGGACTGAGCTGGAGGAGCTGCAGGTTCCAAGCTGCGTCTTAGCGCCGCAGTGCCGACTTGGAGACCCGTGCCCCGCTGGGACAGGAAAATTGATTTTTCTCCAGCAACCTGAAGGGGTGCTTTGGAAACATTTAGGGTAGGCCCAGTCCCTCTCTGCCCGACACCACCTCCACCCTGCCTGTCCCGTCATTCCTGCCTCCTCAACACCTCGCAAGCTCGGCTGCTCCGTGCTGGTCTTTCCTGAACTTGCAGGAAAGGCGACTGCGGAAGGGCTTCCCCAAGTCCACCCCTCTCAGCCTTCCAAACAGGTCCAACTTTCTGGGATTGTTCCAATGCTGTTCCCAACTCTTACCCATTCCCCCACAGAGCGTCCTCTCTTCGCCTCCTCTCTCAGGATCTCTTCCCATCCTTCCCTTCCCGCTCATTGCCCTTCCCCCACCGCCCACGCTGCTTCTTTGGCTCCTGCCGGCCAGGACCGCCTGCAGGCCCCAACACTGGGACCACGGGGAAACTCTGGGACCGTCCAGGATGGAACTGCAGTCGCCACAAGGAGAGGCACACGCACGCGCACGCGTGAACACACACACACACACACACACACCCCGAAAGCTACAGACAGAACCAGAGAAACAAGTAGACACTGTGTCTACTCTAACAGGCTGACAGTCGTCCACGCACCGACACAAGCTCAGATGGCCCCACACACCTCAACGCCCTTTCGCAGTGACACCAACACTGCCTGGCGCGCGCACAGCAACACTTGCTGATAACACCCACCCGCCCACACTCGCACACGGCTCGGGTCCGACCTCTGATCCTGCCAAGACAACTTGGCGACCCAGAGGGCCATGTCATTCCCCCCGCCCCCTGCTGCTGTGAGCTGCCAGAGCCCACCGACGGCCAGCCTGGGATTCGAGTCTGGAAACGTGTCCAGTCCCAGGGTCTCCGCAGCCACGGCCCCAAGTGACAGCAAAGGCCGCGGGGCCACGCGCTGGGATCGGAGCCCCGGGAGCTGAGCGGCCCGCGGGGGAGAGGGGCGGCGGGTGCACGGCCCCTCCGCGGGACAGCGCGGCGCGGCCCTTCCGGGGAGCATTGCTTGCCGGCCCCCTCGGGCCCCAAGTTTTGACACCGCCCCGCACCCCGCACCGCGCGCCGCCGGGGCCCCCGCCCAGCCGGGGCCCGGCCGCCCGGCCGCCCGCCGCGCTCACCGATGTGAATGATGGAGTCGGCCCGCACCGACACGCACTGGCATATCCAGGGGAGAAGCCACAGCGTCAGCGCTTCCATGTCCCCCGGGCGCGCGGCTCATCCGCCCGGGCCCGGGGCGAGGCCAAGGGCAGCGCAGAGGGGGGGGAGGCGCCGGTCCCGGTGCAGTCCCGGCCACTCCCCGGGAAAGCCGAGCCCGCCCGTGCGCCTTCCCCGCGCGCGCGCCCCTGCGCCCTGCGCCCGCCCCAGCGCAGCCCAGCCCAGCCCAGCCCAGCCCCGCGCGGTCGGGCTCCCGCTCCCGCTCCTGTAGCGGCTGCGGCGCCGCTGGCAGCCCAAGCCCAGGCCCCGCGCGGCGGAGGCGGCCCGCGGCTCAGGCGGCGGCGCTTCCCGCGACTCAGGCGGCTCCGGGGGCGGCAGCGGCGGGGGCGGCCGGGCCGGCGTGGCGGCTCCGGGCTCACTGTGTGTCTGAGCCCCGGCGAGGAGCGAACTGCGGAGGACGCCCCCTCCCCTCCCCCTCCCCCTCGGCTCGGCTCCCCCTCCCCTCCCCGCCCGCCTCCCTCTCCTCCGCCCGCCTCTGGACCACGTGACTGCGGAGCCTCAGCCTCGCTGCGCGGCGCGCGGCGCTCTCGGCTCGGTGGGGGCGCAGGGCGCACGGTGCGGCCGGTCGGAGGGGCGCTCGGAGGCCCGCGCAGCAGCGACGGCCCGCCCGGGCTACAGCGCGCACAGACGTGGTGTCCCCGGACCCCTGGACCCCTGTTCGTCGGGGGCGTCAGAATGGAAGGGGGACGGCCACCTACTGCCTCGGCGTCCCGAAGCGCCCGCGCGCCCCAGCCTCGGCCGCCGATCATCTGGGCGGCAGCCCCCCGCCCCGGACCGAAAGCCCCGAGCGAAGCCAGCCCATGGGGTGATGCAGAGACGAGCACCGGGAGCTGAGCCCGGCGCCGGGGTGTCAGGGAGCTCCACGGGCCGGCCGCAGCAGGTGCTCGTGGAGCGCAGCCTGGGCTGGGTTCGAACTCTGGCTGCTGCGCGGACCTCAGCGGGCGCCTCCCCGCGCCCCGCGGGCCGTGCCCTCCGCCTGGAGTCCAACCGGAGGCTCCGACTCTAAAGCCTAATTCATGGCCGGAAACCAGCGCAGCCGCGACCGAGGCGCCTGGACGTGAGAAGCCTCCCAATAGCCGGCGGGCTCACACTCGGAGCCCGCACAGAGCCTTCCCCGGCGTAAGCATGGGGGAGAGCCCGCCCTTCGGGACTGGAGCCCAGAGGGACTCG
Organism: Tenrec ecaudatus; assembly: GCF_050624435.1. Classification (NCBI taxonomy): domain Eukaryota; kingdom Metazoa; phylum Chordata; class Mammalia; order Afrosoricida; family Tenrecidae; genus Tenrec; species Tenrec ecaudatus. The sequence continues at coordinate 96,250,647 of NC_134539.1, forward strand.
CTCCCCAGCCAGGTGCTTGCCCGCCTCCGACCGCCCACTGAAAATAACGAATTGTGGGCTGAAACCTAAGAGAGGGTGGCAAGCCGGACGCGCAGCCCCGCCGAGCTTCAGAAGAGCCCTGCCCCACTTGGCACTCCTCGGGTTCCGGGAGACCGCTGAGCCTCTCCGGATCCGGACTGGCCCCCGGCGGCGGGCTGCACAGGGACTCACTCCACTGGCTGGAGAGCACCCCAGGCCCAGGATGTGCGCTGGCCACGAGGGACTTGGGGAGGTTCCTCAGTCAAGGGAGAGGCAAACCCCTAAAGAGATCATTAAAAGATGTGATGAGGATCCTGAGAGAAATGTGCGTGCGGGACTCTATACCAGCCTAGGGTATAGAGTCCGTCGGAGGCGGCTTCCTGGAGGAGGTGACTGAGGCAAGTTCTAAAAAGGCTGAGAGGAAGAAGCAGGGAGTGTCCAAGGCTTGAGCTCCTGTGTGCCAAGGCAGGGAGAGAAGGACGAATGTGTGCGTGTGTGCGCGCGTGTGCCTTTACGTGTGTGCGTGACCGTGCCCAAACTGCTATCCAGGAAGAAACGACTGGGGGGTTATTTCAGAAAGCTAGTGGGAGAGGCTGTGCAGAGGGCCCCAGGGGAGACGTGGAGGGCTGTGGCCGACAGCTGGTCAGGGACCGTCTGGTGGAGAGAAAACTGAACTGGAGAACTATCAAGGAGCCACATGGACAGAGGGAGTGAGAGGCCAGCAGCCTGGCTGTCCAGCTGGTTGGGGTGCACCCAGAAAGGAATTCCTTCCTCAAGAGACCCATCTCGGGGGCCCCAAATTTTAGAACACCCAGCTACTCCGAGCCTCTAGTGTCTCATTCTGACTCCGCAAGATTCCATCACTGACTCTCAGGGAGGGAAATGTAGGGAGAAGGAAACTAAGAAATAGATTTTATGAATAAGAATTAGCTTCCTGTGGGCACTGTCTCCACATTGGAAGGATGATGACAGTCATCCTACAAGGGATCAGTTGAGATCAGGGACCTTTTGTGAGGCTCCTGTTTGGTTCCCTGCGGCCATTAGCAAATGAGGCACGGGATGCGCGCGCGCACACACACACACACACACACACGTTTGTCTTGACGTACTAATTGGCTAGGCAGAAGTTGCATAATTACAGTGGGACAGGTCTCAAGATTCCCTCCCAAATATGAAGGAGACGTCACCAACAACAACACATATAGTTTGATGAAGACTTTTGTCAGTTTCTGGTTGGAATGATGAAGAAGGGATCTAAGAGTCAAACTCAGTGCAACACTCCTTCCTCTGGAAACTGTTGGCTCTGAACCAGCAGCGGGGCTGAATCCAGAGGTGAGCTCAGTCCCAACTGAATAAGGAAGGCTGGAGGCTGGCCTGGATCGGAAGAAAGAGAAGAGTGATATGGCAGTGGCCAGGGGCAACCTCGCCTCCCGTCCTGGGTATGCCAGCAGCTAAGGTGGATAGCCCTTCACCAACTCCAGGCGTTCATGTAACTCCAGGTCCTATGTGTCTAGCTGGGCATATCGTCCCTTCCAGGCCAGAGCACCCTGGCCACCGCTCACCCAGCCTTGAGGTACACTTTGCCCTGGAGCTGAGAGAGAAGGCAGGCCCGAGTCCATTGGGGCCTCTGTAGATCCACCTCTAGAGAAGGCATTTTCAACCAATCAACTCAGTGGCAGTGGGTTTGGTTTTTGGTGTTTTGCCATTGAAGCTGGGATGTCCGGCTTAAGAGGCAATAGCTCTGAGTGGGGTGGGAGTGGGCTTACTGGACTTAAGTCCTGCAGTTACTTAGTGCTCCTAGTCCAGCCCAGTCCTCTTACGCCCTGGTAGCTTCTGGGCTGCCAATCCAGACTCCGGGGAAAGCAACTGCAAGTAATCAACAAGCGCACCCTTCCTGCAATCAACTGACCAGGGAAGACTGGCTAAGATGCTATGTGTCATGGAAGAATGCCCATGTCAGAGAAGGCTCCGAGGAAGGCAGTGATTTACCCAGGGGGCCTGTGCTAGGCAGGGTCGACTAAACAGACAAATACAGTGACACTCTTGCGTGTGTAAGAAAGAGCTTCCTAACCAAAACTAATTATCCATCCAGAAAACAGCCCAGCCCGGTCCAACGCAAGCCCATAAGTTCCTCTTCAGACTCACGGTCACAAGCAATGATGCAGAATGCAGGAAAATCACAGGCCAGTGGGTGCAGACTCCGATGGATCCAATGGCGGTGGCTCTGGCAGCAACCAGGGTCAGGCAGCAGGAAGGTGAAGGCAGAGGGTGGGGGTGGGGGCAAGGTTCCCAGGGCCCTTATGAGAAGGCCATGCCCACAAGAAGGCACTATCCAGCTGTGACCTGACAGGTTGAATACCATCCCTTTATCTTTAAATTAATGTGAAATTATGTAACTACCACAGTACCTGTTTTGGGGGAACCCAGAACTCAGCCCTCTTGGCTTGCTCCTCACGACACAAAGGTGTGTGTATACACAACTAAGGCAAGAAATCTTGACAGAGTTTAGCCAACCCAACTTTTCTAAAGGATGTCCATTCATTTAGTACCCCGTGCAAGCACTGTGTTCACATTCGCCCCCTTGAGATGGTGTTTACATGTCACATACAAAAGGCAATTGAGGTGAGTGCCAAAAGATCAACAGAGCCCATCGAGACCTTCAAGTTAGGAACAGCCCTTGCTGTTGATGACATATTAGGGGTGGGGAAGGCCATGGTCTGTTTTAAAGCCATTGTCACTCGAAGATTTTATCTTTCCAGAATGGCAGACCTCTGTTCTTCCCATCCCCTCACCCTCACTTAGAAATCGGAGGAACAGCTACCTGAAGTGCTGCTCCTCCCCAAGGTGGTTGGCATATCCCCCAAGAGTTGCTTGATATGGAAGCACTAGTGCCCATCCCCTTCCCCATCTTAGCACCAAACCCACCCAGGGTTCCTAAGAACTCAGTCCAGGCCTGGGAAGAATGCTCCTGCTGAAGAAGGAGGCCAGGGATCACCCCAGGACTTGAGAGGGAGCAGACTTGGAGCTGTGCGGCTGGGACTCCAGGGACCTGCACTTGGCCAGAATCTGAACTCAGAAAGCCCACCACTGCTTTCCTTCCTGAACCCACTGAATGTTCCCAATTTTTAACACCCCGACGCAGGGCTCTGGAGGTGCTGTGGCTTTAGCCTTGCGTGGCTAACCAAAAGGCCAGTCTTTCAAACCCACCAACCTCTCCTGGGAAGAAAGAGAAGCAGTGTGCTTCTTTAAAGATTTACTGTGGACTCTGCCCTATCAGGTCGCTAAGAGTAGGAATCAAGTTTTAAACCCCTCTCCCCCCCACCACCAAGAAAAATCTTGGATCTTAGCATAGAGTTGATTCCATCCTTTCCATCAGCTGCGGTTGGATATGAATTACCTCTACCTAGTCTTCCTCTTTCTTGCTGCCCTTGTTTAGCTCATTTTTACTGTCTTCTCTGCTTGTATTTCTTTTATTTGATATTCTTTTATGTCGTTGTCATTAGGTTCCATCCTGTGGGTTCTGACTCTCGGCCACCCTACACACAACAGAACGAAACACCGCCTGATCCTGCTTCGTCCTCACAATTGTTCTTATATGTGAGCCCCTTGTTACGGTCACCATGTCAGTCCGTCTTGTCAAGGGTCTTCCTCTCTTTCGCTGGCCTTCTACTTACCAAGCACGATGCCCTTCTCCAAGGATTGGTCTCTCCTGACAACATACCCAAAGGTGAGATGAAGTCTCGCCTTCCATGCCTCTCTGACTGTATTTCTTTTGAGGCAGATCTGTTTGTTCTTTTGGCAGTCCATGGTGCTTTCAATATTCCTCACCAGCAAACATGATCCAAATGCATCAATTATTCTTCCTTCTTCAATATCCAACTTTCACATGCATATGAGGCCATTGAATATCCCATGACGGAAAAAGAGGATCTGAGGCAGGGGGCTTGAGTGGAGAGCAAATGCTTCGAGAATGATTAGGGCAGGGAATGTACAGATGTGCTTTATACAATTGTATGTATATGTATGGATTGTGATAAGAGTTGTATGAGCCCCTAATAAAATGTTAAAAATATATATGAGGAGTTAATTTTTTTAAAAAGAAAATCCCATGACTTGAATCAGACTCATCTTAGCCCTCAAAGTAACCTCCTTGACACAGGGCAAAGTTCCTGGAGAGGGCACGCAGCAAGCGATCGCCTTTGTCCGGGCCTCCAAACCCGGGTCCTACTCTCTTGCTAAGACACTGATTCCCCAAGCAAGTACCCATAGGTCTGGGAAGTTCTTCAGAGAGGCCTGGGGTTTCTGGGGCGAAGAACCCCAAGTACTTTCCACCATCAGTCCCATGCAACCACAAGGAATTGTGTCAGATTGTATTTCGAGAAAGGGCCTATTGTCGACCACAGTTTGTAACCACCAGCCCTGAGAGGCTTTCTTTAAGCTCAAAGGCTGGCCCCTTCCCTCCCCGTCTCCCAGAGGCAAGCTTCAAGGAGGCGCTTCCCCCTTCTCTTCTTCTCCACCCATAGGCACTAAAAACCTCTTTTCATTGGCCCTGGTGATGGACAGGTCCAATTAGCAGGTAAGGAAACTTTGACCTGTCTGCCTGTCCCCAGAGCTGAAAGACATGGGGGTAGAAGCCTGTCAGGGAAGGCCAAGGGTGAGCAACAGGAAGTAGGCATCAGCAGAGGACCCAGGCCAGACCTGAGACAACATCCTGAGATCAGACATAACCCTCCCCAGACATGTCTCCCTGAAGGGGCCTTACTCAAGTGGCCTACTGGCAGCCAGAGACATGTGGCCATCATGACATCCATAGGCATTCTGGAGGAGAACAACCCCTGACCCACAGAAATGGATTGAGAGCAGAGGGTGAATGGCCTTAACCTCTTGGCCACCAAAGAGCGCACATGAAGTGTCCCATTCTGACCCTACAGCCTGTTTCACTCATGGTTCTCAATCTTCCCCAAGAATGGGGCTACAGATGAGGAGAGGGATCCTGGGGTTCACTGGACCCCACACCTGGCTTGCCCGGCCTGAACACGGCTAGAGTCTGGACAGTGGGGACCCAGACCCCGCTGACACGGCTCATCCTCCCCATTCTATCCTCAGTCAGGCGCAGAGGGCAAAGAGAAGCTGCGTCCACCAGAAGCCCCAGTTCATGTGGCAGATGAAGCCCCTTCCCCACATCCTGCCCTCCTGCTAGATGCAGCCCCTAACAGATGTGGTCACCCCGCTCATGGACACAATCCCTCCTAAGAGCAGGTTTTCCAGCCTGTAAACCTCTTCTTTTATCAGGCGATGAAATGAAATTTTGATTGATTTTCTCTGTCTGGGTGTCACGGTGCATTTAGCAGCCTGTAAACCTGAAGGGAGGTGGTGCTACCTCCCAGCCATACTCCCAGGAAGCTTGCCTTGAAGTCCAGGCTGCCTAGGGCCCCTCCAGCCAAGATGGGGCCAGCTGTCCCTGAATCTAGATAGCATGGTCCCATGGCCACCACCAACGCTAGGCAGCCTGAGTCAACGTTCCTAACTTCCAAGAGGCTAGGGTTCTTTCTATGGAAAATAAAGCATTAGAATAGAAGTTGGGGGTCAAGAGAAGGCATAACCGGGAACAAAGTCCTTAAGGCGAGGCCCGAAAGGAGAAGGAGAAGAAGCATATGCCAGGCCAGTGGCAGAAGCCCTCTAGGCACTCACCACCGTGCATGGGCCAGCAATGCCCAAAGGAGAAGGGGGTGCAGAAAGGACCACGCCTGCAGATTGGAGACCCTGCAGGGGGGCTCCCCTCACTGTCTCTGCAATCCAGATAAGTCCATGGTAAAAGCTGAGGCAGAAGCTGTCCTCAGAGATGGGGGCCACGGCTCGAGGAGGGACAGGACTGGAGCGCAATCCCTCCTTCGCTAGCACACACTGGGTCCTGTGCGTCGTGCTCTGAGATGTACTTAAAAGCCTATGAGAACAGGACTCTTCTGCCCACCCTGCAGAGGAGTTAGATCACTGAGGCTCAGAGCAATGGCGTCATTGGGTCATGAACGTGAAAAGCTGGCAGGAGGGGCCTCGGGAGCACAGCACCAGGCCGTCAACGGTCCAGCTGCAGTCGCTGCCCGCGACGCTGCCATCCCACGCAGCAGCCCACCCCACCCTATTTCCTAAAAGACAAAACGCCTTTTGTTTCCTGTGTACAGAAGCTTATTTTGATGGTCGATTCGGTTTAGAAAACACACACACACACACACACACACACAGAGAAAACTGCAGAGAAGAAAGTTAACACTGCCCATGACACCCCCTCTTTGTTCCAGATTTCCCTTCTGCTAGAGCTGGACACGGGACATGGTTGACCCAACGAAACACCAGCAGAAGCTCGGCTCCAGGACAGCGGGTGGAATCCGAGGAGAAGAAAGGCTTTTGACCTGGACAGGAGACCAGTTGCCTCCTGTGACCCTGCAGTGACAGGCGTGGAGCTCACAGCCCACAGGGCAGGATATGGCAGGTCCATGAGATGACCAGGCTCAGTCCTGACGACATCGCTGGGACCAATCTGTGTGATAACGCCGTCTCTTGTTATTGCTGGCTGCAACTCCTTGAAACCACCCCCAGACAGACCCACGGCGAGCACTGTGGCGCTCCTCTTCCTGTCTTTGGTTCTGGGCAGAAACGATTGTTTTCTATTGCAACAGTATCCCTGCCTGAAAGTGCACTGCTTGAAATGTATTTATTTTCCACTTGCATGTAGACTGCCACCTCGGTGGCCAGGCTCATGAGAACTGGGATCGGATCGTGTCTAGCTTATTGATGATGTTACCCTCTGTGGGTGGCACAAGGAAGCCCTTGGGTGTGCCAACAGTGACTGTGATCAGCTGCCAACTGGAAGGGCCAAGTCCACCCAGAGACACCTTGAGAGAAAGGCCTGCGGAGCAACTTCTGATAAACCAGCCAGAGAAAACCTTGTGGAGCACAGTTCCATTGTGACACAGTAGCGATGGGGTAGTTACTAGCTCCTGAAATATCCTGGGGGATGCTCAGTAAATACACGTTTCCTTCGTTAAGCACTGAGTGAGCGCCTATTTCCCCATGATGATTCCCCCTGCCATGGATGGGTTTCAATATTTGGTAACAATTCTATCCCATGAATACTCTCTTCAATTAGTCACTTGCTGTCAGACTCCTTTCTCCTCCCCAATTTTCACCATTATCAACAAATACAAAAGTAGTGATACATCCCATCTTAGGTCTTATGCAGTGTTTTCTTAGAATAAAGGCCAAAAGGTGGGCTTGCTGAGTCAACGTTGATGCACAATTTAAGTCCCTTAATACATCTTTCCCAAGTGACTCTGGGGAGCTTTTTAAAACCAGTTTACACTTGTACGAGCAATTCAGGAGAGTACTTGTTCCTCTTCTAATCCACTAGAACTATCCTGTTTCCCCGAAAGTAAGACATCCCCCAAAAATAAGACCTACTTACAGTTAAGCCTCTTACTGAAATATAAGGCATCCCCCAAAAATAAGACCTCCTCGAAAATAAGCTTCACACACACACACACACACACAAGCTACCGTAACTCTGGACTCTGGACTGTAGCAGCGGGCGCCACAGCGCAGCCAGATCAGACAGGAAGTGTGAGGTCGCTTTTAATTAAACAATAAATGTGTACCATATTCTTCTTCATGGAAAAATAAGACATCCCCTGAAAATAAGAGCTAGCGCATCTTTGGGAGCACTGTCTTATTTTCGGGGAAACAGGGTACACATCGTCTCTCTCTTCCGCCTTCCCTCCCTCCCTCCCTTCCTTCCATCCTTTCTTTCCTTTGCCCTAGGAAGTCCAGCAGTACATCCAAACGCCGTCTAACTATGCATTTCCCTCATCACTGGAGCCACGGATCATCCTTTTGCCACTGTGTGGGTGTTGGTAGCTTTTCTTCCTGCCCCAGGATCGCAAGGAGGGGAGCCTGCACCCGCTGGTAACAGGTCCCCTCCACCAGTGTTCAAACCTTCCAGGCAATGTGAGACTGATCCGGTGTCCCTGCAGACCTCCATCCCAGGAATCCCTGAGGCTCTAGGTCTGGGACCCTTACAAGAAGACCGTCCTGCCCAGGAGGCCAGGCACCTCCACTGGCCCAGGAGCATCCAGAGGGAACCACGTCTCCCAGGTCAGGGCCAAGTGGACCAGTTACACCTCTGAACATGCGGTCCAGGGAGGGGCGTGGGCAGATCCAGGTGGAGAGCCATTCCAGGCCCCCAAAGACGGAGCCTCCCACCGGGGCTGACCTGGAATGCCAAGGAAGTCTGGAAGAAGGCGAACTCCAGCAGGGGCAGGAGCGAGGTGCCTTCCAGCCCAGGCGCACCCTTTCTTCTGGGCCACCCAACCCACGTTGGGCTCGGGAGGGAAACCCAGGAGCACTTCAAGGCCTCCAGTCTCCACCCTTTCGGGGGTCTGACAGCGACCCCCAGGCCGGCCTGAGCGCGGGAAGCAAGGTATCTCCTGACCCGCACTCTGCAGCTGCTGGGGACGGGCGAGTGGGGTAGCCGTGATACAATGCTTCCCCCTGCCGGCGATTTCGGGGAACAGGCTCGGGGCTCCCCAGGCTTGATTCCCCAATTCAAGCCTCCCTCCCTTCCCCATCATTCCATCTCTCCCAGGAAGAGGAAGAGCTGAGGGCAGCTGGATGGTCAAAAGGTGAATCCGCTTCCCTTCAGTTTTATTAATTTCTCTAGGTAAACCTTTCCACTATTGCAGCAAACAAAAATAAATAAAACTTTCAAAAACATGTTTCTAAAAATGTTTTTTCCAGTTCGTATTTTAGTATTCACTATTGACTGAATTAATGATACTTACTGTAATTGTCATTATTCGTATAACTATCAGCTGTTGTATGAAGACTACTTCAAATGTAATTTCTTAGAAAGTTGATTGATACACAGCCCATGAAACTAACCATGTGTATAAACACTGCCATCTAGTTGATTCTGATTCAGAGGCACCCTATAGGACAGGGAAGAATGGCCCCTGTGGGTTTCCAAGATTGTACATCTTTAGGGAACTAGAAAGTCTGATTGATGCTCTCCCTCCAACTGGCTGGTGGTTTCTAAGTGCTGGTTTTAGGTTTAACAGCCCCACATGTAATCCGCTACTGCACCAGGACTTGAGGGCTCACTACATTTCGTAGTTCTTATGATGTGAGCGTGCATTTTCCACAGACCTGGCTGGGCCTTCACTGGACCCTCCATGAAATTTGTTAAAGTTCAAACCCTAAAAAAAAAGAACTTCAATGGTGTCAATTCCAACACACAGAGACCCTACAGGACAAGCTAGAACTGCCCCCGTGGGCTTCAAAGACTGTGACTGGTTTGGGGCATAGAAAGCCTCTTCTTTCTCCTGTGGAGCAGCTAGTGACTTCAAAGTGCTAGCCTTGTGCTGCAACAGGGAACCAAGCTTCCAGCAGATCCCAGGCTCCAGCATGATGACTGGAGTGGCGCTCATCCCAGGCGCCCTACGATCCTTTGCGGGAAGAGGGTCTGCGCGGGATGGGGCTTGGTGACGTGCCCACGGTGTGCAGCTTCTAGCTACCGGGCAGTTCGGGCCCTGCTTCCTCACAGAAAAGGATAAATGAGATCATTCTGAAATTTAAATACTTATATGCACCAGAAGACTTTTCCAAAAAAAGAATAAAGAGAACCAAATTGGAGGTGGGTGGGGGGACATTTGACAATAACACTTCCAATGAGATGTGTCAAAAATTTTCTAGAAAAACTTTAACTCTTCAACAACAAGAAGATAACCAACCAAAATTTTTTAAATGGGTAGAGGATATGAACAAACTCTTCAGCAAAGAAGACATTCAAGCCACCAACAAACACATGAAGAAAGTCTCATGTTCCTTAGCCACTCCAAGAAGGAACCAAGCTCCCTTCCATAGAGTGGGTGCTGACTCATAGTGACCTTACACGACAGAGTAGAAGTGTCCCTGGGAGTTTCTGAGACTGTCACTCTATCCAGGAGTAGAAAGCCCCGTCTTTCTCCTAAGGAGCACTGGTGGATTCGAACTGCTGACATTGCAGTTAGTGGCCCAACACATACATAACCACTACGCCATCAGGGCTCCTCCTTAGCCATTGAAGAAGTGTACATGAAAACAGCAGTGAGATACTTTGTCACCCCAACAATAATAGCAAGTTCATTAAGACAGAAAACAACAGATGCTGGTAAAGATGTGGTGAGATTGGAACGCTCATGCACTGCTTTGGGATTGTCATATGGCGCAACCACAGAAGATAACTCCTGAAAAAGTTGGAAATAGAAATATCATTCGATCCAACAATTCCCATTACTAGGCATATACCCTAAAGAAATTTGATCCAGAACGTGAATAGATCAAAGTAACCCTTGTTCATCACCTTACTCAAAAAAGCAAAAAGATGGAAACCAGCTAAGTACCCACCAATGGATAAATGAACAAACCACAGTATGTACACACAATGGAGTATTATGCGATTTTAAAGAACAACCGCAAAGCCAAGAAACATCTCATAATGTGGTTGAACCTGGAGGACATTATGCTGAGTGAAATAAATTACTAACAAAAGGACAAGTATTATAATAAGGTTACACACAGAAAATATTATTTGATAGGTAGGAGGGAAGGGAAATAACTAATTACATAATAACCAAAACCAAACCACTGGCATTGAATTGATTCCAGCTGATAACAAGCCTGTAGAGGCTTTCTGGGGCTGTAAGCCTTTCTGAGTGCAATTAGCTACATCTTTCTGCTGCGTGGTGGCTGATGGATCTGAATCACCAGCCGTGCCATCAGCAGCCCTATCCCTAAACCACGGTGTCACAAGGTCTCTTTAATTAGATAATGTAATAAAGTTACTAAACAGCAAGGCAACACACAATCAGTGGCTATCAGCCCCATATCAGTAAAGCAAAGAAAGATACAAAGAGGGGCAGAAGACTTACGGACAACAGGGATAAATGCTACTGGACACAAAGCATTGCATTATATCTCATCTTTGACATAACCGAACACCTGGAGGGGATGAGCCGCTGGATCTAGAGGCTTGGAACCAGACTCGAAAGAATCAGCAAGTTCTGTTTGGCCCCAGGTATGCTTCACACTGCTGTATTTGTCTGTGGAATCCGTTTCGGGTAAGCATGGTAATGATGAAAGTGAATGTTTCCCTCCTGGAGGAAAAGTCTGTTGTGATGAATCTTGTCTGTTTATGAGCATGCCCCTGTTTGACAGCACTGAAAAAGACTAATATTTACTGTACTCTACAGCCTGGCCTACATACCATCGAGACTCGAGCGAAAGATGGCCTTTAAGTGGATCCTTAAATTATGATACTATCCCAAAGCCTGAATTGTTTTGCAAAAGGTCAAGTAAATAAGATGAAATAATTTATGTAAAAGCTTTTTTATGATTCTCCACAACTGGAATTCAGAGCAGAAAGGAAATTGGTTTTGGTTTTGTCCCTTCCATTATTTTGTCGGAACTCCGTTTGTGCTTGTGAATTAAGTTGCTTTAAGGTTATAAAGAATTAATGAAATGGTTAGATTGGGCAGTTGTGTGTGTGTGTGTATAGAAGTGAGTTACATTAAATAATCCAAGGGTTTCAAATGAAGAAAAATCGTAGAAGCAAGATGAAAAAGAGAAAGGAATTTAGATAGATAAAATAAGGTGCCAAAAATCAGAGCAAGTTTAGATGGAGAACAAATGGAACAGAAGAACACAAGAGTCCATCTGGTAGCGGGGGCACAGGGCACTAACCCACCCAAGGGGGGGGGTATTGTTCATATCTCCACAGGGAAAGAGGGACCAGACTTCAACCCAGTGCCCCAAGAAGTGACTGCAACATGCCGGCATGGAGTAGGGAACCAGTAGAAACATCTAAGGGGCTGGCCCCAATCCCAACTACCTGCCCTTCCCCCAGAGGAATTTATTTCAGAGGAGAGCACTAAATCTGCAGCTCTGGGAGAGGGACATGTCTGATCAGAGCACACGGGAGCAAATGAAGGGAGAGGAAGAGAGAGTGGAGCACATCCTGGCCCACCAAGCCTTGAGGACGATATTCCTGCTCAGAGCAGGTGGTAGAGGGAGGGTGAGGTGGAAAGAGGGAAGAGATTACAGGGCTCTACGTGTAACCTCCTCCCTGGGGGATGACTAACAGAAAAGTGGGTGAAGGGAGACGTCGGACAGTGTAAGACATGACAAAATAATAATAATTTATAAATTATCAAGGGTTCATGAGTGAGAGGGCAGCAGGGAGGGAGGGGGGAAATGAGGAGCTGATGCCAGGGGCTTCATTGGAGAGCAAATATTTTGAGAATGATGAGGGCAACGAATGTAGAAATGTGCTTTACACAATTGATTTATGTATGGATTATGATAAGAGTTGTATGAGCCCCCAATAAAGTGATTAAGAAAAAATAAATAAAAGAAATACAAAAGATGGAAGGAAAAAAAAGAAAGAATTCATCCTTTTAGAAGGGAAAAAAGTAGTTAGGTCTACCATAGAATGTCTGCTTATGCCAGAATATGAGAATCATATGAAAGATGATAAAAGAAATGTATAGGTCTAGTGTAAGGTGTAGAAAGTTGGAAGAAAGTTAAAGATAAGGAAAGGTGAATGTGCTCATTAAAGAAGGATTACAGTATGAGAAGTGTAGGGTCTGTACTAATTAATCCTCACTATAACTGTAACTTCTCATTTCATAAAATTAACCAGGCTGTGTTAGTCCGGGTAGACAAGAGAAACAAATTCATAAACATGCATATATGTATAAGAAAGCAGTTTATATACAAGAGCAGTTGAATATTGAAAAACATCCCAGCACAGCCCAGATCAAGGCCATAAATCCGATGTTAGCCCATATGTCCAACAGCAGTCTATTAAGTCCTTTTCAGACTCACAAACACACGCAATGATGCCAAATGCAGGAAGATCACAGACCAGTGAATGGGAAGTCTTGTAGATCCAGTGGCATTGTAAGCATCTCAGCACTGGCAGGAGTCTCCATGTGGCTTCTCCAGGTCCAGGGTTCTGGCTGCATCAGAGTTTGTCCATGTGACTTCTCCTCAGGGATGTCTCGAAGGGAGTCAGCCTTGTCAGTAGAGAGTCTCCAAGGAAGTGAGAGGAGAGAGAAAGAGAGATAGTCTCCTGCCTCCAAAGTGGAAAAAATACAGGAGTTCCCAGAATTCTCAGGGAAGGCCATGCCCACACAGAGGCCTCATTGGTTAGATCTTGATTGACAGGCCAGACTCCACCCCTTCCCTTGTAATCCTCTCAAATTGACACCAGATGATGTAACTACCCCACAGGGGGAGTAGAGAAAAGTGAATTAGTCATATAGTTTCAGATGACTCATAAAAAAAGCCTGGAAGCTGTTCTCAGAAACAGAGGGAAGCCAATCCATGTGGGGCCTAAAGAAGACATCTGAAGTTGGGGAGTTGTGATCAGCAGAAAGAATAAACACAAAGTACCTTCAGGGGCCTGGTCCAGTACTTCAAGCACTTACCTCAGGTCCCGTCAGGGGGCTGGTCAACCCTCTCCCTACCCCAAAGATGACCTCAGGCCCTAGACATTTTCACCACCAATGCTCTTCTCTATCTTTATCCTATAAAATCCATAGGGTTCAGATGAGCTGTTCAGGTGGTTTATGAGGGACCTTATCAGCCACCTTCTCAGATCCCTGTCACGTGCGATGAATCCCCGTCTCTGCTTTTGGCTCAGGAGAAATAAGCTGCATGAATCCCATTTCTGTTTCACTTTGTTTTCGAGAGCTTTGTGTGTGTCAGCTTATGTTTTTGTATCTAGTTAGAGATCACAGCTGTTTTCCATAAAGCAATCAGATAAACTGTGCGTGACACAATGGACGTATATATGGATTGTGATAAGGGCTGTATGAGCCCCCAATAAAATGATTTTAAAAAGAAATAAGAAAACTCTCAGTTCTTTTTCTCTTCCAAGAAAATGGCTTCTTGGACTCTAGTTTGGACCCTGAATCCTTAGGATTGACTCTCAAAACTCTCATAGAATTTTTGATTAATTCTAGAGTGAAGAAGAGAATTGCCTGTGAATAAATGCTTAACATGATTTCTGTGGACTGCCAGTGAAAGAATCTGTCCAGGATTGTCATATTAATTATGCATTTTTATTAAGTCTCCTTTCAGCCCTCTGGCTGCATGCTATAGGCTGCCTAGATTTTAAATTTTGTATTTTCAAGGTATACATAAGCCCCATCAGAAAGAGTCGATTTGGAAATCCCACTATGTGAATTGAACCATACCTTTTGTTTGTTTGTTTCTTTGTTTTCTGGTCCTTTCTTCTCCCTGTTTTCCATTTCTTTTTTTTTAAATCATTTTATTAGTGGCTCATACAACTCTTATCACAATCCATACCTACATCAATTGTGTAAAGCACATTTGTACATTCATTGCCCTCCTCATTCTCAAAACATTTGCTCTCCACCTAAGCCCCTGACATCAGCTCATTTTTCCCCCTTTCCCCCTTCCCTCATGAACCCTGATAATTTATAAATTACTATTGTGTCATATCTTGCACTGTCTGACGTCTCGCTTCACCCACTTTTGTGTTGTCTGTCCCCCAGGGAGGAGGTTATATGTAGTCCTTGTAATTGGTTCCCCCTTTCCACCCTACCCTTCCTACACCTCCCGGTACAGCCACTCCACTCACACCACTGGTCCTGAAGGGATCATCCACCCTGGCTTCCCTGTGTTTCCAGTTCCTCTTTTTTGCTATTTTTTAAGCAGTGTTTTAAATTGAGTTTTAAATTATGTTAATGCTCCATTTTTTGTCTAAAAGGCTTTGCTAGCATTTTAAATTCTATAACATTTGCCGTCATGTGTATATATAAATATACATTAAAATGTATGTATATTATATTATTAGATATATTAATATATTTTGAACTTGTGCTTAATCTAAGTCATGATCTTAGAACAATTAGTTCTTATAATATGGCCCTGCTCAATACTAGCCCTCACAAAACAGTCACTGAGGATATGGGTGCATAGAAAATCATGGTGAAGAAATCAGATGTGGCTGGCTAACAGAAAGAATAACATCTGTTGTCTTAAAAGCTAGGCTTTTTATAAAATCATTTTATTGGGGGCTCATTCAATTCTTATCACAATCCATACATATATCCATTGTATCAAGCACATTTGTACATTGGTTGCCATCATCATTCTCAAAACATTTTCTTTCTACTTGAGCCCTTGATATCAGCTCCTCATTTTCCTCATCCCTCCCCACTCCCCCCTCTCTCATGAACCTTTGATAATTTATAAATTATTACTTTGTCATATCTTATACTGTCCGATATCTCCCTTCACCCATTTTTCTGTTAGTTGTCCCCCAGGGAGGAGGTTATATGTAGATCCTTGTAATCGGTTCCCCCTTTTTACCCCACCTTTCTTTCACCCTTCAGGTATCGCCACTCTCAGCATTGGTCCTGAGGGATCATCTGTCCTAGATTCCATTTGTTTCCAGTTGCTATCTGTACCAATTTCCATCCTCTGGTCTAGCCAGATTTGTAAGGTAGAATTGGGATCGTGATAGTGGGGAGAGAAAGCATTTAAGAACTAGAGGAAAGTTGTATGTTTCATCGTTGCTACCCTGCACCCTGACTGACTCATCTCCTCCCTGCGACCCTTCTGTAAGGGAGTGTCCAGTTGCCTACACATGGGCTTTGGGTCTCCACTCTACACTCACTCTCATTTACAATGATATGCTTTTTTTTTCTTCTTTGATGCCTGATCACTAATCCTTTCGCCAACTGATCACACAGGCCCGTGTGCTTCTTCCATGCGGGCTTTGTTGCTTTTCCACTGGATGGCCGCTTGTTTATCTTCAAACCTTTAAGACCCCAGATACTATATCTTTTGACAGCCGGGCACCATCAGCTTTCTTCACATTTGCTTATGCACACATTTGTCTTCAGCGATGTCCCTCGCTGACCCATGGCCCTATGGGGGACAACACTGGAGACTCAGTGTCGGGATTGGCCCGGTCTGACTTCATGACACCGAGCAAAACATTAAAGGCGTGCGGCAGAGCAACGGAGGGAGCAGAGCAGGGAGCTCCCGAGGGAGTTCAAAGGATAGACTTTGGGGCCAGAGCGTGGCACCCCATCCAACTTGACTGGAGGACACGCCTAGAGGTAAAAAATCAGACCTTGATCTATTTACAGGTTTTTCTTTCTTTTTAAAATGTATTAATTTTTTCTTTCTTTTTAAATTAATTTATTCTTTTCTGGGTCATTGGTTTTCTTTTTTGTTGTCATCATTGTGTTCTCTTTTGTCACTTTGTCTTGCTATGCCTTGTTTTTTGGTGCATATTATTATCTCTGCGGATCTATCTAAATAAGATAGACTGAATGAGCAGCCTAGAAGAGAAAACAATGGGACTGATGGTTCTGGGGGAACACTGGAGAGAGGGAGGAGGGAGAAAGGAGGTGGTGATGACCAACCCAGGGACAAGAGAGCAACAAGTGATCCAAAATTAGTGGCAAGGAGGGTGTGAGAGGACTGGTAGGGATTCAGCAAGGGCAATGTAACCGAGAGAAATTACTGAAACCCAAATGAAGGCTGAGCATGATAGTGAGACAAGAGGAAAGTAAAAGGAAACAGAAGAAAGAACTAGCAGGCCAAGGGTATTTATAGAAGTCTAAATACAGACATGTACATATGTAAATATATATAGGATGGTGGGGAAATAAATCTACGTGCATATATTTATAGGTTTAGTATTAAGGCAGCAGATGGACATTGGACCTCCACTAAAGTACCTACTCAATGCAAGAACACTTTGTTATATTAAATTGGCATTCCATTATGCACACCTTCCTGACACGATCGCTGTAGGCAAAACAAGTTTTATTAGAGGTTAAGAGATTTTTACATGATGATAAAAGGTTCAATTTACCAAGAAAATTATAATAATTATAAGCTTAAAAAGAGTTTTAACATTATCAAGCCTCAAATTACAGATTAACAAGGAAAAATAGATAAATCCACGTTTTTACTGGGAGAATTTAACACAAGCTTAATATTACATAGAAAAAGTAGTTGAAAGCAATAAAAATTCTGAAGATATCAACAATTTGAACATTATGAACATGCTCCTAATGGACACATACAGCCTTCTGCACCCAACGAAAGGAGACCACGGGTCCTTTTCAAGAATAAGTGAAGCATTTGCCAAGAAAAAAACACGACTAAAATAGTATTACACATTATTCCTCACCCCAGTGAAATGAACTTTGTAATCGATAATAAAAGATACTTTTAAAACCTCTATTTACTTGAGAATTAAGAAATATAGTCTTAAATAACCAAGCAGACAAAAAGAAGGTGACAAATGAACATGAGAAAATATTTAAAACAGAACAATAAAAATACTACATATCAAAACTGGTACTTCCCTCAAGCAGCCTTTATAAGGAAATGTGTAGTCTTTTATTCGTTTTATTTTGGGGGGGGTATAGTCTTTTAAAAATGAAAGCATGTGGAAAGCAAATGCTTTGAGAATGATTGGGGCAGGGAATGTATGGATGTACTTTATACAATTGATGTATGTATATGTATGGATTGTGGTAAGAGTTGTATGAGTCCGTAATAAAATGTAAAAAAAGAAAAGAGGAGGGAAAAAAAGAAAATGATTAGGGCAAAGAATGTACAGATGTGCTTTATACAATTGATGTATGTATATGTATGGACTGTGATAGAGTTGTATGAGCCCCTAATAAATTGTTTAAAAAAATAAAAGCATGTTTCTTTTTTTGTCATTAGTTTTTGGTTGTTGTTTTTGTTTTGTTTTCTTTTGTTGCTTTGTTGTGCTCTGTCTTGTTTTGGGTCATATTATTTTCTCTGCAGGTCTATGTAGATAAGACAAGTGGGATAAACAATCTGGAGAAGAAAACAATAGGACTGACGGTTTGGCGGGGTGAGGGGGGGTAGGTCATGGGAGATGGGGAGGTGGGAGAAAGGAAGTGAGTGTTAACAAGGAAATAATAAGTGATCCAAAATCGGTGGTGAGGAGGGTGTGGGAGGAATGCTAGGGTGTGATAAAGGGCAATGTAAATGAGAGGAATTACTGAAACCTGAATGAAGGCCAAACATGATAGTGGGACAAGCAGAAAGTAAAAGGAAATAGAGGAAAGAACTAGGAGGCAAAGGGCATTTATAGAGGTCAAATACAGACATGCACATATGTAAATATATATGAGGATGGGGAAATAGACCTATGTGCATTTATTTATAGGTTTAGTATTTCGATAGCAGATGGACATTGGGCCTCTACTCAAGTACTCCCTCGATGCAAGAACACTTTGTTCTATTAACCTGGCATTCTGTGATGCTCACCTTCCCAACATGATCGCTGAAGACAAATGGGTGCATAAGAAAATGTAGTGAAGAAAGCTGATGGTGCCCAGCTATTAAAAGATATAGTATCTGGGGTCATAAACCCTTGAAGATAAACAAGCGACCATCTAGCTGAGAAGCAACAAAGCCCACATGGAAGAAGCACACCAGCCTGTGTGATCACGAGGTATTAATGGGATCAGTTATCAGACATCAAGAACAAAAAATCATATCATTGTGAATGAGGGGTAGTGTGGAGTGGAGACCTAAATTGCATCTATAAGCAACTGGACATCCCCTTACAGAAGGGTGATGGGGAGGAGATGGACCAGTTTGGGTGCAGTATAGCAACAATGACATATACAACATTCCTCTAGTTCTTGAATGCTTCGTCCCTCTGATTCTCATGATCCCAATTCTACCTTACAAATCCAGTTAGACCGGAGGATGTACACTGGTACAGATAGAAACTGGAAACACAGGGAATCTAGGACAGATAAACCCCTCAGGACCAATAATGAGAGTAACTATACCTGGAGGGGAAGGTGGGGTAGAAAGGGGGAATCGATCACAAGGGTCTACATATAACCTCCTCCCTGGGGGACAGAAAACAGAAAAGTGGGTGAAGGGAGACTTCGGACAGTGTAAGACATGACAAAATAATAATAATTTACAAATTATCAAGGGTTAATGGGGGTGGAATGAGGAGCTGATACCAAGGGCTCAAGTAGAAAGAGAATGTTTTGAGAATGATGAGGGCAACATATGTACAAATGTGCTTGACACAATGGATGGATGTATGGATTGTGATAAGAAGTGTATGAACCCCTAATAAAATGATTTTTTAAAAACTAGGAAAAAAGCATAAACAGAATTAGATATGTCTATTTCAGAGGATAAAAATAAAGTATAAATCAATATAATAAAAAACAAATATACGCATTGCATACAACAGAAAGATTTTTAAAGGCACAAATTATTTCTTGGAGATGAATAATAACGTTGAACACCCTGAAAAAACTAACGAAAGTGAAGGAAGGGGATAACATACAATAAGAACACAAAACAACTCAAGGTCGGCTAAGCCCCCAAACAAACCCACTGCCATTAAATCAGTTCTGATTTGTAGACACCCTATGTAAGGATTCTAAGGCTTTGTAAATATTTGATTGAGCAAATAACCTCTTGTTTTTTGTACGGAACAGTTGGTGGGTTTGAACCGCCAACCTAGTGGTTAGCAGTACAACGCTTTCCCAACAGTGCCACCAAGATTCTATAGACATTGATGATAATAAGAAAACATTATGACAGCTTTATAGCAATGTCTTTGAAATTATCTATAATACAGCAAAATTTCTTTCAAAAATACAGCTTATCAAAACTTACACACACTAAGAAGAGGGGGTGGGAGAAGAAATGGAAAATCTGAATAGATTTATAATTATTAAAGAAATGTAAAACCTCTAGACCAAGTTGATTTCACTGGCAAATTCCACCAAACATTTAATGTTGAAATAATTCCAATTTTGTGTGACCAGCATAGCAGAAGAGTTCAGCCTCTTCTAACTTCACAAAGGGGAAGAGAGAATAACCATCAGCATCAGCAGCCCAAGCCGGATTCCTATTAGGCAAAGATCACACACCAACTGTCAGTTCTGACACGAGCTGTCTCTCCCATGGCATGGCGTCCGCTACTTCTCCACTGGGTTCCGTGTTTGCTTTTGTTTTTGTTTGCTCCACAGGCTGGGAAATCCACCACTCTGTCCTTTGCTTTTGGTTCTACTTCCTCTGCTGCCACAGCTTCTCAGCTACTCCTCTGGGGCCATAACCCTTGGGCCCCTGAATCTAGGAGGTTCAGTGCAGCGATCTCAGTGTCCAAAGGAAGCACTGCATATGTATGGTGCCACACACATAGATGCCGAGTACTTTATTTACATAATTATCAAGCTGTGAATATCACTGGTGAGCCACAAGCACCTGATTTGCATAATCCCACATTCATTTGATGGGAGCTACAAAAATATGAATAAAAGGGCTACATGAAGCGATTCATTTCAAGGGTGGAGGGAAGGTGGGAAATGGGGAACCAATTACAAGGACTACATATGACCTCCTCCCTGGGGGATGGACAACAGAAAAGTGGTTTAAGGGAGACGTCGGACAGGGCAAGATATGACAAAATAATAATTTATAAATTATCAAGGGTTCATGAGGGAGGAGAGAGGAGGGAGCGAGAAAAATGAGGTGCTGATGCCAAGGGCTTAAGTGGAGAGAAAATGTTTTGAGAATGATGAGGGCAAGGAATGTACAAATGTGCTTTACAATTGATGCATGTATGGATTGTGATAAGAGCTGTATGAACCCCTAATAAAATGATATTTTTAAGTAATTCCCTTCAAATACACAATATTACACAAACTCTTCCAGAGAATAGGAAAAGACACTTCCCAACTTGTTTATGAGGTCAGCAAAACCTTAAAACTAGATTTGACAAGTGCATTAAAAATTATGGAAATTACAAACCAAACATCCTCATAGATGCAAATACAAAATTTCTAAACAAAATAGTCGTCAACTAAATCCAACCATATACAGAAAGAACAATCCATTACTACCAAACTGCGTTTGGTTCAGGAATACAAGTTTGCTTAGTGTTAGAAAATAAATCTGTTATCTTAACTATACTGTAATAAAACAAAGGAGAAAAACAGAATTTACAGCCTCAGAAAAATCAAAAGAAACTATGGATTATATTAAAGAAAAAGTTACATAGCATCCCATTGTGTGCATACCCAATTGTGTGTTTGTTTATCAATTCTCTTTGATTGAGCACTTAGACTTTTTTCGATCTTGTTGCATTGTGAAGAGTACTGTGAGAAACATGAATTTGCAAATATCTAACTGTATCATGGTTTTTACGTCTCTGGGGTATGTAGCGAGTAAATGGATTGCTGGGTCATATGTTATGTCTATATTCAAGGTTTAAGGAGGTGCTACTGTATTTTCCATAATGGCTGCACCATTTTCCAGTCCCACCACCAAACGTGTATACGGGTTTCAGGTCACTTCCTTAGCAGCACTTCTCATTTTCTGGGTTCTTGTAATTTTGCTATTAATTCTAGGATAAGATGTTATCTCACCGTTGCTTTGATTTTTCATCTCTCTGATGGCTAATGATCATGGGAATTTCTTCACACACTTATTGATTGCCCAAATGTCTTCTTTAATGAAATGTGTGCTCTGCATTTTTTATTAGTGTACTTGACCTTTTGTTGTTGAAGTTCTGAAGTATTCTACAAACTCAAGACATTAGTCCTTTGTCCAACATATTTGCCAAATTTTTGTGTGAATTCTCTTTTTACTATTTTGGTGAAGTATTTTGATGGACTGAGGTGTCTAATTTATAGGAGTTTTGAGTCATCTAATTTGTCTCCTGTTGTCTGTTTTTAGTAATGTTTAATGGTATATTTATGCCATGTATTAAGACCCCTAAATTTGCCCATATTTTTTGTTGATGACTTTTCAATACATTTTTAACTTTTGCATTTAGGTCTATAATCTACCTTGGGTTGTTTGGGGTATGCAGTGAGGTATGAATCCTGATTCATTTTTCTGCAATTGACTATCGAGTTTTGCCATCATCGTTGATTAATGAGACTATCCGCTCCCACTTAAAGTGTTGTGGCTGTTTATAAAAGTTTCATAGATGGATAGATTTACTTCTGGGTTCTCAATGCTGTTCCATGGGACTACGTGTTTCTCATTTCATTACTACCAGGCTGTTTTGATTATCATGGATGAGAAGTAGGTTTTGAGATCAGAAAGTATAAGGTCTCCCATTTGGATCTTCTTCTATAGTGGTGCTTTGTTTCTCTAGGGTCTCTTTCCTTTCCAACGTTGCTCATTAGTTTTTCCATCTCTTTAAAGAATACTTTTGGGACTGAGATTGGGATCACATTATATCTGTAGATCGCTTTGGGTAGTATTGACATTTTTACAATGTGAAGTCTTCCTGTCCAAGAGCATGGTATATTCTTCCATTTATGTAGAATTCTTTTTGATTCCTTAAAATAATGCTTTATGATTTTCTTTGTATAGGTCTATTGTTACTCTGGCTACATTAATTCCTAAGTATTTCATCTTTTGAATGGCTGTCATTAATGGTGTGTTGTGTTCTCTAGAGAAACAAAACCAGGATGTAGATAGATAGATAGATAAATACGGCATGAAAGAATGTAACAGCTAATTAGTTCACACAACAGTACAGAGGGCTGTTCAACTCACTTCTGTGAGACACTTAATATACTGGAAGTCCTTCAACTCATGAGGGCTGCTGGGTCCAAGGTCAAGGAATCAGGTAGCTGAGTCTTCCTTAGAGCAATGCAGGCATTCTGGCTACAGGCAGCAAACAGCAGGGTGAGTCACCAACAGTCAGCCAGATGACAGGATCTGACAGTCCCAGCTCAAACGATGTATACACCAGCAGTGTGGTGAAGCAGGCCTCGAGGAAACCTCAAGCTCCAGCAACAGGGTCTACCGGTTGGGAGTCCCACAGGTAGCTCACAAGTTGAGGCAGAGAACTAGCTAAGGCAGCTGCACACTGGTCTGATCACCAGAGAGCAAGAGAGAGACGGAGGGGGCGGGGAAGTTTGCCGAGCCATTTATCTCTTTGCCCTCCAATCAAACTGAGACTTTATTAAGCCCACATCTTCCTATTGGCCAGGTTGACACAATAAGCCTCCATATCACAAGTGGTCTTATTTCCTGATTTCTTTTTAGAGTTCTCATGAGTAGTTTAAAAGAATGCTACTGAGTTTTGTATATTAATCTTGGACCCCACTACTTTGCTGATTCCTTCTATTAGTTCCAATAGTTTTCTTGTTGAGCCTTTGGGATTTTATATTTGTAGGATCATATAATCTACAAACTCAGAAAAATGTCCTTCTTCTCTGTCAATTTGGATGTCTTTAATTTCCCTTCCTTGTGCTGTTAGAAGTCCTGGGGGAGTGGCAGGTGACGCTGTGGGCTGCTCACTGCACCAGCTGTTCAGAACGACCAGACACTCTGCAGAAAGAGTGATCTTTCATGTATTAATCTGGTAGGCAGGGTTACGCCTTAGTGAATGAGTGTTATTGAAAGTTTTTCCCTATACCTACTCCCATTGTTTCTGGAAATAGTGCCCAGTCACTTAAGAGTTTAATCTGTCCAAGTAAACATTTTGGTATTATGGTTTGGATCTGGCCCGTATGTCCATAATGTGCATTTCTCAACAGTGTTTTAAATTCTATACCATGGGCTAAATAAATGATACTATCAATAGAATTACTTTATGCCACAATGGGTTAATTTATACTGTTCTCTATCATAAAATAACTATGTCTCTAAAGGGAACCACAGACATAGATAAACCATAGATAGACAAATGGATTCCAGGGGCTCCCAGTTAATTCTAGCCCCAACCTAAAAACAATTCATTTTTATGACATGGTACTGTTTGAGGCTCGCCCTCATAAAGAGATAACTGAAAAATCTGGGTGCTATAGAAAAGCGTGGTGAAAAAATTAAATGGTCCCAGCTATCAGAAAGAATAGCATGTGGGGTCTTAAAGGCTTGTCTTAAAACAGGCAGCCATCTGAGTGAGACATCGCCTAAGTTCACCTGAAGAAGCACACCAGCCTGTGTGATTTAAGGTTTTCAAATAATAAAGTCTCAATCCAAAGGAAAGAATGGTATCAGAATTTAAATTTTGAATACCCAGCTTGCAGAAGGCAACAGATGACAGTGAAAACCCAAACCCCATCTTCAGGGACCACACAGGGACTAAACTTCCAATGAAATCTCCCTGATCATGATCCAGGCATGTAAATAGCCTAGCTGTCTTACAGAAAGCGTTATGAAGCCAATTATGGAAAATGTAGTTAGGTTAAAATATAATGCTCTATCTCTGATCTCCCTTTTGACCCATTTTAAAGTTATTTCAGTTTTTAATATTTTCTACTTTCTATTATATATGTATAATAGTATTATTAACATATCTTACACAATCCAGTATATCCATTCACATTCAATTCTGTGTTCAATCTGATCGAGTGAGGTCATACAATCATCATTGCTATCAGCCCCCCATTCCCCGCCTTCCCCAGCACCCCCCCACACACACACACCCCTACCCCACTCTGAGGTGCACTAAGGGAACCATTACTCCTGTAACTATTTCCGCAGGGTTATCTATCTTGACTTTCATGTACTACATAATCTGATATATTAAAATTAACATATGCAAATCTAATTTGATTAATGAGGTAAAGCAAGTAAAAATCCATAATAGTAAAGGGAGGAAATACTTATGAACTAGATAATAGTTATGTGGTTCATCAGGGCCATACCGCATCCTGAATTCATCATCCATTCCATGTGGCCCTTCTGAGATGGACTGCCCAATTATCTTGCAGGTGGGTTTTGGGTCTCCACTACATCCATACCCATTCACATCAATTTAGTTGTGTGTTTTTGGACATCTGATACCTCTTCCTGTTGAAATTTGATGATCACAGAGGCTGATGTGCTTCTTCTGTGTGGATTTCATTGCTTCCCTGCTAGATAGCCACTTGTATAACTACAAGCCTTTAAGACCCCAGACACTATATCTTTTGATAGCCAGGCACCATCAGCTTTCTTCACCACATTTGCTTAAGCACACATTTTATCTTAAGTGATCCTGTCAGAAAATTGAGAATCATATAATGCCACATTGTTAAAACAAACCTTTCTTGTACTGAGGCAAGATTTAAGTAGAAGCCAGAGTCCATCTTCCTTGTTGTGAGTATATATGTATACATATATCAGCAAATACAATAGGTTTATATGTGTGTGTGTATATATATATGCACACACACACACACACACATTTTTTCCTCCTACCCCACTATTAGGTTTACCTATACTTCACCTCTCAGTAATTCCTCTCAGATACAAATTAATTGAAAAACCACAATCAGAAAAGCTGAACCCTCCTCACAGCCAATTTTAGAACACTTACTATTCCCCTGTAGTGGACATTTTTGGCACCCCGCTCACCTCCTCTCCCCATTCTCCCCTCCCATGACCTCCTGGTCCCATCACTCCAGTTGCTGTCTCTGTAAGATTGTCTGTCCAGCATATCTTGTATAGATAAACACCAAACAAAAAGATAACAAACATATAGATAATAACAAGTCTAGCAGGCAGATAAACATCTCTGTGTTATGTATAAAGAACATGTTTTAAACCATCTGTCCTGACCCCATTTCTTTCAGGCTTATCTATCCCAGGTGCCTCCTGTCTAACAGTACATGCATCCTTTTAGTCTTTATCCATCATGTCCAAAAGGCAAGCATCTGATAAGACCACATTGCTATTCCATGGTCAGCGAGGGAGTGTTCTAGTGCACCAACTAGGCCTCCACAGAAGCATGTGAGTGGACTTTAATCAGGTTGCAGCTTGATTGGAGGGCAACAAGATAAAGAGCTTTCCAAGGCCCGCCCCCTTCTCTCTTTCTCCCTGGTGACCAACCCAGCACTCTGCTGCCTGAGCTAGGCCTTTGTCTCAACTGTGTGATGCACTACTGTGGGCCAAGCCAACCCATGAATCATGCCGCCTTGCCTTCCATCACTGAGGTTCCATCGAGACCTGCTTCCCCAAGCTGCTGATACATACATCGCTTCACTGTGTGCACCTCTCGAGACTTGTTTCACTAAGCTCCCTCACTTCTGACTGTTCCCATCTCACCCTGTTGTCTGCTGCCTGCAGGCTGACTTTGCCTGTCTTGCCTGAGACCAGACTCTGCTGTCTGTCAGTGGAGTCTGCTTCTTTGACCTTAGACCAGCAGCCCATGTGAGTTGAAGGACCTTCAGTATATTAACTGTTCCACGCAAGTTCTGAACCCTCTGTACTGCTGTGAGGACTAATTATATTCCTTTGTGCTATATAAACCTATTCTTTTACATAAATATATAATCATAAGTGTCCTGGTTTTGTTTCTCTAGGGAATCCTGCTTAACTCAATTGGTACCAAGAGTGGTTCTAAAGAAACAAGAGCATAAATATGGGTTTTCTGAATTTCTCCAGCCTGATTAGACTTAACAGTATTGAGAATGCTGCCTCTACCCTGAAAAGTATGGACAAGTCTGCCACTATCCCTAGAGAGGATGGTGTTGATGATCCAGGGTGTGACGTGGCAAAGATAATATCCACGGTATCACCACCAATAGTTGAAGTGCTGGTGAGAGAAGCGGCTCCAGGTGATCGTCTGTTTGATATATTTCAACAGTTTTGTCAGGATAAAAAGTAAAGGGAAACTGGTTGGCTGGTCCTCCTTAAAATAGATGATATGATCAAGGAATGGGATGATCTCAGAACCTTGAACCATCCCTGCATCCCTCACATGAATCCCACGTGTTCATGATGGATTACTTTTTTGTATTCTATTGACCAAAATATTATTGAATTTTTTGCATCTATGTTCATTAAAGATATCAGCCTGTAATTCTCTATTCCTGTGGTATCCTTGGCTGGCTTTTTGTATCAGTGTTGCACTAGCTTCATAGAATGTGTTTGGGAGTTTATGATCCTTTTCTGTGGTCTGGAAGAGTTTGTGTAGGACTGGTGTCAAATTTTCCCTGAATGTTTGGTAGAGTAGTCCTGTGAAGCCACCTGGACCAGGGCTTATTGTGGTTGGGAGTTCCTTAATAACCTTATCTATTTCTTCTTTTGCTATGAATCTGTTCAAGTTCCTAACATCCATATGAGATAATTTGGGGAGGGTTTGCTTTTCCAGCTATTTGTCCATATCCTCCAAGTTGTTGAACTCATTGGAGTACAGTCTTTCATAATACTGTGTAATTAGTCTTTTAATTCCACTGGGGTTTGTTGTAATTTCCAGGTTCATCCCTAATCCTGGATATTAACATCTAATCCTTCCTATCTTTTGTTAGGTTTGCTAGTGATTTATCAATTCTGTTGATCTGTTCAAAGAACCAACTTTTATTATTATTATTATTTTATTGGTGGCTCATGTAGCTCTTATCCCAATCCATACATATATCCATTGTGTCAAGCACATTTGTACATTTGTTGCCATTATCATTTCAAAACATGTGCTTTCTACTTTAACCCTTGGTATCAGTTCCTTATTTTTTCCTCCCTCCCTCATAAACCCTTGATAATTTAGAAATTATTATTATTTTGTCATGTCTTTCACTGACCAGTATCTCCCTTCACACACTTTTTCTGTTGCCCATCCCCCTGGGAGGGGATTATACATAGAGCATTGTGATCGGTTCCCTGTGTCTCCTCCCACTTTATCCTTAACCTCCTGGTATTCCTGGTATCGCTACTCTCATTATTGGTCCTGAGAGGTTTATCTGTCCTGGATTCCCTGTGTTTCCAGCTCTTATCTGTACCCGTGTGCAGGGTCTGGTCTAGCCGGATTTGTAAGGTAGAATTGGGGTCATGATAGTGGGGGGAAGGAAGTGTTAGAGGACTACAGGAAAGCTGTATGTTTCATCAGTGCTACACTGCACCCTGACTAGCTCAGCTCTTCTTTGCAGCCCTTCCTTAAGGGGATGTTCAATTGTCCTCAGATGGGTTTGGGGTCTGTACTCCACACTCCCCCTCATTCACATTGATATGTTTCTTTGTTCTGGGTCTTCCATGACTTATACCTGATCCCATCAACACCTCATGATCACACAGGCTGGTGTGCTTCTTCCATGTGCACTTTGTTACTTCTCAGCTAGATGACTGCTTGTTTATCTTCAAGCCTTTAAGACCCAGATGATATCTCTTTTGATAACCCAGCACCATCAACTTTCTTTACCATATTTGCTTAGGCACCCATTTTGTCTCCAGTGATCATGTCGGAAAGGTGAGCATCATGGAAAGCCAGGTTATTAGAACAAAGTGTTCTTGCATTGAGGGTGTACTTGAATAGAGGCCCAATGCCCATCTGCTACCTTAATATTAAACCTATAAATATATGTGCATAGATCTATTTCCCTATTGTTATATATAAATATATTTACATAAGTACATGCCTGTATGTAGACCTCTATACATGCCCTTTACCTTCTAGTTCTTTCCTCTATTTCCTTTTACTTTTCTCTTGTCCCACTGTAATGTTCGGCCTTCATTCAGGTTTCAGTAATTCCTCTTGGTTGCATTGCCCTTGAGCAAGCCCTACCAGGCATCCTACACCCTCCTTGCCATCAATTTTAGATCATTTGTTCCCTTATCCCTGGGTTTAGAACCAACTTTTTAACTGAGTTGATTTTTCTATTATTTTTTTTGTTTTCCCACTTGTTTATCTCTGCCCTGATTTTTAGGATTTCTTTTCTTTTAAAAAAATAATTTTATTCAATGCTCTTATAGCTCTTTTTAAAATCATTTTATTGGGTGTACTTGCAAAGTTTTTTTAAATCATTTTATTGGGGGCTCATGCAACTCTTATCACAATCCATACATACATCCATTGTGTGTCGAGCATATTTGTATATTGGTTGCCCTCATCATTCTCAAAACATTTGCTTTCTACTTGAGCCCTTGGTATCAACTCCTCATTTTTTCCTTTCCCTCCCCACTCTCCTCTTCCTCACGAACCCATAATCATTTATAAATTTTATTATTTTGTCATGTCGTACACTGTCCGACGTCTCCCTTCACCCACTTTTCTGTTGTCCATCCCCCAGAGAGGAGGTTATATGTAGGTTCTTGTAATAGGTTCCCCCTTTCTAGCCCACCTTCCCACCACTCTCCCAGTATCGCCACTCTCACCACTGGCCCTGAAGTGATCATCTGCCCTGGATTCCCTGTATTTCCAGTTCCTATCTGTACCAGTGTACATGGGATTTCTTTTCTTTTGCCATTAGATGCATTATTTTGTTGACCCTGTTCCCATTGCTGACGGTTTTGTGATAGGGTGTCGACCGTCATTTTCTCTTCCTTTTCCTTTGTGCATGTATCACTATCAACCATCCTCTGATGACTGCCTTTGCTGCACCCCCATAGGTTTTGCTCTGATGTATTCTCACACTCATTAGTTTCTAGAAACTTCCTAATTTCATCTCTAATTTGGGCCAAAATCCAGTCTTTTTTGAGAAGTACATTATTTAGCTTCCATGTGTTTGCACTTGTTTTCTTATGGCGTAATAGTCAAAGAAAAGTCTGTGTGACCTCTATGTGTTCCAGTTTACTCAAGCTTGACTTATGCCCCGCATGTGGTCTATTTTCAAATACATGCCGTGTGCATTTGAAAAGAATGTGTATTTTATTTTTTTTGCTGTTGGGTGGAGAGCTCTGAAAATATCTATCCGAACAAGTTGTCTGATTGTAAAGTTTACTTCTGTAACCTCTTTGCTTAGCTTCTATTGTCTGATTGTCAAGTTTACTTCTGTAACCTCTTTGCTTAGCTTTTTTCCAGTTGATCTATCTTGGAGAGGGATATACTGAAGTCTCCTATTATGATTGTCAACCCTGTTATTTCTTTTTTCATCTTTTGAAGGATTTGGTTCACAGACTTCACAGGTCTCTCGTTGGGCATGTACATGTTTATTATGCTCACAGGCTCTTGCTCTACTGTTCCCTTAAGTCCACTATTATGTCCTGCACCTTGAGATCGATTTTGTCAAAGATTAGAATGGGATCCAGTCTAATTGGTGTCCTTTCTGATTCCTGGATTATTGTCAGATCCTCTTTTATTACATTTGGGGAGTTTTCTTGCAGGAATTCCCTCGCTATTTTTGGCTGGTTTTTTTTTTTTTCATTACACCTTGCTCTGATATCCCAATTATTTGGAAATTGTTTCTCTTCATAGCATCACTTATTGTTCTCAAGTTTTCTTCAGCTTCTTTAGTTGTCTTATTTTATTGTCTTTCTCGTTTGTTTAAGGGACTGTAGAGCAGGAAACACAGGGACAGCAGCACATGTATGTGGGGGAAGTTGTCTCAAGGAAAAAAGACATACAGGTGTCCCAGGGGCCAGGGAGAGCCAGGGAGCCCTGGCTGTGTATCAATGGTGCTGGGGGAAATGGGAATTATGCTGCTTGGCTCTCCAGCCTGGAGGATCCCAGGAGTGAGGGCCTGTGTCATGGCGAGTCCAGCTGAGCCATCTGTGGGGAACTTGCCAAAAGGTCCCCAAGGTATTTTGACACCAGGACTAGGACTGACTCCCCCCAATTTCCCCTCTCACTGGCAGACCTGGCGACCACTCCCAGGGAACTTCAGATGGGTATCCCTATATTGGCGCTATCTTCAAGGAACTCAAGCCCTGTTCTCTACTTTCTTTTTGATGAAGGGTTTTCTCTCTTTTTTTTTTGGGGGGGGGGGCGGGGGGTTTGTTTGCTTGCTTCTTACTTGTGTTTTAATTTTCTGTGATGAAATCCAGGCGAGGTAGGTCTATAGAGACAGTAACTGGTTTGATAATTGCCCAGGGGCATGGCAAGGAAGGATGAGAGAAATGGGGAATGAACAACAATGAGTATAAGAAGCAAATGTTCCGAAATTGAGTGGTGATGATTGTACAAATCTTCTTAATAGGATTGAATGATTAAATTGTATGATATGTGGCATGTATGCCAATAAAACTATTTAAATAAAAAAGATTGATAGTCTCCAAGACCCATGGACTAGTTTTCCTCTCTCCTGACTTGGTAACAGTGAGGTGTGTGATGTTGTTGTTGCCAGGGGCCGTCGTTTGAACTCACCATGACCCCTTGTACAGCAGAATGAAATGCTACTGAGTCTGCGCCATTCTCACGGTTATTGGTATGTGTGAGCCCATTATTGGTGCCACGGTACCCGTGAAGGCCACCTCCTTGAAGGTATTCCTCTTCATCACTGTACTACTCTGCCAAGCATGAGGTCCTTTTCCAGGAGATGGTCTTTTCCAATAAGATGTCCTCAGTGTGTGACAGAATGTCTCCCCATCCTAGCCTTCAAGGAGCAATCTGACTGTACTCCCTCCAAGACAGACTTGGTCGTTCTTCTCCACTTTCCTTATTCATTGTCCTGCTGCCACACGCGTGTGAGGTGACTGAAACTACGATGTCTTGGTCACGTCCTCAAATGACTTTAATCCGCAACATGACATGTTTGCTCTGAATCATCAGAATTGCCCAATGGAATGTTGTTGTTCTTGGGTGCCTCCAAGTCAGTTCCAACTCATAGTGACCTTATGTACAAAATGATGAAATACTCAGCCATCTAGCTCAGACGCAATGAAGCCCACATGGAAGAAGCACGCCAGCCTGTGCAATCGCAAGGTATCAAAGGGATCAGGTATCAGGCATCATCACAACAAAAAGGCATATTGTTGTGAATGAGGGGGGGGCATGTGGAGTGGAAACAACTGGACATCCCCTTACAGAAGGGTCTCAGGGAGGAGACGAGCCAGTCAGGGTGCGATTTAGCAACAATGAAACATACAAGTTGCCTCTAGTTCCTAAATGCTCCCCCACGATGATGATCCCAATTCTGTCTTACAAATCTGGCTAGACCAGAAGATGTACACTGGTACAGATAGCAACTGGAAACACAGGGAATCCCGGGCGGATGATCCCTTCAGGACCAGTGGTGAGAGTGGTGATACCAGGAGCGTGTAGGGAGTGTGGGTTGGAAAGGGGGAACAGATTACAAGGATCTACATATAACCTCCTCCCTGGGGGATGGACAACAGAAAAGTGGGTGAAGGGAGACATCACACAGTGAAAGATATGACAAAATAATAATTTATAAATTATCAAGGGTTCATGAGGGAGGAGAAAAATGAGGGGCTGATGCCAGGGGCTTGGATGGAGAGTGGATGTTTTGAGAATGATGAGGGCAATGAATGTACAAATGTGCTTTACACAATTGATATATGTATGGATTGTGATAAGAGTTGTATGAGGCCCTAATACAATGATTTTAAAAACAAAGAGCTGTAAGAGCCCTCAACAAAATGTTCTTTAAAAAAAGAAAATAATGGTGTGAGGGGCGATGCTGGGAGAGTAGAGGGTGAGTGGGTTGGAAAGGGGGAACTGATTACAAGGATCCACATGTGACCTCCTCCCTGGGAGATGGACGGCAGAGAGGTGGGGGAAGGGAGACTCCAGATAGGGCACGATATGACAAAATAACAATCTATAAATTATCAAGGGCTCATGAGGGAGGGGGGAACGGGGAGGGAGGGAGAAAAAAGAGGACCTGATGCAAAGGGCTTAAGTGGAGAGCAAATGCTTTGAAAATGATTAGGGCAGGGAATGTATGGATGTGCTTTATACAATTGATGTATGTATATGTATGGATTGTGATAAGAGTTGTATGAGCCCCAAATAAAATGTAAAAAAAAAAGAATTGTAAGAGCCCCCAATAAAATGATGTTTTAAAAATAATAAGGGTTCCTGAGGGGAAGGAGGGACGGGGTAAAAGGGAGCTGATATCAAAGAGTCCTTGAATAAAGAAAATGTTTTTTAAATTATAGTGGCAGTAATTGTACAATTATAATTATGCTTGATCTAATTGAATTATGGATTGCTATAATATCTGTAAGAGTGCTCAATAAAATTATTTTAATGTTAAAAATAATATTATTAAAAATAATAATGAAATACTGCCCAGTCTTACACCATTCTCACAATTGTTCTAATGTTTGAGTCTATTGTTGCAGCAACTATGTAAATCCATATTCTGGCAGATCTTCCTTTTTTTTCGCTGCTCCTCTACTTTACCAAGCACCTTTATTTTTCCAGGGACTGATCTCTCTTGATAACATATCCAAAGTTCTTGAGACAAAGCCTGACCCTCCTTGATCATAAGGAGCATTCTGGCTAGCTGCACTTCTTCCAAGACAGATTTCTTTGTTCTTTGGTAAACCATGGTATTTTCAATATTCTTTGCCAGCACCAACATTTTAATGAATTCGTTCTTTGGGCCTCTTTATTCTATGTCCAACTCTCACATGTATATGAGGCAGTTGAAAATACCATGACTTGAGTCAGGCACACCTTAATCCTCAAAGTAGCATGTTTGTTTTTCAACATTTTAAAGAGGTCTTGTGCAGCAGATTTACCCAGTATATTGTGTCCTTTGATCTCTTGACTGCTGCTTCCAGGAGCATTGATTGTGGAGCCAAACAAGACAAAATCTTTGACAACTTCAACTTTTTCTCCATTTATCACGATGTTACCTATTGGTCCAGTTGTGGGGATTTGGGTCTTCTTCGCATGGAAGGCTGCAATATTTTATGGTCACCAGCAAGTCCTTCAAATCTTCTTTACTTTTAGCAAAGTTATATCATTTGTATATGGAAGGTTGCTAATAAGCTTTTCTCTGGCCAGGATACTACATTGTTATCTATATAATCCAACTTCTTTGATTCTTTGCTCAGCATACAGATTAAAAAAGTATGGTGACAGGATACAACCCTGATTTACACCTTTCCTGATTTCAAACCATGCAATATTCTCTTTTTCTGTTCTCTCAACTGCCTCTTGATCCACATACAAGTTCCACATGAGCAGAATTAAATATTCTGGAGTCTCGTTCTTACGAAGGCTATCCATAGTTCGTTATGGTCCACACAGCTCCATGGCTTTGCATAGTCAATAAAACACAAATGATCATCTTTCTGGTATTCTCTGCTGTGAGCCAAGATCCTTTGGCAATGATATCCCCAGTCACAGACTGTTCTGAATCCTGCCTGATTTTCTGGGGACTTGTTGTCCATGTACTTCTGCAGCCATTGTTGGATGAACTTCCACAAAAAAATATACTTACGTGTGTTATTAATTGTATTGTTCTGTAATTTGAGGATTCGGTTAGGTCATCTTTCTTTGGAATGGGTACAACATGGATCTCTTCCAGGCAGTTGGCCAGGCAGCTGTCTTCTACATTTGTTAGCATAGATGAGTTAGTGTTCTCAGTTCTCCAACAGCTCATTGAAACATTCCAATTTCTGGAGTCTTATTTTTTGCTAAAGCTATTAGTGTAACTATCGGTTCTTGCTCAGGTGCTACCTCTTGAATGGTTGGATATTAACTAGTTCTTTTTGATACAGGAATTCTGAATAATTTCCATCTTCTTTGATGCTTCCTGTAACATTCAATATTTTACCCATAGAATCTTTTAAGATTTCAACTCAAGGCTTGATTTTTTTCCCTCAGTTCTTTTAGTTTGAGATGCCGAGAGTGCTCTTCCTTTTTGGTTTTGTATCTCTAGGTCTTTGCAATTTTATTATAATATTTTACTTTGTTTTCTCTAGCTGCTCTCTGTACTGCATTGTTTCTTCCATTGACTTTAGCTACTCTATGATTAAGAGCAAGTTTCAGAGTCTCTTTTGACATCCACTTTGATTTTCCTTTCCTGTCTTTTTACTGGCCTTTTGCTTTCTTCGTGTGTGACATTCTTTTTTTTTAATCGTTTTATTGGGTGCTCATACAACTCATCACAATCCATTCAGACATCAGTCGTGTAAAGCACATTTGCACATTCACTGCCCTTGTCATTCTCAACACATCTGCTCTCCAGTGTGGGACATTCTTGATGTCCTCCCACCGCCATCAGGTCGTCTGTCAGTTTTCAATGTGTCAAATCTCTTCTTGGTATGTCCTCACAGTTCCAGTGGATATACATACTCAAGGCTCTATTTGGGCTCTTATGTAATTGTTTTCATTTTCCTCAACTACAATCTGAGCTTACACATATGAGCAATTAATTGTCTATTTCACAGTCAGCCCCTGGCCTTGTTTTGATACTGAGCTTCTCCACCATTTCTTCCCACAAATGTAGTCAATTTGGTTTCTATTTACTCCATCTGGAGAAGTCCATGTATATAGTCACCTTGTGTGTTGTTGAAGAGACATATACGATGAAGAAGTCCTTGGTCTGGCAAAATTCTATCGTGCAATTTCCAGTTTCATTTCTATCACCAAGACCATATTTTCTTATTTTTAAATAGGTTTATTGGCATATAACTCACCTACCATGCAATTCAATAGTTCATCCATGTAAAGAAGAGCTGTGCCATCATCAGCACATCAATTTTAGGACTTTTCCTGCTTTCTCACACTCATTGTTGTTAGTTTTCCATTTCCCAACTACTGTTCCTTCCTCTTTGTTTCCAACGTCTGTATTCCAATCGCCAATAGTTACCAATACATCTTGATTGCATGTTTGATCAATTTCAGACTGAACGCTTGGTAAATTTCTTCAGTTTCTGCATCCCTAGCATTAGTGATTGGTACATCAATTTGAATAATAGTTGTATCGGCTGATTTCCTTTTATGTGGATATATATTATCCTATCACAGACAGTATTATACTTCAAGAGAGATTTTGAGGTATCCTTTTTGATAAAGAATGTGACACCATATCTCTGAATCTTCCATTCCCAGCAGAGTACGCCATAGACTGCTTGTTTCCAAATAGAGAATACCAGCTCATTTCAGATCACTAACACCTATGATACCGATCTTTATGCAATCCATTTTATTGTTCATGATATCTGATGCTCCTAGATTCCTATTTGTACATTCCAATTCACAATTAGAGACTTGTAACCATTTCTTCTCATTTTAAGTTATGCCCCATCAGCAAATGAAGGTCTCAAAGGCTTTACCCCATCCACATCACTGTGGCCGACTCTCCATTGAGAATGCAATTCTTCTTCAGTCTACTTGAATGCCTGCCAACCTGAGGGGTTCATCATCTGGCACTGCCTCTGACAGTGTTCTGCCGCTGTCCGTGAGGCTTTCTGTATCTGACCATGTTTCACTGCTATCCACAAGATTTTCCATGGCTAATTCCTTCTTCTCAGTCTGCTCTGAGTCTAGAAGCTCTGCTGAAACCTATTCACTTCGGGTGACCCCACTGGTATTTGAAATACAAGTGACATAGCTTCCAGCATCGCAGCAACACACAAGCCATCGCAGAATGACAAACTGGCAAACAGGTGGTAGAGTGCAGTATCACTTTTGGTTAATTGACTGCTGCTTCCATGAGCATTGATTGTGGTAAAATGAAATTCTTGATAACTTCAATACTTTATGTATCTGATTACCATGATGTCTGCTAGTCCAGCTGTGAGAATTTTTATTGCCGTTGCATTGCGTTGTAATCCATGCTGAAGGTTGTACTCTTTCATCTTCATCCTAAATGTTTCAAATCCTCCATCCTTTCAGCAAGCATAATTGTGTCTTTTGCATCTTGTAGGTTATTAATGAGCCTTCCTCCCATCCTGATGCCACATTCCTCTTACCATAGTCAAGCTTCTCTGATGATTGGTTCAGCATACGGACTAAATAAGAATTATAAAAAGTGATAAAAAAGATGCACCCTGATACACGTCTTTCCTGATTTTAAATTAGGCAGCATCCCTTTGTTCTGTTTAAACAACTGCCTCTGGGTGTTTTTACAGGTTCCACATGAGCACAATTAAGTGTTCTACAATTTCCATTCTTGGAAATGTCCTGGGATTATCAATCAGATCCGCTTCCTTTGGTCTCTAATGTCTTTTTTCACAGGGTCTGGGTAGCGCATTTGCCTAGTCCGTCATCTTGCTGGAAAGCCCCACCATGTCCTTGAGAGTGGCGTTCATCTCTGCAATCCCTCCAGGAACGCAGAGATACTTTTGATTTACTATTTTCCTGGGCTGCAGTACTTTTAATGGCTTCTACATGGACTTTATAGCATAAAGCCCCTACTCCACACACAAGTCATGGATCCAAGAGAGGGGCTCTGCCAGGTGCTGAGTATGTTTATGCCAGATATAAATCCTGGAACTGAAGAAACTAGCCAGGGTGGATTCTGGGACCCACTGGGCCCCTGTGGATCTCACCTGATTTAAGATTCCCTCGATAACCTGACCTACATACCCCACTACTTTGACTGGTGGGCCACAGTGGGACTTAGGCCTCCTGTAATTAGTCTCAGTTTACAGCCAGTGTCCACTAGTTCCTAAAAGATTGATTATTTCCTGTTCCACTTTGAACAGTTGCTGTCTTAAAAGACTGTGGGTTTTGGGGGGTAAAATATTTATGGTAGGTAAAAAATTTGGGCCGTGGAAACACAGGGAATCCAGGGCAGATGATCCCTTCAGGACCAGTGGTGTGAGTGGCGATATTGGGAGGACAGAAGGAGGGTGGGTTGGAAAGGGGTAATCAATTACAAGGATCTACATGTAACCGCCTCCCTGGGGGATGGACAACAGAAAAGTGGGTGAAGGGACACATCAGACAGGGCAAGATATGACAAAATAATAATTTATAAATTATCAAGGGTTCATGAGGGAGCGGGGAGCGGAGAGGGAGGGGGAAAAATGAGGACCTGATGCCAAGTGGAGAGCAAATGTTTTGAAAATGATGAGGGCAATGAATGTACAAATGTGCTTGACACATTGATGTATGTATGGATTGTGGTAAGAATTGTATGAGTCCCTAATAAAATGATTTTTAAAAAAGAAACAAACAAACAAAAGAAATTGGGCCATGTAGTAGGATCCTTCCTTAAGAGATACATTCTCCTCTTTATTTAAGGGTTTGTGGGTCTGTAAATTGACTAAAATCTTGGAATTGGTTAAAGGCTGTGGCTCGATTCTGGAAATTCAAATTAGATTGCTATTCACTTGACCTAAAATTATTTTGTTTGTGCAGATCAAGTAAATATATAGGTCTCCCATCTATTTCACTCCTAGAGACACCATGACTAAGTAGCTATGAGTGCACGTGAGTCAGACAAATCCTATTACTGCTTTCATTGACCACATTAGCCTGGTCTTTAGTGATTAGATGCTGTCGCTTGACCTCTGCCACTTGAGGTTCAATCAGCCCTATTGTAACTTGATGTCTTAATCCAGTTAGAACCGTTTCCACTATAAAAGCTGACCCACATAAAATAGCAATCACGACAGACTTCAAGAAAATTGGGGCTTCCTTCACAGATTTCTTCCTCATAGTTTTGATGTGAGAGAGAACATTTTAAAGGCATTAGCAAGGCCTGACTTGACTAAAACACTCCTGACTGAAGTCGGGACATAAGTGATTCCATTTTGTTAAAAGCACCATTTGTCCTCCACACCCCCTCCTGTGCTAAGACTTCGCTTGATAGATAAGTAGTTCTTAACAGGGTACCCCTAGTCTTCCTCAGCTTATTTCAACTCAGTTTTGTGGCTCGAAATGGCTGATGAGAGATAGAGGTAGCTTAATGGGTTTAGACATAGTGTGGAACAGGTGATTTGAGTGGTTAAGGCATATCTCTCAGAAATCCCAAATTAAAAGCCTTTTTAGATTTTTTTAAATGTACACACAAGCTTCATATTTGGGAAAGCCTGTGATTTTAAACTTCTTCTATGAAATTTGAAATCAGCAATAGCTTGTCACTTGAAGTTTCTTTGCAAGAATCTAACTTCTGAGAAAGGGGCTCATCCAAGATCCTACCACTGGCAACTTGGCAAATGTTATTGAAGCTAAAATATTCCATATGTGCCTACTGACAGCCTTTTTTTTTTAGCTTTATTAACATTTGGATAGACCAAGGGGCGTGGCACATTGCCAAGCTTAGTTGCCACCATATTCTCCTGCTTTGTGAA
Source organism: Tenrec ecaudatus (assembly GCF_050624435.1). NCBI lineage: Eukaryota > Metazoa > Chordata > Mammalia > Afrosoricida > Tenrecidae > Tenrec > Tenrec ecaudatus. Next base: position 96,289,647 of record NC_134539.1, read on the forward strand.
AGAAGAGTCTTTGTTCATACCTAAAATATATTTGGAGTCTTTTTTTTTCCCCTACAACACTTTTGGTGTCAGAAGTAGGATGGCTTCCACTGGCAGCTTCCAGAACCTGAGGGAATCATGCCTTGGACCAGCTGGGTCATTTGCGCTCACCTTTTGCATTTGGGACATTTGGGAGCCATCTAAGGGAGCGCCCCTCGGGGACCGAGCCTCTGGTTGTTGTGTCTGATGCCAACAAGCTTCATTATTGGCCTAGTCCTGTTGGTATTTGACTTGCTTTCTGTTTTAAGTGGGCCCGGATTTGTTTTTTCTTTCTCTTTTTAGTGATTTCTCTGGGAGGTAATTCTAGTTCTGAGAATTCTGTCTTCAAAGACCTCAGAGACAGCACACGGCACAAAAACTTTTAGGATTGAAAGAGCAACATACTTTTCCAAGCCCGCAATGACCCGCCTACAGGTACTGCTGTGATTCGGCGGAGATGCGAGCATGGCTTCAGACAGCTACTTGGGGACTTTGAGCAGCTTCTGCCAGGATGTCATTAGAGAAAACTGTCAACATTTCCCACTCACAAGCTCAGAGTTAAAAATTGGGATTTTATAGACCTCACAATGTCAACTACATTTGCATTTTAGTTCAGAGACAATAGTCAAAAATAGTTCTCTGGTGGAAGTGGTGTGCACTCCATGTGCGCACTGGGTTCCAGTCGGCGGTAGCAGGGGAACGGGTGCAGCGAATCCAAACACAAAGGACATCTGCCCGGAGCTCCTGCAGAATGTAGACGCCAGGGCCATGGGCCCACCGTTTGCTTCTTCTTAAACAGATGGCGAAATTTAATGAAACATATTCTAGAAAAGACCACTTCATGGTTCTTTCAACCTTTCCAAATTGTCCTTTGTACACAGTAAACTGTAGAAAAGGGAGTTCTGAAATTAAACAAATGCAGTGGGATTTCTGTTGGAGTTGGTATTTGGAAGCATCCAACAGGCTTCAGGAAGGCACGATTACAAGTTTGAAAACTAGTTTCAAAAGTGACGGAGCATAAAGAAGGAACTAAAAATGGTTCCTTATCTCATACTTTGGCGGCGCCGACCGTCTCTTCAGCTCCTCCCGACACATCCAAAGCCCTTTCTTGATTGACAACTCAGCCTCTCTGACCTCCTCTTCCATCATATTTTGCTTCTCTCTCTGAACTTCCTATTCCCCCAAATGAGGAGAGGACTGTTTATGTATCTTAATGTCTTCAATATCTTAAACATCATCAAAATATCAAACTATGAGGAAACTGATAAACATCCTCAACTTGTACCTGAAATGCCTTCCAAATTATACCAACCGAGAAAAATAGTGCATCTCCTCAAGCAGTAGCCGGGATGTCTTTTAAAGTTAAAGCACCAGAGGAGGTCAATAAATCTCTGGGAATCGTTTCCCCTTGGTCCAAAGATGACCTCAGTACTACTGTTATGGCTGTCTCTTCCAGAGTGGAGCTTCTTATGAATCCGGGGATTTTTTTGAGGGGGAGGGGTGGTAAAGGAGGCCCTTTAACTACCACTGAAAATGTTTTATCTGCAAAATTAATTGGTTTAAAATTATAAACTAAACAATGGTGAAATTGTTTATAATGAATGAATGATGGGTTAAGCATTGGATTGCTCATCATAAAATCCGTGGTTGAAATCCACCAGTGACTTCTTGAGAGATCGATGAGGGAGGTTGCTCCCACAAAGATTCTCAGTCTTGGGAGCAGTTCTATTTCAGTCGGAATCATTTTAATGGCAGTAAGTGGGTGCCTCGATTCACATATCTGTCAAATGGGGGTAGTAACAGTGATAATTTCCATCTATCTGTCACAGAGGGATGAGAGGAAGGCGGTTACTGAACAGAATGCGTTGGAGATGAATACAGCAGATCACCATGGTAAACCTGACTTGAGGAGGGAGGGGGAAAAAAAAGAGGACCTGATGCAAAGGGATTAAGTGGAGAGCAAATGCTTTGAGAATGATTGGGGCGGGGAATGTATGGATGTGTTTTATACAATTGATGTATGTATATGTATGGATTGTGATAGGAGTTGTATGAGTCCCTAATAAATTGTTTAAAAAAATTTTTTTAAAAACCTGACTTGAACAGTTAAAACCTTGTTAACTGATACCCTGCTGGTACATGTTAAGCCTGATCTGGTTCTCAACATTTATGTGTATTTTGTTTGTTTGTTTCTACTAGGGTTTATCTCAGAGGGGTTATGTCATTGGGGGTCACCCTCTTGAAGTTTTGGTATATGTGGTTCTGTTCTTCAGTACATGAAACCCAGGTTTGACGACCATGTAGGGACAGCATGTGGAATGAAGGTTGCTGGGAGGTGCAGTGTGGGGGAGGGTAAAAGGAAGCTGATGGCCAGAAGTTAAGAAGGAAAAGATGTTTTGAATTATTTTTTTAATTGTTTATAATTATCTGGACCAGTTGGCTAGAATTTTTGCAGTGTACTCTGGATGTAACTTAGAAGGCAAAGGAGCAAAAAATGCATTTTGTTCTATGTTTTTAAATGCTTTGCATCCTAAACGTGTGAACTAGTAAAAGGATAAGACTATTCAAAAATTGTTCCTATTTCAGAACAAATTTGGACTTTAAGAAAGCCCAATTCAATAACAAAACAAATTCAAGAATTAAAAATTAAAATAAAACAAGACCAACTAATAGCCTTGAAAATACAAGAGTCGCAATGTCCTGAACTAAAAGTATTTAAGCAACCAACACCCTGATGCCCTAAGAACAGAAACAACCCCCAAAAGGTATGCTTCTATTGCAAAACAAGGGGGGAGGGCCAAACCATTGGCACAAATGAATGCGTCAAATTAAAATTTTTAATTTAAACATAAAAAGTAAACCCCAAATGATAGTCCAATTTTAAAATGCTGGAGAGGATGCAGAGAGATTGGAATTCTTTTTTTAAAAATCATGTTATTATTGGGGGCACGTGCGACTCTTATCATAATCCATACATGCATCAGTTGTGTCAAGCACATTTGTACATTCATTGTCCTCTTCATTCTCAAAACATTTGCTCTCCACCTAAGCCCCTGGCATCAGCTCCTCATTTCCCCCCTCCCTCCCAGCTCCCCCATTTCATGAACCCATGATAATTTATAAATTATTACTTTGTCATATCTTACACCATCCGACGTCTCCCTTCACCTACTTTTCTGTTGTCCGTCCCCCAGGGAGGAGGTTATATGTAGACCCTTGCAATCAGTTCCTCCTTTCCACCCAACCCTCCCTCCACCCTTCCATTATCGCCACTCACACCACTGGTCCTGAAGGGATCATCTGTCCTAGATTCCCTGTGGTTCCAGTTCCTATCTGTACCAGTGTACATCCTCTGGTCCAGCCAGATTTGTAAGGTAGAATTGGGATCATGATGGGGGGGGGGGGCTGTTAGGGGGTGGCGGGGGCAGAAGGAAGCATTTAGGAACTAGAAGAAAGTTGTATGTTTCGTCGTTGCTACACTGCACCCTGACTCGCTCATCTCCTCCCTGTGACCTTTCTGTAAGGGGATGTCCAGTTGCCTACAGATGGGTCTTGGGTTCCCAATGTGTACTCCCCCTCATCCACAATGACTTGAATTCTTGTTCTTTGATGCCTGATACCTGAACCCTTTGACAACTTGTGATCACATAGGCTGGTGTGCTTCTTCCATGTGGATTTTGTTGCTTCTCAGCTAGATGGCCACTTGTTTACCTTCAAGCCTGTAAGAGCCCAGATGCTATATCTTTTGATAGCTGGATACCATCAGCTTTCTTCACCAGATTGGAATTCTTATACAATGCTGTTAGGTTTGTAAATATGCACAACCATAGTAGAAAAATGACATGGTGCTACCTCAAACAACTGGAAATAGTAATTCCATATGACCTGGTAATACTTTTGCTGGGCAGAAGCCCCAAAGAATTAAGAAACAGAACATGAAAAAACATATGCATTCCCATGTGCATTACAGCCCAGTTCACAATAACAAAAACTTGAAGCAACCTGAATGCCCATCAGTGGGAGCATGGATAAAGGATGGCACATACACACAATGAGATACCATGTGTGGCAGTTACATAATCTCCTGTCAATTTTCACAGCGGTGGAGTCTCCCCTGTCAATCAGGTCACAGCTTGATGACCTAATTTGGAGGTTGTGAAGGAGATAAATAGCTCACTGGTCAGATGCACTCTCTGCTTGTCTCCCTGGGAGACATTCCTGTTGACAAGCCACATGGAGCTAAGCTGATGGAGCCAGAGCCCTGGAGCTGGAGGAGCCTCATAGCCCTGCCAGCGCTGAGATGCTTACAATACCACCTGGTCCACAAGACTTTCCACCCACTGGCCTGTGATCTTCCTGCATCGCCATCATTGCATGGGTTGTGTGAGTCTGAAGAGGAATTTACAGACTGGTATTGGATATATAGGCTAATATCGGACTTATGGACTTGATCTGGACTGGGCTGGGACGTTTTCTTAATATACAATGACTCTTTTGTATAAAGCTCTTTCTTATACCCATTTGAGTGTCTATGGATTTGTTTCTCTGGTCCACCCACACTAACACACTGTGCAACCCCCACAAACAGTGATGAGACCGTGAAACACCTGACACGGATGGACCAGAGAACCATTAAGCTGAGTGAAGTGAAGTCAGCCTCAAAAAGACAAATATTGTGTAAATCCACTATTGTAAGGATAAATGCCAAGAAGAAGGCAGGCTTCTGCTCTCGGGTCATGTAATCTTCTAATCCAGTTTCCCAGCAACAAGGTAGAGAGCCTCCCTAGTGCCCAAGAACCATTTCTCCCCCCTTGTAGACGGACAACTTAAAAACAGCTCTGACAGAAGAGCCCTCGCCTTAGCTGGGGTCAGTTTCCTAAGATAGAGGGGGAGGGAGAAGCTCATTCAATACAACATTGTTCAAAGTTCACTCCAAATCCACTGATACTCTTTTTTTTTTTTTTGTAATAGTCTTGTTTCTTTTCTTTTTTTTTTTAAACCCACTGATACTCTTACAAGGCTGAGAAACAAACACTGCGGAAAACTCAAGACAAGACAGGGGATGAGGGGCGTGTATGTCTCAGAGAAACCTATTAGTCTACTGTTGGAAGGTAAACGGGGTGAAGCAACCTACCATCAGAGGAAATAAAACACTTAAAATGTTGATATAGAGCCTACGGGAAGATATGCCTGGTACTTTGTTACTAATTGGATACTTTGGGCCTGGTTTCTACCCAGACCTTGGTATAGACCACAGAAATTCTGTTCTTTGAGGTGCACAATATCCTTCAAAGGCCACACTACAAGGATTCTGAATGCAAACCCCACTAAATGAACTAAATTCACCTAGGAGACTTAAGGAACTGCCATGCTCCCTTAGACTTAAAGCTGAAACAGCCTCGTGTAAGAAAAAGCACATGGCTGCTATCCCGAGGTTACGGACTTGGTGGCTGTTGGATTTTGTTTGGATCTCTGGCTTTGAGGGTTCCTAATGAACGATGGCCGAGGACCACCATATGTTGACTATTTCAATGCTCTGCCTGCTTTCTAGTGACATATAGGCACGTGTGTTAGGATGGGTGGTCTAGAGAGACAAATCCATTGACCCTACTCATAAATGTATAAGAAAGGAGTAATTGTATCAAGAAGGCGCCCTGCTCCCCTGGCACCAATCCCCATACTTAAAGTAAACAGAGCACAGTGGAGTGGGAGATTGAACCGTGTAGGGCAACAACTCATGGGTTGTGGCTAAAGGTGGAAATATATTTCCATATAATCCTCATACCGTGTCCGTAGGGATGTGTCATTGGGAAAATTGCATGTTGCATGAATGATTTCCAGTGTTACTTTTTTGTTTCTATGGGTTTTTTTGTTTTCTGGCCTTTAGGTTTTGCTTTGTTGGTTTGTTTGCTGGTTGGTTTGTTGCTGTTATTGGTGTAATTAGTCTTATGGGGTTTCGATTTTGTCATAGTAAGACCAACCATATCCCATGGACTACCGATGGATTCTGGGCTCCTACTTAACTCTAGCTCCCATTCAAGAAGAGTTCGTTCTGATAACATGGCCCTGCTCCACACTCACCTTCATGAATTGATCATTGAAGATAAGACTGCAACAGCAAAGTGTGGGGAAGAAAGCAGATGGTGCCGGGCGCTAAGCAGAATAGTGTCTGGGGTCTTACAGGCTTGTATCCAAACAAGGAGCCATCTAGGTGAGGAGTCAACTAAATACCCATGGAAAAGGCACACCAGCCTGTGTAATCCAACGATGACAAAGAGCAAAATTCAAATATGATGAAGAGAAAAGTGTCAGAGCTAAAAGTATCGACATCCAATTGGTAGAAGGCTGTGCAGGACGGTGGGAACCCAAAACCCATCCCCAGAGTAATGAATTTGATTGAGCCACTGACAGACCCCCACTAGCCACAGGCAGGGGTCCTGAACAGCCTTACTATCAGACAAAGATCTTTGTAATCTTGATTATGCAGGATTGACCTTGATACTTGGTAGCTGACCTCCTTATTAATCCAACCTGAATTTTTTTTCTCGGTGCAAGTATTTCTGGTGTGTTCCATGACAAAAATTTCTTCCCTGGCTTTTTCATATTGAGGATGGTCTTATTCATTATTTGAATTTTTATCTTTATGTTATTATTGTTTTATCCTTACCACTTTATTTTGATTTTGTTTTTAATGTTTTCACTGGAGTTCCCAATTTGTGAAGCATAGAAGGAGTGGATGCATAGAGATAATAACTGATGCAAGGGATTTTAGGGGATGTAGGGGCGGGGGATGGGAGATAGGGAGGGTGAGAGGATTTGGGGAGCACACAATGAAGGTGGGACGGGAGGGAGCACTAGAACTGATTGTGATTTCGCAACTCATTTCAAAGGTGAGTGTAAGGAATTTTGGGGCGCGAAACAGAACCAAAGATCCAATTGGCAAAATTTAGAAGCAGGCTTTATTGGGAGACTTGCAGGCGGATTCATCAACTCAGGGAGTTGAGTCTTTGAAACCACACTTTGGGAAATTTAGGCTGCGGTTTTTATACCCTTGCTGGCAGGCACAGCTGGGAAGGGTCCAAGCTGGGAAGGATCTGTGCACACAGGTGCTTCAGAAGGGAGAAGGTCTTTGACCTTATCTATATGCCAAGGACGGCTAGAGTGGAGTGTGCCTATCTTCAGAAAACATTCTGGCTCCGGGAGGAGCCGGCTCCAGGAATTTGAAGGTTGAGCGGGGGAAGGGGAGATCAGTGAGAGAGGGAGGTCAGTGAAAGGGAGGTCTATGAGAGGTGAATTCTGAGAGCCAAGCTGAAGGAACCAGATTCAAAATGGAGTCCCTGTTGCCAAGACCAGGCAGAGAGTTAATCATGGAGCGCGGGAGGGGGTGAGGGGTGGTGTTTGAAATTGATTCTGGTAATGATTGCACAATTCTTGAGATGATTGAACTATTGAATTGTATGATATGTAGATTAGGTGCCAATAAAAATGTAAAAAAAATGCATCCCAACCCAGTGCAATTCAAGTCCTTCAGTGTGTTGCAAGTCAGGGCCTCTTCAGACTCACGCAGGTGCAGGCTGATGGTTCAGGAAGGTGGAGCAGGGAGCAGAGAGCGCACAGACCAGTGGGTGAAGTTGTGAAGACCCAAGTTGTGGAAACACGGCAGGAGTCAGTGTTCCGGTAGCCCACAGGGGGCTGTCCCCGGAGGTAGTCAGAGTCTCAGCAAGGAGGAAGGTGAAGGGGCAAACAAAGAGAGTGCCTATCATCTCTCCCTAATCTACAAAAACACTTAGGACCTCACCCCAGCCAGGAGGGTCTAGTTGCCAACTCTAACTTGAATCACAGCTTGGTTCTGCCTCTGTGAATGAGTGTTATGGAAAGTTTTGCCTTATCATCAACCCCCATTGTTTGTGTAAATAGTGTCTAGTTCCTTAAGAGTTTAATCTGTTTAACTCAACTGTGCATTGACTTTGATCTGAGAAGCTGGTTTATACTTCTATAAGTTCCTTTTCTCAACAATGTTTTAAATTCTATACCAATGGTTAAATTAGTGAGTCTATCAATAAAATCATCTTACGGCCCAGAGGGATGATTTCTAAAGTTCTCTATCATAAAATAGTAATGGTGTCAATAAAGTGAACCAGAGACTTACATAAACCATAGATGTATGAATGGATTTGAGGCTTACAATTAATTCTCACTCCAATCTATGAACAATTCGTTCTTTTTTTCCTTTTTAACATTTCATTTGTGCAAACTCAAAGTTTGAAAATGTTAGGCTCATTTTGTAGGTTCCCTTCTAGAAATAAAATTTCGCCATGATGGAATATCTATGATGGGAGAACTTAGCAAATATATAAGGAACTAAAGTGAAAACATTCTATGATACAAACACATGGGACTGTTTTCTCTTCTTTCATCCTTTTTTAAAAACCATTTTATTGGGGGCTCTTACAGCTCTAACAATCCATGCATCAATCATAAGCATGTCTGTACATATGTTTTCATCATCATTTTCTAAACATTTACTTTCTATTTGAGCCCTTGGTATCAGATCCTCTTTTTGCTCTCCCTCCCCCTCTCCCGATAAGTTATTATTATTTTCATATCTTACACTGACCGCTGTCTCCCTTCACTCACGTTTCTGTTGTTCGTCCCCCCAGGGGGGTGGGAGTGGGGGTGTTATGCATCAATCATTGTGACCGATTCCCCCTTCCTCCCTTCATCCCCCACCCTCCCCCTCCCTGCCTGATATCACCACTCCCATTCCTGTTCCTGAGGGCTTTCTCTGACCTGGGGGTCTATTTTCTTTAACATTTTTCTAAGTAAGGCCCTCACCCTCATGGTGTCATGATAAGATCAGAAACGGGCTTTCCAACTCCAGGTAACTTTCCCCTTTAAGCTTTGATTGCAAGGCCTAGACTAGGGCCTGGGACAGAGTAGTTATTCAATAAATATTTGCACAATAGGCTTAATTTTCTCATCTGAAAACAGGTATAATAATACTCACCTCATAGGACTGTTGGGAAGATCAAATGGAAATAATTTCTGTAAAGCATTTAAGCACAGAACCACACACAGGAAATACTCACAAATGGAGCTAGATTGTTATCTGCTTCAGAGAGGAAGTCTTTCTGCAGACATTATAATCCAAGTACTTTACTCTTGAAATTTTTATCTTTCCATTTTATGGTGGAATCAATTTTTTAGGGCACTCTTGTATCATAAAAATGACTGGAAATAATTTCCTGTGGAATTGAAATAGAAGAGCATGTAAGGAAACAAACTATTCTATTTGTTGTTTGTTTATATAATTCACATACCATATATTTCCATAGTTCAATCACATTCATGAGAGTTGTAAAACCATCATTCCAATCAATTCCAGTCATTTCTTCTTCGTTGTCCTCGTCGTTAGCGTCCCTTTCCTGCCAGCCTCCCCGATCATGTCCTTTGAATCTCTTGATTCAGTTACTGTCTCTTACAGGTTTACCTTATCTGAGTTTCATATACAGAAAATCATACAAAATCAAGCAAATGGCCTAACACAATAAAACAAAGAACAGTCTTAATAGATAATACAGTAGAAATATTAAAACTTAGAGCAATTTTAAATTGGGTCAAGAAGGAGATTAGTGACAAGGTATCACATTTTTACTTAACTACAATTCCAGTCATCCACTCTGCGATGTACTCTGTTTGGTAACAAGTTCTATCCCATCTCTGGTCCATAGTCAGAGGGGATTCAACAGTGGTTTAATTCACATGAGGGACCCTGCAAATGAGTTTTGGGCTTTCTCTGTCATCTGCCTTCTGCACACCATGTATTCAGAGTTTAAATTCTAAAACCATTCCCTCCTCCAGATTTGGATGTTATTGTTTATAATTATGGGATCACACATCCTGGTGTGTTTCTTCCATATGGACTTAGCCAACTTCACGTTCAGATGGTTGCTTGTTTTAAGACAAGCCTTTAAGAACCCAAATGCTATTTTTTCTCATAGACAAGAACCATCTGCTTTCTTCACCACACTTTGCAACAACACCGATATCTTCAGTGATCACTTCCTATGGGTAGATATTTAGAAACATATGTCAGAATAACTAATTATTCTTGGGTTGGGGTTATGATTGAGTGCGAGCCCAAAATCCATTCATATATCTATGATTTATATATGTCCCTTGTTCATGGTAAAGACATCACTATTCTTTTATTGAAAGGCATTATAAATTATCTCCCTGGGGTATATGGTAGTTCTATTGATATTACCATGAATTTAGCCATTGGTATAGAATTGAAAGCATTGTCCAGAGAAAAAATATATACACATGTAGGACCATTGTTTCGGCCATTTTACATGGACTCTTGATTTGTACTGATTAACAACTTAGGTGCCTAGATACTATTTGTTTTTTACATTGAAGGTTGGAGAAAGGGCAAAACGTGAGTTCACGCTCTCTCACAAAGAAAGAGAGTCATTCCAGCCTTGGACACACGGGAGTTTTTCAGTTTCTTCAATCTGCTACCAATGTGTTTAAGATAAAGTCCAGCTCACTTGGTGAAAATTCCAAATCAAGTCCTTCTGGTGAGCCTATGAAGGAAGTGTGTACCACAAAGGGACAGAGACTAAAGTCCTGGTTGTATATAGTACATGACCTGGGTCACCCAGGGTGACAATCCAGGTCAAAAATGTCCAATTAGTTACGTGATACCAAGTTTATTCTCCCATTAGTGGTCTATATTCTTTTTAAATCATTTTATTAGGGGCTCATACAACTCTAATCACAATCCATACATAAATCAATTGTGTAAAGCACATTTGTACATTCATTGCCCTCATCATTCTCAAAACATTTGCTCTCCACCTAAGCCCCTGGCATCAGCTCCTCATTTTCCCCCTCCCTCCCCGCTATTCCCTCCCTCCTGAACCCTTGATAATTTATAAATTATTATTTTGTCATATCTTGCCCTGTCTGATGTCTCCCTTCACCCACTTTTCTGTTGTCCGTCCCCCAGGGAGGAGGTCACATGTAGATCCTTGTAATCGGTTCCCCCTTTCAAACCCACCCTCCCTCTGCCCTCCCAAGAGCACTCACACCACTGGTCCTGAAGGGATCGTCCGCCCTGGATTCCCTGTGCTTCCAGTGGTCTACATTCTTAATGTCGACTGGTTTTCCCACTGGCATGTTTCCCCGACCAGTTTACCCATTGATGGAAATGTTGGCACTGCCATGTCCTCTGTCTCTTGACTTGGGTTTCCAGTAAGATTCACTAATCACTCTTGGAGGAGTGTCCATTAATTAGGAATGACCATAGAATCGTGTAATATGACAGGAGTTGATTGGTCTTTACTTCTGTCCAGTTGACCTTCTGTCAAGGTCAACTGGCCCAGCTTACCACCCGCGTTGAAGTGGTTTTAAGGAAAACATAAGGATGTGTTGTATGAATCATAAGCTACATGCAGGCATGCTACCTCAGCCTGGGGAGCTGGAATGGGAGATAGATGACGTGAGAGCAGGAACTTGACTTTGTCTTGGGATTTGTTTTTATAGTAGTGGTTTCATGCAATATTTGTCCTTTGTAATTGGCTACTTTTACTCAGCATAAATTGATTAATTATAACCATGTGATGGAATGTTTCATGGTTTCATCACTGTTTGGGGGCGGGGGGGTGCATATTATTCCATTGTGTGGATATCACCGTTTTTTTTACTAATTCTTCTACTCGTGGGTATTTGGGCTGCTTCTAGGTTCTTGCTATTGTGAACTGTGCTGCTATAAACACGGGATAGCACATGTCTGTTCATGCTTTGCCTCTTCTTCAGGGTATGTGCACAGTAGCAGAACTGCTATGCACCAACCACTAAAGCTGGTGATGAAGAAATTGAAGAATTCTGTCCATTTCAGTGGGAAATCAATCAAATGTATAATCAAGATGCATTGATAACTGTTGGCGATTCAAATGCAAATGTTGGAAACAAAGAGGAAGAAGTAGTAGTTGGAAAATATGATTGTGGTGATAGAAACAAACCTGGAGATCGCATGATAGAATTTTACAAAAGCAATGAATGACTTGTTCATAGCAAATACCTTTTTCCAACAACACAAAAGGCTTTGTCTTCCAGATGGAAGACCAAGAAATCAAATTGACCACATCTGTGGGAAGAGACAATGGAAGAGCTAAACCAGCAGCTAAACCCAGGCCAGGAGCTGACTGTGGAACGGCCCATCAAGCTCATATATAAGTTGGAATTAGAGCTGAAGAACGTTTTTAAAAGTCCATGAGAGCCAAAATATGCCCTTAAATCTATCCACATGAATTTCAAGACCATCTCAAAACAGGTTTGACATATTGAACACGAATGGCAGAAGCCCTGAGGAGCTGTGGGAGGACATCAAGAACAGCATGCATGAAGACAGCCAAGCATTATGGAAAGACAGGGAAGAGAGAAAAGATCAAGAGAAAGGTCAGAACTGACTCTGAAACTTGTTCTTAGTCGTTAAGGAAATAAAGCAAGTGGTAGAAGTGATGGAGTCAAAATGCTGAATGGGGAAAATTCAAAAGGCAACTCATGAAGACAAAGTAAAATGTTATGATGAAATGTGGAGAGACCGAGAGTCAGAAAAGCCAAAAGGAAGAACAGGCTCGGCGTATCCGAAACTGTCAGAACTGAAGAAAAAATCAATGACAGGGACAGGGAATAGCAAGGGATCTAAAATTGATGGTGAGGAGGGCGTAGCATTTCTGGTCATGTTTGATCAATTGGAATATACCCAAGAAGAATTACTAAGAGGTGACTGATGGGTACACATGATTGTGAACAGAAGGAAAGAAAATGAAGAAAGAACTAGAAAATAAAAATTATATATAGGTGTAAATACAGATATCTTTATTTAAGAATATGGATATGTTTCTATATATGTAAATATATGTTATATATATATATATATATATATATATATATATATATATATATATATATATATATATAAAGGAAGCAGATGGACTTTGGGCCTATACTTAAATCTTACTTCATTACAAGAACGGTTTGTTCTAATCATGTGGCATTGTATGATACTCACCTTCCTAACACGGTCACTGAAGACAACACTGGTGCATAAGCAAATGTGGTGAAGAAAGCTGAAGGGGCTCAAGTAGAAAGCAAATGTCTTGAGAATGATGATGGGAACAAACGTACAAATGTGCTTCGCACAATGGATGGATGGATTGTGATACGAGTTGTACGAGCCCCCAATAAAGTGATTTTTTTTAAAAAGGTCATTGGACAGTCCTTCACAGAAGGGCCACATGGAAGGGATAATATATACAATGTGCCATAGACGCTGACGAAAGACCTAACTATCCTCTAGTTCGTTAATATTTCCTTCCTCTACTTTTTTTTCTTCCTTTACTTTTATGGTCTTAGTTTTACCTCATTAATCTTGTTAGACCTGTATATGTTCATTTGAATAATTAAAATCATTTGATGCATGAAATCCAAGATAGATAAACCCTGCAAAAATAGTGAGGGGAGTAGTAATTCCCTGAGGATATGGGAAGAGCGAGAGGGGATGGGCGGGGGAAGGGGAACCAAAAGCAATGATGACTGTATGCCCCCACTAGAGGGGAATGAATAATACAGAATTGTAGGTGAACGGATCCGTTGGATGGTGAAGATATGACAAACAGTAATAATATACAATAAAATAATAAGGGTTCCTTGGGTTGGGATAAAGGGGAGCTGATATCAAAGAGTTCAAGAAGAAAGAAAATGTTTCAAAACAGATGGCAGCAATTGTACAATTATGCTCGATCTAGTTAAATTGTGGATTGTGATAAAGAGCTCCCAATAAAATGATTTTAAAAAGCAAAGAAAAAATATCAAACCTTCAGTTGTAATACTGAAAGATTCTAGGGGTAAAATATTGAATGATGCAGGAAACATGAATAGAAGATGAACTGAATACACAAAGACACTGGACCATAAAGAACTAGTTGACAGTCCACCATTTCAGGAGGTGGTATATGAGTAAGAATCAATGGTGCCGAAGGAAGAAGTTCAAGCGGCACGAAAAGCATTAGCCAAAAACAAGGCTCCAGGAAGTGATGGGAGACCAATTGAAATGTTTGGACAAGCTGATGAAGCACTGGAAGCACTCACTCATCTCTGCCAGGAAATCTGGAAGACAGCGACTAGGCCCACTGACTGGAATCGATCCATATTTGTCTATATTCCAAAGAAAAGTGATCCAACAGAATGCTCAAATAATGGAACAATATCGTTGATATCATAAGCAAGTAAAATTTTGCTAAATATCATTCAACAAAGGTTGCAGCAGTACATTGACAGGAAATTGCCAGAGATTCATGCCAGATTCAGAAGAGGACGTGGAACACGGGAAAGCATTGCTGACGTCACATGGATCTTGTCTCAGAGCAGAGAACACCAGGAAAAAGTATTAACTTGTATTTTATTGACTGTGCCAAGGCATTCAACTGTGTGGATCATAACACAATGGGAACACTTCATTGTGCTCCTGTGGAACTTCTACATGGATCCAGAGGCAGCTGTGCAAACAGAACAAGTGAATGCCGCATGGTTTAAAGTCAGGAACGGTGTATATCAGGTTTGCCTCCTGTCACCTAATGTATTTCATCTGTATGCTGAGCAAACCATCAGAGAAGTTGGAGTATATGAAGACGAATGTTGCACCAGGCCTGGAGGAAGGCTTATTAAAAACCTCAGATCTGTAAATGACACAAGCTTGCTTACTCACAGTGAGAGGACTTGAGACACTTGCTGAAGAGCAAAGATTGCAGGCTCAGGATGGATTGAGACTCAATTTAAAGAAGACCCAAATCCTCACAACTGGCCCATCATAATAAATGGAGAAAATGTTGGAGTTGTCAAGGATTTTGTCTTGCTTAGATCCACAATCAATGTGCATGGAATCAGCAGTCAAGAGATCAAAAGGCATTTGCTTTGGGTCAATCTGCTGCACAAGACCTCTGTAGAGTACTGAAAAAGCAAGTATGTCAACTTTGAGCACTAACGTGCACTTGACCCACACCATGGTATTTGCAATTATCTCATCTGTCTGTGAAAGTTGGAGAGTAAGGAATACCAAAGAAGAATCGATGCATTTGGATTGTGATGCTGGCAAAAAATATGGAACTAAACAGCTGCAAGGACAAACAAATCTGTCTTGGAAGAAGTGCTGCCAGAGTGCTCCTTAGAGGCAAAAAAGCAAGATTTCATCTTACATACTTAGGACATGTTGTCAGGAGAGACCAGTCCCTGGAGAAGGACATCAAGCTTGGTAAAGTAGAAGAGCGGGTGGCAAAAGGAAGGCCTTCAAGGGGATGGATTGACATGGCTGCAACAATGGGCTTAAACTTGGGAACAATGGTGAGGATGGCACTGAACCTGACAGTGTTGTGCATGATGTCACTGGGGGTTGGAATAGACTGAATGGCACCTAACAAAACCAATGATAGGATTTCCATTCCCTGTTGTTTTAGGTAGCTCCATATTGCTTTCTATAATGGCTATTATGCATGTCTACAAGCTCACCAGCAATGTTTAAGAGGCCCAAGCTCTCATCCTCTCCATCATTTGTTCTTTTCTGTTTGTTTTTTAACTGAGTTATCATGGTGATTGTAAGGTGGTGTGTTAGGCAGGGTTCTCTAGAGAAACAAAACCAGGACACTTATGATGATAGATAGATAGATAGATAGATAGATAGATAGATAGATAGATAGATAGATAGATAGATAGATGGATAGATAGATAGATTTATACAATGAGAAGGAATATAACAGCTAATTAGTCCACACAGCAGTACAGACGTTTCAGTTCAACTCACTTCCGTGGAATAGTTAATATACTGAAAGCCCTTCAACTCACATGGGCTGCTGGGTCCAAGGTCAAGGGAACAGATAGAGGAGTCCTCCCTCGAGCAAGCGAGCAGAGTCTGCCCACAGACACAAACAGCAGGGCTCAGGAACTTACAGTCAGTAGCTCAGGAACTTAGTAAAGCAGGCCTAGATGGGATATCGAGGCAAACAATGCAAGACGACAATATCCACCAGCCTCCAGCTCAAGCGAAGTATGCACAGGCAGTGTAGTGAAGCAGGTCTCGAAGGAGCCTCAAGCTTAAGCAACATGATCCACCAGTTGGCTTGGCCCACAGGTGGTGTAGCCTAAAGGTTATGGCAGGGAACTAGCTAAAGCAGCTCCACACTCCAGCATGCTCCAATCACCAGAGAGCAAGAGAGAAGGGGGTGGGCCTTGAAGAGTCATTTATCTCTTTGGCCTCCAATCGAACTGCAACCTGAGTAATCCCACATGTTTCTATTGACCACATTGGCACAGTAAATATATCACAGGTGGTCTCTCATTATAGTTTCGATTTGCATCGCCCTATGTCTAGTGATCATGAGCATTTCCTCCTGTGTTTGTTAGCCAGTTGAGTGTCATTGGGAGTGAACTATCTTTTCATGTCTTTTGCCCACTTTTTAATTGGGTCATTTTTTTTCTTATTGAGGTGTTGTAGCGTTCTATAGATTTGGATAATTAGATTCTTGTCCATTGTGACATTCCTAAAAAATATTTCCCAATCCGTGGGCTCTCATTTTATTTGTTTCATGAACTTCTTTGTTGTGCAGAAGTGTTTCATTTTTCATAGGCCCCAGTCATCTACTTTGTCTTCTACTGTGTATGCTTTCTTTATTATGCCTAGTACTTTGTGTATACCTGCAGTAGGATCCTTACGTTTGTCCCAGCTTTCTCACTGATGAGCCTTTTAGCTCTGGGGTTTACATTTAGTTCTCTAATCCACCTTGAGCTCATGTTTGTGCAAAGGGAGAGTTATGAGTCTTGTTTCATTCTTCTGCAGATGGAGAACCAATCTTTCCAACACCATTTGTTGAAAAGGCCGTCTCTATGCCAATTGAAAGTTTTGGTCCATTGTCTGATTCATTGCCTGTAGCTGGATGAATTTACTTCTGGGTTTTCAATTCTTTTCCATTGGTCCATATATCTGTCACTGTACCAGTACCAAGCTATTTGACTATCATGGCTCTATAAGCAGGTTTTGAGATCAAGTAGCAGGAGGCCTCCTACTTGGTTCTCTTTAAGAAATGACAATTCTTATGATATGACCCTACTCAGTACTCACCTTCATGAAAAGATGACTGAAAATATGGGCGCTCTAGCAAAACGTGGTGAAAAAACTAGATGACCCCCCCCCCCAGTTCTCAGAAAGAATAATGTCTATGCTCTTAAAGGTTTGTCTTAAAACAAGTAGCCATCTAAGTGAGGCTTCAACTAAGTCCACATGGAATAAGCACACTGGCCTATGTATTCCCAGGATTTCAAATAATTAAATCCAAACCCCAAAGAAAGAACAGTATTAATTTGAATTCTGAGCACCTGGTTTGCAGAAGGCTATGGATGAGAGTGGAAGCCCAAAATCCATTTGCAAGGTCCCCACATGGATTAAGCCTCTGGTGAATCCCTTCCAACACTAGCCCAGGGACGTGAAGAGCCGACAGAGAGCGCGTTACAGTCAATGATAGCAGATATGGTTAGGTTAAAATGTAGCGCCTTATCATTTGCTCTCTCTTTTGACTCATTTTAAAATTGTTTCGGTTTCTAATATTCCCTGCTTTCTTTTTTATGGACTTTTTTTCTGTTTTATTTTGTCATTGTTTGGGGGTTTTGTTTGTCTTTTGTATGGTTTTCTGTGTATGAAATGCAGGATGGGTAAATCTATAGAGATGGGAACTGGACAAGTGAGTAACTAGCGGGAAAGACATGGCACTTCCCATTCAGGGGAAATGGGGCGCTAACTACAATGAGCATGAGAAGAAAATATTCTGAAACTGTTTGGGGTGATAAATACACAACTCTTCTGATGATTGCATGATATGCGAGTTATATGTCAATAAATATATTCTTAAAAATATAAATAAACAAAGGGTGTCTCATTATATGCCTCCCAAACAAAACCTTGCGCAAAATTGTCCCTTGGACTGACTGGGAATGCATTAAGTCAGCTGTTTTTTTTTTAAGTCCTAGTACTCCCTTTAGCTTATTAAAGAAAAATATTTTCTCTAAATGGAATTGCCATCTACATATTAATTGTAAAGGTGAAGTCTTATTAATCTTACTTAAAAACAAGAACATATGAGTTCAGAAACTAATGAAGAAATTGTCACACACAAGCATTTCACATGGATGTAAACAGTTGGAATTCACTGAAACTTCCATTAGAGGGAGACCTTTCTCCAGTCAGATGATGGAGGCAATTTTAGCCAGTGAAACAAGTAAATTCAGGCTGATCTTTCCAAACCGCACCTCCCACCCACCCCCCCCCAAAAAAAAAACCCAACAAGATCCATTGAAACAACAAGCTTAAGAGTGTTTTGCCCCATAAAGCAAGAGTTTTTATTCAGAAGTCTTATTATTCCCTATACAAGTCCTCTAATACCTCAGTCCTCCCTGTAAAGACGCCAAATAACAGGGTGACAATTGGTTCAGGACCTTCATACAATTGACAAGCTAGTCTCGGACTGGTTCCAAACACTCATATGTTATTGTTAAAGGTTCCACCTGAAGCCACATACTTCAATGTAATGAAGTTCTGTGGCATCTGCTATAGCATTCCTGTACATCCAAATAGTAGATGTATAGTTAGCTCTATTTTGGAAAGCCAATCATGTACCTGCAGCATGATGTTTTCAAAGATCACCAGGCCCCCTTCTCATTTTTCCCAAGTTTGACAATCCTCGACTTACAATCTGACTTTCAATCTTTGAAATATGCTCATGATTCCACACTAGTTCTGGACAATAGATTATCTTGTCATTTTTTTTCTTCCTTTAAGAAAGACCATCTAGAAGAGAGTTTAATTTTATTTAAACATCTAACAAAGTCATGGCACCAATTATATAAAATACAGATCACATTTTTCTGAACAGGTAGTTAAATATCAAAACACCTAATCTCTAGAATATTTGAACTGACCATAAAAAGAAAAAAGAAAGAAGGGGTTTCAGTAGTGGATTGATTATCAACTTGGAGAAGTTGAACAAAAATGGCCAGAGAGGTCACGGAAGGACGCTTTTCCAACCAACCATTACCAGCACAAACACTTATACCAAAGGCTAGGGAGAGGAAAAATGGAATTCTCCATTGTTCCCCACACCTTCCTGACGGCTAGAAGAAAACCCAGCACGAAACCTCACCCACTCAGCAGCCAGTTACACCCGCTCTGCCAGCCTCGGCATTGTCTGAGGCCAGAACCACGCATCTGTGGAGTGGGTCGTGGTCCACCAACCCCACAGCTGGGGCACATGAGCTCCATCTCATCAGAAGAGCAGAAAGCAAACAACAAACAGCATGTTGCTGGCCATCCTGGGGGAACAACATTCCATAACCACCTCTCTCACCTCCAGTTGCGCTGAGAAACCAATTTTTTCTTTCTGGGAACAAGCTCGCTGACCTCGGCCATCATCTGAGTCTGGATGAACTACTTCCAGACCAGGAATCCGATTTCAGACCATAGCAAGGATAGTCATAAGCATCTAAGATGAACTTCCCCCTGACCCCCACCCACCACACCATGATCCTCATGTTTCTGGCGAACCCATCCCAGGGACCCCTTCCTTCACAGGAGTGCTCTCTCTGGATCTGACCCTTGCCCCAATTTCCTCCTTTTTTCCTTTCATTGTTTTATCCCTTCTTTCTCTACTTTCCTTTTCCTTCTGTTTTGCTTTCCCCTTCCCATGGTTCCTCTCCGCATCCCATTTCGCCCTCTCTCTCTTCTCTTTGGATGTTTTTTCTTTTTCTTTTCTTTTTAATTTTAACAATTTATTGGGGCTCATACAATTCTTTACACAGTTCATACATATACATACATCAATTGTATAAAGCACATCTGTACAGTCTTTGCCCTAATCATTTTTTTCTCTTTTCTTCTTTTACATTTTATTAGGGACTCATACAACTCTTACTGTTTTTTCTTTTTCTTTTTACTGTTCTCTTGTTTTGTTCTTCTGTTTCCTGACAGAGTGCCTGGACCTCGACCCAAGAATTTATGCATTTGGGGACTTTTCCCTTATGCCCTTTGTGCTTTTTAAGTGCACCTTAGTGGACTCGTGTTGTACTTGTCCTTTTGTGCTTGACTTAACTTCGCCAACTCTTCCCATGCATTGATGTGCTTCATGCACTCATCACTGCTTTTTAAAATCTTTTTATTGGGGGTCCATACAACTCTTATCACAATCCACACATACATCAATTGTATAAAGCACATTTGTAGATTCATAATCCTCATCATTCTCAAAACATTTGCTCTCCACCTAAGCCACTGGCATCAGCTCATCATTTTCCCCCTCCCTCCCGACTCCCCCCTCCCTTACCAACCCTTGATAATTTATAAATTAATATTTTGTCATATCTTACACTGTCCAACGTCTCCCCTCACCCACTCCTCCATTGTCCATCCCCCAGGGAGGAGGTTATATTTAAATCCTTATAATCGGTTCCCCCTCGCAACCCCACCTTCCCTCCACCCTCCCGGCATCGCCACTCTCACCACTGGTCCTCAAGGGACCATCTGTCCTGGATTCCCTGTGTTTCCAGTTCCTATCTGTACCAGTGTACATTCTCTGGTCTGGTCTGGGATCATAACAGTGAATGGGGAGGAAGCATTTAGGAACTAGAGGAAAGTTGTATATTTCACTGTTGCTACACTGCACCCTGACTGACTCATCTCTTCCCTGTGACCCTTCCATAGGGGGATGTCCAGTTGCCTACAGATGGGTTTTGGGTCCCCACTCCGCACTCCCCCTCATTCACAATGACATGATTTTTTGTTCTTTGATGCCTGATACCTCATCCCTTCAACACCTCGTGATCACACAGGCTGGTGTGCTTCTTCCATGTGGGCTTTGTTGCTTCTCAGCTATATGGTCGCTTGTTTATCTTCAAGTCTTTAAGACCCTAGATGCTATATCTTTTGATAGCCAGGCACCCAGAACTGTCGGTCCCACTGTTTTCTCCTCCAGATTGTTTATTCAGCCTATCTTATTTAGACAGACCTGTGGAGATAATAACATGCACAAAAATAAGACAGAGCAAAACTAAGCAACAAAAGAAAAGAAAACAACAACAAAAAGCCAATCACCAAAAACAAAACAAAAAACCACAACACAACAACAACAACAAAGAAAAGCTTGTAGTTAGTTCTGGGTCTGTTTGTTGGCCTTTAAGAATGTTTTCCGGTCGAGTATGATGGGGTGCCAAGAACTGGCCCCAAAGTCTATTTTTTGCATTCCCTGAGGACTTTGTTGCTCTGTTCCCCTTGCTGTTCTGTTGCACGATCTTAGTGTTTTGCCTTGGTGTGGTGGGATCAGATCTGTCACAAGTCCCACACCGTGTCTCCAGTGTTATCTCCTGTAGGGCTATGGGTCAGTGAGGGATGTCGTGTCTCATAGTGGGGCCGGCCATTTGGTCTTCTCTGTGTTTTGGCTCCTCTGAGCAGGAATATCGTCCTCAAGGCTCAGTGGACCAGGATGTGCTCCACTCTCTCTTCCTCCCCCTTCATTTGCTTCCATGTGCTCTGATCAGAAATGTCCCTCTCCTTGAGCTACAGCTTCAGTGCTGTCCTCTGAAATAAATTCTTCTGGGGGGCGGGGGGCAGCTGTCCAGGTAGTTAGGATTGGGGCCAGCCCCTCAGACCTCTCCACTGGTTCCCTACTCCATGCTGGCATGTTGCATTCACATCTTGGAACACTGGGTTGAAGTCTGGTCTGACTTTCCCTGTGGAGATATAAACAATACCCTCCCCTTGCATGGGTTAGTGCCCTGTTCCCACTACCCATTTTTTCCCTCCCCCACCCTCTCCTTTTTAGTTGGCTACCATATGTATCCCTGGATTTGGTCTGGCCCCTGCCATACTACCCGGTCCTCGCCCCAGGAATGTTTGTATCCAGTAGCTTTTTCCCTATGCCCCTCTTGCATTTATTTTTAAGCTTACCTCACCAGACTCATGTTGTCCTTATCCTTGATTGACAAGTAGTGCTTGACTTCCTTCACTTAGCATGATTTCCTCCAGTTCTTCCCATGCGATAATGTGCTTCATACGTTCATCACTGCTTTTTAGTGATACGTAGTACTCCATTGTATATATGTACCACAATTTTTTAATCCATTCATCAGTTGATGAAAAATTGGGTTATTTCCAACTCCTTGAAATTGTGAACTGTGCTGCAATGAATCTTGGAGCACAGATGTCTGCCTGTGGTTTGTTTCTTGTCTCTTCTGAGTATATTCCCAGTAGGGGGATTGCTGGGTCGTATGGTAGCTCAGTTTTCATCTGTTATAGACAACGCCAGATCGATTTCCATAGTGGTCATACATGCTTACAGGTCCAACAGCCATGGATGAAAGTTCCTGTCTCCCCACAACCCTCCAACACTTGTTGCTTTCTGATTTTTTGAATTGGGCTACCTTTGAGGGTGTTAGGTGATACCTCATTGTTGTTTTCATTTGCATTTCTCTTATGGCTAAAGATTGTAAACATTTTCTCATATGTTTATTGGCCATTCAGATTTCTGCCCCTGTGAAACTTCTGTTCTGGTCCTTTGCCCACACCTCCTCAGTGGGCAATTGGTTTTTTGCTTTTTGAAAGCTAGCAGAGTATTATAGATTTTAGTTTAAGGCCTTTGTCTGATGTGTCATTGCTAAAGATGTTTTCCCAGTCTGTGGACTCTCTTATTACTCTCTTGGTGAATTCTTTCGATGTACACAGGTGTTTTATCTTCAGCGTATCCCGTTTGTCAATTTGTGCCTCCTCTGTGTTTGTGTCCTTCCCTATTTCTGATAGTCTATGCATTCCCTGTGCCAAAGTTCTCAAGTTGGTCCCAATTCCCTCATAGATGGCCCTAATAGTTTGGGGTTTAACTTCAAGGTCTGTGATCCACCTTGAGTTTATTCTTGTGCATGGAGTGAGGTAAGGGTCTTGCTTCATTTTTCTGAGGTAAATATCCATTTTTTTCCCAGCACCACTTGTTAAAGAGGGCATCTGCTTCCCATTGGATATTTTTTGGGCCCTTATGAAAAATCAGTTGTCAGTATGCTGATTTTATTTCTGGGTTTTCAGGTCTTTTCCATTGGTCTGAGTATCTGTCATTGTACCAATACCATGTGGTTTTAACAACTGTGGCTGTATAATATGTCCTAAAGTCAGGTAAAGCAAGCCCTCCCACTGTGTCCTTCTTGAGGCGTTCTCTGCTAATTCTGGGCTTCTTCCTTCTCCATATGAAGTTGGTAATCAGTTTTTCCATTTCTTTGAAGAAAGATGAGGGTAATTGTATTGGGATTGCATTAAACTTATACCCCCTTAAACATTAAACATAGCACTCCATTGTATGTATGTATCAGAGTTTTTTAACCCATTCATAGTGGGTTGATGGAAATTTAGGCTGCTTCCAATTCTTTGCAATTGGCTTGCACATTTATTCTTAATATGATTGGACCATTGGATTGTATGATATGTGAATTATATGCCAATAAAACTGTTTAAAAGAATCAATGGATACAATTAGCCTTATACATTTAAAATAATTAAATACCTTTTGTATACACATTTCTCAAATAAACCAAAAAAAGACAAACAAACCTGCAGATGATGGTCCCATGGGCACCCTAAATTAATAGACACTCCTTGATCAGTAAGTTTCAATGGGAGGTCATGACCAGAGGAAGGTGGGTGGGGGGGATAGTCTGTCATTGAGAAAGTGATTTGACTTCCGTTAGTGGAGGGGCAGCCTGCCCTAGAGAAAGCCTTTAACAAAACTGTATGCACTCCCAATGGCGCCATCCGCCTAGTATCATCATGCACTGTGTAATCAAGCTTCTTTGCACTCCTGCATGCCATAGGCTATCTTGACTTTAGATTTTGTCTTTTCAGGGTGTGCAGCATGATTCGTAGACCACATCAAAATTATGTGATTAGAAAACCCCACCAATTTTTACCTTAAACACATCTCTTGCAGATTTAAAGACCCTCCTTTGGACACTCTACGGCAGGGGTTGGCAAACTTTTGAAATGAGACAGTCAATCCTGTCCTTACAACAATTTGAAAATTGTTCTAGAGTGAAAAAAATATTTTTACCAAGAAATGAAATCAGGATTATCTGAATAATGTCCTTCAATTTTTTCTTTTTTTAAATTTTAATAAATCATTTTATTGGGGCTCTTACAGCTCTTATCACAATCCATACATGCATTGTACCAAGCACATTTGTACATATATTGCCATCATCATATCAGATTCTCTTTTTTTCCCTCCCACCCTCATGAACCCTTGATAATTTATTTTTTTTAATGTCATATTTTGCACTATCCCCTTTCTCCCTTCACCTACATTTCTATTGATCATCCCTCTGGTTGGGGGGGGGGTTGTACATCGATCATTGCCATCAGTTCCCCATATCTCCCCCCTCTCCCCCCACTTTCCCCCTATGCTCATGGTATCGATACTCTCATTATTGGTCCTGAGGGGTTGATCTGTCCTGAATTCTGTGTACCGAGAGCTCTTATTTGTACCCTTCAGTTGTTTTCGATTTTACTTCAGGGCCACATGTGCATACTGGCTGTCAGTTTGCTGACCCCTGTGCTAGTGTGTGAAGAAGCAGAGCGCTGAAATCCCGGTCTAGGGCGCTGGGAGGGATAGCAGTGAGATTTTAAGTCAACTTGAGTATGTGTGCAAGTGTAGGGGTGGAGTCCAACCTGTCAATCAGGCAGGTTGATAATGCCTGGGCTTGTATGTGCACAAACCAAGACCCTTCCTCGCCCTCTCCCTCTGCCACTTTGCCTTCCTGCTTGCTCGGCCCCATGTGGGCCACCTGAGCCTGTCGGTGCCCTGCCGTGTTCCCGATGGCTTGAGTCTGACTGGGTTGGGATGCTGTCTTTTCTTTTTTTCTTTTTCAATCATTGTGATAAGCACTCTGCTATCCTAGAGCTATCAAAGCATTCCACAGTTCCATCACATCAAGCAGCATTGTACAATTGCGACCACAATCAGTTTCAAACATTTGCTTTCTTCTTAAACTTACTGATATCAGCTCCCCTTTATCCCCACCCTCCCTCCCTCACCCTACCTCCCAGGAACCCTTATTTTTGTTCCCTATAATAGTTTTGGTTTTTTGCCTTATTTTACACAATCCAAATGATCCATTCACATACATTCTGTTATTTGATCCCATCGAGGGGGGGTTAGACAGTCATCAATGATATCAGCTTCCTATTCCCTCCTCTCCCCCACCCCACCCCCACCTCTTCCCTTAACCTCGGGTGTGGGGGGAGGTCAGATGCTTACAGACATCCTCCCTGAGGGCAGTTAGTCACCAGACTGCAGGGTAGGCCTCCTCCCTGCTGCTGGGTCAATGAACTATTTCTCCCTGAGGCTTGCCACCAAGCGTTCACACCCTACCAATAATGGTCTCTATCAGTTGAGCCAGGGAACAGGCCAAACCGGCTCTGTGACATCCAAAGTTAAGTTGCCAGCCAGAATCTAGGATCCGCCCATCTTGCCACATGTATACCCCCAATCCCTCCTCTTCCTATTGCGTGGATACCCCTAGGTCACCCCCTCCCAATACTGTATTCCCAATAGCACAGTCCCTTCCTGTGACGTAGGTCCTCACCTGTAATTAGGGGGCTTACATGTCCCAGATAATATAAAAGCCTTGGTCAGCATTAAATCTCTCTCTCTCCCTCCACATGAACCACCAAGCAGGGCTGAGGTGAGCATGCTACCATGAATTGTGTTTGACTCCATTTATTTCAGTATTTCTCTCCTATCTCTCATGCTCTCTATAACTTTACTATAATCTTTACTTATTATCGCTGTACAGTTGCGCCTACCGCACCTGGAATGATGTGTTAGGAGCTGGCTTCCCCTGGCATTCAGGGAACCATTACCCCTTTTATTGTTTCTGAGGGGTTCTCTATTCTTGGTTTTCATGCGCCAAACTATCTGAAATATACAAATGAACATATGCAAATCTAACATGATCAATGGGGCAAAACAAATAAAAAGTATAACAGTAAGGGGAGGAAATATTAAAGAACCAGAGAATCATGTGGTTCACCAGTGCTATACCACACCCTGGATTTATCGTCCCTTCCATGTGGCCCGTCTGAGAAGAACTGTCCAATTATCTTACAGGTGGGTTTCGGATCCCCACTACCTCCAGGGCCCTGCACATTGATTTGGTTGTGTGTTCTGAATTTCTGATACCTCTTCTCATCTGATACCTCATGATCACACAGGCTGGTGTGCTTCTTCCATGTGGACTTTGTAGCTTCCCTCATAGAGGGATGCTTGTTTACTTCAAGCCTTTTAAGACCCCAGCTACTACATCTTTTAACAGCCAGGCACCATCACTACATTTCCTTATGTACCCATTTTGTCTTCAGCGACTGTATCAGGAATGGGAGTATCATACAATGCCATATTATTAAAACAAACCATTCTTGCACTGAAGTAAGATTTAAGTAGAGGCCCAAAGTCCAGCTGTTTTCTTGTTGCATTTGCAAACATACACAAATATAAACAAGTACACATATATTTATATATTTACATATATACGTTTTTTCTTTCTTGCCTCTTTTTCTTTTTTGTCTCCTGCCCCACTATCATGTTCACGTCTCAGTAATTCCTCTCAGATATAATTTGATTGGTCAAACGCCACCAGAAAAGCTACAACCTCCTCCCTGTTAATTTTAGAACATTTACTATTCCCCTGTACCCGCCATTGTTGACTCCCCACTCACCTCATCCCCCCAGGAACCATCAGACCAATCACTGTCTCCGTAAGATTGCCTGTCTTGTATAGCTAAACCACACACACACACACACACAAAACCATACAGTCACAAGATTAAGAGGGATCCTGACACAGAGCAGATAAATATCTCCTCTGTTAAATACAGAGAGAGAGATGTTATAAACCATTAGTCCTGTCCCCCTTTCTTTCAAAGCTGTATATCCCAGGTCCCGCTTGCCTGTTAATGTTCAGAATTCATGTCCAATAGGTTAGCATCCTAAACAACCCCATTGCTATTCCTGCAGTCAGGATGGAGAGGTCTAGTGGCACTAGGGTGCCTTCTATATATATATATATATATATATATATATATATATATATATATATATATATATATATATATGCTTCTTGATATATGGCTCTTTCTTATATGTAAATGGTTATCATTGAATTTGTTTCTCTAGACAACCCAGCTTAACCAGGAAGTCAGTGGACTTTGGTTTAAATTTTTTGCTTTTGAACTTGTCCAGTAATTGGTAACACAAAACTACCATACACTTGCTACTTTAACACTTTGTGTTTTTGTGACATGTTTTAGTCCTGAGGACATAGTTTTGCCTTAGTAAATAAATGTAACTGAAATTTTTGCTTTGTATCTAACCCTCATTGTTTTTTTTAAAATGGTCTTCAGTTACTTAAGTTTTTAACTTGTGTAAGAGAACAACCCATGTATTTTAGTCTAAAAAGCCTTCCAGTATGTGGGATTATAAAGAGATTTTCCCCCAGCTTTGTCTCCCCCAAAGACATGCCAAACATTAGCAGCTATTTGCCAGCATATGGTGGGAGGTCAGATGCTTAGAGAAATCCTACCTGAAGGCAGTCAGTTGCCAGACTACTGTCTGGTCCCCCCACAAGATGAGCCCACTCCTGCTGTTAAGGACAATTGACTACTTCTCCTGAAAGGCTTGCCACCATAGGTTTGGTCCCTGTAGATGGGTCTTCACCCTACTGATAATGGTTTCCATGGAGAGCCAGAGAACAGGTCAAACCTGCTGAGTGACATCCAAATTTAGGCTGCCATCCTGAATCTAGGATCGCCCATCTTGTCACATGTATGCCCCCAATCCCTCCTCTTCCTATTGCGTGTATATCTCTAGATTGTCCCCCTTCTCATTGCTGTATAACCTATAGTGCAACCCCTTCCTGTGACGTATGTCTTTACCTGTAATTAGTAGGCTTGCACGCCCCCCCAAAATATAAGCCTTGGTTAGCCTCTCTCCACTCGCCCTTTCTCTCCCCCACTCCTCGCTCCTCTGTCCCCTTTCCCCTTGTCCTCCTTCCCCTCCCCTCTCTCCTGCCCTCCTGTCTCTCTCTCCACCAAGTGGGGCTGAGGTGAGCATGCTACCATGAAATGTGTCTGACTCCATTATTTCAATCTCTCTCTATTTCTCATGCTCTCTGAGACTTTACTATAATCTTTATATATATTAACCGTACAATTGCACTTATTAAACCCACGATTAGTTGTGGGGGGCTGGCCTTTTATGTATATCTGAATATGTATATCTTCCTTTTCTCAATAGTACTTTAAAACCCATACCATTGGCTAGATTAATGATACTATGATTTGAACTCTCAAATGTCTCATGGAGATTACTTAAGTTATTTCTCAATAAACTGATAATGCTGTCTCTAAAATAGTCCTGAACATATATAAACTTTAGACATGAGTGAATTTTAAGCTCACACTTAATCATAAGACCTAATCTAAGGACAATTAGTTCTTATGACATGGCCCTCCTTGATACTTGCCCTCATGAAGATACCATTGAAGACATGGATGTCAGAGCAAATGTGGTGAAGAAATCAGGTGGTGCCGAGCTCTCAGAAAGAATAGAGTCTGGGGTCTTAAAGGCTTGCCTTAAAACCAACAGCCATCTCAGTGAGGTGTCAGGTAAGTCCACATGGAACAAGTACACCAGTCTGTGTGATCCAAGGTTTGCAAATAGTAAAATCCAAGATCAAAGGAGTTGTAGTACAGCTTAAATCCTAAGTTGAATCCCAGTTTGCAGAAGACAATAGATACCAGTGGGAGCCCAAAATTCATTTCTGGAGTCCCCATGTAGATCGAGCCGTAGGTGAATCCCCTCAGATCATTGACCAGGAATGTGAACAGCCTTACTATCAGAGAGGGTGCATTGGAAAGTGGGTTAATTTTAAGCAGATGTGGTTGGTTTAAAATTTAGCACCTTAAAAAATAACAACCAAAAGAAAGAAAATTACAGCCTCAAAAAAATATTAGCACCTTTATATTTGTTCTCTCTTTTAAAAATTGTTCTAGTTTTAATTGTTTTCTGTTGAGACTTTTCTTTTATTTTGTTATTGTTGGGGTTTTGTTTTTTGTTTTATATCTATCTATATCCATATATGAAATCCCAAGTTAGGTAGATCTATGGAGACAGTAACTGGATTAATAGTTTCTCGGGTTATGGCCAAGGAGGTTGGGGAGAAATGGGGAGCTAATAATAATGAGAACAAGAGTGCAGACTATGTTCTAAAATTGATTGCATAACTGTTTTCGATATATTTAAGCCAGTGAGTTGTATGGTATTTAATTTTTATGTCAATAAAACTATAAATTTAAAAACAAATGGGCATGCAAAATTTAAATATAAGTAAGGCTATATATACCAGCTTATGCCAATGAAAATATGCTGAAACATGTCTTTCATCAGTGGATGGATATAGAAAAGTTCTCTCAATAATTGACATGTGTTAGTTTCATTAAGGTGCCTTGCAGGATTGGGAGGGGCAAAAATGATGGGTTTTGTACCATGTAAGAAAACTATTTTGAAGTGAGGCTTATGTCAAACTTTTAGCCAAACTCAGATGGATACAGTCCAAAATTATTGAAGCCTTGCAACAATTTTATCGGAATCCTAGCCGGCATATCACAAAACAACAGTTTTTAGCTAAATCAGGTGCTTAAGGAAGGTCAAGACGCCCTCAAAGATTAGCTCAGAGAGTGCTCACCAGTCCCCACGATTGGAGAAGCTGTGGCTGAGGTCCAGGAACGGGTGGTGGGAGACCATCAAAAGTGACCACTGAAGTTGAGATCTCACACAGATTTCCAGTGAACATCTTGACCTCAGCGAGCTTTGACCTCAATGGGTGGCAAACTCATTGTGAAAAATAATAGTTAACTCAAGGTATTAATCTTTTCATCAGGTGTTTAAACAAGAACAAAGCTAATTAGGGCAGTGTAATGTAAACCAGGATCAAGTATTGAGAGCAAGAGCCAATCAAAATAGTGGCTTCCAAGGGAATCTGCTGGCCAGTGAAATTCAAGTCTAAAAGACCAGCTTTGGAGGTGCTAGTGACTGGATTTGTTGTTCTTGTTTGTTTATGGTTGGGGGCGGGCAGAAGAAGGGTCATGTATATTCCCAAAGGACAGCCTTGACAGGTTTTCTTGAAGGGCACAGGATGGTCACAGGGGCTTATTTATTCGGATTTAAGATTCAAATAAATGTATTCAATAACACTATATTGTATGACTATAAGGACATCCTTACCAAAAAGTTAACACTGTCTGTGGGTACTGGCATGATAAGCAGATTTATTTTCTATAACCAGTGAATGCCCTGCAATGGACATAAATTACTTGTAGCACAAGAAAAAGTTGTATAAGCAATATAATTTTCCATTTCACCCAGAAGTTAGTATCTGAAATGGTCGTAGTTTACATGAAATTGTTGTTTTTAATTTTGTGGTTCAACTATCCCAAAAGTAAGGAAGGTACACATTAGAAGTTCCATTTAGTTTAGCAATAATAAATTTTTTTCTGACAGATAGGCATGCTCTTATCAGTTACTGAGAGCTGCCTGCCTCATCATACAAGGAGATTTCCAAAAAGCTCATGGGAAAATCCCATTCTCTTTTCCCCATGAACTTTTTAAATCGTTTTATTTTGGGGCCTCATACAGCTCTTATCATGATCCATCCATGTGTCCAGCACACTTGCACACATGTTGCCATCATCATTCTCAAAACATTTTCTTTCTACTTGAACCCTTGGTATCAGCTTCTCATTTTCCCCCTCTCCTCCATCCACCCTCCCTCATGAACCCTTGATAATTTATAAATCTCTCTTTTTTTAAATGTCCAACACTGACCAATGCCTCCTTTTACCCACTCTTCTGCCATCTGTCCTCCTTGGGGAGGGTCATATAGAGATCATTGTAATATGTTCTCCCTTTCTCTCCCTACCTTTGCCTTACCCTCCTGGTATTGTTACTCTCATTGTTGATCCTGAGGGTTTTATCTGTCCTGGATTCCCTGTATTTCCAGCTCTTATCTGTATCCGTGTACATGCTCTGGTCTAGCCTGATTTGTAAGGTAGAATTGGGATCATCATAATGGGGGGGTCGAGAGAGAGGAAGTATTAAAGAACTAGAGGAAAGTTGTATGTTTCATTGGTGTTATACTGCACCCTGACTGGCTCATTTCTTTGTGACTCTTCTGTGAGGGATGTGCAATTGTCTACAGATGGTCCTTGGGTGTTCACTCTGCACTCCCCCTCATTCACATTGATATGTTTTTTGTTCTGGGTCTTTGATGCCTGTTACCTGATCCCATTAACACCTCATGATCAGCTAGATGATTTCTCAGCTTGTTTATCTTCAAGCCTTTAAGACGCCAGATGCTGTATCTTTTGATAGCCAGGCACCATCAGCTTTCTTCATCACATTTGCTTATGCACCCATTTTTTCTTCAGCGATCATGTCAGGAAACTGAGCATCACAGATTGCCAGGTTGTTAGAACAAAGTGTTCTTGCAATGAAGAAGTGCTGGAGTAGAGGCCCAATGTTCATCTACTACCTTAATACTTAGCATATAAATAAAGGTACATAGATCTATTTCCCCATCATCTATAAATATATTTACATATGTACATGCCTGTATTTAGACCTTCATAACTGCCCTTTGCCTCCTAGTTCTTTCCTCTATTTCCTTTTACTTTCCTCTTGTCCCCCTATCATGTTCGGCCTTCATTTGGGTTTCAGTAATTCCTCTCAGTTACATTGCCCTTGATCAAGTCCCACCAGGCATCCTATGCCCTTCTTGCCATCAATTTTAGATCATTTGTTGTTCCCTTGACGCTGAATTTGTTAACACCCACTTCCTATCCCCACCTCCCTCTCTCCTGTGTCCCTCCCAGAACCATCAGTCCTGTGTTTTTTGCTCTGGATTGGTTATCCCACCTGTCTTATCTAGATAGGCACACCGAAACAATAATAAGCACAAAAACAAGATAGTGCAAAGCTAGATAACAAAAGAAAACAAAACAAAAACCCAATGACAAAAAACAACAAAAGGAAAGAAAAGCCTATAAATAGTTTCAGGTCTGTTTGTTGACCTTGATGGGGAGTTTTCCGGTGGAGTCTGATGGCCTGCCACACCCTGACCCCAAAGTCTATTTTGGGGTATTCCCAGGGGACTTCATTCATTGCTTTGCTCCCCTTGCTGCTTTGTTGCACACCCTTAGCACACCGGTGTGGTGAGGTCAGATCAGGCACAATTCCTGCACTGTGCCTCCAATGTTGTTTCTCATAGCCCTATGGGTCAGTGAGGGACATTGTGTCTCATGGTGGGCAGGCTCTATAGTCCTCTCTGTTCATTGGCTGCTCTGGGCAGGAATATCATCCTCAGGGCTTGGTGGGCCAGGATGTGTTCCACTCTCTCTCCCTCCCCCTTCATTTGCTCCTGTGAGCTCTGATCAGACGTGCCCCTCTCCCTGAGCTGTAGCTTCAGTGCTGGGTTCTGAAGTGAATTCCTCTGGAGGGGAGGTAGTATTGACCCCATAGTTAGGAGTGGAGCCTGCTCCCATGAATTTTTTGAAGCCCCCTCCTACATTTCTTTTTGCTGGGACTAAGAAACTCAGAATTACATTTTCTGCTAAACAACAGCAACTTTTTCTAGTTAACAACAAGTTTAAGGACTTCATAGCCTATCCTACAAGTTCCCAAATCTTGATTTCCTATTCAACCCTCTCTCTTAAATATCTATCCACCTCAACTTGTATGCGTGATATACAAGACTCCACAACCAAATCGTACTCCTCATCAGTCACATATACACCCTCATTGCTGACCGCAAAGATTTCCTTGTCATTTCCCAAATGTACCTTGTGCTTAAACACTTTTTAAAATTGTATAATGGAGGCACAATTTGCAAAAATAAAATAATTTTATTTTGTAAAAAATAAAATTCACCCAACTCTATGCATACCCTAAGTGTTTGGAACATGCTGATCTAGTCCTCCTCGTCCATTTAGATCCTCTGGTCTTCTTCAAGACCCAGGTAGATGACAACTCCTCTGAAGTGAAGTCATGCTCAAGGCCAGCCAGCCGGAATCCTTCCCTCTGTAGGAGTGGAGATTATAATTATTTGCTGATGTTTCTAGCTTACACTCTAGTATAAGCTCCTTAAGGGTAAGGTATTAGTAGTCTAGGGTCTTCCCACAACACTACGCTGTTCTCCAGAATGTAATCATTGCCCCAAAGTTGTCTAGAGGAAGCTACTCACGCCAGCACTAAATATCTCTAAGAGCCACTCTAGCTAGGGGAGGTCTTCAAAAACCAACTACGCACCTTCTGCTGTGGCATGTGGCCTTCTGGTTTTTGGAGTGCCTAAAGCATGATATGCCACAGGGGCTTTTTTTTTGGGGGGGGGGAGCTTTAAGAAAACTGAAAATGATGCTGATGGAAAAAGGACCAGGAAAGTTGTGCCAAAGAATGGTTTCTCCTTCACAACAATGCCCCTGTTCATTCCTCTATGGTAGCAAAGGCGATCTCAGGAGAATTTCATTGGGAAACCTTACCCCAGCCACCCTATGGTCTGAATCTTAGACCTTCAGAGTTCTTTTTGCTCCCAGAATGCAAAGAGCATTGAAAAGAAACACGATGAGCGCCCCTGAAGGGTGCCAAACTGCACAGTGGACGTGGTACCAATTGAAGAGCACAGAATTCCCCAGAGGAGGAGGGTTTTCTGTCCAGGTAGACTAGAGACACAAATTCACAAACACGCATACGAGTATAAGAAAGAACTTTATAAACAAGAGCAGTTGAATATTGAGAAACCATTCTAGCCCAGTCCAGATCAAGTCCATAAGTCTGATATTAGCCCATATGTCCAATACCAATCTATAAAGTCCTCTTCAGACTCATGAAACACATGCAATGACACCAAATGCAGGAAGATCACAGGCCAGTGATTGGGAAGTCTGGTGAATCCATTGGCGTTATAAGCATCTCAGCGCTGGCAGGGGTCTCATATGGTCCTCCAGTTTCCAAGTTCGGGATCTTTCAGCATAGTGCCATGTGTCTTATCTGTACAGCATCGCTCAGGGAGTGAGCAGAGAGAAAGAGTGTGTCTCCCACCTCCAAGGAGGAAATAGAATCGTTCCCAGATTTCTCAGGAGAAGGGCATGCTCACACAGAGGCCTCATTGGCTATCACCTGATTGACAGACTAGATTCCACCCCTTCACTCCTGATCTTCTCAAATTGACAACGATTATGTAACTACCACAGAGGGTCAGAAAGATAGAAAGACCACCTTCAGAAATACACAGACCTGCGTGGAGGTTATGTCCAGAAACAGTAGCTTCACATTTTGATCTTTTAGTTGTGATTTTGTAGCAATACTGTTTGATTTGCTTTTGTATAGCATAACCACAGTTTTCCAGGGGTTACCAGAGTTGTGAGAAAAAGATAAAGGGAGAGTCCTTACCTAGGTGGCACTCCGTTTCTGGAAACAGTGGTGGAATAATTTGGAAACAGTGGTATCAGTTACACAATAGGATGGTGTTAGATCTCTGGAGATAGAGTTGCACCTCAGTCCTTGGTTCGGCATAAGAAAGAATTCACGCCGAAGTCTGGTTCGGGATCCAAGTGAGTTTTATGAGAGTTAGAAGAAGTTTCAGGTTTATGCAGCACCCATAGGACTCCTCCCGACCATGCAGCCTGGCAGAAGCTGCTCAGTGTCATGTAGACCAAGTTCTCCTTCCCTGCGACTCTATGTTAGATCTCTCTCCCTCTTGACTCTTGATAGACGACCTCTGATTGACCCCACTGGCTGAATTGAATTCACCTGGCCCAGGTGGGCCAATCCAGGTTTAGCACCCACTCTTGCCCACCCGCGGGAAACCTGAACCTCTGAGCATGTGCAGTGCACCACTCCTGGTTCCCGTGCTTGCCTCTCTGGGCATGTGTTAACGGACATTCCCATCCCTGTACTAGTCTGCCTAACAATGAAGGGCATCAATGTCACTGAATTACACATATAAAAATGTTGACTTGGGGGGAGAGGTGGAATGAGCTGATACCAAGGGGACAAGTAGAAAGAAAATGTTTTTTAAATGATGATGGCAACATATGTACAAATGTGCTTGACACAGTGGATGGACCTATGGATTGTGATTGAGCTGTAAGAGCCACCAATAAAATGGTTTTTTTTAATGTTGACTTGGTGAATATTGTATATATTTCTGCCCCAAGGAACCTAACAAGAAAAACTTAAAAGCTGTAAAAAAAAAAAGTAAACAGAGGATTAGCATCGAGAGAGCATGCCTGGATGGTTAAAAGCGCCAAAGAAAGTCTAGGAAGTTCCTACCGTCAAAGCAAGGACTAGCTGCTTTTAGGAAGGAGGTGGTTGAGCTGGATCAGAGCACAGACAGGGGATTTCGGAGTAGCAGGGAAAGTTCTTTCTAAGCCTGGGTTGTGGTGTTCACTTAAACATTTGCTTTGTGGACTTTTCTGTACTTTGGGGGCTTGATTCAAACCACGACTTAACTCTGACGCCCTGCCTCCACTGTGCCTAGGAGGCAGACACCACGGAGAAGCAATAAATAGGCGTCTCCAGTGGGGTTGCTATGAGTATTTTCAGTTTTCCATTAATATTTAAACGTAGCCCTAGTGGCGTGGTGGTGACGCGTTGAGGTGCTAACAGCAAGGCCAGAAGTTCGAACCCACCAGCGGCTCTGCGGGAAAAGGAGGCTCCCTTGACCTACAAAGTCTGAATGATTCCGAATCAATTCGGGCGCAGTGAGTTGGGCCTGGGGTTGGGGTTCCACGGAAGAGGGTTCCCACGATGCCAGAGAGCTGTCAGGGGCCCCCACCCCGCGCAGAGGAGCCTGGGGCCAGCCCAGCGGGCGCCGCGCAGACCCGAGGACCGGAAGAACCCGCCCGGCCGGCTCTGGAGGCCGAGGAAGCCCGAGGCCCAGGAGACGCCCACCGGAGCGTCGTTCCCACCGCCTTCCGCGTGGCGCCCCGCCCCGACTCCCTGCAGGCTCCGCGCCTGCGCCCCGCCCCCAGCCCGCGGGGTCCCGCGACCGGAAGCCGCCCCCAGGACTTCCCCGCCCCCGTCCCCGCCCCCAGACGGCGGGGCCCCGTGACCGGAAGCCACCCAGGACTGCCCCACCCTCGTCCCGCCCCCAGCCGGCGGGGCCCCGCGACCGGAAGCCGCCCTCCCCGTTCGTCCCGCCCCCAGTCGGCGGGGCCCCGCGACAGGAAGTCGCCCTCCCCGACTGTCCCGCCCCGCCCCTCCAGGTCCCGCCCCCAGCCGACGGGGCCCCCCGACAGGAAGTCGCCCTACCCGACAGTCCCGCCCCGCCCTGCCCGCGGGGCTCCGTTCGCGCGGCGTAGGGACCCGCCTAGCCGCCCGCCGTCCGCTCACAGGCGCACTTCCCCGTCTGCGAGGGAGAGCGGGCAGCCCCACGTCCTCCGGCCCCGGGAAGAGCGCACGGCAAAGACCTGACCCAGAGCGCCCCGCAGCCCCCCAGGCGGGCCGGGACCGGGGTCGCGGGGACGGACGTGCACTTAGGGAGGATCGCCTCCCTCGGTGAAGTCGCTCGTCCCCGTTGTGCACCCGCTGCGGGAACGGACAGATTGGCGGTGGGCGTGGGCGTGCGTGGCACCGGGCGGGGCCAGGGCTGCAGAGGCGGCGCCCTCCCAATACCTAAGCAGGTCACACCGACCACACCGAGCCCCGCGCTACCCACCCAGGCCGCTGGTGGCGATGCGCCTGCCACCTGCGGGGGAACTGAAGCCCCATCGCTCCTCAATGCGAGCTCAGAGCTGGGCTGGGGGGCAGACGGTGGGCGGGCGCAAGAGAGCGAGTCAGGTGGGCTCAGCACCCCGCAGGCAGATCAACCCGAAGACCACAGGGGCAGGGATGAGCGAAGCTTTGTAGGTGCCTGCCCCAAGCCCCGAGCTCCATCCACCGCCCTAGATCCATCCACCGCCCTAGATCCAGCCTTGAACTCCACCTAGGATGGAGCTGATGACAACTGCCTGGAGAACACGATGATCTGTATGGGAGTGATTGGAAACAGAGAACTGTGGGTACCAGCCACCCCAACAGACCCTTCTAAGGAAAGGGCGCGGGCAGGTGCTTCCTGGAGAAAGCGGGGAGGCTGGGCTGACTGACTAAGGCGGCCATCAGTATCTGAAGAAAGGCCCAGATGCTCCTAGAGGCATAGAGAAGCAGTAATGGGGGAAAGGGATATGTCGGTGGTAGTGATGCAGGACATTATTGCACATGTGCTTTTGAGAGCTGGTCACCACCAATGCTCTTGGCTCCAGGATTGCCAAGGGAAGTTGTATTTGGAAGCTGCTGAGATGTGCCCTCGCTACCTTGCGCTCCGTCCCCAAGCAACCCAAAGAGCATGTTGCCGCACCGATGGAAGGAACAGCCAGAGCAAAGGTCATAGGCACAGCACATGAAGCACAGGGATGTCCACAGGCAGTACAGTCTGGTTGCAGTTTGGGTCTCTTGGGGCCACCACAATGATAAGAAATCACTGGGCCTTGAAGGCCAGATGACTGCTCAGACATTAGGAGCAGCGGGTAGATGGCTCAGTGGAGAATGGGCAGAGCCAGAGAAGGGCTGCAGAAAGAGGCGCTGGCTGTAGAAGATGGTTCGCCCTACGGGTGGGGTCGCGACTGGTTGGCACGTAGCACAAGAAAGACCTGAGTGAGGTGGAATGGGAAGCTAGAGGCTGTGAGACAGATGCTGGGGAGTCCAGCAGTACACGTGGTGCTGGGATGAGGGCTGTCACTGTAGACATGAAGCAGAGGCAGGCCTTAGGAAGCGGTTCTCACCCTGTGGGTGGTGACCCCTTTGGAAGTTGAACAACCTTTACACTGGGGTTCACCTGATTCATAACAGTCGCAAAATTGTAGTTAGGAAGTGGCAACAAAGATAATTTTATGGTTGGGGGTCACCACACCATGAGGAACTACATTAAAGGGTCATGGCATTGGGAAGGTTGAGTACCACTGCCTTAGGAGAACATGGGAGCTGGCAACTATTAGGATCTCCCTCCATGGGTCTGGGGCCCACATCTCTCCTTTCTGTGACTACCCTGTGCCCCATGGCTTCAGGTCTCTGCTCCGCGTGACTTCATGATGCAGACAGAGGTCATGGGTTGCCACAGTGCCAACTCTGAAGTGTAGTAGCTGCACGCCCCACACATCTAATTACAGTTTGGGGTCCTGGCACTGAAATAATTGGCCATCACGGAACAATGTGTAGCATTAAGTCCTGCGTTAGCCCTTGGTAAGATCTCCCCGAGTTGCCCCTGGTCAACCAGCAGACAAATCAGATGGAGCTAGGTATTGGGCTTGCCCAAGTAATTTAAGATGTCTGGTAGAGAGGCCAAACAGAAGCAATCTAAGGCAGCAAAGGGGATAATACATTCTTAC
The DNA here is from genome assembly GCF_050624435.1 of Tenrec ecaudatus. Classification (NCBI taxonomy): domain Eukaryota; kingdom Metazoa; phylum Chordata; class Mammalia; order Afrosoricida; family Tenrecidae; genus Tenrec; species Tenrec ecaudatus. Next base: position 96,328,273 of record NC_134539.1, read on the forward strand.
TGAAAAATGTTGGTGCATTTCACTAACTGGAAAACATGAGTAGGTTGGACAGGGCAAGATATGACAAAACAATAATTTATAAATTATCAATGGTTCATGAGGGAGGGGGTAGCGGGGAAGCAGAGGAAAAAAAGAGGAGCTGATGCAAAGGGCTTAAGTGGAGAGCAAATGCTTTGAGAATGATGAGGGCAACTAATGTACAAATGTGCTTTACACAATTGATGTATGTATGGATTGTGATAAGAGTTGCATGAGCCCCTAATGTTAAAAAAAAGAAAGAAAGCATGAGTAGGAGCATTTGATAAATTTCAGCTTTAGTTATATGTAATTCAATATACATCAGAAATTATTCTTTGTAGGAAATTCCTCTAAGTCAGAAAGATAGTAAGAATGCTCACTCTCATCACCTCTATTCAATATAATACTGGCAAATCCTAGCCAGTGCAGTAAATGAAAATAAGACGACTATATTAAAAATGGCAAGAGAGAAACAAGACTGTTATTAGACATTGATGTCATTTTCCAATCCAAGTAAATCTCTAAGACAAATTATTCCTTACTAAGAGCTTATATAAAAAGTAATTATATTTCTATACAACAGAATTTACAAAACATAATTTTAAAATAAGTTATTCCCATTTTAAACAAAGAATACAAGGTATCAGTGAAAAAACTTTACAAAAGATTAGCAACAATGGCATGGTGAAAAAAGCTAAAAACTTTTAAAATAGTAGAATTAAATGAATATAAAAATAAAGCATATTCTTGATAAGACTATTTTTATCAATCATTTTATTGGGGGGCTCTTACAAATCTAATAACAATTCATTTTTCAGTTGTTTTAAGCACACTTGTACATATGTTGCCATCAGCGTTTCTTTTTTTTTAAGGCTCTTCTGGAAGTTTTATTAAGTAAAACTTGGTAGATATTATAATTGGGTTTCAAAACATTAATGAGAAAATTCCATTATCTTTTTAAAAAATCATTATATTGGGGCCTCATACAACTCTTATCACAATCCATACATATATCAATTGTGTCAAGCACATTTGTACATTTGTTTCCATCATCATTCTCAAAACATTTGCTTTCTACTTGAGCCCTTGGTATCAGCTTCTCATGTGTTCCCCTCCCTCCCTACTCCCCCCTCCCTCCATGAACCCTTCATAATTTATAAATTATTACTATTTTATCATGTCTTACACTGTCCAATGTCTCCCTTCACCCACTTTTCTATTGTCCATCCCCCAGGGAGGGGGTTATATGTTGATCCTTATAATCAGTTCCCCCTTTCTACCCCACCTTCTCTCTACCCTTCCAATATCGTCACTCTCACCATTGATCCTGAAGGGATCATCCATCCTGGATTCCCTGTGTTTCCAGTTCCTATCTGTACCAGTGTACATCCTCTGGTCTAGCTGGATTTGTAATGTAGAATTGGGATCATGCTGGTGGTGGGTAGGAAGCATTTAAGAACTTGAATGTTTCATTATTGCTACACTACACCCTGACTGGCTCGTCTCTTCCCCGTTACCAGATTTTAACATTGGTAAAGCGGGACATCATTGATAAAACTCATATCCTGGCAGAATAGCCACATGGCAGCCAAAAACCGTATACCCTAACTTGTGCATTCTTTCTAAAAATCAGGACTTTTTAAAAATGCCACGGGATGGGGGAAAAATCATTAAAAATCGGACATCTGGTCACCTTACCATAAGGGGATGTCCAGTTGTCTACAGATGGGCTTTGGGTCCCCACTCTGCACTGCCCCTCATTCACAATGTAGGATTTTTTGTTCTTCAGTGCCTCATAACTAAACTGATCCCTTCAACACCTCGTGATCACACAGGCTACCATCAGCATTTCTAAAACATTTTCTTTCTACTTGAGCCCTTGGTATCAGCTCCTCTTTTTACCCCTCCCTCGCCCATCCTTCCACCCTCATGAATCCTTGATCAATTATATATATATATATTTTTATTTCATATCTTACACTGTCTGTTGTCTCCCTTCACCACATATCTCTTATTCTGCCGCCTCCCGTCTACCCTCATGATATCACTACTCCTGAATTTCATATGCCGAGAGTTCTTATCTGCACCAATACGTGTAATGCAGTCCAGCCAGATTTGTAAGGTAGAACTGGGTCGTGGTGGTGGCAGGCAGGAAGCAGAGGAATGATATGTGTTTTATTGGTGCTATACTACACCCTGGTTGAATCCTTGTAACCCTTCTGGGGGGTCGGGGATGTCCTAACATCTACAGATGGGTTTGGGGTTTTGGGTCTCCGCTCCAACCCCCCTTATTCACATTGATAAAATTGTTTATTTTGGATCTTTTGATACCTGATACATGAACTCGTCAATCCGTCATAATCATACAGACTGATGTGCTTCTTCCATGTGAACTTAGTGGCTTCCCTGCTAGATGGTGTTTAACTTCAAGCCTTTGAGACACCAGATGCTGTATCCTTTGATAGCTGGGTACCATCCACTTTCTTCACCACATTTGCTTATCTTCAGTGATTGTGACAGGAAGGTAAGTATCAAAGAGTGCCTGGTTATTAGAACAAAGTGTTCTTGCAATGAGGGAGGACTTGAGTAGAGGCCCAAAGTCTGTCGACTTCCTTAATACTTAACATGTAAATATATGTACATTGACCTCTATCCCTATATTATAAAATATATATTTACATATATACATGCCGATAGCTATACCTCTATAAATAGCTTTTTGCCTCCTAGTTCTTTCCTCTATTTCCTTTCACCTTCCTCCTGTCCCACTCTCATGCTCACCCTCCATTCGGCTCTCAGTAATTCCTCTCAGATACATTGCACTTGATCAAACCCCACCAGGCATTCTATGTTCTCTTAGCCATCAATTTTAGATCCCTTGTTGTTCCCTTATCTCTGAGTTTGTTGTCTCCTCACTCACCCTCCCCACCCCCTCCTCTCCCATACTCCCCCCCACCCCGGACTGCTGAGTCAAAAGTTTGTTTTCAGGATTCCTTGGGGATTTTGTTACTTTGCTCCCCTTGCTGCTCTGTTGCAATCCCATCGCATTCCATCCACTGTGCTTGGGGCAGACTTTGCGCGCAGTGTCTTCAGTGCTTCCCCCTGTAGCACTGTAGGTCAGTGAGGGGACATTCTGTCTTGTGGGGAGGGCCGGCTGGCCCTAGTGTCCTCTCTGTGCATTGGCTGCTGCGAGCAGGGATGTTGTCCCTGGGGCTTGGTGGGCCATGATGAGATTCTCTCTCTCTCTCTCTCTCTCTCTCTCTCTCTCTCTCTCTCTCTCTCTCTCTCTCTCTCTCTCTCTCTCTCTCTCTTTCTCTCTCTCTCTCTCTTTCCCTCTTGGTTTGCACCCGTGTGGTCTGGACAGACCCGCCACTCTCCCGGGGCTGCATCTTCAGTGCTGTCCTCTGTAGTGCATTCAGGAAGACACAATATTGATAAAACTTCCCCAAGTTGACTTATAGAGTCAACAGAATTATAAATAGAAATCCAACAGTCTTTTGAGAAACATATTAAGTTGATTCTAAAATTTGCCTGGAAAAGCAAAGGCCCAACAGACAAACTATCAAGATACAAGGAGGAGGAGGAGGAAGGTCATGCTGTACTAGGGAACAAAACTAATTCTAAAACTACTGTAATTAAAACGACGTGGTGTTGGCTGGAGAACAAGCGAATGGAACACCAGAGGCTAGAAGCAGCCTCAGAAGAATATGAAAACCTGATATATGAAAGAGTGATATTGGAGTTTACTAGTTTCCTTCTGCTGCTACTACAAACCTAGTACTTAAAGCAACAAAAATATATTCTTAAAGTTTTGTAGGTCAGGAATAGAAAGCATGTCCTATGGGCTATATTTCCTTTTGGAGGCTCTAAGAGAGAGTTTGATTTTGTTAAGTCCCCTTAATAAGGTCCTTTTATTCTGTGGTTTGTGATCCCTTCCTCCCATCCTCAAAGTGTATCACTCGCATCACTGACCTCTTATGAGAACCCTTAATATGATATTGAGCACACCCAGAATATCCAGGATGACCTAGCCATCTCAATAGCCGCATCTTAACTGGACCTACAAAATCCCTTTGCCATATCAGACAGCGTACTTGCTGATTCCTGGGACCAGGATGCTGACATCTTCGGGAGCGACTTTCATCACACCTCAAAGACCAATGTGGTCAAAAATAGAAATGGTGCAGGAACACCTGGTTATTTATATGGGCAATTTACAGTGCCCCTATAAAGGGGCACCATGAGTTGGAATGGACTCAAGAGCAGTGGGTTTGGGGTGGGCAGTGCAGTGATTACACACTAGGTTACTAACTGCAAGGCCAGAAGTTCGAAACGACCAGCTGCTCCCAGGGGGAAAAATCGGGGTTTTCTACTCCCATAAAGAATTACAATCTCAGAAGCCCACAGGGGCGATTCTCCCCTGTCCTATACTTGATAGTGTGTATAATAATGCTCATGATAGCTTTATTCGTAATTGCTAACTTGAAACAACCTAAATGTTCGTCAACAAAGGCATAAATTTTGATATATTCATACAGATCTAATGGCTGAATCTCTAATATTGTGGTGGTGGTTAATGTGATGTCTCCACGCGGGTAGGCAGTGTTTCTCTGTAGTTTGGCATGTACTCTTCCACATAATGTAATCATCTTCCACTCTGTGATGTAATATGAGCAGCCAATGGGTTATTTACTTGAAGGAGGGGTCTGCCGCCAGCCTATAAATGGATATCCTGGAAACACCCCCACCCACGCCATCCTCCTGGCCTCCAGTTGTTGGTTTGTAAGCCTCCAGAGCCCGCTAGCCTGCTGCATACCCTGAAGCGCTCGTAGTTGGCAGCCCCTGCCACCCCTTGAGTCAGCAGAGGACCTCCCTCCGTCTGCTGCAGAACCCATAGACCGGGGCTTGCTAGTGTGAAGTACCACATGAGCCATTTCCATGATAGACGACAGCTAGATTTCTGTGTATGTCCCACGAGCCTTTCCACTAGAAAACCCAGACTAAGACACTTGTTTTGAGAGAACCAAGTCAGACACAACCTGTCTGTGTACTACTACATATAGGTGAAGTTCAAGAAGAGTAACTAGCTTACAAGGACAGATGTGCCTGGTAATAACCATGAGGGAGGAGAGCAGCCATGGGGTGAAGGAAGTGATCTTCACCTTGATCCGCGGGCCGCTGACCTACCCATTCGCTCAGGGCCAGCCAGCAGATTCCGATTTGTAGCGACCCTTATAGTTAATGGCCCCGCACATTACCTCCTACAGGTCGCACCAGGTTCCTTAATGGTGGCTCCGTGGCAGGAATGCATTTTGCTACTGGAACAGAGAGAAGGATAGGAAAGTTAGACTGCCTGGTGCATTTATTTATTCAACAAACACTTTGTGCAGGCATCCAGCAAAGCTCTCTGAAAGCCGTTTTACAGCTGTCTCAGCAGCATATTTGACCTTCCATTCCCTTCACAGTGAGTTCATATCCCCCCTGCCCCTGCCTCACCCTTCTGCCCTCTCACCTGCTTCTCTGTGTACTTTTACTATCTTGTGACTTTAGCTTATTTGGATCCAACCACGGCCTCTGCATCTAGGAATCATTTCAATGTAGGCTTCAGTCTTGATGGCTTTCCTGTCGCCAATCAAAGCTCAGTTCTCCCATCTGAGAACTGTCATGACCTAATTCTGCCCTCATCTTAAGAGTGCCAACTGATCTGGAATTGCTGGAGCACACTCCTTCCGCAGACGGCTTCCCCAGGCCTCCAACAAGCATAACCTGTTGCTGTCAAGCTGACTGACTCACCTCGCCCTTGTAGGGGTCAGAGTAGCACTCTGCTCATCGGCCCTGCAATGGCTGCCTTTTGGGGAGCAGATTGCCGGGCCTCTCTGCCAGTCTGAGTCTCGGAGCTCCGCTGCCACTCCCCTCCACTATTCAGCCCAATCGGGGCGGGAAAGCCTCCACCGAGGACGGGAGGCGCGTGGTGGCTGTGCATGAAGCGCCTTGGCCAGGAACCAAACCCACGTCTCCTGCGTGGGAAGCAATAAAGCTAGCACTAAGCAACCTCTGCCCCATAAAACTAACATAAATCCAGGGCGTGGGGATTTGTGCCAACCTCGGGGGTCCTCTGAGGTCTGAGACAAGGTTTGTAAGGAAATGCACAACAATATTGTCCAGTCCATAATTATGAGACCAAACCTCCCCCGAGTCTTCTTTCCGCCTTTCTTTTAAGGAGGAGCTCTGGTGTCACATGTGGTTTGCAGTCAGCTGCTTCCTGGCAGGTTGGAGGCTGAAGCCAGGCAGAGGCTCCGTGGAAGAATGGCCTGGCAATCGACTGCCATAAAGGTAGCTGTTGTGGCTGCAGCTGTGGCTGTTTGTTGCCGTCGAGTTCGTTCTGACTCACAGCCCTATGCGTGCAGAGACTACTCCCCAGAGGCTTTTTAAGATTGTGACCTTTCAGAAGGAGCTCTCCCACCCGGCCTCTCTCCAAGGCACCTCTGGATAGAGTCCAACAGCCAGCTTCGGCCTAGAAGCTGAGCACGTAACCCTTTGCACCCCCTAGAGCCTCGGTACCGATTACAGCCAAGAAAACACTACTGAGCAGTTCTGCTCGGTCAGGGGCCTCGTCCATGGCAGCCGACCCAGCAACTGTCTAGTCCCATCACATCCATCTTCTTCCAAGATCGTCCTAAAGTGTGCTGTGTCCCCATTCAAGGGAGTGACTCACTTTCCTGTAGCCCACAGTTGAACACGCCTGTGGCTTGTCCCTGATATGTGTCATCACTGCCAAGTAATTGTAGCACGTACAAGATTTGCTTACATGCCACTGTATACATGGTGCAAGAGCCTCTATGACAAGCAAGTCATTAACATCCAGGCAAGGTCTAAAATAAAACAAAAGCAAAGCTGTTTTTTGGTTGGTGATGGTGACGCTGTTGTGCTTTTGAGCTTCACATTACCTTAGAAGCCGGGTAAAAGAGAATGTGTTTATACTTCATGTACTCCCAAGCAGGTAGCCCTGGAACCCCAGAACTAAAGCTCTTTTGTAACTGTTTTTCTTGTTTTAATAAATCATTGGTGGGGGGGTGGTTCTTAAATATAACAAACCACATATCTGTTGTCTCAAGCAGACATGTACAATTCTTGCCATCAACAATTTCCAAACATTATCATTCTTCTTGAGCCCTTTAATATCAGCTCTTTTTTTAACCTCCCCTCCCCGCCCTGCCACCCCCTTGAACCCTTAATATATTATGTAGTTATTCTTGTTATTTATACATACCTTGCACTGCCCATTCTATCCCTTCACCTACTATCCTGGTATTCATCCCCCTGAGGGGGATTATTCTGCCATTATGGCTATCCATTCCCCTCCTCCCCCTTCCCTTCTCCTACCCTCCTGGAATCATTGCTCCCATTACTGTTTCTGAGGGGGATGTCTTTCCTGAATTCTGTATATTGAAAGCTCTCATCTGTGCCACTGTCAGTGCAGGGGACTAGCGGGCGGTGCGAGATTGGACTGAGATCATAATAGTGGCGGGAGAGAAGGTTAAAGAACTAGAGGGGTGTTGTGTATTTTGTTGTGACAAACTGCTCCCTGGATGCATATTCTCCCCCCCACAGTCCCTCTGCGTGGGGAGTCCAATTATCCACAGATCAGCTCTGGGCCCCTAGCTTGACCACTCTCCATCACCTTCATGAGGTTGTTTATTTTGGGAATTCTGATTCTTGTTCCCATGGACACCACATGATCACATATGCTGGTGTGCTGCTTCCATGTAGGCTTTGGTGCTTTCCTGCTCGATGGCTGCTTGCTTGGTGTCAAGCTTTTAAGACCCCAGACGCTAAGTCTTTCAATAGCTGGGCACCATCTGCTTTCTTCACCACATTTGTTTATGCGCCCAGTTCGTCTTCAGCCATCGTGTCAGGGTGGTGGACATTGCCCAGTGCCACATTACAACAAAGTGTGGAACTCTTTTAACAATGGACACTGCCAGACACTTACTGGGTGCTCAGGAAATGTCAACATTACTATTAAAGCAGGCCACAAAACGTCTTGTTAGTGTGGAGGCCCGTAGTCAGAAGGATCAAACAAACAAACACATTGTCTTCCAGTTAATTCCAACTCACAGTAGGGAGGAGACCCACTTCATGGGGTTTTCTTGGCTGTAGTCTTTAAGGAAGCAGATCAATTGCCAGACCTTTCTTCCACGGCGGGGCTGGATGAGTTGGACTGATGGACCTTTAGTTAGCAATTGGTGGCAAGTCACTGGTGCCACTCAGTGGCGTTGCCAGAACATTAAGAGGTGCTCTAGTAACTATGACTTCATTGGCTTCCTTTGCTTTTCTCTGACATATCATGTTACTGTGCCATGTACTCATGACGCCTAAAAATATACAGTAGTTAATATTAGTCCTCTCCAACTCTTTCTGGATAGACATGGTAGACTGCCCAGTAACGTGTTTACTCTTTCGGAGAATGTTCAGTGACTCAAAGGTTAACACAGGATGTGGTTTCTACAGGGTTGGACATACATGTAGTGATTGTTCAATACAGATGTGGTGGTCACCTCATCTGGTGTCAATTTGAGGATTAAGTGTGTAGGGGTGGAGTCTAGCCTGTCAATCTGGAGGTAGCCAATGAGACCTCTGTGTGGGCATGGCATTCTCCTGAGGATTCTGGGAAATCCGGTGCTTCCTCCTTGGAGGCGGGAGACACCTCTCTCTCTGACACTCCCTGGGAGACATAGCAGCACAAGACACATGGACCCACCCTGATGCAGAGACCCCTGCCATCACTGAGCTGTTTCCAAGGCCACTGGATCCAAAGACTTTCTACCCACTGGTCTGTGATCTTCTACATGTGGTTCGTGAGTCTGAAGAGGACTTTATAGATTGGTATCAGACATATGGGCTAATATCAGACTTACAGACTTGGTCTGGACTGGGCTGGGATGTTTTCTCAATGTTCAATTGCTCTTGTATATAAATCTCTTTCCCATACTCATATGTGTGTCCAAGAATTTATTTCTCTAGTCTACCCAGACTAACACAACAGATTAGCTATTTTTATGAAAAATGTGCTTAGATTTCTATGTTGGATGACAAAAACATCAATCAGAAAAAGCTGAAGTAGCAATGTGTACTAAAATACTATTTGGTTTGTATTATTTGCCACGATTGCTATGTAGCTGCAGTGTGGACACTAGGTATCAGAAAATGTATACTCAAATATGATTCATACAATTGATGTATGGAATGTTAGAAGAGCTCAAATAAAATGATTTTAAAAAAGAAAATATCCTTTATTTTTTTTATATCCCTTATTATTTTAGTTTAGTGACCAAAGACTATTTGATGCTCCACATGACAAGTCATGCAAGGATTCATGCTTAAGTGCTTCAGAAACGACTCCACGGTCTAAAAGTTAAGCTCAGGATGTGGTTTCCACCCTGAGGCATGTCCCCGCCGCCGTACACTTTGCTTTTATAGCTTGCTTTTCATCTGACTAATATGTGCATGTGCCTTAAAAAAAAAGAAGGAAGTTTTACCATGAAAAGATTGACACTGCAAAGTAATGACTGGCTGATTCTCCCTCAACTCACCCTGGATCCCATTCCCCAGAAGCAACCACTTTCCGATCCCTAAGCTATTTCTTCTGCAAGTGACCTCAGACTTTTAAATATGCACGCTCGACTGGTCCTTTTAATACAGTTATAACACAAGTTTGCCAAAATCAGTGTCATTATGGATAGTGTTACCATTAGTTGCTACCGAGTCAGCTGCCATGCGTGGCAATCCCAGGTACCACACACGGAGAGAGTGCCTGGTCTGCTGCCATCGCTACAATCCTCGAAATAGCTCATGATTTAAGGTTCTGCTTGTTTAAAATCCGAAATACAACAATGCTCTCGCTTGCGGTAAAATTCCTTTTAAATTTCATCAGTAAGGCTGTTTTGACTCAGGAAGGAGGCAAGGAAGGCCATTTCGAGGCACAATGGGTCCCCGAGAACTCGGGGTGATGGTCTGACAGCCCCTGGAGGAATGTAGACATCCATTGGTGATCTGACAGCTCCCTGGAGACGTGTAGATGGTTTCCTGGGAAGCCTGCTCCTTTTGCATGCTGATTGTTTCCCGAAACCGTTTATTGTCACTTGGTTTAAGGTATATAGCTTGCTTGGCTTTCACTGCATCTTGAAGCGGTTTGGTGGTAGCAAACCCCGCTAGCCCTTGCGGAAATGAACTTGCAGTTTCTTGAATCAGCCTGGTCTTTGCCTTTGGAGGAAGCAGTGACAGGTGATTCTGGACCCTTCGCTTCCTAGCAACAATCTGTTTAAGGCCGTCGCTGCACCCACCGTGTATTTTGGGTGCCTTCTAGAACGGTATCCGACATTAGTCTGTTGTGATCCACAATGTTTTCACTGACTGTTTCTCAGAAGGAGATTGCCTGGACTTCCTTCCCGGTTTATTTTATTTATAAACTCCAAAAAAACGTATCCAACGTGGGTAACCGTGGTGGTATTTAAAACACCAGTGCAATAGCATTGTGACAAACTGAGAGGTGGATGGTGTATTTCATTCTCACGTCTGGAGAAATGGTATTCCTAGAGGAACCACACATACTATGCCAGGAATATCGTTCTTTTCTCAATGGCCAACCGACACATGCGTTGTTTCTCAGAACATTGAAACTGGCAGATAACCTGTCAATTTGGTTTCTTTCTCATCGTCTCGTGTGCAGTGCCTCCCCTTCTCGCTCGCGGCTCGCTTCCTTAGAACCTGGCATGGTTTCCTTCTGGCTATGAGAAACCAGATTCATTTGGAAATTAATCAAAAGAGAAATAGAAAAGGTATTTGTAAGTTGGTGTAATAGTCTGAGTACTTTAGAGAAACAAATCCACAGAAACTCATGTATTAGAGAGAGTTTTATATAAAGGTTAAGTGCACATCAAGAAAACATCCCAACCCAGTGCTGCCCAAGCCCACAAGTCCAACATTAACCCATATGTCCAACACCCATCCACAAAGTCCTCCTCCATCTCACAAAACACACATACAATGATGCCAACTGCAGGAGGAAAGCTGAATCAGTGAACGTGTAAGCATCTCAGCGCTGGCAGGGGTCTCCACACGGCTGCTCCAGCACCCAGGGCTGCATTGGGGTAGGTCCATGTGGCTTCTCCTCAGGGATGTCTTGCAGGAAGTGAGCCTTGCCAGCTAAAGCAGGGAACTGGCTAAGGAAGCGTCACCCTGGTCCGACCATCAGAAAGCAAGAGCCCCAAGAGCAAAAAGGCAAGGCTCACCAAGCCATTTATCTCTGCGCCATTCAATTAACCCCACATGTGTTCTATCGGCCAGGTTGGCACAATTGACTAACTCAGGTGGTTTCATTGGGTTAAGACCTTGAGTATTCAAGCCGGCAGTAGACACAATTCCTTCCCTCAAAAACCTTCATCTGGGTGGAGAAATCCATGGTACAGAAGCCCATGCAGGGACAAAGCCCTGGGAATATGACAAGAAGTCACCCAGGTGAATGAGCAGATACCAAGGGTCATGCAGAAAGAAAATGTTTTGAGGATGATGGTGGCAATATATGTACAAATGTGTTTGACACAACGGAGGGATGGATGGATTGTGATAAGAGCTGTAAGAGTCCCCAATAAAATGATTTTTTTTTTTAAGTCACCCAGGTGACTTGATTATCACCCTGCCTTTGGAGTCAAGCGTCCTTGAATTGGATCTTGAATCTGCCTGTGCATGACCTCAGGGAATTAAACTCTCAGAGCCTCGTTTTGTTTTGTTGAGAAATTGGGTTGCCACCCATTCTCCCGGGGAGTTGGAGAGATTTTATCGGAGAACAGACATGGGAACAGAATCAGACCCTTGATAGCAACTTTAAATGCTCATGTTTCTTCCAACCTGGTCAGTTCCAGTCAGGGTTAAAAAACAAACAAACTCCAAATAAAAGCTCAGGGGTCATCTATCTGTCTTGGTATCTTTTTAATATCTTGAACAAGCCCATTTTAATTTTATATGACAATCGTTCTCCTAAAAAAATCCAAGAAAACATATAATCCCAACACTTTGTTTTGTAACTCACTCACTGCTATCAAATAGATTCCCGCTCAAAACCATCCTATAAAAAAACAGGGTAGAATTGCCAGTGTGGGTTGTTGAGACCGCAAGTCTTGGTGGAAGTAGAAAATCTCAGCTTTCTTCTGAGAGCTGCTGGTGATTCGAAAGTGCTGATCTTGCAGTTCACAGCCCATGGTGCAACCCACTCCACTGCCAGGGCTTCTCCGTTTAGTAAATCAGGGGAAAGAAGCTCCGTTTTACAAAACGATCATGACTTCCCTCCAGTTCGTCTCAAATGCCCCTTTCACAGTTCAACTCTTAAAATGTGCACATCAGAATTCAGTGATTGTGAGAAGCTACGCCAGGAAAAGTTCTTTGGGTTCGTACTCTGAGAGAGATACAAGATTTCAACCAGGTCACATTAGAAGAAGGCTTTTTGTGTTTTGTTTCCATAATTTTTTAAATTGTGAATTAGGCGCGTGGGTTACATTGCTGACCATCAATTTTGTGTTCAACAGTTTATTTTTCAACCCAACTCCAGTAGTTTACCTTACCCTTCCTCCTTTGATTTCTGTTCTCCCTCTTTGTTATAAAGAAGAAAAAACAAAAACAAGAAACAGAACAGAGACTTTCAGTCTGAAGGGAACACACGGGAGGTTACCAAGGGAGGAAGGTCAAGCGAGGGAAGATGAAGCCACAGACTCGAGAGTTGACCAATATGAACTTGGGCCAAGGGGTTTTGTAATCCACAAAAGGGGCAGTTTTTCACGTTCAGTGCTTACAGGGCAGGCTCCTCAGCTCTGCTCTTTCGTGGGAGGTGTGCTAGCCTGCTGCCCTAACTCCAGGTTTCTCCTGCGAAACATGTTTATCAGCAAGTAGTTAGTGATGGAGTTGCCAACACACAGTTCCTAACATTCTGTTATTTTGAATTTTACCCTTGTCCCTGATGTTTTTAAGCACTTTTAATACCTTACACCCACTGCCATCTGGTCCATTTTAACTCACAGAGACCCGCAGAACGGCCCCCTCGGCTTTCCAAGCTGTGGTCTTTACAGAAGCAGGCTGTCTGCTGGCGACATCTTTTTCCTGGGGAGCACTGCTTGAGCGGTTAACAGAAGCGTGCATAGCACTGCACCAATCAGATTCCCTTTTTAATGCCTTGAGCAAGCTAATTTGGAAACTGATTCTATTAGGTCACTAGATTAGGGACAAAGGGGGCTATCTCCCCAGTGCCTACGTGGGGTCACAACAGAGGTGTTGGACAGAGATCAGGCAGGAGTGGGCAGAGGGGAAGAGCCAGGTGCACAGCCTGGCAAGCCCTCCTGGCCCGCCGACAGTCCTCTCTAACTCTGCCCTTGCTCAGGTGCAAGCTGTAAGCAGAGGACCTCCCACATCCGGTGCGCCTGCGCCTGCGCGCCCCCACAGCCAACCTGCTGGGCTGCAAGCCTGCTTGGCCTCCGGGGATGCCCCAGTTCCACACGTGTGGTTTTCACGTCCCCTCTTCCTGTGTTCTTTCCACGTGGTTTTCACACCCATTTGAGAACCCTGAGCAGCTTCCGCCCAGGCCTGCCCGCTTTCCAGAAATAGCACACCCCTTTTCCAGACTAATACCTCAAACTTTCCCTTTCCTCCCCCCAAATTCATTCACCTGGGTTACAAAAGTGCTTCTGCCACGTGAATTCTTTCAGCGTGTGAAGCGAAGAACCGAAGTAAATCCAATGCAGTACCCTAACAATTCTAGAACCAATAGCATTCACTCTCTTCCAGGATAATTCATATTCAGTCCGTTTATCCGAGAAACATTCATGTATTTCTTTTCATGGATCCCTGAAAAATGAAGGCGTGGACTTGCTTTAAAATTAATCTATTCATATGATTCTTACTGAAATGTACCTGTCAACCATGGAGGAAGTCTTACTGGAGATAACACATACATTACACTCGCTGCTTACCACAGATTAACGATGATCTGCTTCCATCAAGGTTAAATTTCCACTAAGGCGTTAGAGTGGTTTTCACGAAGTTTTCCGTGCATACAGCAAATGCGTGGTTTTCTGGGAAGCCCTTGAATGCAAAAAGAACATCAATCGGTCATGGACTCAGCGTGTAGCATCCCCTGCAGAGGGCTTGCTGGTCACATTCGGCAGTCAACTTCCCCTTGACAAGGTGGTCGGTGGAACTCACCCAGAGGTAGCACAGAAGGCAAGCCTAGTGATTTGTATCGGAAAGACCACCTCCTGGACAGCTTTCTGGGACCGCTCTGCTCCACACTGGGGTCTCCAAGAGCGGCACTCAACAACTCCACCGCAATCAACAACCAACAGCAGGGGACAGCGTCTAAGGTGCCATGTCAAAGATATCAACTTTTGTTCGCATCACTACTATTTTACATTTATTTTCCATGCATAAGCAATATATATGTGTACATATTAGTCTCATTTAAAAGAAATCAAAATAAATACAGATTAGGCAAAATCTACCTTGATATCTCCCTTTATCTCATTCTACTCCAGAAATAGTTATTGTTATCAGTAAGACATGTAACTTTTCAGATTTCCTCACAAATATATACACACACACACACACACGTTTTCTCACAAGTATATATATATACACACATTACATTAAATTATCTTTAACAGACTGATATATGATATACATTATAAAGTTCAGCTTACAATTTCCCACTAACAACAAAAATGATCTCTCTTTGTGTTAGTGCATACTGTAGCCCAATCAAGGAGAGACCACAATTTGTCCAGTAATTCGCTGTTCAGGAACATTTGTACACGCTTGTGATGTTGTGGTGAGCATGTTAGGCAGGTAAGTGCAGGGATGGGGATGTCCGTTAACGCATGCCCAGATTGCCAAGCGCGGGAACAAAAAGTGGCACACTGCACATTCGCTAAAACTGGATTGGCCCACCTGGGCCAGGTGAATTCAATTCAGCCAATGGGGTCGATCTGGGGTCGTCCACCACGCCTCCCCATGGAATCCTTGAAAAGGCAGGAGCCCAGAGAGAGAAGGGGGGTGGGGATCTAAGAGTCGCAGGGAGAGAGACCTTTGCCGAGGAGCACTCTCTGCCAGGCTGCATGGTCGTGAGGAGTCCTATGGGTGCCGTGTAAAACCTGAAACTTCTTCTTACTCTCCTAAAACTCACTTGGATCACGAGCCAGGCTTCGGCATGATTCTTTCTCGCTCGGAGCCAAGGACTGAGGTGCAACTCTATCTCCAGAGAGATCTGAAGCATGGGCTGTCCGCTCAGATCCAACTCCTAGCAGCCCCCACTACAGCGGCGTAGAACATTGCCCGTCCTGTGCTCCTCACAATTGCTGTAAAGCTCTTACGTCACACCACCCACTGAGCGTCTCTCTCTCTCACTCACCCTCTACTGCAGGATGTCATCTTCTAGGAAGCCATCGCTCCTGATAGCAAGTCCACCAAATTCTCACCGGCCTCACTTCTAAGAAGCATTCTGGTCACATTTCCTCCAAGACAAGAGTAGTTTGGTCTTCTGGCATTCCGTGGTATTTTCAACATTCTTCCTCCTCAACACCGTCATTCAAATGCATCCATTCTTTAAATGCATTGAGTCAATTCCAGCTCATAGCGACCAAACAGGACAGGGAACAACTGTCCTGTGGGTTTCTGAGATTTAAATTCCATAGATCCAGAGATCTATGGCATCTTCCATAGATACCATTAAATTGCCTTCTAAAAAGATACACCCATAATATATAAATGTGCCTGTGGCCCGACACCCTTACAACACAGACTGCATTTATTTTTCAAGTTTTTGTAATGTCTGAAAATAGTCAGTCATTAATTTTTTTTAATTGATAGTGCAAAACTGATGGTGCCCGGCTACCAAAAGATACAGCGTCTGGAGTCTTGACAACAAACAAGCGGCCATCTAACTGAGAAACAACAAAGTTCACATGGAAGAAGCACACCAACCTGTGTGATCGTGGTGTCGATGGGATCAGGTATCGGGCATCAAAGAATAAAAAATCATATCATTGTGAATGAGGAGGAGTGCGGAGTGGAGAACCAAAGCCCATCTGTAGGCAACTGGACATCCCATACAGAAGAGTTGACGGGAGACGAGCCAGTCAGGGTACAGTATAGCACTGATGAAACATACAACTTTCCTCTAGTTCTATAATGCTTCCTCCCCCCCCCCCCCCCACACTATCATGATCCCAGTTCTACCTTACAAATCCCACTAAAGGATATACACTGGTATACATTTGGATCTGTTGGTATGTCACCATGTTCATCTCGTATTCTCAGTCTTTGCAGCTTTCCCTCTTTCCCCCCAATGCTGTTTGCCAGTGGAGTGTCTATTTTGTTCATCGTCTCAGAGAACCAGCTTCTTGTCTTACTGATTTTTTTCCCAGTTTCTTGTAGTTGTTTTCCATATCATTTATTTCTGCTTTGATCCTTATGATTTCTTTCCTTCTTTTATTGGAGGCTTGATTTTGTGGTCCTTGTTCCAGTTTTTGGGGTTTTCTGTTAGGGTGTTGATCTTAGATTTCTCTTCTTTTTTGTGTGCTTGTTGATATAAATTGGCCTCTGATTACTGCTGTTGCTGTGTCCCAAAGGTTTTTGATATGTTGTGTTTCATTCTTGTTTGTTTGTCTGAAGGCAATTTTAAATTTCCTCTTTTATTTGCTTTATTACCCAGTCATATTTGAATAGTATATTGTTCAATCTCCATGGTTAGTCTTTATATTTCTACTCATTTTATGGTTGATTTCTAATTTTATAGCGTTGTGGTCTGAGAAGACTTGGCTGTAGGACTTCCTTTTTTTTTTTAATTTGTTGAGGCATGACTTGTGGTCTAGTAATGTGGTCTATTTTTTTTTACAATGTTCCATGTGTGTTGGAGAACATATACTGTGTTTTTGTTGAATGGAGCTTTCTTTCTATGTCTATGGGGTCATTTAAAAAAATTCCTTTCGAGCTTTTTTAGTGTCTTTGTTGTGTTTTTTCCCCCCATGATGTTCTTTCTTTCCTTAAGAGTGGTGTATTCATGTCTCCAGGTATTATTGTCAATGTGTCTATATCCTTTTTCAATTCTGTGCAGATTTGATTGGCATATTTCGAGGGTCTTTCATTGGATGCATATGTTTATTATACTATTATTATATTATATACATTATTATGTGGCTTCTTGAGCTGTTGTTCCCTTGATATTATGTAGTGTTCATTCTTATCTCTTATTAGGTGGTTTGCCTTAAAGTCTGTTTTCTCAGAGATTAATATTATTTACCCGTTTGCTTGGTATGCCTTTGTCCAGCGTCTGATTTTCAGTCAGTTCATGTCTTTGTGAGGTGTGCTCCTTGTAAGCAGCATATTGATGGATTTTCTTTTCTTTTCCATTCTGCTGCTCTGTCTTTTTACTGGTGCATTTAGTCCATTAACGTTCAGTGAGATTATTGATATGAATATTTGCTGTCATTTTGCTTTATATTTGTCTGTGCTGTATGTTTCTTTGTGTATTGTGTTTCGTTTCTTTCTTCTTCCTGTGTTATTTCATTGCTTTGAATGTTGCTCTGTTTGTCATTTGTGAGGAATTGTCATGTATATTGGTTTCAGGTTTGTGTGTTGTTGCTGTTGGTTTTTATTGCCATAGTACTTCGAGTATTTTTTTTTTTTTGGAATGGTGGTCTTGTTTTGGGGGATTCTTTTTGTTTCTTCTTGTCTTGGAATACTTTCACTTTTCCATCATATTTGAGTGATATTTTTGCTGAGTACAAGATTGTAGGTTGACAATACTTTTCCTGCAGTACTCTCTATAAGTCACGCCATTGTCTTCTTGCCTGCATGGTTTCTGCTGAGATATCTGAGGTTATTCTAATTGCTAACCCTCTGTATGTAATTGTTCTTTTTTTCTCTGGCTGCTGCTCTTAGCATTCTTTCTTTGTCACTGATGTCATTGTCTTCAATATGCCCGGATGTATTCCTTTTGGGATTTCTTCTGACTGGGGTTCTTTCAGCTTCCCAATTATCTATTCATCCTTTAGACATTGAAGAAAGCTTTCCACATAGCTCTTGGATTATTCTGTGACTCTTTTTGCTTCTTCCTCTTTGAGAATCCCTATAGGAAATAGGTTGTTCCTCTTGCGTCCCACATTGTTCTCAAGTTTTTCTCGGGTTGGAATCAATAGATTTGTCTGTTAGCTCACTAATTTGAGTTTGTATGTCCTCAACTGTGTTTTTCTGTTCTTTTATAGTGGGGCGCTATTCTTACGGTATTGTTTAATTTTGCTATTGTGTTTGATTTTTGTGTTTCTGTTTAGAGTTTTCTTCTATAGTATGTTGGGAGGTTGCTAGTGTTTCTATTGTTTCACTTTTTCTTTCAGACGCTTCCATCTGTTGCATGAGCGCAGTGGTCATTCTTTTCCTGGCAAATCCAAAGCCTTTATGCTGATAATCCTGTGGTCTGGAAGTGTAAGACATCCTGCCCGGTGGCTCCTTTGCTCTGTTCTCTGCAGACTCCCTCCCGCATGTGCTATGTGGTCACCACGTTGAACTGATCCCCACCAACAGCCTGTTTATATATTTGAATGGGTATTGTTTGAATTCCTGGAGCCTTGATTCTGGCTAATGTTTCAGTGCTACTTGAACTTCTGTCTTACTCATATATGGTTGAATATTGACTGGTTCTTTTTGGTACAGTGACTGTATTCTTTCCACTTTTTTAAAAAACATTTTATTGGGGGCTCATATAACTCTCATCACAATCCATACATACATCAATGTGTAACGCACTTTTGTACATTCATTGCCCTCATCATTCTCAAAACATTTGCTCTCCACCTAAGCCCCTGGCATCAGCTCATTTTCCCCCTCCCTTCCTGCTTCCCCCTCCCTCATGAACCCTTGATAATTTATAAATTATCAGATTTAATTTCTCTTTGTGACTAGTATTACTGTATGTATATACCATATTTTGTTTATCCAATAATCTATGGATAGTTTCCATTTATTTTTGTATGTTTGTTTGCTACATTTCCCCAAGATTTTACTGTTCATTTAAATTATTGGTATATATTTATTCAGAATATTTGCTTGCATTTTAACAATCTGTAATGCTTCTGTGTGTGTGTTCATTCATATACCTAACCTTGTAATGAGTAACATTATTTGTTGCTTCTTGATCAGTGTCCTTAAAGCTGAGACTTTTCAAAACATTCGGCCAAAATTATTTGTTATCTTCTTTCTTTTACTTATTAAATCTATTCTCTTATTCTACCTCTATCTCCTGAAAATGAATAGTTCATACTTTAAGGTCTTCATTCAACTTTTCAAATATATTCACTTCAGGCTCAAACTTCCTTCAAGTACTATTTTTCCCCCACGGCTCTTAATATTTTATCATAATTTAGTTCTAACTTTTCTACGTAACCTCTTCTATGATTTTGTGTAAATTCATAGGTATATGCTTTTGTGCTCAGCTTCCTCCACAAGCAATTAAGAATTTAAAATTTATCTATTTTGTTGATTCCAGGAGCTCATTCCTCTTTATTGCTAAGTAGTCTTCATTACAGAAATACAGTGCAACTTGGCTATTCATGGATTTTGGTTGCATACTGTTGTCCTACGTAGTTCAATCCCTAACAGATTGATTCTATTTCTTATTGTTAATAAAACTAAGGTTATTTTTCTTCTTAGAAGGTTTAGAATAGGATGTCTTAATTTCTCTTGGAGAAAATAGAATTCTGGGGCCAAGGTCACGCATGTTTTTAACGTCACAAGAAATTGCCACAACTTTTCTCTGGATGGATTTGTGATTTTACATTCCCACCAATGTTAGCAAATTTCACTGTTTCTCATTTGAGCCAGCATTTAAAAAAATTCATTTTATTGGGGGCTCATACCACTCTTATTATAATCCATACATGCACCCATTGTGTCAAGCACATTTGTATATTTGTTGCCATCATCATTCTCAAAACATTTGCTTTCTGCTTGAGCCCTTGGTATCGGCTCATTTTTGCTCCTTCCTCCCTGCTTCCCAATCCCTCATGAACCCTTGATAATTTAAAACTTATTTTGTCATATATTACACTGACTTCTCCCTTCACACATTTTACTGTTGCCCACCCCCCAGGGAGGAGGTTATGTATAGGTCCTTGCAATCGGTTCCCCCTTTCCACCCCACCCTCCCTCAACCCTCCTGGTACCGCCACTCTCAGCACTGATCCTGAAGGGATCATCCATCCTGGATTCCCTGCGTTTCCAGTTCCTATCTGTACCAGTGTACATCCTCTGGTCTAGCCAGATTTGTAAGGTAGAATTGGGATCATGGTGGGGGAGAGGGGTAGAGGAGGAAACATTTAGCAACTAGAGGAAAGTGGTATGTTTCATCATTGCTACACTGCACCCTGGCTCTCCCCGAGACCCTTCTGTAAGGGGTTGTCCAGCTGCCTACAGATGGGCTTTGGGTCCCCAATCTGAACTACCCCTCATTCACAATGATTTGACTTTTTTGTTCCTTGATACCTGATCCCTTCAACACGTGATCACACAGGCTGGTGTGCTTCTTCCGTGTGGGCTTTGTTGCTTCTGAGCTCGATGGCCACTTGTTTACCAACATTTGGTTGTGTCAAGAATCCAGCCATTAAACAAGAGTATATAGTATCTTAATGAAAACTTTTCCATGTTGACTAATGACATTGAGCACTTCTTGTGCTTATTAGGTTTAGTTTATCTTTGGTGATGTACATATACTGTTTACCTTTATAATTGGCTTTGTATTACTCACTTATATATTCTGGATGTAAATCCTCACATTTTTGGCAGCTTTTTTTGTTGTTGTTGCTAATCTGTAAGATTAATCTTTTCATTTTAAGAGTATCTTATGATGAACATTTTTGATAGCCTAATAATTTAAGCCTTTTAAAAAGTTACTGATTTATATACCAGATTATGGGTATGAAGATATCCTTCCCTAATTATTGTTGTATGTTTTAGTTTCCCTTTTACTATTAGATCTGTGGTCCATCTACAATTAATTTTTGTAACTAGCATGAGAAAGGGGTTTAGAAATATTTTTCTTCATATTGGTATTCAGTTGTTCCAGGAATATCTGGTTCAGACTACTGCCTGTGTCAAATTGCTGTAAGTATTCTGCCACAATCAGTTGATCATGTGTTAATTCATCTATATAGTCTTTTCTGTAGTTTTATTGTAAAACTTGACTTTCAATAGTTTACATACATCAGCTTTGCTATTTTTAAGTCTTTTTTGTTTTTTTTTTCTCCCCCCTCCCCTTTAAGTCTTTTTTCAACCCTTTGTATTAGCTTGTCCATTCTACCAAAAAAAAAAAAGTGCTAACAATGGTCATCTTGGTTTTTTTCCTGGACCTTTGGGGGTGAAAGCAGTTAATAACTTACTAATATATATTAGTTACTCCTTTCACACAGGTTCTTTATCTCTTTAGGGCTGTACTCATCTATTTCTAGTTGGCAGAAGGGTAGTGGATGTGTGCTTCTTGTAAAATACTTTTGCTGTATATAAAGAAATGATCGTTCCAGGGAGGAGAGGAGCCAGTCGGGGTGCAGTGTAGCAAAGATGAAACTTACAAATTTCCTCTAGTTCCTAAATGCTTCCCCTCCCCACCGCCCTATCATGATCCCAGTTCTACCTTACAAATCTGGCTGGAACAGAGGATGTACACTTATACAGATACCAGACGGGTGGAGGGAGGGTGGGGTGGAAAGGGGGAATCGATTACAGGGATCTACATATAACCTCCGTGGGCAACGGACAACTGAAGGGAGACGTCGGGCAGTGTAAGTTATGACAAAATGTTTTAAATGAGGGAAGGGGGAGCGGAGAGGGAAGGGGAAAAAATGAGGAGCGGATACCAAGAGCTCAAGCAGAAAGCAAATGTTTTGAGAATGATGATGGCAACAAACGTACAAATGTGCTTTACCGTACTTTAAGCGGACAGTAGCAGCACTGCAGCCCCTTTCTGGGGTCTCCCTGAAGGACAGCGATGAAGGGAAATCTTCCCCACGGGCAGAACTTCGAGCAGTGCACCTGGCCGTTCAGTTTGCATGTAAGGAAAAATGGCCAGATGTGAGACTGTACACTGATTCATGGGCCGTGGCTAATGGCTTGGCTGGATGGTCAGGGAATTGGAAGGACCATGATTGGAACATTGGTGACAAGGAGGTGTGGGGAAGAGGTATGTGGATAGACCTCTCTGAATGGGCCAGGAAAGTAAGGTAATAGTATCTCCCATGAATGCTCACCAAAGGGCTACCTCTGAATAGCACTTTTATAATCGAGTGGATAAGATGACACGCGCTGTGGAGACTGGTCCTCCTCTTTCCTCTGCCACTCCTGTTATCGCCCAGTGGGCACATGAACAAAGAGGACATGGTGACAGGGATGGAGGTTATGCATGGGCACAGCAACATGGACTTCCACTCACCCAGGCTGACTTGGCCACTGCCACTGCTGAGTGTCCCATTTGCCAGCAACAGTAACCAACATTAAGTCCAAGATATGGGACCATTCCTCAGAGAGATCAACCAGCAACGTAGGGGCAGGTTGATTACATAGGACCACTTCCATCATGGGGGGTACAGCGTTTTGTTCTTACTGGAATAGACACCTACTCTGGATATGGATTTGCCTTCCCTGCACGTGATGCTTCTGCCAAAACTACCTTTCGTGGACTTACAGAATGCCTCATCCACCGGCACGGCATCCCATATAGCACTACTTCAGACCAAAGAACTCACTTTACAGCAAATGCAGTGCGGCATTAGGTCCATGCCAATGAAATCCATTGGTCGTATCATGTTCCTCATCATCCTGAAGCTGCTGGCTTGATAGAATGATGGAATGGGCTCCTAAAGACACAATTACAGCGCCAACTAGGTGGCAACAACTTGCGGGAAGCTGTATACACTCTAAACCAGCAGCCAATATATGGTGCTGTGTCTCCAATAGCCAGAATTCATGGGTTCAGGGACCAAGGGGTGGAAGTTGGAGTGGCACCACTCACTATTACTCCTAGTGATCCCCTTGCAGCATTTTTGCTTCCTGAACCAGCAACCCTGTGTTTCTCAGGCCTGGAGGTCCTGGTCCTGAAGGCAGGAACTCTCCCACCTGGAAACACAGCATGGATTCCACTGAACTGGCAGCTGAGAATGCCCCCTGGCCACTTTGGACTTCTCATGCCTTTGGATCAACAGATCAGGAAGGGTGTCACTGTACTAAGTGGTGTGATTGATCCTGATTACCAAGGAGAAACTGGACTGGTGGTACATAATGCAGACAAAGAAGAATATGTCTGGAATTCAGGAGATTGCATAGGCCGACTTAGTGTTACCGTGCCCTGTGATTAAAGCAAATGGTAAGTTACAGCAACCCAATCCTGACAGGATTTATAATGACCCAGACCCCTCAGGAATGAAGTTCTGGGTCACCCCACCAGGCAAAAACCACAGCCAGCTAAGGTGCTTGCTGAGGTCAAAGGTTAATACAGAATGGTCAGAAGATAGTTCTACCTATTGGTTACCACCACGTGATCAATTGCAAAAGCAAGGTTTGTAATTGTCAGTGTATTCTCATGTGCTTATTGGATATTTTTCCTTTGTGCAGTATATGTCAGATACAATTGGACTGTTTTCATTTATATGTATGATAGATGTTTGATAAGTAGAAGTGAGACTTCATGAATGTCCAGAAATTATAATATGGCTAAAGAATTGTGTACAGGTGCCAGGTTGGCAAGGGGGTGGATTGAGGTAGTTAGCTTATTGTGCCAGCCTGGCCGATAAACACGTGGGATTAATTGAAGGGCAGAGAGATAAATGGCTGGGCGAGTCTGACCTTTGTCTCTTGCTCTTTGATCATCGGACCAATGTGTGGCTGCCTTGCTTGTTCTGTGCCCCAATTTGCCACCTACTCTACCTGTGGGACGTCTCACCTGTGGACTATGTCACTGTAATTTGAGGTTCCTTCAAGACCTGCTTCGTCACACAATTGGAACTTACATCTCTTGAGCTGGGGACTGACTGTTGGTGACCTGGCTGACAGTTGACCTGCCGTGCTGTTTGCTGCCTGTGCCCGGATAGGCGGAATTTTCTCTACAGAGGACTACCTGGTGGCCCCCAAGACTTGAAGGACTGCCAGTGTCTCACAACTGTGTCACGGGAGTGAGTTCCACTGAGTCATTTGTACTGTTTTATCATTTAATGGTTCATTTCTTGTTATATATCTGTATAAATACATGTATAATTATTAGCAATCTGGTTTTGTCTCTCTAGAGAACCCTAATACAGTCATCTTCTAGAAAAGGACTTTTTTTGCAGGGCAAAATTTAATATTCAATTAAAGGGTAATTTTCTCCTTTGAGTCAGTGTTGGTTTTATTTCCCAAATAATTAGTTCATCCAAATTATAAATGTGCGTTGTTCTTCATATTTCTATTATCCTTTCATGTCTGTAGCGCCTTCGATGGTAATTTAGCTTTCATTCCTGACATTGGTAATTTTAAGGTGGTTTTTTTCCAGGATAACTTTTTTATAAATACTTTCATTAGAGGTTCTTATATCTCTTATCACAATCCATATTCATCCATTTTTGTCAAACACATTGTACATATGCTGCCATCATCTTCAAAGCATTTTCTACTTGAGCCCTTGATATCTACTTATTTTCCCCCGTCCCTCATGAACCCTTGGTAAGTTATATCTTACATTGTCCTCTGTTGCCCTTCACCCACTTTTTTGGTCTTTGTCCTCCTAGGATGGGGTTATGCTGATCCTTGTGATAATTTAGTTTTTATCTTGATTAATCTTGCTAAGGGTTTACTTTCTCAAATAACTTTTTATTGTTGATTTGTTTTCAATTTCTTGGAGATCTTGACTTTCTTTTAGAGGTATGAATTATGATTACTGACTTTGGCTTATAATCACCTCTGAGATGAGCATTGGTGGCACAATGGGCTAAGCATTAGACCCAAACAGCAAGGTCAGCAGTGCAAGCTTATCAGCTGCTCCCTGGAGAATGATTGGGTCTTTGGAAACCCTATGGAGCAGTTCTCTCGTGTCCTGTAAGGGTCTTTGTAATTCAGGACCTAGTTGACAGCAGCGGCGGGCTTCCCTTCAAGCACTGGACACATGCCACATATCAATTAGAGTAAATGTTTTCTAATTTCCTCTTGTAACTTTTTCTTCATAGTTTCCATATTCACTTGAGTGCTCTAGATACTGCATTGCTGACTTCCAAATTAATTTCTTAGGGCTAAAATACATAACGTGAACTTTACTGAGACTAGTTATATGGCTCATTATGGTCTACCCTCATGAGTTTCATGTGCATAAATTTTACTGAGTATAATATTCTGTAAATGCCATTAGGGTCTAGGTAATTGATAGTGTTAATATCTTCATCCTGTTAATTTCCCTGAAGCAGTGTTAAATATCAGCGTATTTCTGTATGATTTTTTCACACCCACTTTTGCTCAGTATATTTCAAAGCTCTATTAAGTGCATTTATATTTATTCCCGACTAGATGCCCCTCATTCGTTATGACACTTTGCTAATAAGTCCTTGTCGTCAAGTAGATTTTATTAATATAAGCCTCCCCAAATTTATGACTATTCTCGGCAGGCTAGACCTTTTTCGCAGGACTGAGCAAGTGGTTCCCTCTGTTGTACACAGGGCTGCTGAGTAGGTACCGACCACATGGCACCTAACGTATTTGCCTGTTCTTTCATCTTCCAACAATTAGTGTATTTGTATTGAATACGATTCTTGGTTATTTGAAATCACAGATGTAGACACATTTTAATTATATTTAGTTCACGTACTGTATTATCATCAATAGTATTGAACCTTGAAGCCATACAATTCCACTTATCCATGACCTCTGTAAATACAACTTTGGAGAACAGATCAGATTGCTTAGATAACTTGAAACTAAGTAGCATATATACTTGTGTGTAAGCCAAGTTTTTCAGGACACGTTTAATCCGGTTTTTGTGCTAAAATCAGGTGCCCTGGCTGATATTCGAGTCACCTTATACTCGAGTATATGCGGTAGTTTTAAAAAGATGTGGTTTGGTATTTTGGTTTCATAGTCACTTTGTGGCATTTTGAGCATTAAAATTGTGAACAAAACAGGTTTGAGGGAAACATTCAATGGTGCTTATTGCAATCCTTGGTTCAATATAAAGGATTTCTACATAAATTTATTAATCTGTGCACCCAATATTAGATTGACAGTGACCACACATTTCTCTTAAAATCTCCACTTTCCAGTTAAAGAATTTGGTATCAGCTATCAGATTCAAATTTTACAACATAAATCTGTCTCCACAGTCTGCATCAATATACCTACTAGTTATGTTGTGTCTTTGAGTGTAAGCAGGGAGAGTTGATAGCAGAACACACAAGAGAACATTCCATCTAGTTTTGTAGATAACAGAACCGAGAAGTTGAAGGATAAGTAATCATAGATTGTCAACTATGAAAAACAAAACACAAGGCAGTAGAAACTGACAAGCAATTAAGTCTAGGGGCTTATCAACAAGGACAATATTACTTAAGGCGACTTTGTAACGTCAAGGGTATAACTGGACAACTGGAGAACTATAGGTCTTAACGAGGCTGAGTTCTTGAGAGTTTACATTATAGCCTTATAATTAACATTAAAAACATAAAACCAAATAAAAGATTTAAGTAATAGCGGTAATAATTGTGTGTGTTTAAAGGGCAGAATCCATGGCATACATGTTTTGCTTTCCACAGAGACATTCTATCAAGCTGGTGAGCCTTCTCCCCAGTAAGTTCAATAGACTTATGTTAAGACAACATGTGTATTGAAAGTAGCAATTTTATTTGAGTTAAAATTATTTACAAAAACCCAAAGACATACTTCATGAAACTGGTACAAACTATTTTTTTTCCTGCCGTTGGCTTTTGCTCCAAAGATCACAGCTGAGAAATACTGTATAAAATAAAAATAGGATTGGATTCAGAAAAGTACTCTACTGCTCTAATTTCCAATTGGCAATATTTACAGAAATATGTACAGTGGAAAAAAAGGTTACTTTAAAACTCTAATTTGCAAGTCAGCCTCAAGTACCCTAAAACGCAGAGTTCTCTGAGGGTTAAAAACACACAAATGCACTGCAGTTTGTGAGGTGATTTCTCCCCCACCCCCACACCCAAACCTGCATCTCAATTAGTGCTTGACAGCGATTAGTTATTACAGAAACAAAAGGAAAACTGTTGAACACCGAGGTAAATCAATTTTCAAATGATTACCAGTGTAACAGGAAAAAAAGTTCGCCCTGATTGTTCTAAACCAAATGTTTTTTTTTGTAATATTCCTCACCATCTGCCACAAGTAATTTTTAACCAAAGTCTGTTCCTTTTCTAAAATCCAATGATTAATAAATATCAATGTACTTTTCCATTAAAATATAGTTAGGTAAAGTAATCTTAAGGATCTCATTTTCATGATAGGCTCATTAAAAAATTGTTTAAGTAGCATTTATACTCAGGACAAATACAATAGTAGAATCTTTCCCAAGTTATACTGGCACACTATGCTCTTCAGAGGTGCTAAGTGGGGGTTGGGGTGGATAGTTTAGAAGGAAGAAGGAAACAATTTGCCTGGAATCAGTTACTTCCTTATAGATTTCCCAACAATCTGCATTATCAAAAATAGGAAGACAATAGAAGGCAGCCACTGCATTAAAAAACATTACAGCTGGCACTGATACAAGAGCCCCGATTTGTCACTTTATACAAGGAAATAACAAAAGTCTAAATGGGTATTAGACTTTTAGCTATTTTCCCCAATACACACCAAACTAATATTTTTATGGCTTCAAGTTTTACAAACCCAATGAAGAAACATGATATAACTACCGTCAAGTATTTAAAATGTTTAATGAAATTATCTCTGGAAAGCCTGTAATTTTGCCAAAACAAAAAAAGAAAATCATGTAGAACCAGTGGTCAGAACAATAATTCAAGAAAAATTTGCAATGTTGTGTACTTAAGCATATAAAGTGTTTGGTGTGTTCTACAACTGTTTTCCAAACACCACACTGGTCTATGAATGAAGAAGGCAAACAAAGAAAAGATCTGCTTGAACCAGCAATTTAAGGCTTTGCACTGTGCAACTGATCCTGTCACTCTTTAGAAGAATAGACATGTTCTCTGGAAACCTGAATTCCACATTGGTGTTTTAGCGTCCCGACATTTACCGAACTGAACATTAGAAAATATATTTAGAGAGTTTTCCCTCAAAACCTAACAGTGTTTCAAGGACCTCAAGTGTAAACTACCCT
Organism: Tenrec ecaudatus; assembly: GCF_050624435.1. Lineage (NCBI taxonomy): Eukaryota > Metazoa > Chordata > Mammalia > Afrosoricida > Tenrecidae > Tenrec > Tenrec ecaudatus. The sequence goes on from NC_134539.1 coordinate 96,356,690, forward strand.
GGGTTTGTTGATTTTTGCCTCATTCTTTAAGAGGGCACATCACCTTACATTAATTATATTCCTTCAAACTTAAACTTGTTTTCTTCCACCTATAGCTACTGACACATTATGGTATGAAATTGAGTATATTCATGGTCTCCAAAGTGAAAAATAGTCCAACAACCCAAACCTAATCAATAATAAAAAAATATACTATTAATCCTTTGTGTCTTTGGATTCCATCTAGTTTTAAATATAGACAATAGTTCAGGGAACAACAAGCCAAAAAATTCACAAAATTATTAAAAGCTTTATTTACGATTGGAATCATTCAACAACAACAACAACAAAAAAAAGCAAAAGCAAATGAGCCTGAAAAAGGAACGAAGCTGATGTCTAGAGTGTCCTCAGAACATTCAATACCTCAGTAGCTAAGCTGCCTTTGCACCTGGCTGGCATGACAACAGTGGCTCAACATACACAGCAGTTGCACTAACAGCAGCACAAATTATCCCCTGAACACTTGCCCAGAGCAAAGCAAGACGGCAAGGGGAGGGTCTAAACTCTGCCAAAGTAAGTGTATTTGAATACTGCATGGAATTGTTAACAGCCTGAACCTTTCCCCTCATTTTTGATAGGTGCAGATTGTGATGTAGTAACTGTCATTTAGCAAATGCAGAATGCATGACGAAGAAATCAGGTGGCCTTAAAAATCCAAACACGAATGATACTGATGAACGTTCTTGATAGCTCTTCTTTCGTGACTTTTCTTTGTCTAAGGGTGGCCCCGCATTACCGAGGTAAAGCAGCTAGCAGTGTTCCAAGTACTCGATCACTCGAGAGATGGATCTCTGGCCCGTGGTTCCAACAGCACACTGAGAGGGGAAATGACGGCGGTTAATACTTGAGAAACCAACGCTTTAACATTTCCTATGCCATGCCAAGCGCTACATACTCATCAAAGCACATTACGATTAAAGGTCTGGGTTTTAATACATGATCGATACATTTGGACATAAATAACAATTATTTTAAAGACAAAGAATTAAGAGAATCCTTTGTAGTTTCCACTCATTATGACTGTTATTTATATTTCTAGATCATTAATGTATTTTACTTAACTTTCAATTGCAATTAAAACTACTTACAGTAAGATTCATGAAGCTGAGGAATTTTTTGAGCATCTCTGTCATTATTGAAAAGTCCCCTTCTGGCAGATATTCTCGAACAGTGGTCACATTGATCTGAGCAAACAGAAAACATGAGTTTGCACCTTGCCCGTATTGGTTTTAAGAGTATATCCTGTTACAAACCTGCAAGGTCCTTGAACTCCAAACTAACATTGTTTCCCTTTCCACATTCATCATTGTGAATGTGTGAGGCGGGAGGGAAGGGAAAGGTAGGTGTGTGTGTGTGTGGGGTGTTCCTTGCTCTATCCCATTCACCATCAATAAAGGGAGGAGGGACGGGAACGTCAGCTAAGACTGTAAAGAAGCATCTGTAGGCATATGAGGTGGCTTCACAGAAAAGCAAAATGAAAGACTGGAATTTTTCCCACAAAATTTTGACGCCCCCTTGTAGACTCTCCCTTCTAAAACACTTTGGGCCTGAACTGGTTTTTAATATTTTGTCTTTTTAAAAAAATCATTCTATTGGGTGCGTGCTGCCTATCTCCTTTTTCAATGCCTGAAGAGATCACAGTATTTTTCCTTTTGTTGTTAAAGATTCAGGTAAACGATAAACTAGTCCAGCACAACAACATATAACCTGCCTAGAAAGCTTGTTCCATTATTATTTTGAAAAAGTTACACATCTGCGAGAGTAAAAGGAACAGCTCTTCTCAAAAGACTCATCTATTCTACAATTGTTGGTGGAAGCAGAGAATGACAGACTGCTTGAGTCCTCCTACCCACTTCTGAAATGCTAAGAGAAGTAAAATAAATGGGATACAGCTATAGCTCCTGAGAGAAGCTCAACACAATCTTGCTAAAGTAGCCATGTGCTAAGGTATAATTTATCAATCACCTATATTCAAACTAAGCCTCCCACCGAAAGTCACCACTGACCCAAAGTATAAAACTACCAAGTAAAAAAATCTTGCTGTTATTTCTTAGAAATTATATGTATGGCAAATAAGATATATGAAAGCATCAGCAATGTCAGATACCGAGTTAAAGAAAAGCTGGATTTTAAAATGTCATCTTCTAAGAGTTTCTGAGAAAGGAGCACCGCAGCGCAGAAGAAGAATTGGTTATGGTGTCTGTAGACCAGCAGTGGTTCCAACCTTCCTAGTGCTGCACCCTTTCATAGTTCCTCATGTGACCCTCTGCCCAACCATAACATTATTTTCATTGCTACTTCATAACTGTAATTTTGCTACTGTGATGAATCGGGCGACCCTGTGAAAGGGTCCTTTTTTACCTCCACAGAGGTCATGACCCCCAGGTTGAGAACCGCTGGTATAGACTGCCCTTGACAAGCCCAGGTTTAGAAAAGAATTAAACTGCTACATTCTAGGTTTGGGATGAGAGTACTTCATTAGCCCCAATCAAATAGCAATCCATTAACACTACAGAATGAAACATAGTGAGAGGAGGTCATTCAATGTCTTGTAAACATAGAGAACCCGGCAGAAAAACAAAAAGGCGTGTAGACGAAAACTGAAGATATAACGGGGCAGAGATGAACAGAAACAGAACCACCAGAATCAGAATGTGGCGGTACTGTGAAGTATGTAACTGTGTCTGTCACTGAACCAATGGTGTAGAAATAGCTGAATAGGGCGCCTACTGTTGCAACTGCTCTGCAGGGTCTTGTAGCGAAGCATGGACTCACCACCCAAACAGCAGGCACAGTTCCTTTGGAAAGGAAGGAAAAGGACCTGGGGCGGCAGGTCCTGAAGACTCCAGTGAGTTGCTGCTGCATGAACTCTGTATAGGGGGCTTTCATCAGGTGTGGGGTACTTGCCCTGTCGGTGTCCCGGTTACAAACAAACCACTGGCTCTGGTCCCATTTCTCAGGTGTAATCATCAATCTGGCCGTGTTCTCCCCTCAGCTGGGTCTTGTAGAGTCATGGACAAGGAAGGAAGCATGCGAAGGGTCTTTGGTTTGTTGGCTTGGAGGTTAGAACCAGCATAGGGGCATGCTGCCCACGGGCCTGAGATTTGAATTGCCCTGGCTGTTGGGAGCTCCCTTCATAGACATCCTGATGCTCTGAATGCTCTCACAAGACCTCTCTGTCCTCACAATCGCCCTCCCTTTCACTACTGCAATAAAGCATTACTGTTTTAAAAAGATGTGAAAAAGCACGAGCCCCCGTTTGGGAAATTAAAGTATCCTAGGCCTATCAGGAATACAAGGTTTGGAAATTCGAAGCAGTCTTAACTCTGGGGCCGTGTAATTTAAAAAAAAAATTTTTTTTTTAAGTCATTGCTTCCCTAAATGAGCAGCAATTTACAGGAAAGTTATTTGATCAGAATTGATTTTACAGTGGCAATGAGAAAGAATCCAGGAAGAGAGAACCAGAGAGCAGAAAAAGCTGGGAGACTGACTTTGTAGTGCATCAGGTGCACAGTGGTAAGAACTAGTGGTGGACAATGGAAAGAGACTGGATAGACTCATCACTGCCTCTGCGCCCTACGCAACACATTGCAGCATCAATCAGAAACAACCACCTGCTTTCTTAAAACCAATTTCCTTTAAATCTGGAAATATCAGCTTGCTTTTTTTTTTGGCGGTGGGGGGGGGGCTTGTTTGTTAATCATAATCCTTCAGACAATGAAGATAATTTAGGCCCAATTTCTTAATATCCCCTACAATTTATGAACCTTCTAATCTTTTCAGACACAGCAATAAAAACACATCTACATGGGAAGATTGCCCAAGCTGCATCACTTGTGGTCACAATACAAGTCAATTTCAATAAATATGACTTAGACACATGGCTGCCATTAGGGTAAAGGAAAAACAGAATATCCCACATTCTTTCAGTTTCATCGTGATGCACACAGCTATTTGAGACCTTTCCCTCTTTCCCTCTGTTTCCGCCCTCATCATTTGTCATTCACGTGTTATCACGGGCAAAGAAGGAAAGGGCTATTATGCTACTAGAGAGTGAGATGAAGAGCTTGCAGGACCTCCTGTGGCAATGATAATTTCAGTCTTGAAACTGCTAGCCATAGTGCCAGGAAAGGCCACGATGAACAAGAGAAAGACCTAGAAAAATGAGAACGACTCTGGGGATTAGATGTAGAAAACAACAACACAGACAACAAAAAAAGCACACGTGTGTGGATGAACCTACTTACAAGTAATAAGCACTGTAACACCTCTTACTAAATTCTTCCTGTTAGCCTTACACTCCTTTCATGCAACCCTCCTATTAGAGCTAACCCTCACGCTTTCTTAGCGGCTCCATAATGTCTAATGAATGATTAGGCATTAGGATGCTAGATGAAACCTCAGTGGTTTTAACCCAACAAGTGGTCCAGCAGGAGAAAAGGCCTGGCGATCTGTTCCTGTAAGGATTTCAGCCCAGGAAACTCTATGGGGGCAGTTTTACAGGGGGACTATTATGTTAGAATCAACTCGACAGCATACAAAATCATTCTTTCTTGCTTTGTGAATATTAATTTTTAAACCTCCCTTACGAGGACTTGAAGCATTTGTTGAGGAAGATCAAGGACTGTGGCCTTCAGTGTGGATGACAAGTCCACGTAAAGACCACCATCGTTACAGGAGGACCAATAGATAACAGCATGATAAACGAAGAAAAGGTTGAAGTTGTCAAGGATTTTGTTTTGCTTGACTCCACAATCAATGCTCATGGATATAGCAGTCAAAGATCAAAAGACATACTCCACTAGGAAAATCTGCTGCAGAAGACCTCTTTAGAGTACTGAAAAGCAAGGATGCTTCTCTGAGGACTAAGGGTGCACTCCACCCAAGCCATGTTGGACACTGAGTAACAAGACTTAAGAAGAATCAGTGCAGCATATGGATTGTAGCGCCATAGAAAAAGACCCGAAGTACCATGGACTGCTTAAAGGAAAAACCAATGTGTCTTGGAAGAAGTATGGTCAGAACACTCCTGAGAGGCAAGGATGGCAAGACTTCGACTTAAACATTTTGGCCACGTTCTCAAGAGAAGCCCGTCCCTGAAGATGGACACCATGTTTGGTAAAGAAGAAGGGCATTAATAAAGAAGGCAGCCCTTGAGGAGATGGATTGCCACAGTGGCTGCAACAATGTGCTCATGCAGGGCAACAACTGTGCGGATGGCGCAGGACTGGGCAGTGTTTCATTCTGTTGTGCGTAAGGTCAGTATGGGGGGGAGCTGACAGCACGGCACATACCACCACCACCCATTTGAAAGGCAACACACAAAATTACCCTCTTCATATACTAATCAGACTCATATTTCTGTTACTCGAATAGAAAAACAATCCCAATGATCATAACCTTCTAATGCTGTGCTAGGTCAAACTGCTTTGGATTTGCACATTTAAGTACAAAATGATCTCACCCACAAAGAGTCATTGTTTTTCTAGCCAGTGGTTGGTTCAGGCAAAAGCATATAGCCTAAGGCTAGCCAATGAGACCACCTCTTACAGGGGAAGGTTCTAAAAAAGTTGTTATTATATAAATCATTTTCTTAGGGGCTCATACAACTCTTATCACAATCCATACACTTGATCTTAGTCAAAAGGCCGAGAAGCGATCACAACCCATACAGACATCCATTGCGTAAAGCACATTTGTACATTCACTGCCTTCATCATTCTCAAAGCATTTGCTCTCTACTTACTGGCTATCAGTTTCTCATTTCCCCCCTCCCTCCCTGCGACCCCCTCCCTCATGAACCCTTGATAGTTTATAAATTATTTTGTCATATCTTGCACTAGTACAAAACACACAGCAACAGTCAGCACGGGACATTGGAGAGAGCTAATAAAGGACAAAACAACATGAAGAAAACTGTAAAGTTTAAAGATGGGCATTATCCAAACTTGATGACATAACTGAAACAATGAATTAAGTCATACAAGACGTTTCTAAGCGCGGCTATGCTTTCTAAGTTGATGCGTCCTCAAGTCCAGCAATTTAGGAACGGAGCGCTTCCATGCGGGCCAAACACACTTATTTTGAAATGCACCTTAGCAGAGTTCAACGATCGGATGAAAGTTTTGAATGCCATAAGGCTTACCATGATTTCAAATTTAATTTTACATATGTAAATATTTCTCCCTCTCAACATTAGAAGTTCTCTGATACTCTTAATTTTCACAATAGTAATTTTATATTACCAACAGCCCAATTCTGAAAAGTACATTCAGTTCTATATAGTAAAAATCAATTCATCTCAGTCCAAGTCTTATTTAATTAGTAAATCCTCCACTGGAGGTGTTTTGTGTGTTGAAAAATAAAGCTAAGTAATTTAAAAGAAGCTATTAAAATTTTGCATTTTTCTTGCTCATTTTTTCATCATGAATAAAAAAGACTTTTAAAAAGTTAAACAATATAGCAAGTCAAGTCTTTCTGAAACATCATAAATAGGGAAAAGTGTGAATATTCATTGAATGATTTACTTACCGGACTCTCCTGGCAGAGACAACCAAGAAGCAGTGCTGTGTATGAGGCCACGATGCAATCTTCCATGTGTTTGCCAGCATGCTGAAGGGCTACAAACATTTACATAATTATAATAGTAATTCCAAAAAATAAAAATCCCCATAATCAATTTTTTTTTGTATTTTCTTTAGAATTGCCAGACATCAACCAACAGCACTGGAACATTTGGAAAAGCACATGTAAAATGGCCACCTAATACAAATTAATAAAAAGTAACCAAAAAAATCGACCTACATTGAAGAGCTAAACTTTCAAATTTCTTAGATGACAAAGAAATAAATCTTTATGATGCTGGGTTAGGCATTAGTTTCTTATATAGCTATAACAGCATATATGACAAAAGAAAAAATACTTATAAGTTATATTTGGTCAAAATAAAAATCCTGTATGCTTCAAAAGACACCATCAGACTCTCAGAGTTTCAAATCATGTGAGTGATATGGGACTGGTATTGAGTATATATAAAGACAACACAACAACAAAAAAAGATAATTTCCTTTGTAATCTAAAATAGGAAAACAATTTTGAAGAACATTTCCCTAAAGAGATACAAAAATTGATTAAGCATTTGAAAAAATACTCAGCCTTAGTAGCCATGAAATCACAATGTATACCTACTAGGATGATGAAAACAAAAATAAACTTAAAGGGAAAAATTATAACATGTCTTACTAATAACATTGAGAAATTGAAATCTCTCATTATACTGCTGCTGGAACGGCAACATTCTGTAGCCACTGTGGAAAATAGTTTGGTAGTCCCTCAAAAGAAGTTAACAGTAGACTACCCATGTAACCTAGCAATTTCACTCCTACCTAGATATTCAAGAGAAATGAAAACATGTCCACAGCAGATTTATAATAACCCAAAGAGCAAATGTCCATTAATGAATAAACAAAATTAAGTACTGATATATCTGTAACTTGGGCTAATTAATTATGAAAATACTGTGCCAAGAAGCCCATCCCCAAAGACCACTAGAGTCATGAATTGTCTAGATATGTCAGTACTTCCACTGGAAGTCACTCTCTCCCCGGGAATTCTTCCTTTAACGGGGTGAACTTTACCATAGAGGTTCACTGTATCTCAAAAGTTTTTTTTTAAAGACTAATAAACAACCAAAAAATATCATTACAACAAAGGAAACATAAAAACTTAGAAACTGAGAAAATGGAAGAGACTTCTTAGAAACTATCACAAGAAGTAACATTAGACAAGTCAACATAAATTGAAAAAGCACATACAATTAACCAACCAACACTGCTGAGGATCAGTTCCTAGCTGTGTAAAGCTGAATTGTTTAAAAGACTCTTAATTTTAGTTCAATTAATTTTCAAATGACTACAGAAGTTGGCTTAATCATGAACTTTGGCGGTTTTGGTGCAATAAATACTATTTTTGGTCAGTAAAAGACTAGGGTATTCCTTGTCAGTGCCTGCTATTTACCATTTGAAAAACGATTCCTGTAATTAATAATAATATAGGGTCAAAGAGACTGATATAGAACTCTCATATTTCTAAAATAAAAAAAGAGCCACATTGGTAAACTGCTTCTCTTTATCCACAAGTGGAAGAAAGACTCAGGAAGGCATGTTGTTTGATAAGACTAGGGGTCTGGTTCTAAACCTACCCAATACTGGGAAGTTATAATCCTTCATACTGTCCTTGGCACTTGTGACAGTTCATGTGTTACCAACTTGACTAGTGGTATGGTAGACTTTATGTTATCATCCTGTTTTGTGATCTGATGATTCAGAAAACAAGATTTTGGGATTAAAGATGTTTTGGCTGATATATTTTCCATGTTGCAAGGATATGAATCTTGGTGGCCCACTGTGGAGAATTATGGATTTAATTGTGATTCCCAAAATATGTGAAGTAAATCCTAACTCTTTTATCTATGGGGTTTCTTTGCTAAATCACACATGATTAGCATAGGGTGTATCTTGAATCAATCTATTTTGAGATATAAAAGAGATTAAACAAGTGAGAGAAGCAGAGACATGGTAGACATAAGCTACATGAAGAACATCCTCTAAGCTTAGAGAGTCAATAGAGAAAGATATTGGAAATACCTGAATTCAGAATTCTAGTTTCTGTGAGAAAATTCATTGTGGAAGCCAAAAAAGGGGCAGAGAGAGAGAGAGAGAGAGAGAGAGAGAGAGAGAGAGAGAGAGAGAGAGAGAGAGAGAGAGAGAGAGAGAAACAGGAGCAGACAAAAGGGAGAAAGGAGGGAGGGGCATGGCTGGCTTAGCCATACTATTCCAAAACCAGCATGCCCCCCCCCCCCCCCCCCCCCGTTACTTCCTACTTCCAGGCTGCTATGGCGTCAGCAACAAACTAAAGATTACTGATGTGAAAAAAACTTGCCTGGATTAACAGGAGGGTAGATTATAAAACAGCAACAAAATGATCATGCAAATACATAATTGTGGAAAGGGAATATCCAGCCATTATTCTCAATTACTATACACCATTTAAAGTAAGCATACCTTTATTGAGGTCAAGTTCTTCATCCTCCTCCTCCTTCTTTTGTTTCTCCTCTGTACCATCTGTCTTTTCAGTTGACACCCACTGTATTTCTCCACTTGTTTCTTGCCATTCTCCACTCTTATCATGCTGAGTGGTGGGAGCATCTTTGATCAATTCATCTGTTTTACTTTCTGCCAGCTGGGCGGCTCGCTCCCGCTCAAGGAATAGCTAATGAAAATTAGTTTATAAATTTTATTTAAAATAGAAGCTTTTGATTATTAAAAAGATAGACCAATCAACATAAAAGTGTAAGTAAACAAATAGAAGGCTCTACCCCCAGGAGACCTATCGACCGGTAAAAAGTTGGGTGCATACCACTGAGGGTTGAAACAAACATTCTGCTGGGATGCGAACAAAGTAAGTACATTTACTCACAACGGAGGTTATTCTATTCTTTTTTTTTTAACCTGAGGCATGTCGCTAACCTGGTGACTGGCTGTGCCACGAGACGCACAGCCAGTGAATACGGTCAGCACTTACTCTCCGAGGGCTCTAGCACACCAAGGCAATAACCAGTGCCCAAGCGTGACTCTAGCCTCGACGGTTATTATATTCTTAACAATTAAAAGTCTGAATCCCAAGTCTCCCTTCTGTTTCCAAGGGATGTGGAAAATTGAGCAAATCCTTTGTTGGAGACATCAGAGGCCATAACATGATGGTAATTTCTCTTAATTAAGATTAAAATGGGCAGAAAATTGAAATCCAAAAGGTAAACTACATCTTAAAATAAAAAGCCTAAGCAGACTGAAAGAAAAGGCACCTAATAAAATGAAACTATCCAAGGAAAAGTAACATGACTTACTCAGAAGAAAGGTCAAGTAAGGTTAACTAACAGCAAAAAGCAAAGGGTCAAGAGAAAAATACGAAACAGTCTCAACAAATGTTATTAAAAGAGAAAACTCAGAGTCTGAAAGGGAAGTCGTGGAATTCTGCTGCCTCTGCTTTCTTTTCCGTGCCTTGCTACGATGCCCATGTGGTCTGAGATGCCACTGAATCTGTTTCAATTCCTACTGACCCTACATACAAAGACATAAAACACTGGCTGGACCAGAGCAGTCCTCAATTGCTGCTGTCAATGTGACCAGCCGTCTTATTGAGGGTCTCTCCTTTGCTGAGTTTCTACCAAGCATGTTGTCTTTCTCCAAGGATGGTCCCACTTAACATGCCCAAAGTAGGCGAGACCAAATCTGACCATCATCATTTCCAAGGCCCATTCCAGCTGTACTTCTCCCAAGATATTTGATTTGTTTTTCTGGCAGTCCAGGGAATATCAATATTCCTTGCCAATGCCGTAATTCAAATCCAACAAGTCTTCTCTGGGTTTCCTTATTCACTGAAAATGCCATGGCTTGGTCCAGGTGTACCAGTCCTCAAAGTACTATCTTTGTTTGTTAACACTTTATTTAAATAAGTCTGCTTCACCACCTTTGCCCAATGCAATGTGTTGTTTACTGGCTGCCGCGGCCGTTAGCGCGGCAATCACAGATCCAAGTAAAATGAACACATAGGTGTGCCTTGAGTCAACCTAAATATATTCACTACTGTAATTTAACAGAACATCCATGTCACCAAAGAAAACTGACTTGATAATCAACCTGCCAAGCCGATATCAAAGTAGAACAGTGTATAAACTTCAAGTAAAGAATATACAGGAGGTACCAATAAGCCCGGGATTTGTGCTGGGTGAGCCAGCGCTTTCGTAGTATGTGTTTTTCCATGTGAGGGGCCTAATTGAGCAACTCACTCTGGGTTAGTGCACCCAGTGGAGTCACCTGGAAGATTCTCTCTGGTCACAATGAATGTTTTTCACAAAAGTAGTTTCACTGGAACGTTGTTTATCGTGATGGCCGATTTACGAGAACAGTGTGCAGCTGTGAAATTTTGTTTCCGGCTTGGGAAAAAAGCTGCAGAAACTGTTGTGATGGCTTACAAAGGCAGCACTATGGGTAAAACTCAAGTGTACAAGTGGTTTGTTAAAATAAGGTGACACGTTGATTGATGACAAATCTCGTTCTGGAAGTCCATCAACTTCCTGAACAGAGGAACAAGTGTAGGTCAGTCTAACAGGTCAGACAGTTAATTAAGCTTTCTATTTAGAGCAGCAGTTCACAAGCTGTGGGTTTCGACACTTCTGAAGGTCAAACCACCCTTTCACAGGGGTCGCCCAATTCTTAACAGTAGCAAAATCAGTTATGAAGTAGTGACGAAAATAATTCTAATGTGGAGGCGTGTGTGTCACCACAACATGAGGAACTGTATTAATGTGTCGTGGCATTAGGAAGGATGAGAACCACTAATTTAGAGGTTCGGAAATGATAGTACAACAGTGTGTGACCAAAAAAGGCCTGATTTGTGGCAGCAGGGGCCAACACAACAATGCACCTGCTCACACAGCCATCACAGCTGTGCCTGTTTTGGGCACAAAGCAGCATGCCTCTCCTGAGCCACGCCCATGACTCCCCTGATTTCCCTCCATGTGACTTCTCTTTGTTTCCACAAATGCAGAGACGTGAAAGGTCAGTGATTTGATGATGCGGAAGAGGTGAACAAAAAAAAAAAACGAGGTGCTGTCAGCAATACAGATGGGTTTGAGAAATGTATCCAAGAATGGAGTCACAGATTTGACAAATGTGTTAAGTGTAATGGAGAGTACTTTGAAGGTAAAAGGTTAGTTTGTAAAATATTTTAAATATACAGCTTCGGGGGAAAAAATATCCTGTTTTTCTTTTGGGTACACCCTCACACAATTGCCTTTTAGAAAGTAAACTTAAAGCTTCATTATAAAGAACGTGATTCTCAAACTGGTTCCAGTCCCCAAGGCCCATTGAGGAGAGGGGTTAACATTATATTTGTATTAAAACTAAAATCTACAACCTATAGTCAACATCATTTTCAACACCTTACAGGCCCAAGGGTTAGGGAGAGCAGCCTCCTAGAATTTTCTTGCCTCTGAATTTTTCAAACAGATCACTACGCCTTCCCCTATGGCACACTTCATGGATCAGAACTACCGATCTTTAAGCTACAGAACACAAAATGTGTGTGCATTCCAATGACCAAAACTCTGGGGGGAGTGGGGGTAGGGTTATTTGACTTTCTTCATTCTGAGTGTAACATGGAGTGTTTATCTATTACTATGTTTTAAAGTCTTTCTTACCATATACACTAGAGTATATGCCGACCTGAATATCAGCTGAGGCACCCAATTTTAACACAAAACTACATTAAAAATGTACTGAAAAGCTTGGCTTATACTCGAGTATATATGGTCGTTTTAAAGTCCAACAGTAAATATCAATAAAGCACACAAAAACTAGCGTCCTTCAGGGTACCTGTGGTTAAGTGTTATTTCTTTTTTTTTTAAAAACGTTTTATTAGGGGTTCATACAACTCTTATCGCAATCCATACATATACATACATCAAGCACATCTGTACATTCTTTGCCCTAATCATTTTCTTTTCCCTTTTTACATTTTATTAGGGACTCATACAACTCTTATCACAATCCATACATATACATACATCAATTGTATAAAGCACATCTGCACATTCCCCGCCCCAATCATTCTCAAAGCATTTGCTCTCCACTTATAAGTGTTGTTTCTTAATGTGATTCTCTTATCCATGTCTCTGAAACTCCCACCAAACAATGGGGTGGAACTATGCAAACAGGGTGTGTGTAGCATAATAGGGGGTATTGATTGGTTTAGGTTTACAAGAACAGAATCTCATGGGAGATTTCAAATCATCAACATTTCAGCCGACAGCCAAGCGTAACCACTGTATAACCAAGGCTCCGTATTAGTACCTTTACGATATATGCCACCATTAGGGGAAGTCAGGTTAAAGGTACATGGGACTCTGTATTGTTCGTGAGTCAAGCATTTCAAAATAAAAAGTCCAGAAATAACAAACACACAAGAAAGGAATGCCTCTCTTTAGCAGAAAAAAAGAAATGTCAATTAGCCAAATAAAAAAATTTAAGGTATGCATTTCTAAATGGTAACTGAAAAACAAAATAGTCTAGTATTACCATTACTCTTACTTTCTAATTACTATTATTGACAAATACTTTCTCATTGGTTTCACATATAATTTCATTGTTAAGTAAGTAAAGTCTAAAATTTCAGGGTCCTTTATGACTATACTGAATCCAGGGGGAAGCCTTCCTATCCACATTCAACTCTCAATTATACATAATGGAGAATAATGAACAGTATGGCTTTGACTCCACCCAGGATATCCCATGTTCAGTTATTCTGTCACTATCCAAACCGGCTGTGGAATGGTTAGCAAAAGATTTCTAGTTTTTCTGAGATCTATAATCCTGGAGAGGAGACCTGCTAATAAACACAGAGGGATCTAAAGGGTGACATGTCTCTTCTTGTTGCTCATAACTAACCCCCACCCACCCTCAATTAACTACATTACAAAAAGGATTATGGTAAACCATACAGCCAAAAATCACATACTTGAAGTGTAAACACATCAGTAGCACAGGAAAGCAAAGGTGCAATTAAACCACTGGTCTTCAGAAAAACTGCACCACGGTTTTAATTGGTTAAGAATAAAATTTAAGCCCAGAATCTAGGCATTTTTAAGACTTGGTGAGAACTAAAAAAAACGGTCTCTGCCAGCAACACATGCTTCAGGAGTTCTTACTTTAAAAAGAAAAAAAGTTTGCGTGTGTGAAACAACTAATGAAAGAATTGGTTGGGAGCAATAAACTGCAGATGTCATTTTACTTCTACATTGATGCTTACCTGTACTAATGCCTGAACAGCATGGACTTGTCCAGCTATCCTTAAACTATCATCTCCATCTTCACTACAGAAGGAAGAGTCAAAAGAACAGGAGGTCTCCATGTTGACGAGACAGTGCCGATTCCGAGCACTATACTCCACTAGGTTTATCAGCAGACCTAAGCCCTGAAAAAAGAAAAGATGCAAAATTCACAGTTGAGAATGAAAAAGAAATGTATACTGTTTCTACAGACAGAAATGTTAACCATTGGTTGACCATCTGTAAAGAGGTAAAAATGATCTTCTACAGAACTTTAGCAGTCAGTGTTAATTGCCACTTCTTTGTTCTCATACTATTTATTTTTACGTAAGGACTTTAATTGTTCTCTTTCATACAATAAAAAGTATGCTCATGAGGAATTCATGGCAACAAATGAGTGCACAACAAAGCATTGGTTCTTAAACTCAAAATTAAGATCACATTTTCATCATCTTACCAGATAAAATATATATTTTAAAAATAGGTAGTTCAAACTCACCAGCACTCGAATATCAAATCTCTGCTCCTGAGGTAGGTACTTTGGAACCTGAAGCACACAATTCATTGCTGTGCCGATCAAGCCATCCTGTTCCCCTGTTTTGGTGCTGCCCCACTCTGAAAGATTGCAAGGTAAACAGAACGCTTGTACTAATTCTTCCTTCTGACATTAAACAGCCAGCATTTACTAACACGATGAGACAATTAGTGAGAAACTATTGATGTACAGTTAGTCTTTTACTGAAGGACTCGGTTGTCTCTCTATGTACTTTCCAAGCCAAGACACTGGGTCCATTTTAATAACTGGCAGTTGAATTTATAAATGAGTGAGGCAATTTGAACACTTAATTATGAGGGAGGAGGCAGGGGGTGGGTGGGATGCATCATGCGAGGGCCATGCAAACATTACTTACCATTATCATTAGTTAAATTGAGCAGAACCCCAATGATGGCCCGCATGCAGTCTTCCACTGCTTTGCCCACATGGCTAGTTACATTCTGGTGAGGCAGAGGCTTACTGTCAGGTAGGCATATACTGTTTTCAGCACGGTTATACCGCTGAATCAATTCTTCACAATGTTGTAATGCTCTTAGAGAGAAGATAAAATGTAGGACATTATGTTAAATACCAAGTTATCCAAAGAATTTCTATTTACTTTGGTTTTGTTTTAAATGTCATAAATGATCTCAGATTTTGTTACCTTTGCTGCCACCACCATCCCCATGCCACCAGACTGCAAGTTATTAAGCCGTCAACCTCAAATTATATCTACTATCTAAAATTACACACCCTAAGTGTTCCATTTGATCCTGTTTTGGAAAAACTCAAAAATTGTCAAAGTAAAGATAAAATTACAACCTAAAGCAGAAGGTTTGCTTGTATTTATTTATTCATGTCCCCGGTCCAGATTAGCTCATGCTACTAACTCTCTCCAATTTAACAGACCCACTGTAACTCATGCCCAAAGAAGAGTTAAGAGCTGACACTCTATTTCACTGTAACTTTTTCATGTAGACTACATGATCTTAGCAAGGTAGACAATGTAATTGATATTAATAGTACTCTAGACACATGGGAATGTCCTATCAAGGAAGTCTTATTTTTTAACACAAGGTCATAACTGACATTATCTCCTGGCAGTCATACAGAACTAGCAAGCATTATGCAATGATTCTCACGAACCTATACAAAATAGCAAACTTAATCTTTACATGGGCCAAGTGTTCCTGAAGACTCTTTTTAAAAACCAACTCCACTAATGATATATAGTCAAAGCATAACATTAAGTAAACCAGACTGTTAGCTGATTCTTTATGTATTTTATATATGTGTGCACACATGACACAAAATCACGAACAAAAAATGAACCACATTTAGTCTACTCCAGCCTTGTCCTTACAAAATAGGTAAGAAATTCTACCACGTTCCTCAAATTTTCACAGCCTTTTTCTTAATTATTAATAAGGAGCTGTAATAGTACTTTCCGGTAAGCTCTGGACTAACCACAAGGTTGGTGGTTCAAACCTATCAGCTGGCTCCTCAGGAGCCTCAGAAACCATATATAGGATCACTATAAGTCATGAATCAATTAATGGCAGTGAGTTGAGGTTTTTCCTTTTTCCAGTTAGCTAAGTAGTTTTAAAAAGTTGTTCTGAGGTCTGGGATGCTAGCTGGAATTATTTTTATCATTGATAACTCAAGTGCCTGAAGTATTGTAGAACTGAACTGTGGTATGGAAAAGTGGAATGAGTGGGAGGCAGTGATAAATTAGTGGTTTTTCAATGTGTTATTTCTGCATTTGCCAAGATATGTGTTGAAAAGTTCAAAAAATTCGCCAAGTGCTCTTTTACTCCTGAGCCATTTATCCTGAATTTCCTAATCATAGTATCTGAAACTTGTATCAAATATCTTCTTTTATAAGATACATGTGAAAAGTTATAAAATTGCTCCCCCCCCCAAAAAAAAGACATTTTCAAATCAGAAGCAGGTTTAATTTATACACTTTGGTAAGGGGGGTTAAACCATGGCAAAATAATCCAGGCCTTAAAGTACAAAGTCTATTATAAAACATACAAGTAAATGACAATCTAACATTAAAAGCACCTACAGGAAATTCAGACACCCCAAAAAGGGACAAGTAAGCAGTGATGCAGAAGGTGTGACAGTGGAATTACAGCTAAAATTTAAAACAAAGGCCTCCTGTAGAGAGTATGTTCTAAAGTAATTAAGGATGAAATGTGATGTCTGGATTTGTTTCAAAATAATATTGAAAAGAGAAATGGGTAACGTTTTAAACAGAAATAAGATCAGGTCTGTATGTTAATTTTTCAAATCACTTTCTCATACTATTTTACTCACTTTTGTCTTAATCTGAACCTCTACATAGTAGGGCTCCGACCTGAATATCTGCGGAGGCACCTATGTTTTACCACAAAAACTGCATTAATGTGCTGGAAAAATAAATCAGCTTATACTCGAGTATATATAGTAAATAAATGAATAGGAACACAAATTGAGAGAAAAACTGCTCTGGGCCTTAAACCTTACAACGGGACTTCAAAAAGTTCATGAAAAAAATTAGCTCCCTCTTATATTCAAATACGGCAAGTAATCATAGCAATTTGAACTTTGAGGCTAATTTTAATAAACCAGAGATAATCAGGAAGATTAAGTTCTCGTAGTAATGTGTTGGAAAGAGTTCAGACAATTAGGACAGCAATAACAAGATACTTAAATTAATTAATTAAATGTAAAAAATAATAGGAAGGTGCTGTTGTGCTTAGACCCAGGAGCTGGAGATACTGACAATGTTACATGCATTAGTGTGCCATGTATGCTGAGAGGTGAGGGGTGGGAATATGGGAAAAGTCATCTACAGACTCGTGGAAAATAGGCTTCAAATAATGGGCAGAGATGAGCACTGGAAGAGTACATGAATATAAATTAGTACGTATGGTTTACAGTAAAGTACTCACTAACCTAGGCTTCAGATATACACGGGTAAGTCAAAAGGTATTGCTACAAAAAACCAGAAATATTTATTAAACTAAGATGTCAAAATGTGAAACTATTGCCTATCAACATAACCCCTCATCTAAAGTCCATACCAATCCCCAGAGATGGGCATGATGCTTGGAAGTAGAGGGGAATCTAAAAGGAGGAAAACCCTCAAGAAGCTATATTGACACTGTCGCTGCAGCGATGGGCTCAAGCACAGGAACAATCGTGAGGATGGAGCAGGGCTGGGCAGTGTCTCGGCCTGTATGCATGAGGTCACTATGGGTTAGCACCTACTCAATGGTACCTACCAACAACTACTGAAGATCATGTTCCCATTTCTGTACCCTGAATTCTACAGTCTTCAATTTACAACCATACAAATGCATGTCAAAACAGCAGTTGTAGAATTCTCGGGGGATTCAAATCCTATTTCTTCTCTTTTTCTGGGGGGGGGGGGGGGGGAGGAACTTTGGGCAAAACCAGGGCTAGCAAGTAGACAGGGTGAGGTTTACCAGTGAAAGTCTCACAGAAACAGCCCTTACTACCCTGGGGAAATGGTGTGATGAAAGCAACTCCTTGACACAACCTTCCTGGCCTTTCCCTCATCGCCGAAGTTTTCAATTTTCTTGAAGCTTCTACCTAATGAGTTTGTCCAATGTCCTTGATGAAAAAATCTATCAAAATTACAAAAAAAGCAGGCACCATAATCTTCTGAGCCGACCTCTTTGCCTTGAATTTAACTGGCCAAGTAGTTCCCCTTGGAAGGCACTGTTTTGATTAAATTTTTTTTTGAAGAGCCTCAATGAAACTAAGACAAATATATTATTGAGAGAACTTGTCTATAGCCATCCACTGACTGTAGACATATGTTTTAAAGCACTTGGTTTGGAATAATCCCATGCATGTGTAAAATGGAACCCAAGTAAGAATACTTTATGTACCCCAGTATTAACTCGTTTATATATTAAATACTCAAAACCAAACTCACTGCCATTGAGTAAATTCTGACTCACAGTGATTCTATAAACCAGGGTGGGATTGCCCCCGTGAGTTTCCAAAACCAACTCTTTATGGGAGTAGAAAACCTTGTCTTTCTACAGAGGAGCAGAGAAGTAGTAATTCTATTGATTTCCCTGGGGCTGTTGTAACAATACATCAGTTGATAAAGGTTAATATATGTAATTTATATTTTCCAATTAGGTATAAATATGTAATAGTGACACATCTATGTAATTAATTTAAATAGTGTATATATATGCGTATACATACACCCCCCCACCCCCAAGCTGCCATCATATGGCAATGTAGAACTACCCTTGTGGGTTTCAATATTGTAAGCAACTACTGAAAGGAGTAGAAAGCCCATCTTTCTCATGCAGAGGGGCTGGTGGATTTGAATTTGACTTTGTGGTTAGCAGGCCAATGCTTAACTATTACACCACTAGGGCTCCCTACTACATTTGAAAAACTTCTAGCAAACAAGCGTCATATACCTAAACTAATGTTACAAAGCTGAGGTATGCCATAGTCCGTTATTCTGGCTCTAGAATCTGTGCTCCTACCCACTGCAGTATACGGTAACTGCCTTTGACACAGAGCATGATAGATGGAAATGTAAGAATCTTTCTCTATGGTCATTCCAATTTTAAAAAATAACATGTAACGTTAGTAAAACTTACTTAGCTGATGAAACAATAAGTTGTGAGTCTTTATATGCTATCAAGTAACTTTGATTCTCTGGATTATGCACTGTTACCTAAAAGTAATTAAAGAAAACAGTAAACACTACTTCTCTGGTATACTTGTGGTGATCCATAACTTTCACTCACTCAGGCACACATAAGACACTATGCCTGGTACTTCAAAAGATGCCAAAATATAAAAAGAACAGTCATTATCACCTAAGGAAATAATTTGATAATACACACGTTCCATATTTAAGATAGTAAAGCTATTGCTTTATACAAGAATTAAACTATCACTCCTATAATTACTTAATATATTAGTATATTCTATTATATTCCCAAAAATTAAATACCAAGCAATGTGTGAAAAATGAATAACCCTCAATTATATAATCAATACTTTCATTTCACAAGCGAATTCAAAAGAATACTTCTTTAATAAGTACTCGAAAGGGGATAGAGCATAATAATTTCATAGAAACCAGGAACGCTGGATTTCTCTACTTAAAGTACACAGATAATCCAATCGACAACAAAAACTATACACCCTGAAATTTAGCAGCAGCATAAATTCTAATCTATACTAACTGTTGGTGAACAGAGTTAAGCCATGCATTTATTCATAAAAGCTAGAAAATATTTTAAATTATTGTAGTTCAAAGCATCATCCTCTAAAGCCAAAAATAGGTTGATCTTACAAATAAGCTGATTCAATTAACAGTTAATTCAGTCAAGAAAATGCTTATTCGTTGGGGGATGGGGGCATGCTGAAGAGGGGACCTTACAGCATTTAACTATCTCACCCCCACACTCAAAGAAGTTAATTTATTGTAGGCTGTTGCATCAATGAAAGGACAAGAACACTTGGCACATATAAACAAATGTGATGTGTAGGGTTCATTTGGTGAGTACGAGTAGGTAAGTATAAATAACTAAAATATATGTTCTTGAAATAGGAAACTATTCAACTTGCTCATTAATAACTCATTGTGTGAAGACTGCACAGCATTTCAACTTGCATTCTCAGTAGTCTTACATTAGGTATAACTAATATAAACTTCATAGCCACACACACACACACACAACTCACACTTGAAATTATTCACCCCAATAGTTGTTCATACTCACGCTTTCTAAAACGCGTAAGCATCTCTCTGCTCCCCACAGGGAGGCCACTAATTTCTCTTCATCCTCACCTCTGCTTAGATGATCTACACATTCTTTTACTAAGAAAAGAAAAATAAGCACAAGGGAGAATATCTTACTGTTTTAATATTTAGCAATGAGCTCATAACCATGCTTAAAGTATGCTGGCATCTCTCTAAACATATTTTCAGTTTTAAACTATGAAATACTGAAATGTGATTTTTCTTTATAATTATTTTATTCCCATAACTTCTACTATAAAAGTGTTAATGGTCTTGTATTTAAAGGCTAGAGCCTTGCTTAACAACGGAAACATTTATCTTTCTGAGTCATATAAAAGGTGTACATGATAAAGTTATGCATGTATAAGGAACAGGTGATGGGTAAACTACTGGGAGGTTTGGTTAGTGGATGATCTGAAATGTAAGCCCTCACATAATTTAAAACAGAAACTTGTTATACACATACATTAACTGGTAGAGAGGTATGCATGCTACACACATGCATGCCCTACCTTTATCTACAATGTGATCCAAGCCACCCAGAAGCCGTAGTTCTTCTTTAAACCAGTCTCCTGCTCGCTTAGAAGTAAGGGAGAGTAAGGTCTCCATAGCTAAATGCCCAGTCTAAAAGTCAGAAAGGTTAATAAATATTGACTCTTCACAATAACTTGGAATTAACAGTTCTAGATAGTGTTGCTTTACAAAAGTTCCATGCATGCTAAACAGCAATTTTTTTCCTAGCACATGTTTTTCTCAGTAAAAATATACTGATTTCATCACACTAGTCTATAAGTGAAGTGTTTCTTAACCATATGGCTTGATTTCATAGTAATTTTGGTATTATTTGATAGTTCAATCTATAGGTACAACTATTTCTACAGTACAGAGGCCTAAGGATGTCACTGGTGAGTCAAAGCACACATACATATTTTAATGTAAATCGATATATTGAATTAATTGCATACAAAGGACGTAACCAAGAATATTCCCAGGAGCAAAACTATTGTCAGATGAATTGAATCCCTCAAAGCACAAGTTATCATTTTTAATGTGTGGCATCTGAGGCTAGGAAACAGTATCTTAGCGCTTTCAAATGGATTTACCTGACTGCACGAAGGTCAAATATTCTCTAGATCTGTTTATAATTCTTATTTTTCTTTAAGGCTTTTTGTTTTACATATTAATTTTCTAATCCATTTTAAATTCAAATATTCTGTTTCTTTACAGTGTTGAACATTCAGAGTTTTAAATTTTATACTGCAGGGCTATCTGCTTGGACACTAATACCATGAGGCCATCAAGACAAAATTTTAGAGACACAAAGTTTCCTGACTACCCCTAATAGGAATTCAGAAGATTATACAACTAAGACTACACAATAAATTTTTCTTTTTTTTTAATTTGCCTTTAGCAAAAAAAAACAAAAACACAACAACAACAACAGATGGCTAAACCTTAACAGAATAATCTAGTTCCCGTTGTAATAAAATAATTTCTAAATAAGAAAAGGTTTTTACTTAGCAAAAACTTTAAAGACCCGGTCTTCTCCTTTAACACAATGAAAGATTATATTAAATTCACGATGATCTATTTGGAGCTGTATATGTTAATTTAGAAATCCAAACAATATTATATTAGAGGAACTCTTAACATTATAAACTTATCAGAGAGATAGAATATGCTATTCTTAAACAAAAACTCCAAGCTTATTTCCAAGATAACACAAAATAGAACCAGAATCAAAGTACTACTAAAACAAATTCAACTAAGATATGTCATAGCAGAGTACCCAAATAAACTTTTGTTTAAAAATAAAGGAAGGTAATTGATGTGGATAAAGTAAAAAATGCACTAAGATTTTTAACACGGAAAAAGAATTACTGTTTGTTGCTACTTGTACAAAAATATGTTCAGTATTTAAGGGTACACTGATCATACTATAAGGAAGTATTTAAAAACTCACTGACATGGAGTATATTCCAACTTACAGCAATGCTATAGGACAGAGCAGAACTGTCTCTCTGGGCTTCTGAGACTACAGTAAAAGTAGGTGACTATTCAAATATTTTATCAGGAAACTGGAATCATCCTTTTAAACAGAGCTAAAAACCAGCTAAATTCATTTACCAGAGCACTATACTGCATTCATTAGCCTTGTTATTTGAATCATACATCATGATATTAATATTGTAAATTATCATTCTATGGAACCTAAGTAGTCTATATTTCCAGGTAGAAAATAAAGAAAAAAGGGCCCTTGTGAAGACTATATTCATCCTATAAGACAACATCAATCATAAAATTTAAAACAAACACAACATTCAATAATAGCTATAGAGGATAAAAGAGGTATCCTCAGGTACGGCCCCATTAACAAGAATTCACTTCAGAGGACAGCACTGAAGCTACAGCTCAAGGAGAGGGGCTTGTCTGATCAGAGCACAAAGGAGCCAACGAAGGGGGAATGGGAGAAAAAAAAAAGAAAGAGTGAAGCACATCCTGACTCACCAAGCCCTGAGGACAATGTTTCTGCTCAGAACACCAATGCACAGAGATGACCACAGGGCCAGTCTCACCATGGGGCACAGTGTTCGTTCCTCACTGAACCATAGCACCATGGGAACAACACTAGAGAAACACATTGGTGGGAACTGTGCCCGCCCTGAGGCCACTACGTTGAAGCCGGTCATTGGGGGCGTACAGCTGAGCAATGACGTCCCCAGGGAATGCCAGGGCTGTGGGGCCAGGGCATGGTACCCCATCAGACTCGACTGGAAAGCAACAAATAGACCTTTCAACTATTTGTAGGGTGTTTGGCTGTTGTTGTATCTATTGTTTTATTTTTTATTGTTGCTTCCTTGTACTTGGTCTTGTGTTGGTGCATATTGTTGTTGCTGCATGTCTACCTGGAAGGGATAGGCAGGATAAACAAGCCGAAAGAGAGCACAAAGGGATACGGTTCCGAGGGAACATGGGAGAAGGGGAGACAGGGGAAAGGAAGTGCGTGTTAACAAAACAGGGACAAGGGAACAAGTGATCCAAAATCAGTGGCAAGGAAGGTCTGGCAGGGCTGGATCAAGGACAATGTAACCAAGAGGAATCCCTGAAGCCCAAGTGAAGGCTGAACATGATAGTGGGACAAGAGGAGAGTACAAAAAAATAGAAAAAAGAACTAGGAGGCAAAGGGCATTTACCGACATCTAAATATAGGCATTTACAGAGGTAAATATATTTATATACGACGAGGGGGAAATAGATCTATGTACATATATTTATAGGTTGAGTATTAAGGAAACAGAAGGGCAGTGGGCCCTTACTCAAATACTCCTTCAACACCAGAACACTGTTCTAACAATTCAGCAGTCTGAAATGCCCACCTTCCTGGCACGATTGCTGAAGACAATAGGTGCACAAGCAAATGTGGAAAAAAGCTGATGGTTCCCGGCTATAAAAAGATATAGAATCTGGGGTCTTAAAGGCCTGAAGATAAATAAGCAACAAAACCCACATGGAAGAAGCACACCAGCCTGTCCCGACACTATCACTAAAGACAAAGCGGGTGCATAAGCAAATGTGAAGAAAGCTGAGTCTGGGGTCCTATAGGCTTGAAGATAAACAGGCGACCATCTAACTGAGAAAGAAAAATGCCCACATGGAAGAAGCACACCAGCCTGTGAGATCACGAGGTGTTGAATGGGATCAGGTATCAGACATCAAAGACCAAAAGAATCATAGTGATGTGAATGAGGGGAAGTCCAGAGTAGGAACCCAGGGCCCATCTGTGGGCAACTGGATATCCCCTCACAGAAGGGTCATGGGGAGGAGACAAACCAGTCACAGTGCATTGTAGCAATGATGAAACATAATTTTCCTCTAGTTCCTAAATGCTTCCTCTCTCTCGCTCTCATGATCCCAATTCTACCTTACCAATCTGGCTGGACCTGAGAATGTGCACTGGTAGACAGGAACTGGAAACTCAGGGAATCCAGGACAGATGAACCTCTCAGGACCAGTGGTGAGTGGTGGAGCGAAGGTAAGGGAGAAAGGGGGATCAGATTACAAGGATCTACATATAACCTCCTCCCTAGGAGGCAGACAGTGGAGAAGTGGGTGAAGGGAGATGTCAGACGGTTTAAGATATGACATAATAATAATAATTTATAAATTAGCAAGGGCTCATGAGGGAGGGCGTAGTGGGGAGGGAGGGGAAAAATGCACAGATATCAAGGGCTCAAGTAGAAAGCAAATGTTTTGAGAATGATGAGGGAAACAAATGTACAAAAGTGCTTGACACAATGGATGTTTGTACAGATTGTGATAAGAGATGTACAAGCCCCCAATAAAATGATTTTAAAAAAAGAGGTATCCTCACTGTCAACTGTGTTCCAGTTTTAATCCTGAGAGTAAAGTATTTTGATTATGGTATTAAGGAAGTTGTCACATCCTAATATACAAGTTTATCATCAATTTATCTAATAGCAAATGCCTAAAAAGAATATACATGTGAAACCGTGGCCCTTAACCATCTTTCAGGTCTAGCAGTGAGCTTACCCGACTCAATTTTCAGTCAAACAAAGAGCACAAACATCAATCGGCAACAAAAACATTGACATTGGAGAGTCATTAACCATTTGATATAAAAGGGCAGCATCTGCCCAAGGACAAAATTCGGAAGGATTAAGAAAGGAGGAATGAAAATATGGAGAGAAAGTGAGACAAGTGATGTTATATTGTTGGGAATGCAGTCAATAAGATGAAACAATTATGTGTATAAATTTCAGCATGGAAAACAGATCTGCTGTGTGAAGCCTTCAAGTAAATCACAAAGAAAAAAGTAAATAAAATTTAATACACTTTTACTTGTAGTATACAGATGGTTATATAAGGTAGACTTTTTCCCTTTTGTTTCATGTACTTTTTTCAGGGGATAGCGCAAACGCGGTCCCCCATTACCAAAAATTATGCAGTCGAGTCTCCCACGTTTGGGGAAATCACAGGGGTCAGCACACCCGAAATGCAATGGGTAAGCATTGCCCAGGGAAAACCACCTTCCTGATCATGGTATCTCCCCTGCCAGTTAAGTATGAAATAATTATTTATAATTCTACCATCTGAGCATAAAAGTTATTTTACCCCCCCAAAAAAGTTATTTTATTATCAGTTTCAATACATACTAAAGGTGTATCAATTTATTTTGCCTTTTATAGCTTACACCTGTCCCCTAACAAGCAATGTAATATTCCCTAACTTTACTGTAAATGTAGCAACAGCCCTAGCTTAGTGTCCTCAAAGACAAAACATCGTGTACACCTGAGACAAGCACTTCAGTAGAAAATAAGAGTAGGAAAAAAATCATATGCTGCTGATGTTGGAAATATCTGAAAATCAGGTATTATATAACAAACCATCAGGCCACCTAATTGTAATAGCCTACCGACCAATGGAGATACTATGGCTTTTGTAAGTAAACCAGAAAAGGGAAAGAAACAAAACAAAAAAACAGATGAATTTAAGCTAATAGCAGCAAGGTCATCTTAAATATGTCTTGTTGACTTTAAAAAGTTTATAGAAAAATGGATTTCTCAGAGCTAATAGAGCAGTTAAAAAAAAAACAACTACTCGTGTGGCCTCATGACTGAAGGGTGCTGCTCTCGCAGCCTTCCATCCGAGTCTCCCAACTTCATCAGCTCCTGCAAGTCAGACCCCTAAACAATCCTGGAAAAAGTTACTGCTCAATAAAAAGAACCTGTGTAAATCCTCTGAATCTTTATTCCTGAAATCCAGAGCATAGGAATTTACATTCCAAATGCCCTACATTTAAAGAGAAAAATCAGAACAGAAAATTACAACTAGCGACTGGGAAGAAACCTACATACAGATGAGGTAGTTTAGGAATTTCAGACTGAAAATGGAATTATGCTCAGTACTAAACCTTAAAAGAATCTGGTTCCATTATACCATGACTAAGAAAAGTTAGACAGTAGCATAACTGCTGGAAAAGCGTACTAACCAAAGATTTTCTGAAAGGATTTTCCATTGTGCAATGAAAGGAAAGAACCTACCGTTATATTTTCTAGATCAAGATGCTTGTTGTGTACAGTTTCACACAATCTTCGGATTTTTTCCTTAATTTTGTTCATGTCCTTTTCATTCAGTAACTTAGCTGATGAAGCATCTTGTTCCAGTTCCAAAAGACGGATCATTAGATCTAAGCTAGCTCTATCAAGATCCATGTTCAAGCGATCTCTACTCAATATATACATGAGGGCAGCTGTACAGAGGGACAGATTCTTAAACAGACCAAAAGGAAAAAAAGTTCATAAAAGCAATTAGGGACAATTTCAAATGAGAATGTTAAGTGTCAATACTTTAATCCTTACAAAAACCAAAAATTCCTATTGTTAACCATGTTGAAATTCTTCAAGATGGTTTACTCAGTAATCTTTCCTAAATTATTCTTGGAATGTATATTTATAAACTAAGTGAAAGACTATCACTTAAATTTTTCCTTCTCTGGTACTCTCTATATAAATGCCCTGATAATAGAAGAACAAAAGTTAAACTGCAGACTTCCTTGGACTCATACAAACATATTTGTATTAAACTACACCTCATACGTTATATGTCAGATACTGTGAAATTTCCGTGTAAAATGAATAATGGAACTGTGTTTTGAAATCTGTATCAGAAACAGCATACGTTTTTGTGAGTCAGTATATAAGCTAAGGATAATTTTGGTTCAACCAAGCAATATATTTTGGGTTTAACCAAGGAATATATTTTAAGCTCTTAATGTAATGTGCTTTCAAGACAATTCACTACTGGGTAGTTAGCACACTGTGCTTTTTTATAGGTACTATAATCTACAGTCATTGGCTACTGGTTGGTCCAAGCCTCTTATGATTGGGTGCTAACTAAAAGCTGTTAGTCTGAACTCATCTAACACTGCCAGCAAATAAAACAAAAAAACCCCAAACCTACTGCCTTCAAGTAGATTCCAACTCAGTGACCTTATAGGGTAGAGAATAAATGCACCCATAAATTCCCAAGACTTTTAAATTATTACTTTACCAAGTGGCCTCATCTATTCCACCCCTCCAACCCTCCCATCTTCTCAGAGAGTGGTGGGTTTGAACTACAGACTCTATGCTTAGCAGTTAACCCACCACATCACCAGGGCTCCTTGCCATAAAAGACCTGAGGAACTGCTTCTATAATGATGGCAGCCAAGAAATCGCTGTTAAGGAACTTCTAGTGTGTTAACATTGTGGTAGTCATGACTAGGTATCAACTTGTCAGCAACATGTTACCAGGTTTTGGGTGTTGTTTATTAAAATAATCTCTAAATACTAAAGGTAATATGCTGTAGGTAATCAATGGTATAAAACGCAAAGGTCTTATATTTCAACTATTCCAGCATTTGAGATTTCTTGTATTCATGTTAATGTGTAGGAACACAATTAACCATCTAAAATTACTTTAAACTCCAAATTTCTAAAGGTAGAGAAATTTCAGACTAGGTGATTAAGTTAAAGACTTACAGAGAAAATTATTGTTGACAATTAAAAAACTACAGTAAAAGCATGGGACAGCCACTGTCCCCAAGATAAAAAACGAAAGGTAATTCTTAATTCTTTTATCTTCCTACTTATTGTTTATTCTATATCTGCTATGATTTGGTAATGGAGCTATGCTCACTCTGGGTAAGTATATTGCTTCAATTTCAGAATGCCTGAACACCTAATTTGATTTGGGAAATTATTTTCTTGAATAAAAGTAAAGACATCTCAAAATTACCATTATATAGAGATAATAATTAGCTATGAGGATTTACTGTCATCTAGATTTGACAATGTTAAAAAAAATTCAACTTACTGGATTTAAACCAGACTTTTATTACCTTTAATTTTTGATACAAAGCACCAGAGTCTAAAGGACTGAGGAACTCTTTTTTTTTTTTTTTAAAGGGAGTTAGATCCTGGATTCCATGAATCTACACATGTCCACATACTTAATCTATGGAATCTTCCATGCCCCCTCCAACTAGACAAGGCTATATACACAACATAAACAGATTTGAGCAAAAAGAACAGGAAGGAACTGGGTATTTCAGATTCGAAAGTCAATTTATATGCTATAAGTTTTCAAAATCATGGTGAAAACCACATTCAGTGGGAAAAAAGTTCAGTAATTACTTAATATACACTATACACATATATATGGGTTATTGGAATGCAATTTAAAACACCACCTAGCTGCAAAAACACAGCAGCAAGTGTAGTTCTATTTATGGGACTATTCCTATTTCTTTTGACCAATAGCATATTTAGTTCTTACATAGTTAACTACTTTCCCACTAAACTATATCCATTTTATTTCTCCTTTAAATTAGGGGTATACTACAATACTACTTTTCATACTACTAATATTGAATATTAAAATACTCTTGTCAGCACCTTTTGATTAGAGAAAATTGATGTTTATAGAATTAAAATATGAGGTATGAGATTCCAGCTAGGATAATTGAATCAAGTTTAAATTTTATAGAATACCAGAGGAAAATGTTATCAAGAAAACAATCTCAAGTGATGAAGAAAAACTTTTAGCATCAAGTGCTACAGTTAGCTAATAAAATAAACTATATTCATAAGCAAATATTTATATACACCACCGCATAATCATCAAATGAATAGATCCTAAATGTCAAAATAGACTAGAACAATGCTTCTAGATTACGGAGACTTAACAATACCTGATGGTGCTGGGAGTCGTCCAAGGTTTTGAAGACCATGGCTACCATCCCATGCGCTCTCAGGTGCATTCGGAAACTGGGCATGGCGCATTTACTAGCCAGGCTAATAACACTGCGAGAAAATAAGCGAGGTGATTAGGACGGAAATTTGTGTGTTCATTTTGAAGTTTGTGCAACATCACAATTAGCACATGAAGGAGGAAAAAAGCACATTGTCTACATCAAAAGCATAAGCAAGTAAAATTATTAAAAATTTAACTAATGACTAGCTATCAGTTAGATGGTAATGAGCTTGAGTATATACATAAAATTGAGTACTTTATTCAAGAATGTTCAGTGCATTTCTAAGCATAGTCTTAGCTATATTTGTAATATATCTGCATGTGAAATACCTTTGTACGGAATTATTAAATGTACATGTGAATAAAATATAAAAGAAAAATTAAGAAGTGAATGATTTGTCACACGAAGAACACATGATGGCAATTTTAATTAATAACTTCTAACTTATTGTTGCTAATTTTTATTGTGCCACAACAGTACTCACCTAGGCAAAAGAACTATTTTAACTATAGCATAATCCTTTACAAAGTAGAATTTTCCAATTAAGTTCTTTAAAATTTTGTTTTTTAATTTGCAAAATTCTTAAAATTCTACACAGCAACTAATAATTGTTTTGTAAAAGGGAGAAATTATGAGTGTCAAGATGTGAATTCCAAAGGGCAAAGCACTGAGTTTTGGCTATGCCGAGAGGGTAGGAACAAGGGACACAGCTGGCTGTCAGGGCTCTGCTGCTGCTGCTGGAAGCTGCGCAAATGGGAGCGTGGCAGTAACAATTACAGCATAGTAAACCCCACGGGGGTGTTTTTTCCTGCCATGTGACATCACCCAGTCAAAAGTCTACTCATTCAGCAACAATCCCAAACAGAAGCAAGTCCTTTAAAGGACACTGGTCGAATGTTTAACGTATTATCACCGTCTGTCAAAAGCACCAACAATAACACATTCACAGAGGTTTGCCTTCCCCGACAATATCCCACCTGTCTGGAAAAATTAAAGGATACAGCATGTATGTAAAATACAAAACTAAGATCTTACCTAAGGCAACGTGTGTTTAGAGGCTGAGTGCTCTTTAAGCCACTTAGTAAGTATTCAATGTCATCAGTGAACTCTTGATTTTCACCAAATTCCACCACGTCATTGAAGTGCTTTACATGCTGAACAACAGTATACAACTGCCAAGAAAAAAAAACAACCTCATCTCTTTTGAAACACTGTACTAAAATACTGACGTCCGTGGGCTTACTGTACTTTATTTACAAGTGTATGGAAAAAGTAGTTCATAAGATAAACCAGAAACTAATTTTAAAGCATGAGAGTGGTCAGTAGGGAAGAAGGATTTTTAGTGCATGGCTCAAAACTATAAATGTTGGGTGTAATGACATTTATCGAGACATTAAAAGGCTGAATGTCACACACAAACATCTACGCATGTACAGGAAAAATATATATAACGCTTACTTCTTTGTCTTCTTTTCTGCATTTCAGTGCAGTGACTATTTCTTGGTAGGGTTGGGTTGGTATGGTCACAGTTTTAATCACTTTGGGTGGTGGAGCAGGAGCCTTAAAAACTCCATCATCTTGTTGATTTGGTTCCTTTGCAGACAGCCTCACCTATTAATAAAGGTACAAAGTGAGCTGAGATGGATATTTTAAGAGAGTTAACAGCTCATCTGACTGACACATTTAGCTTATTACTACTTAAAAAGAGTAAATGACATTTGAATTGCTCTCTAAAGTCTCATGCTATAGAAAAGATTCAATGTAGCTGTATATGTGAATTATATGCCAGTAAAATTGTTGGGGGCGAAAACTGTTGGGGGAAAATTTAATATGCCATTAGGTCAGACTTTCATGCTTTACTCATTAAAGAATCAATCAGCAATACTTCTTGATCATTTTTACCTTTCATTTAGACAATTTGTCTCCAGGACTATTAGAAAGAAGAAAGAGTACCAATTAGAGCCAAACTGACCCTCTCTCTCCCTGGAAGTGGGTGTGGTGAAGAGCAGAACTGAACCTACAGACTGGTGAGAGGGGTCAGCATGCCATACCCACACGGAGACAGGTCAGGAGGGAGGAAGAGAAAGAGAGACGGACTGGACTCAATGTTGGCACACCAGGCTTGGAGGATGACGTCCCTGCAGGAACTGAGTAACCAAGAACAGCACGGTCCCCTTACTGGAGCAGACTGCGACTGAGGACATTTCTGAGGTCACATGGTGGGGAAGGAGCACGCTATGAACACCCCCAAAATGGAGCAAATCAAGAAGGGAGCATACCTGGATAAACAATCTGGAGGAGAAATCAACGGGACCAGGAGGTCACGGGAGAGGGAGAGGTGGGAGAAAGGAAGTGGTCTTAACAAACCCAGGGACAAGGGAACAACTGACCCAAAATTGGTGATGAAGAGGGAGAGTATCAGAGGCCTGAGAGGGCTTGAGCAAGGGCAATGTGACCGAGAGCAAATACTGAAACCCAAATGAAGGCTGAGCAGGAGAGGGGATAAGAGGAAGGTAAAAGCAAATAGAGGAAAGAACTAGGAGGCAAAGGGCATTTATGGAGATCTAAATACAGTTATGTACGTATGTAAATATACTTATTTATGATGATGAGGAAATAGATCTATGTGCATATATTTATAGGTTTAGT
Source organism: Tenrec ecaudatus (assembly GCF_050624435.1). Lineage (NCBI taxonomy): Eukaryota > Metazoa > Chordata > Mammalia > Afrosoricida > Tenrecidae > Tenrec > Tenrec ecaudatus. The sequence goes on from NC_134539.1 coordinate 96,388,410, forward strand.
AGTACAGTAGCAGATGGGCATTGGGCCTCCACTTAAGAACTCTCTCAATGCAAGAACAATTTATTCTATTAAACTGGCATTCCATGATGCTCACCTTCCCGACACCATCACTGAAGACAAAGTGGGTGCATTAGCAAATGTGGTGAAGAAAGCTGATGGTGCCGGCTATCAGAAGACATAGAGTCTGGAGTCTTAAAGGATTGAAGGTAAACAAGGAGCAATCTAGCCCAGAAGCAAAAAGCCCACATGGAAGAAACACATCAGCCTGTGTGACCACAAGGTATTGAAGGGATCAGGTACAGATATCAAGGAACAAAAAAATCCTATCAGTGTGAATGCGGGGGAGTGCAGACTGGGGGCCCAAAGCCCATCTGTGGGCAACTGGGCATCCCCTTACAGAAGGGTTATGGGGCAGCCAGTCAGGGTGCAGTGTAGCAACGATGAAACATACAACTTTCTCCTAGTTCCTAGATGCTTCCTCCCCCCCACTGTCATGACCCCAATGCTACCTTGCAAAAATCCAGCTAGACCAGAGGATGGACACAGGTACAGAAAGGAACTGGAAACACACAGAATCCAGGATAGATGATCCCTTCAGGACGAGTAGTGAGAGTGGCGATGCTGGGAAGGTGGAAGGAAGGTGGGGTAAACTGGGGGAACCGATTACAAGGATCTAAATATAATCTCCCGAGGATGGACAACATAGAAGTGGGTGAAGGGAGATGTCAGACAGTGTAAGATGTGACAAAAGATTACTTTATAAATTACCAAGGGTTCATAAGGTAGTGGGAAGTGGGGAGGGAGGAGGAAAAAATGAGGCACTGATACCAAGGGCTCAAGTAGAAAGCAAATGTTTTGAGAATGATGATGGCAACAAATGTACAAATGTGCTCGACACAAATGGATGGATGGATGGATTGTGATAATAGCTGTACAAGCCCCCAATAAAATGATTTTTGAAAAAAGGGAAAGAATATGGAATCATAGTTGCATATATAGAGCATTAGCTGCAGCTACAGTAAGACGGAAAAACAACATATAAATGAAAGAATTTTAAAATCATAAGATCCTGAAGTCAATCAGGGTAGAAATAAATAGCCACGAGTATGGGACACCAGCAACATACATATGGTCTAAGTGTGCACAATGATGATTTTGAATTATCAAACGGAAATCAAAATATGCTGAATATATTTGCTGTAAAAAGACAGAGAACTGCTTATGAGGAGATAGTGGTGATTGTACAACATGGTAGCTGTGATTAATGTCATGGGTTGCATTTTTTAAGTGGTGAAAATGTTATTTTTAGTCAGATTTTACATTAAAAAATAAAGACAAGGAATAGCACATTCTTTTTTTCCCAAAATATCTCTACCTCCAATTAAAGTAAAAATTTTAAAAGTCAATAAAGATCTCAGCCCCAAACCTGAGAAATTTAATGAAAAAGATGTATAAATCATTGAAAGTTAAAAAGTGAACACTGTAAGGACAGCATGTTTTCGTAAACAGAACCCGATGGGGAAATTCTTTTTACCAGAAAAATTAGGAAATATCATTTAAAGACTTTCAAGTTTCAAACTTTATTTCAGAAGCATATGGAAAAAATTGTTTTCAATTAACTGGTTGGTTGTTAAAACCCTCATTCCCTTAAAGAAAAAGAAACAACAACAAAAAAAACTCCTTCCCTTGATAGATCTATGTCATTGATCAAGGTTTTATTAACTGTTAACCTAACAATATCATATACTATCAGTCATCAAAAAATTAATTTCCTAAGAATCTTTGTCAAGTTTGTTTTCAGTTGAAAGGTGTCACTGGAAAGCTGAGACTCATTTGAAAAAGAAATTAACCACCGAAAGTCATTTGTATATCTTATATAAGATATAATTTATAATATTGCTTTTAATGGCTGATACCAACTTCAAGTAAGGGAACTGCTTGCATTTAAACACTAAGTAACAGAATCCATAAACTGTGGATAAGAAGTAAAAAAGAAGACCAACCTTTTAAAGTTTTCATGTCTAATCTATTAGCACCAGAATTTTTGCACTTTTATCTACTATAATTCTTACTTTTCCAATGACTTAAACAGGAACCACTAAATTTCAGTGAAAAAAGTCAAAGCAATTATTGATGATAAACAGTAATTGCTAACCAATTTAAAAAACGCATGAAGGAAAACAACTAAAGTAAGATTCAATGGACTTACTGTGACACTCTGAGGTTTTACTACTGGTGGTCCAGGTAGTTCTTCTGAGTCTGGATGGTTCCAATGCCTGGCATTATATACAGCTTTTGTAGGAGACTAAAGAAATAAGGAAAAGATCAACCATTTCCACCTTACTCTACACTTCAATGAAAGTGTTTCGTTTAATACATTAAGAACCACTGAGAACATAAGTGCATAAGTATACCAGAGAGGGCAATAAAAAATTACTGCTAAGATTCTAGTTTTTATATGCATTAGTTTGCTCCTAAGAAAATATGTTTAAACCTGACTCAGTGACCTGTGCCTGGTTACAGAGAAGTTTTCTCAGTAACTCACTTGTCTTCAAGAGCGTGCCTTAACAGTGGTACAGGGATCAAGCATCCATCGCAACAAATTCAGTTGATGGAAGAAGACAGTGGAAGTATCTCTGGTGCAAGTCTACAGAAGTTGAGACTTCACATGGTTTGGCATCTTCAATGTTAAGGGACCATCTTGGCCTCAGCACATTTTCAGCTCAACAGGTGCCAAAAACATTGCATGCAGACCCCGAGTTCACAGAACTGATCTCCCTGCCATTGGTTCCAGCAAACGCAAAGCAGGACAGCTCTGAGAGCACGCTGCGTCCCAGCAGCGGCTTCCTCGGGGAACTGCGGTGCCAGTTAAATTCAGGGAGAGAGGTCAGCTTAGAAATGGGTAAGGGAAAAAGAGCAGGCGACGTTTCTTCAACGACACAGGGCTTATTAGGAAGAGGTTTTAAGAAAATGAAAAACTGCACAGCTGAGAAAAAAGGCCAAGGAAGTTGTTCTGAGGAATTGTTTCCACTACATCTGCTCATTCTTCCAGCGTCATTATCAAGGGTTGTTGAAAATCTTATCCCATCCAAGCCTCCCGGCCCCCACCAGCCCGACCCCGCCTCTCCAGTCTTGTATATCCCAAACTCAAAGGAATGTGATTTGAGTCACTTGAGGACATCAAACCTGCCATTTTGTCACAGTGCAAATCAGAGCAGAGAATTCTTTGAGAAGTGTTAGAAATGGAAAGAACCCCTGCAAAAGATGAACACGGAGGATAAACTGAAAAGCAGTTGTCCTCTTCTGTCCCAAATTAGGATGAAGTGTCTCCGACATGCGCTCCCAAGGTTATGGCACAGATGGAGGTCACAGCGTGTTCAGCCACAAAGTTGGCAATTAGTACTCTGAGTAACAATTACCAATCCAGATAAAATGGTACTTGGAGAACACCTACTTGTTAGGCTCAGTAATTAATATATTCAAATCCTTTCCCCCTCATACTTATGATTCATGCCTCATAATCTTTCAACAGTGGTACTTAGACAGCTTATTACAGGTGTTATTATAGATATTAAAGGCTTAACCCAAATAGTTGGGGTCAGATGTGTCACTATTTAGGATCTTTCGACTTTTATAGAGGTATGTGGAATAGCACACATCACATATTACAGGACACAGCAGTATTTAATTCGGCACCTGGTAATATAATATTGTTGCAGAAAATGGTACACAAATTCACAAGTGAGTTAGCAATGTAATCAAATTGGATTATTTTGCTATCAAGTAACTATAAAATTATTCTCCAGACTTTTAGTTATAATGATTTGAATTTAAGAATCTGTATAATCAAATCCATGGGCTTAAATCTGTACAAAAGGAGTAAAATCTTTACTTTCAAAAAGAGACTGTAACACTCACTGACTACAGCCTTTAGAAAAGTAAGACTGTTACATTTTAAAGTTTCACGTAGGTGGGTAATTTGAGATTTTCCTTGTAAACTGGAATCTTCTTCAAATTTTTAGTACAACATATGAAAAAGGAGAATTCATGTGGAAAAACACATTTTGTCCAAAAATCCACCTTAAAAAAAAATCTTCCCTTTCCAAGTGAAGGAACATAATTGGCATTAATATTCTAAAAGCACTTTATACTCTAGGTTTATGATTTTTTTCTCACACAAATGACAGAAACATTCACCACTGACATCCTACTACTTATGCCGCCATTTATCAAGACAAATACACATCCAAATTCATTTTCTCCCAAACCTTCTCATCTCAAAATTCTCTGTGCAGTATGCCTATCTCTCTGGATAGGCATCCATTTGATGCAAACGTAAATAAATGGGTATTAATCCCAAGAAATGAGTTGCATTCATGAAATCATTCAGTAATAAACATAAATATAGCCAAAAATTTCTTAGAAAGTAAACATCAAATGCAAACAATGTAGTGGAGATCTATACTGACCGACCTAAGCGACTTAACAATACACCGAACTCAAGTTATTTCTCAAATATTGGGTGTTAAATGTGGTAAGCTGAATATACGTATATAGTATCAGTGTCGTACAATAGTGTATATGTTGTGTTTTTTAATGTGCAGTTTTCAAGAAATGCTCATAAACCTAAGTGTTAACCTCAAGTTAATGGAATAAACTCCACAAAAGAATTAATTTACTAAAAGATATAGATGAGACTGATTCACATTTTCAATGTTAGAATATTTTAGGCTTAAACAATCTTACTGTGATACTTGCATAAACAAAATTCCCTCATTTGTGTTATTATATACAACCCCAAGGCCCACTGTCAATGAGTCAATTTCTACACAAAGCACACGCCCATAGGACAGAACAGAACTGCTCTGTAGTTTTTGAGATTGTAAATATTTACAAAAGAAAGACTGCATAATCCCTACCATCACCCCCAGAAGCCACTGGTAAATTCAGATCCCCAATTTTTTGGTTAGCAGCTCACTGTACCGGTGGTACCATGAAACAAACCCACCATTCCTACATATCAGGTTTGCAAAAGTGATGGTTGAAAAAACAATTTATGCAAAAATTCATGCTTGTTATTCACATCAATCTTCTTAAAATAATTTATACTGCAGGAAGCTAACACAAATTTAAAATTTCTGCTCTCTTCCTAGTCTTCTCACACATCAGCTATCTAGTAGATTTTTAATACATCCCTGATTATAGAAACACAACCCCTAGTTCCTAAAGCACGGCTATAAACCAGGAAGATAATGAATTTTTGGCAAGATTATTTGCCTCAAAACTCCAGCATTTATTTTCACAAAGTTTTCACTTCAGAAAGTGAACAATCTTCTGGGTAAAGAAAGGTGGTCTAGTTTAACAGGTAACCACTTAACAGGGGAGCTGCTCAAGGTTCTAAATTGAAATCTACTTCCTTCTCTAGCTGGGAGTTGGAATATACTCAACAATTAAGAAATGGTACTTAGGAGTCAGATGTTCATTGAAATGCAAGTAAATTTTAATTTCTACTCAAGGAGACACCATGAGTTGAAATTCACTCAATAGAAATGGTTTTTTCCATCATTTGTTAATCAACATTTCCCCCCTGGTGCCTTAATTTACTCACCTACAAAATGGAACTAATAATTCTTTCTACAAAGGGTAGTTGAGTGGATTAAATGATTACATTAAAAAAAGAGTGCCCAAAACACTATGTCTACTAAAATTATCCTTCATACTATTAATGATGATCATGGCTATGTGGTGATATGTCATTCTTGTCTACTCTACCTACCTAAAACAGAGAGGGGCCATAATAAACACATGAGCGAACGTGAAAACATTTTAACTGGGATTATTATTTTTAAATCAAACTGAAAACATACTGGTCTACTCATCTGAAAAGCTCCTGCAGCATATTAGGATGGATAAAAACAGTAAGTTCAATGGAAATGTCACATTCAAAACTCACATTGGTTTGGCAAATTTTGAACAAAAGTGCAAAATCTATTCATCCAATGGAGAAATAATAAAAGCCTGTCCAACAAGTGATTGCCGGGAAAACTGGATCGACAATATGGCAAAGAACAAATTTGAATCCATATACATCAACTCAAAATGGATCAAACATGTAAAGATAAAAATTAAAAATCTTCATAAAAGCATAAGGGTAATTAATGCCTTAGTATCTGGGTTTGGACAATTTATTGTTACAGACATCAAAAGCATAAGCAACAAAAGACAAAAATGCCTTCAAAATCAAAACGTGTATGTATCAAAGGGCTTTAGCATTGAAATGAAAAGAGGATCAAAAGAAACAGGGAGCATGGCAGCCGGAGCATCCAATAAGGGTTTAATACCTAAACTCCACTACAACAAAAAGACAGACAGCCTAATCAAAAATGGGGCGCAGGCAAAAACAATTAAATGGCCAATTCTCTGAAGAAGATAGAGAAATGAAAATGGTTGCATGCAATGAGTTAATAGAAAAACAAGAATCAAAACCAGAAAGCCACTAGGTTGGCTATTATCAGAAAAATGGGTTCCCAATCAAGTGCTGTTGAGTATATGGAGAAATAGGAACTGCTGGTGGGAATGTAAAGGGGTGCACAGCAGCTATTGAAAACAGTCCTGCAGTGTCTACAACAGTAAACATAGAAACACCAAACGCCCCAGCAACTCCACTTTAAGTATGCATCACAAGCACTTGGAAGCAGAGACTCAAACAGACATTTACACCAATGTTCATGGCAGCATTGTTCACAGTAGCCAAAGTGGCACATACATGAATAGGGTATTATTCAGCCATAAGGAGAAATGAAATTGATATAATTTATGATATAGGTGAATCTTGAAAATGGTCTGTTAAGTGGAGTAAGTCAGACACAAAAGGACACACACTAACTGATTATGCTTGTATGAACGATCTAGAATAGAAAATGCATAGACACAAACGTTTATCAGTGGTTACCAGGGTTTGGGGAGTGGTGGAATAGTGCATCATTTGCACAAGGAATACTGGGCTTCTGTTCGCAGTGAGACAGCTGGGGAGGGTGGAGGGAACAGATAATGGTGATGGCTGTACAGACAGTGAATGTCCGATTAATGTGAATGAACTGCAAGCTAAGACTGGCTAAAAAAGCAAACTTCTGATGGTACATATTTTACAGCAGTAAAAAAACTATTTTTAAGACTAATTCAATGTTTCTGTTGACTCTTGAAGAAGGCAAAGTTAAAAACAATTTTTTGAAGATGTTCACCATTTTAATGCTAGTAAGTATTCTTGGCAAAAAATCTTTGACAATGAAACAAAAAGAAAGCAATCATAAAAGATAACTTACAAGGCACTAAACCTACTCATATACTAAAATGAAGTGTTACCCATAGAAGCAAAAAAAACACTAAATAAGAGTAGTGATTATCCTTTTAAATTTTTATACATTAATTACTAACTAACCTACTAATTTATATAAAATATACTACTCCAAGGAAAAAAATTTTTTTTAATACTGGGACATCAACCTTTATCTTTTATGTCTAAAACAAAAATGGATTCAATTAGAATATTCTCTTGGCTGTTGTCTCAAAATATTACAAAGTTAATATATGGAAAACATTTCCTACCACCTAAATATTATATTTTAAAATATTATCTATATATAGTTCATACATACAAAACAAACCTAGAGGAGAGTGGAGAGGGAAAAAAAAGAGAGAAAGAAGGACAGGAAATACTGTCTCTGAAGCCTTAACACAAATCATCCTGAGAAGGTATGTAAAATACATATACAAAGTGAATTAAATCTAGAAACCATACAACACTACTGTCACACAACAATTTCCTCAGTCTAAGTGCTTGTGTACAGCGAGTACAAAAATACCATTTAACATCAACATGCCATGAAAAATAAAAATCACCCTTACCATTTTAGAAACTTACAGTAGCTAAGTTTGTCATTAATCTTATAAATTTTACTTTGATTTAAAACTCAGGCACAGGCAGGTCCATCTAGAGGAGCAAACAATGGGACCGATGGTTCCGGGGGGGACATGGGAGAGGGGGAGGTGGGAGAAAGGAAGTGGTATTAACAAACCCAGGGACAAGTGATCCAAAATCAGTGGCAAGGAGAATGTAAGAAGCCTGGTAGAGCTTGATCAAGGGGCAATGTAAACAAGAGGAATTACTGACACCCAAATGAAGGCTGAGCATGACAGGAGAACAAGAGGAAAGTAAAAAGAAATAGAGGAAAGAACGAGGAGGCAAAGGGCATTTCTAGATGTCTAAATACAGGCATGTACATATACATATATGATGGGGAAATAGATCTATGTGCATATATTTACAGGTTTAGTATTAGGGTAGTAGACGGACATTGGGCCTCTACTCAAGTACTCCCTCAATGCAAGAACACTTTGTTCTATTAAACTGGCATTCCATGATGCTCACCTTCCCGACACCATCACTGAAGACAAAGTGGGTGCATAAACAAATGTGGTGAAGAAAGCTGATGGTGCTCGGCTATCAAAAGATCTAAAAAGCGTCTAGGGTCTTAAAGGTACACAAGCAGCCATCTAGCCGAGAAGCAACAAAGCCCACATGGAACAAGCACACCAGCCTGGTGTGATCATGAGGTGTCAAAGGGATCAGGTATTGGGCATCAAAGAACAATCTTATCACCCATACTTATTCAATCTGTATGCTGAACAAAAATCAGAAAAGCTGACTTATATAAAGGGGCAGGCATCAGGATTGGACCAAAGCTTACTATCAAGTTTTAATATTAACATGATATAATCTTGCGTGCTGAATAGAGAACTATAACCTTCAATATATGGACTACAACTTCTTCACACTGGTAGGTACAATAAGTAACTATACTAACTACAAGACGTAACACTACTTGGAACAATTGGCAACATCATGATAAAGAAAAGAATGAAGTTGTCAAGGATTTCATCATGCTTATACTCAATGACCATGGAAGCAGCAGTCAAAAGACCAAACGACACACTGCACTGGGTAAATCTGCTGAACACCTCTTTAAAAAGTGGAAAAGCAAGAATGTTACTTTGAGGACTAAATGCGTCTGACCTAAGCCATGGTATTTTCAGCTGCCGCATGTGCAAGTGAAAGTTGAACAAATGAAATGAATAAGGAAGACCAAAGAATTGCTACATTAGAATTGATGAGTAATGGTGCTAGCAAAGAATACTGACAGTACCATGGATTGCCAAAGGAATAAGCAAATCTATCTTAGAAGAAGTATGTCCAGAATACTCCTTAGAGCAGGCGTCCTCAAACTAGAGGGTAAGGAGTGGTACAGTGGTTACACACTGGGCTGCTAACCCTTAGTTCTAAAGTAAGTCTCAAAAACTCACAGGGGCAGTCTAGTCTGCCCTATCAGAACCAACTGAATAGCGGTGAGTGTTAACTAGAGTGTGATTTTAAGTCCTCATTCTTTGTTTCCTTGGGGGCTGTGGTTAGCTAAAAGACCCCAAACAAAAAAAACAAAACACCTCCATCAAAGTCACTCCTCTCCATACAAGAGCGATCTCCCATCCAAGTACTAACCAGGCCTGACCCAGCTTAGCTTCCAAGATCATAAGAGATCTGACACGTTCAGGGTGGTATGGCCATGGACACAGAGCTATCTCAAACAGGGAGAGCCGAGAGCCACCAGAAGAGCATGTTCCAGACCTCTATGGTAATGGAGGTTGAGACCAGAGGCATCAGGGACTGTGGCACGGGGACTATGAGGCAAAGCAAGAAGTGACACCAAGACTATGGGACTGTGTGGGAGACACAGACAGGCTTCCCAGTCACAAAGGCAGAGGGCCGAGGGTAAAGGCTGAGGGTCAAGAGAGAGACTTGGTTGCTGGGTGAGGAGTGGTGTTCTGTGGACCAATGACTGGATCTTTATTGCTTACTGATCCTGACTTGTGGTACCCTGCTAACTTCCCTAATAAACCCCTATAATTTTGAGAATTGTGAGTTCTGCGTGGCCACTGAAATAAATTATGGAAACCAAGCACAGAAGTAGACTGTTGTGGGAGGAATGGTTGGTGTCTGAGCAGGTTATGAAGGGTGCCTTCCCCTGCCTCTTGGTAAAGAGGAAGCCAGAAGGCCTTCCATATCATTCATTGCAAAAGGTTTGCCTCAGTTTATATGCTTTCACCATGCATAAATGAATATGTATGCTGAATAAATAATCTGAGACGCTAGACTCTATGTAGAATTCAGCATGAAGTTTAGAGCAGGTACATCAAAAACATGCAATCTGCAAACGATACCATTCTGCTTGCCAAAAACAAAGACTACATTCAGCCTTTCATATAGATTATAATTCATGTAAAAAAATCCTCACAGCTGAAGCAATACAACATGGTAAACAAAGGTAATATTAAAATAATCAAGAATTTTATTTCACTTGGATCCATAATCAACACTCATGGAAGCAGCATTGAAGAAATCAAATGAGGCATTGCACTGGGCAAGTTTTCTGCAAAAGTAATTAAAAGCACAGAAATAACTTTCACCAATAAAGTGTGCCTGACCGAAGCCATGATATTTTCAATCAGCTCACCTGCACATGAAGCCTAGACAATGAGTAGGGAGACAGAAGAAACGAAGAACAAGCAAATATGTCTTGGAGAAAGTACACCCAGACTGCTCCTAGAAGCATGAGGGCAAGAGTTTATCTCAAATACTCTGGACATGTCATCCAGCGAGAACACTCCCAAGGGAAAAAATTGGTAAGAAAGCAGGTAGGTAGTAAAAAGAGAGCAAGTCCCTCAAGGAAATGGATTGATGCAGCGGCTTTAACAACGGACTCAATTATAAGAAGACGCAGTAGCAAGCCAGGCGGTGTTTCATGCTGTTGTGCAGACGGTCGCCATGAGCCTGAACCGATTCAACAGCGCCAAACGATAAATTCTATACACCTGTGGAGAAGGAGAAAGGCAGGAATTCACGGGCTCACAGAGATGAAAAGATAAACAGTGGTAAGGGAGAGTTTGTGCTCATAATACTGAGAACCAACTGGTGAGTGTGAAGAATGGGAGCTGGAAAAATACTGCTCTGCAGCCAAAGTACTAAGATCTGTATCGGGCAGGAGTCATCCTTAAATATATTGTCTCGTACGAGCTCCCAATAAGATGATTTTATATATGTATATATAGATGTCTAAGGGGATACTCTGAGGAAGAACAAGGAAAGTATGATAAGGAACAGGGTATTGGAATAGTGTTAAAGCAACTCCTTAAAATCTGCTTTTTGAGCTTGAAGGTAAACAAACAGCTCAGAAGCAACAAAGCCCACATGGAAGAAGCACACCAGCCTGTGTGATCACGAGCTGTCAAAGGGATCAGGTATCAGGCATCATCAGAACAAAAAATTTTACCATAGTGAATGAGGGGGATAGTGCGGAGTGGAGACCCAAAACCCATGTGTAGGCCACTGGACATCCCCTTACAGAAGGGTCTCAGGGAGGAGACGAGCCAGTCAGGGTGCGATATAGCAATGATTAAACATACAACTTTCCTCCAGTTCCTAAATGCTTCCTCCTCCCCTACTATCATGATCCCAATTCTACCTTACAAATCTGGCTAGACCAGAGGATGTACACTGGTACGGATAGGAACTGGAAATACAGGTTATCCCGGGCAGATGATCCCTTCAGGACCAGTGGTGTGAGTGGTGATACTGGGAGAGTGGAGGCAAGGTGGGGTAAAACAGGGGGACCTATTACAAGGATCTAAATATATAACCTCCTCCTCCCTGGGGGACGGACAACAGAAAAGTGGGTGAAGGCAGACATCAGACAGGGTAAGATATGACACAGAATAATAATTTATAAATTATCAAGGGTTCATGAGGGAGGGGGGAGCGGGCAGGGAGGGGAAAAAATGAGGAGCTGATGCCAGGGGCTTAGGTGGAGAGCAGATGTTTTGAGAACGATGAGGGCAATGAATGTACAAATGTGCTTTACACAATTGATATATGTATGGATTGTGATAAGAGCTGTATGAGGCCCTAAAAAAAAGACTTAAAAAATATCTGCTTTTTGGGTTTCAAAGGAGAACCAAAACGTAATTATACACTGGAGAAATGGATACCACTTTGACAGGGAGGCCTTAGTGAAATTAACGTCCCCCCTGAGGTGTGGTGTCTGGAAAGGTACACATCAGCTTATAGGTATGTGTAATGTGAACCAAAGGACAGAAAAACATTTTGAAAACAAAACTAAGAATGCTTTTCTTCAAAGGATAATAGAGGGGACTGTCAATGTCATACCAGACCCCCGTCCCCAACCCCCCAAAAAAGTGGTAGAAAATGTTCCACATGAGAGACTAAAGATACAGGACAACTATATATAGTACCTTGCTCCAGACGAAATCCTATTATTGGTGGGGAGAAAAACTTTACACTAAAAGACATTTTTAGGTCAGCTGAGAAATTTAGAACAGGCTATTACATTAAAAATTTACATGAATGTAAAATTTATGGTGACAATTGTCCAATTCAATACATAATTGATTAAGAAGTACATTGCTTGGTATTTAAATATATGGTTCTGTCAACCAACTATGTCAAATACAAACAAAAAAAACGAAAGCATAATTAAATACGAACATAATCTCAACATAGGCAATCCCACAACAGGGAAAAGAACAGAATTCATGTCTATTCTAAAATTAAAATATTGTATGGAGTGGCATATAAAGAATAAATCTATAAAATGCATAAATTAACCTAGTTTTATAGAATTTCAGATCAAATTAAATCAAAAGAAAGAAAAATGTTATGTGGATTGTGTTAAGAGTTGTACGAGCACCTAATAAAACGATTTCAAAAAAACAAGCTGCTCTGCAGAAAAAGGTGGGGATTTCTACTCCTGTAAAGAGTTATAGTCTCAAAAAAAAAAAAAAAAAGAGTTACAGTCTTGGAAACTCACAGGGGCAGTTCTAGTCTGTCCTGTGGGTAAGTGTAGTACTTACATAATCTGTGGTCAATTTCACAGTTAAGCATGAAGGGGGGGGGGGGTTGGGCCTGTCAATCAGGTCGCAGCTTGATGACCTCATTTGGAGGCCCTCAGGAGATAAACAGCTTGCCAGAAGCGGAACACAACACTCACTCCCTGTTAAACATGCCTGTGGACAAGGCACATGGAGCTAGAGGAGCCACGTGGAGAACCCTGCAAGCACTGAGAGGCTTCCACTGCCACTGGATCCACAAGACTTTCCACCCACTGGCCTGTGATCTTCCTGCATTCGGCATCATTTCATGTGCTGCTTGAGTCTGAAGAGGAATTTATAGATTGGTATCAGACATATGGGCTAATATTGGACTTAGGGACTTGATCTGGACTGGGATGTTTTCTCAATATTCAATTGCTGTTGTATACACACATATATTCTTATACACATGAGTCCACATGGACTTGTTTCTCTAGACTATCCAGACTAGCAGTATTAGTTAAAACTGTCTTGATGGCATTACAGAAGCAGATTGCCAGATTTGTGTTGGTTTGAACTGCCAACCATTCAGTGAACAGCAGAGTGCTGAACCACTGCAACACCAGGACTCCTTTATGTTAACTATGTAAGAGAAAAATGTACGTTTCTGCTCTGGAACAAACAGTGAGGAAACACACCAGACCACTCCAAACAGCTCATCTCAGAAGATAAAAATTATGTCTTTTTCAAGTTCCTTATCTTACCCTTTAAAAAATTTCCATCACAAAGCAAAAACAATAGAGCTCTGGTGGCAGAGTGGGTAATGAGGTGAGCTGCCAACCCCGAGGATCAGTAGTTTGAGCTCACCCATTTGCTCCATGGGAGATGCCGCCTGCTACTGTATAGAGTTAACATCTCGGAAACTCCAAGGGCAGTTCTTATCTGCACTGTAGAGTCACTGTAAATTGGAATTGACTTAATGACAGTGAGTGAGTGAGCACAGATAATAAAAAACATAATTTATGTTGAAGAAAAACAAACACAAAGTCAAGCAAAGCAGAGTCAGGCTCAGCTTGAAATTGCTCCACTTCAACAACTCTTTGGATAAACCACCTAAATGCTTGTAGCAGTGGCTCTGATTTTTACATTTTTTTACTAGGATCTCTTATTATCACGCCATTGGCTGGATTGCTCCTCCACCCACCCCGCCCCTACACAGACCCCACCAAGTTTCTAGTTCTTGAGAACAGAGGCTCTCATACCAGCATTTCATTACATTGTGCATAGGATCAAAAATGGTGGAGGGTAGACTAGATGGCATTTCACAACATTAATGCCATTGTGAATGAATGCCAAGATGGTCAGAGAATACTACCTAAGGCAAAGAGTGCATTCCTCTGACAGAAAGACACACTGCCACACACGAGTGGGTGCAAAGTGCTGAAGCAGGATCCTGTAGAAAGAGCATCTGTTCTTGGAAAGGCTGTGGGACTACCTGCCCTTTAACGTCTTTTCAATTTCACGATGCTTTTCAAAATTTTTCCCCCTTAATTAAATAAAAAATGAACTTATAAAACTATAAAAATCACACTCTATTTTAAGTCTTTCACTTTGGGAAGTTTTAACTTCTTGGTGTTGGTTGCCATCAATTCGGACTCATGGTGACTCCTTGCGTGGAGTATTAAACGACTCCATAGTTTAAGGCTGCAACATTCCATAGCAGACAGTGCAGCCTGTCACGCTCCCGTGCCACAATAAATGTCAGGAGAGAAGAACAAAGTAAGTCCAGAGTGTTCCTATGAGTTGGGCAAAATTGATGTACATATGGACTGTCAAAGAGTTATACGAGGCCCCAATAAAATGACTAAAAAAATAGGCAAAAGACAGTTTTAGGTAGGATTCAGTATACTGATCAAAGTGAAAACATAAATACTTGAGGAATGAATGTAGAGACAAGCATTATGGCTACTTTCATCAATGACCCAGCATGCCAGGTAACTCACAAAACAAGACGGCCAATGTCCCCTGTAAAATTCAACTTTCCAGGCAATAAGTTAGTCAAGCTAAACAAAACAATTAATGCCATATGAGCAAGGCAGACAGGCAGCAACTGCATAATGAGTTAGAAATCAAACTATGGGCAGAACAGGCAGAAGAAACTAAGTACAGAGAAATTACAGCCAGCAATCAGAAATAGGGAAGCACCTGGAACTAGTAAATAATGAATAAAGCCTCACCTAGGAAGAACAGGTACATCAAGTGCAGGTATTTCCCATCCCAATCCCTACCTTCTTTAACGTTCTCTCTAACAAGTGATACTACAGTAATCATTTCCACTATGCTTTTAGCAGAGTTTTCTTTACCCTTCACTTCATTCTTCCCGCTGCATGCTCCCCCAGGCAGTCTTTGATACAAATACAAGTAACTTGCCTTTAAACCTGTGGTAAGAAACTCTGGTTGCTATCTAACCTTAATTTTAACCATGCTATGAGAATTTTTTCTACTCTACCAGGAATATAAGCCAAAAGCAAACCTGCTGCTCCTGAGTCAATTCCAACTCACAGTAGAACTGCTCCATATAGTTTCCATGGCTGTAACCTTCTTGGAAGCAGACTGTCACATTTTTCTCCTGCAGGTGGCCAGTGGGTTCCAATCGTGCCTTACAGTACCTGCTTGTAAACCACAATCTGCCCAAGAGTGAACCTAAGTCTCCTACACATGGAAGGCAAGAAATCCACCACGGAACCACCACTACTCTAGTAAATCACTGATAAACCCACTACTAGCAATCAATCCCAACTCATAGTGAGCTTATATGACAGAGTAGAATATCTCCTTAGGGTGACAGAGGCTATAAATATTTTCAAAAGCAGACAGGCTCATCTTTCTCATGCAGGTGAGTTTGAGTTGCTGACCTGTGAGCAGAGTGCAATGCTCCCCCAACAACCCTACCAATGCTCTTTGACAACCAACCTATAAACTACTCAGACAAGAATCACCAATGGAGGTTAAAACCAAGATTTTGAACCAGTTCTTCCCAGTTCAGTCATGACCAAGGAAACAAAATCAGAATGGACCCAAACTAATAAAATGTGGATACACTGGAACTATCACCAAAGTGGGGAAAATTACAAGTTTGACACGTCGCTAAAACTTAATCTTCCTCTCAGAAAAACAGGGGCAGTATATAAGTCACTCAAAACCAAATCTCTTAAAAAACAGAGTTGGACCCAGGGTTCAAGTATAAAGGAAATGTTTTGGAAACACTGATGACAAGAGATGTACAAGGGTGCTTAATACAATTGATAATGGACTGTTATAAGATCTGTAAGAGCCCCCAATAAAATGATCAATAAAAAGAGAAAAGGAAGAGTTGGGAACAATGGTTCCCCCATAAAACTGGGGCAGGTGGTGCAGCTTTGAACTTAACGTGCTTGCTCTCCATCACCTTTAAAACGAGTCACTGCCATCAAGTCAGTCCCATCTCACAGTCCTGGCAATATCCCAAGTCCTCGAGGCTCCTGGAAGGGCTTACTCTGCTTTCTTCTTCCATGCCTCCCAACCCCAGACTCTTGACTTGTAAGTTTTCCTATTCCAATTATTCTAGTACATCCCCATTTTATAGACCTGGGTCTGCTCCAATTTCGCTGTGTCAGTCACGACTGAACCAGGAAGAACCTGTTCTCAACCCTTAGTGATACTAATGGATCAAAACTGAACACGGAAGATATATTCACATGGTCCTAAAAAACCTCCTGCCAAATTTTATTAACACAATGGTTACAAAACCCAACAGACACTAGTTTAGCCAAGTAATCAAAGTTAACACCAACATCCATAGCACAAGTCAACATTTTGTGCTGCTTGGTGTAATCTAGTAAGAACATGATGTTGTTAGGTGGGTTTCCTGTCCAAAAGTGTAGCCCAAATGGAATCATAAGGAAGCATCAGACAACACAAATTGAGGGATAGTCTGCAAAATAACTGGCTCTTCAAAAATGTCAAGCCAAGAAAAGATCAGAACAGACAGATGCTGCTCAAGACAGAAGCAAAGAACAGGCTTGGTGGCAATTAAATATGTAACATGACTGCAAATTAGACCCCTGGCATTTTGCTTGCGAGAGACAAGAGGTGCTTATTTTTCCTATAAAGGCTAATATTAGGGCAATTGGAACTTAATTATGCTCTGTAGATTATATTATAGTTATATCAATGTTAATTTGCTAATTTCGATGGGTAGAATGTGTCCTTTATTTTTAGAAAACACACTTATTTAGGAGTAATGACCTTCAAGTTTGCAACTTACTCGCAAATGGTAGACATATAAACACATCCCAATGGGGGAAAGTTTCCCAATGGGGGAAAGTTTGGTAATGCCTACAGACATTTTAAATCGTCACAACCACTTATCTAAGAATGCTACAGGCATTTAATGCTGGTACACTTTCTCCTATGTAGGGTAGCCCAATACTACAACTATTCAATCCAAACAATCGATATCAACATTGTGAAAAACCAGGACTGAGAAGGAGAAAAACTTCTGCCATTGACGACCTCTGACTTTACCATTTGGAAACAGGGTCTAATCAGATTAAAGAACCAATCCAAAAGCAATCAGCACATCCTTAAAACTGTTTCTCCGGAACTACAGTCAGTACCAAACTTGGTGGATAACAAGCCAAGAATAAAATACTTCAAGAGTCACCTATAACATTATCAGGTGTTTCTACGGTAATGGAACAACTCCTAAGAACTTCTCCTATACCCACCTAATTAAATTAAAATTCCTTAGAGAACCTAAGAAAAATTCCTTTTGTAGTCACAGAAATATGAATCCCCATTTTCCCCACACTCCTTTTTCATGTAAGTGCTAAGGGCTTTTACTACTGCTTAGCTTCTTGCAGCACTCTTTCTGGAAGAGACTTCTAAGTCCTTTATCTTGATATTGTCATGTAAAGATACATACATTCCAGAAGATTCTAAACATTTTTTATTTTACTATTTAAAATCAAGTTTTCGTTTATAACCCATTGATCTACTCCAACAGCAGTAATAAGAGTTGGTGACAAAAGTCTGAAACAACCTTACTTAAAAATGATTTTGGAAAATATTTTAGAATGAGATTAAGAAGGCAAGAGTAAATTTGCTGAAGTCAAGTCACTCCCAAAATGAAGTATTTTGCTTTTAAGGCAGGGTTTTATCTGTCCTTATCGCACTTTCTCACATCTTTTGTATGATTTCAATTTCATAGCTTTTAGCTTTATAAATTACCAATTTAATTGTCCTCTCAATAAACTAAGAACACTGTCATACTTCATCCATCAGCAGTCAACAGACCTGCCACCAACTAGATTGTCATGATCTAATTTACTTGAGGCTGGAGAGATTTCTTTATAAGGTCAAGTATATGCTGCCTTATAAGCTCTGCTAACAGTAACAATGAAAACTCCAATACTAACTTGGTCACATAAGTTGAACAAAAACAACTGTAAATTAATACTAGATAACAGAGCTATGTAACATAGGAATCATTCCAAGCTACATATTACTACTATGTTGTACTTTCTTAGTGAAAAGTAGTCTAAGAACAAAAGAATTTTAAAAGAAGTCTTAACCCTTAAAGAAACCTTAAACATCACTCAGTATATTTATTGGTCAAGTAATGCTGGCTTTATGATTCTAAAATTACTTAATGTGTGCTATCTAAAAGCAACTTCAAATTCACTGCCATTCAATCAATTCACACTGAAACCAACCTTTAAGAAAGTAATTATTTTTGGAACATCAGGACTTGGATGGATGGAAGCATACATGCATTCCTAAGTATAAAATTCTACAGTACAGATTTAAAATGAAACCCTCAATCTAAACTCATGGTTTTTCAACAGACTTCTTTCCTAATCTCATACAAAGAAAAAGTATAACATAGTCCAGGGATCTGGCTGCAGTTATGGGAGAAGTAGTTAGTACCACCTTCTCGAAGCTGCTATCGCTCTCCATAATAAGATGCTATTCGTCTCGTTCACTGTGTTGATGTTTGTACAAATAATACAAAAGCAATAGTAACTAAAACTCTTGATGCATAAGCACAAATCAAAGTTGGGGCTTGAAAATCTATCTAGCTGCCACACACTGGCATTAAAAAAAAAGTAATAAAAGGCCAGTTTATTTAAGAAAGTCCTTAAACCTGAAAAATTAATTATATGAAATCTTGACCTTGGAGTACATTGGAATTGTGACAAGACACAGTGCACATAAAATACATCATGCAAAGCATGTTGTTAAAAAAATTTATACCCCCCCCCAAGGCTCAAACAGAAAGAAAATGTTCTGAAAATGATGTTGGCAACATATGTACAAATGTGCTTTGATACAAATTGATGTACGGATTATTGTAAGAGCTTTAAGAGCAGACCCCCCCCCATGAAATGATTTATTTAAAACAAACAAACGCTAGCTCTGAGTTCCAAGCTAAACTAACCACCTTTCTCTGGAACATATGCCATTCCTATTTGAAAGATGGACAGATTACACTTATTCACATTTGGGTATTGGCCAACATTTTATTGAAAATATTTTAAATAGATGTGCTGTATTTAAACAAAAACCTTTTTGGATCATCAACAATTTTTCTTGAAGAGTGTAGAGAGAGCCAAAATATATGAGACCAGATACTCTGGAAATGAATGCATACTATATGTAATTTTATATAAACCAGAGTACTAATTACTACAATCATTCACTACATGACGCTGCCCTAGAACACATTAACTCTGTCAGCATTAAGCAAGATTTGGCAAGAGCGTACAGATCAACAGTTCTCAACCTGTGGGTCACGACCCCCTTTGGGGTTGAGTCACCCTTTCACAGCGGTCGCCTTAGACCATCAGAAAACATGTATGTCTGATGGTCTTAGGAACCAAGACACCGCTCCTCTATCTGTCTCCAGGCGGGTCTGCCTAATGCAGATACTCCCACATACGAGTAGCTGTGTGCCCATACTACACCATCCTTCAAGTCAAAATTTCGTTTATTTGTAATTAGAAATAAATACTTCACAATATATAATTACATAGTTTTTGTGATTAATCACTATGCTTTATGTTCAATTTGTAACAATGAAAACACATCCTGCATATCAGATATTTACATGACAATTCATAGCAATAGCAAAATTAGACTTACGAAGTAGCAATGAAAACAATGTTCTGGTTGGGGTCACCACAACATGAGGAACTGTATGAAAGGGTTGCGGCTAAAGGAAGGTTGAGAACCATGGGGTGTCATGTAAGCATGTAAAAGTGGGTCATAATTTTTTTCCTTTCATCTTTGTTAAAGTTTTACTAACACTTTATCCACATCATACAATTCAATAGTTAAGTATCAAAAAGAGTTGTACACGATTAGGGCAAAGACTGTACAGATGTGCTTTATACAATTGATGTATGTATATGTATGAACTGTGAAAAGAATTGTATCAGCCCCAATAAATTGTTAAAATAAAAAAAAATTAAAAAAAGAGTTGTACAAGTCTAGAATATTTCCTTCCATGTAGTCATTGTTATTCATGTAATTATTTTTTCCTAATTGTAGACCACAATTTTTAATCTTTAAAGATTCCCAATGAGCTCATTACAGAATTTTAATAAGGCCATAAAAACATTAGAAAACTTATCCCTCATTTGATTTAAAGTAATTCAACCTACAAAAATAAAAGTTATTGTCTGCCTCTATAATTTTTTATGACAAAATCAACACTATGACAAGCAATTTAAGTAAAGAATTCAATTGTTTTTTACAAAAAGGTATAAACTCAAGCAAATTAATTTCAATACCTATGCAGGACCATTTTTAAATGACTAAATGCCATGATATCTGCTAATAACTTTTTAGAGTAAATTGGTTTGAGTTGGGTCCTTTAATAATAATAAATAATAAAAATTACTAGTATTGTTTTACTTACCCGTTTGGGGCCGCTAAAAATCTTTCTGGTATTATCCTTTGATTTATCTCCTTGTTTATTTGGAGGCTTCTTCACACTTTCAGGCACACCAGGCAAGTCCTCTGCAAAATCCAAGTTTTCTGAAATGGTAATCAAAACTAGCTAGCTTTCTATTATTTGAAATTACCTCCCAGACAACTTGTGAAGATCTCACATTATACTGTGGGGAGAGGAGACTCAAGGAATAAAAGTCCCACACAGTTGACTAAATACTCCCAATGACGTTAAGAGGGATTCTCCCACTCATCCCTGCCTATAATCTCCTCTAAATGAAGATACAGGTCTTTCAACTGGTTCAAATGCTTCCAACACGGCTAGTGCAAACAAAGGCAGATTAACCTCCAAATCTCTTGCACTAGAATGTGACTAGAGTTCGAAAGAGGCATGATGACTCACTCAAAGATGGTGTAATGCACAACACTTTAAATGTGCCAGTCAGTCAGCTCTCATGTTTGCACAAGCGACTACAGCCTGCTTTCTACAGAGGTCAAATTCCACGGCACCAAAGATATTGTTGCTATGCACCACTTAACACTGCCTTATTTCTACTGGCCATAAATAAAGTGGTTCGATCCAATTAAAGCCCTGTGAAAATGAGAACTCTTGCTGTTCTCTACATATAATATTAAACTTCCCCAAAGTGTTGTGATTTTAGTTTTCATAGCTCACAGGTCTGTTGGATATGTGTAGATACTATCACTAGTTTAAGCGTGTACACACACACAACAGAGGAAATAACAGGTAGTATCCACCTTTAATACTTCCCTAGAATTTAAGGTTACAAAATTATCTTAGTTTTAAAGGCACCTGCTTACAAATTTATAAAGATGCATAATAACATGAAACTTTAAAACAGAGGATAGCTTTCCTTTGCAAAGCATATTAAATGACTTAATACAGTACAGTATAGTAATTTGTGGGTCTTACCAAAAAACTAACCAAGAGATTCTTTTCCAAAAGATACTATTGTCTAACGTAAAGAAAAAGACTCAACCCTTCAAATTGTTTCGCATATATTCTAACCGAAAGGAAAATAAATCTTAAGATGAAGACAAAATTAAATTGGCTCCAGTCTCCAACCTCTTGCACACCTCTCTGCTTACTTCTAAACAGGAAACCACGTCTGTTAATAATAGTAGCCTACCTTTGGGACAGCAAGCTTATGTCAATGCAAGAGGAACACCGAGAAAAGGAGTGAGAATGACTGTATGCTCAAAGAACATAATCATTGTTACTCAACAGCACAGGTAGAAAACTGAGTTGGTATATGATTTTACTGTGTACATTCAACAACAAAAAATATTTTTAAGGTTTTACACTTTATATGAAGGCTCAAACTCCAATTTTAGATGTCACAACCACATGGGCTCTAATTCCTAGGTTTCAAGATTTATGAGGGGAGCGTAATGGCTACAAGCAAGTGGAACTCATCCAGCGGCTCGACAGAGGCAGAGATAGGTTCCTGCAAAGACTACGACCCAGGCGATCCTATGGTGCATTTCTATGTCACTTGATGGCCACTCTGAGCCAGAGACTCGATGGCATCCAACAATCCACGCGCTCCCTGTGTGGTACAATGGTTAAGCATTCAACAACTAGGCAAAAGTTTGGAGGTTCAAATCCATGCAGAGGCATCTGAGAAGCCAGGCCTGGCAATCTATTTTCCAAAGGTCACAGCCCTGAAAGTCTTATGGAGCAATTCTATTCTACACATACAGGGTTGCCACAAGTCAAAATCTACTTGACAGTAACTAACAAATGATTTCCTACTTCAAAAATTTTTTAAAAATTGTATTGTCCCAAGACATACATTTCAGTTGCACATTTTCAACTGTCGATTAGGATAACTTCTTTCCAGGTGACTGCCAACACTATTAAACTGCAGTACTACAGCATGACAACGGTCCGGTTTAAGGCATACTCATCAGTCTCAAGAAGGCAGCTTTACAGTTGCTCAGGCTAGCAAGACCTTAGAAGACTGCCAAGGCTGCTGTAGACTTCAGTTTGCCTGGATTCAAGGGGAGAGTCTAATACCTTTAATTTTAAAAAGTTTATATCTCTAAGTTTTTGGGGTGTGGGGTGGGTTAAGGATTGTCGAAGGACTCTGAATGTTGCTTTTTTGATTCCAAGTTATAATAAGCTACTTTAGGACAGAGTAGAGCTGACCGATAGGCTTTTTCTTGCATACACAATGCCATCCAGGTAATTCTCACTCACAGCAAGCCTGTAAGACAGGGTTCAACTGTCCCTGTGGGTTTCCAAGACCGTAACTCACTACGGGAATAAAAAGCCTCATCCTTTCTCCCTTGAAGCAACTGGTGGTTTTGAACTCCTGACCTTGAAGTTAGATTTCTTAGGCTGTTAATTTTGGGGAGTAGACCATCAGGTCTTTTCTTACCACGCTACTGATGAGCTCAAACCATCGTCCTTTCAGTTAGCAGAATGCTTAATCATTGCACTCGAAGACTCCCTCCCCGGAGACTAGTACACAATTCTACTTTTGAAGATAGGTGAGAATTATTTTAAACTAGCAAAATTTAGTATTTTTAGGCCCGTTAAAGCTTCAAATACATCTTATAGACTACCATGAACCTACACTTAAAATATAATTTTAATTCACTGTGACATTTCTTCAAGATTATTAGGACAAAAGTTCTAGGTTCTATTTAACTGATATAGATTAACAGAGGCTTCCCCATACTCTTGTTCATTCAACAATTCACTTCATAATGCCCTTGTCAATAATGAACTGCAACATTGCTAACCTATTTCTTCTGTTTTTGGCTCACAGTAAAGACTATGAACTAACTCTGTGAGGGTTACTAGTCTTTCTGAATCTATTAGATTCCCCGCCACCCCCCTCACCTTCTATCTTAATGAAACTAAATTCATAGGTAAGAGAAATGAACACTAAACTAGCAGTTTTTAATTTAAGAGAGTTTGTGAATTTTTAAAATGCTGGTTAGTTGAATTGCTTTGAGATGGCTACAGAAGGTTTAGTATTAATTTTCTCTTTATTCTGTTCAAATTTTGTCTAATAGCATGGATTCTTATTAATGCTTTGTAGTTACAGTCTATAAAGTCTTGGCGAACATTGAATAAGCTCAATGAATGAGTGAAACTACTTGGTTTGACTTCACGGGGAATTTTTTTTGCCGTTCCACATGTCTATGCATGACATTGTAACTGCGACAAGTAATTTTTAGTACAACATGAAATCTACAAATAATTAGGACTGTGTCTTTCATTACCTTTTACTAACAATTAGTTCTAAATATCTAAAACCTATCTTCTTATGTTTCCTTTGCACTTAGATTTTCAAAGTTGAAACATCAAGGTGTTTGGTGCCCTTAACTCAATATTTGCATACTTTAATATTCTCAAGGGATAATGGAAGAATTAAAAAACAAATTATGAAAAGTTTAAAACCTAATCATTAACATTTAAAAAGCTGTGCCTCTATAAATATTTCTATTAAAATTAAATATAATAAACGAAAATGGATTTTCCAGGTGACTGGTAATTTAAGCCTAAAAAAACTTATTTAAAAAATTTTTCAAGTACCTGAATTATTTGTATTTGACTGACTGTCCTGGGAATTATCATTGCTCTCAGGGGGAGGCTGGAAGGAGGGCGGTGGCGCTGCTTTAGTTCTTTTTTTGCTGGCCTTCCTTTCCATTTGACAGTCATCATCGTCATCATCTTCACTTTCACTGAGATCATCAAATCCAAAATATTTAATTTTGTAATTGGAACTCCCAGAACCTCCTTCATCACCTCCTGTTTCATCATGATCTTCAAAACCAAAAAATTCAAGTTTAACATCCTTTTTGGATTTAGTATTACTAGGTCGAAATCTAGTAGTGGTCTTAGAAGTTGCAATATCTGCTTTTTTTCTGAGACGGCCAGCTTCTCCCAAATCTGCAGGAGTTGATGCAGTGAATTCATCCATGCTACGTTCCATGGTGTCCTGTATGGTGACATTACAAACTGACAAGCAAGATGGATGTAGAACAGTGTAATCTCTAGTCCGTCCAACTGTCCCTCTAAAACTGGTCCCACAACTTACACCACCTTTCTTTGCCTGATTCAGGCTATCTTTACTTGACTCACTGTTTGCTTTGGCCAAGGCCTGGCTGGTGCCATCCATTAGCTTATCAAAATTTGATGCGCCTTGTGAAGATTTCGCTTTATTGGCCCGACAGTACGTCCTACAGTTACTTGGCCTAAGAACACTTTTCACAATGTCTTCTTCAATGGCTTCATTTAGATTTTCCAATCGCATTTTTAAATCCTCATCCTTCATCTCCAGAAGATGATCACTACCCAAACTTAATATACAATCTTCTGATCTGATATCTTCAAAATCATTATGCCACTCATACAAACCAGTTCTTACAGATCCCTTAACTGGAGATACTTCTGGAGATTCTGACCTTTTCCCAACTTGCGAGTTCCAAGTATCATTTGTTGTTTCCTTGATTTCATCACCTGTGTGTCCAGAACTCACTGCAGGTTCTGCAATGGTTTTCTTACTACTGTCTTCAGCATTTTTATAAATATGGTGACTATTCTTTTCATGTTCAGCACTAAAATTCTCCATTTTACCTACAAAAATGAAAATTGTTTAAATCAAAGGATACAAACAGAGATGAAATAAGTACTTTGAGGACAAGTAGTTATATCTGACACACACTTCCCCTCCCCCTCGACTTTTTCAGCATGTAACCTTCATGTGCAGTGATCATTCCCCAGGCATCCAAATCCCTTAACGTTGTTGCCTTAGACTCCTCGCTTGAGATGTCAGCACTGGTAAGCAACTGAATCAGTTCTGAGTGACACGTTAGTCAGCCAAATTTTCTCAGAGCTGTGGGCTTTTTGCATAAAGAGGCCTCGATTAAAAATTATTTAGCAGAGCCTAAGCTAGTCTAATAAAAACTCGTCTTCCACTTGCCATATAATAGCTTGTATATGGCTGTCATGCTGGAAACTATGCCACTGGTATTTCAACTACACCACGTAAACCTGGTAGGTTTCAGGAGGCCTTCCAGACTGAGACTAGGAAACCCGATGCTGCATGGTTTAAAATCAAGAAAGGCTGTGTCAGGACTGTTTATTCAATCGGAGTCAACATCACCTAACAACAAAACCAGTATAATACAGAGTCACTCAGGCAATGTTTTCTTTCTTCTAGGACAGGGCTGCCCATAAGCACGTCAAGTTCTGACTAAAAAACTGCTGCCAGAGGCAAGGTTTCTTATTGCTTTGAAGTGGCTGCAGTCTCAGATTAATCTAAGTGGCTATTTCTGTATATGTGCCAATAATAAACCGAGCTGCCTATTCATTTTGTACCTGGGGAAATAATTTTTTGTTCAATTAAAGTATAATTCTCAAAAATATTTTTTTAAAGATCATTTTATTGAGGGCTCTATAGCTCTTATAACAATCTATACATCAATTGTATTGAGCATATTTATACATATGTTGCCATAATTATTCAAAATCATTTTTAAAAAAACATTCAAAAGCAAGAAAGGAACATGACTGTAATTAGTACTATGCTTAATTACCCCTGTGCTCAGTGTGGAAAAATACTAGAACCCCGCCTTCCAACCTAAACAATAAAATTACTAAAGACACGCCTATATAAAATACATATGCAAATTTCAATTAACAATCAAATACAAATGAGATGCTTTATACAGATTCACTAGACAACCTTAATGCTACCCAACAGATTTACCTAAAAGGTTTGTGTTTACTTACCTTTAGAAAGCATTTCATTCACAAACACGGATTATCTATTTTGTTCTTAGATATTTCCCAACTATTTTCATCATTAACAGTTCTAATCAATAACCATAGGCCTAACCCAAAGGCTAATGATTAAAAGTCAATTATCTGACCCCTTCAATGGTGTAGAAGCAGTCAAGTCTACAAGTAAGGCTAACAAGTGAGAGCAGCACTGGCAGCTGAGTCTAGACACCGGTGTAACGGCTAACTACTACCTCTGTGGACCTCAGATCCCTCAATTTGGGAGTTTTCCTGAGAGCTTCAATTTCCTTACCTGCTCAATGGGGGCGATGGTAACATAGTCTTCTATGGCATTACTGAAGTAATTATTAAAAATAACTAACTATGGAAAGGCTTACTAAATGTTTGGGAAGCTCAGGTACAGGAAAGTCTATTAAACAGTACTTTAAATTCTATACCATTGGCTATTTAAATAGTATTATTAGAATTACCAAATGTCACATGGAGATTACTTAAACTATTTCTCAACAAGCTGATAATGCTCCCTCTAACGTGGACCAAGGAAATATGTAAAACATAGATATATGAATGATTTTTGAGCTCACACTTCATCATAAGCTTTATTATTAGAACAACTAGTTCTTAAGTTGTGGCCTGCTCAATACTTGTCCTCATGAAGAGATCACTGAATATATGGGTGCTATACAAAAAGTAATGAAGAAATCAGATGCCCGGCTATAATAAAAGTGTTTGGAGTCTTAAAGGATTATCTTAAAACAAGCAGCCACCTAATTGAGTTATCAGTTAAGTCCACAGAGAAGGAATACACCAACCCACATAATCCAAAGATTGTAAATAATAAAATCCATGGTCAGAGAAGGGCACTGTATTAGACCTTGAATTCTGAGCGAGTGTGCAAAAGACCGAAGATGTGTGAAAAGCCTGAAACGTAGTTGCACAGTGCCCACACAGAATAAGCCTCTACTGAATTACCTGAGACCACTGACCAGGAATATTACTAACATGGTTTACAAACAGAATGCTTTGGAAAGTAGATTACTGCAGATATAGTTAGGTTAAAAATGAGCATATTACCATTTGTTTTCCCTTCCAACCTATTTTTAAAATCATTTTATTAGGGGCTCAGACAACTCTTATCACAATCCATACAGACATCAATTGTGTAAAGCACATTTGTACATTCATTGTCCTCATCATTCTCAAAACATTAGCTCTCCATCTAAGCCCCTGGCATCAGCTCCCCTTCTAACCTATTTTTAACTTATTCTAGTTTCTAGTATCTTCTGCTTTCTCTTGGCCTAAGATTTTTCTGTGTTTTATTTTGTTGGTAGTGCTGGTGTTTTTATTGCTGATGTTTGATTTTTGCATGATTTTCTTTATATGAAATCCCGGCTAGGAAGATCTATGAAGACAGTAAGTAACTAGATGAAGTTTTGTAGTTATGGTAAGGCAAGTTGGGGGTTAGTGGGGAGCTAATAAGAATGTATATCGCAATGAAGAAAATGTTCCAAAATTGTGGTACTGATTGCACAACTCTTGAATATTTTTTAAGCACTGAATTGTATGGTGCGTGAATTATAGGTCAGTAAAACTTTTGTTAAAACCCACTTTCATCAAATCGACTCAACCTCAAGACAACCCTATATGGAAGAGTCTATATGAGATGTCACTAAATGTTATACTATTTCATTTCTTTAGGTTCTGTAGCATGCTGTTTCCAGTTGTTCTACCTAGTAAACACCTTTCTAATTAAAAAAATTTAAAAGTATGACAATAGACTTTATCCACTACCACTAACCCCCGCCCCCATCCAAAAGAGAAACCAAACCCAATGCCACCATGTCAATCTATCTTCCAAAACCAAACTAAACCCACCGCCATCCAGTCGATTCAGACCCTATAGGTTGAGCTGTCTGAGGCTGTCAGACTTAACAGATGGTTTGAAGCTCCACCCTTGGAGCCAACAGTCCAATGGCTTACTCATTGGTGCCACCAGGGTTCCAAACTCACTGCCATCAAGTCAATGCTGGTTCATAGTGACCCCACAGGAGAGCAGAAACTTTTCCCCGATGAGTTTTAGGAAAAGAAATCTTATATTTTCTCAAATAAACTTTACTACCCACGTTTTAAAAATTACTCGAGGTTGAACTTAATTACCTCCATTTTTTCTAAAAATCAATCAAAGTGTATTGTGTTTTCTCCTAAAACATTATTACAGTAACTGCTCTTTTTTTATATAAACAATTTATTAGGGGCTCATACAACTCTTATCACAGTCCATACATATACATACATCAATTGTATAAAGCACATCTGTACATTCTTTGCCCTAATCATTTTTTTTCTCTTTTCTTTTTTTACATTTTATTAGGGACTCATACAACTCTTATCACAATCCATACATATACATACATCAATTGTATAAAGCACATCCATACATTCCCTGCCCCAATCGTTCTCAAGGCATTTGCTCTCCACTTAAGCCCTTTGCATCAGGTCCTTTTTTTTTTTTCTTCCCCCTACAGTAACTGCTCTTAAAAAAAAGATGCCTGGTTAGCTCCAAAGGTTGGGTTTTTTAGCTAGTACAGACACTTTCATATTTTATAGCTAAAATGTACTGTTTCAAGTGAAGAAAAATGCAAGACAGAATGTTTTAAATCCTTCATATACAATGTGTTTTCCATCCAATGATTAATAATAATGAGCATTAAATTAAAAAAATAAAGCAGCCCTGGAAGTATAGTGGATTAAGTGTTAGGCTATTAACTGTACGGCCGGTGGTCCAAATCTATCCACCAACCTACCTACTAGTAGAAAGAAAGAAGAAGCTGTCTGCTCCTATAGAGTGACGGCCTCAGAAACCCTAGTAATGAAACACTCTGTAAAAATAATCTACTTATTACAAGAAGACTGAAGGAAACAGTGGCTACAAGAAAGGGGTCACACAAAGCAAAAATGGGAAGGACAGAACAGAACCTAGCAGTGTACAGTTTTACTGTATACCTCAACAACATAGAAAGAGGTATTCTCACTAAAGGAATTAAATCATAACCTATCCACTTAATCAACTGTAAACATAGACAACAGCACAAATCCAATAACAACAACAAACTGCCACTGAGTCGATTCCTACTCCTAGTGATCCTATAGTACAGAACAAAACTGCCGGTTGATTTCCCAGACTGTCAATCTTTATGGGAGTAGAGTCCAAATCAGCTTCCTGGCAGTAGGTCTAGTTTGGGTTTTGATGTGAAAAATGGATTATTCAATGAGAGACTTTAGATAATGCTTTAATCAAGCATGAAGGTATATTTATTCTAGATGAGTCAAAGATTTAAGCATGAAATCCAAAACCAGATAAACATTATAAAAGATTCTTGTTTAAAAGAAAAAAAAAAAAAAGATTCTTGTTTGAAATTTATTACCCTGGCAGAGTTCTCAGTATGACACATAAACCTTAATAAATAACTATTTAAATAAATTGCAAAGCTGCACTATGCAGAAACAAAGTGACATCAACAAATAAAATAGGAAAAATTAATTTTCATGCTCAATATATCATTAGCCATAAGGAAATGCATATCAAAACTGTATTAACATACCACTTTAATGGGGAGAGGGAGAGGAAGAGGAGCTGATACCAAGCACTCAATAGAAAGTAACTGTCTAGGAAAAAAATGATGGCAACATATGTACAAATATACCTGTATAATTGATGTATGGACAGTAATAAGCACTGTAAAAACTCTCAATAAAATGATTTCTTTAAAAAGATACCACTTTATAATGTGTAAAAAGAAAATGGGCTTAAAATGGCCACTGTGATGCAAACAGTATCTTAGGAAGATGCAGCTGGGACTTGAGGTAAATTGAATACAAACTGGTTTAGAACTTGCTTTAATGGTTTTATGTGTCGACAGGCATGATTACTATAATTTTGTATTGATTATGGCTTCTTCAAATATAAAATGCACGTTAACGAATATTACCAAACAAAAAAAGATACCACTCCATACTCATGGCATTTAAGTGCTCTCTAGTTCAGTCTGACTTCATAATGATCCTACAGGACTCGGTAGAACTACCTCCTTGGGTTTCCTAGGCACAAAGTATTATAGGAGCAGATTGTCAGCTTTTTTTCTTCCCAGTCATTGATTCGAACCACCGACCTTTCAGGTTCCATCTTCACACCCACCAGGATGGCCTTTATCAGAAAATACGTGTTATTAGTGAAGTAAAGGCAACTTAAAATGGTGTAGCAGCTGTGGTTAAGTTTGGTAGGGTTCCTCAAAATGTTAACTATAAAAGTACTTTATAATCTGTATTATTCTAAGCAATAGGTTTATAGAGGGTTAAAGCTTACAGTATAAGGCTTAATACATTTTTTAATCCCCATATAAATGCAATTTCTGACCCGACCTGCATGTGAACATTCAAAACTTTGCCCTAAGGCAGAGTATTTTGAAAGTGGATTGCTATCATACACCTCGCCTCCACCACCTCACCCTACCCCCACCATGCCAGTCCAGGGAGAACTGTCACCCTCAGGAGCTTGCCTGGGTATGCTCTTGATGGAAATCGAAGGTACTTAAGAGTTATGATGTCGTGAATCATACCAACTGCCTTGTTGGAGGCCAGATGCAAATGTAAATTTTTCTAATAGGCAAGTGTCTGTATCCCAATTATGGCACCTCTCCTGTTCCTAAAATCCTATGTGCAACTATGATGAATTGATTTGTTGTCAATCGTGATTTTGTGACTTTTAATGTCCTATTTATTTAAGTGGCTATGTTTCTGTGAATCCTTGGAAACCATCATAACCTCATGCTAATGGTCTTCTTCATCCAGATGACTTGTGTTTGTCTGGTCTTTGTCCTGCTGAAGATTGAATAAATATGTACCTATAAATCTTACTTGAATCTGGGATCTCATTTCTCCCCTAGGAAAAAAAATCCAACAATTGCACTCCTAGTAATGTACCCAAAAGAATCGAAAGACTCACAAAGGTACTTGGTACACCAATGTTCACTGTATTATTCACAATAGCCAACAGGTACACAAGGTAGTACGCTCCAAAAAAACTGGAAAAAGCTCAGCTGGGCAGAGTTTTCATAGTATGCATTTTTACCCCACAAGGTGAGCATCCAGCATCGCCTTGTAAGGTTCTCTCTCGTCACAGTGAATTTTTCAGTAAAGGCAGTTTTGCTCAAACCTTGTTTTTTGTGATGGTCAATTTAAGAGAACAGCATTTAACTGTGAAATTATGTTTCCTGCTCAAGAAAAATGCTGCAGAAACTGTTGTGATGCTGAACACAGCTTACAAGGACAGTGTCATGGGAAAAACAAGTGTACGAGTGGTATTCTCATTTCAAAAAAGATGAAACGTCAACTGACCTTGTTTTGGATGTCTGTCAACTTATCAAATGAATGAAAATGGAAATAAATGTCGACAAAATTTGTACACTTGTGTTCAAAGACTTACAACAGACCTTTGAAGAGAATGGGAAGTTATCTGGACTATCTTGGAGCTCATTCAGCGAATTTTAACAGAAGATTTGGGATTGAGAAGGATTGCTGCGAAATTTGCCTCTGGTTCAGACTCACCAGGAAAAAGAACATCTGAGTGGAAACATGCTATGCTTTGAAAGAACACCTCCAAAGCAACCCAGACTTTCTCCAAGATCATTACTGATAACATGACATGGCGTTATTCTCACAACCTGAAAGCAAACATCAATCAAGCCAACAGAAGACACCATTCATCACCTCACACAAAAACAGCTTGTCAAGTGAACTCCAAGATCAAGCTGACATTGCTCCTTTGTTTTTTTTTGATGTGAGGGGGAGTGCATTTGGTGTTAATTCCACCGGGTCAGACTGCTAATCAAGTGTTTTATTTAGAGAGTCTGATAAAATAGCATTAACAGTGTGACAAAATATATGCCCAATTTGTGGCAGATTTACCCATCTGGTTTGCCACCATGACTATGCACCTGCTCATGCAACCAACTCGATGCACCAAATTTTGGCAAAAAACAGCATGCCTCTCTTGCCCCATGCACCTTACTCACCTGACCTCGCTACATGAGACTTCTTTTTGTTTCCATGAATGAAGAGGGACTTGAAAGGGCAGAGATTTGACAAAGTAAAAGGTAAAAGAAAAAAATGAGGGAGGTGCTGCTATCCATCCAGGTTTGTTTGAAAAGTGTTTCCAAGAATGGAATTTCAATTTGACAAATGTATTAAGTGTAATGGAGAGTACTTTGAAGGTAACAAGGTTGTTTTGTAAAAAAAAAATAATAATAATTAAATACATAGCTTTAAAAAAGAAAACTCATGGAGAGCAAATGCTTTGAAAATGATTAGGGCAAAGGATGTACGGATGTGCTTTATACAATTGATGTATGTATATGTATGGATTGTGATAAGAGTTGTATGAGCCCCTAATAAAATGAAAAAAAAAAAAAAACTCCAGGTATTTATGGGTACCCCCAGTACACACATATTTGTCTATGAACAGATAAACAAAATGTGGTGTATACAGACAGCAGCGAATTCCGGCATGTTAAAAAGGAGTGCAATTTTAATGTAAGGAAGTGCCACATAACATCCATTTAGTTAATGTCCAATGTATCTAGGTCCACAGGACAGGGAGGTGGTGCTTGCTTGGACAGGTATCAGAAGACTTGGCCAACTTTGAGCTCTTGCCACCACTGAAGTGGCTTGACTCCCAAAGCTCAGCAGTGGTAGCATCCCCCTGTGGGGAAACACTAGACTGTGGTCACTCTGCCACTCAACCCCCTTGGGGCTCCCGAGGGCTGATGGGAGACCACCACTTGCCCAGAGGCAGCCAAGTGCTGCTCCAAATTTACAACCCTCTACCTCTGGATGCTGACAAAGAACTAGAGCATCTGGCTCAGTTACTGGGCTTTATTGAGGGGGCTTCAAAATGTTTTATCATATTTAATCCTATTTTCCCATGAACTATTTGAAGTTCCCTCCTAATTATGTTTACACAATGTTCAAATCATGCAATTTTTTATTTCTTTTTTTTTGAGGGACCAATAAAGTTTTCAATTCTAATAAAAGATCATAAATGTCCTTCAAGAAATCATGGCTGCATGACTGTTTTCCCTCTAATACAACCTGAATGCATTTTCAAATAAACACAATTGAGGTAGTTTATTGTACCAACCTGGCTGATAAACACATGTGGGGTTAATTTTAGGGCAGAGGGATAAATGGCTCAGTGAGCCTCCCCTTTCTAGTTCTTGGGTCTCCTGCTTTGTGATGGTTGAACCAGGGTGCAGCTGCCTTAGCCAGATTCCTGCTTCAGCTGGCAAGGCTCACTTCCTGTGAGGTATCCTGAGGAGAAGTCACATGGACCTACCCTGACGCAGCCCTGGGTGCTGGAGCACCTGTGTGGAGACCCTGCCAGCCCTAAGAAGCTTACACATTCACTGATTCGGCTTTCCTCCTGCGATCAGCATAATTGTGTGAGATGGAAGAGGGATTTGTGGACTGGTGTCGGACATATGGGCTAATGTTGGACTTGTGGGCTTGGGCAGTACTGCGTTGGGGTGTTTTCTTTATGTACACTTACCCTTTATATAAAACTCTCTTTTATACACGAGTTTCTGTGGATTTGTTTCTCTAATGTACCCAGACTAACACTACAATTTACCTTCCAAATACTTAAAAAAAAAAAAAAAGACATTTATTTTTCGCATCATACTAAAAAAGTACCTTTTCAAGAGGTGAACTCAAATACATTTTTACAGCGTTATCATCTTAGGACTTAATACGACAGGTGGGGCAGAGTATGCCTTTTGTCAATGGTTCTCAGCACAAAATACTCCCAGAAAAACACTGCCCTGACCAGTTAGCAGACATCAAAGAACTAAAAATCATATCAGTGGGTGCCCACCTCCCTGATACGATCACTAAAGACAAATGTGTGCATAAGCAAATGTGGTGAAGAAAGTAGATGGTGCCCAACTATCAAAAGATATAGTGTCTGGGGTCTTAAAGGCTTGAAGATAAACAAGTGGCCATCTAGCTGAGAAGCATCAAAGCCCACATGGAAGCAGCACACCAGCCTGTGGGACCAGGAGCTGTCGAAGGGATCAGGTATCAAGCATCAAAGAACAAAAAATCGAATCATTGTAAATGTAGGTGAGTGCAGAGTGGAGACTCAAAGCCCATCGGTAGGCAACTGGACACCCCCTTACTGAAAGGTTGTGGGGAGATGAGCTAGTCAGGGTGCAGCGTAGCAACGATAAAACATATAACTTTCCTCTAGTTCTTAAATGCTTCCTCCCCACCACTATCATGATCCCAATTCTACCTTACAAATCTGGCTAGACCAGAGGATGTACATAGGTACAGAGAGCAACTGGAAACAGGGAATTCAGGACAGATGACTCCTCCAGGCCCAGTGGTGAGAGTGGCAATGCCTGGAGGGTGGAGGGAATGTGGGGTAGAAAGGGGGAACTGATTACAAGAATCTACATACAGCCTCCTCCCTGGAAAATGGACAGCTGAGAAGAGGGCGGGGGGAGAAAGACACTAACATATGACAAAATAATAATTTATGAATTAAGAATGAGTTTATGAGGGGGGAGGGAGGGGGAAAATGAGCAGCAGATATTAAGGGCTGAAGTAGAAGACAAATGTTTTGAGAATGATGATGGCAACAAATGTACATATGTGCTTGACACAATATATGTATGTATGTATGCATTGTGATAAGAATTGTAAGAGCCTGCCCAATAAAATGATTACAAAAAAACCCCCCAAAACACTGCCCTGCTGTTTTCCTCCTCCACTCAGGTTTCCTACCTTAGTCAGCTACACCAATGGTTTAGCCAGCTGCTTAGCTCCAGTGGGGGGAGGGGGGAATGTATTTATGTATTTTACTAATCTGTATTTACTATTTTAATTTTTAATCATTTTATTGGGAGCTCTTACAGGTATCATAGCATCCCATAGTTCAATCACATCAAGCAGTAGTACACAATTGCTACCACAATCAATTTCAAAACATTCTCTTTCTTGAACTTCTTGTTATCAGCTCCCCTTTATCCCACATTCTATTTCACAGAGCATATCAAGGACAATACACGCCACAAACTATGCATACGCATACTGCAACCTGTAGGAGTCTTGAAACATCCCAACATAAGACTGTCATAAAGCCATTAATGCATCTAAATCTTACTCAAAAGTATATTTACAACTCCAATCATGGAAGAAAGTCTAATATCCTTAACTTAAAAAGAGCTCCTACAAATTCCCAATGATTTAAAGCCTATGCAAGTGTTCCTAAATGGTGCACATAGTTCTACCACTTGGCCATTAATTGAAAAATGGGCACTTTAAAAATTCACCCAAAGGGACCTCTCAGTCATTACCAACTCTGCCAGAGCAGTTTACTCTAAAATATACAGAATCACCATGTGAGATGGAGTCACCTGGACAACAAATGATTTGCTATTTTTTTAGACCTAAAGTGGCTAAGTAAAACTCTTAGAATAAAGAAGATTCAAAAGAAATAACCATGGAAGATATGAATGGGAACCAACTTGATGCCAACCCCCCAAGCAGAAAATAATCAAAACTTTACTAGTCATCACTTCATGTAAAAAAAAAAAAAAGTACATTCTAAGAGTAGCAGCTGATCTTACTTAAAAAAAAAACATACATGCATTTCAAATGACCAGCAAACATTTAGAAGTAGCACACACGTGGATACCTTTCTGGGATGACAGAGTTGGGAACTTCACCACTGTCTCCCCCACAAATACAAGCAGCAGTGTTTGTCTGTGAGGCTCCCTAGCTGAACTAGGGAGCAGAGACAAACAGCAGGGAACTGCAGGCAGGTATTATCAATGAATCAGCCATGCAAGCTGCTGGTCCCTATGACCTCAGCCAAAGAACTTGATTCCCTAACCACCAGCCACTGTCTGCGAGGGAACAGAACCCAAAGCTTCTGTAAAAATCAAGTGTTTCTTCCCTAAGGATCTGGTCAAAGCTTGCCAGCATCTCCCCCAAGCCAGAGACACTGTCCTCTACAAGGCAGCTAGCTGTCATCTGCTACAAAAGGACCCTGCAGTGGTATCTGCTCACCTAGTCAGCAAGCACTCTGCTTCCCTGAATATCCCCTATCTCAATCCTCTGCAACCTACATGACAGACAGACCTCCTTGGGCTCAGTCTGCGTCCCCTTTTTAGTAATGATGAGGACTGCTGAGTCAAGCTGGTATGTGTAGGATGGGAGGAGGCATCTTGAACTGAGGCTACACTGACAGCCTTCACATTCAGAGACGCTGAAAACAATGACAGACCGCAGGGATCTGTTCAAACCTGATTGCCCCTCCCCATCTGGCTGCTCTGAACCGTTGTAGAAGGTGCCCTGCAGTAGACTCTATATCCATATCCACACTCCCTGCTTCCTTGTGTATCCCTTAGCTCTGGTCTACAAAACCAATTGCAAAGACCCCCCCCAGAGCGCAATTCCAGTTACTTGTGGTAAATACCAAGAAAAAGTTGAGTTAGGTTACTTGCTTGTATGCTAGGTAGCCAGTTCTTGAAGGAAGGCTACACTGAAAGTCAATCATCTATTATGGGAATTTTGATCGCCACAAGAGAAACCTTGGTAGCAATCCAATCAGAATGTGGTACCACCCGCCCCTCTCTCCTGGCTCTCAGCTACTGTCAGCAGCAAGGCTGCTGCAACTTGCTCTAGAGTCCACAGCGGAGTTTGTTCCATTTGCAGCACTACCACCATCGCACACACCATAGCTCAGGCCCCAAACAGGTCAGGCATCTATCTGACATTCCAACCGGCATTAAGAACTACTTGCAAGTTGCTGTGGACTAGGAAACAGACATCTAGAGTGGTGGCTAAATATAGAGAGCTACCAGGAGACAGGACAGACAATGCTAGGGGTCTGCTAAGTGCATGATAGCCTATTCCCCACCCAGTAACTGTTGACTGGTGGACTGATAGAAATTTCTACAGAAGGATCCCTGCAGTAGAGCCAGAAGGCAGGCTACAGAAGTAGATACTATCACAGGACCACAGACTCAGAAACCAGTAAGACATTTCTCAGAGGTCCTTCTGGAGAGGGCAAGCCCCACTCCTCCTTAAACAGAGCAGTCAGCCTGTATTTCCCCTCAAGGAGTCAATGCTATCAAATCTATGCTGAATCTATAAAGCCGGGTAGAACTTCCCCTGTGAGTTTCCAAGAATCTATCTATTCATGGGAGCAGAAAGCCTGAGCTCTCCCCTATAGAGCAGCTGATGGTATAGAACTGCAAACCTTATAGATGATTATCAGCCAAGTATATAACCACTACGACACCAGGGGTCCTTTCTCTTGAATGACAACCCAGATATCGATCAGCCACCACCCAGCAAGAAAAGGAAGCCTTGGTAAAAACTGGAGGGGTAACATCCAGGATCAAAGTGGGCGCCCTGGTGTGGGTTTTCCACTGAAACAAAGTTGTAGAGATACATGAAAAAAAAAAAAAGAGTAACAACTTATATAGTTAGAGCAGACTGTGGATGGGTACATTGACTAGTGAAGGCCAATGCACCTGAGTGGTAGGGCCAACAGGTAGTCATACTCACCACAGCATGGTCTCTGTGTCTTTAGGAGACAGTGAAAGCTGAAATCCAACATGTGGATCTATAAAACCATATATGAACCAGAAAATAGTCGTCCCAGAGAGGGAAAAGAAATGGTAGTAAACAAAGGGCAAAGCATCTGCCACCTAAAACGATCAGTAATGTGAGAAGAAAAACACACACACACACCCCAAATAATGGATGGAAATAAGCAAGCTAATGCCCTCAAAAAATTCTGAAGCCCCAGCAAAAAGTTACAAGACACACAAAAATAAGAGAAACAAAAACAAAGGCCAATCCAAGTGGAAATGAGAAAGGGAATAATAAGACTACAAAGAGAAAAAGGAAAAATGGAAGAGTATAATACAACAGTGTTCAACACAGTTTTTAAAGAAAACAGAACGCCAGCCGAAATAAGGGGGGAATCTAAAAATGAGAAAAAAGAAAACCACACATGAAATACAAACAAAAGGGGCAAATGAAATAAACACAAGGAAAGGATTTAAAACCAATTGAATGAGGAAAAACGCAATCAGTAAGAGGACAAGATATTTAAAATTACAGATGCTGACAAGCAACAAGAGGCTCAAGAAGGCTGGATACAATTTAATGGGATTAAAGGAAAACATCAGGAGGTCTAACATAGCTTCAGAAAGTTCATGGAAAAACAGAATTAAACAATAATGGAATTTTCCCATGAACTTTTTGAAGCTTCCATGTATATGCATCATGGGAATTCAGTAAGATGAGAGAGGAAGGAATGGAAAGAATATTTGAAATAAATGAGAGAAAATCTTCCAAAGAAGCTCAAAGAAACCTCAAGCAGTAGAAATCCACACAGATCTACAGCAGACGCTTTGTAGTCTAGACACTCAAACTAAAGAAATTTCCTAGAGTGAGAAAAAAGCAGTTACATAAATGATACAAAATAAAATTAAATGCCAATTACTCTTCAGAAAATTTGGAGACCAGAAGGAAATGGAATGATACAATTAAAAGGCTGAGAAGGAAAAAAACAAACAACTGTAAGCCAAGAGTACTGTATGTACCTAGGGAACCGATCCTTAAAGATGAGGTGAAACTAAAGCATTCCAAGACCAAGAGTTCACATCCACCAGAATGGCCCTACAAAATTACTCATGTGCATTTTACAGATGGAAGGGAAGGGAACCAAGAAGAGAGAGTAATTCAAAGCTATATATAATACTAAAGGGAAGTGCAGAACAATTATTAAGATAGTAATAAGGCCTTCCAGTTTGAGAATTCTAATTGCCTTGTAATAACAGATGTATGCAAACAATAAAATTATTTTTCAGGGCACATGAAATATAAAGAAACAAAGATAACAATAAAACATGGGTGGAGGGATATTTAGTATATACTTTCTTGTATGTTATGGAAAATAAGTTCCTAACAACTTACCCTCAAAATCTCACTGCCATCGAGTCAATTTTGACTTATACTAACCCAATAGAAGGCAGAACGGCCCCTTTCTGAGTTTCCCAGATCATAAATCTGTAACTGAGGAGAAAGCTTCATCTTTCTCCACAGAACAGCTGGTGGATTCAAACTGCTGACTACCAGCTCAACAGGTAAACCACCAGGGCTCCTTAAAACACTCTAGGATTTTAGACATACAAACAGCTTACGGGGAACACTCATGGTAACCAGTAGTGAACTACCTTAGACACAGACACAAGGAAAGCAAAATGGTTTACTAAGAAAAAACAAACACAAAAATAAAAAGACACAGGATGAAGACATGCCAAATCCCAGTAAAGAGAATTAACTCACTTTTCCTTGTAGTTTTAACTCACTTTTGCTTATAGTTAAACAAGTGGCCATCTAGCAGGGAAGCAACGAAGGCCATGTGGGAGAAGCACACCAACTGTGTGATCATGAGGTGTCCACAGGGCAGACAGGGGGAAGGGGTTGCTAATAATAGCATTGCAGACTGTGTAGCCCCCACACTGGAGGGGAGCAAACCACACAATCTGTATGTGAGTGGATATACTGGATGGTGTAAGACACAGCAACAAATACAACAGCTCCTGGGGTACAGGGTGGGGGAGGGAGGGGATAGAGGGGTGCTGATACCAAGGACTTCAAGAAGAAAATGTGTTGAAACCGTGGTAACACATGTACACTAATGCTTGATGTGACTGAATTATGGAATGTTTTACCTTAAGAGCTCCCAATAAAATAATTTGAGTTGCTTTCATGGGAACGTCTATAAAGAGGCATTCTCTAGAGGACGATACTGACCGTGTCTGAACTTACACATTGCTGCTTGGCAAAACCCACCAGTACTCCCCATGCCCGGCACTGCCCTTCAAGGGCTTCCCTGACTTGCTCTACAAACTCAGCCGCCATGTCCATTGAACTTCTGCCAACACTCCACTAGATAGAAGATAATCAAGTCTGAACCATGTCCTTTTCAGACTCTTCCAAACATCATCTGATTAGCTGTTTTTTTCCTCTCCCCTTACCACAAAAAATTCTGTCATGAATCAGAGAGCAGGAGAGAAGTTGAAAGAGTTAGATCCTACCCTCATGCTAAAGTTTACTATGGCAGGGAAAGTTTGGGGGTTGGGGAGCTAACAATGAATGCCAGAATAAAGAAAATGTTGATTTTTAATATGATTGAGTTCTTGAATCACCTAATTTGTGACTTATATGCCAATAAAATTGTTTTATAAAAATATTAACTCACTTTCTGGTTATAGTGAATGCAAATGGATTAAGTGTTCCTATAGAAACAGAGCAGCAAAGCACAAAATAATTTATGTTATCAAGGGTTCGTGAAGGAGGGGGAAGCAGGGAGGGAGGGGAAAAATGAGGAGTTGATATCAAGGGCTCAAGTAGAAAGTAAATGTTTTGAGAATGATGATGGCAACAAATGTCCTTGACACAATGGATGTACGTATGGATTGTGATAAGAATTGTATGAGCCCACAATAAATTGATTTTTTTAAATCAAAAACAAAAACCATAATACAAACCATGACATATACATGCTGTTTACAAGAGACATACACCTTAGCCCCAACAAGAAAAATAGGTTGAAAGTT
Source organism: Tenrec ecaudatus (assembly GCF_050624435.1). Lineage (NCBI taxonomy): Eukaryota > Metazoa > Chordata > Mammalia > Afrosoricida > Tenrecidae > Tenrec > Tenrec ecaudatus. The sequence continues at coordinate 96,429,825 of NC_134539.1, forward strand.
AAAGAATATAAGAAAAAACCTGACACACATGGTAGCCAACTAAAAGGGGGGGGGACATGAGTAGCGGGGGCACAGGGCACTAACCCACCCAAGGGAAGGGTATTGTTTATATCTCCACAGGGAAAGAGGGACCAGACTTCAACCCAGTGCTCCAAGATGTGAATGCAACATACTGACACAAAGCAGGAAACCAATAAAGAGGTTTGAGGGGCTGGCACCATTCCCAACTACATGGGCAACACCCCCCCCCCCCCAAGAAGGCAGAAGAATTCACTTCACTTCAGAGGACGGCACGGAAACTACAGCTCAGGGAGAGGGACATGTCTGTCTGATCAGAGCACACGGGAGCAAATGAAGGAGGAGGAAGAGTGGAACAGTTCCTAGCCCACTAAGCCTGAGGCCAATATTCCCATTCAGAGCAGCCGAAGCACAGAAGGGACCATAGGGCCGGTCCCACTATAAGACATGCCATCCCTCACTGACCCTTAATACTATGGGGGACAATACTGGAGATATAGTGTGGGAATTGCGCCCAATCTGACCCCGCCACACTGACGCAAAACACTAAGGGTGTGCAACAGAACAGCAAGAGGAGCAGAGCAATGAAGTCCCCAGGGAATACCAAAAATAGACTGTGGGGCCAGGGCGTGGCACCCCATCAGACTCAACTGGAAAACACTCCTAAAGGTCAATAAATAGACCTTGAACTATTTTTAAAAAAACCCAAAAAGTTCACATGCAAATAACCAAAAGAAAAGGGTTAGCATTCTTACAAACATAGAGAATCGAATTTAAGACAAAATCAGAAGAGTGATGGACATGATAGTACAATAATGGTACAGGACCAGGTAGTGTCTCATTCTGTGTGCACTGGGTTGCCGCGGGCTGGAACTGACTCGATGGCACTAACAACATAGTAATGAAAAGGTCAACTCACCATGAAGATCAAATGATCATAGATATATGAGGGAGTACCCCCCGAAAAAACAATACTTCAGTTAAAACATACAGCATTATCAGCAACAAAACAACAAACTTTATGTCTAACAGTAAAAACCAAAAAAAACCAACTTTCAATTAAAAGCAAAGGATTTCCAAAAAATAAGAAAAATAAAAGCAAAGGCTTTCTGCAAGTAAAGACAATGACACTCTGATGGACATAATACGAGTATCAAGACGCAAGGGAAATGATAAATTTTGAGAGGGAGGGGCAAAAAGAGAATGGTCAAAGTATAGAAGCAATTCTAGAAAGAGCCAATTTGCAAACTTAGAAACCATTTAAGAACTGCTAACTTGACAAAATAATAACTTATAAATTATCAAGGGTTCATGAGGGAGGGGGAGTGGGGAGGGAGGGGGAAAAATTGAGGAGCTGATACCAAAGGCTCAAGTAGAAACAAATGTTTTGAGAATGATGGCAACAAATGTACAAATGTGCTTGACACAGTGGATGGGTGTGTGGATTATAAGTGATGTACAAGCCCCCAATAACAGGGTTAAAAAACCCCAAATTGCTAACTTGCATATTGCTAACTCATAAGCTCAGAGTCAATTATGAGTCACAATAAGTCTATCGGACAGAGTAGAACTGCCTCTGTGGGTTTCCCAGACTGTAACTCTTGGCTAGAGCAAAGAGCCTCATCTTTCTCCCAAGAGGCTGGTGGTTTCAAACTGCTGATCTTGCCAGTAGTTTAGCACAGAATTTCTTGTGTGTATTAGAGAACTATTGAGACGTATTCTCTCTCAAAGTTCCTTCCTTATCCACTGCAGCTGAGTGGTTAAGTGGGAAGAGAAAAATATATAGGGTTACACCATTCACTTCCAACTCAAGGTAATGTTCTTGAACATCTACTAGTCGGAATTTCAGTATATATTTTGAGTTCTCACAATCAGTTCAGAGTATGAGCCTCAGAATTATATTTAGTTATAAACATTAGACTAGGAATTGTTTCCATTTCTCACCATGCAAATTCAAATGGCAGTTTGGGCACATATAAAAATATCAGCAGTCACAAAAGCCATTGCTGTCTGTTGCTGTTAAGGGTCCTTGAGTCAATTCCAACTGGACTCACTTGTCTAAGCAGGCGTCAAAAAGTTCGTAGAAAAATGGAATTAAAGGCAATGGCATTTTTTCAAACTTTCTGGACCCCCCTCATTTAACAAAAGGGCATCCTTCCCGGTCCTGCACCCTCCTCACAATTGTTTCAGGCACTGTGTCAATTGCTGCCCATAAATATTTAATTTCCTAGGTTCCTGGAATCCCTTTAAGCATTATTTAATCCTTATCAATACCCCAGCCATCAGAGCCTCTCTTGATCCCTTGACCATCCACCCTCATTGGCTCAGCCTCATCTTCCACTAGCCTGCCTTACAAGGTGGATTAAGTAGTAAAGGACCTCTGAGAACCAAGTGCCATTAAGAACATTTGATAAATGAAGTTAATAGCATTTGGCTGACACGCAGTAGGTATTCAATAAACGTGGTGTTGAAAAATCAATGAGTGAATCGTTTCGACCCACCACTACAGTCACTAACTTCTTTGCTGGTACTGTATGAAAAGAAGAGCTTAAAGGTCATTTCAGCACAATTTTATGTGCTGAATTTAAGGGCTGACCTGTGAAAACTTCTACATTCTCAGTGTTTTAAATGAAGACTTCACCCACCACTAACTTATAAAAGTGTGCTTCAGGAGAAATGTAGACAAAGCAGCAAGGACAGCCAACCGAGAATTAACCAAGAAGAGCAACAGAGTGACAGTAACAGCCGGCTTACCCTCCCATCCAAGGGTGAGAGTACGAAAGGAGTGAAAATGTTCAGCATTTTTATTAAAACTATGCAAGGCACACTCTCCTATGCCATTTAATCCACCTGTATTAAGCTCCCCAAAGAACAAGTCCCATCGAAGAATTCAGTGTGGGACAAACTAAGTTTTGTATTTCCTTCAAATTACAAGATCTATAGAAATATTCCTATCACTGAAGTGTGACTATTAACTTGAGAACTAAGCTGTTTGTCATGTGCAATTGATGTCTTTGTCCTATTAATGGCGGTGTTCTCTTCTCGCACATTCCATTTCAGTGCTTTAGTCTTTTAATTAATTGTGCCTTTATCATTTATTATTAAGTCCAAAGTCTCTTACATTTGAGTAGAAACAGAGCTAACAAAATATACCATTTTATGAAAGTACTAGATTGCAGATTATGCATTAACATTTTAAAAAACAAAACAAAAAAAGAAAAACCAACACCACCCCACCAGAATTATGGATTAAAACATAATATAAATTACTAGTACCCCCAAAGGATTCCACACTAATCTCAATTTGTACCAAAGTTCCCTTAGTAGATAAATCTGGAGGGAAGGGTATCCCTCCATTGTAAATGCTCATCTCAAATTCTCATAATCAATACCCTTCCAAACTCTCTATAAAGTAGCAGAAACGAGACACGTAAATCATACTGTAAGAGTTGTATCTAGCTGGAACTGGAGTCAGATTTATAAATGGCTGTTCCCAAAATGCACTCTTAAAAGTCTAGATCATTAATATCCAAGTTATTTAAATGAAATTCCAACTCCCAATTGATTTCTTTATAAAATGGCAATATTCCCCAATGAATGCAGAAAGAAAATCCAAGCTGTATTAATATTTTAGGATTTAAGTCATTTAACTAAAATGGCTTGCCTGAAGAAAAAAAAAAGGCTCGCCTGATGCTATAGATCAGGATAAAGGAAATCAAAACTTACCTGAAGTTATTAATTTAGCACAGCTACTTTTGCTTGCGTCACCTTCTAAGACACGGTTTGTGCTCCTTTCTTTTCCAACAAGAGTATCCTCCACAGGTAAGCATTTGTCAGATTCAACATTGTCTTCACCCACTGAATGACCAATTTTGCTATTAGCTTCAAGTACAGATGTGATATCTTCCAGCTGAGCAGCGTCACTAGATTCTGAATAGGAGGAACCCTTACCCTGGGCTAAATTTTTCGAAGAAACTGGTAGAGATTCATCATCACTATCAAATCCAAAAGGATCCCCAGTATTTTCTTCTTCCACTTTAGGTTTCTTCGGGATTTCTTGGATGTCTGGTTTGAAATTGGGCCTCTTCTGCCCTAATTTAGCCATAAATGTGGTCTCTCCCCATTTTGTGCTAAGGGTGGTGCGTTTGTTGGAAAAGACTTCATCAAATTTTGAACTGCCATTTCCTCCCTTCCTACTGTATGTTTTCCCAAATCTGGATGTCATTTTGACACCTGTTTCATATTCTCTGTAGGGAAAAAAAACACAAATATATGTGTATATATAAATATACACAAACACTATATAAAATTAAATATGTAACACTGAATATAAAAACTAAACTTTTAAAAGTGCCATCTTATTTTTCAACCTTAGAAGTCAACTTTAAAAATTGATTTAAAAGTCTACAACTATACCACCCTGAATGTGCCCTAATCTCAGAAGCTAAACAGGGATGAGCCTGGTTAGTACTAACATGGGGAAAATGGAGGGCAAGAGGAAGGCTCATTTTTTACTTCATATGTACATATTCATAGACAATTTCCAAAGTAAAATAGCTTGACTACCAATTTCTAAAAGAGCATCCCCAAAATCAACTTACAGTAAAACAGCTACATTATAAATGAACAATTTACTCTGCATATATCATTTTTACCTTTAAAAAACCAATCTGAAAAGAATCAATACCTTAATATACTGGAAGAGCTTAAATAGAACAAAATGTTGATATTTTTTCTGCCTTTCAAAATGTCAAATAGTTGATGAAAATTAGGATTTAAGAAAAAAAATTTCAGACCACTTACTCATTTAACAGAGCCCTGGGGGCATAGTGGATACGAGTTAGGCTACAATCCATAAAATCAGCAGTTCAATACCACCAGGGGCCAGGGGGTTCCAGAAACAGTATCTGAAACTCACAGGGGCAGTTCTACCCTGTCCCTAGAGGAGCTATGAGTGGGCATGGACTCCACAGCAGTTGAGTTTATTCATATTAAGTAAAAAGGGTCAGAATGTGGTGCTTTCTTATGTATTACTGCTTGTATCTCTTAACTCAAACTTAAAGATTCTAATTCTTGGTCTAATATATTTTCAACGGTTACTTGAAAATGTCCTTAGATCAGCGGTTCTCAACCTGTGGGTCTTGACCCCTTTGAGGGATCGAAGAACCCTTTCACAGGGGTAGCCCGATTCAGAACAGTAGTAAAATGACAGCTATGAAGTAGCAACGAAAATAATGTTATGGTTGGGGGTTACCACCACATGAACTGTCTTAATGGGTCGCGGCATTAGGAAGGTTAAGAACCACTGCCTTAGATAGTCACATCCCAACTCCTTGTCCCTAGAGTGCGGTTCTCATTTGCAGTTAAATTTTCTGGAACTGGTAAATACCAGCACACTACAGTGGTCCATGTAATATTAATCAAAGCAACAGAAACAGATTATTTGTATTTTCCTGTTAGTTTTATAAAGAAGCATAGAATTTACCTACATTAATAAGAAATTCTTTTTTTTTAAAGTCCACTAACATCAAGTTAATTCCAACTCAACATGAAGTGACTAGAGCCCTAAAGGACAGAGTAGAACAGCACCAAAGGGTTACCAAAGTCGTCAATCTATAGAAACAGACCGTCATGTCACGTTGTCTGTCTTCGGTAGTGAGGCAGGTGGATTTGAACTATCAACCTTTTCCACTTTGCAGTCCAACTCTTAACCCACTGAGCCAAGAGAAAATTGTCAGGGCAGTAAGGGTCAAATTTTATAAAAAGCAAATTACATTATTTTAATGCTGTACTTCGTCTCCATTATCTCAGACGTAGAGTTTAAATTCCATGATAACTTGGAATAAAATAAACTGCCTCCAGGCTTAAAATTTTCCATTACTTTGAAACTTTCAACACAATTTCACTTACATTTTACCTATAACTCCAAGTTTTGTAGCGACCCACTAGCCAACTTAGTTTAACATAGATTCAATAGAAAAAGTCCCCCCTCCTATGGTTGGTTAGAAGCCAATTCTAATCTGGCAAAATAATGATCTGGTCACCATACATATCTGTGTTAAAAGAAAATAGCAATATAATTTGCATCTGAAAAATATGTTAACAAGTCATAAAACTGGCTACCTGGAGAAAACATCTTTCCCTTATAATACAGATTTATACTAAAGAATTTTGCTTTATCTTTGTTACTTATATCCTAAACAAAACTATACAAACTGGGAAGCTAGCATGGACAACTGTCATTTTCCTCTCAATTCCTTCAAGAAAGTAAAGCCCTGACCTGCAGACCTCCCCGCACAGATACATTAACGATGTCTGAACGTTCTGGACACACATGGGCAATGACCTGAAAATGCAAACTAAGGCCACGCCAAAAATTTCAACTTGAGCTTCTTCATGCCCGACAGCAGAACAATGACACTGAAACAGTCTTAGGAAAACACATTCACTGCTGAAAATCTTAAATCGAGTCACCTACTTTGGAGATAAGGAGTTATTCTAAATAACAATATTTCGCCTACGTTTCAAGAAAGCACGTCTTGTAAACGTCAGCTATCTTTTTTCTAATACTAAGTAGGGAGTGTGAAATGAGACCAGCGTAGATAAAATCTAAGTGCTAATGTGCAGAATCTAAGGAAGTGATGGATGACAAGGGACTTCTACTTTTTGTTTCCTTTGTAGTTTTCCATAAATGTTCTTTTTCTTTCCTAAGTTCGCAGACTATTGCCGTGGCATGATCTCAGTAAAATATGGATCAATTTATCAATGAGTGCAGAAATTGCTATACACTTTTAAGTGGACCCCAAGCACAGAAAGGACACCTTGTTCAGGCTTCAAACTCGAAAGACTCCCCTAAGTGGAAAAGAATTCACAACCAAGTCTTTCACAACCAAGTCTTTTCAGTTGACAGACTTTAGCCTCGACCCAAAGCAAGGTCGATTTTTCCAGAGAAATGAACGATAGGAGCCCCACACACGTTCGCCCTTTCCAAATCTACCGTCTCGTCCGCCTTAGGCCTTCCATAAAAGGTTAAGTCGAAGGGGGCAGATCGAACCTCCCAGAAAGCCTCACCTGGAGGCTGACGGTGCGTAAGGAGGTAGGGGGAGAGGCGGCCCTCCTCCGGCTGGAAGCTCCGGCAACTTTTCTTTTCCCCTCCCCACCCCGCCGCCTAGGAAAGGGATGTTGCTCCCAACGCCCCGGAAGCCTCCGCCGTCACCGAATCCCCAGGACCGTGTCAAGGCCTCAGTGCCGGTGAGAGGGGTGAGAGGCGCAGGGAAAGATCTACGGCTCAGATCAACATCCTAGGCGCGGCTTAGGGAGCCAGAGAAATCGGCAACCGCCCGGAAAGAACTCAGAAAAAGGGAAAGAGGGGCGAAAAAATACAGAGTTCTGTAGGTTGTTCCCCTGCCCAACTTCCTGCGAGACTGGGCAGGGGAGGCAGGGAGACTCTCACCACCCCCGGCGTCCCCCACCCGGACTCGCGCCGGGCCTCGGCAGCCGCCCGAGACCTCACTTACCCTCGGCGCCTGGCGGGTGCTTTGGCCTCGGGCCGCCTCCGCCTCTCCCGCTCCCAACGGCCCACGGACGGGCGCGGGAGCCCCGCGCGGGAGAGCAGGGCCGGCGGGTGCGCGAAGTGAGGAAGGGGGATGATGGAGGGAGTTCCGCCACCGTCAAAACCCGGGACTCCGATTTCGGTAAATAGGAAACCGGAGGGGGCTGGGGGGTTGGAGGCGGCGACCCCGCAACTTCCCTCCCCGCCTTGACCGCCGCCGGCCGGGCCCGGGACTAGGCCTCCTGGGCCGCCACCGCCGGAACCGGTACCGGAGCCCGCTACGTGCCCCCGCTGGGCCGCCGCCACCTCCTGCGCCGCCGCTTCCGCCGGTGAATGGTCAGCGCTGGAGTTTGAACAGGGCCCTGAACCATCTCAACGCCATTTGCGCTCCCGGCCCCCACCTCCTTCCTCCAACAGCCGCTCGCTCCGTCACTCCGCTTCCCACAGGCCCCGCGCGGCCGTCCGACCCCGCAGCCAATAGCGCGGCCGCTTACTCAAACCGCCGCGCAGGCGCCGCGTCACGCACGCTCCGGGGCCCGCCATTGGTTCGGGCGCTGGGCCCGACGGGAGTCGTAGTCCGAGTCCGCTAAAACCCCACCATGGAGCGTCCGAAGGCGAGTGGGCAGCGGGTGGAATGGTCGCTGTTGGCCTGGCCCACCCCCCTCCACCCCCGCGATTGGGATCGAGGTCCCGCTCCAGCCCCGCCGGGAGAAGCAGGTGCCGCGAGGGAGAGCCGGGGACGCAGTGCAGGCAGCTGTGTCAATCGTTTCCCCTCCAGGGACTCGCCGGTGTCTGGGGACAGTGGGTTATGCAGCTGCGCCGGGCCTGCTGGGGCCACCGCTTGGGAAAGGGGAGGCCGGGAACTCCCGGCTCCGAGCCGCCTTCGACCTGGCCTTGCGGGTCAGGGCCGGGCGCAGGTAATGACAGTGCGGCGGGGGACGGGAAGGCCTGAGGCTTGGACGCACGGCGGCCACCGGTTCCAGCCTGTCGGACCACATACCCTCATAATGTATTCCATCAGCCCCACTCCCGTGCAGTGATGGCCCCGTGACTATTGGAGTGTAACGATTATTAAGGGATCATCATTTTAACCTTATTGGGTGTGATCACGGGTTATGTGGGTTTTTTTTTTTAATATTTACGTTAACACGCTAAACATTCGATGGATAAGTTAATGTGGTGTCTGAATTTATTTTTTTCAAATACTCCTGTACAAAAAAAGCCGGGGAAAGGATAAAATAAGAACGCGAGATGCCTTTCACTGTTGAAACTGAGTGGTGCATAACACATGGACAGACACCTTATAAAAATCTAACTGTATGGCTGATATTTTCCATAATAAAAGTTAAAGAAATAAACCAATGATTGCCTCTGGGGAGATGGGGGGTGATGAGAGGAAGGAAGATTCTTTTTTTGGGTGTGCATTTTTGTTGCTGTTGGAGGGTTTTTTTCCGTGTCAGGATATTACCTATTCAGAAAATTGGAAAGTTATTTTTAAAAGGCCGCAGTGGGAGCACATCGTTCCAGAGAGTAGCACAGCCGGTTCTTCCTAATACAAGTGCATGACTCATCAAACTGGGGTGTTCCTTTTGTTTGGAAGGCTGTTAGTGGAGACCCACCTGGGATATTAGGAAAATACTGTAATTGCTTTCCGTGAAGAGCCCACCCTTCTTCCCTGAGTAGATACTTTGATTAGAATGCACCAAGCTCCCTCCAATATATTGGGGGGAATTCTGAGTAAAAAAAAAAAAAAGTAATTTACAACTCCTACTGCCCTCCCCAATATGAATGTAACATCTTTAGATGATTTCCTTTGGTGTGATAACTTGCAAATTCATGCTCTGACATTTACACTGTCCTCTAGGACGGTACCAGTACTTCCTCTTTTTAAAAACAAATTCTTATGTAGCTTATGAGCGTAAATTATAAGTGTGTGTTCCACTGAGGGAAGTACCCTTAGGACCTCCATTTGGATCTGTTGTGTAGGTTTTTTGAGAGATCAGTATAGGATTGTCTGAGGATTGCAGGCAGAGGTGCAGGCTATATTTATAATTATCCATGTGACCCTTGTGGTTATTAGGTGCCATTAAGTCGGTTCCAACTCAGCAGTCCTAAGTACAACAGAGAAAACACTGCCTGGTCCTGCAGACATCCTCCAGATGATCTTTCCTATGTGGGTGACAAGGTGGAAGGTGCTAATTAGCGGGTAATTATCAGAAGCAAAAACCAAGATCAAAAAGCCCAGTGGCCAAAGAGACAACTGGCAAGGTTTTCTTGTAAGAGAGTGCTGTGAACCATGACACCAAAGATGTATTCAATAAACCCTGGCAAATACACTGCCATGGAAGAATGTGTTTTTTAAGGAAAAGTCATTGGAATGCTTGTTACCCTACCAACCACGGAAGATTTCCAGCAAAACTTTTTGTTTGGTGGTTGTGTTAATAATAGAACTTGGGGTCTGTTAAATTCTACTTGCTACGCACATAGTGGCCCCTGGTCAACAGCAGAGGCAAAACCCGGAAGCTTGTTGGAAATACAGATTTTCTGCCCCAGTCCAACTCCACTGGATCAAAATCTGCACTTTACAGGATCCCCCCAAGTGAACAGCTCTCACATTGAATTTGAGCAAGCGGTGACTTAAAATATGTCCATAGTAAATCTATCTTGAAGGGAGTCACGGCTAGAATGCTCCCTAGAAGCGAGATGGCGAAACTTCGAGTCTCCCGTACTTTGGACACATTATCAGGAAAAACCAATCCCTGGAAAAGGACATCATTCTGTAAAGCAGAGAGCAGAAAGAGAGCAAGCCCCTGAAGGAGATGTATTGGCACCGCAGCTACAGCCATGGGCCAAACAACATTGTTAGGATGGCATAAGACGGGGCAACGTTGCCTTTTGTTGTACCTAGTGTCACTGTGAGCCTGGGCCAACTGGACAGTACCTAGTAACGACAACATGGCCCTGGACTACATTTTCTTTAACATAAAGGAGAGCACGGGTGCACGTTAAGAACCTACTGTGCTTCTGTTGTACTGGCACTTGTGAGCCTTCCGTGTCTTAGTGGTGGGGGAATGGCAGGATTGGTGTTTACTGAAAGCACTGAAAAGAATAAAGGCAGCAAATATACTAAGCATTAGCTATTCATGACGTCTAGATAGGCATACCTGGTAGAAAGTGGTAATTTCCAAAGTGGAATACTATGTGTGTGTGTCTAGCTTCTTGTTAGGAGCTGTCCAGTCAGTTCTGACTTGTAGCAACCCTGCTATTTATAGTAGTCCTGCTCTGCGCCATCCTTAACCATTGTGGTTACGTTTGCGGTCATTGTTGCCTTTGTCCTTTCGCTGGCCCTCAACTTAGTAGCTGAATAGTGTACAGAGCTATGCTAGGACTCTCCCCACACCACAGGAAGGTGGAAGGCCTGCCCCCTCTAGGGCACCTCCCTGAGGGAAGGTCAGACTCTCCTAGACCTTCAATCTCTACCTCCATCTTGGGCTCTGGAGCACTTCCTTTGAGTGGTTGGGGAAAGTTAATGCTCTGCTTCCACTGAGGTAGGCAAATGCTCCTGGAGGCCTCACTCCATTTGTTTTAGCCTTGAGTCCCACACCAGAGCTGTGTTCGTTTCTCTTTCACTTCATGACCAGCACCCCCCCCCTCACTCCCACCCTCTATGCAAGCTCAGGTATCCTTAGAGAATGCAAAAGGCTAACATTTGTTAACCAGAAAACTGGTGGGGGTTTTTTCTTTTAGAGTTTCTTATTATTTTTAATTAATCACTTTACTGGGGGACTCTTACGAATGTTATTTTACCTCCTCCTTCCCCATTCTCCCACCATCGTGAATCCTTGATCAATTATATTTTATTATTGTTATTCTGTGTCATACACCATCTGTGGTCTCCCTTCACTGGTGGTTTTCTTGAAGCACCGTGGAAGAAAGGCCTGGCCATCTATAGCCACAAAGTCAGCCATTAAAGCCTATGGAGCACAGCTCTACACTGACACTCGAGTCACCATGAGTTGGACTTGATGGCCACTTGTTGTTGTTGTTGTTTTATAACATTCTCTAATTTTTTCCAAATGTCAGATTTTTGCCCCAAACAAAATATTGACCCGAGCCAAGTGGTTTGTACTCTTGGCTGCTTCAGGATGCCCACCTGTGTGTGACCTGGAAGACAACAGCACCCATTACGTTGATCTGCACACAAGCGAGCTCCTACTTTCTGTAGCTGATAAGTCTACGAAAATCCTGCAAGAAAATCCGTTCTGCCACTGTTGTGCCCTCGGCTTACAAGGCCTGGGAATCGTCAGAAGCAGAAGCGCTAAGAAGGCCTTTTCAGCTATTAGATAGTGCAATGCGTTCAGAGACTGAAGTCAGAGAGGACCGAGTTGGCTCCAGCATGTTTCCCTTGTGGTCAGATATGGAGTAAAGTGCTGCACTGTAGAATTGCTCATTACAGGGCCCTGCTCTGAGCTGCTAGCAGTGGTTCGAACCTAGCAGTTGCTCAACTGAGAGCAAGAGAATGAGGCTGCTACTTCTGTAAAGATGTACCGTCTTGGAAACCAAGGGGGGCAGTTGTGTTCTGTCCTGTAGAGTGACTATGGGTTGAAACAGTAAGTTCAGTTTGTTTGTTTCTGTTTGTTTGAGTGGTTGTATATCAGGCTTTTCCCAGCACCATCTCCTTACTGTTGAAAAAAATAGCCAGACAGGTTCAGCGGGGCTTCTAGAGGTTCAGGGAGAAATTCCATCATCTTTGCATTCCATTTTTCTAACCGTGCTTGGAGGCCACCTCCCAGTTTGGGACTTTTGCATTTGTTCCTCCCCCTTCACACAGCGCTCTTCCTCCAGTGGCCTCACCCCTGTCAGGTCTTGACTCAATGTGATGCTTCAGTGTTTCTCCTGCAAGGCTATCTTACACTGCAACACACCCCAAGAACTCTGAATCCCTGCGTGATGTTTCTCCAGGCCACTTCCCCCATCAACCCAAGCGCGTATTTGGCATGTTGACTTTCTGTGTATCTCTTCCCCATGTGGGCAGACCTCTTCTTTATTGCTGTGCCCCTAGTCCTGAGAACAGCACCTGGCACAGAATGAGGCGCGGTGTTAGGGAAGCAAATGCCCCCGTTTCTGTTGCTCTCTTCCGTAGGATCAGGTCTGGGAAGGAGAGTGATTTTAAAATAGCTTGCGATGGCTTCACTTAACTTGGTGGCTCCAGTTTTCCCCCATGGGGAGAGGGGGGCTTTCTGGAGTTAACCTTTTGTTTCCGCCTTGGATAGGTTTTCATTCTGAGAAGTGAGAAAATTAATATCATGATAATCCCAATTGCCTTGTTTTCTAGAATAATTGGAATATGTTCTCTAGAGATGGAGACATTCTTTGGGGAAATAAACTGCTGTCTTGAGTAGTTGAAAGACAAAGCTAGGGAAGCATTCCCGAGGGTCATGTTGCCTGAAGAGGATTGGTCCCCACCAACCTCTCAGAGGTCTCGTGACCTGACCCTGGTCTCTGAAAACAGCCTCTGCCCTCTGAGCTACTCACCCATATTGCTCTGCGATACCCCTCCGATCAAACTTACCATCATCAACTGAATCTAAAATTATTGTTGCCAAGAGGCCCTGTGCTACCTGGCCTCTGCCTACTACAATCCCATTGCTACCTTGCAATCCTGCCTTCTGTCTGTTACTAGAATTTGCCAAACCAACTAATTGTACTTCCTGTTCCTTCGCTGGTCCTCAAAATAAGTACATGGCTCACTCCCTCACCCCATGCAGGCCTTTGTTCAAATATCTCCTGCTCAGTTATGGTTTCCTTGACCACGCTGCTTAAATGAAAATACTCAAGCTACCATGCATGTGCTCTGTAGCCCCTTCTCTGCCCTTCTCTCCCTAGTAGCTAGCATGTTTCTTTCAAATGTTGCTTCTTATCCATCCACCCTTTGAGAATCAGTCACTCCATGAGAACCTTTGTCCACTGCTATATGCCCAGCAAGGTGCCCTGGTGGCACAAATGGTTTAGCGACTGACTGCTAATCGGAAAGTCGACAGTTCAAACTCATCCAACAGCTCATAAGACAAAGAAAGACGTGGTGTTTTTAGACCAAAGTGCACTTTCTAAATTGCTGAAAGATACGGAGCAGGATTGAAATCTATGAGACGTTCCACGGTTCGTTATTTCTGACACCAGTTGCTAACTCAGGAACCCTGCTTCTCCACTGGCTTTGATCATTTGTTTCAGTGGCCTCGCAGAACACAGCCACTGTCTTCTGGTCGGGCTACAACTTAGGGTCAGGAGCAGGCAGCGCACATGCAAGGGCTGGAAAGGTCCCAGAGATGGCGAGCCCATCCTTCACTCCCTCAATGCAGGACAGCTTCCAACCAGGACACCTCTCTCCGTTGCTGTCCCCCATCCGGCCCCCTCATATCCGGTGTCTTCGCTGTGAATTGGCCCATCTAGCCATTGTCGCAGCTCGCTCAGCCACTGCTCTCCCAGCTACCATGCTCCACCACTGGGCTTCTCTACCATCGGGCCTATTTGTGATCGGCTACTTGGCAATCAGGCTACCCACCATCAACATCTCTGCTATTGACCTTTCTGCTGCTAACTGCCCTGGCTTATAGCCAGTGTAGCTGCCAGCTTGGTTTTCTCAGCTGCTCTCTTCCGTCAGGCCTCTGCTGGCTCAGCTCAGATCAGCTGCCACTCTCTCAGCAACCGTGTTCTACCACCCACCCGTTCTGTTAGCGCAGCTCAACCCTCAGGAGATCTGCTTTCAGTGTCTCTGCTGCTAACTGGACCACTCGGCTGCCACAAAGCTCTGAGCCAGCAACTCTTTCCAGCCTGGAGTCCTCGAAACTCTCTGGGGCTCAGCCACTCGTTATAAAGGGGTGAGTGGACCAGGGCTACCGGGTCCCAGCTCACACGCAGGCAGATTTATTCTAAACAAAACACGTTTCAACCTTTCTGTTGACCTTTTTGTTGTCAGTAGACGGCTACAGACAGAGTCTCTCAGTGATACACTTCTCTTCAGCTCAGGGGGATGCCTTCAGAAAACCCAGTCAGAGTCCTGCTAGGCCGTTTCATTCAAGGCAGAGTGAGCCGCTCAGCAGCGGCTATGGTGACTGGGGGATTCCCAAAAGGTGACCTTGCTAGACTTTCTCCAACAACACAGAACAATCACGGACTTAACAAGAAATTTTAAGAAAATGGAAAACTGCACTGGTGAAGAAAAGGCCAGAACTGTGCCCAGTAATTGTTTCCCATCATGAAAACACACTAGCTCCTTCTTGGAGGGGGACAAGGGCTAGCTTATGAGGATTCTGTTGGGAAACCTTACCCCATCCATCCTAGTCTTGATCTTGCCCCACAGGCTTCTTCAGAGCACTGCAAAGGGACCTGATTTGAATTCCTCCCGGATGCTTAAACTGCCATTTTGACTGAAAAGTCTAAAAGCACAGAATTCTTTGGGAAGGATTAGAGAGACAGAAACATCACCTTAAGTTTATAGACCTAGGTGGGCGGATAGGTCAAGAAACAATATCCTCACATTTTGACATTTTAAAAATAAGGTTCCAGCCAACAGTTCTGTCCACAGTCAATATTTTCTGTCAGTATTGGACTACAATCCCCACAATGTATAACATCACTTATCCCCACATCCTCCCTGCCTTTCCTATTTCAATTCCTCTTCCTCCTCTTCTGGCCTTTCATGCCTTGTGAGCAAATGCTACCCACTTGATCCCAAGTGCTTAATCTAAGAAATGCACACAGCCCTAGTGTATTATTCACTTTATAGACATCACTTATTTGGCTAAAAATCGAGCCACTTGAAGGATGTAATGGACCATCTCGATTCTACCAATAAATAGCATTTTTTATTATTTGAGTTCTCTTCCACATTTTTCTCCCACTCTGGTGATTTCTAGAGAGGTCCCTTTCAGAGTGGTCCGGAGTGGTAGCCAGGTACCGTCTGTTTCTTCTGGGCTCAGGATCGTGGAGGCTGAGGTTCAGGTTGCTTGCCCACTAGTCTCCTGGACGAATTGTTCCCACGTATCTTCAGCTTTCTTCTCTCTTCTTTGCTCTGGAAGGGGACAAATCAGTAGCAGCACCTTAGGTGGCTGCTCAAAGCTTTCTAGGGCCCTGCTGCTAGTCGCCAAAGTAAAACATAGAATATTGTCGTTATGCCCGTGGATCTTAGTGTCCCACAGCAGCAGCGACTGCTCCCTTCAAAGGGTTTAGTTATGGCAAAGAAGGTTTTGGGACCTCACTCCCGATCAAAAACAAAAGCCAAACTCACGGTCAGTCATCGAGTCAATGCTGACTCATAGCGACCCACTGTGAGTTTCCGAGACTGTAACTATTTACGAGTAGAAAGCCCAGTCTTTCTCCCGTGGATCTGCTAGTGGTTTTGAGCTGCTGACCATGGGGATTGCAACCCAACACGTCGCCACTATGCCACTAGGACTCCTTTTGCTCCCTATATGCTCTACTATACTCATGGACGTATTTGCAACATAATAAATCACTCACTGCCATCGAGTCAATTCCAATCAGAATCACCGCGGAGGACACTTTGAATTTCTAAAACTTCAAATCTTTACGGGATCAAGCAACTTTATTTTTCTCCCTTCGGGTGGCAGGTGGGTTCACGCAGCTCCGGCCATAGCCCTCCACGCCCTCAGGTTCCTTGCATAAGATGTGTGTATGTAGACGTCTGCTCTGGCAGGCCTGTGTGTATTTGTGGATATGGTTCCATTCTCCTTCCCACTTGTGTTCAACCTGTGTTACCTGTCTGGATAATTACTGTTGTTGTTGGACTGTGTGTGTCACTTGCTTCTGCCGCCTTTAACTCCTGGATATTTCTCGCGCTTCCTTGCTTGCCCCTCACCCAGGTGAAGAAGCAGCCACTGCCAGTTGGTGACTTGCCACCCTTCAAAGCCACCAAAGACTGTGTCTTTTACGGTGATGACCTGCTCTTGGTGGTCTCCTTCCAGTGGTGGTCTCTGTACACTAGTTGTCCTTGCCTGATTGACTCATTGTACTCAGCACGTAAGGCTGTGTGCTCCAATAACGTGTTTGGTTCTGTGTTTGTTTTCCTGTGTGGAACATCCTCCAGGTTTATCCGTGTTGTAAAGCATTGCACTGTGTGTGTGTACCACACCTTATTCATTCATTCTTCCATTGAGGGGCATTGAAGCCGTCCCCATCTTTTTGTTTCTGTGCCCAGTGCTGGGGTAAACATGCTGTGCTTGCGGTGGCTCCTGTAGCTCTAGGACATGTACCAGGTGGGAAGATTGCTGGGTCGTTTTGTATTTCTCTTTCCGCCCTTCTGAAGAAGTGTCGTGTACCATAGCACAAGCCCATGGGAGTGTCAGGAGCTTCCAGTTTCTCCACACCCTTGACACCATTTGTTTTCTGGTTGGTTTTGCTTTCAACTTTTCTCCCCAGCTGGGGGAGACGGCATCTCGCTGTTTTAATTTGCGCATCTCAGATCGCTGATGATAGTGTTTGGTAAATTGTCTATTCATGTCCTCTGCCCATTTGGGGGGTTGCCTTTCTTTTCTTAAAATATTGAAGTTTTGAAATTATAGAGGGTAGTCCCTTGTCCACTAAGCCATTGCCAAGCATTTTTACTCAATGTGAGGATTTTGTTCTTACTTTTTCAGTGAAATCTTTTGATAGGCGTGTGTCTAATTTTGCTGAAGTTCATCTCATTTTTCTTCTGCTGTGTGTATTTGTAGGAATGTTTAGTAGTATTGGTTCCCCTAAATTGGCCCCTATTCTTTTTTCTTTTTCACGCTTTATGGTTTTAAGTTGTACATTTAGGTCTTTAATCCACCCTCCGCTGGTTTCCGACACTGTGAGAACTGGGCCTTGATTCATTTTTCTACACAAGGCTATTCAGACTATTTAATGAGTTTTGGATAGTTCATTACTTTTGTTTAATAAGGAAAGTATCTAATAATTTTGTAGCAATGCTTTATTATTTACCTGGTATAGCCCATTCCCAATCAGTCACACGGAGGACCTTTCCCCACCAGACCAAATTCAACTAATCAATTGCCCCTGAGATACTCATCATCAGTTCTTGTTAATTACCAGGCCAGGCAAAAATATCAAATCTTCAAATCTGGCACTTTTCCAGGAAATATCAATCAAGCTAGGGGAATATGCAGGGCCAAAGTAACAAACCCTGCGTGATAGAAAGCCACTAGCAGACCCCTCCTCCCACCGCACACACCCCTACCACCACTTAGCTTCTCCCCAAAACGAAGGCAACAGGAACAGCAGCTCAGGGTTTGGATAGGAAATCACCTCGGCTATTTTCCCAAAGAACCAAGGCAAAAGCCCCCCCAAAAGAACTCATTGCAGCATACCTGGTGGCCTGCTTCCTTAGCGATTATAGCCAAGACATCGTGAACAGTGGCCTTCTCTGCCGTGAGACAAGAACGGAGAACGCAGCTGCCGTTACTGAACATTTTGAACAAAAATGTAAAAGAATAATCCTGATCAAAAGGGGAAGAAAGTGGAACAGAAGGTCAAATCCTCACGAAGTTCATATTTTCCAGAGACAGGCAGCCTAGGTGAATCCCCAAAACTATTGCAGTGAGATAATTTGTGTTTAAGGTTTAAACCAAAAAATATGCCCTGAACTCTTCATAAAACCAAGCAATAGTAGAGAGATCAAGTGTTGTATTTCAAAAAAACAGAAGCAAAAACAAGCAATAGTTTAGGTTAACTACTAAAAGACATCTGCCAGGAGCATTATGCTCTTAAAAGATCTCTCACTCACTGTCATCAAGTCTCATAGAGACCCGCTAGGAGCAGAACTGCCCCTGTGGGTTTCTGAGACTAACCATACAGAAGCAGACAGCCTTGTGTTTCTCCCTTGGTGGTTTCGAATTGCTGATCCTGCAGTTAAGCAGCCCAGTGCGTAACCACCACGCCACCTGGGCTCCTTTATAAGCCCTTTCTATATGGAATCACATTGATGACAGCCACTCAAAAGATTAAATCGGAGCCTGGGGGCACAGTGGGTTTATCTTAATGAGAGAAGAACCACTAAAAACGGAGAGGACAGCTGTACAACTTGGTCAGTAAATTGTGCATGTGGAAACTGTTGGTTGGCATATGCTGTGCTGTATATATTATCAACAACTGAATTCTATCCAAAAAAGAAAGAAAGCCCTTTGGGTAGTCCCCTCTGTCACATGGGGTTGCTATGTGTCAAATTGACTCAAAGGCACGTAGCAACCGGGGCAATGTAGCCAGTACAACTAGGATAGTGCCCTGCCCACAGAACGTGGGCAGTACATATTTGTTGATAGAATTTACTGCTCTAAATCAAGCTTGTAAATTGTGTTTAGCTCATTTTTTTCTATTTTTTCTCTGTGCTTGACTTGCAGTGTGAGTGAATCACTTCAATGGCAGGCTTTTTGTTTGTTGTCTTTAAATCTTAGGCTTATCAATAATTGCAAGGGGTACTTTGAAACCTCTAGTATAGGACATTCTGTGAATTTGTCCCAGGAGTTCCATTTAACATGTATATATGCAGAAATATATGTGAGTGTGTGTGTGCGCGTGTGTAGTCCCTGGTGCTTGTGATGAAGTGAAATCTTAAATTTCATAATATGGCTCTTCTGGCACCAGGGGCCGCAGTGTGGAGACCAGGGGACAGAGCAAAGGAGCCCCGCCAAGACAGAGCAGAGGGGCTGTGCCGCCAAGAGCTGAGGCCATGAGACAGTGAGGTGGGGCAGCAGACGTCTTCTTGGCCCACACAGGCAGAGGCCACGGCTGAGATGCTGAGGACCAAAAAGAGAGACGTGGCTGCTGGCTGAGGAGAGGTTGCTGGGCACCAGTGACTATGTCCTTCAAGGTTTCCAAGCCTGGCTTGTGGTAACCTGTGAGCTTCATAAACCTTTGAGTCATTGGTATTGTTTGTGAGCTCTGTGTGACCACGGCAACAGATTGTCAAACCTAGCAGAGAGGTAGGAATGGCTGGTATGAGAAGAGGGAACAAGAAGGATGGCGGTTGGAGGGCTATCCAACTACTCCCTATGGCAGTCAGCCTAGAGTCGGTGAAGAGTTGGATTCTTTCTCCCTTGTACAGCCAAAGAAGATCAGGTGTGACCTCTGCGTCATTTTATCATTGCTACAAAAGGATTGCCGGTGGCACTGTGGGATAAACATTGGACTCTTCAAATTGTAAGGTCTGTGGTTCAAACCCACTGGCCACTTCACTAGAGAAAGATGAGAACTATCCGCTCCCGTGAAGATTTAGTCTCACAACCCTATAGCGCAGCGGTTCTCAACCTGTGGGTCATGACCCCTTTGGGGGGGTTGAATGACGCTTTCACAGGGGTTGCCCAGTTCATAACATTAGCAAAACTAGCAATGAAAATAATTTTATGGTTGGAGGGGGGGAGGCTACCACAAAATGAGGGAGGCATTAGGAAGGTTGGGAACCACTGCTCTAGCAGGTTATTATGAGAATCAACTCAGTGAAAGTGATGCTACAAGCAGTTAATATGCTTGGCTATATTTAAGCCAAGTGGAGGTCTGTGTTGGCTCACAAGGACCCAAAAGAAAGGCCTGGCAGTCTGCTCCCATAAAAGCAGCCACGGAAAACCTATGGGCACAGTTCTGCTCTGACACATGGAGCCACTATGAGTTAGAATCAACTCCATAGTAGTGAGTTTGGTGGTGGTGGTGAAGTAAAACTAAAAGGTTAATTGGGTAAAGCACATTGAAAATTTTAAATTACCAAAATAATTTTTTTTCAAAGAACCAGTTACATGAAAACAAGCTAGCCTCACACTTAATGGTACAAAGAGTAGATGCTATGTCTTTATTCATTTCTCTTTTTAGATTGTGTGTGTGTTTCCCCACATGCAAGCCAAGGCATGAACAATCACTTTCATTTATTGTTGATAGCTTCTTTTTTATATTTGTCGATATTAAGAATCTTAAATATTTGTCGATATTATAATAATCTTAAATGTGCTTCTAACTGTCATTAGGAGGCAGAATTTACCCACTCCTTGATATTGGGTAGCTTTATAACTGGTGTTGGCTTAAAGAATGCTACAGAAATTATGTAGTTCAAAGACTGAGCTTTAAGAAATCTTAAATGAACTCCTATCTTTCTGTTTTGGATTCCTGTTTCTGCCATGAGACTAGTCAGGGCTAGCGGAGTGGTTCTGTTCTGGGCTACGAACCTCTAGGTCAGCAGTTCAAACCACTAGCGCCTCTGCAAGAGAAAGATGAGGCTTCCCCCTCCCCTAGAGTTACAGCCTGGGAAATTCACAGGGGCTGTTTTACCTTGTCTTACAGAGTTGCTCTAAGTCAGAATGGACCTTTTTGGTGGTGAATGAGAGCTTTCTGGATGATGAGGTATCACATGGGAAAGAGGGGAGGTCACCCCAGACAACAGCTAACAGACCCTAATATGAGTGTGCCCAGGAGGATCAGAACTGCCCAGCTGACCGGTAGCCTCGTGAGCGGTGGTAGCTTGTCAGTCTATTTTGGCTAAGTGACACAATGACAATATATTACTGATACACGTCATGGTTTTCCTGTGACTAGTGCCTCCTCCTCCTCATTCACAACCTTGGCCACCAGAGCAATCTAAAGCCACTTCCCAGTCTGTATCCTCATGCCATGTATTATATTCTCAACAACAAAGCTTGCGTTGACTTCCTGGTCATTTGTTTCACACACAGAAGATGCAGGATGCGAGGCGGGGTCTTGTCCTGTTCACTACTGTGTGCTCAGCATGCAGCACGGTTCGGCACAAACAGGCCACGTGTTATCGCACTTCGAGAATACTACGTTTTTCACATTGAAGATTGGTGGCAAACCTACCAGCAACTCTGCCAGCACAGTTTTCCCAACCATGTGCTCACTTCCTACCTGTGTCCCGTTTCAGTCATTCTCACACTATCTCAAACCTTTTCATACTGCTGTGACCCACTTACCATACTCACCAGGCTTCATAAACTTTGCCACTTCTGACCACCTTCACCTGAGAAATCTGTAACACAGGAACGCGCTGCCAGCAACACCTCAGATTCATTAGGCCTTTGATTTTGAGGTTTGGGGGTCATTTATGCTCTAAGAAACCTTTTGCTGCCGTCAAACTTTTTTGTAACATGAACATTCAGTAACCACAGCGCAGTGAATCTCCACCTTCCTGATGTCGCTGCCCATTAATACAGTTCCTCATGTGGTGGTGACCCCCAACCATAAAATTATTTTTGTTACAAGTTGAACATAATTAAAGCATAGTGATCAATCACAAAACAATATATAATTATATATTGTGAAATATTTATTTCAAATTACAAATAAATGAAATTTGGTCTTGAAGCATGGTGTAGCATGGTCACAGTCTTCACGCCAGGTACTCATATTTGGGTGTATCTGCATGTGGGCGGACCCGCCTGGAGACAGATAGAGGAGCGGTGTCTCTGTTCCTAAGACCATCAGAAATATGTGTTTTCCGATGGTCTTAGGTGACCCCTGTGAAAGGATTGTTCCACGCCCCCCCCCCCGAAAGGGGTCCCGACCCACAGGTTGAGAACTGCTGCCACAGGGGGTCACACCCCACAGTTTAACAAGTTTTGGATTACGATGTAGTGTAAACATAACTTTTTGTGCATTGGGAAAACAAAACATTTATGTGGCTCTGTTACAAGATTCCCTTCATTGTGCCTGTCTAGAATCGAACCTGCAGTTTCTCTGAGAGATGCCTATAATGTACTGCCTAGTAAGGTAGCACTAGGAAACAACATGTATGTACTAAGCCTTTTAAATATGGCTAGTCTAGATTGACAATGCTTCCAAGCTATGTAGAAGGTTTTCTGTAGCTTCTTCCTCTGAAGTGGGAAGCCAAGTGTTCTTCATTGTCTGTTCTTAGTCTGTAAGCTCTGCTGAAATCTGTTCCCTTTAGGTGACCCTGCTGGCATTTGAAACACCAGTGACACAGCTTCCAGCATCACTGCAACACACAAGCCACCACAGTGCAACAAACTGACTGGCACGTGGTTGAAGTTGTCGATAATTTTGTCTTGCTTAGATCCACAATCAGTGCTCATGGAAGCAGCAGTCAAGAGATCGAAAGACATATTGTATTAGGTGAATCTGCTGCACAAGACCTCTTTAGAGCATTGAAGAGCCTGGATGTTACTTTGAGGACTAAGCAAGCCATGGCTTTCTCCATTAAGAATCAATGCATTTGAATCGTGGTGCTAGAGAAGAATATTAAAAGTACCATGGACTGCTAAGAGGACAAACCTGTCTGAAGTGCTCCTCTGAAGCAAGGATGGTGAGGTTTTTGTCTTACATTGGATATGTTGTCAGGAGAGACCAGTCCCTGGAGAAGGACCTCATGTTTGGCCGAGGGGCAGCTTCAGTGGGCTGAGCAGGGCTGAGGTTGAGCATAGGCCTCACGATGGGTCAGAGTGGACTCAATGGCACCCAACAACGACAGGTCTAGAGTGAGACATGCTGAAAAGGAAAAATGCACACTCCATTTCAGATACCTCATGGAAAAGATTTCGTTAATATTTTTTGCAATGTTATGATCATCAGGTGTTGAAATTAAAATTTTGTTTCCATTGGGTTAAATCAAATGGTATTAAAATTAATTTCACCTGCTTCTTCTGTCTGACATATTTTACTGAGACTACCAGAGAAAAATAAGTTACATTTGTAGCTTGCATTATATTTCTCTTGGATGGAACTGTTAAAGAAATTTGATACTTGTTGAAGGGAAATAAAAAATGAATTCACACACAAGAAAGTGTTCAAGCCATGATAAGGGGAAACTCTTAATGCATATGAACAGTGAAAGAACCCTAAAAGACTGTATACTGCATGATTCCAGATAGAGAGACATACATAGGAAGACAGACAGATAACAAATACATGTCTGGAAAAGGCAAAACTAAAGAGCCAGTACAAAAGAGCAGGGGTTGCCAAGGGAAAGAGAAGAGGGGCTGAATCGGACATATTTAAGACAGTGAGAGTATTTTACATGACACTAAAGGCTGACACCTGAGACTGCTTTGTCCAGCCCATAGGACTTTACAACTACAGACCTGAATAATCATGTATCAACATTGTTACACTAATCAGGACAAAAGTGCTAACAGGGGAAACGTGGGGGCGGGAGTATGTGGGAACTGTACTTGCTGTTCTATTTTTCTGTGACCTAAAACTTGTAAAGAAAGAAAGAAAAAACCCATTCTGTTTGTTTTGAAACATGAATTCACCTCTGCATAGCCACCAAGGTGGTCTTACTAAAACAAATATCGTGTCGCCTTCCTATGCTGAGAAATCTTCAGTAGGTTCCCACTGTCTCCCAGCAATGAGCTTACAGCCATCATCTTATGGCATATACCCTAGTCTGCCACCTTCCTCCGCCCTACTTCCCTCGTCTGCTCATATTCCTCTGTGTCGGGATATGCCAAACTGCTCCAGTGTAGGGCCTGTGTGCCTGAGCTCAGGCAGACCCTCGCCTGGAGTGTCCTCTGCCATGTCCACTTAGGTC
Source organism: Tenrec ecaudatus (assembly GCF_050624435.1). NCBI lineage: Eukaryota > Metazoa > Chordata > Mammalia > Afrosoricida > Tenrecidae > Tenrec > Tenrec ecaudatus. Next base: position 96,453,938 of record NC_134539.1, read on the forward strand.
ACTCCCTGTCTTCTAGTAGGTCCTCTGCCATGTCCACTTGGGTCACTCCCTGTCTTGTAGTAGGTCCTCTGCCATGTCCACTTGGGTCACTCCCTGTCTTCTAGTAGGTCCTCTGCCATGTCCACTTGGGTCACTCCCTGTCTTCTAGTAGGTCCTCTGCCATGTCCACTTAGGTCACTCCCTGTCTTCTAGTAGGCCCCGACTGCACAGGATGGCAGTCTGATTCACAACAAAATGAAATGCTTCCCAGTCTTGTGCCATTTGCATGATCTCTTGTGGTTCAGAGGTTTCATCAACTGATTGAAAAAGTAAATCATTTTATTGGGGGAACTGGCAAGTCTTACTACTCTGGTGCTATCTATGGAATTTGAAAGCCCAACTGAAACCAGTCTATCATAGCAACTTGCAAGCCTCGGTGGTGGGGTGGCACAGGACGTGCCTGGGCTGGGAAGCAAACCCGGGCCTGCCACATGGAAAGGAAGAATTCTGGCACTGACCTTAATCATGAGCAACAGAAATCAATCATCCTCGATTCCAAAGACGATATTAAAAGTAGATCCAGCTGTTCCTCTTTCTAGTAAGAATTTGGGAATTAGGATGGGTGAATACATGAATCTAGGGCATGTTGAAAAGGGATTCAGGTAGCCTCCAGCTGGAGACTAACACACCTGAGAGGGAAACAAAATGAGGCTATTGAATATCCAAGTGAAGATCAGCTTGGACGCCCCTCTCCCAGGTGAGATGCAAGAGGGATACCGGCTAGGAGCAGGATCTCAGCTGGGAGGCAGGCAGTGTGAGCTGGCTGCCTGCCTGCTACAGGAGCAGCCTCTGGGGTGTCCACTGTTCTGAAAACCAATCTGCCCTGACTGCTCACCCAAAGTGGGATGCCAGAGCCAGTCGGTTTCAGGTGGTTTGCTTCCACTGTGGCATCAGTGACATTGCCTTCTCAACCACGGGAGAGCCTGTGAGAACAGAAGTGAAGTGAGTGAGCCAGACCGCGGGTGCTGCGCTCCTTGTTTTCACCCAGAGGTGGAGAGATCGGCCATTTAGGGAGCCTGGCTCCCAGCCACAAGACAGAATAGGCCTACCCTGTCACTTCTCATCAGCTCCTGTTTCACGAGGGTCGGAACAAAAAGCCCCGACTCACTGCCACTGAGCCAACGCTGACTAATGGCACCCCAGAGACAAGGCGCAGCTCCCCTGTGAGTTTCCGAATCGATGTCTCCTTTGCTGAATTGTCCGATCACAGCCCTCTTCGGATTGCACATTTCTCCTCAAAGACTACAAATTCAAATATATCTTATACAAACCCCTTTATGAAGTCGTAAACAGGACAAGGAAAGATTAAAATGGATCATCTAGATGGGGATGACCATTCACATGCGGCCATTACGGTGTCCAAAGGCTTCACAGCCACATGGCTAAGTGTGGAAAACAGGAAGTTCATCACAAAATCATGCCCGGCAGTAGATCAATTCACCACAGTTGCAGGACAGGCTTGATCCCAGAAAGGGGACCAGGATTGTGATACTGCTTTAGGGTACAGTAGAGATCCCAGACCTCACACCTTGTTGAAGGAGAAGTCAAAAACACAGCCAGATGAGAGAGACCATCGTCACAAGGTCATAATGGCATCTAAGCATTTGCAACAATTCAGAGACTTAAAACGTAGAGGGGAGGGCGAAGGAAGCTGTCACAAACGTGTGATTGGCAGCAAATGAACATGACACAGTTACGAGCGAGACCTGTAGAAGCAGGAACAGGACCGTGGTCGGGCACGTGTTAGAAGAACTTTCAAGTTGCCCCACGGCCTGCCAGCTGAGGTAGTGTAGGGTCTCTCTCTCCGGGCTAGATTCCAACCTCAGTCCTTGGCTCCACGCGAGAAAGATTTCACGCCGAAGCCGGGCTCGTGATCCAAGTGAATTTAATGAGAGTTAAAAGAAGCATCAGGTTTTACGCGGCACCCATAGGATTCCTTTGACCATGCGGCCTGGCAGAGACTGCTCCAGGACACCCAAGGATCTCTTTCCTCCCAAGAAGACGACCAGACCACCAAGCAAGACCTTCTCCCTCTCGGTTCCTGCCTTCTTAAGGGTTCCCGGGGGAGGCGTGGTGAACAACCCCAGGTCGATCCCATTGGCTGAATTGCAGTCACCTGGCCCCGGTGGGCTGCTCCAGGTGTAACGCCCATCTCCACCCACCCACTGGCGGGAAAATCCAGCTTTGTCCTTTGCTGGCTCTCCTGGGCATGCGTAAATGGACTTCCCAATTCCCTAAGCTAAGCTGCCTAACAGTAGCCAGGGCATGACTTCTGACTATGGGGACCCCCTCAAGGACCTATCCAGGCAAGCCTTTAAGGGAAACTGCCCCTCCCTGGGCTAACTAGGGGTGCGTGATAGCCTACTTTTCAAATACACTCTTCCAAAGGGCAAGCCACTTCACATCCCTCTCTGCCACGGAGTAGGTGCTGACTCATAGGGACCCTGTAAGATAGGGTCGGATTGCTCTGAGAATGTTGATGGCAACATATGTGCAAATGTGCTTGACAATGAGTGAATGTGTGGATTGTGATAAGAGATGGACAAGTCCCCAATAAAAGTATTTAATTAAAAAAATTGATAGGGTAGAATTGCTCCTGTGAGTTTCTGAGAATTTAACTGTTAACTGCCGTAGCTAAAGCAGCTGGTGGTTTTGAACTGCTAACCCATTGCATCACCTGTCTGCCATCAGGGCTCCTTTTTCACATCCCTAGTCAGAAGGAATTCAGCGGAGGTTTAATCTTCCACAGGGATTCTTCAACTGGATTTTGGGCTTTTACCCTAGCCCTCTACAAACCTAAATTTTAATTTCCAATACAATCTGCATACTATTGCAGACTGGAAAAGCTTGTAAGATTGATTCAGGGCTCTCTGACCACCTTACCGTATTACTCATGACTGTGCAGCCCTGGTGCCCGGTTTCCATGAAGGGTATACCCAGTCAAATCCCCGAGAGCACAGCTAGCCCTCCCTAGGCTGCCTAGACTTCAAGGATTCCCTTTCAAACATACTCTCCCTGAGGGCAACACTTTTTACATGGTCAGGAAGAAGTCAGTGGAGGCTGACTGGATGTGTAGAATAAAAATGGATACAGGCTTACTGTAAGCTGCCAAATCAAACTCAAAATTTAAGCTCTTAAAACACTCAGATTCAGGCATAGTGTACTAGCCAACCACTTTACAGATGGGGGGCTTCAGGAATACAAAGGTTAGAGCCCAAATTCACCCACCTAGGCGGTAGTGTTTTAGGAGACGGGGGGGGGGGAGAATTCCAAATATAATATGTCTTTACCCCTTTATTACATGAAAATTATTAAGACAATTATTAGGTCAAAAACAAAGACATTGGGATGAGGCGGGCTATCAGCATAAGGCCATAATGGTGTCCAAAGTATTCACAGCCACTTGACTATTTAAATAGGACATGAATATTAGGAAATTGTCACAAAATCATGATTGGTGGCAGGTCTATTCATCTCAGCTGCAGGCAAGACAAAAGAAGTGGGAAAGGAACTATGAATGGGATCCATATAATACTGCCGACAGAAAAGCTAACCAGATTGGCTCAGGACCCTCTGTCCAAGTCAGACATGACTATTCAACCCTAGCGCTGCAGGTTCCATCAAGGACACATACTCAGACAAGTCCCTGAGGGCTACACTGCCCCATCCTGGAGTGGCTAGGGGTGTGGAAGCAATCCAGGTGCAAACACTGCCTGAGAGCAAAGCCTTTTACATTGCCATTCAGTGGTCAGATAAAACTCAATGGAGGCTGCAGCTATGTGGAGACTTAAAATAAATTTAGGACCCCTATTGCTACAGCTTTCTGAAACCCAATGCGCAGAATTTAAATTATAATACAGTAGACAGCCAAGATATTTTTTCCAGTTTTATTTATTATTTTAATAAATAATTTTATTGGGATCTGTGTTATTCGGTAAACTAGGGAAACAAATCCACAGAAACTCATATATGTATAAGAGAGAGTTTTATATAAAGGGTAAGTGTACATTCAGAAAGCATCCCCACTCCGTCCAGTCTAAGTCTGACTTAGCCTATATGTCTCACACCGATCTATAAACTCACAAAACACACATAGAGATGCCAAATGCAGGAAGATCACAGGCCAGTGGGTAGAAAGTCTTTGAATCCAGTGGCGGTGTAAGCGTCTCATTGCTGGCGGGAGTCTCCACAAAGCTTCTCCAGCACCCAGGGCTGCATCAGGGTAAGTACACATGGCTTCTCCTCGGGGTTTTCTTGCAGGAAGTGAGGCCAGCTGAGGCAGAGAACTAGTTGAGGCAGTCGCACACTGGTCCGACCATTGTTTGTCTGTTGATCATTGCAGTAGGTTCCCCTTTTCTCCCCCTTTCCCCTACCCTCATGGTATCACTACTCTCATTACTGTTCCTGAGGGGTTTATCTGTCCTTGATTCCATGTGTTGAGAGCTCTTATCTAGCCGGATTTGTAAGGTAGAACTGGGGTCATGATAGTGTGTTGGGGGGGGGGGGAGGAAGCATTAAAGAACTAGAGGAATATTGTGTGTTTCATTGGTGCTAACTGCACCCTGGCTGAGAGCCAAGATTTTAAATCCAGTGTGTTTGTTTCCAAAGGCCACAGGCATTAAGCATGTCCTATCCTGGCTCTGAATACCAAATGGAAGCACCCCATTCTACTGTCCTTTCAAACTACAAGTCCAGATCTGCTGGGAGGAGGCAAGATTCTAGTTGAATCCCGTGGAAAAGAAAAATTTGATCATGAGTCAATTAGAAGAGAAAGGTTTTATTGAGTGGAAGAAAACTTGACTAGCTGGCACCCCTTTGAATAGCTAAGCATGTCACGTTTCAATTTTGATCAGCCTATACACAGTACAAATCTTTAGCTTTCCCAGAAGGAAAATTTCAAATGATTGGTTGTCATTCACTTAATCAAAATGAAGAGGCTTGGACTCTTTTATTAAATCTGAATATGTGCATTTTGCAGGCTAATATGAAAAAAACCAAAAAATAGCAAACGTCTTTTTTCTAATCCAGGAAACTATATTAATTATAAAAATGCCAAGCACAGGGAGACGTTGGACAGTGTAAGATATGACAAAATAATAATAATTTATAAAAGGAGGAGGAGGAAGGGGAAAAATGAGGAGCTGATATCAATGGCTCAAGTAGAAAGAAAATGTTTTGAGAATGATGATGGCAACAAATATACAAATGTGCTTGACACAATGGATGTATGTATGGATTGTGATGAGTTGTATGCACCCCCAATAAAATGATTTTTTTAAGAGAAAAAAATAAAAAACAACAAAATGAGTAACACAAATTGCAACACCATGGTGTTTTTGGCTTTTTTAAACACCAAAAGCTGCTCAACTGGATTTTAAGTTTTTTCTTAAATCCTGCTAGAAAACAAAGCATTGTAATTATACATGGAGCTGCACACTGCAAGGTCAGCAGTTCAAAACCACCAGCTATTCCACAGGAAAAAGATGGAGTTTTCTACTGAAAAGAGTTACAGTCCTGGAAAACCACAGGGAAGTTCTACCCTGTCTCTAAGGTCGCTAAAACCAATACCAAACTCACTGTCAAGCAGATTCTGAACTGTCTTGCCATTAGGAGCCCAACACATAATCCTCTGCAGACCAAGCCTTCTTCTTGCTAGAAAGAGGTAGTAAACAACAAAACCATTATCCCATGATTTAATGACACAAACACTGCTGGGCTTGCTAAATTTAAATTTCTAGTGGTCTCATGATTGCCAGTGGGTGGAAAGCCAAATTTTTAACAGCTACTTTTTACTGTTAACTCGGTAATCATTAAGTATTTGGTCACCAAGGAAACGTATTCACTAAGGAAAAAGTATTTAAAGCCTCGTTGAAATCTCCAATATTTGGGAGTGCTTCGTTTAAATTTTTTCTTTATGCATAGAAGACTATTATCAGCAATTTGCAAGTTGCTTACGTTATGAAGGAGCAACATATTTTTAAGCTAACTCAAAGATATATTTAAACTATTGTAATCAGACTACCTTGAATCATTTGTTGTTGCTTTTTTAGAATCAATTGGTTATCTGTATGCATATAGAAACGCTAATGGCACCGTGGTTAAGCACTTTGCCATTAACCAAAAAAATCTGCAGTTTGAACCTAGCAGCACTCTAAGAGAGACTTACGTGGCAGTTTGCTTTCATAAAGATAACAGGAACCCCAGTGGGGCAGTTCTACCCTGTCCTATTAGAAGATCGCTCTGAATGAGAACTGACTTAATAACAACAAGGACATACAAACTGAGTTTCCTTGAGTTTTATTTTTAAGTCAATTGGTGTCAGAAGTGGGACCCAGAAAGAATCTCACCGAGCATCCCAATTTTTCAGAGGAATCATATGGTAGTATTAATGAGGGCCTTTTGTGCCCCATGTACCTCACCGTGGGTGGGGAATTTGGTGAACCTCTTCCAGATTCAAGTTTTCCTCCTTTTATGTTGAACTTTCTTGACTTATATCTGAGTGGTTGAAGACATCTCCTGGAAATGGAACCCTTTGGGTCCAAACTGAGTTTGGAGAACCAGGTTCCCATCTTTCTCTTTCTCTTTCTGCTTTAGGAAATTTTGATTTGTGACCAGGTTTTGCTGTGAGTTCTCATTTACATTATCTGAATACTCTCATTAAACTAAATCCAGAGGAAACCAAACTGGATCCAATACAGTTGGACTGAGCCGGAAGCAGACCTCAGGGAATTTGTACTTAAGTACTCCATTTGGATTGGGACCAGTGAAGAAAGCTGAACGGTGTTACACAGAGACCATGAATAAAATGGGTCAGCCTCACTGAAAGAGCTTGGAATTACAGCCACTGCCTTATGCATTGGTGATCACTGGCAATTGGAAGGTGAAAATTAGAAACAAAGAGGAAGGAATTCCAATTGGAAAATATAACCTTGGTGATAGAACAAAGCTGGAGAGCCCATGTTACAATTTGGCAAGACCAACAAGCTGTTCATCACAATTAACTCTTTTTCAACATAAAGGGACTACACATGGATGTCTTCCGATGGAAAATACCAAAAAAACCATATGGGCTATATTTGTGAGACACACAGTGGAGAAGCTTAATAAAAACTCCAAAAATTCACGGCTATCCATTCCTATTCTTAGTAACCCCACAGGACAAAGTTGAACTGCCCTGTGAGTTTGTCAGACTATAATTCCTTTTTTTTCATTGAGATCTTAATTTCTTTAAAAATTATTTTTATTTAATCATTCTATTGGGGGCCCATACAGCTCTTATCACAATCCATACATACATCCATTGTGTCAAGCACTTTTGTACATTTGTTGCCCTCAATATTCTAAAAACATTTGCTTTCTATTGAGCCCTTGGTATCAGCTCCTCATTTTTCCTTGCCCTCCCCGCTCTCCCTCCCTCATGGTCCTTGATAATTTATAAGGTATTATTATGTCATGTCTTACAATGTACGATGCTTCCCTTCACCCACTGTTCTGTTGTCCATCCCCCAGGGAGGAGGTAATATGTAGATCCTTGAAATAGGTTCGCCCTTTCCACCCCACCTTCCCTCCACCCTCCTGGTATAGCCACTCACACCACTAGTCCTGAAGGGATCATCTGTCCTGGGTTCCAGGTGTTTCCAGTGCCTGTCTGTACCAGTGTACATCCTCTGGTCTAGCCAGACTTGCAAGATAGGATTCGGATCATGATAGTAGGGTGTGAGGCGGGGAAGGGGGGAGGGAGGAGGAAGAAGCATTTAGGAAGTAGAGGAAAGTTGTATGTTTTATCGTTGCTACACTGCACCCTGACTGGCTTGTCTTCTCTCTACAACCCTTCTGTAAGGACATGTTCAGTTGCCTACAGATGGGTCTTGGGTCCCCAATCTGCACTCCCCCTCATTCACAATGATTTCTTTTTTTGTTCTTTGATGCCTGATACCTGATCCCTTCGACACCTTGTGGTCACACAGGCTGGTGTGCTTCTTCCATGTGGACTTTGTTGCTTCTGAGCTAGATGGCCACTTGTTAACTTTCAAGCCTTTACAACTCCAGATGCTTTATCTTTTGATAGCCAGGTACCACCAGCTTTCTTCACCACATTTACAATCATGTCGGGAAGGTAAACATCATGGAATGCCAGTTTAATAGAACAAAGTATTCTTGCATTGAGGGAGTACTTGAATGGAGGACCAATGTCCATCTGCTACCTTAATACTAAACCTGTAAATATATGCACATAGACCTATTTCCCCATCCTTATATATAAATTCCTTATATATAAATATATTTACATGTGTACATGCCTTTATTTAGACCTCTATAAATACCCTTTGCCTCCTAGCTCTTTCCTCTATTTCCTTTTACTTTCAGCTTGTCCCACTATCATGGTCAGCCTTCATTTGGGTTTCAGTAACTCATCTCGGTTCCATTACCCTTGATCACGCCCTACCAGGCCTCCTATACCCTCCTCACCACCGATTTGGATCACTTGTTCCCTTGTCCCTGGGTTTGTTAACCCCATTTCCTTTTCCCCCACCTCCCCCTCTCCCTTGTCCCCCCAGAACTTTAGTCTTGTTGTTTTCTCCTCGAGATTGTTCATCCATCCTATTTTATTTAGACAGACATGTGGAAATAATAACATGCACAAAAACAAGACATAGCAAACAAAGCAATAAAAGAAAACAAAACAACAACCAAAAGCCAATGACCAAAAAAAAGAAAACCTGCAACAAAAAAGAAAAACCTGTGGTTAGTTCAAGGACTGTTTGTTGTCCTTCAGGAGTGTTTTCTGGTCAGGTCAAGTCTGATGGGGTGCCACGCCCTGGTTCCAAAGTCTATTTTTGGATTCCCTGGGGACTTTGTTGCTCTGTTCCCCTTGTTGTTCTGTTGCACTCCCTTAGTGTTTTGCCCCAGTGTGGTGAGATCAGATCAGGCGCAATTCCCACACTGTGTCTCTAGTGTTGTTACCTGTAGGGTTATGGGTCAGTGAGGGATGTTGTGTCTCTGTCTCATAGTGGGGCCAGCCATATGGTCTCTGGATTGGCTGCTCTGAGCAGGAATATGGTCCTCAAGACTTGGTGGGCCAAAATGTGTTCCACTCTCTCTTCCTCCTCCTTCATCTGCTCCTGTGTGCTCTGATCAGATATGTCCCTCTCCCTCTCCCTGAGCTGCAGCTTCAGTGCTGTCCTCTGAAGTGAATTCTTTGGGATGACTAACTCTTTTTTTTTTTTTATGACTAACTCTTTATGGGAGTAGAAAACCTTGTCTTTCCCCCATGAAGTGGCTGTGGTTTCAAACTGCTGACCTCGTGGCTATCAGCACAGTGCACAACCAGTAAGCCACCAGAGCTATGTGCAAACAAAAGCAAGTCGGGGGAGCAAACCAGCAACTGTTCATATGCAAGTTCAGGTTGAAGTGAAGAAACTTGAACAAATACATAAGAGTTGAATAGATTTGCGTCATTGAACACTAATGGCAGAAGACCTGATGACCTGTGTAATGACATCAAGAACATCATATATGAAGAAGCAATATGTCATTTAAAAGACAGGAAAGAAAGAAACTAATAAATTCTGAAACTTGCTCTTATAGAGCCGCTAAAGAAAATGAAGAGATCTAGGAAGCAAAGCTATGGATGGAGGTATAAACATAGGTTTGTACATATGTAAATACATTAATTCATAAAAATAGAGATAATGGCATATGTACATACATTTATATGACAATACGTTGAGGTAGTGGATGGACTTTGGGCCTCTGCTCAAGCCCTGCCTAGTTCTAAAATGCTTCCCCACCGCACCACACCCCCTACTATCATGACCCCAGTTGTACTTTACAGATCCAGCTAGACTGGAGCATCTATGCAAGTATGGATAAGAGCTCACCAGGACACCACGCAGAATTCAGGTCAGATAAACCCCTCAGGAACCGTAATGAGGGTAGCGATACCATGAGGGGAAGGTGGGGGGAGAAGGGGAGGAAGAAAACTGAGCGTAATGACCAATGGACACATAAGCACACCCCCACTGGGGGGACAAACAATAGAAACCATGGGGAAAGGGAGACAGCAGTCAGTGTAAGGCATGAAAATAATGTATAACTTATCAAGGTGTCATGAGGCGGGAGTGGGGCTGGAGGGAAGAATGAGGAGCTGATACCATGGGCTCAGACAGAAAGTCAATGTTTAGAAAATGGGGATGGCAACAAATATGCAAATATGCTTCATACAATTGATGTATGGATTTTTATAAGAGCTGTAAAAGCTCCCAATTAAATGATCTTTGTGGGAAACAGGATTTCTCCCAACTTGTATCTCCCAAATATTTGCCAAACTTAGCTGTTTGCTACACTTAGGGAATGACTGTACACTTGGAGGTCAACAGAAATAGATCAGGAGTATTCTCCCTAAGGGTTATCAGCCATCAAGAGCAAGCAGTCACCACTGTTTATCCCACAACAAGTAGGACCCACTCCCTTCTGATAAGGATAGTAGCTGACTGGTTCCTTGTAGGAGACCCCAGATACGTCAGGTCCACCCAAGGGTGACTAAGGTTAGGCTGCTATCATGAATCTAGGGTTTGCCCTTCTTGTCACATGTATATCCCTAGTCCCTCCCCTCCCCATCATATGTACACCCCTAGCTCATCCCCTTCCTGTCACGCTTATGCCTATTATACATCCCTTCCTATGATGTGTATCCTGATTGTACTGCCCCTTCCTGTGGCGTGTGGTGACCTGTAATCACGTCCCCCCCCCAAGGAGATATAAGCCTTGCTTAGCAATAAATGGGAGCCAGCAGGCCAGCTGTCTCTGCCCCCCTCACCTCGAGCCCCAATAAAGTGATTTTTTAAAAAACAGGTGATCCAAGGGAATGTAGAAAATCAAACAATACCATTAACATCACACATAAGTAAAATTTTTAAGATAATTCAAAAAATGATTACAGGGAAATACAGTAAATTCAATCTTGATTCGGGAAATGATGTGAAACAGGCTATATCATTTTTTTATATTAGGTGGCTCTTGGTTGAAAGTAGATAATATGTGGTTGAAGTGCTAATAAAACTGTTTAAAAAAAAGGAATGTGTTAAAAGGGAAAGCAAATTATGTTAATTTTACCCTCACTACATCTGCAGTCACTTTGCGGTGGAATCTCTGTACACATCCCGGGTCAGCAGTCTGAAGGCATTCCGTGGAGGCTTCTTCCCCCTCCTCCGACTTCTTTCGATGCTTCTTAGATCAGTCAATCTTTTGCCCATAGATTCTCTTAATATTGTCATTTCCCCCCCAGAGTTCAGGTTGTTCTCTTGAACATTTTACAACAGAGGGTTTGATCAAAAAGAGCCAAGCCCAGGGCATCAGCAGACCCCTCTTTCCAGGCTCCCGCCTTCTTCTCCTCAGCGGTAGAGGGTGCAGGTCCAGCATCCGGGACGCCAGCCCCTACGTTGCAGATGAAGCTCCCGGTGTTGACGTTGGCCAGGGCCTTGGTGAGCAAGCGGGGCCAGAAGGGCTCCATGATACATTCCCTTGGATCACCTGTTTTTTTAAAAATCACTTTATTGGGGGCTCATACAACTCTTATCACAATCCATACATACATCAATTGTGCAAAGCACATTTGTACATTCGTTGCCCTCATCTTTCTCAAAACATTTGCTCTCCACTTAAGCCCTTGGCATCAGCTCCTTATTTTCCTCCCTCCCTCCCCACTCTCCCCTCCTTAGCCCATTCTTAATTTGTTCTATTTTTTTCTTTCAACTTTTTATTTATTTATTTAAAATAACATTTTATGGGCACTCATACAACTCTTATCACAATCCATACATCGATTGAATCAGGCATGTTTGTACATAGGTTGCCCTCATTCTCTTCTAGACATTTACTTTCTATTGAGACCTTGCTACCAGCTCTTTTTTTTTGCTCCCCTTTCTTCCCCCCACCCTTTAAAAATTATTTTTCTGCTTTCTTTTGAATTGAAAATAAAATGTAACCAATAGCATTGAACAAGTTGTATGGAAAATTGTTCAATGAAAACCTAACCTGGTACATAAGCATAAGCTTTCACTGGAAACACAATACAATTTTAGTTTTAAAAAGGAGGAGGAGTATGCAGTCATTGTACCAAAAAGAACTAATCAGCATTCAAACATTTCAAGAGGCAGCACATGATCAGAATCTGAAGGCAGTAGCCTAAGCTGCACTGAAGGCAGTAGCCAAGATCAAAGTTCCAAGACCTGATGGAATATCAATAAAAAATGTTTCAAAAACAGTGAAGCACTGGCCACACTCACGGTGTATACCAAGCAATTTGGAAGACTTGATCAGCCAACTGGAAGAGATCCATATTTTTACCTATTCCAAAGAAAGGTGATCTGACGCTGCAGAAATCATTGGGCGAAGATCATTCAACAATGATAGCAGCAGTAAGCTGCCAGGTATTCAAGCCAGATTCAGCAGAGGACTTAGAGCAAGGGACTCCATTGCTGATGTCAGGCAGATGTTGACTCAAAGCAGAGACTATCAGAAAAGTGTTTCCTTGTGTTTTAACCACGCAGAGGAATCTGACTGTCTGGATCATGAGAAACTATGGGTAGCTTTGAGAAGGGTGGCTGTGTTCATGTGGAACCTGTACGTGGATCAAGAGGCAGTTGTGCAAACAGAACAGGGAATACTGCCTGGTTTAAACTCAGGAAAGGTGTGTATCAGGGTTGCGTCCTCTCCCCACACTTACTCAATCTGTCTCCTAATTCATTATGCAGCTTTCACAGGCATATGCGGCAACTGGAAATACCATGGCTTGGGCAAGGAGGCATACCTTACTCAGTACCTACGGTGGCAGTTTTACACTTTAACATTTAAAGAGGATTTGGCCAGCAGATTTTTCAATGCAATAAATATGTCATTTGATTTCTTCACTGCTTCTTCTATGAGCATCGACTGTGGATCCAATTGTGAGAATTTTTGTCTTTTTACATTAAGTTCTACTCCGTACTGCAGACTGTTGTCTTTGATCTCCACCAGTGCTTCAAGGCCCCTTTAAGCAAGCAGTATCTGCTATCTACATGTGACAGGTTGATCATGGGAATGCCTCCAAGCCTGATGCTATGTTCTCCTAAGGCCCAGCTTTTCAGATCATTTGCTCAGCATACAGGCTGAGTATGTGTGCTAAAGGGATGCAATCCTTTCCTGATTTTAGACTATGCAGTGCACCCTTGCTCTGTTTGAACAATTGCCTCTTGATCTAGGTCCAAGTTCCACAAAAGTGTTCCAGAATCCCATTTTTAAACAATGCTGTTACCAAGTTTGTTATGATTCACACAGACGAATGCTTCCGCATAGGCAACAGAACACACAAGTAAACATCTTTCAGGTGTCCCTGCTTTGAGCCAAGATCCGGCTGACATTAGCAATGATAACCCTTCTTCCCCGTCCTCTCTTTCTTTCTTGATTATGGCTTCTGGGGGAAGCTATCACTTAGGACAGAGGAGGAAGCCCACTGGTCCTTGATGCACAGATAGTGGTTGAAGTCAGAAGGTCCCAGGGTGTGGAAAGCACCCATGTGTCCACTTTGTAGGCCCGGGGGCCTGCATCTGCAAGTGGTGTCTGAACTGTGTGGGTCACTAAGCTGGGTCTCCGTGCCCTGGTGCTCACGGCACCCTCGCTGTCCACCCTGCCCTCTTTCGAATCTAGCTTTAAGTTCTGGCAGTTCCCTCTCAATGTTCTCCGGTTCGGCCATTTAAAAAATAGCTTCAGCAAAATTTTACTTATGTGGAATGTTGCTGATATTGTTTGAAGGTTTCTGCATTTTGTGGGGGCACTATTCTTCAAAAAAGGCACAAAAATGGATCTCTTTCAGTCAGTTGGCCTGACCAACTGTCAGGTATAGGGTAATGGGCTTTTCTTTATATATGGCCTTTCTGGATTTATAGTTATACCATGATTATTTATTAGGCTACCATCATGCACAGGGATCAGACAGTTTAGTAGAAGGTGCTTGGGGGCTGCCGAAGGAATCTGTCAGTTCGTGGTCTTGCTGGGAGAAGCAGGCTTACAAAAGAGTCAATCCCACAGAGGTTGGGGGTGCTGCTCAGTACCATCAAGAAGAACCAGGAACAGAGTGCATCCTTTGGACATGGGGTCCTTGGGCCGAGAAATTTCTGGACCTAGGAAACAGAGAAAGTTGTTGCCCTTGAGATGGCTTAAGACCGCATGAGACAGTACAGGAGAGCCCAAACCACCAGAAGCAGGAAGCTGGTGTGCGATGAAGGTAATGAGCTTCCCAATGCAAAGTTCAAATCCAGCTGCAGTGACCTTATTGCCCCTGGAGCAGCACCTTCCACCAGGAGGCTTGCTGGTAGAGTGGCGGGGGGGGGGGGGGGTGCCTCCAGACACTTGGCAGAGGAGCCGAATGAAAGTGGCTCTCAGCACTTGCCTCAGTGAGGGGGATGTGGCAGGAGACTGAGCGGGGGCTCAGTCTGCAGTTAAACCAAGAACTGCAGCTGACACGTAGAAAAAAACGTTTTGAAAATGATGATGGCCACATATGTACAAATGTGCTTGATAGAATTGATGTATGGATTGTTATAAGAGTTGTAAGAGCCCCCGATAAAATTACATATATATTTATAATTTTATATGTTTCATATACTATATATATATATATATATATATATATATATATATATATATATATATATATATATATATATAAAAGAACTGCAGCTGAGAAAAAACTAAGAACAGTCTTGGTTAGAAGCTCTCCTGATAAACTGTATAAAGTCTCTTTGGGAGAAAGAGGAGGCTGTCTGCTCCCATAAAGCTTTACAGACTCAGACACCCGAAGGGGCAGTTCTCCTCTGTCCCAGACAGGTGTCATGAGTTGGAATCAATCCAATAGTGGTGGGTGTTAGGGTGTTTTTAATATCTTATCTCCTGAATTGTTCCCATTACTTCCAAGTTGTTCCTGATCCCAAACTGTAGCCTGTTACTTCCAGAAGAAACCAGTCAGTGATTGGTATTGTCTGAGAGTTCTAAGTGGCCATGGCAACAAATTATGAAACCCAGCTGAGGACCATCGAGAGGACAACTGGTGTTAAAATTGGTCAAACACAAAGGCTGGAAAGTGAGGTGCCAACTAAATCCATATGGAAGAAGCACACCAGCCTGTGTGATGCAAGGCTTTTAAATAACAACCCCAATATGAAGGAGGGAAGAGTAGCAGAGTTTAAATTGTGAACACATGGTTTGCATAAGTCTCTAGCAAGATGGGACTTTGTACTCCCATGAAGAGTTGCAGCCTGGGGAATTCACCGTATCTGCCTGATGGCAGTGGGAGATAGATGGCACTGGAAGCGCAAAGTCCACTTGCAGGATCACCACAAGGATTAAGTCCCAGGTGAATCCCCTCTGATCATAGCGGAGGCATGGGACTAGGCCTGCTGTCGGACCGAGAGCATTGGAGAGTCAATTATGGCACAGGCAGTTGGGGGAAAACGTTATACCTTATCATTTGCTCTCCCTTTGACCCCTTTAAAAGTTTGCTTTTAATATTTTCTGCTTTCTCTTTGAGATTTTTCTGTGTTTTGTCTAAAGAGTGTTACTGATTTGTTCGTTTGCTTTGTATGGTTTTGTATGGTGGTGTTTTATCTTTTCTGTGCTTTTCGGGATATGGAATCCAGGATGCATGGATCTATTGAAAGAGTAACTGAGAGGGTCACGGTCGGGGAGCTTGGGGAGAAGGGAAGCCAACAGCCATGAGTCTGTGTGGAAAGTGTTCTCAAGTTGATTGTGGTGACAATTGCACAAATCTTAATAGGACTGGGTGATTAAATTGTATAATGTGTGACATATATGCCGATAAAACTTTTTTTTTTTTAAGTTGGAAAGTGAACACAAAATTAGCTTTGGGCCAAACTTGACTCCCGCTCCTCTCAGAGTTAGAGGAGAGGATTCTGTTCAAAGTTAGAGTTAATGACTACTGTGTGTCAGATTACTCATTAAGAAAATTAAGCACGGGTTTACTTGTGCTTGCTTATTAATCGATGATGAATAATTTCACATTTTTCTCCATTACATCATAGATTTGGTATCTAGATATGACTGGCATCCGTCTCCCAACTCCACATCACATTCATATAGAATTTTTTAGGGTACAAAGGAAAACCCACCTCTCAAACATAATTGAAGAGGAGCATTTATTTATTAAGTCTTAAATGGGAAAAAGGAGCCCTTAGGGCATAGTAGTTACAAGTTGGGCTGCTAACTACAAGGTCAGCAGTTTGAACCCAGCAGCCGCTCCATGGGAGAAAGGCAGGCCTTCTACTCCTCTAAAAAGTTCTATCTCCTAACTGTTAGGCTGGCCTCAGCTAAAAAAGTCGCATCCTCTCCCTAAATGGCAGTACTCCAGAGGACAGTCCTGAAGATACAGCTGGGGAGAGCGGCCAGACTGACCTGCCCACATGGGGACAAACCAAGATGGGAGTACAACAGACCAGTCATGGGAGCCAAGCCATGAAGTCCCTGGTTGTGGGGGTGGGCAGCACTTAGCACCCCATTTGAACTGGTTGGGAGTTATGTACAAGGGAACCACACTGAAAGTCTAAAGGGGAGTGGGCACTCGAGGCACTAGCCTGCTCCATCCTGACTGCAGGAATAGCAATGGGACTTTTAGGATGTGGCCTTTCGGGCACCAATAATGAAGACCGCAGGGTGTGCGTTGTTAGGTAACCAGGAACCGGGACATGGAACCCTGAAAGAAAAGGAGACTGGGCCGATGGATTAGAACAGGTCCTTCTCTCTATTTAACACAGAGATGTTTATCTGCTCTGTGTCAGGATCCGTGATAGACTTGTGAATACTTGTATTCCCCCCCCCCCTCTCTTTTGTTTTTGGTGTTTATCTATGGAAGATAGGCAGGATAGACAATCCTAAGGAGACAGCGACAGGACAAATGGTTCCTGGGGAGGGTGGGAAGGGAGAAGAGGGGGTGTTGTGGGGGGAGAGCAGTGAACCAGTACTGAAGTACTGATGGGTACAGGGAAGTAGTAGGGTTCTAAAATGGATGTGGAGGAGGGTGCAGTTTTTCTGGGCATGTCTGATCAATAGAATTCTATCAGAGGAATTAGTGTGAGGTGAACAAGGGGTGAGTATGATAGTGGGGCAGAAGGAAAGAAGAAGAGGAAAGAAAAAAACAGGTATACATAGATGTGTAGATATGCAAATATATAATTATTTAAATATAAGTGTATTTGTTTATATATGTATGTAAATGAAAATGTAACAAGGAAGCAGATGGACTTTAAGCCTCTACTTAAATCTTACCTCAGTACAAGAATGGTTTGTTCTAATAATGTGGCATTATATGATACTCACCTTCCTGACAAGACCGCTGAAGACAAAATGGAACATAAGCAAATATGGTGTAGAAAGTTGATGGTGCCTGGCTATTAAAAGATATAGTGTCTGGGGGTCTTAAAGCAGTGGTCCTCAATCTGTGGGTTGCAACCCCTTTGGGGGTCAAATGACCATTTCACAGGGGTCGCCCAATTAATCACAGTAGCAAAATTACTGTTATGAAGTAGCAACGAAAATAACTTTATGGTTGGGGGGGGGGATCACCACAACATGAGGAACTGTATTAAAGGGTCGCGGCATTAGTAAGGTTGAGAACCACTAAAGGCTTGTAGTCAAGCAAGCGACCATCTAGCAGGGAAGCAACAAAGCCCACATGGAAGAAACACACCAGCCTGTGGTGTCAAGGGCAAAGGTATGAGAAATTCAAAACCAAGCAACCAAATTGATGTGAAGGGGTGGTGATGTGGTAGAGACTCCACCTGCAAGTTGACCGGACAGTCCTCAATAGGGCCGCATGGAAGGCATGATAAATCCAGGGTGTGGGATAACACTGATGAAGCACATAACTATCCCGTAGTTCATTAATATTTCCTCCCTTTACTAATATGATTTTATTTGTTTAACCTCATTAATCATGTTAGACTTGCATATGTTCATTTGTATACTTAAGATAGTTTAATACATGAAAGCCAAGCTAGATAACCCTTCAGAAACAGTAACAGAAATAATGGTTCCCTAAGGGAACAGGAAGTGTGTGTTATGGGGGGTGGGGTGGGGACTGGGATGATTGATAACACGGATGACTTTATAACCCTATTAGAGGGGAGCAAACAACAGAAATATTCATAAATGGATATATTGGATGGTGTACGATGTGGCAAAAAAAATAAGGGTTCCTGGGGGGTAGGGTAGAGGAGGGAGGGGACAAAGGGGAGCTAATATCAAGGGGTTCAAGAAGCAAGAAAATGTTTGAAACTGACTGTGGCAGCGATTATATAATACTTCTTTTTTTTTTAATCATTTTATTAGGGGCTCATACAACTCTTATCACAATCCATACATACATTAGTTGTGTAAAGCACATTTGTACATTCATTGCCCTCATCATTCTTAAAACATTTGCTCTCCACCTAAGGCCCTGGCATCAGCACCTCATTTTTCCCCTCCCTCCCCGCTCGCCCCTCCCTCCTGAACCCTTGATAATTTATAAATTATTATTTTGTCATATCTTGCCCTGTCTGATGTCTCCCTTCACCCACTTTTCTGTTGTCCGTCCCCCAGGGAGGAGGCCACATGTAGATCCTTGTAATCGGTTCCCCCTTTCCAACTCACCCTCCCAGTATAGCCACTCACACCACTGGTCCTGAAGGGATCATCCGCCCTGGATTCCCTGTGTTTCCAGTTCCTATCTGTACCAGTACATCCTCTGGTCTAGCCAGATTTGTAAGGTAGAGTTGGGATCATGATAGTGGGGGAGGAGGAAGCATTTAGGAACTAGAGGAGAGTTGCATGTTTCATCGTTGCTACATCGCACCCTGACTGGCTCATCTCTTCCCCTAGACCCTTCTGTAAGGGGAAGTCCAGTGGCCTAAAAATGGGCTTTGGGTCTCTACTCCGCACTCCCCCATCATTCACTTTGTTAAGATTTTTTGTTCTGATGATGCCCGATACCTGATCCCTTTGACATCTCATGATCTCACAGGCTGGTGTGCTTCTTCCATGTGGGCTTTGTTGCTTCTGAGCTATGTACAATACTTCTTGGTGTGGTTGAACTATGGAATGTTATGATATTTGTAAGAGCTCCCAATAAAATGATTTTTAAAGTTACATCTCCAAAACACACATAGGCAGTTCTATCCCCTCCTATGTGTTGCTATAAGCCAGAATAAATTTGATGGCTTTTTTCCCCAAAAACAACCCCAGACAAATCATTCAGATGAGGGAGTTCATTAACATGAAGTCATAATGGTGTCCAAGGATTTGCAGAGATCCAGGCATTTAAAAAGGACATGGGAGGGCAAAGGAAGCTACCACAAAAGTATGATTAGCAGCAGATCAGTGCGTCTTAGTTACAGGAGAGACTGGAGAAGTAGGAATGGGGCCATGAGTAGGACATGTGAACTATGTTAGACAGATGAGTTTACAAGATTGGTGGCGGGGCTCTCCAACCAAGGCAGTCAAGGTATGACTTATGGCCACCCAGGGTGTCAGTCTCCATCAAGGACATACCCAGGCTGGTGGGGGGGGGTGTCAGGAGGGATGGAAGGAATGCGCATTCCAGTGCATTCTGTTCCAAGGTAAGACTATTCACAGTCTTTGTTAATGGTCAGAAGGAGACAATCCACTCTGAGAGCTGATTTTGAATTTCCCCTCTTCTCCACACCCTTCTGCAAACCTTGTGCTCAGAATTGAAGCTCTAATACAGAGGTATATACAACCTGTGTGATAAATCCAGGGTGTGGTATAGCACTGATGAAGCATGTAACTATCCTTTAGTTCATTAATCCTTTATTCATTAATCCTTTAGTTCATTAATATTCCCTCCACTGTTCTAGTTAGATAGAGACTATTTGCTTTCACCCAGTGGTTCTCAATCTTCCTAGTGCCAGGACTCTTTAATACAGTTCCTCATGTTGTAGTGACCCCCAACCATAAAATTATTTTCATTGCTACTTCACAACTGTAATTTTGCTACTATTATGAATCGGGTGACCCTTGTGAAAGGGTCGTTCGACCCCCAAAGGGGTCAAGACCCACAGGTTGAGAACCACTGTTAGAGCAACAATGAAGAAAGCAAAAAAAAAAAAAACCCAACCCAAAAAACTCTCTGCCATTGAGTTGATGTCAACTCATAGCGATCTTAGAGGAAACTGACCCTGTGGGTTTCTGAGACTGTAACACTTTGCAGGAGTAGAAAGCCCTCTCTTTTTTCCAAAGAGCAGCTGGTGGTTTTGAACTGCCTACCTTGGAGTTAGCAGCCCAACCAGTAACCACTACACCAGCTAAAAACTCACCAAAATTATGTTTCACAAAAAAATACCCCAGAAAGTGGTACCTATTACTGAGACAAAAGAAAACAACATGGAACTCTAGATAGGACCCAGCCAACATGAGTTGATTATAAAGATTCTCACTGAATCATAAGCAAGAGGGGGAAAAGTGAAAGATAAAAATAAACAAAAATGACACCTTACTTTGATGTTAAGGTTTTCCCCCAACCCACACACCAAAAATTAATGGTCCAAACTAAAATCATGACCTGAACCGCAAAAGCACTGAGTTCCCCCTCCCCCCATCAAAAGTTTAAATTCTACAACATTGTCAGTTTGTTTTCCTGCTAGAGAAGTGTAGTCAATGACAAAACCATTACCTCCTGACTTAATGAACAAAGAAAACCCTGATCTCCTCAATTTAAATTTCAAGATGGCTCATGGCTGCAAGTAGGAGGGCCAAATTTTTAGCAGTTACTTTTTAAATGTAAGCAGCAATTTCTTGGTCACCATGGAAACTTGTATTCATTAAGCAAAACAATATTTAAAGCCTCTGTAACATCATAAGTTTTGGGGAGTGCTTGTTTATTTTTCTTTCATGCATGCATGGGAGACTCATGCTCGACAGTTTTGCAAAGTGTTTATTAAATTATGAAACAAATTATGCTTTGAGCTAATTCAATGGTTTATATTATAGCAATTGTAACTAGCCTCCTTTTGTCTTAAAACAATCAAAATGGTTTTCCTATATGCATATAAAGTAATTGCTTGGAGTAAACTTTCTTTGAGTTTTGATGAGTTTTTAGTATTTTTATAAAAGCAACAACGCAGATGGCTTAAGGTGTTCTGGCTGCTAACAGAAATGTCAGCTGTTTGAACCTACCACTCACCCTCGGAGAGAACAATGTGGCAGTCTGCTATCGTAAAGATTACAGCCTGGAAACCACCCTATGGGGCAGTTCTACTCTGATAGGATTTGCTGTAAATGGGAATAAATTTCAGGGCAGAGCAACAAAGTTATGGCTTACCTAATGGTGAAAGTTGCTTCCCAGAAATGTCTTTGTCCGAATTTCTGATTCCTTTGACAGGTGAAGAGCTGAGTTGAAAGGGAGTGTGGGACATTTGCTTTAACTGATCTCAGTGGTACTTTGGGTGTGAAAAGCTGGCGTGTGGGCACTGGCCTGGTGTCTGCAGGAAAGACTGGCTGACCTGAGTGGAGTCGTTAGCAGGTCTGGTTGTCCATCACTGCTGGCCACACGTCACCTTGTCTTAACCAGGCAGTGTGTAGTGTCTTTCTTCCCTGGCCAGTGGGTCCCCTGACAGACCCAGATGTATTTACTGAGACAGAGACGGGGCTTCTTCAGCATGATCTTGCTTCCCCTTCCTTCCCAGGATCCCTCAGCTGAGCCAGTGGACCCACAACTCGTCTTTGGGGCGTAGGAAACAGAATTTGGAGTTTCTACAAAATACTGAAGAAGAGCTTAGGCTGGGATTTCTTTGTGGGGCCAGCTCTAGGCTTTGTTTGGGTCTTAATGTGCTCCCACTTTTCTGCACAACCACAACCTGGGGGCATAGTTGGGTAGGATGGGCAGCCCTGGGGTTTCTCTGGGTTTTAGGGGGCCTCTGCCGGGAGAATGTGAAAGAATTCCTCGGTGTACCTCTTCATGTAGCTGTGTTGGCTCTCCTGGTTGAAAATGATCACTACTCTATTGGGTTTTCCCAGGTCAAGGCAAACGTTTTTGGAAGACCAAGCTGCACGATGTAGTGGATTTGGATGATGATGGAGTGGATTAGAGAATGCTGAAGTAAAGGAAGCAATTGTGGGGGCCTTGGCAGCATTCCCAAGGGAACCCTTGCTCCTTGGCAGCCAGAGGTGCTCAGTTGAGATTCCCACACCCAGGGGAGCCCGAGCCCTTGTTTGCTCTCACCCAGGAGGCTAGTGGAAAGCAACTGACATGCCCGATCTAGAAAAAACCCCAGAGGCCAACTTCTCTCACTCGGCAGAGGTTAATCCTGCCACAGCGTCAATGCTCCTGAAATGATCCCTAGCAGCTGGGCTGGGCAACGAATCTGTCTGTAAGAATATGTTTGGCAATAACCCGACAAATTATTGAATGTGGGAGCGAAACTCATGCCAAGTCTTGATTGGCACCCGCAGGGTTGCCCTCCCCTCCATGCCTTCTCCCACCATTACGGTGTTCGACTCAGGTGTCTTGGCCAGGGGCAACTAAGCCCACTGTGGTGGCCGCGAGCACAGTCCAGGGGTCATACTGCCCGAGCACCCCCAAAGTCTTGAGGGCCGCTGGTGAGTAGGCTGTTGCTGCCCCAGCCCCCACCTGGCTAGGTGAGGCTGATAACTGGCTAGGTGAGGCTAGGTGAGCGGCTGGCTCTGCCAGGGCACCGCCCCGCCCCACCTGTGACCCAGTTTCCCAGTAGCCTAGGCGGGATGGAGCCAGTCCGTGGGGGGGCCTCGGCAGCTTGGACCCCCACCATGCCGAGTGTCCAGAAAACAGGGAGGCGGAGTTAAGGAGCCTTCCAGGCAAGTGGTCTGGCTGTGTCATCCCGGCGTTTGTCCCCACCTGCCTCTTTGCTGTACAGCAGCTGGTTACCTGGCTCCCGCAGGCGCCCGGGCCAGCCGACGTCTTCATCTTTCCGAAGCTTCCCCCGCTTTCTAGGAGACCGATTTGGACCCAGGGGACGTCGCAAACGTGAACATTTGAAACCACTGCGCTTCGGAGCTGGGGCAAACGGAAGGGGTGGGAGCGGATCTCAGCCAGCTTCTTTTTTCGCCCGCCCGGGTGGGGGTGAAGGCTGCTTTGTTGGGCTCATGACCCCAAGACACTTCCTGCCGGACCTGGGCTGAGCGGTTCCCCGGGCCCCCAGCCCAGTGCACCTCCCCTCGCGCACAGCCCCCAGGGCTAGACCCTGCGGGAGGGCTGCAGCCAGATTGCGCCTCCACCCCATCTGGCCTTTGATCTTGTCCGGGGGGGGGGGGGGGGGGGGCCTGTGAGCCCTAAGGGACTTGATTAGCAACCACTGGTCCAACACTCGTGCCAGCTCCTCCCTGGAGACCACACCTCCCTGCCCTTTGGACAACCAGTCCCTCTGGGCACCGCCCATACTGCCGCCACTCAAAGCAGACCGGGCCTGCCCCAAAGGGTGCCCAAGGCTGCAGAGCAGTATTCCCCAAAGGGAAACCCCGTGGGGGGCCCTGGAATGACACAGGAGGGCTGTGAAAGCAGATGCCTACACTTTATCCTGGATTCTTGGCTATCCTATAAAAGTTTTTATTGGGAGCGAGGTCCTAAGAACATTTTTTTAAGGGGTGGTAGAGCAAGCTTGGGAGCCATGTGATAGATCTTTAGAGTAACAGACGGGTGCATCTCTCTCCCAAGCAGAGCTGCGGCGAGTGGGTTGCAAAGGGAGACTTTTGGGTTGCAGCAGAGTGGTTAAACACTGTGTCACCAGGACTCTCAGACCTTAACCACTGACCCAGAAACCTTGAGGCTGCAGGCAGACAACCTCTTTGCGGTCCACTCCAGGGCTGCCTGATGCTTCTCACAGGAACAGTTAGCCCTGCAGACCTTGGCGAAGGCCTAATCCCCGCTGAGGTTGTCCCAGTTCCCAAGAAACGCGTTTAAAATGAAACCTTTAAACTCGGACTCCTGTACTCAGCCCCAGAATTTTTTTTTAATTTATTTTTTTTATTTTAACAATTTATTGGGGCTGATACAATTCTTTTCACAGTTCATACATATACATACATCAATTGTATAAAGCACATCTGTACAGTCTTTGCCCTAATCATTTTTTCTCTTTTCTTCTTTTACATTTTATTAGGGACTCAAACAACTCTTACCACAATCCATACATATACATACATCAATTGTATAAAGCACATCCATACATTCCCTGCCCCAATCATTCTCAAGGCATTTGCTCTCCACTTAAGCCCCTTGCATCAGGTCCTCTTTTTTTTCCCCCCTCCCTCCCCATTCCCCCCTCCCTCATATGCCCTTGGTAATTTATACATCGTTATTTTGTCATATCTTGCCCTATCCGGAGTCTCCCTTCCCCCCTTCTCTGCTGTCCCTCTCCCAGGGAAGAGGTCACATGTGGATCCTTGTAATCAGTTCCCCCTTTCCAACTCATTCACCCTCCACTCTCCCAGCATCGTCCCTCACGCCCTTGGTCCTGAAGGTATCATCCACCCTGGATTCCCTGTATCTTCAACCCTCATATGTACCAGTGTACAGCCTCTGTCCTATCCAGCCCTGCAAGGTAGAATTCGGATCATGGTAGTTGAGGGGAGGAAGCATCCAGGATCTGGGGGAAAGCTGTGTTCTTCATCGATACTACCTCACACCCTAATTAACCCATCTCCTCTCCTAAATCCCTCTATGAGGGGATCTCCATTTCAGCCCCAGAATTTATATTGATCTCTGTCGTGGAAAGAGGCGCGCAGTTTAGTAAGCTAAAGTTCATTATCCCCCTCCCAAGAGCTCAGATGGCGTATGAGCTGGGCGCACAGGCGGCGGTTTGAACGCACCAACCTTGGACAAAGCCAAGAGGCTTCCTGCTGCAGTAAAGTTAACATGCTCCGAAACTCACACTCAGTTCTATGCTGCTCCGAAGGGCCTATGGGAGTCGGAATTCAGTCCGTGGCAGTCGATTGAACTATCATCCCTAATCAACCCGAAAGCATTTCGTTGTGTGCTATTAAGCGCCATCAAGTCGGATCTGATCCACAGTGACACAACAGAACAAAACACTATCTGCGGTCCTGTGGCAGCCTTAGAATTTTTCCTGTGTTAGAGCCCATTTCCTGGGCGTTCACTCTTGTCAATCTGTTAGGTCCCTGGACTGGGTGCCTCAGTTCTTGCTTTACGGCACTGAAAAAGTTCACGCCACAGAAGCATATTTTTAAGCATGACTTTATGAGTTTTCAGAGCGTTTCAGTTTCTGCAGTCATAAAAAACCACACGGTTTCTGGAAAGCATGGAATGTGAAAAACCAGTGGAAATACAGGAACAGGTACTTGAAATCATGCTTTCAAAACTAGGGGATCCCAGAGGCCAAAAGGGCTGAGGCACAAGCAGGCCCCGGGAGGGCAGGCAGGCGAGTGTGTGTCTGCAGGTGCAGGGCACTTCCACCCTCCACCTGCCAAGCACCCCTGAAAGAGAGACAAAGAGCCTGGGCCTTCTTGTGGCAGGTTTTTAAACCCACTGGCTGGGTAGGCGTGGAGGGCATTGACCAATCCTACTGGCTGCGTGTAGGCCCACCTGTGTGATGTCATGTGTTTGAGCCCAGTCGGTGTGTCCAGCTGGACCTCCCACCTGGGCCCAGGGGACATGTGTCCGAGCATGCTCAGTTTGGATCTTCCCATAGGTGTCTAATAGGTGCCTGAATTCTTTCCAAAGACTTTGTCATGGCCCCCTGCAGGCATGAGGAAGACAACCGCCTTTAGTCCCTATTCTGGCTACCTGGCAAATCCATCTCGTTGAAAGCCTTCCTCTTTGTTTGCTACCCCTCAATTTTACCAAGCATGATGTCCTTCTCCAGAGGTCTTGTGCAGCAAGATTAACCCAATGCAACAAGTCTTTGGATCTCTTGACTGCTACTTCCATGAGCATTGATTGTGGATCCAAGCAAGATAAAATCCTTGACAACTTCAACCTTTTCTCCATTTATCAGGATAAATGTTACCTATTGGTCCAGTTGTGAGAATTTGGGACTTCTTTACATTGAGTTGTAATCAACATTGAGATTCAATGCGATTCTTTAAAAAATTTTTTCATTAAAGGATAATTTAAAAAATAAATAAAGGCTAATTTTATTGACTCTTACAACTGTTTTATTATTTGTTTTCTTGCAACTCTCATTACAATCCATACATCAATTGTATCAGGCATTCTTGTATATATAGTGCCATCATTTTTTCTAGATATTTACTTTCCATTGAACCCTTGGTATCAGTTTTTCTCCCCCAATTTCCTGGTGATCCCTTGATAGATGATAAATCATTATTACTTTCATATCCCACACCGACCACTCTCTCCCTTCTCCCATGGTTTCCGTTCTTCCCCTTAGAGGGGTGTGTGCAGTTATGTGTCCATCATTGAAATCCGTTCCCCCTTCAATGCGGTTCTTGATCTTCACTAGCCAGTGTCTCAGGTCCTCACTTTCAGCAAGCAAAGCTGTGTTACCTGCATAATAAGCCTTCCTCTAATCTCGATGCCGCGTTCTTCTTCATAGATGAAATCAGTATGATGAGCAGATGCACCCTACTGGCATTTGAAATACCAGGGATATTGTTCCCAGCATCACAGCAACACAGAAGCCGCCACCCTACAACAGGCTCACAGACAAGTGGTAGACAAGCATTGTAGGAGGTATAAAATAAGAGCCATGAGGTCCTTTCCAGACCCTAAGAAACTATCCTGGGCCATGCCGATTAGAAAAAAACCACACAAAACAATTTTAGTGGCACTTCATCCACATGTCATACAATTCAATGATTCAATCATGTCAAGAAGGTAGTGTTTATCTTCTACACATAAGCCGTGGTCTCCTGAAAATGCAGTGCTTCCAGGCTAGCCCTTCTTAACCCTTGAGAAACTGGGGTGGGTGGGGGGGGAATGCTCTTTTCACTCAGCGCCTTGAAAAATGCCCACAGGAAAAAATAAGAAAAAACTGCACACTGTGGGATACCAGCCTCCACAATCAAATGGATCCAAGGGGCAGTTGTGTAATTGAGGGGTAAAAAATTAAAGAGGCATCAGACAAGATAAGACTTGCAAATGCTCACTTCCGGGACAGCCATGAGCTTAGCAGCAAGATCTGCATAGAGTGAATATATTTCCAATACAGCTTATATACTCTTAGGGGGTGTGCAAGACCCCCTAATTACATCATAACAGGAAGGGGGTGTACCATAGGCATGCGTGCAAAGGAGGGCCACGAGCTAGGGGTGGACACGCAATAGGAATGGAGGCAGTAGGGGTACACATGTGACAAGATGGGGGGACTCTAAAGTCAAGATGGCAGCCTAACCTTGGTCCTCCCTGAGTGGGCTTGACCTTGTCTTTGGGCTCTCCTTCAGGGGAATTCACTATCCTTATCAGAAGGGAGTGGGACCCACCCATCCTGGGACAGAGTATAAAGCCTGATTGCTCTAGATGGCTGATAACCCTCACGCAGAAAACCTTTAGTGTTGACCTCCAAGTGTATAGCCATTGGCCATGTGTTAGCAAGCAGCACCTTAGGTTTGGCATATAATAAGGGCGGACAACCTGGGGAATAACCTTTCTGTATCCCACAGCACATGATGCTCTGGTGCTTCACCTATTTCAGGCCCAGGACTATGAAGTGTGCTCAGGTTCTGTTTAAGACCTTCCTCACGAAGGCCCGAGGCGGGTGTTGATGCTATGTGATATCTGCCCAGTGCTCTGAATGTCAAAGTGAAGAAATTCAATGAAGGGTAGGTAAACAGTGGGAGTAACTATGGCTCTCTTAAAGTAGCCAAATGCCTCATCATCTAATCAGTGACGCACATGAATGGATGAAGGAGATGCCCAATGTCCCTACCTACTATCCAGCGAAACCACAGCCAAGGGAATGGGCTTGGTGGCGGGGTGGGGGTGGGGGAGAACTTCTTCCCACTCCTGTCAAGCTGGTTGGCAGGCTAGTCCCCTCACTGCTACCTGCCTGAGCTGTCTAGTTTGGATGTCTTTGGTAGCGGTGAGCTGCACCACCTACCCAACTTCAGCAGCGACCATTGCCTTGTCTCCAAGGCCTCCCTAGCCTCTGTTTTTATTGGATTTGCCCCAGTTTCCATGTATGAGAGGATTCTAGGTCAGGTCTTCCCCTCCCTCTTCTCTGTCCCTCTCTGCTTATTAGTTCAGTCCTCTCAGAACGGATCTCATAATATTGCTGACTCAGCAGTGCTCATGACCCTGGACCTTCCTGCCCCACTATCCTTAGATGACATCCCCAAGGTGTTTTGAAAGATGATACCACCAAGAATAGTTCAAAGGTCCCTAAACCCTGAAGGTACTGGTGCTAGGTGACAAAAGACGATAATTCAAATATATTCAGTAGATAGGCTTGTATTATGTCTGTTGTAGGGTACAAAAGAGACCCCAAATCTCAAATATCATTTATGGAGGACATTTACTAAATCTTAAGCGGGACAGATACAAGACAAAGATGTATCATCTGGATGAGGGAGACTGTCAGCAAAGGTCATATTAGATCTCTCTAGGGATAGATATACCTCGGTCCTTGGCTCCACGCGAGAAAGAATTCATGCCAAAGCCTGGTTTGTGATCCAAGTGAGTTTTATGAGCGTTAGAAGTTTCAGGTTTACACAGGCACCCGCAGGGCTCCTCCCAAATGTGCAGCCTGCCTGGAAGCAGCTGGTACACAAAGTCCCTGTTCAACTCTGGCCTCCTGCCTTTTCAAGGATTCCTTGGGGAGGCGTGGTGGTGTGGTGGGGCATGGTGGATGACTCCTGGTGGACCCCATTGACTGAATTGAATTCACCTGGCCTAGGTGGGCCAATCCAGGTGCAGCACCCACCCGTGCATACCTGGTGGGAAACCTGAAACTCTGAGCATGTGCAGTGTGCCACTCCTTTGTTTCGGTAGCTCTGGCCAATGGGCATGTGTTAATGGACGCCCCAGCCCTACGCTAGCTTACCTAACAGTCAGACTGACATCCAAGGATTTACAGAGAACTAGAGGCTTGAATAGGACAGAGGAGAGCAAAGGGAACTGTCACAAAAGCATGATTGGCAGCAGATCAATACATCACAGTTATAGGTGATACCACAGAAGCAGGAATGGGACCATGATTGA
Source organism: Tenrec ecaudatus (assembly GCF_050624435.1). Classification (NCBI taxonomy): domain Eukaryota; kingdom Metazoa; phylum Chordata; class Mammalia; order Afrosoricida; family Tenrecidae; genus Tenrec; species Tenrec ecaudatus. The sequence goes on from NC_134539.1 coordinate 96,483,174, forward strand.
GACATGTATGTTATGCTAGACAGAAGAGCTTTCAAGATTGGTTCAGAGGTTCTCTAATCAAGGCAGTCCAGATATGACCCATGACCATGTGCAGGAGCAGTGAATTATTTAATGTGACTCTTAATCAAAGTGTCTAACTCCCACCGAAGACCTTCCCTGTATGGCTCTGGTAAGAAGGTGGGAGAAGAGACTGATAGAATTTACCTGTGAGTAATTGAACAGGATTCCCTGGAGTGCTATCCTGCCCCAGATAAAATGTGCCCAGAGGGGGTCGGGGATGGGGCGGGTGAAGGGATTTGGGGAGCAAACAATGAATGTGGGAGTTATGGGAGCATTGGAGCTGATTGTGATGTATATACATATAGGATACAGAAAGATTTCTCCCAAGTTGTCTCCCCCAAATATATGCCAAACCTAACGCTGCTTGCTACACATGTTAAACAACTATAGACTTGGAGGTCATCGAAAGCAGGTCAGAGGCTATTCTCCCTGGGGGTTGTCAGCTATCTAGAGCAATCAGACTGTATAATCTATCCCACCCTAAGTAGGCCCACTCCCTTCTGATAAGGATAGTAGATTGTGTCCCTGAAGGAGAGCCCAGGGAGGTCAGCCCACTCAAGGGTGACCAAGGTTAGGCTGCCATATTGAGTCTAGGGTCCGCCCATATTGTCACATGTGCACCCTAGCCCCTCCCATTCCTATTGAGTACACCCTTAGCTCATGCCTTTTCTGTCATGCTTCTGCCTATTGTACAGCCCCTTCCTATAATGTGTGTGGTTACCTGTAATCACGCCCCCTTAGCATAGATGGACCTTGGCCAGAAATGAAGAGACCCTCCTGCCCTCTCAGCATGCACTGTGCACAGACCTAGCTGGTGAGATCATGGCCATGCAGGAGGTGAGCATGCTACCATGAAATGTGTCTGACTTAAAAAAAAATTTTTTTATTAGGGGCTCATACAACTCTTATCATAATCCATGCATATACATACATCAATTGTATAAAGCACATCTGTACATTCTTTGCCCGTGTCTGACTTTTTTATGTTTCTCCTATCTCTTTTATTCTCTATGAAGGTACTATAACCTTTATGTATATTTTAATCGTACATTTGCACTTTACTGGACCTGTGAGAATGTGAGTGGCTGGCTTCCCCCACATATACAACTTTATAAAAGTGATTTAACTATGAAAGTGTATGATATGTAAAGACTATATCAAGAAAACTACTTAACAAAAAAATTAAGAAACAGAAACCCAACTTGACCAATGGTTATCATGGGTGAAGGAGAAAGAGTTTTTACTTAGGGAGCATTGAGTTTATGTTCATTGTGGAATAATTTGGAAAAATATATCAATAATGGTTGTACAATACAAAGAGTATAATTGGCACTAAATTATACACTGGAATTGAAGAATGTTTTGTTGTATTTACTTTTGCCACAATTAAAAAAATACATGAGTAACAATGAGTAGTTGGAAGAAAAAATGTTCTAAAATTGATTGTGGTGATAATTGTACAACTTTTCTTGATATGATTGAATTATTGAATTGTTATGACGTGCTAATATAAGTGTTAAAAATTAAAATAAAATGAGCCCACTGAGAAGCAGGAGTAGGGATCTTGTAAGGTTTCTCCTGGTTCTTGGATTCGCACAACGAAAGAATTCATGCCAAAGCCCGTTTTGTAATCCAAGTGTTTTTTCCTCATTATGAAAATATTTATTTAATTCACTTGCTCAAGGACTTACTCAATTTTCTTATACAGAGAAACATATTTTGATACACGATGAACATAATGTGCTGATAAATGCCCTCTCTTGCTTTCTTGGAAGATGAATTTAGAAATATACTCACTGATTCAAAATAAACATTTTACATGATAAATGAGTATTAAATGTTGTGTCCTCTTACAGTGACTAACATCTAGTTTATTAGCATATAGAGTCATAACAAGCACTGTTTTCTATGCAACCGACAATTCAAAATGAAACTCTGTTACATTTTTGGGTGTTAGATAAAAATGAATATTTCCAGTAGCATTTGGCCAAGTGGGTTTTTATGAAAGACTGGGCAAGTTTCAGGTTTTACAGTAAAAAAAAGTGCACCCTATTCCAGGGAAGTGTGCCAGACTGGGCGGAAGTCATGTGGAATTTTGTGTGAGTTCTGTGTAGCCATTGCAATGGCTATTAGAACATAGGTAAAAATAGAGGATACAAATTTAGAAAATACAACCATGTGACCCTAGTACCCTAACTTACATTAAGGGCTCACACCCAGACAAGTCCCTATAACTAGGAGAGGTAGTAATTCACTTCCTAATGTGCTCTGCCTGAGGGCAAAAGTATTCACCTTGCAGGTTAATGGTCAGAAAGACTTCAACAGAGGTTGAATGGAATTAGGGCTTTTTTTGCATAGTCTTCTGCAAATTTAGTGCTCAGAATTTTAAACTCTATTGCAAATCTTAAACAGGACAAAGGCGCACCATCCCAGAAGAGGAAACTGTCAGCATGAGCTGAAAGTTTTGTTGTTGTTGTTATTGTTGCCAAACCACACCATGGTTTTCAGAAATTTGATAAAGAACAAAAGAAAGCATCACAAAACCGTAATTTGGGGGTAAATATGACCCGTTGTTGTTGCAGATGGGGCTATGGAAGCAGGGAAGACCATTATTGGGCCATATGTACAGTTGCAGATTTAAGCAGTTTACAGACTTGGGTCTGTAAACTGTCATGACCACCTGTGTACCATGAAGCCTTGAATCACCGGGACTACAACTTTTCACTTAAAACTAAACTCACTGCCTCATGGTGGTCAATTCCAACTTATTGCAACCCTGTGGAACTGGCCCTCGAGGATTTGAGAGACCAACCTTGTAGTTTGCAGACCATCATTTACCCTGGTGCTATGCTACTAAGCCTTCTTAAACTTGTTTTGATTAGGTGCCCTATTATGTATTAGGCTCACTGCAAAGATAAGCTGAGGCCAGACCAGAGAGAAGGAGAAGTTTATTCTGCTTCTGGGCAAGATTCACAGGTCCAAGAGTGGAGCCAGTGAAGTGGCACCTATCTGTGGTGAAAAGCAAGTTTTTAAGCTGGTCAGGAGGCTAAACAAGAAGGGAGGGGCAGGAGCTGCAGCTGCGAGGGCTTAATCCATCTCCATCAGTGAAAATCAGAGGCGGGGTAGTGGCTCGATCATTCCACCTGATACTGAGGAGATGACTCAGGCCAAGCTGTTCCTAATGTCCCCGACCTGTGCCTAACCCAACATTATGCACAACAGAAGGAAACATTGCCTGGCCCTGTGCCAGCCTCATAATTGTTTTGTTGGTTTTTTAAAAATCATTTTATTGGGGGGCTCGTACAACTCTTATCACAATCCATATATACCACAATCCATACATACATCCATTGTGTCAAGCACATTTGTACATTTGTTGCCCTCATCATTCTCAAAACATTTTCTTTCTATTTGAGCCCTTGGTATCAGCTCCTCATGTTTCCCCTTCCTCCCTGATCCCCCCTCCCTCATGAGCCCTTGATAATTTATAAATTCTCACAATTGGTGTTATGTTTGAACCCACTCTTGCATGCCTGTGTCAATCTATCTTGCTGAGGGTCTTGCTCTTATGTGTTAGGATGCTACTTGCAAGGTCAGCAGTTCAAACTACGAGGAGAAAGACAAAGCTTTCTACTTCTAAAAAGAGCTCCACTTCCAGAAACCCAAAGGAGCGGTTCTAGCCTGCTCTGAAGGGTCCCTGTGAGTCAGAATCGTCATGATGGCAGTGAATAACTTAGACAACATGTTGTTATTTCCAACTCAGAGACCCTAGGCACAACAGAATAAAGACCTGCCCAGTCCTGGGCCAGCCTCACAATTGTTTTTATGCCTGAGCCCATTGTTGCAGCCACTGTGGCAACCCATCTCATCGAGAGCCTTCCTCTTTTTGGGCTGCACCCCTTCTTTACCAAACACGATGTCCTTCTCCAGGAACTGGCCTCTCCTGACAACATGTCCAAAGTACATGAAATAAAGTCTCACTGTCCTTGCCTCCAAAGAGCATGCTGGCTGTACTTCTTCCAAGAGCGATCACTTGGTTCTGTTAACCATCCATGGTACTTTCCACGTTCTTCTCCAGGATCACAATTCAAACATAAATTTTTTGTTTGATCTTCCTTATTTAAATTCCAACTTTCCCATGTATATGAAGTAATTGGAAATACCATGACTTGGGTCAGGCACACCTGAGTCCTCAAAGTAATATCTTTGCTTTTCAATTCTCTGAAGAGGTCTTAGTAGCATGTTTACCCAATGCAACTAACTTTTGATCTCTTGACTGGCTGCTTCCATGCACATTAATTGTGGATCCAAGCAAGATGAAATCCTTAACAACTTCAACATTTTCTCCAGTTATCATGATGTCACTTATTGGTCCAGTTGTGAGGATTTGGGTCTCCTTTACATGGAGTTGTATGCAATCCACACTGAAGACTGCAATCCTTGATCTTCATTAGCAAGTACTTTAAGTCCTCCTCACTTTCAGCAAAGTTGTGTCATGTATACAATCACAGGTTGTTAATAAGCCTTCTGATCCACAGCAGTCCTGCTAAAATAAGTGTTGGGCTCCTAACTCCTCTGTCCATACTATAGCTACCAGTCTATTTGGGAATAAAACGTTGTTAGTTACTGATGCCTGTATTAGAGCTTATATTCTGAGCACCCTGTTTGCAGAAGGCTATGGATGACAGTGAAAGCCCAAAATCTATTTTCAGAGTCCTCATGTTGATTAGACCTCAGTTAAATTCCCTCTGGCCAATGACCAGGGAAGTGAACAGTCTTGCCCTTGGGTAGAGTGCAGTAGAAAGCGGATTACTATGCTCCCTCCTGGCAGTCCAGGGAGGGGCAGGTGTTAGGCCAGGTTGACTAGAGAACCAAATCTAGTGATACTCACATATGTTTAAGAAAGAGGTTTATATCTAGAAGTTATTATATATCAACAGGACACCCCAGTCCAGTCCATTCATATCCATAAGCCTGATATTAGTTCATAAGTCCCTTTTCTGACTCATGCAGCCACATGCAACGATGTAGAATACAGGAAGATTACAGGCTGGTGCATGCAAAGTTGTGTGGATCTGAGGTAGGTGGAAACTGGCAGCTCTCTGGGTGGCCATCAAGCAGGAGGATCATGGCCGAGAGAGGAGGGGAGGTTCCCTGGGTGCTCCTAATAAGAAGGCCACACCCACAAAGAATACCAACCCTACACTTTTATGTATCTTCAAATTGACATAGAATTATGTAAGTACTACAGGCAGTCTGTGTTAAGGGCTTTCCTGGGTGTATCCTTGATGGAGATCACCTTTTTGTGGGTCTAACAGTCATGAGTCAGACCTTATGAGCTGTGCACGGATTGCCTTAATTGGAAGGCCCTGGACAAACTTTCTAAGTTCTTCTGGCTAATATAACGTGTGTCCTAATCATGGTCCTATTCCTGCTTCTGTAGTCCCATCTGTAACTGATGGATTGATTAGCCAGCCCCCAATCATGATTTTGTGATAATTTCTTTTGTTCTTCATAGTTATGTGGCTGAATTTCTTCAAACCCTTGAAAACCATTCTGATATCATGCTAGTGATCTCCCTCGGTCAGATGATATGTCTTTGCCTTTGTCTTAATAAATGGGTATCGGGCTCAGGTGGGAAGAGGATGCTTTGAAAATGATGATGGCGGCATATGTGCAAATGTGCCTAAAACACTGGAGGAATGTATGGATTGTGATAAGAGATCTAAGAGTGCCCAATAAAAGTGTTTTTTAAAAATATCTAAATAAATGTTTTCCTTAAATTGTATTTTAGATCTGGGGTACCTTTTGTACCCTAAAATAGGCCACATGTAATTCATTGCTATTTTTATTTTTTTAATTTTATATGAAAAATAACAGATTGTCTTTGATTAAGAGGAGAATAATTATAGAAATTTGGTTCAATTGAAAATTATGGCAAAGTCCATGTGGGGTCTTATTTTGGTTCTGTTCAACTGAGCTATTTTAAATCTTTTCTAAACTACAGACAACTATGACCTGTTTTCAATGCTATTATTAGTCAATGCTCTAATTATGTTTACAATAATGACTATTATTTTAAAGAAACTAAAGCTTTCTGCTCAGGTTTATTTCCCGTTGAGGACTGAATGATCTATGGATCAAGGACATGGAACATATAAAATCCTGCCACCAACCTAGATTGTAACTTGTGATTTAGTTTATGAAATATAAAATAGATTAGCTTTTCACTACTTATTGCTGAGCAGGGGGTATATGTAGTGGCTAAATATTACTATTATGTTTGGATTAACACTTAGAGAGACCCAATAACAACATAGAAAAGCAATCCACCAAGCTTAGAATCTGACTCAAGGTTAGCTTTTGACTTACCTGATTTTAGCTGGTTTAGAGGCAGTTGAACCCCATCATCTAGGGTTGCTATGAGTCAGCATTGACTCAATAGCAGTGAATTGGGTTGTTGGTGGTGTGTTTTTTTTTGGTTTTTTTTTTGTTAGGACAGGAGGAAGAAAGAGTACTGACAGAGGCGTAGTTGATGTCAGAGGTGATGTGGAGAAGAGCAATTTGAAAAAGGTGGACATTTGGGATACTTCCCCTTCATATAGACCAGCCTTGTGCTAAAGACTGCCAGAACATCAGTTTAAATACTGGAGGCAGGCTACACCCACAAGGAAATTCCTTTTTACTTGATTGGCTGCTCATATTAGGTCACAAAATGGAAGCTGATTACTTTGTGTCTGCCAAATCATGGAGCATCAACTCAACCAAGTTCACAATAACGTACTGTATTAGCCGGTTGACTAGAGAAACAAATTCAGTGACACTCATATATGTGTAAGAAAGAGCTTTATATCAAGATGTCATTGTTATAAAGAAAATATCCCAACCCAGTCCAACTCAAGTCCACATGTCCAATACTAGTCCATAAATCCATAAATCTGATATTAGTCCATAAGTCCCTCTCACAAAGCCACATGCAAGAATGCAGGAACATCACTGGTCAGTGGATGCCAAGTCCTGTGAATCTAATGGCAGCGGCTCCGGCAGCTCTTGAAGTGACTTGTTAGCAGGAAGGTGAAGGCAGAGAGAGGCAGGGAAGGTTCCCAGGGTACTCCTTATATTTTGGCCCCTCACAGGCTCACTCCTACAGTTTTCAACTGCTCAATCATTTTCTAGCTACAGAGCATGAAGAGAATGATTCCAAGATGCTTTCTCAGGAATTATAAAATCTGTGTAAACTAGGGGCCAACTTTACTGACATAAGTCAGATCTTACCCATAACCCTTGCATTCTTCACAGAAAGATCTAGGGGGGAAAATAAAGTCAGATGCCAATACTGTCCCTACCTTCGACTCCAAATCTATGAAGACTGAAAGCTGAAAAAGTACTGCCAACCTTAAGGAGACAGGGACTGGACTGATGGCTCCTGGGGGCATGGGAGGGAAGGAGGTGGAGTTGGGGAGCGGGGAGCCAATAATGACAGGCACAAGAGAATAGTAAGTGTTCTAAAATTGACATCGAGGAGTTGGGTAGCTTTTCTTGACATATTTGAACAATTAAATTGTATTTGAGAAGAATTACTGAAATGTGAATGATGGGTACACATAACTGTGAGGTAAGAGGGAAAAATATATACATACATACAAATATAACAACAAAGCAGATGGACTTTGAGCGTCTACTTAAATCTTGTCTCAGTACAAGAAGTTTGTTCTAAAAATGTGGCATTGTATAATACTCACCTTCCTAACACGATCACTGAAGACAAAATGGGTACATAAGAAAATGTGTTGAAGAAAGCTGATGGTGCCTCGCTATCAAAAGATATAGTGGCTGGGGTCTTGAAGACTTGTAATTAAACAAGCGACCATCTATTAGGGAAGCAACAAAGCCCATATGGAAGAAGCATACCAGCCTGTGTGATCATGAGGTGTCAATGGGAAAAGGTATCAGAAATTCAAAAACATGCCATCAAATTTATGTGAAGGGGCGCAGATATAGTGGAGACTCAAAACCCACCTGTAAGATAATTGGATAGTCCCTCTCAGAAAGGCAACATGGAAAGGATGATAAATCCAGGGTATGGTATGGACCACAAAATTGTCTGCTAGTTCTTTAATATTTCCTCCGCTTACTATTGAGGTTATTTATATTACTTCATTAATCATATTAAGATTTGTGTATGTTCATTGTACATTTAAGATTGTTCACTACATGAAAGGCAAGATAGATAACCCTGCAGAAACAGTAATAGAGGGGTAGTGATTCTCTGAGGGTATGGAAAGAGTGTGGGGGTGTGGTGGGAAGGAAGGGGAGTGGGGAGCTGATAGAACTGATGATTGTGTAAGTCCACTGGATGGGTTGGAAAAACAGAATTATATGTGAACGAATATATTGGATTGTGTAAGATACATCAATAAAAATATAAAAAAATAAAATTGATGCAAAGACAATAAAACGCCCCCCAAAAAAGTAGTCTTAAAATGAGAGTATTGATGCTTCCTTTTTTTTTTTCTTGATGCTTCCTTTTAAAGATGTACTCTGGTCTTGAGAAATCAGTGGGCCCCCCAACTACCATGATACGAATTCTACCTTGCAAGTCTGGATACAGCAGAAGTTGTACACTGGTGCAGATAGGAGCTGGAGGCACAGGGAATCCAGGGTGGATGATACCTTCAGAACCAGGGGGTGAGGGGCGATACTGGGAGAGTGGAGGGTGAGTGGGTTGGAAAGGGGGAACTGATTACAAGGATCCACATGTGACCTCCTCCCTGGGGGACTGACAACAGAGAAGGGGGTAAAGGGAGACGCCGGATAGGGCAAGATATGACAAAATAATAATCTATAAATTATCAAGGGCTCATGAGGGAGGGGGGAACGGGGAGAAAGGGGGAAAAAAAGAGGACCTGATGCAAAGGGCTTAAATAGAGAGCAAATGCTTTGAAAATGATTAGGGAAAAGAATGTACTGATGGGCTTTACACAATTGATGTTATGTATATGTATGGATTGTGATGAGTTTTATGAGCCCCTAATAAAATGTTGTTTTTTTTAAAGAAATCAGTGGGATAAGCTATTTTCTACAGAAATAGATGTTAACTAACTTAAGACTTCTGTCATTCAGTGGCTGGTTGAGGGAGTGAAGGTCATAGACATGAGTATGACCCTTCTTTGCACTTTCAGTTCTGGTCAGCTGAAAATTTGCAATGAAAAGTACGTTAAAAATCCTAAATCTAATCTTTTGGAAGTCTGCTATTGACAAGGCTCTCAGGAGTTTGAGTCTAAGGTGGGAGGGAACAAATGCTCTACATCCATCAGAAAAGATCAATGTTCCCAACGAATAGCTACGGTAAGTGCTGCTCAAAGGACAAAACAACACACACTAGGAATTCATTTCATTTGATCGTGTAGGGGATTCTTCTAACTGGTCTCTTCAATCGGAAGCGGCAAAATCGGTCTCTGAATGCGTGAAGCCAGCCAGATATTGGAAGCGGACAGCAGACCTAACTTCCTGTTACACAGACCGTGACCTTGGATCCAGCTCCATGGAGACTGCTCCAGCAGTCAGCCCAAGTCCCTGGCAGGCCCACCACGCGTGCACCCGGAAGTGCGGCTGGCTTGCGTGGCTCCGCCCTACGTGGCCGCGCGCCGAGGCGGGGCCGTGCTGGAGCCGCCGGCCCCGCCGCCGAGGCAGGACCTTCCCTGACCTTCGCCAACGCGTTCCCGGCGGCCGGCGACAGCGCGGAGCCCACTTCGCTGCTCCGCCGCCCCGCCGCCCCCGGAAGTTGATCGGCTCCTTCCGGGATTGCAGCTCCTAGGGCACAGCCTGGGAGCTCGGCGCGCGCCTGCGCAAGCACGCCGAGTGAGGCCGTGCGCCTGCGCAGACCTGGCCGGGGGGAAAAGCCTGCGCCTGCGCAGACCTGGGCCGGGGGAAAGTCTTCGCCAGCGAGGGCCGCCCGTGCCGGTCCTTTGTGAGGCCCTTGGCCGCGGTCAGAAATGCACCACCAAGCCGAACGTGAAGAGGCACGGGCGCGCGAACGGGAGCATCGGCAGAGACGGTCCGCGTGTGAACTGGAAGGCTGGGGGAAGACTTTCAAGTAGCAGCAGCAGCTGAAAGTCCACCAGTGCCCGCACATCGGCGAGCAGCTGATCCAGTGGAACCGGGAAGGATGCGGGAAGCACTGTGCATCTCCTCCCAGCAGGCGGAAGAGACGCGAGAAGGCCCCCGAGGGCTGCCTAGGTCAAAAGGAAGGTTCCTTTGTGGCAAAGACATGGGCGGAGCTCCTGATATTCAGGCGTGAAAGCCATCCAGAGGAAAGCAGGCGTGAGATCTTCTAGCAAAGACCACCTCAAGCAGCACTCGAAGACTCACACCCCATGGGCTCACCTACACCACCGTGTTCAACCGCCAGAGCCACATCCTCTCCTTCCACCAGAAGCGCCCTTTCCCGTCTCCGTGTGCACGTGCAGGCTGCGGCAGAACACTTGCCATGAAGCAAAACTTCGGCAGGCACGCGGTTGTCCAGGATCCTGACTGGAAGGAAACGAAGGTCAAAGTAAGGCCCTCTACAAAACGGAGCTTGGCCCCTCACCTCAGTGGCTACATCCCTCCCAGAAAGAAACAGGAGGGGGGTCCCCTGTCCTTGTCCAGCAATGAGTCGGGGGCTGCGGAGCCTGGTGGAAGGACAGGTGCTCTCCACGGTGGCGATCCTGGCCCTTGGCTAAAGGCCTCCTGGCCTCTGGAGAGGACAAACCGAGGAGTTCTCGGAAGCACATGTGTCTACTGGTGAATGAAGGGACTAAAGGATAAAGTTCACAATTATGTTAAGGAGCTTGCATCCAAATAATTCAATTATCGATGGGTGCTGGGGGGAAAAAAACAAATCAGTGCCCTAATGAATTGCTCGTCTTAGGTCAATGGATGAAGAAGCACTGGACAGGAAAAGCACTATGCACAAAACCTTGCTTGACCAGTCTTGGAGAGCTAGTAACTCAGGGCAGGGAGAGTGCAAACGCTACTTGTACAACATTTTACATACAGACAGCACAGTAGAAACTTTCCAGGGACCATATACATGCCATTAATCTCACTGAAGAAAGCAGAAGTATTTTTCATTCTCTTTTTCTCTTTGTTTGAGAAGCCTGGCCATTTCAATGTACTTTGAAATGATTCCATGTTGATTCAGCCTAGGAAGCAGCAGTGTGAAAGTTCCAATCAGCAAAATCAAAGATCATGGTCATGAAGTACATGAAGGTGTGCATCATGGAATGCCAATTTGATAGAACAAAGTGTTCTTGCCTTGAGTAAGTACTTGAGTGGAGGTCCAATGTCCATCTGCTGCCTTAATGCTAAACCTATAAATATATGCGCGTAGATTATTTCCCCACCATCCTATGTAAATATATTTACATATGTACATGCCTATATTTAGACCTCTGTAAATGCCCTTTGTCTCCTAGTTCTTTCTTCTATTTCCTTTTACTTTCCTCTTGTCCCACTGTCATGCTTAGCCTTCATTTGGGTTTCAGTAATTTCTCAACATTACATTGCCCTTATCAAACCTCTCACACCCTCCTTGCCATGAATTTTGGTTCACTTGTTGCTCCCATGTCCCTGGGTTGGTCAACACCACCTTCTTACCCCCAACTCCTCCTCTCCCATGTCCCCACAGAACCATCAATTCCGTTGTTTTCTCCTCCAGACAGTTCATCCAGCCTATCTTATCTAGCTAGATCTGCGGAGATAATAACATGCACCCCAAAACAAGGCATAGCAAGACAAAGCGACAAAAGAGAACACAACGATGACAACAAAAAGGAAAACCAATGACCCAGAAAAGAATAAATTAAAACAAATGAAAAAGAAAAAATTTCTTTTTAATTTTAAAGAAAAACCTGTAAGTAGATCAAGGTCTGATTTTTGGACTCTAGGCGTGTCCTCTAGTCAAGTCCAATGGGGTATCATGCTTTGCCCCCCCCCCTCCCCGAGTCTATCCTTTGCACTCCCTCAGGAGCTCTCTGCTCCTCTGCAAGCCTTCAATGTTTTGCCTCAGTGTCGCAGGGTCAGTCCGGGCCAATCCCAACACTGAGTCTCCAGTGTTGTCCCCCGTAGGGCCACACCAACTGGTTTTGTGACAGTAGCTAGGAACTTCGTCTTCTCAACCTTGGATTTGGCCGCTGAATACTTCCTCTTGCACATGGCCTTTCTGGAATATGTGGCAGAGCGAGAATATGGGCCCATTTCTCTGACTAGGATAGGGTTTTGGCTGCAGGGGTGGCTTCCCCTTCTTGAGGTCTTTGCCCTCGACTGTAGTCTTCTTGTATCCTGGCACTTGCTTTCTTGGCTCCAGGCTTCTTTTCCTTGGTGTTTGGCTTCTCAGCCTTGGCACCCGGCATCTTGCAAGACGGGAAGGCCAATTACTACCTTATCGTCAGGTCAGAATGTGACAAAGGTGTCATCCGATCTCCTTATTGATCCAATGTGTAATTTTCCAGTTTCTAATATTTCCTACTTTGTTTTCTACTGAGTTTATTCCGTTTCAGTCTGCCATTCTTGTTGGGCTGTTAGGGTTTTGTTTACTTTTTTATGTTTTTCTGTATATGAAACTCATAATAGGGAGACCCATAGAGACAGTAACTGGATTAACAGTTTCAAAGGGACATGGCAGGGGAAGTTGGTGGGGAATAGAGAGCTATCAACAACGAATACAAGGAAGAAGAAATATCCTTAAGCTAATCGTGGAGATGGTTGCACAACTCTTCTGCATGTGCTTGAATTGTGTATCAGTGAATCAAAAATAAACATTTAAAAAAATGAGAACTGACATTTGTCCTCTATCAGCTAACCTCAAGTGAGGGCATTCCACTGTTGTCCTTTCCTTGTTATCAATACAAAAGAGCATGCATGATAAACAACACACACACACATATATTATTATGGTAAACACACACACACATATCAATCTACCAGTTAACAATTTCTATCTGTATAATTTAGTAATTGTCTTCCTAGAGAGCCCAGAGTAAAGGTCAAGGATGACCAAGGTTACACTGCCATCTTGAGTCTCAGGTCCACCCATCCTGTCACATGTGTACCCCTAATCCCTTCCGATTGTGTGTACACCCTTAGATCGTCCCCCTCCCATTACTGTATTGCCTATGGTACGACCCCTTCCTATGATGTATATAGTTACCTGTAATCTGGAAAGGCTTGCACGCCCCCAAATAAATACCGTTCTCCTCTCGCCTCCTCCCACTTTGTGCAGCCCTGGCTGCTGAGATCATGGCCGTCCAGGAGAGGTGAGCATGCTACTATGAAATGTGTCTGACTCCTTTAATTTGCTCTCTCTCCTATCCCTCCTATTCGCTATGACTTTACTAATCTTTATATGTTAACGCCATACAATTGCGCCTATGGATCCATGATATTGTCAGAGGCTGGCTTCCTCTGACAATGATTTTATTGGGGGCTGGTACAGCTCTTATCACAGTCCATGCATCCATCCATTGTGTCCAGCACATTCTTCAAACACATTCCTTGAAATACTCTCTCCCCCATTTGACAGCCGTAGAGGCTGCCGATTTCTCCCTTTTTTTTCTTTAAAAAAATTGTTCATTCCACCTATCTTATCTAGATAGACATGCAGAGATAATATGCAGGAAAAACAAGATAGCAAAACAAAGCAACAAAAGGAAAAAACAACAAAAAAGAAAGACATAAATAATTCAAGGTCTGTTTGTTGACCTTTAGGGTGTTTTCTGGTTGTTTGATGGGGTGCCATGCCTTGGCCCCACAGTCTATTTTTGATATTCCCTGGGGACTTTGTTGCTCTGTTAGCATTGCTGTTCTGTTGCACACCCTTAGTGTTTCGCCTCAGTGTGGTGGGGTCAGTTTGGCGCAACTCCTGCACTGTGTCTCCAGTATTGTCTAGTGTTGGATCAGTGAGGGATGTCCTGACTCATAGTGGGGCTGGCCTTACGGTCCTCTCTCTGCTTTGGTTGCTCTAGCGGAAATATTGTCCTCAGGGCTTGGTGGGCCAGGATGTGTTCCACTTTCTCTTCCTCTCCCTTCATTTGTTCCTGTGTGCTCTGATCAGACATGTCCTGTCCTTGAGGGATAGCTTATTCTTCTGCGGGGAAGGGGGCTGCCCATGTAGTTGGGATTGGGGCCTGCCCCCAAGATTTATTTTTGAAAACATCTTGCAACATATATCAGTAAAAACTGCATTCCTCTTTTGGCCTGATTAATACTCCATTGTATTCATGTACCACATTTTCCCCGTCATCTGTAGATGGACATGTTCTTTTTTGTCCCCTATGAATGATGTGTTCTTAAAAATAAAATAACCTTCAATCTCAGATTCTAATTGAGCAAGTTCTCCTTTGAGCAGTTTCTGGTTCTTCAATGTAAGTTCATATTATATTGTACACTTATAGAACACTTTTCCCATTTAAAATAGTTTTCCTTGTATAACTGGAGAAGATGAAATAATTTGGGTTTTGAAATAATTATAAAGTAGGTTTGCTTTCTTCTTTCCCTACCTGTGAAAAATAATAAATACCATATTCAGCATGAAGAAATGGTGGGTAGTGGTAAACCGGCTTTTCTGCATGGGTGCTGCACATCATAAAGGGGGTGCTACTCTGATTTTGTACTAGCTGCGGGCAATTTGACAAGCTCTGATGTCTCAGGGTAATGATTGTCCCCCCAAAAGGTGACAGAGTTGGAGTAGGCTTATAAAGAACTGTATTTTTTCTTTAAAAATAAAAATTCAATTCAGGTAAACAAGCGGCCATCTAGCTCAGAAGCAACAAAGCCCACATGGAAGAAGCACACCAGCCTGTGAAATCATGAGATGTCAAAGGGATCAGGTATCATCAGAACAAAAAATCAAATCATTGTAAATGAGGGTGAGTGCAGAGTGGAGACCCAAAGCCCATCTGTAGGCAACTGGACATCCCCTTACTGAAGGGTTGTGGGGAGGAGATAAGCCAGTCAGGGTGCAGGGTAGCAACGATGAAACATATAACTTTCCTCTAGTTCTTAAATGCTTCCTCCCCCCACTATCATGATCCCAATTCTACCTTACAAATCTGGCTAGACCAGAGGAGGTATATTGGTACAGATAGCAACTGGAAACAAGGGAATCCAGGACAGATGACCCCTTGAGGACCAGTGGTGAGAGTGGCGATACCGGGAGGGTGGAGGGAATGTGGAGTGGAAAGGGGGAACCAATGACAAGAATCTACATATAACATCCTCCCTGGAGGATAGACAACAGAGAAGGGGGTTGGGGGAGATGTCGGACAGTGTAAGATATGACAAAATAATAATTTATGAATTATGAAGGGTTCATGATGGATGGGGGAAGGGGGAAAGGGGAGAAATGAGCTGATATTAAGGGCTCAAGAAGGCAAATGTTTTGAGAATGATGAGGGCAACAAATGTACAAATGTGCTTGACACAATGGATGGATGTATGGATTGTGATAAGAATTGTATGAGCCCCCAATAAAATGATTAAATAAGAAAGGATTAAAAAAAGAGTTGTACAATCAACAAAATACCTGGGGGCTATTCACTGGAAAGTCAGTTCACGATTTTGGGCTCCCCAACTGCTTGGGAGGAGAAAGAGCAGGAGGAGGAGGAAGAGGAAGCGGAGGAGGAGGAGGAGGAGAAGGTCAGATGTCTGCTCCAACAACGATTTGCTGTTAGTGCCTTCTAACTGGCTCCCCTCAAACCCCGTGCACCGCAGTCCTCTGCCATCCTCCACAGATCGTTATTGGAAAATTACATCCACTCTCATAAGGTTTCAGCGCAGGTTCTGGTTTCGTTACTCTCATTTACTCATCCCTAGTCAAACTGCCGTAAAGACCTCACCTTCGATAAACGTAGCCTCTCAGTGTGCAGTGGGCGCCCAGCATACCACAACGCCTGTGTGCTTACGCTTGATTTTTCTAACTTCCCATCCCTTGCATCTCCCCCCTTGCTTTTTTATAACCAGTATGACCTGCTATCTTTTAGAGTCTTAAGAAGAGAGGCAAAGGGAATGGGCACCCTCTGAGCCCCCCAGAGACCAAGGTGTCTGTAACTGTGAAAGAAGTACGGACAATCGGAAGAGAATGCCCTGCTGAGCAGATGCACAGTAAAAATGAGGAGTCCCAGACTGAGAAATCGCTGAGAGCCCAGACAACTTGTAGGAAGCGTGTTATCTGGGCTAGAATGATCTCGTGCCCTCTCAGGAGCCACTGTAGCTTGTCCTTTACGTGCCCATCAGAATGCTCAAGCATTCTTGTAGCTTGTGTGCAATGTGGGACGTCAGGAGTCCATCACATCCCCTAAATTATGACAGGAAGCTTGGCTTGCATAGCCAGTCCTGCTACCATGTACAATGTTCCCAGGAAACATGAACAGGTAACCGTTGACGTCTTGTTGAGCTTGATTAGTGCGGCGCCAGTAAGTGGAAATTACAGGGAGAGTCGGGTCCAACCAGACAAAGTCTCAACTGCAGACGCGTGAAATGAAGAGAGGCCCGACGTGACACATGTGTCGGCCATGATTTCCCTGGACTGGCTCAAGGAATCTGGATAGAGGGCACTTCTGTCTCTCTAGTTAATTGACCAGCAGGGTCTGCTTATTGATTATGTTTCCCGTCTTAAATGGAGACGTCTCTCTGAGGAGCATCCACATGAATAACAAAAGTTGATGCAAAGTGGGCCTTGTAAATGTCAATTCCAGGTTGTCCCGTGATGGGGTCAAATGGCCAGACCATTGACCAGCCACAGGAGGCAGGCAGGCTTACGTCTGCCATATACTTCATCAATATAGCCCTAACTGTAGCAACTTCTCTCAGGGCTTGGGGACAGAGGCTTGCAAGGGTGGATTTACATCATACATCATCACAATCACTCATTTGGCAGTGGGGCCCTTCAACATGGGCTTGTAAAGGCTCCAGTAGGATTCACAAATAGACAAATTTGGGCAAAGGTGGTGGTTGTGGTCTCAGGACCCAAAACCAGAAAGCATGACGTGTTTTCTCTTAATTTAGGTGCTGGGGATTGTAGGGATTACAGACACCTATGTGCCCATAGCTAAAAGGCCTAAGAAATGTATTTTTAAACATATGAGTATCTCCTATCTCCATTGAACTCCACCCATGGCATTGAATTTTCCCCCTTTCCCTCTCCCCCTGGGCCTGAAACCCAAGAGGTCAGGCAAAAGCCAGTAAGACCTTTCTCCCTCCCCATTATCTCTAGGTCAATTGGGAGAGGAGGAGGGGCCAGGTCCCTATCAGTGAGCACAGGGTATCAGCTGGATACTGGCCATAAACTTTCTGGTGGCTGGCAGGGGAGGGTGAGAGCCAGGTGGAGTGGTGCACCTGGGTGAGGACTCTAAGGGACCGGTGGGCCGTTATTAGTGGATCTCAGACTTGGAGGGGGCGGGGGTATTACTGGAAAAGGCTGCGGCTTCTTGTGTGAGGAGGGAGAATGGGGCTGGTGTAATTTTTGGGGTGGGAGAAATCCCAGAGTTGTTCGGTCACCAGACAAGA
Source organism: Tenrec ecaudatus (assembly GCF_050624435.1). Taxonomy (NCBI): domain Eukaryota; kingdom Metazoa; phylum Chordata; class Mammalia; order Afrosoricida; family Tenrecidae; genus Tenrec; species Tenrec ecaudatus. The sequence goes on from NC_134539.1 coordinate 96,500,781, forward strand.
TGGACTTGTTCCGTTCCTATGCCGCGACGGCAGTTGCCACTCTGCGTTGACGTCCTTGATGCTTTGCCGTGGGGAAGGGCACCCTGCTGGAAGGAGCGCCCCGCAGAGAGCTTGCAGTCAGGACTCACATGTCATTCTCCCTTATTGATGAGACTAATGGTAGAAGTGATAGCAATGGACTCTATTTTCCTGCCTCGGAAGTTTCAACAATTTACAGTGCCACAGTGTTTATTCACATCAGAGATCTACTTAGTGTTACTCAACTCACAAGCACACGCAGGCTCTCCCTCTAGATAACTGCTTACGACCCCGCCGGATGAGTCAGCCTGCGCGTGATAAGGGAGCCAGGAGCTGAAGAGAAGAACCTGAACTCCCGAACTCCTGTGAGAACCCTAAAGCTTAGCAGAACCACCACCAGTCCTCCAGGAATGCCCAGTCCTTTCTGCTAGGATTTGTCCAGCCCCATTGGTATGTCTGAGGCCCAAGGAGATGCCCGAGAGTTCTGCCAGCACTTTCCAAGACCCATTGGCAAAGTGCCCCAGGGAATCTCCACACGCTTGAAACGGAGCCCCAGCATCCCTCTGACTACACTCTGTTAACACCACCCATCCTGCCCGCCTCCAGCTGCCTCATGAGTACTTCAGGCTTCCTGTTCTTCCAGGATGGCACGGTGCTTACCGGACAACCATGCTCACTGTGCTAGCTTGTCAGGGATCTGAGCTAGGCAGGGAGAGTTGGGCTGAGCGGTCAGGTGGCTGAGCAGTCCATTAACATGAGTTTAAATGAAAGCAGCAGTCAAGTTCTTAATTACCGTACATACTCGAGGATCAGCCGACCCGAATATCAGCCGAGGCACCCAATGTTGCCACAAAAGCTGCATTAAAAATGCGCTGAAACACTCGGCTTACACATGAGTGTATACGGTACTTGGATATTAAAAGCAGCGGCCAGTCACTGTCAAGCTGACTCTGATGCATGTAACTCCGTGAGCGTAGAACTGTGCTCCAGAAGGTTATCAGTCATTGATTTTTTTGAAAGTAGGTTGCCAGGCCTTTGTTTCGAGGCACCTCTGGGTGCATTCAAACCTCTGACCTTGCAGTTAGCAGCCAAGTGTGCTAACCTTCGCACCACCCAGACTCCTGATAGAGGAAACCAGAGGCTCAACCTGGAGAGGGCACTGGCTCCACCTGCTCCTAGTTCCCCAGGAACATCAGCTCTTTTCCTGCTGAGGGAACTCAAGAACAGACTCCTGCAGTTCTGTAGACTGCCGCAGCGCCCAGGGGAGGGAAAAGGGAAGAACTTGCAACGGAAACATTCTGGGGACGGAGAAACGTGTTTGCAAGTTTCACCCTCCTTACCCCTGATAAGTAGTAAGGACACCCGGGGAGGCCTCTCCTGGGGACCCCTGATAAAGCAGCCTCCGCTTTGGCGGTGCCTGGACGAGGCAGGTAGGCAATTGGCCACAAGGGCGTGACTGATTGTGAAGACCCCAGGCTCTGAGGGAAGCTCCTTTCAGAGATAGTAACATACTGTGTACCAATTCTGATTAGGGAAGGCAGTGCCCTCCCATCCCCCACCAAGGGGGTCTGCCATGTAAAGTCTTGGTAATTGCCTATTATCAAGCCTAAAAAAAAAATCACACAATTTTTTTTTAAGCCAGGACCTCGAACTCTCACAGCCCTTGGTCATGTTTTGAACGTTTCCTTCTAAGTTGGCTGAGAGCTTCATCGTTAATGAACGCTAAATTCTTGTGACTTGCTTCTACCGCATGTGTGGGAATGAAACTGCTCTCTACTTTTTCTGTTCATGGAGTCAATCACCTGGATTTTTGCATAGTGAAACAATATTGCGTCCTGAGGTTAAATCCTACTTGCGCATGATAAAATGTACATTTGTATTACCCAGGCTTGCATTGGCTGGGATTTTGTTAAGTAGTTTATGCCTATGTATGCCTATGCAGGGAACATCGATCATTCAGTTTTCCTTTTGCCACGTGTGGTGTTGCAGTCATGCTAATTTCACAAGTGAGTCGGCACCTGTATTTTCTGCAAAGAGGTTTGCAAGGTGGTGGGCAAGCACGCCTTCCTCAGCTTTACTGCCTTTTCTGGGAGCTGCTTTCTCGTTCTGCGACAGAACTGAGGCCTGGGGTAGCTAGCTGATAGCACCGTTGGTTGCCTTTTGTTACTGCGTGCGTGCTCTTCACGTCTCCGTCAGTGTTCTGCGGTCAGAGGGCTGGTGGAGCAGATGGGCACTCGGCAACTAACCAACAGCGGTGGGCAGTTTGAAACCAAGCCACACTATGGGAGAAAGGTGTAGCAATCTGCTTCTCTAGAGATTCATAGCCATGGGAACAGGATAGGTCAGTTCTACTTTGTCCTCTAGAGTGGCTATGAGTAGGAACCAGCTTTTTGACCGTGGGTGTTGGTTTTCTGATCAACAATAGTGGGTTATGATTTGCGCTGCCAACTGCAAAGTCAGCAGTTCAAAGCCACCAACTGCTCCAAGGGAAAAGAAGAGGCTTTCTAATCCCATAAAGGTATAGAGTCTCGGAAACCCAGAGGGGCAGTTCTATTCTGTCTTCTAGAGGACCTGTGAATTGGAATAGACCGGACAGCAGTGAGTTTGTCTCTGTTTTATCCGGGGGAGGCGGGATTATGTAATCTGTTTGATTGCATCTCAATGGTACTAAATGTTCTGCCCTGGAAGAAGTGCAACTAGAACACTCCTTAGAAACGAGCAGGATGAAACTTTGTCTCTTGCGCTTTGGACATCTTATCAGGGAGGACCTGTCCCTTGGAAGAACATCATGCTTGTGAAACAGAGGCTCGGCGAGAACCCTGCCTCAGATGGACCGTTACCCTGACTGCAACAGTGGGCTCGAACATACCAGCGGTGGGGATGGCACAGCACTGGGCAGTGCTTCATTCTGCGGTACACAGGCCAGTATGGGGCAGCTGACTCAAGGGTACCGACAACAAGAAGGGCTCATTTACTTAATACTTTCCTTCAAATACAACGGTGATCTGATAGAACAATATAAAACATTGGAAATTGATCTGAGACTTCTGAACACAGTTATAGGAAGAGATATATATATACATGTAAAACATCCAAATTTGACCGAGACAATATTTAATATTCAAAATGTGATTCCTTTACTAATTCATCTATTATGGTGAATTAGATTCAGGAAATGTTCCATAATTTCCTGCTATCACTTTGTACAAAGTGTATGCCAAGAAAAATTGTAGTTGTGAGCACAAAGTAATTTTCCACGAATGATTTTGTATTAAAAAATAGATTAGTCTTTTACAGGATGTTGTGCTGGGATAATTAAGGTTTTATGTCAACTTAGCTGGGCCAGAATTCTCCGTGGATGGGCCGTTGAGACCTAGTAATCGCTCATGATACAATCTCTGTGAGGATGTGGCCAGCTTTCAATATAAGTAGACGCTGTAGAAAAGCTTGCTTGCTTTTTGCTGGGTCTGTATTCTGCATCTGGCCTCTCCACCACTGGTTCTTTGGGCTTGAGCCAATGGCCCGTTGTATTGCCTGCCAATCCTAGGACTCTTCAGCAGCCATATAGCCTGACCGTGGCTTTACTCACCACAAGCTCCTTGTCATCCTGCTGATCTTGGGTTCATTAGCCCCAGAAACTAGAGAATCAGGAGAAGCCTCCAGCCTAATATCTGACCGACGGATTTGGAATTTGCCCATGTTTATAACCGTGTGAGGCATTTTCTTGTTATAAACCATCTCTAGGGTCACAAGCAGACAGAATTGACTTACCAGCAGTCAATTTTATTTCGGTGGTCTTATTTATGCATAGATGAGCATCACTGGTTCTGCTTCTTTGTAGAACTCAGTCTAAGACAAGTGTACTACTGCCAGTGCCCATATCTGTCACAAAACAGGATAGATACTCGGGAAGTCCTATTCACCACTGTTTAGAATTGAAGGAGGAAAAACTGGGCATAGTGTGCTAAAACAGGTATTTGAAACATGACTATGAAGAGAAGGGACCCATCACTGCTGTGGAAAAAGGGGAGTTTTCCAAAGCCACATCTAGAATAATGCTCAATCGGTGTCATTCAGAGTCAGCACAGAAGGCAGGAGTATGTATTGTGCTGTCTGAGAAATAGCCTCCATTTTTTCAAGGTCACAGTCCAGCAGGAAAGTTTTGTAGACAGTTGGATCTCTCTTTGTCAGTGAATAAATCAAGAAAACCAAACTTGCTGTCGTTGAGTTGATTCTAACTCATTGGTACCAAGAAGAACTGCCTCTGCGGGCTTCTGGGACTGTAACTTAAAAAAAATAGTTTTATTAGGGACTCATACAACTCCTATCACAATTCATACATACATCAATTATATAAAGCACATTTGTACATTCATTGCCCTCATCATTCTCAAAACATTTGCTCTCCACCTAAGCCCCTGGCATCAGCTCCTCATTTTTCCCTTCCCTCCCCACTACCCCCTTCCTCATGAGCTCTTGATAATTTATAAATTATTATTTTGTTATATCTTGCCCTGTCCAATGTCCCTTCACCCACTTTTCTGTTGTCCATCCCCCAGGGAGGAGGTCACATGTAGATCCTTGTAATCAGTTCCTCAAGACTGTAACTTTTAATGGGAGTAGAAAGTCTCATCTTTTTCCTGCTTGTCAGTGATCAAATTCCCAATAAACAATAAACTCCCATGATTTCATTCTTTGATTTTCCTGTACCTATCTTCCAGTAATGGTGACCAGAGGTGAACCTAGGGGACCCCAGGAAGCAAACTGCACAGTTGAATCTCTCAATACACTCTGATTCTCTTAGAAACATCTATATTGGATGATCATCAAGTCATTGGAAACTATGGGGTTATGAGTCATGTCAAACACCAGGCCATATCCAGCTATTCATCACAAAATTTAATAGCTCAGAAAACACGAGATTCATACATAGACTATAAACCCACTTGTATAGCAAAGACCAGGATATAATTTAGTTAATTTTCTTCTTTCTTGTGGTAGTTATGTAATTTCATGTCAGCTTGATAAATGAGTGTAGGAGTGGCGTCTAGCCGGTGAATTAGTTCACAGCCTGATGATGTCTTCTTGTGGACATGGCCTTCTCAGGAGGATTCTGGGAACTTCCCTTCTCGATCTGCTTCACCTTTCTGTTGAAGAGCCATACTCGGGGAGCTGGTGGAACCATGTGGAGACCATGCCAACATAGAGATGCTTCCACCACCATTGGATCCACAAGACTTTGCGCCCACCGGCCTGTGATCTTCTTGCATTTTGCATCATTGCATATGACTGTGTGAGTCCAAAGAAGGATTTCTGGACTAATACTGGATTTAGGGGCTAATATTGGACCTATGGACTTGAAAAAGACTTGGCTGGGATGTTTTCTTAATATACAATTACTCTTTGATATAAAACTCTTTCTTAAACATATACGAGTGTCTTTGGATTTGCTTCTCTAGTCCACCGAGTCTAACACATTCCTTGAAAAATATTTTTCCTGGGGGAATTTTTATGGACTTCCTGCCTGGTTTATGATATCGTATGCATTTCCTGTAGCAATATGAAATTCATTCATAGCTGCTCTTTTCTGTAGCACAGGAACACTGTGTGAAATGTATACTGCAGTGATGAAGTAATCAGACTCTGTAGCTGGTCATGGGTCCACAGGAGCCCCCACCGCACTAACTTTATAGCCATCTCTCCCGTCTTGGGCATAAAGATATGTAGAGCTGTGTGTATCAATGCTGACAGCACACTTCCCTGTGGGCATTTTTATATGAGAGTTCTTGGTCTCTCAGCCAGAGGGAAATTCCAACTCATTCTCTGTGATGTTCTCCCCCCCTCTTTTATTAATTTTGAGGTTAAACATTTCATTTTCAGAGGTGAGAGAACAATATGCCAGAATTTCTTCTTTTAAATGTAGAAATTTAATCCCTATCACAGAGAGAGGATTTATTTCCCTGATTTTATCTATCATCCTTCATTTTATCTTTATTTTTGCTAATCATTCATGTTCCCTGCAAAGGAAGTCCAGATCACTTCACAGAAGCATTGTCAACTCTCATAATCATTATACTTCATATCAACACTACATTGCAGAACTAATGATTAGAAGTGATGGCAGGGTGTTCTATAAAATATCTATTCCCTCAAAACCTAAACAGGCATTTTAGAGAAAATTCTTAACAGTATGCCACTCCTATTCCCACATAGCTTTAGTCCTTGGTTTTATATGCTCGTCAAAACATGTTAATATATATGTAATGCTTTGAATTGATGGGTTTCCTTATTAAATAAGCCATATTCATCAGAATGTCTCTATAAAGCAACTCCACCCTGCCCCAGCACTTGGATGATTACTTTGTTGATATTTATAAGCATAATTGCAGCCTCAACAACGCCTTTAAAATAAGGTAACGAGAAGTCATTGGATCTAGAGCCCCAGAACCATAGTCTCAGGAAACACCAAGGTCAACTGGCACAGCATAGCTCCCAAAGACAGTGCTCGATAGGCTACTTTGGTGAGTGGCAAGTGGAGTCTTCAAAGCTCATGAGCAGCCATCCAAGGTGCAACTATTGGTCTCTCCCTGTGCAGAGGACAGAAGCGTGGTGAAAGTAGAAAGGCACATGGAAACAATTAGTTCAGTGGACTATGCAAACATCAGTCTCCACAACCGTGAGACCAGCAGAACTAGATGGTGCTCGGCTCCCACTACCAACTGCGATGAAAAGGATCGCATTACAAGGTCCTGGACAGAGTGGAAGAAAGATGAGGAACAGATCTCAAAAGCGTAAAAGAAACCAGGCTTACTGGTCAGCTAGAGACTGGAGGGACCCCCATGACTCTGAACCTTCCCGCCCTGCTGGTCTGGAATTAAACTCACCTCTGCATTAGAATAGTCAACCGTGTAAGGGGAGAATTCACCCAAGGACAAAGTTTGGAGGGAAGAAGGAGGATATAAATAGGAAACACAGGGAAGCAGGGGGTAAGTGATGCTACATGGAAGGGGTTGTGATGGCTGAGTTGAATTAGGATGTGTATGAGTTGTTGAATGTGAAGCTACAATCTGCTCTGTATCTCTTCACCTAATTGACAATAAAAAGTCAAAACGAAAGACCTCCTTAATGTTGAGGTTAAAAGAATTAGCAGTAAACATTATAAATTTATCTATTGTATATAATTACTTAATATTATTAATGTTATAATGGGGATTGGAAACCAGATTTAATAAAATTTGCTACTTCTCATATAGTCAGAGATAAAAAATTTTAATATTGTTATTCCAGGTAGTAGTAAATACAGTCTCATTATCCTTCAGAGCACACACACAGCACGAGATGCACCAATTCAATCGTTTATGCATGTACCATTCAGTGACATTATTCATATTCTGTGAGCTGTACAAACATTTGCACCTTTATTTTCTGAGTGGTTCCACACCAAGATTCCTCTATCATGTCTCAGTTTTCTACTGTCAATTTGATCCCATCTAGGCAGGTTTTAAGAGCAAATAATGCTCACTAATAATAATGCTCTACGAATGAATCTAAACCATTGTTTGGTTTTGAAAGTTCAGAAGATATTTTTGGTTTAAAGATGATCTCAGATCTGGGTCATGGCACCAAAAATGAAATAAGTAAAATAAAGATGATCTCAGGACAAGAATTTCAGAGATCCATCCAACTTTAATGGCTCTAGAAAGTCTGAGTTTCATTTTAAAAAATTGAAATTACCTTCTTCTTCCCTCCCTTTTGACCAGGATTCTTCTATAGCATCTCTGACCAAAATCCTCAGTGATGGTAGCCAGACCCCATCCAGTTTAGCAGCACGAAATAAGTCACTAGGTGAACAAACTGGATGTCCCAGGAAACCATCAAAGGAAGAAACCAAAATCAGGGAGCACTTGGATGGTACACAAGCGGCTTCAGAAGCTACCTGCTCTCTCTTCTTTTGCCAATTGTAAATATATCTATCATGCAACTTTTGCTAATTCAACTTTTTCCTTCTTCAATTTTGCAGTTTAATGGAAGCTGTATACTGGACTATTTTACTCCTGTGTCCTTCCCATTGTTTCTTCCTAATATTTTCCTTTTTACTCTTCTACTTGGTAAGATTCGGTTTTATGCTCAAAGATTTTTTTTTTGTGGGTTTTGCCTAGTTTTAGCTTCATGATCACCACCACCTCCTTCCTCCCTCCTGATAGCCATGAATAAACAGTCCTCTGCACATTTCCCTTTCCTTGTCTTTTTATATAAGTAACGTCATATCATAGCTGTCCTTTGGTTACTGGATCATTTCATTCGCCACAATGGCTGCTAGCTCCATTGCTATTGTAGCACGGATTGAAAGTGAATCCTATTGACCGAGTTGTGTTTCACTGTAAGTTGTATTTATTTCATTGTAAGTGTGCACCGCACTTGGTTCGTTCAGTCCTCCACTGGTGAACATTGAGACATTGAGGATGTTCCCACCTGTTGGCTCTTGGGAACACAGGACGGCGATACACATTGTATACAAGTCTGTGCACCACTCTGCTTTATCTAGGAATGGAATTGTACAGTCACGTGGTCGTTGCATTCTTAGTGTTTGGAGGAACGGCCGCCCTTTTTGACTAGCACTGTACCACTTTGTTTGCCCACCGACAATGAGTAAGGGTTCCAATTTCCCCATGACTTTGCTAACACTTGCTATTTTTTTTTCTTTAAAAACAAGAACAAAACCCTTAGCAATCCTTGTAAAATGGTATACCCTTGTGTGGTTTTTTCTGCCTCTCTCTGATGGCTAATGACATGGAGTTGCTCTATTATTCTTAATGTTCTTTGTTTTTAAAAAAATCATTTTATTGGGGGCTCATACAACTCTTATCACAATCCATACATCCAGCCACTGTGTCAAGCACATTTGTACATTTGTTGTCATCATCCTCAAACCATTTTCTTTCTACTTGAGCCCTTGGTATCAGCTCCTCATCCTGCCCCCCCCACCCACACCCTATTATCATTCTTAACATGCAAGATTCTATCCCTCCAAATCATCAGCATCAATCAACCTTGAAACCTCTCAATTCTGAATATGCATTTTAACAAGCTCCTCAGGTAATTCAACATACTTTAAGTTTTCGAGACTCTGGTCAAAGCTACCACATCTGTATTGATCGTTAAAGATAGCCAGATGATTTTCTTCCGGGGGGCAGAAATAAACAACAACAAAACCCAATAACAACAAAAGAGTGTTGGTCCACAATTCAGCTAGTATGCTGTATGGAGAGACCAATGCACTGTTGTCCTTTTCTGGGGGCTTAGTGGGAAGGATGAACACTGCAGATTCCTTACCTTTAAAATTCAGCATCCTTGGATTCAGGTGTGGAATGGCTCAGATGGGGGGTCCAGTTCCTTGATCTTGGGAACCAGCTGGTCTCACTCTCAGTTGCACCTGACATTCATCTTCTAAGAGAGGACAGTGCAGAAGGTGCACCGGGGTCCCGTCGGTAGTGAATTAAGGCAGTTGAAGCCGAGGATATGTCTGTATTTCAGGTGCCTGGGCTTCTCAGTAAAGGTGGAGCCTTTGAGGGTACTGTTCGCTTTCTTAAGTGAATTTCCAAGAGTTTTATGATCACTACTTTTGACAGGTGCCGGTCTTCAGATGCACAGAGTCATTGTGTCTTAACTGTTACCAGTGTCAGAACAAGCCAATAAGAGCACAGATGACCCCAGTCTTCAGAGACTTGAAAATATTACCTGGCTACTGAGACTTAAGAGCAGCAAATAGGGAAGCCATTTTATCATGTCCTAGCATCACTGAAACTACTGCTTGGTTATGGGAAGAAAGAAAGAGGTTCATTTCTACAACCTCAGACCTCATTTACGTCTTGCCAACCTTCGTGTTGGGATCCAGTGTGATTGTTTTCAAATATTGGGCCAGGCATCAAGGCGAGAGTCAGAAGATGTTTTTGAATGAAATACTGAATTTCTGCTATCTGCCCATGTCATAGTTCCCATGCTACATATCTGAGAAAGACCACGGAAATTTTGTGGGTAATGGACCTTCAAATGCCTTTGTTAGGAGGCTCCCTCCACCCTCTATAAATTCCTCATCACATGTCTTTAATCCGATCAGATTTTGACTTGATTCTGATAGGTGGTCATTTTTATAGGTTGAGATAGATTATTGTGAACTCTGGTACCTAAGGAAAGGTTTAATAAAGGGCATATTTTCTCTTTAATATAAACATTCATGGCATTATTGTCACTGTACATTTTTTTGGTTTTTAAATACATTTATTTACATAGAGCAGGCAGGCATATGTGATCCTTGTTTTTTTATTTTAAAATGTATTTTATTATTTTTAATCATTTTATTAGAGGCTCATACAGCTCTTATCACAATCCATACATACATCAATTGTGTAAGGCACATTTGTATATTCATTGCCCTCAACATTCTCAAAACATTTTCTCTCCACACTGTCACTTTAAATTAAATTCGATCGACCACACTCACTTATTTCAGAGATTTTTCTATCAATTTGTATTATATACTCCAAGCTTTCCTTCTAGTAGTAAAACCGAGGACCCAGCATGACCGTTAGGATCTATCCAAGGTTTGAAGAGTAAGTCAGGGCAATAGACTTGGACCTACTCCAGCCTTATTAGGCCCAGGGAGTCAGGATTCTTTAAGAATTTGAAGTTCAGTTCCCCATTTCGCCCCCCTTTCTCCCAGGATCTCTCGGTGGTGTCTTTATCGGAAGGTCTGGTGGTGGTAGCTAGGCACCATCTAGGCAGGTCCCTTGGTGCTGGGAGTTCCACAACATCCCTGGGGAAGCGCTGTCAATGGGCATCACCTGAAGTAAAGGGAGAGTCAAGAGTCGGGGACCAGGAGCCTTGTCTTATGCCAACTGAAGAACCAGCTCTTGGAGCACTGACGCATGCCAACCTGCTCTTACAACAATTCTGGAGGCAGGCCCCTAGGTCCTTTAGTAGCAAGTCCAACCATGCCACCTGTGGGAGAGCCTGTCGAGGTTCAGCCTGGACCACCCGAAGAACTGGCTCATGGACCAGCAACTGCTAGCTATCCAAGACCTTCACCAGCACCGGAACAGCCGAGAGCCATGCTCTACCCCTGACACCAGACTGGGAGCTGGCTGGAGAGGCCACGTCTAGACCTGGCTCACAGACCACTTGCTGATGGCTCTCCAGGTCCTGTGCCGCAGTGGAGCTCCATGGGTCACCAGGTCCTCCTTCCCCAGCTCCGCTAACAACAGCAGATTGAGAGCCTGCTGGAAGCCTGGGCGCTTTTCCTGGGCTGCCCCGGGAATTGGCTGTTGGACCACCAGCTGAGGTGGATTTGGCTCCAGCCACAAAGCACCAGGGGCTCCATTACCAGTGCCCTCACTGGGACCCAATAGAAGCTTCTGGAAGGTTGGAATTTCTACAAGAGCCACCTCCTCGTGGAAATTAAAAAACATTAGCTTATGTCAGTGTTGTTCTTCAACAACAGTGGGGCTCAGGTAGCCCCAGGTCCTGGGCTTCCCAGCAGGGCTACTTGACCCTTGCTGTTTGTAGCTCCTCCTCAGCCACCAGGGGCGTCGACTCTAGAGCCCAACCTGAATTCTTTACATGGAGGGGCGGGGGGTGGGGATATTTTTGGTACCATTCTTTCCAGCTCATTTTATAGTTTATACTATTAGAAGAATAGATTTACCTTTAATAAGGTCATTTTCATAGTTTGAACGTGTGATGGAGTCACTATGCACTTTCATAATCCTATCAAACCGTCACTGCTGTCTACTTCCAGAGCACATTCATCACCCCAAGCTGAAGCCAGTACCTGTGAGCGGCCTCCCTTTGGACCGTGCCCAAGCCCATGCACTCAGTGGCTGGTTCTCTCGATGGAGTGATCCACTCAGAATTTCATATGTAAATAAACATGTGAGGGCTTTTGTCCCTTACTTCCATCACTTACCTTAATGTCTTCCAGTTTAATCAGCAATGTCGTGGCATCAGCATCCTTTTGCTTCAGGCTCCGTGGTACCCTCCCCCCCCCCCCCCCCGTAGGGATGGATCACCCTTTGCCCATCCATTCGTCTGTTGGTGGGCATTTGACTGATGACAGGGGTGCTTTTTTGAACTGCATGGACATATATTTTCATGAGTGCTTGTTCGCCGGATAAATCCCAGGCATGGGTCAGGAGGAAGTGGGAAAGGTGAGCACTCAGTTCAGGGTTGGGAAGTGAGATTTGGGATGGATTCAGAGACAGACAAGTTAGGGAAACTGAGGAGGTGAGAGAGCCCTGGAGGCAGGCAGGGTCAGGAGGCAGCCTCAGTGTGGTGAATGAGGAGGGGGCAGGCTCAGATGTGGCCTGTTAAGGATCTCAAGGAGGGAGGGGCCACAAGTGGACACAAATGTGGGAGGAAGAAGAAAGAGGGTAAGGTAGAGTCCAGGTGAGACCTTTGAGGGCAAGAAGTCATCCAGATACGCAAGTGGGAGGAGAAAGGTCAGTACAAGGCGCAGGTGTAGGGGATGAGGAGGTGGGGTGGGCTCAGGTGGAGGTAGAGTCTTAGAGTGACGCAGTGAGAGGGCTTAGGACAGCGGTTCTGAACCTTCCTAATGTCGTGACCCTTTAATACAGTTCCTCATGTGGTGGTGACCCCAACCATAAAATTATTTTCATTGCTACTTCATAACTGTAATTTTGCTACTGTTATGAATCATCGTGTAAATATCTGATATGCAGGATGTATTTTCATTGTTACAAATGGAACATAATTAAAACATAGTGATGAATCGCAAAAATAATATGTAATTATATATTGTGAAATATTTATTTCTAATGATAAATGCATGAAATTTTGTCTAGAAGCATGGTGTAGCATGGGTAACAGTCTTCACTCTGGATACTCATATGTGGGCGGATCTGCCTGGAGATGGATAGGGGAGCGCTGTCTTGGTTCCTAAGACCACCAGAAATATGTGTTTTTGATGGTCTTAGATGACCTCTGTGAAAGGGTCGTTCGACTCCCAAAGGGGTCATGACCCACAGGTTGAGAACCACTGGCTTAGGAGACGGCGCAGTGAGACTAACTCACAGATGGGAAGGACTGGGGACAGCCCACGTGTAAGTCCTGCAGCAGTAGAAAGGGTGGAATAAGCCCTTAGTGGGAACTCAGGCAGGGGGTGGGGTACCAGCAGGAGACCCTCCAGGAGAGGATGATTGGAAGGTGGGCCATGGTCAAGCACAAGCCCAGCTGGAGGAGTTAGGCCTTGAGGCTGCCCAGGGGTGGGAAAAGAGAAGTTGGACAAAGCCCCTACCTCCACCCCTGCCTAGCAGCCAGGACCACCCCTAGACCAACCAGGACAAAGAGCTGCAAGGGCAGGGCAGGGCCACCGTGCAGGAGGTGAGCCGAGGACTGTGAGATGGGGCAGGCGACATGGTAGACCAGGAGGGACAGTTGGCCAGAGTGAGGAGCTCGTGGTGATAAGGTGCTACGCAGCATGCCTCCAGCCCCTGCCTGAAACCCTCTGAGTCGGACACACGTGCCAGGACAGGGGAGACTGTGTACCCTGACTTGCCAGGCAGCCCTGGAGGCCACTTCTCCCTGTTAGCCTCAGGTCACTGACCACCATGTGTGTCCTCTTCAAGCTTAGCTAGGATCGGACACACAGCTCAGAGGGGGCTGTTCTTTCAGACCAAGGGCTGAGAGGCCGAGGCCCAGAATCAGCTCTGAGGGACCCTCAGGCCAAGAAGGGAATTAGGTGCCTCTAGGAGATGGTGCCTGGTGGGCCTGAGTCATCACACAAATCAGGAGCCCCGTGTCCTGGAAACTACATCAAGATCCCCACGGACGCCCTGGGAGGCAGCCCCTCATTTCAGAATCTGCGAAAGAGTCTGACCCAGCGACCAGCACAGGCTCGTCGTCCCTTCCTCTTCCCTAGTCCACTGGACTGGCCTCCTCACCCCCACCCCGCCCCTACTTACGCAGGCTGCGTGTGTGAGCCATAAAGCGTCACCTTTGTCATTTCTCTTCGGTGAGCTGACTACCACGGCGAGCCACCAGCCCAGACCATTAGGAATGACCCCCGGTCCCGAGAAGCTGTTTTCTCAGCTTCTCTCAGTCCCGTTTTGTGAGTTGGGGAGGGTGGGTGGCAAACACATCCTATGGAAGGAAAGTCTGAGGCCCAGGAGGCAGAGCATCAGCAGAGAAAGCATCCCAGCCCAGCGGGTGTGCATGGCAGGCCCATCCCTGAGGGGCAGGCGGAAATAGGAGCGAAGACTAAGTATTGCAAGAGGCTAGCGCCTTTGGGCTTGTGGATGTCCTGGACATGGTTCAGAGCGCCTCAAACCAGGCTGCCCTTGACTGAGCCTCCGGGGCTTTGTCCTGAGCAGTACATTTGGGGTGATGCCTGAATGCCGGAGAGCTGGTTCTGCTTTGTGGTCCATGTGCAGAGAGGAGGGCAGAAATGGGAAGACCTTTAGACAGTTAGACCTGAGGTGGGGAACGTTGGAGAGAAGGTTTGGGAATAAGAGCTGTGGGGTTTACCCAGGACTCCTGCATTTTGGTTTTTTTTCTTTGTTTTTTAAATCATTTTACTGGGGGCTCATACAACTCTCATCACAATCCACCCATCCATCCATTGTGTCAAGCCCATGTGTACATTTGTTGCCATCATCATTCTCAAAACATTTTCTTTCTACTTGAGCCCTTGGTAAACTCCTCATTTTTCCCTCCCTTCCCGCTCCCCCCTCCCTTAGGAACCCTTGAAGATTTATAAATTATTATTTTGTCATATCTTGCCCTGTCCTATGTCTCTCTTCACCCATTTTTCTGTTGTTTGTCCCTCAGGGAGGGGGTGACATGTAGATCTTTGTAATTTGTTCCCCCTTTCCACCCCACCCTCCCTCCACCCTCTCGGTATCAACACTCTCACCCTTGGTCCTGAAGGGATCATCTGTCCTGGATTCCCTGTGTTTCCAGTTCCTATCTATACCAGTGTACATGCTCTGGTCTAGCCAGATGTGTAAGGTAGAATTGAGATCATGACAATGTGTGTAGGGGTAGGAGGGAGGAAGCATTTAGGAACTAGAGGAAAGTTATATGTTTCATTGGTGCTACACTGCATGAAGAATTGGTTTGCTGGAGCCAGACTGCAGGTCTCAGAACTCTGGCTCAGGCCCAGCCTCTTGGCACCTCCAATGTCCTGTGGTGCCCCTGTGAGCATAGCTGACAGGCCCTGTCTCTCCCCCAGCAGAGCTGAAGATACCTGGGGCTCCAAGGTGTCTAAGCCTTGAACCCTTGCAAAGAGGCAAAGGCCAAGCATGTCATTGGCTGGCCCTTCAAGGCAGGGAGGAGGGTGAGCAGGAGACAGGGAGGGAAAGGAGGATGCAGCAGCCACGAAAGCAGACAACGTATTGCTTCAGGCAAACCTGCTGCAACGTAACTGTTTATAGAGTGTTATAAAGCAAAGACATCATTTTGAAGACTTATCTGCACTTGACGCAAGCCATTGTATTTTCCCATTGCTTCATGTGTGCCAGAGAGCTGGACCAGGCATAAGGAAAACCAGAGGAGCCTCCAGGCCTTTGAATGATGGTGTGGTGAGGGATATCAAACATACCATGGGCTGTCAGAAAAATGAACAAGCGTGTCTTGGAAGAAGAGACAGCCAGAATGTTCCTTCAAGTTGAGGATGCTCTTGAATACATGTCATCAGGGGGAACTAGTCCCGAAGAAGGACATCAAGCGATGGGAGAAGATGCGGGAAAAAGAGGAAGACGCCGAAGGAGATGAATCGACACCGTGGCTGTCACACTGGGCTCACATAAAACCACCCTTGGGAGGATGGGCAGACACAGAGCAGCGTTTTGCTCTGTTGTCCCTGGGGCAGCTGCGTCCAATCTGACGCAAGAGTACGTAACCACAGAAACCATGGGGCTCCGGTTCCTTTGACCAGATGTTATATAAGAAACCATACACCAGGCTAGAAGGCATGCCAACCCATTTCATTTAGCAGTTGAGCACTTCACCTCCTGGGAAAGGGTGTAAGGCCTTACAGCTTCAGCAGATTGCTGACTTGTCCCAACGGGGGATAGAGCTGGCAGGGGAGCTGGCTGGCCACTGCCACTCCCCTTCAAGGTTTCAGCTAGCATCGCCAGTGATGAGCAGACCCCTCATGAGCAGCCTGCTCATGTTGTCCGGAGCAGGCCTGGCACAAAGGCCTACCCCATCTCTAATCAGAAAGAGAGGACCAGGCCATCCGGACTGCACCATCACACACGTCCAGTTTATGAGGGACACCAAGGTGAAGCTAGGTCCATGTGTCCATTGAAACACACATGTCATCAGACAATGGTCTATATAGCCCACCTCTCCGAGCAGCACCCTATATCTGAATGATGCCTCCCCTAAGTCGCCACTTTCTGTCCTGGGCCCCATGATCCTCGCCCCCACCCTTACTTAGAGGGAGAGGTAGTACCATGTCCCAATTGCTCTTACAGAGCTCGACATGGCCACAGGAGATGCTCCCGTGTCACTGTGTGTGCTTCACGTGTGGGAGGCCGTGCCAGATTCTCTCCTAGCATGGGTTTCACCGGTCGAGTCTGTGTGGGAGCAGGTCGTATTCTTCACACCAGACAAGATCGCCGCGCTCACCATCAAGATCACTAATTCTTCAAACTGGCAAGATGTGTGTGCACAACTGTTGACGTCGCATGGCTGAATTGTGCCCAGAGACTTCCCCGGTGTATGACACAGTGGCAGACAACTCCATCTCTTGAGTCAAGACTGAGATGATTCAGTTCTTTCTTGACAATTACAATGAGCCCTTTCTGCGAGTCAGCCATGGCTGGCCCCTCATCTGTAGTAAGGCCACTTAACTTTTCAAGTGTTAGCTCACGTGTTTCATTGATACAACGTCTTCCAAACAAGTCCTCACCTCTTACAGTGGCAGGCATGGCTTCCCGTGACAGCAGTTCCACCACACATCAACCTCTGCAGTTACCGCTGAATGAAAACGGCCAGTTAGGCTGCGTTTGTCATGTTCATTGTCTAGTGTGAAAGGCTGGAAACCTCCTGCAGAAGCCTCCAGTGTTTTTAATTTTCATTGTCGTGTGTTAAATCAGTCATCTGACCCGAGGCAGTTCTCTGAGACAAAGACTCTGAAACCATTTTACCTTGTCTGGCACTGTGTTACTGGGAACTTTAGAGAAACAAATCCACAGAAACTCACGTATAAGAGAAAGTTTTATGTAAAGGTTAAGTGCACATCAAGAAAACATCCCAACCCAGTGCTGCCCAAGCCCACAAGTCCAACATTAACCCATATGTCCAACACCAATCCACAAAGTCCTACTCCATCTCACAAAACACACACAGTGATGATAACTGTAGGAGGAAAGCCGAGTCAGTGAATGTGTGAGCATCTCAGCACTGGCAGGGGTCTCCACACGGGTGCTCCAGCACCCAGGGCTGCATCAGGGTAGGTCCATGTGGCTTCTCCTTGGGGATGTCTTGCAGGAAGTGAGCCTTGCCAACTCAGGCAGGGAACTGGCTAAGGCAGCTGCACCCTGGTCCGACTATCACAAAGCAAAAGACCCGAGAACTCGAAAGATGAGGCTCACAGAGCCATTTATCCCACTGCCCTTCAATTAACCCCACATGTGTTTATCGGCCAGGTTGGCACAATAACTACCTCAGGCACTAACGACTCCGGAGCAGCTACCCTGCACTCTTTCACAAATCCCCCTCTGCATGAGCCCTCCGCTTCTCTGTGATTAGCTCTCTCATGACACAACTCACCTGAATAATGTTTCCATCTCAAGGAGGTCTGGTGAAAGCAGCTTAATCGCTGTGCTAATCCTGCATCTTGGGTTTAGAACGGATTCCTTGTTCGCACCCGGGACTCTTGAGGTCTTTTCCATGTACTCTCATCTCCTTCACGGATGAAGGTTGGATCGGAGGCATCGTCTGTACTGACAAAGAAGCTGACAACGTCGTCATCAGTCATCGGAGGCCAGGTCTTCAAGGTTGTAAGGAAGCATCTCATCACATCGGCCTCATCCCCGGACTGCAGTACTTTCACCACGGTGCGCTAACACTTGTGCAGTGTGTACCCTCCTAGCCCACCCTGCACAGACCGTCCTCTGAGTCACCACCCCTCGGGGACGCAAGAGGAGAGATTTCATTATCAGTGAGAGCCAGAAGTGGAGGACATCCTCTGGAGCCTGTGCGGTGAACCTCCCGTGGACCCGTGGGTCCAGAGGACAGCTACAACATCAGACGAGCAGCATCAGAACCAGGAGCCAGAGCATGGAACTGACTGATGGACTTCCCGACCCACAGAGCAGGTAAAGCTGCTTTTGTGCAGGAGGCTGGTTTGCCTCGGGGTGCTTCATAGAGGACGTTGGGCTTGCTGACCCATAGAAGGGAGGCTGAACGCCTTCACACGGAGGCTTCCGGAAGTGGGGGTGCCTCTGGGAACTTGATTCCGGGATCTGAGTTTGCTGACCCATGGAGCTTGTGGTAAATACCTTCAGGTTGAGGCTTGGCGCAGAGTGGTATGCCCCTGTGGGCATTTATGAGCACACTAGGTAAATACTTTTGTAATGTGTCCTGGTAAACAACTCAACTTTGAGCATTTCTCCCTGGCATTACAACTTGTTAACTTCCTGTTTGAAACTTTTAATCGTGAATTTTGTCTGTTTGTTCTGTGTGACCATTGCAATGGTTATAAGAACCCAGAGAAGTAAAATAGAGACCATTAAGTCAGTACATATCCCATCATGGAGTTAATGATCTTGTGTTCGATCACATCTTGGGGGAATACTGCCAAACTACTGAGAACCGTGGCCCAACCAAGTTGACACAAAACCTATCTACCACAGGTCCATACCAATGAATTTATATGGGCTTGACAGATGATATGTGTTAGTCTGGGCTGACTAAGAAACAAATCCAGAGATCGTCATATATGTATAAGAAATAGCTTTATATCAAAGAGTCCTTGTATATTAAGAAAACATTGCAACCCAACCTAGATAAAGTCCATAAATCTGATATTAGTCCATAATCCCATACAGTTCATAAATTCCTCTTCAGACTCACGCAGCACATGCAATGATGCTGAATTCAGGAAGGTCACAGAGGAGGATAACAGGCCGGTGGGTGCAAAGTCTTGTGGATCCAGTGTTGGTAGAAGCATCTTAGCACCGGAGTGTGTCTCCTCCACCTCTCTGAATGTCTCAACAGCAGCAAAGTGATGGGGAGAGAGAGTGTAGCTCACTTCAGGTCTAAAGAGAGGAAGTTCCCAGAATCCTCATGAGAAGCCCACTCCCACTAGGAGATATCATCAGGCTGTGACCAGATTGATAGGCTAGACTCCAACTCTAGACCTATTTATCAAGTTGACAAGAAATTGTATAACTACCACAATATGTCTACCTAGATTTACTTATGCTGTAAATATATCTACAAATATGGTAGAGCATCAAGAGGGTAAAGTTATGAAAAATTATTTTTGTGTGTGTGAAAAATTCCTGGTTTTCACCAAATACCTTGAAGAAATAAGTCACTGAGTCTGGGGCCTTAGGACCGTTGTCTTGGGGCCACCAGGGTTCCTTACTAAAAAGACAGGGTCATGAAAATGGAATCACTTCCGACCTCTGACGGTATGAGCACAGTGATTATAGCATCTTCAACTAGATTTAATCTGGTTTAGTAATAAGTGCTTATATAAATTGGATCCTCTTAATATTTCCAGAAATTCAAGTCCACCACTCCATCTCATGCTCTGGTTCCTGGTTCTGCTGTCACGCCATGGTCACTCCTGAGGTCAAAGCTGTCTTCGGAATCAAGGAAGTTCACCACACTGGAATCTCGTGGCCCAGGCGGGGCGCTCCTCTCCCGTCTCCTGCTGGTGGTAAAGCCCTCCCGCCTGCTTCTGAAAGGGCTCATTTGGTACGCAATGGGATCGCAATCACAATCACAATCACGATCCTGTTGACTCATAACCGAATCTCATCAGTGTCTTCCCTCACCTTTTCCTACTAGACTTCTCAGGCAAAAAGTCATTTGGTGGGAGTTAGAGAGACTCTGGATGGAAGAGGCGCAGGAAATGCTCTGCTGCCCAGCAGCAGGTCAGTTGACAGGCTGCCGGTGGCTTTTAGGGTCAGCAGGCTACACTACATGGCATTGGCTCAAGTCTGAAGAGCCAGAGGCCCTTTAGCCAGATGCAGGATCTGGATCAGCAAGAAGAGGACACGCTCTCCATAGAGTCCACTTATGTAAGAAGCAGAAAATTTCACCTGAGCAAGGGGATTGCATTCCACCCTTATTGTATTATAGCTGGTTGGTTGCCCACAGTCCGGATCGCAATGTGGAGTTGATGGTGTTAGGTCGCATGATGGGACATTACCAATCCTTAACTGTCAGATCACTGAGAATCTTGGCCCAGCCTTGCTGACACAAAACCCAAATCAGAAATGCTTTCTTTGGCATTGTGAATCAAAACCTGATTGCGTTCCAGCAAACGAGTCTGTGCTAGATGAGCATGGATCTGAGAGCAACGATTTCAGGAGAGGTCCATTTATTAGGCTTGAATAGAATGGTATTCACATACTTCACTACCAGAGGGACTGCAGGCCAAACCAGTTTTAATGATGCTGTTAATTTTCCTAGTTGGTTTCTAGTGATTTTATTCATTTGTTCCGAAAGCTTAGCAAACAGGGTAGTCTGTGAAGCACAGAATTATATTTGACAAAGTTCAGTAATCATCTGCCTTGTGGTATTAGTACTCCTATTACAGCAGAGGGGTCAGAGCTCCCCACCCCCACATGGGTAGAATATAGTCTCCAGTCATGCTTTAGCTACACATGACGATGGCATGACAGCAGGGGAAGTCTTCTCAGTAAGACCATAATGAAAGCATAAGCACATGGAGGTCCTAACTGGACACAATATGTTTGTCATTACGACATGGGCCATGTGGGGGCAAAATCTTTTCCTGGAGCTGGCTTTCCTGATCTGTGTGAAATGTAGTGTCAAGAGACTGAGCATGGGTCAGGGGTCTTCCCCAAACGATCCTGTATTTTTACACAATCACTTTCATTAGGACCTCACACACCTCTTATCACAACCCATAAATACGTCCATTGTGTCAAGCACATTTGTACATTTGTTGCCATCATCATTCTCAAAACATTTGCTTTCTACTTGAGCCCTTGGTATCAGCTCCTCATTTTTCCCCTCCCTCCCCATTCCCAACCTCCTTCATGAACCCTTGATAATTTATAAATTATTATTATTTTGTCTTATCTTACACTGTCGATGTCTCCCTTCACCTACTTTTCTGTTGTCCAATCCCCAGGGAGGAAGTTATATGCAGATCGTTGTAATTGGTTCCCCCGTTCCACCCCACCTTCCCTCCACCCTCCAGATATCGCCACTTTCACCACTGGTCCTGAAGGGTTCATCTGTCCTGGATTCCATGTGTTTCTAGTTCCTATATTTACCAGTGTACATCCTCTGGTCTAGCTGGATTTGTAAGGTAGAATTGGGATCATGATAGTGCGAGGGAGGAAGCATTTAAGAACTAGAGAAAAGTTGTATGTTTTATCGTTGCTACCCTGCACCCTGACTGGCTCGATTCCACTCCTCCCCACGACCCTTCTGTAAGGGGGTGTCCAGTTGTCTACAGATGGGCTTTGGGACCCCCCTTTGCACTCCCCCTCATTCTCAGTGATATGATTTTTTTTGGTTCTTTGATGCCTGATAACTGATCCTTTTGTGTGCTTCTTCCATGTGGGCTTTGTTGCTTCTGAGCTAGTTGGCTGCTTGTTTACCTTCAAGCCTTTAATACCCCAGATGCTATATCTTTTGATAGCCAAGCACCATCAGCTTTCTTCACCACATTTGCTTATGCACCTGCTTTGTCTTCAACAATCGTGTCAGGAAGGTGAGCATCATGGAATGCCAATTTAATAGAACAAAGTGTTCTTGTGTTGAGGGAGTACTTGTGTGGAGGCACAATGTCCTTAATACTAAACCTATAAATATCTGCACATAGATCTATTTCCCCATCATAATAAATACGTATATTTACATATGTACATGCCTGTATTTAGACCTCTATAAATGCCCTTAGCCTCCTAGTTCTTTCCTCTATTTCCTTTTACTTTCCTCTTGTCCTACTATCATTCTCAGCCTTCATTTGGGTTTCAGTAATTCCTCTTGTTTACATTGCCCTTGATCAAGTCCTACCAGGCATCTGACACCCTCCTCACCACTGATTTTGGATCACTGGTTGTTACCTAGTCCCTGGGTTTGTTAACACCACTTCCTTTTCCCCACCTCTCCCTCTCCCATGTCCCCCTGAAACCATCAGACCCGTTGTTTTCTTCTCCAGATTGTTTACTAGCCTATCTTATCTAGTTAGACCTGCAGAGATAAAACATGCAAAAAACAAGACATAGCAAAACAAAGCAACAAAACAACAACAACAACAAAATGACGAAAAAAGAAAAGCCTATAAATAGTTCAAGGTTTGTTTCCTGACCTTCAGGAGTGTTTTCTTGTCGAGTCTGATTGGGTGCCACGCCCTGGACCCAAAAATCTATTTTTGGTATTTCCTCGGGACTTCCTTGCTCTGATTCCCTTGCTGTTCTGTTTCACACCCTTAGGGTTTCCTCGGTATAGTGGGATTAGATTGGGCACAATTCCTACACTGTGTCTCCGGTGTTGTCCCCTGTAGGGCTATAGGTCAGTGAGGAAGGTCATGTCTTGTAGGGGGTGCCGGCCATATGTCCTCTCTGTGCATTGGCTGTTATGAGCAGGGATATCATCCTCAAGGCTTGGTGGACCAGGATGTGCGCCACTCTCTCTTCCTCCTCCTTCATTTGCTCCTGGGTCCTCTGATCAGACATGTCCCTCTCCCTGAGTTGTCGCTTCACTACTGTCCTCTGAAGTAAATTCTGGGGGGAAGGGAGGCTATCCATGTGGTTTGGATTGGGGGTTGGCCCCTCACATCTCTCTACTGGTTCCCTGCTTCATGCCAGCATGTTGCGTTCACATCTTGGAGCACCGGGTTGAAGTCCGGTTCCTCTTTCCCTGCGGAGATATAAACAATACCCTTCCTTTGGGTGCATCCCTATAATATTTTAAAAGATGCCCACCATCTTGTTTCTCTCCAGCTGAGTTTTGCCGGGGAACGGTGGCGACTAAAGGGATGCATACACCCTTAGGGACACGTGGCTTTTGCTTTGGTCACACTCAAAGGGAATGGGTGCCTTTGAGTGTCCACTCTTATACTCGTTTCTCTTGTTTGGAAGAAGGGGCAGCAATCAAGTGTACCTAAAAATCATGCCGACACCAACGGGAAGTCTCCTCTTGGGGTCTCAGAGGGCAAGCACGTAGTACTCTGCCAGCTTACGTAACATCTTGTGCTTTCTCCTTAGTGTCTGGAGGTCGATATGAATCTGGTCTTGTGGCATTTAACATTAGGAAAAGCCTGGTTCTGCCCTTGTAGCACGGGCAATGGGAACAAGATGTGAGAGTGAAAACAGGACCGGCAGGAAATGAAATCTTCAAATCCGCTAGGAAACTCAACAAGACAGTGGGCAGTGATTGAACATGTACCTCTAAATGCAGAACAGTAAGTCCCCAGCAGTATCCCGAGGACTGTGATCGGGTCTAGGAAGAGCTCCCTATGTCCTCAATCTCCTTAGTTTCCTCAGAGGTGGCACTTCCTAGAAACTAGCATGTGGACGAGAGTGAACAAACATGAAAAGGTCAGGGTGTTCCCACTGGCTTGCTTTGCTCCAGGTCGAGGTTTTTTAATTCAGTGGCAGTGCTACATGCTGCTGCTTTGGGGTGTGCTGATTTCTAATAGCTCCTTTATGTCCCTATGCTTGGGAAAATATTTTTCCAGAGAGAGATCCTTAGCAGCTGTCTGTCTGCTACACCAGCCAAATTCCTCACTTTACTCTCCTCTGTCATGTGTTCGCATTGCTTCTGCTATGGCTGTATTTTCACCACCGCCGTTTCAGTAGGCAGCACGAGTGCATCCAGCAGGTCAACAACGGATGGCCGGCTCCCGATTTGGGAGAAAACGCTTTTGTCTCTCTAGGGCTCCAAAATCCTGTATCACCCTGAATCCAGAATTTGAGTCCACGTTCATGCAATTAGCAGTTCCATTGCCGATCCGCTGGGTTGCACGGAAGTGGCCTCCAAAGAAACCCTCTGTGAAGTGGTCATGGTAGAGCCACCATAAAAATTAGAGCTGGAAGGGTCTGGTTTCAAACAGGAACCATCAACAAAGGGAGCCATTGAGGATGAGCGACAGGGGGAGGGGTGGCTCCCGTGGATGGCAGCAGCTGGTCAGTAAGGTCCAGGCCCTCGTGAGGGCCTCAGAAGCTTCTCCCATGGTGACAAGTAAAATAAAACAAAACAGGAAAGTAGTCCAGTGGCTGGGTTGAGAGAATCAGTCTGATGGTAGGACGGAGCTGCTAACCAAGGCTATTTCCTGAGGTCAATCTACTAGTTCACAGAGGGTCACTTCTATGAGATTTAATATAGCAGACGAAGAGTGGACAAAGTAAAGCCAAGATCATTAATAAGTACCATCTCTGAAGTGACCCATAAATCTGCCATCCCTGCCACCACTTCAAGGCAGGGGGGATAAGCTCCGGCTACTGGGTTGAGCCATAAACTGGGACACACCCCTCCCCAACCCACAAGAGCTTGTTTTTGTCCGGAGGCTGTTGGGCCAGCACTGCTGGAGCATCTTCAGCCATTCGCACGGATGCAGAATGAAAAACTAGGGAATCCCAAAATGGGAGCAGGAAGTAAAGCGACTTACAATTCTTTTTTACAGCCTGTAACCTATTCTCAGGGAATGGGAAAGATTCAGAGGCCATATTTTATTTTATTGTAGTAAACTGTAGTATTTATTAAATTACAAATTTTGTAGTCCAAAAGAAAAGGGTGGGTCCAGGAAATCCCCCAGCTACGAGGGTTGGACAGCAAAGCCTATGGGGACACAAAGAAGCGAATTACAAAAAGGATTCTGAAACTTCCTTACATCTCCGTTTCAGACACTGCAGTAAAATGGTTATTATGACATTCCCAAATCCCATCTATTCTCACGTTCACAAGGGTCCTGCTCAGACTGATGCCAAACATCTTATAGGTGCCAGGTTTCAGTCGTGATTTTGCTGAGCCATGCAGAAAAGCAAGGCAATGCAAGAATTAGATGAGGGAGCGATTGAACTCTTGAACTGTGTGATATGTGGATTAGGGGCCAATAACAATGTAAATAAAAAACGGAGAATCAGATGAAGTCTGTTAATACACAGATACTACAAACACTGGCCAAAAAAAACTAAAGAAGTTAAGCAAAAAACAAAATCCACCCTATAAAATGAACAGACTTCAAGAAAATTCGGCTATTAATAAAAAGCTCTTAACTAATCACACCCAAGTTCCTTACATTAAATACATTTTCTCAGAGGCTTCATTTTCATTACAGGTCTATGGTCCCCCAACCCCTTCCCTCCCCAACAATACACTACTAGGGATGAGTATAATGCTACATGGACAGAATTTTACAGAGAACCATTTCAACCTTGAGTGTGGGCTCAAGACTGATGGAAACCCAAGTTACTGTGCACTGTCCATCAGGCCTTCTAGGTCTGACCCTCACTGTTCCACCCCCTGCGACTGATGGATCCATTCCAGATCAATCAGATATTGTCTGGTTTATGTCAGGAGCCAAGTCTCTGATGGGTCATGCAGTGCTGTGTAACAAGAGCAGAGACGTCTCATCATCGCTGCTGGCATCTGGCTCCATTTCTTCAATGGAGGTACCGGTGCTGGTACGCTGCCTGACGATGCATGAACTTCCCCTTCACCCCTGTGACTTCAGTTATTTATACTAAGTTGTAAATGAGGAAAAGACTCCTCCGGAATAGTGCTTGCATCAGGGGATGGTGCTGTAGGGCTTGTTGACTGACCATCTGCTGATGTCAGTGGCCTCCCTGTAGATGATGCTAGAGGCTAAACGGAGGTTCCGCTCCATGCTGATACATGGTCCACCCCATCGGCAGAGCTCTCTCTTGATAGGTGTACCGTGTTAGAGTCACAGCCCAACCTAAGTCTGGATACTCCCTTCTGTGATATATCCATGATATCCATGTAATCTTCCTGCGACGTCCATGCTCATTTCTCCTATATTGAACCATATTTTCCAGATCAGCAATATAACATACATAAATCCAGAAACAAACATTTCAGTGCTCTTCTTACCTTTGGAAACAGCATCTTCCACAAATGGGTGCATAAGCAAATGTGATGAAGAAAGCTGATGGTGCCGGCTATCAAAAGATGTCACATCTGGGGTCTTAAACGCTTGAAGGTAAACAACTGGCCATTTAGCTCAGAAGCAACAAAGCCCACACAGTAGAAGCACACCAGCCTATGTGATCACAAGGTGTCAAAGGGATCAGATATCAGGCATCAAAGAACAAAAATCATATTGTGAATGAGGGAGAGTATGGAATGGGGACGCAAAGCCCATCTGTAGGCAACTGGACATTCCCTTACAGAAGGGTCTCAGGGAGGAGATGTGCCAGACAGGGTGCAGTGTAGCAATGGTGAAACATACAATTTTCCTCTAGTTCCTAAATGCTTCCTCTTCCCCCACCCCCCATCCACTAGCATGATCCCAATTCTACCTTACAAATCCAGCTAGACCAAAGGATGTACACTGATAAAGATAGGAACTGGAAACACAGGGAATCCAGGATAGATGATCCCTTCAGGACCAGTGGTGTGAGTGGCGATACCAGGAGGGTGGGTTGGAAAGGGGGAACCAATTACAGGGATCTACATATAATCTCCTCCCTGGGGGACAGACAACAGAAAAGTGGGTGAAGGGAGATGTCAGACAGTGCAAGATATGACAAAATAATAATTTATAAATTATCAAGGGTTCATGAGCAGTGGGGAGCAGAGAGGGAGGAGGGAAAATGAGGAGCTGATGCCAGGGGCTTAAGTGGAGAGCAAATGTGTTGGAAATAATGATAACTAATATACAGATGTGTTTGGCACAATTGATGTACATATGGATTGTGATAAGAGTTGTATGAGTCCCCAATAAAATGATTTTTTTTAAAAAAAGAGCATCTTCCAGCTCTTTGCTTGTGCGCTCCCATACTGCCACTGCCCATTTCTTCCTTCACAATACCCTGCCTAGTCTCCATTTCCTCTCCTGCAGTTCTTCAGGTGACAACAAGGCTGGCTTGTCAAGGACACCCCCAGGAATTCCTTGTCGACACAGCGCACACCGCTCTCCAAGCCAAGCAGCTCCCTTTACACACAGACAGCAGAAAACATGCTTACGAGGCAGACTGGGTGAACACAGCTTGCAGATACCTGGCACAGTCAGGGACAGTTAGCAAGGTGTGGTATTAGAGCAGACCTCATCGGGTGTCCTGTTTGTAGGAAGGGTGTTGATTGAGTGATCAATTTCCCCACAGCCAGCCATCAGTCCTCACAAACCCCACCGCTGCCTGGCATCAGCATAAGACATCTTCGCCAGCAGTCAGTCAGCTTGCATGAAGTTCTCTTCCATGGCTGGTTCATTCTTTGGTCTCTTGGCCACCATCGCGTCTACCTCGCGGTTCTTTCTCTTCATCCTCCGAGCCTGCAGCTGAGGCCGTGTCTTTTAAATATTAATAAGATATTTAAGAAAAATTAAAGAAGTATTTGGAATCCAGCTCCGATGAAACCACAAAGACCAGGGAACCCCCTTTGTTGCTTTCTAGTCGTTGGGTGCAGAAAGGCCACCATGGCTCCTTTGCTTTGGGGACCTATAGAAATATCTTCCGCTGCAATAACATGCATGAAAGATTCTAAATTTTCCTCTGCCAAATGTTGTAATAACGATATGCCCTCCTAGAGACAACGTGGGATGGCGAATAGACCAACAGTTCATCCACGTAGTTGAATGAGACAGAAACTCGCTGAAACAAAAGCACTAATTTATAATGTGATGTTTGAGTCAAGTAAGTATAAGGTGTTTGAGGAAACTCTGAGCATCACAGTCTAAGTGACTTGTTCCTCTCAGGTGAAAGTAAAGCTATGTTGCCTATCTGTATGAACAGGAATGCTGAAAGAAGTACTCCACGGTGAAATGGGTAGATTGTTGGGAGATTGTCTTAGATCAAAGTCAGTGAGGGTTTAGAACTACTGAAAAACAGGATTACCATGTGGTTAATGGCATTTTTAAGTTTGTTACAAATGACAACCTCGATTATGGGATTTTTTTAAAAATTAAGATTAACAGGTGTTAAAGGAACTAGTAAAATAAGTTATTTAGGAAAAAACTGAATCTTGAATGGGAGATCCAGGCCTTTCTTTGCTTTCCGTTTCAAAGAATGTTGAGCTAGTTTTGCAAAGGTTTAGGAAATGGGGAGCTAATAATAAGGAGTACAAGGAAGAAGAGCTTGTTTTAAAATTGATTGTGGTGATTGCTCTTTTTGATATGATCGAGTTATTGTATGATATGTGGATTATGTATCTCAGTCAAACTGTTAAAGAAAAACAGGTTTAGCTAAATCTTTTCATACCTTTGTAAGTCCTGCTGACACAAGCCAACTTGAGTCAGTCCCAAAGGTGGCCCACAAAGTTTTAGGGAGCAAGGCAAAAACCTCCTCCTGTAAGGAAAGAAGACGCGTTGTCCCACAAGGATCAAATGAGCCACTGCAGGTAAGAGTGATTCCACTGCCTCTCTCAGGTCCTCACTCTCTATGGTCCAGTCAAGGACATAAAGAAGTATTGCTTCCGAGGAAGCAGCCATCTAAGTGCGAGGTGAAGTAAGTCCACACGGAGGAAGCACACCGTCATCAGTCACCGAAGGATCGTGAAGCATGTAATCTAGGATTAGTAGCAGAGCAGACTGCATGAGACTGGTGTGCAGAAGACGACAGATGACAGCAGAAGCCCAAGACCCATTTGTGGGACTACACAGGACATCAGCCTCCAGTGACCTCCCTCTACCCACACATGAGGGACCGGTTCCTACACAGAGTGCATTAGAGAGCTGGGTATAGAAGATCAAAGGCATACATTTGGCTTGAACAGTTAAAACTTTGTCAGCAGATTTCCCCCCCCTCCCTTTGATCTGGTTTCCAAAATTTTCAGTATTTTTTTGTTTATTCTGTTGTGTTTGGTTTTGTTTGTACATATCATATGTGTTAGGTCATTGGTGGTCACCCTCTTGAAGTTGTGTTATATACTTGTTTCATCTTTCTGTATCTGAAACCCAGGATTGATGAACCTAGAGAGATAGCAAGTAGACTAAGGGACTCAGGGGGAGGGGGAAACAGTGGTGGTGGGAGGAGGGGGTGAGGGGGAGACGACGTTAAGGAGTCCATGTAGAAAAGGAATGTTTGGAAACTGATTGTGGTAACAAATGCCCAATTTTGGTGGATGTGATTGAGCGATGGAACGATTTGACATATGTGTTCATCCCCAAATAATAACCAAAAAAGTATTTCTCTCTGTTTGGTAAACGATAAATGACACTTCCATTTGGACAAAACCTCTCTCTTTTCTAGATGAACTGGAGTATCAGAATTTGGGAGAAGTAGATGCATATCCCTCATGAGGCCCTGAGACACGGGCCCTGGCAGTGAAGGTGTCGGACAAGCCCTTGCTGTGCAATGTCCACAACTTGAGAGGCTGTAGAGGTTTTAGTACTCTGGGAGCAGAGAGGCTATTGCAGACTTGTGGGGTTAATTGCAGACAGTGGGGCTCCTGTATCAATTACAATGTTGCATGGTTCCCTATTAATTAAATAAGGGTTGGTTCCCCATGTGAATTTATAGCCACGGCTCTCAATGTATCCCCATAGCCACTTTATGTGGGCTTGGGCAGAGCTGATAGCAAGATACCAGGTTTGACTTTTAATTGAAATAGTCCTTCCTAATTGTCTACGCTCTTTACAATAATAGCAAATCCCAGAGACTCCAGACTGGGGGACCTTGGGTTTATTCCCAAATTGAGGTTTAGATCGCTGTATCCACAAGATTGCAATTGCTATAATTATAAAGACATAAGGTTGTTTTCAGCTTGGTTTATTTAGCCTTTTGTTCTAAGGCTAGGGCCATCTTCCAAACTAAAGTAGTTAATTATGAAGTTTCAACATTGTCCCAATTTCATTGATGTTACTTAACTAAGTCAGCTAGTGCAGGGTATGCTTCTACAAAAACAGATTCAAGCGCTATCTGGGCTCTTTGAATGCTTCCAGAGAAGTTCAGTTAAATGATTTCTGTAATTACAAATATTTTCATTCTTTTCTGACTTGCAAGCCTGAACTTTACCCCAACTTTACAGGGAAAAACTTTAGGAAGATATTCAATTCAATTTGCTACATCAGCTTTAGTGTGACTTATCAGCCTGAGACATGTGGACAATGACTTCTTAAATTATTTCCAATTAGCAACCTCTGTCCCCTTTGTCCCCAGGTAGAGGCTCCCCGTTGGGCAGCTAAGCACAAGGTCAGTCGTTGGAAACCACCAGCTGCTCTGCGCATTCTTACTCTCAGGTTGTCCCCGGGGAGTACCCACAAGCCAATTTATTTATTTATAAACATTTTATTAGGGGCTCATACAACTCTTATCACAATCCGTACATATACCTACATCAATTGTATAAAGCACATCCGTACATTCTTTGTCCCAATCGTTTTCAAAGCATTTGCTCTCCACTTAAGCCCTTTGCATCCATTCCTCTCCCCCCTCCCTCCCCACATCTCCTCCCTCATGAACCCTTGATAATTTATAGATTATAATTTTGCCATATCTTGCCCTATCCGGCGTCTCCCCCCGCCCCCTTCTCTGTTGTCCGTCCCCCAGGGAGGAGGTCACATGTAGATCCTTGTAATCAGTTCCCCCTTTCCAAACCACTCACCTCTACTCTCCCAGTATCGCCCCTCACACCCTGGTTCTGAAGGTATCATCCACCCTGGATTCCCTGTGCCTCCAGCTCATATCTGCACCAGTGTACAACCTCTGCTCTATCCAGACTTGCAAGGTAGAATTTGGATCATGGTAGTTGGGGGGGAGGAAGCATCCAGGATCTGGGGGAAAGCTGTATTCTTCATCGGTGCTACATCGCACCCTGACTGACTCATCTCCTCCCCTAGACCCCTCCCACAAGCCAATTTAAAAAAGAAAGAAGCTTCCCGCTTGTTTCTGGCTAGCTTGGGAGCTTCGATTTTTTTAACTCGCTTCAAAAATAATAATCTTGTGTGCTTAAAACTACCATAATATGGCCACTGATCATTCAGCAACTTTTCGTTAAACTGTGCAAGCCCCTTTTGGGATACTGAGCAGAGTCAGTGCCATCCTCCTTGACCATACATAGCGTGGATCTTCCAGAGGGGCATCTGCCATTTTCCTTAAAAGGGGTCTGTGGTAGTTACATAATCTAGTGTCAACTTGAAACTATTAAGAGTGAAGGGGTTGAGTTTAGCCTGTCAATCAGGTCACAGCTTGATGACCTCATTTGGAGGCGCAGTGGAGCTAAATAGTTCACTGGAGGTCAGATACACTCACCCCCTGTGAGACATTCCTGTTGACAAGCCACATGGAGCTATGCTGATGGATCCAGAGCCCTGGAGCTGAAGGAGCCACAAGACTTTCCACCCACTGGCCTGTGATCTTCCTGCATTTGGCGTCATTGCATGGCTGCGTGAGTCTGAAGAGGAATTTATGATGATTTATATATGGGGTAATATCGGACTTGTGGACTTGATCTGGGCTGGGCTGGGATATTTTCTTAACGTACAATAGTTCTTTGATATAAAGTTCTCTCTTACACACACATGGTTGTCTATGAATTTGTTTCTCTAGTCAACCCAGACTGACCCAGGGGGCCTCCCTATTTTGCCAAGTACTAGCACATGGCAACAAGAAGGTGTACTGGGCCCAAACGCAGTGTTCAGAGAAACAAAAGCAGAACAGGCCGGTGCAGGAAATTACACTTTTCACCCACAGGATGACCCACTCGCCACATTTCTACCCCCCAAATAAGCGAACCACAAGCAGAAACCAGAAACAAAAGCACAAAGGCTCAAAAAGCACACTAAAACCTACGCTTGCAAGGGTGTGTCAATAATCTGTCAGGAGCTTTGCCCGGTGTAAGACGCCAACACTACAGTCAACGCCTGAGCAGTTTGTAGGAAGGAAAGAGACTGGCTTGAACAGATGCAGCCAGTAGAGGGCACCGTTGTAACGCTAAAACCCCAGTTGAAACCTGGAGCATTTCCATCTTGCCAGCTCCCAAAGAGTCTGAAAAAGGAGGTGGGGCAAGGAGGGGCATGCAAAAAGAGTGCTTTATTGCCGTGTGAGTCCTGGTATGTGTCCCGCTGGCGTTTCTGTAGAGGACTCTGAAAATCCTGCTGACGACACCAATTACATTAGAGAACAAAACCCTTACTTGGCTGAAGGAACCCCCAGAGGTTTATGGAGGCCCAAAGTAATGCTGGAATGGGAGATGGGAAACCGCATGGATCTCTGGGAATACAGATCACAAGTAATCACAGTGCTGGAGGGGGAAATAAAGGCACAACCTTCTTATTGGTGTAGAGTCTTTAAAGTCAGTTCCAGGTGAGACAAGGTGAAGAGCACTTTTAAACAATATTGCTTACCACTATACGGCGTACACATTGATTGGCTGAAAAAACACAACGGCAAGAAATAAGATCAGAATTCCTCCTTACAAAACAATGCCATAGTGGCTATTTTCACCAACAGTTTATGAACAGTTACCCTGCTCGGAGCACTAGAGCTCTGGAGGAAGTACAGAGACAGGGTGTGCAGGAAGTATTGCTCACTCAGAGTGTAGGAAACTGGAGGAGAACTCAACCTCCGCGAAGTACAGTTAGCAAGACCGACAGGACTTCATCTCGCGTGCTCTGGCCTTGTCAGGAGAGACCAGTCGCTGGAGAAGGACATCATGCTTGGGAAAGCGGAGGAAGAGGGAAAGCGACAAGAGGATGGCCCTGGACAAGATGACGTGGTGGCTCCAACCTGAGGACAATTGGGAGGGTGGTGTTGCTTTGTTTACACACGGGCCCTGGCAGTGGGAACCCACTCAGCATGAGCCAGAACCCACTGGATGGCTTCTTCCAACCACAATCACAACAATCTCAAGTAAACGAATTTCCTTGGCAGCAAAAGCAACATCTGACGGCAGCATCCCGTTGGATTTCTAAGAAGTCGTTAAAAGCTAGGTGAAAGGTTGCCTCTGAGCTGTAGGAGCTCGTTCTGCAGAGAGCAGAGGCCTCTGTTTTGATTTTGAATCTCTCCTCAGACTCTCCAAACTTATTGAGAATGTTAACAAGCATGTGTGGGTGCATTGGGGCAGGAGAGTACCTAATGACATCAATCAGAACAACAATTAAAATGGAGAAACAGAGAACCGATCTCAGGGACCTACGTGTCACCTCCTCTCTGGGGCATGGGCAACGGGAAGGTGGGTGAGGGGAGACGCTGGGCAGTGTAAGATAAGATAAAATAATAATTTATAAACTATTAAGGGTTCATGGGGGAGGGAGAAGGGGGGAGGGAGGTAGAGGGGAAAAGGAGGAAAATGAGCTGATTCCAGGGACCCAATCGGAAGGCGAATTTTGAGAATGACGAGGGCAACAAATGTATAAGGGTGCTTTATTCAACTGATGTATGTATGGATTGTGATAAGAGTTGTATGAGCCCCAATAAAATTATTTATTAAAAAAAATGGAGAAACATCTATTGAAAATGCTCCTTTGGAGACAGAAACGAAAACAGATGCTATTGCTGCCAGATGCTGATGAGTTGGTTCTGAGTCACCTGGGCCCTACGTAGAACAGAAGGACCTGCCGGGTCCTGCACCATCCTCACAAGCGTCGCTATGTTTGAGCCTGTTGTTGTAGCCACTGTCCATCCATCTCCTTGGGGCCTTTCTCTTTTTCACTGACCCTCTATTCACCAAGCTTCTTGTCCCTCTCCAGGTCCCTCTTGGTAATGGCCAAAGGAGGAGGGCTACCATCTTGTCATCCTTGCTTTCAAGGACCATTCTGCTGGCGCTTAGTCCAAGGCAGGTTTGCTCCTCCTTCTGGTGTACTGGATGGTCTTTTCCAGCACCACAATCCCACTGCATCGATGCTTCTTACTGTCCGGCTTCCACATGCCTACGAGGGTGTGTGGCGTATCAGGCCCACAATCGAAAGGGTCCAATAGGATGTGTAATTGAGGAGTAAAACCCAGGAGTCATCGGACAAGAGAAGGAATGCAAGTGCTCACCCCCCGGACCACCATGACTTCAGGAGCCAGGTCTGCGCAGATAGCGAGAGAATAGATTTCCAATAGAGGCTTAGGTACTCTCTCGGGGCCTGCAAGCCCCCTAATTACAGGTAACCACATAGGTAACCAAGTGGGCTGGACTTTAACCCTAAAGGTTCCAGAGTACATTGGAGGAACAACCTAACACCAGTGCCAGAGGGACAGGTCACGGGGCGTGACTGTCCTCAGAGCCTAGAGCGCAATGATGAGCTAGGTGTGTACACGTAATAGGAAGGGGAGGGACTAGGGGTACACATGCGACAAGATAGGCAGACCTTAGATTCAATATGGCAGCCTAACCTTGGCCACTCTTGAGTGGGCTTGACCTCCCTGGGCTCTCCTTCAGGGACACATCTACTATTCTTATCAGAAGGGAGTGGGTCCTACTTAGGATGAGACAGACTATATAGTCTGATTGCTCTAGATGGCTGAGAACCTTAGGGAACCAACCTCTGACCTGCTTTCTTTAACCTCCAAGTGTACAGCCATTTACCATGTGTAGCAGGCAGCGTCTTAGGTTTGGTGGGAGAAATCCCACACCTGGATTCCAGGCTTTGGTACCAATTTAAATGTTTCTTTCCCGCCTTCTCATCTATACATTCTTGCATGCAACACTCTACCCTCTCCCACCTGAGCACACATTCCCTCTTTGTCGGTGATGCCCACGGTGGCTCCATCTCCATCAATGCCCTCTCTAACCACATCCTTCTCAAACGGATTCCCATCTCATTTTCTCTTCAAGTCGCCCTCAGTGTTTCAAATAGAAACCCAAAATTGTGCTCTTACCAGGATAATCACCCTCAAGCATCCATCATCGGAAACTGAAAAAGCCGACTACGTGCGTTCGTTTGACAATGAAAGATAGCCCATAGGGACGGGAGGGCTATAGAGGTCAGTGTGTCAGCAGAGCAGAGTCTCACTAACAGACCATCACAGGGAGGGAAAGAACACGGTGCAGAAGAACATGCCTGCTTTGACCCCATCTCTGTACATTTCATCTGTGACACCAGGGGTGCAGCACAGGGACAACTAGGAGCTCCTGGTTTGGTGGAGGGGAGGAGATGTGGCCTCTTGGTGGGAACCATGAAGAATGGGCATGTGCAAATGACTGGCCTATAAAGAAGGGAGAGACTTCCAATCTGGGTAGAAGAGATGAAGACTGCAAAATAGGATCCACGTGGTGCTCCCTCACCATGTCTAGGTTGGAATGCTCCCTCTTGGTGCCTGATTCTCACTCATTAAAACCCTGCTCACTCTATTTGACTCAGTCTAGACTGTCTTTTTGTCACAGGGGACAAATAGTGGTTACTATGTGGGTGAGGTAGGGGTGGCGGGGGGTTGGAGAGAATTGCTAACATTCTCTGTGAATTGAATGGTGGACATACAGATACTTGTTGTATTCTCCTCTAAATCTTATATGGGGTCCCTTGGTGGCACAAATGGTTAAGTACTAGGCTAAAAAAATGTTGGCAGGTCAAATTTACCCAGAGGTTCATCAGAAGAAAGGGCTTAGCAATATGCTTCCAAAAGTTCACAGCCTTCAAAACACAATGGAGCAGCATTGCTTTGTCGAAGATTTCTTCTTTCAATTAACCGTGTTTGGCTTTACATTGGCTTAAGAATATTCATCATGTCTTAAAAATAATATATTTATACATGGGGGTTCTCCGCTCCCCCAAATGGGAAAAAGCCCCGCTAGATGGAACTTTTGTAGCATGCATTTTTCCTGCTAGATGAGCATCCAGCAACTCACTCTAACTTAGTGCACTCAGTGGCATCACCTGGGAAAGTTCTCTCTGGTCATAGTGAATATTTTCTTAAAAACAGTTTCACTCAAACCTCTTTTTATTTTGTGATGGTTGATTTAAGAGAACAGCATGAGGCTATGAAATTTTGTGTCCCGCTCAGGAAAAGTGCTGCAGACACTGTAGTGATGTTGAACACAGTTCACAGGGACAGCACTACGGAAAAAAATCAAGTGTATGAGTGGTCTTCTCATTTCAAAAAAAGGTGAAATTCGATTGATGACAAACCTCGTCTGGACATCTGTCAACTTCCTGAGCAGATGAAAATGTTGACTCAGTGCATTTGGAGTTTGTTTTACCAGGTCAGACTATTAATCAAGCTTTCTATTTAGAGGAAAAGCTAGTACAACAGTGTGTAATTAAAAATGCCTGATTTGTGGCAGATGGGGGACTGGTTTTGCCACCACGACCATGCACCTGCTCACACAGCCATCTCAGTGCACCAGTTTTGAGCAAAAAACAGCATGCCTCCTTTGCCCCACGCACCGTACTCACCTGACCTCGCTCTGTGCAACTTATTTTTGTTTCTGTGAATGCAGAGGGACACGAAAGGAGAGTGATTTGCTGACATTGAAGAGGTGAGGAAAAAAACAAGGGAGGTGCTGTCAGCCATCCAAACAGAGGAGTTGGAAAAAATGTTTCCAAGAATGGAATTGCAGATTTGACAAATGTATTAAGTGTTGGTGTGTTAAAAAATGTTAAATACATAGCTTTGAAAGCAAATTCTGGGGTTTTTATGTACCCGTGTGTGTGCATGTGCGCACACACACGCACACAATGTGTAGGGAGCTGGGTATCTTGATTAGGAAAAAGATGACTTTTTGAGATCAAGCTGAGAGCTAGGGTTTAGATCCAAACCCACAAGCTCTTCTGGGTTAGCCCACACCTGTCCAGGCCTAAGGGAACTATTCCTCTTTCCACGCTGATCAAAGATGCACCGAGAGCCACATATTGGTCTTCACCACACATTGAGTAGAGCTCACCTCTGTGAAGTGTCCTCTCAGGATAGATGTTCCTCTTCTTTAACCTCACAGAGTGATATGTCCTTCTCCTGTATTGAGATCCCACCAGAGATGTTCTCATACAGATAGGCTCATTTCACTCAGGCATCCTCAATAGGCCTTCACAGAAGCTTCACAGTCTCCCCCAAAGGATCTGGAAGCTCCACAACTTCCACAGCCAGCAGGTCACCTGCAAAAATACCACCTCCTGCACCTTGCCAGTATGCATCCGGGAGGAGGGTTCCAGCCCAGCAGCCACGGAACCTCCTGGAACCTGGGAAAGGGTGAGCATGGGCCTTCTCCCTATGCTAAAGTCCTAGAGCTCTTCAGCAAGGGTCCTCAAGGCAAGAAGTCCTGAATAGCCAAAGCAAGGATGAGAAAGAACCAAGCATGGGACCAATACTCCCCAGTTTTAAAACCTATGATAGAGCTACAATAATCTGGAAAGATGGGTCCTGGTTTGATAATAAGACACATATTTCAATGGAATAGAATGGAGAGTTCAGGAGTAAACCCACACATCTATAGTCCACTGATGTGTGTGTGTGTGTGTGTGTGTGTGTGTGTGTGTGAAAAAGAAAGTTTAATTTGACTGACTGGTTTGACCAGGAGGTTGTATATAGAAGTTACACTTCATAAGTTGAAACAGTTAAGCCTGTGATTCCAAATACATTTGAATATTTACTTAAATCATACATACGATCCATATCCAAATTACTTGAATTTGGGTCTTTGCAACTACTTACATTTGAGATAAAAGACATTAACTTAAAAATAGACAGGCGGTTTTCTGTGATGTGGCATCTGAGGAGACTTTGGCTCTCGCCATGGCCAACAAAAAAACCCAAGGAAGGAGTCACAACTGAGAACAACGATCATATTAACTAAAAGATGGCGGGGCGGAATGGTTCTGTGGTGCAGTTTAAGATTAAGAGGCACATGCCACTGAGTAAACTAATGAAAGTCTATTGTGAATGACAGGGTTTGTTAATGAGGTAGATCAGATTCGGATGTGACGGACAGCCAATCAATGAAACAGACACACCTGCACCGTTGGACATGGAGGATGAAGATATAATGGGTGTGTTCCAGCAGCAGACAGGAGGCGTCTTCTAAGAGGGAGCCTGCTGCTTTCCTCCAGAACTCTCTTCCTACCGACCAAGAATCCATTCTCAATTAGAAAACCACAGTTTGGTTCCACCACCTCCTGACGACTACAGGATAGTCACCTCTATTCTTTCATGTCCCCTTCCCCACTCCTTTACTGCACATCAAGTAACTGGTGCATGTGCACAAGCACACTGCATTTTCCCCTTTGTTTATTTTGTTCTTTTCTTTTTTTTACTAAATGACCAATGGTATGTTTTGATTGACATCCAGTGGAGATGGGAGGGGAACTACTGGTTCTGTGAAAACACCCCCTTCGCCATTAGTGACCTGCTCCTTCAGCTCCTCTTTATACTCCAGTGTGTTCATCTGGGTACTTTATAGAAACAAACCCACCGAAACTCATGTATAAGAGAGAGTTTTATACAAAGGGTAAGTGCACATCAAGAAAATATCCCAACCCAGTGCTGCCTAAGCCCATAAATTCAACATTAACTCATTAACCAACATGCCTAATACCAATCCAAAAAGTCCTCCTCCATCTCACAAAACACATGCAATGATGCCGACTGCAGGAGGAAAGCCGAGTCAGTGAATGTGTAAGCACCTCAGCGCTGGCAGGGGTCTCCACACGGCTGCTCCAGCACCCAGGGCTGCATCGGGGTAGGTCCATGCGGCTTCTCCTGAGGAATGTTTTGCAGGAAGTGAGCCTTGCCAGCTGAAGTAGCGAACTGGCTAAGGCAACTGCACCATGGTCTGACCATCCGAAAGCAAGAGACCCGAGAACTCGAAAGGCGTGGTTCACTGAGCCATTTATCTCACTGCCCTTCAATTAACCCCACATGTGTTTAATAGGCCAGGTTGGCACAATAAACTAACTACCTCCTCCAGTAAGTTACTTTGCTCTCACTGTTTAACAACAACAAAAACCGACATAAAAAATCCTTGCACACCCTGTTCGACTGGAGAAATTTAATATTTTTCATTTATCATTTTAAAACCAAGGACAATTTTATAACTTTTTTGTATGAAGCTGTTACATGTTGGGCAATCTGTTTTTAAGTAGGGGTAAATTACTCTCCAAGAACTGAAGCCTGGATAGTTTCCCCTTCAAGTCAAGCGTTTTGTTGTTTAAATAAACTTCTTGTTTAAATACATATTTATATGTATATGAGAAAAACATATATATATAGGAGATATATAGTTTTTCAAAGGATTCCCCTAGTGTCACAGTGTTTAAGTGCTTGACTGCAAACTGAAAGGTTTTGAAGGATCAGTTGGTCCATGGAAGAAAGATGTGGCCATCCGCTCACCATCACACTAATGAAGATAGGACAGCCGTGCACACCCGATGGGCCAGCTCTACTCTGTCCTATAGGGCTAGGATGTGGCGACTTGTTATCCACTAAGGAGCCCGTCCTATGGGTAAAGATGGTTCTCTTCAATAAATAGTTTTGGGGAAATTGGATCTCCATATTCAGAAGAACGAATCCATTCTCTCTCATACTCAAAAACAAATTCAAAATGAATTAAGCCTCTACATGTGCCAACTGAAAGCATAAAATTCTTAGAAGAAAATGCTGGGACCTAGGTGTCAGGTGTAGGTTCTAACAATAGATTATCCAATATAACAAGAAGACAAGCAGCAAAATAAATAAATGAGATCTCATGAAAAAATTCTCATACAAACTCAAGTCTTGAGTTTTAACAGTGCAGCATTCTATGGACAAATCACCCAACAAGCAGAAAGCATCAAAAGAGGATGTTGAAATACACAAATTCACTCAACCCCCCCACATTGATTGGTCCATGTTCTACCATTTCAGGTAGCATATGA
Organism: Tenrec ecaudatus; assembly: GCF_050624435.1. Lineage (NCBI taxonomy): Eukaryota > Metazoa > Chordata > Mammalia > Afrosoricida > Tenrecidae > Tenrec > Tenrec ecaudatus. The sequence goes on from NC_134539.1 coordinate 96,540,925, forward strand.
TCAAGAACCAATAGTATTAAAAGAAGAATCCAAGCTACACTGAGGGTATTAGCAATTAACAAGGCTGCGGGAATTGATAAAGCACCACTTGGGATATGTCAACAAATACAATGGAGGAAGTGTTCGCTTGTCTATGCAAAAAATTTGGAAGCTGTAAAACGGACTAGAAGATATCCCTATGTGTACTCATGCCAAAGTAAAATTTTTCTTTAGTTATTACATCAGTATCTCAACAGGGAATGGCCAGGAATTCTAACTGGATTCTGAAGAGGGCTTGCTGAAGACAGATGGATCTTGGCTGAAAGCAGAGCATGTCAGAAAAATGTTCTCCTGTGTTCTGTTGATTATGCAAAGGCCTTAGACCATGTGGATCATAGCCAATTCTGGATAATTTACAAAGGATGTGAATTCCAGAACACTTATAACTGTGTGTTCCTACAGAACCTGTGCATAGACCAAGAACCAGTCATACAAATAGAACAGGGGCACTGCATGGTCAGGATGTATTCTTCAACCAGACTCATCCCGGGGCCTGAGAAAGCCATCCTGGAAACCGGGCTTTGTTGAGAGTGTGGCACCAGGATTGGAGGAAGACTCATGTACAACTTGCGATAACCAGATGCCGCTTGCTTGCTTGCTGAGAGCCAAGGGCGCTCGTGGCACTTACTGATGAAGATCAAAGACCACAACCGTCGCTATGGATTACAGGTCAGCAGAGAGAAAACAAAGATCTCACCCCTGGGCCAATGAGCAACACGATGATAAAACAGCTGAAGTTGTGAAGGATTTCATTGTGCTTATGTTCAAAATCACACCCATGAAAGCAATTGTCGAGAACAAATCTGCTGCCAAAGACTTCATAGTTTTAAGAGGTAACGATGTCACTTTGAGGCTTAAGGTGTGTCTGATCCTAGCTATAATATTTTAATCATACCATATGCTTACAAAAGCTGTACAGTGACTCGTGAAGGCTGCAGTAGGATTGATTGGTGAAGCAAGGTGAACTTATGATGGATCATCAGAAGAATGCCCAAGGCTCCTTGGAAGTGAGTATGGGGAGATTTCCTCCTACATATTTTAGACAGGTTATCAAGAGGGACCAGTCCCATCGCCTCACAGATGGATCGCAAGGAAGGGACCAGTCAGTCAGGGTGCAGTATAGTACCAAACACACAACGTTCCTCTAGCTCTTTAATGCTTCCTCCACTCCCACCTTCATCCCACTATCAGGACCCCAGTTCTACTTTACAAACCTGGTACAGATAAGAGCTCTCAATACACGTAATACAGGACAGATAAACACCCCCCCCCCCAGGAACAGTAATGGGAGTAGCAATACCACGAGGGAAGGGGGAAGGTGGGGAAAAAAGGGGGAGGAAGGAGGAACTTATTGCAAGGATTGATATATAAACCCCCTCCCAGGGGGATGAACAACAGAAATGTGGGTGAAAGAAGACAATGGACAGTGTAAGCTATAAAAAGTATAATAATTTATAATTTATCAAGGATTCAAAGGCTCAAGTAGAAAGAAAATGTTTTGGAAATTGAGATAGTTAAAGTTTATTGTACCGATCAGGCCAGTAAACACAGGTGGGGTTAATTGAAGGGCAGCAAGATAAATGGCTCAGAGAGCCTCACCTTTCTAATTCTCAGGTCTCTTGCTTTCTGATGCTCAGACCAGGGTGTTGTTGCCTTAACCAATTCCCTGCTTCAGCTGGCAAGGCTCACTTCCTGCAAAACATGCCCCAGGAGAAGCCGCATGGACCTACCCCGATGCAGCCCTGGGTGCTGGAGCAGCCGTGTGGAGACCCCTGCCAGCACTGAGATGCTTACACGTTCACTGACTCAGCTTTCCTCCTGCAGTCGGCATCATTGTGTCTGTTTTGTGAGATGGAGGAGGACTTTGTGGATTGGTGTTGTACATATGGGTTAATTGGTTAATGTTGCACTTGTGGGCTTGGGCAGCACTAGGTTGGGATGTTTTCTTCTTTTCTGAGGGAGGGATGTTTTCTTGATATAAACTTACCCTTTATATAAAGCTGTCTCTTATACATATGAACATTTCTGTGGATTTGTTTCTCTAGAGTACCCAGACTAACACAGAAATCAAGGCAACATATGTACAAATGCATTTGATACAATTGATGTATGAACTGTTATAAGAGCTGTAAGAGCCCCAAATAAATGATTAAAAAAGAAAAAGATTTGCAGAGCAAACCAAGTATCCATTTAAACATTTGAGAGAGAGAGAGAGAGAGAGAGAGAGAGAGAGAGATATCAGTCCCGGCAGAGAGACACAATGCTTACTCCAACAAGATGAGTAACCTGTGTTTAAGAGCAGGCACATAGATAACAGAGGTTAGGTGGATGTCACACTACCAGGTAGTGCACTGGGGGTTCCGTTGTGCGTCCTGTAGCTGTGAATGGGAACCAACTCAGCAACATGTCACAGTCTTGGACACAATGTGTGTTCAAAATACTCCTCTCAGAGGAGGAAAGGCAAAAAGGTTGTCTTTGTCGCATAAAACAAAGAGCTCTATAGGAAGGAAAGAACTTCTAAAAGATGTCAAATGTCTTAATACTTACTTGAATCAGAAATTGTACTTCTGTATTAAAAATGGCTTATTAGTTCCATAAAGTGAGGTTCTGCCTCTGTTTCTTACATTGGGCCCATTGGACCGATTTTGAGAACTGGAGAAACAGGACCTGAGATTATTGCATCAGAACCTGGGCAGACAGTATTTCCATGGGTCACACATTAGTTTAGAGGGAGTCAGAGAGGAGAAGACATGAGCCTTCGGAAGTAGTGTCCCTGACCCCTCCCTGGGGCACCTTGGGTCCCACTTAGTAGCACAGGAGCCCATAAGAGGTTCAGGTTCCTCTTGATTACTCTCGAGTGATCCATTTCAAGCAGGATGGGAGCTAGGGGAGGATGTTGGCTGATCCCTAAACTGGGGTAATTAGGCCCGAGGGACTCAGGGACAAAGTCACAGGTGACACCAGATTTCCTATCAAAACTCCCTTTTGCAAATCCACGAGAGTCAGTCACTGGAAGTTGAATTCATTCTGTGAAAAGTCCTTATCACAAGCAGTCACTTTGCATTAGATTGGATATAGATGACCTGCCTCTACAGACAGCCAGACTTCTGCAGGTACAGAAGAGGCAGAAATGAGTCTTACCTATCCCGGCACTCAGCAAAATCTGACGCAGCTATCTCTGTAGAGTTAGGCTCATTTCTAGCCTCGCCCTGCACAGCCAGTCCCAGTTAAAGCCTCCATTGACCTGGTGTGTGCAAAGGCCAGCCCCCTGACCTGAAAAGGGAGCTTTGGGCCCACTACGGAGTACCTTGTCATACTCCTCTTGGAGGAGAAACGCAGGTTCGGGAAGGCCCTGACTAGGTTCAGAAGTGCAATCAGGCCAGGAGGACACGGCAGCCCTAATGATGAGGAGGAACCCAGGAGACATGGCCCCACAAAGATGCCAAGTAGTCTTAGAGGGGGAGGGGGAGGAGGAGAAGGCAAGGCCTGAGGATGGACTTCCTCCTTCTGGTCCTGTCATCCAGTCCCAGATTAGACAGGCTAGAGAAGACCTCAAGGGCCCCCCAACAGGGAAAACTTTCCATGAAGGTCAAAGGAGGTGCCCAAGGTCAAAGTCAGTCTAACCCCAACGGCACTTCTTGTCCTCAAATCAATGATTCTGTGAAGTTTGGAATTGAACTGTGTCCCTCAAAGACATAGGGTCACCTTGGCTGGACCATGATCCTCAGATGTTGGACAGTTATGTGGTGATCCTTCATGATGTAATCTCACGTGACACTAATTTAAAGGATGAAGGGTCAGATACGACACTATTAATGCCTTCAGAGCCTTGATCGGCTGTCAGAGAAATGTCCTTGCTATGTGGCCTGCAAAACCCTAAAATGTACCTGAGCTAAGAGACAAGTGAGCCGAAAGGGAGTGTGATCTATCATCATCAAAGAAGAAGATACGGGCACCTCTGGATCCAGGTGCCTGCCCTATGCACCTCTGAGATCCAGGGCAAGATTGATGTCCAGGTATCAGAAAGTCTCCACAGAAGGCCACACCCACAGATGCTGAAAGGAAACAAGGATTTTCCCCCTGAGCCAATAGAGAACCCCATCCGGTAGAGATGATGCTGGAATTTGGAATTCTACTGTCCTAAACTTTCTAATTTTGTTTAAGGCATCCACGTGTGGTATTTATATAATAACACTAGATAACTAAGGTAGGGCTTCTGGTTATATCTCTAAACCCTCCCTTTAATGCCGCCTGTCTACCCAGGGATCTAGATGGCCAGAGTTACGGGTGTCTGCTGTCTTTGGGCAGCTCAAGATACAAGGGGCCAGCACAGAGCCATAGGAAGGTGGGAGGATCAGAGAGGTGGGGGTCACACCTGGATGGAGCTTCCAGCAGGAAGACCAAGAAGGGAAATTGCCTAGATTCAGAGAAAATTGTACGAGAGCTGGGGATCTTGCGACCAATACTCACGATTACCCCATCTGAGTCATAGTCAGTGAGGCTGGCCCCTGCTGGTTTCCCCAAGACCTAAAGCTCGTTATCCTAAAAAAATCTCTTTGCATTGGCTCATTCAATCCTTTATTCATTCATGTACGCATCCGTGCATTCATGTCTTGCACTTGAAAGGTTTCTGGCCCTAACCCACCGCTGCAGCCTCCCTCTGTGCAGAGACACCCAACACTGCTGGTTGAGGTGGCCGCCTGGGTTGGACAGGGTTCTCTAGAGAGACAAACCAGATTGCTAGTAATTATATATATAAATATATTTATAAAGATAGATATATAATACAAGAAATGAGCCATTAAATTATATACAGATAGATAATACAAGAAATTAACAGTTAAATTATAAAGCAATGAGACACTAGCAGTCCTTTAAGGCTTGAGAGACATCAGTTGCCAGTCCCCTTCTGTAGAGAGAGCTGGGCTATATATATCCAGGCAGCAAACAGCAAGGCAGGTCCCCAACTGTCATCAACTGTCAATCCCCAGCTCCAGAGATGAACATTCCAATCCTGTGGGCTTAAAGGGGCCTCAACTTACAGCGACACAGTCCACAGGCTAGGCATCCCACAGATAGTGTACCCCTTTAAACTGAGGCACAGAACAGCCAAGGTGAGGCTCACCGAGCCATTTATCCCTCTGCCCTTCAGTTAATCCTACTTGTGTTTATCGGCCAGGCTGGCACAATAAACTATAACACCGTCCCTCTAGGTCACCGTCCATCTGTTATTGACAAAGGTGGAAATCTCCAGATTCATCTAAACATCTTGCCACTGTCCCTGCTTGGCCAGTTCCGTGTCAAGCACCATTGCTCAGCGCACCAGTCTGTCCTGCGTCCTATAAGGAATCTGGTGAGATGGGCATCGAGGGTGAGGTATTTGCTTCTGTTGGAGGCTTAAGGATGCGCCTTGTCTGGGTGGGCAGTTTGCCACTGGCCATGCTGAGTAGAGAGTCACTGACTCTTGAGAATGTGTGACCACAGGAGGGAGAAGAGGTGTCCTCAGTCTCTTCCAGGGCCTTGATGCTCACCCAGGGTCTAGTACACAGACAGATCTTCCCTGCAGCCTGGACAGGCATATAGGTGCCAGCATTCCCTGCCATCTCAGTCCTGACACCCCGCAGGCCAGGCCTTCTCACGTCCAGAGACAGATGCACACACAAGTAGCCTGTAGGCGATCTTTCTCCTCTGTCTGATTGTTGTTCTTTCTGCTGTTACCTTAGATCCAGCAGAACTCAAAGTCAAGTTTGTGCTCATTGTTGATCAGTCTAAATTCTCACACATCACTAAGAACTGAGACTGCCACCTGTGAGGCCCCAAGCCCATGACCTTCCCATAATGCTCCGACGATGTCCAGTGCCACAGAGGTTCTGTCGCCCAGTGCAGCAGATCCTGCAGGGAAGAATGACATTGAACGTACACATGCCGACCCAGACTCAGTGTCTGTACTTTAAAGATTTTGTCATATTTCAAGTATAACAGCCCCTGTGTAGCCAATACCATCCTAGTCCCTATTTTACACATGCAGACGTTGAGGCTCAGTGAGCTCAAGGGCTGAACTGTGAAGGCCACACATTTTTCCCCATGAATTTCAAAAGAGGTGTGTTTCCTCTTGAATGAGGAATAGTGGTCCTTCGACAGCATCCCTCTGTCTTGAATGCTTTCTTGTGCCGAAGAAACTCCTGCATCCCTCCTAGAGCCATTGGGGTCAGAGCAGGCAGAGCACCCTCTCCAGATTTCTGGAATGATCCTCTCTTTGGAAAAAGAGGAGAAAGGTGTCCCTCCCAGTAGCCTGGCCAGGTCAGGGGTCCTGGGAGGCAGCTCAAGAGTCAACAGACCTGCTTTAGGTTTGTGCCCACTCCAGCTCCTGGAAGCACCCGCCATGGTCACCTCTACTAGAGGCACCTGGAGACTCAGGGTCCTCATTTCCTGAGGCAAGGCATCAGGATAGGGCTACGTCAGGGGATTCCCGGTGGCCACTCATCCTCCAGAGGTGCCCAGACATGTCCTTCATTCTTCTCCAGGATTTTCACCTGTGCCCACCTGCACCGGATCTAGGCAAAGGAGGAGCTGCCTGTGTCCTGGTGGGGGGGGGGGGTATATGTAGGTCAATGCCAAGAGGGAGGTGAGACACTTCCTCGCCAGCTTCACAGCCACTGTGAGTGAAACCCCATCTCAACCCCACCTGGCCCTGATGTCAAGGTGACAGGGGGCTCTTCCTGAATCATTTCTTCTGGGAACACAAAAGTTGAACGCTATAGAGCCTGCGACAAACAGGTTGCAGGTGTCAGTCACTTACAGCGGCGTGAGAAGCGGAAACCGTTGGGGAGCCTGACAGGCGGGGAGGGAGAAGGGCATCCTAGGCCACATCCTTCCCTGTGGGAAGAGCTCAGCACTACCCCTGGGTGCCTCCCCCAGAGGTTCTCCAGCCTGTCCTGGGGGAAGGCCTCCTTGGATATGCGCGTTAGCCCCTTATTGCCAGTGTCCTCTGCGTCCAGACTGCAGTAGCATAGGAATTTCCTCGGCCGTTGCCATAAATTCCCCTTAGGGGTCCTTTCTGCAGAGAATGAAGACAGAACGGGAGCTGAGGGGTCTGCTCAGCTTACGGAGGCTCGTCTGCTTAACCCCGAAGCCTCTAGAACTGCAGTTAAACAGTTGTAGTTAACTGCCTGAAGATGACCGTTTTAGAACACAGACCAGGGAGAATGCGGCCAGCCAGGGGGCAGCGGGCACGATCAGCCCTCTGCTATTGTCCTGTTCTGTGTGAGGATACAAAATGTAGTCAATGGGTGGGACTCAGTTCTGTGAGGGAGCAACAGGTCTGCTGGTCTAAAGAACCCACTTCTCTGGGCTCAGCTTAGGAATCTCCTTTCTCTCCCGTAGACTTACCTGTGCCCGACCATAGCGAGAACTGAGCCAGTCTTCAGCCTTCCGAATGCTGTGTGGTAGGAGGTGCCTTCAGAGGGGCCAACACAAGGTCCATGGAGGCTCAATGTGTAGTAGACGCGCACTCACAGTCACTGGCCTACAGCCACCCGCAAACAATGAGCCAACATGTACTATTAGAAACCCATTGTTCACATGAGTTGGAGGGGGTGTTAGTATAGCTAACTCGACTAATCCATTCTTTCCCCACATATAGTTACAAACCTCCCTCCTGATCTCCATACACTGACTCTCTATTCCTTCTTACACACACACACAGGCAATGCCAATGGCACATTGAGGAGTCAAGTCATGGGCCCATGCTCCTCCATGTCTGCTCACTTCTGCTGACGAGCCAGCCAATGACAAGCCTGTCCAGAAAGACTGATGAGTGGGCTGTGACATCAGCTAGCCTCTGATTCTGGTGGGACGCATTGCTGAGAGCTGACCAGGGAGAGAGCGCTTGAAACTGCCCGTGACAAAGCCCCAACTTGCCTATTATCAAGTCCCTCAACCTTGGCTATGTTACTAATCTTGGCTCCAATCCTGGTAGCTATTGTTTTTCCAACGATCCAGAGGACGAATGCTAATTCTATGCTTTTGGTGACTCTCATACTAGGTAATTTTCTCTGAATAACCTCATTTTAAACAAACCATTGCAAACATTTTATTTTGTTTCATTTTTTATCATGGAAAATGACATACTTTTCAGATAGAATAACATAATCAGTCTCCAAGTACTCTTTACCAAACTTAAGCAATTATCAACTGTAGACAATCTGTGTTTCCTACTAAACACACACACACATTTACTACCTGTCATATATCCATTCCCTGCTACCTAATAAGTTCTAGACATTAAGATTTCGTAAGAAAAGAAGTAGTATTTTTAGATCATCATCGTACCATGGTGTCATTTACAAAGATATTTCTTAAAAAAAAGCAGAATTCCATCTCCTCTGATTGCCATCATGTATCTTTTCTAAAGTTTGCATCCTGTTGTGAACATTCTTATCTCCTTCCTCTTTTTGAAAGCAAACCATTCCTTTAGATTTTCTGTCTATAAGCTCATCTGCTTCAACGATGTCAGCAAAGCCAGGGTGAATTGCTTCTTCTGCTCCTACATCTTTGGGAACTCCCTCAGTGTGACTGACACCAGCCTCACACGTTCGCCGAGTGGTAAAACTGACCCCCCACTTTCGTCTGTGATAAGTGTACCATCTGAAAACCGATTTTCTCAAGATTTTTTTTTTGGTGATAAAAGTGGAATGTGAGTTCTCAAGGCTTTTTGTTTTTGTTATTCTTAAAAACTGAGATTAACACCCCCCCCCCAAAATCAAACAAACAAACAAATTAAAAAAAAAAAAAGAAACCTGCTGGATAACTCAACTGGCAAGTCTGGGTGATAAAGACAGGAGGGACCACAATCCCTGTATAGGTTTTAAAGATAAATTACCTTGCAAACCGTAGAATAAAAACAAACAAACAAACAAAACACTGACAAATTGAAATGTTACTTTCTATGCTGTGTGGCTTAAAATATGACTGAATTAATATGTTAGACATACAGGAAAATAACTCTCTTCTACACCTCAAAACCCTTAGACATTCACAACGTACAAAAGTTGGTCTCCCCATCCAGAGGAAAGAAAGTAATGGAAATCTAAAGACAGGCGGAAACAATGCGCCAATTGGACTACTAGACCACATAGACATCCGCTTCCATCACCCTGAGACCAGAACCAAATGACCCACATGCTCTAAGGCTGAGAATTTAATATGGACCAGTCTTGGCTGGTCCTGTCCACGAAGCAGGCAACATTGCCCTTTGAATGGCAGACTTACAACCCAGACTTCCAGGGGTCTCTTAGAAATGAAGCAAGGAAAATGAGCAGCTCTGAATAGAAAATGACAAACTGCACGTAGGAATGCAGCAACGGAAAGGACAGGAATTATAGCAAAAGCAGACGAAGAGGTACAGCTGTAACCCAGGTGGGGACAGAGCATGGTAGTGGGGCAGGAGGAAAGTGAAGGGAAATAGAGGAAAGAACTGGGAGGCAAAGGGCATTTATAGAGGTCTAGACCAAAGACATGTACATATGCAAATATATATATATATGAGGATGGGGAAATAGATCTATGTGTCTATATTTATAGGTTTAGTACTAAGGTGGCGGAAGGACCTTGGGCCTCTACTCAAGCACTCCCTCAATGCACGAATACTTTCTTCTATTAAATTGGCATTCTATGATGCTCACCCTCCCGACACAACCACTGAAGCCAAAGCGGGTGAACAAGGAAATGTGGTGAAGAAAGCTGATGGTGTCCGGCTATCAAAAGAGATAGCGTCTGGGGTCTTAAAGGCTTGAAGATAAACAAGCAGCCATCTAGCTCAGAAGCAACAAAGCCCACATGGAAGAACACACCAGCCTGTATGATCATGTGGTTCCAAAGGGATCAGTTATCAGGGATCAAAGAACAAAAAATCATATCATTGGGTGCACACCTCCATGATCCGATCGCTGAGGACAAATGGGTGCATAAGCAAATGTGGCGAAGAAAGCTGATGGTGCCCGGCTATCAAAAGAAATAGTGTCTGGGGTCTTAAAGGCTTGAAGGTGAACAAGCGGCGATCTAGCTCAGAAGCAAAAAAGCCCACATGGAAGAAGCACACCAGCCTGTGTGATCACACGGTGTTGAAGGGATCAGGTATAAGGCATCATCAAAAAAAAAAAATCTTACCATAGTGAATGAAGGGGGAAGTACAGAGTGGAGACCCAAAGCCCATTTGTCGGCCACTGGAGATCCCCTCACAGAGGGATCTAGAGGAGGGGATGAGTCAGTCAGGGTGTGATGTAGCACCGATGAAGAATACAGCTTTCCTCCAGTTCCTAAATGCTTCCTTCCCCCTGCCACCCCCCTACCATGATCCGAATTCTGCCTTGCAAGTCTGGATAGAGCAGAGGTTGTACACTGGTGCAGATAGGAGCTGGAGGCACAGGGAATCTAGGGTGGATGATACCTTCAGGACCAGGGTTGTGAGGGACAATACTGGGAGGGTAGAGAATGAGTGGGTTGGAAAGGGGGAACCGGTTACAAGGATCTACATGTGACCTTCTCCCTGGGGGACGGACAACAGAAAAGGGGGTGAAGAGAGATGCTGGATAGGGCAAGATATGACAAAATAATAATTTATAAATTATCAAGGGTTCATGAGAGAGGGGATAGTGGGGAGGGAGGGGAAAAAAGAGGACTTGATGCAAAGGGCTTAAGTGGAGAGCAAATGCTTTGAAAATGATTAGGGCAAAGCATGTACAGATGTGCTTTATACAATTGATGTATGTATGGTGATAAGAGTTGTATGAGTCCATAATAAAATGTTAATAAAAAAAGAAAACAAAAAAAAGCAGCCCTAGTAAAGACTTCAAATGTTGGTTTTAACAGTTGAAAACATAACTGATTATTTGTACAAAAAAGTAAATAAAAGAATAATTTGAAAATCTCTGAAAGGAACATAAAAAGTGTAACATGAAATGGCCAGTGAGATTCATGACAGAACTCCATAGATTTATAGAAGTAAAATACAGCACTGACACACACACACATATATATATATACACACATACATATATTAATCATTTTATTGGGGGCTCATACAATGCTTATCCATACATCCATCCATTGTGTCAAGCACATTTGCACGTTTGTTGCCATCATCATTCTCAAAGCTTCTGCTTTCCACTTGAGCCCCTGGCATCAGCTCCACATTTTCCCCCTCTCTTCCCGTTCCCCCTCCATCATGAACCCCTGATAATTTACAAGTCATTATTGTTTTGTCATATCTTACACTGTCCAATGTCTCCCTTCACCCACTTTTCTGTTGTCTGACCTCCAGAGAAGGTTATATGTAGATCCTTGTAATTGGCTCCCCCTTTCTATCCCACCCCCCTTCCACCCTCCTGGTACCCCACTCACACAGCACTGATATTTAAGGGGGGAACATTCTACAATCGATTGGTTTTACAACACAGTACACACCATTAAGCATGTTCTCATACTTGAAAGCAGAGCTGAAGCCATTTTTGAAATAAATAAAGTGTGAAAAATTTGCAACGTTCTACGATCTGCTATGACGAGTTCAATGATGAGTCTACTAGAGTCCCAGAAACAAGAGCAGAGACACAACTTGAAAGAGACCATATTGGAAGGGATGATGGCTGGGAATTTTCTGGCTCTCTTGGTCGGGGGAATGTGACATTCCACTCATGAAGGGAAATGAAAACTTACGAAGATAAAGAAATCTTCATAAAAACATATGAAGATACAGAACAACCCTGCTGGTGATTCTATTCCAGCTTACATCAACTTTCTCAGTCTGAGCAGAACTACCCTGCAGAGTTTCAGAAGCTACACATCTGTACAGAAGGAAACTGTTCACCTCCCCCCCCATTGAGTGGCTGCTGGACTTGAACCACTAGGTTGAAAGCCCAACGCTTAACCCACTGCACAAGCAGAGCTCATGAGAAATTAAAAAACAAAAACAACATTCTGTTATAGAGGACAGATTCTTTTCCAAGAAGTTACTGATTAGCTAAGTTCATATTAATGGAAGCCAGAAGAGAGTAGAATCATATATCTATATATGCATGTATATATAATATATATAATATGCTGGAGAGAATGTCACTCTCAGCTGCTATAACACAAGTATCTTGTAATAATGAGAGTAACAGACATTCCTGTGTAAGAAGTGCTAGAAAATGAACAAGAGTATCCACAACCCGACGAAACACGCAACTTCCTCTAGTTTGTTAATGCTTCCTCCTCCCCACTATCATGATCCCAGTTCTATCTTACAAACCTGACTACACCAGAACATGTACACTGATACAGATAAGAGCTCACAACACAGGAAATCCAGAACAGACAACCCCCTCAGGACCAATAAGGGGAGCAGCGATACTAGGAGGGTATGGAAAGGGAATTGGGGGGAAGGAGGAACTGATCACAATAATCGATGTATGACCCCCCCCTCCCAGGGGGACAGACAGAAGAAAAGTGGGTGAAAGAAGACAGCGTTCAGTGTAAGACATAAAAAAGAGAATAATTTATAAATTATTGAGGGGACGTTGGGGAGATAAGGTGGGTAAGGGAAGAAATTTTTAAAATGAGGAGCTGATACCATGAGTTCAAGTAGAAAGAAAATGTTTTGAAAAAGATGATGGCAACATATATACAGATGTGTTTGAAACACTGGATATATGTATGAGTTGTGCTAAGAGCTGTAAGAGCCCCCAATAAAATAAAATTAATTTTAAAAAAGGGTACCCATGACAGCATTGTTCACAATGAACCCAATTGGGGAACAAAGAAGCATCCGACACCAGAACACTGACTAAGGAAGCAGGTGTATTTACAAACCGAGAGGCAGCTCCACACGAGGGGGCTGCAGCTTGATGCATCGACGTGTGAGTCACACTACAAAGCATTATGTGGAGCCAACGCAGTTGTGTGCGGATGGATGTCGGACCCATCTGCGCAGGTTTTTTCTGTGTCACAAAACATGGATTTTGGACGATAGAATCCTCCACCCCCCTCCAGGTACAGGTGGAGAAAAAGGAGATTGATCACCCAGATAGGAATGTCCGTGTCTTTGGGGTGTGTGCGTGTGTGTGTGTGTGTGTGTGTTTTGAGTGGGAGGACATATGATCACCTGGGTGAGGATTTGGGGGGAGGTGTGACCCGGGAAATTGGGTGAGAGATGTTTCCAGTTTGGCGGGATTGCAGGGGTGAGGATGTGGCCCATTCTTTAGGGGTGCAAGGAAGGAAGGTGACCTCTAGTCAGATATGAGATCTGCAGCTAGCTAGAGTCAGAGTATGACGCCCTAAGCAGGTGGCAGGGAGGGGCTATGATCCCTTACATGAGGCTTGTGTGTAGAAACCATGACCCCTCCGATGTGGGTGGTGGAAGGGGTTTTAGGCTCCGACATGGGGGTGGAAATCACACTGTCAGTGAAACACAGGCACAGGGTGGGAGAGGGGGAGTCTTGCCCAGGAGTATAATACGTTGCTGTGACTTAGTTGAGCGTGGCATCCCGGTCTCACCCAGGGATTCACCGTGAGCACTAACTCCGCATGTCCAAGCGTGGCGACTGCCTCCCGCTCCCACGGAGACCACAGTGCAGCCGTGCAGAGCGCTTGCCTCCTCACGCCTCAAGCCCACTTGGCGTGACATCACACAACTTCATACGTCGATGGCTGGGATGACATCTGAGGCCAAGGTTCCGCGTTTGTGTTCTTCCTGGACACATCTCTTGGCGACCCCGTCCATGCTCTCCAACACGTCAACGTGGAGCTCTCGTCAGCTCTAGACAAGGTCAGCGAGCAGAGGCAGCTGAGTGAACACGCACCAGCAATGGGAACCTGAAAAGGAGAGTCAAAAGCAATTTCATGAATAAGAGTATTAATAGAATAAAATACTTAGGCATGAATTTAACAGGGAACACGAAGGACTTATATAATGAAGATGCTATAAAAGAGCTTAAAGATTATGTATGTTAAGTGGAAAGAAGTTTCATGTTTAGGGTCTGGAAGACTTAATATTATTATAATATCAGCACGACCCACAGTTATGTGGCGATTGAAAACCACACATGCTTCTTCAAAGAAACCAACATTTTGCAACTTTACATGGAAAAGAAAGAAGTTGCTAATAGCTAAAGCAATGATGAAAAGTAGAACAAAGCAGGAGACTCATGCCTCCTGGCTTTAAAACAAATGATATAGCTACAGTAATCAAAGGAGCCGGAACTGGTATAGCATTATACACGCAGACCAATGGAGTAGAATGGCAAATACCCGCTCATCTCTGAGCAAAAACTCACTGCTACCAAGGCAGTTTAGATGCTCAGGTAAAGTTTCTGAAACGTCAGATCTTAATTAGAGCAGCTTTTCATCTTTCTCACACGGCGGGCCATTACTGTGACCAAAGATTCCGAAGAGGAATTTTGACCCCAACTGGGAAGCTGCGGAATCAATTTGTAACAGAGCCCAGGTTCTCTTGAGCCATGGAGACTAGATGAACCCCTGAAAATGGTCCTGAGATCATCTTAAAACCTTAAACCGAAAACGTCTCCTGAAGCCCGTTTGAAACCAAGCAATACAAAATAATAATTAATAATAATAAAGAAACCAAGCCATACCTTAGCTTAACTGGTATAAAGTGTCTGCCTTGAGCATGATTTGCTTTTAGAACTATCTCCGTGGGTTTAAATGAACAACAGCAAGGTGCAAGATTCAAACAGAGCCTTGGAGGTCGGTGAGTTAGTGAGGGAGGAACAACTCAGAAAAAGAAGTTCCGAATAGCTGTTTCCATTCCTGTTACTGGATGCCACATGCAGAAACTGTCGCCTTCGTGTTCGCCGTGCATATTCTCCAGAACAACGCTGAATTTCATCATGGGTTAACCCTTCAAAATACTTCCTCTGCAGAAGCCAGAAGAACTTACTGACCATGGTGCAAATTGGCTCTCACTTGCTAATCAATAAACATAAAGTGAGTCGTGGGTTACACAGAGTCCCGGCTGCTTAGAGGATTACTTGGTGTGCTGCTACCAACAAGGTCAGCATTTCAAACCCACAAGCTGACCCTCAGGAGGAAAGTGAGACTATTTGCCTTAGTAAATAGTTACAGTTTTAGAAACCCAAAGGGGTTGCTCTATTCTTTTCTAGAGAGTTTGTTTGCATCAGAATTGACTCATTGGTAGTGGGTGGAATGGCCTGTCCAGAGAAGGACAGCTCTCTTTTACAGTAAAGAAGCAAGATTAGACAACATCCAATTAAGTCTTTTCAAATCCTGAACATACCACTGGTCATAAAAAAATGAATTGCCAGACTTTTTCCTAGGAAAGGAATACATTTTTGCTTGAAGAAGATCCCACTTAGACATATGGTCCCAGAGAAACATACGCACTTGTGTTCCTGCTGCTTCTTCACCTGGGGTACATCTCACAAACTCCGGTCCATCTCCTCCAAAGGAACCCGAAGACCCACCGCTATGCACCCATGATCAGAGTCAGCAGTCATCAGGAGATGTAGCAACCCGTCCCAATAGTCGACGCACTGCCAGAAGACACAAAGGAAGGGGCCCCGTGCTGCGTCACCCTATTCAATCTAGCCTGACTGCCTCTCAGCATCTTGAGACCCATAAGCAAGGGCAGTGTCCAGGGTAGCTCCAGCCATCTCCAAAGATATCATGACTGCCCGTGATGGGGACCTGCTGCCTAAGTGAGAGGTGATCCGGCCTCTCCTCCCTGCACAGACAGATCCAAGGTGTCAGGCAAATGGCCGTGTCTGAGGGGAAGGCAGTGGGCTGTCCAAGACCTTAGCCCTGGCTTCCATCTTTGCTAAAGAAAATCTCAGTGCCATCAGATCTATTCTGATTCTTAGTGACCCTGTGGGTGTCTGAGACTGGAACTCTTTGCAGCAGTAGGAAACCCCCTCTTCCTCTTGCACAGCAGCTGAGGGTTTTGAACTGCTGACATTGTGGCCAGCAACCCAGCGCTTACCCACAACACCACGGGAGCCCCAGGTGCCACCAGAGCTCCAGTCCTCCTTTAGGCGGCTCTGGTTCTTCTTCTGAGCATTTGGCTCAAAGTAAGGCTGTGATGACTTTGGTGTTCCCAGCAAGGTCAATGTTTCTTGGTCAACGAAGCTGCCCAGGAGGCCCTGTGGGAGCCTCTTTTTGGCAATGTTGAGGATCACCAGCCAATACTCTTAATGTAGAACTTTATCATATAGGAAATGATCTTACTGGTGATTTTTGCTCCATCTTGTCGTCTTTCAGTGTTCCTAAGACACTGTACTGGGATTCATCCACATGCAGGAGCCAGAGTGTGGTAGGGCCAGCATCGCAGGGGACAGCCCTGTGACATGCTGTGCCCAACATCAACATCCTGGTTTACAGCACTTGCACCCACACCCCTGGGCTTCAGGGGCACCCTGTTGGGCGAGTGGGGACGATTCTGAGGTGGTCATGAGCATTAAGTCGAGTCCGAATGTAAATTCTTCCAAACCTTTTACCACCTTCCATTTTCAACACGGCCTAATATGCAAATAAAAAGTAAAGAAGTTCATCGATGTAAGGATTGTTATGAGAGCTGTAAGAGCCCCTGGTACAATGATATATATAAATCATTAAAAACATAGCTTTGAGAAAAGTAAAGAAGTTAAACTACAGCTGTGGGCACACTCATGAGCAGAAGTTTCCCTGGCGCTACAGTGCGGTCATACCCCATCCAGTAGGCAGGAGTTGCCGTGGAACTTTTCCTTACAGCCCTCCTGTCAGCTTCTTTGCACTTTCTGGGTGTGAAAAGGATGCAAGTGGGTGCGGCGTCATGGCTGGCACCCTTAAGCAAGGGGTGTGATCACTACACAGACAGCTTGGTCTCCCTGTGCCACACGTCAATTCGGCAGCCTCAAGCCAGCTCTCTGTGCAGCCCTTTCCCTTAGGAGAGAGAACACCCGAGAACGAACTGCAGAGTCATTTGGGAGGTGAGACAGTTAAAATTCATTGTGCCAACCTGGCCGATAAACACAGGCGGGGCTAATTGAAGGGCGGAGGGATAAATGGCTTCAGTGAGCCTCACCTTTCTAGTGGTTGGGTCTCTTGCTTTCTGATGGACGGACCAGGGTGCAGCTGCTTTAGCCAGTTTCCTGCTTCAGCTGGCAAGGCTCACTTCCTGCAAGACATCCCCAAGGAGAAGCTGTATGGACCTACCCTGATGCAGCCCTGGGTGCTGGAGCAGCCGTGTGGGGACCCCTGCCAGGGCTGAGATGTTTACACATTCACTGACTCGGCTTTCCTCCTGCAGTCAGTGTCATATTGTGTGTTTTGTGAGATGGAGGCGGACTTTGTGGATTGGTGTCATACATATGGGTTAATGTTGGACTTGTGGGCTTGGGCAGCACTGGGTTGGGATGTTTTCTTGAGGTGCACTTACCCTTTTTATCAAACTCTCTTATACATATGAGTTTCTGTGGATTTGTTTCTCTGAAGTACCCAGACTCACACAGAAGGTCAGAGCCAAGGTGAAGGGCATAGAAGTATCCAGGGAAAAGGTGATTCCAGTAGCTGTATTCCAAGAAGGGACTTCGGGATCATGTTCTGTGGATTAAATAAATGAAAAACATCCACATGAAGAAAGGCACCATTTGGGAAAGACAGTTACAGACTCAGCTTCTGAAGTTCAGCTGACAGCGAGGCTACATGAACCACATCGCAACACGATCTTCTTGCCAGAAGTCTTCGCATCCAGACTTGCTCCCCGTGGACCATCACTGTCTTAAGTTTGAGAACCGGTCGGGGAGGCAGAGCGCTCTGGGAAGACCAGTGCACAGTGCCTTCTCAGGCGTTGGTGATTCATGTCTTAAGAGGATGGGACTATTAATACATTTCATGAAAGGTGAAGGATATGCCAATAAAACCATTTAAAAATGACTGGCAGCTGTAACCCATCTAGTGGTTCCCTGAAAGAAAGGGATGTCAATCTTCTTCCAAAAAAATAAAATAATAACAGGCCAGCAAAAACGAGAAACAATTCCCCACAGAACAATTCTTCTCTGCGACACACGGAGCTGCCGTGAATCAGAATCGCGTCAACAGCGATGGGTTTGGTTTTCAATCTCACGTGTGTTTCTAGGTCTGGTAGGGGCCTTCCATTTGATGGCCCATCACAGGGAGCCTGTGGCAGCCACCTGGGGCCCTGGAGCAACCCTCACCAGTAGGGGCAGCAAAGTGAGGCGTGATCTGGAAAGCGCCAACATGGTCGATTAGGTCCGCCACTGTGGTCGTTGCCTCTTACTGCGCCCGCCCCTGATCAAAGTTCCTTTAGACCTGGTGCGCCATGGAGACCAGTCAGTCTGTGCAGATGGAAGACCCTGTGCGGGGGCTTGCAGGCCCCACGCTAGAGAATCCCGGACCCCTACTCTGGGAGCAGGTGAAGCCCCATCATGGGCCAGGGTTTGGAATTCAGACATCAGCAGGATTGGGGCGGTGGGATGGGGTGGGGGAAGGGCTGGACTATTGAGGAGCAAGAAGCCCGAAGGCAGTTTGGCAGGTTTCAGCTCTTCTGGTCAGTTCTGTGGGGGTGCCGAGAGGCCCTGGGGACAGGAGGGCGGGAGGGCACACTCTCACTGCAGAGATCCGCACAGAAAGGGGGAACACGGCTCTTCTGACTGCTCCACAGGGGCTAGAGCCTTTTCTCTGACCCCTCAAGCAGCCCTGGCTTAGACAGGCTCTAGAGAGCATGAGGGGCTTATGAGGCCTTTCTCTAAGGCCAAGATGTTGCAAGGTCCCAAGGGTGCCTGGCCCCAGTGTCCCAAATTGTCCTGCTCATGATCCTGAGGGACACAGAGGAGCCAGACTGGCTGTAGGGCCTCAAGGCTGGGTCTTATCAGTGCCGTCTCCTCCACTCAAACTTGCACCAGCTGTTACTCCACAGCCTGTCGTCATTACCCTTGGCAGTGCGGCCGGTAGCTCAAGGTGACTCCATCTACGGCTCCCCTTGAGCAGCTCACGATCTGACTGGAGGAGGGGGGGCGGTTGTGGCCAGAGGGGGCCATGGGGTTGTAGGAGGATCAGAGTCAGGGAAACTAGGTGATGTGTCTGCCGCAGCCTGAACACTTAAGGAAAGGGTTTCCTGGGGAAGGATATCCTGAAGGAAACTGCCTCAAGTTCAGATACAGAGACAAATGCAGGAGGGGGACTTTGAATCCCAGGGCCGCCACCCACCCTGCTCACTTGCCGACTCGAGTTGTGGTCAGAAGGGCACGACCCAAGGTGACATGACTTTGTCACAGTGTCCATCTCCCTTTGTTGCTAAAGCAGATGTATTAGGATCCCTGATTTAAATACCTTGTTGCTGAGCCTGCTCAGTCATGTCTGTTTAAGGCACTCTCACTCAGCACCTCGTGTGTCCTACACTCCAGAAGAGATTTGGTGAAGTGGACTTGGAGGTTGGTTATTGTGAATGTCTTAAGGAAGGAGCCCGTGTCTGGGTGGGCAGTTTTCCATTTTCCATCCTGAGTTGGGAGTTGACTGGCCATGGGGATTCTTGACCACAGGAAGGAAAAAGGAAAGTGGTCCTTAGGGACCACCATGACCTTGGTGGTCACACAAGGCAGAGCATACAGGGAGCCTTGCACTGCAGACTGGATAGGCAGACAGAGCCCCAGCACTGCACACTGCTTCAGACCTGTCCCCTTACATCGGGTAGATGACAGTCAGAGGCTAAGTTTCACTGATGCACCTAGGTGGTCCACGCTTTGTGGATGGGTGTTGGACATATGGGTTAATGTTGGACTTGTGGGCTTGGGCAGCACTGGGTTGGGATGTTTTCGTGATGTGCACTTACCCTTTATATAAAACTCTCTCTTATACATATGAGTTTCTGTGGATTTGTTTCTCTAAAGTACCCAGACTAATACAGCAACTTACATGGACTTGGAATTGTCCCCAAGTATCACTTTACCTTTATTAGGAACCGAGTATCAGGAAGTTCCAATTTGTTAGAGGCCAGAAATTAGAGTTATCGTACAATAACTCATAACTCAGGAGTCCTGGTGGCATAGTGACTTGAATGTTTGACTGCGAATCACAAGGTCAGCTGTTCGAAAGAAAGAGATGAGACTCTCAGCTCTCAGCGTGATTCACAACGTCAGAAACTCACAGGGGGAGTTCCACTCTGTTCCATGGGTAGTGAGCTGAGTACAATAAATTGAGATTTAAATATTCTGAAACCCAAAGTGGGTCTGTCGGAGCTTAAACTCCTTTATTAAAATTAAGATGTTCTAGTCTGTTGTAGTTGAGCAGCACTTCTCTAGTTTGCACAGACACTATTTTATTTTTAAGTTGGAATATTTAGAGAAGTGCAGACTTCAGTCTCTCTCTCTCTTTTTTTTACTTCAGTCTCTTTAGAAGAGTTTTAACCTGAACTTACATATGAGCAATTGATGGCCTGTTCCACGGTCAGCCCCTGGCCTGGTTTTAGCTGTTAATATTGAGCTTCTCCGTTGTCTCTTCCCACAGCTGTAATCAATTTGGTTTCTTTGTATTCCATCTGGAGTAGTCGCCTTTTGCATTGTTCAAAAAAATTTTTTTTGCTGTGAATAAGTCATTGGCTTGCAAAATTCTGTTAATCGATCTCCAGTTTCATTTATTTTATTTCCTTTTCATTATGTTTATTGATTTAAAATTCACATATCATATACTTCCTAAGTTAAGTTGCTTCTAAACAGATTCTTATATACATCATCATAATCATTTCTGGTGTACCCTTCCCCTGCCTGTATTCAATTCCCCTCAACCTGCCTCCTCATCCCCCCCTATGTTTTACACCAGTCATTGTCTTTATGCATCCATTCTTCCTGTGCTCCATATACTAGGAAACATAACAGAAGCAATAAAAAACAAAAACAAAATAAAAGAGGGAGAAAGATAGAAAGAAAAAACACTAGCAATATTAAAATCAGTCAAAGAGAACATTTCTGTTTTGGAACAACTGAGAAATATTAAACTTAGAGCAAATCCAGGATGGGTCAAGAGGGAGGTAAAGAGACCAGGTATTGTATTATAATGTAGCTCCATCCACCATAATCACATTTACAATAATCTCTGTCTGATTTTAAAGCTGTTTAAGTCCCTCGCCTGTGGCTAGAAGGGATCTGCCAGAGGCTTGATCTGAGTGAGTATTCTGCTGATGGACTTTGGGCTCCCACTGTCCTCCAGAGCCTTCTACAAATTGGGTGTTCACATTTTAAGCTCTGATACCTTTTTATTCATCATCTTTGAATTTTGTTATTTGTCATCGTTGGATCACACAGGCTGGTGTGCTTTCTTCCATGTGGACTTAGTTGATGTCTCACTTAGATGGCTGCTTGTTTGGAAACAAGCCTTAAAGACCCCAGACAGTATTCCAATCGACAGTAGGGTCCAATTTCATTTCTCTCACTAAGTTCATATTTTTAGCTACTGTTCTTCCCTCTTTATTTCCAACTTTTGCATTCTAATCACCTGTAATTTATCAATGCATCTTGATTGAATGTTTGATCAATTCATGATTGAAATAGTTGGTAGGTTTCTTCAATGTCTTCACCACCAGCTTTTGTGGTTAGTGCATAAATTTGAATAATAGTTGTATTGATTGGATTTCCTATCACAGACAACATTGTGCATCATACATCTCTTGTTTTTTGAAAGCCATATTTTCTATCAGTCCAAGTAGCCACTTAAAGGGGAAATAGTAAAGCAGGTGGAATGCTAATAAACAGTGGTTCTAACATGGTTACCTCCTGTAGACCTGGAGTGAAGTGTTGCTCTCACCTACCTCACATGCTAGCTTCAGGTAAGTTCCATTTATTGAATTATGGAGCTTTCCACACAGAAAAGCCTCCAGTTGGGAAGAACTAAATGGAAGGAGTACACCAGGCCTTGTGATCCAAAGAGTGTAAATCATTAAATCCAAGATCAGAGGAGGGAATTATATACAAGCTTAAATTCTGAGCACCTAGTTTGCAGAAAGCTGTGGATGACAGTGAAAGCCCAAAATCCATTTGGAGGGTTCCCACACCTATTAAGCCTCCACGGGACTCCTTCAGATCATTAACTGTGGGTGTGAATCATCCTACCCTAGACAGAGAAAAGTGGGAAGTGGGTTACTACAGCTATATTCCGGTTAAATTTTTCCATATTATCATTTGTTTTCCCTTTTGTCTCATTTTTTTATTTGCTCTAGTTTCTATTTTCTTCTGATTTTTTTTTTTTTTGGATTGAGGTTTTTCTGTGTTTTATATTGTTGTCATTGTGGGGTTTTTTTTGGTGTGATTTTCATGATGGGAAATCCAAGATAGGTGATCCACAGAGACGATAGGTAGGTCATTAGTTCCTTAGGGTTGAGTCAGGGAAGGTTGGGCAGTCATGTGGAGCTCCATATTAACTGGAACAACAAAGAAGAAAATGTTCTAAAAGGGATTGTGATGATGCTTTTACAACTCTTTCTAGATTATGGAAGTGATTGAATTGTATGGGACTTAAATTATATGCCAGTACAATCGCAAAATTTTTAAAAAATCAGGTTCACCTAGTTTTAATTTAATCAGCCACACCTACCTTCTCTAGCCTCTTGGACTTGAGTCAGGCTGACACCAGTGGCCCAGGCCTTTTCTTTCTGACATGGAGCCTTGTCTCCCCTGACCCGCGGCACTCTCCCGAGGGTCTTGCACTGCAGCCATAAGGTGATGCTCAACACAGAGGACACATACCCAAGGTTAGGACCCTAATTTGGTGATATCATCTCTACTTATCTGTCATTTTGTATGAATGTGGTGGCTTGCGTGTTGCTGTGATACTGGAAGTTATTTCACCAGTTATTTCCGATCTCAGCAGGATTACACAAAGGGAAGAGTGACCAGACTAAAAGCAGACTATGAAGAGGGAGAGGCTGTCCGCCTTTGATGGTGGAGCCTCTGACAACCACACAAAGAGCAGCAGTCCATTTCCAGACATAGTGCCGAAGATGAGCTTGCGGGTTGCAAGGCACCCAAAGGATGAAGGGACCATTGGAATGTCTGTACGTGACCTTGAGAAGAGTGCGAGCAGGTGGTGTCTGGAGAGCACTCCCCACTGCTAAGAAAAGGATCGCATTAGATGCTCCTGGATGGAGAGGGAAGAAAACAGAAGATGGAGGATCATAAAACAATGATCAGATTTGCTGATTGACAAGGGATTTGTAGGCAACATTCATGAGAGTTCTTGTCCTTCCATGGGCTGCACACAGAGGCTCCTGGCACTAAGGAGAAAAATGGAGAACAGCCACAAAGAATTCCATCCTGGACAGGTTTCAGAGCTCTGAAGGACAAGGTCTCTGGGTAAGGTGTTGCGCTCCCACACATTGAGGGACAGGACTCAGGAGCCCCTTCCCACTCTCAGTCAGGCTCACCAAAGATTTTGTCTTCCTATGAAATGACTCAACCACAGACAGTGGGTTACGGCCCTCTGTGAATTGAGAACCCAAAAGGGTGAAGGTGAGATTTCCCCAGGAGAGGCTGTGCCAGGGCAGAGAAGACTCCTTACTCAGGGTCTTCAACCCAAATCCTAGCCTGGACACAGCCAGCTCTGAGTGTCCTCCTGCACCAGGCCTGGGGTGAGCAGAGGTGAGGACACTGAAGAAGAGTCAGGCACCACTTTGGCTGGGATCAACCATGGGGCCCCAATGGGTGGAAGACACCCCCCCTCAGAAGCTCTACATACACACACGCCTCCAGGCATCCAGACTTTGGCATGAGTGCTCTTGGCAGGTGGTGCTTCCAGGGGAGATGAAGTTGTTATGGGTCCAGTATGTGAAAGGTGAGCTTAGACATAGCCTGATTCCCACGACCCCGTGCACACAAAACCAGCCCTGTTCACTCCCAGTTTGCTCTCCTACAGAGACCTCTAGAGCAGCTGGAGAGCCCTAACAGGCGAGGACACATGATCTGAGAGAGAGAGAGAGAGAGAGAGAGAGAGACGCCTGCCTCTCCCAATGGCAGAATCAGGAGAGAGGAAGTTCCCAGAATCCTCATGCAGAGGCCATGCCCACAAGGAGGCATCATTGGCTGTGCCCTGACAGGCTAGACTCCACCCCTTCACTGTTCATATCCTCAGGTTGGCATGAGATTATATAACTACCACAATCATGGTCTCCACATTCCTATGAGACCATCTCAGTTGCCTGGCCTTGTCCAACTTGTCCGTGGACATGACCGAATCATCCCAGCACACAGCACATGCAAATTGGAGAGAGCGAATACGGCATATGGCCAGGAGGACTGTGTGACGCGGAGCCATAACTGAGGGCTTAGGGGCATCAATGCTTCCGTGTTTCCCATCTAAGTGCCCTCTTCCTGAGACAATACAGACTAGGCCTTCTGTACTTGTCCACTCTGGGAAAAGGTGTCCATTCCCTCTCCCTAGCTCCTTGTATCCAGCCCAGTCCCTTGCCCAACCCTTCACCTCTCTTCTTCCCTTTCCTATCACCCCAACTCAAGGAGTTCTGATAGAGTTTTCCATCTCATAGACGACTGCAAACACTGAGACCATGAAACACTCGCTTTGATGTGGTCCACCAGTTCTCAACCTGTGGGTCATGACCCTTTTGGGTGTCAAACGACCCTTTCACAGGCGTCGACCAATTCATAACAGTAGCAAAAGTACAGTTATGAAGTAGCAATGAAGATAACTTTAGGTTGGGGGTCACCACAACAGGAGGAGCTGTGTTAAAGGGTCGCGGCTTTCGGAAGGTTGAGGACCACTGCTATGGTCCATTGTGGTGCGGAGTTTGCCTGGAGCCCCAGTGCAGGCCGGTTCCACACAGAGATGCCACATTGCATTGCAGTGACTGCAGGAGCACCCTGGCCCAAGAAGGATAAGCAGGGACACACAGGACAGGACAAGGAAGGTGTGATCCTGGGATCAGCACAGAGGCGTCTCCAGGACCAGCTCACACGAAAACTTAGAAAACAGGGGACCCGTATAAGGTTCACTGATGAAAAGGATACACAATATATATACAATGATCCTGCAGCCAGGGGGCAGCAGTGGATGAAGATGCCCAAACTGGTAAAGGCCAATACCAGAATCCCGGTCCAGACCACTACCTGGTGGATGTGGAGCAGCCTGGAGCAGCCATTCATCGTGGACAGAGGTGATGGAGAAGCAGGCTTCATCATGCTATCCCTAGCTGCAAGGGTCACCAGCCACAGACGTTCACCTGCAGGACAGGGCGGGGAGAGTACCAAGAGTCTATACACCACCATCAGCTGCCACCCTGCTTCTTTCTTACATTCTCCAGCCACCCGTGGGGTCTCCTCTACCCACCCCTTGGTGTTCTCCACCATTTGTCCTCTGCCTCACTCCTCAGCCCCAGCTTCCAGAAGTCCCAGCCCTGATACTCACCTGCAGTGCCTCCCGTCTCATGGTCTTTTCTCACCCTGATGCTCACCTGCAGTGCCTCCCGTCTCATGGTCTTTTCTCACCCTGATGCTCACCTGCAGTGCCTCCCGTCTCATGGTCTTTTCTCACCCTGATGCTCGCCTGCAGTGCCTCCCGTCTCATGGTCTTTTCTCACCCTGATGCTCGCCTGCAGTGCCTCCCGTCTCATGGTCTTTTCCTCGACCCAGTCACACACAGGGTCTCCGTGTGCGGCCCATACTCCTCAGCCCGGTGGAGTTGCCACCCAGCCTTCCCCTCGCAACTCTATTTTCCAACTAATTTCTGCCCCTCCCACTACAGTTGGTGTGTCCTGCACCTGGAATGGGGTGGGTAGATAGTGAATTAATATGCCCTCTATCATCACTAACAAGATTCATGAAAGGGATAGGAATGGGCCATTGAACAATAGCTAAAATAATCAAGGGCATATAAAAATGTAACCTCATCAATAAATAAACATAACCCAAGGAAACAACAAGCTAGGACTTGCTAACAATATTCAGCTAATAAATGAATTGTTAATAAACTAATAAATATTCAGCCCTCCTAACTCACAGACTGTGTTTCCAAGAATCCAACCAACCAGGAATGAAACGAATTCCGGTGGAGTAAAAACCAACATGGTTAGGCAGTCACTTAACCGGCTAAGAGGATGCATAAAATGCGATTGACACACTATTTACATGTATGAGGTATGTAAGTCATCTACCTATGATTTAATGTATACTGGCGGATATGCTCAGGCTATATACAGATTCAATGCCAGTTTACATAAGAGGTTGAACCATCCATGGATTTTGGCATCCACCAAAGTCATAGAACAAATGCTTCTCAGACACTGAGGGGCGACTGGCCTCAAACTGTGCACTCTGTGGACTATTGTATAGATTGCTCTAAAGATCTCATAGCTTTTCCTGGTGACTAGCCACTCCCTACCTGGCACCTGACCAGTAGAACTCGAGACTCATTTGACCTGACCACTCATGTTCCCTGATCACCACGTCCAGTTCTGGGCAAGAGCCTGCATGCCAGGGGCTTTCTCTGTGCTCTCGATCGATCCCCAGTCCTTCTAGCCCATTTTCATGTTTAAGGCTGCTGCCCCACACCACCCTCCTGAAGGCTCCCCAAACGAACCCCAGGTTGTGAATTCCCATCCCACGTAAATCCAGAGTTTCTGAGTTGGTTCTTTCATATCTGTGCATTTGTTCTTGAGTGGACTTTAGGAAGTCCAGAGATTAACACTTCTGGATCACCCTTCAGAAGTAAGAGATTTAGCACAAGTTCATTGCCAATAGAATCAACAATGCCATCTCCACCTGAAGACTGTCCAGATAATCAGAACAGTGGGTTATCCTTCACACACAGGTTGATGGTCACCTGTGTGAGTGAGCTTTCCTGCACAGACCAAGGGGACCAGAGACAAGGGATGACCTACCACACAGGTCCAGATGGTCCACACAGGGACTCACCATGCTTTGTCTTGCTGGTTCTATAGCCCTCCTACCTCTGGAGATGGGGCAGAACCATGAAGGTGGGTGAGTCAGTCTGGGTAGACTAGAGAAACAAATCCATGGACACACATATGTGTATAAGAAAGAGATTTATATACAAGAGGAAATGAACATTGAGAAAACCTTCAACCCAGTCTAGTCCAAGGCCATAAGTCTGATTTGAGCCCATATGTTCGATACCAGTCTGTAAAGTCCTCTTTGGATTCATGAAACACATGCAATGAAACCAATTGCAGGACGATCACAAGCCAGTGGGTAGAATCTTTGGGTCCAGTGGCACTGTAAGCATCTCAGCGCTGGCAGGGGTCTCTCTGTGGCTTCTCCGGCTTCAGAAGTCTGGTGGCATCCATGGGGCTTATCTTCTGAAAATGTCTCCTAGGGAGTGACAGAGAGAGAGAGGAGAGAGAGAGAGAGAGAGAGAGAGAGAGAGAGAGAGAGAGAGAGAGAGAGAGAGAGAAATGTCTTCCACCTCCAAGAAGGAAGTACCAGATTTCCCAGAATTCTCAGAAGGCCATGCCCACAGAAGTCTCACTGGCTAACTGCAGAGTGACAGCCTAGACTCCACCCCTACACTCTTAATCCTTAAAGTGACATCAGATTAGGTGACTGCCTCAGTGGGGACCCCCATATGTCCTATCTGGTTGCTCTGGCTGGGGGAGAAAATGGTGTGACCTCAGAATACTTAGACGTGTCGATGGAATCCAGAGGACGCACCGCAGGGCAAACTTGGAGAATGACTGCCTCCAGCGCTGGCATTTGGTTTTTCTCCCTACAACCCTAGGGTCTGCCCTTTGTGCTCAGGAAGGGCCTGGCAGGGGAGGGGGCTCAGGAGAGAGCTAAGTAGACGCAGAGATGAGCGGAAGCAAGGAGGCCTATTACCACCTGCAAATACGCCCCTGAGGCAGGAAGACATTTTTACATCTTTTCTGTTCTTGTTCTTGTTAGGTGCTCCTTGAGTTGCTCCTGACTCCTGTCGACCCTGTGGACAACCGAACGAAACACTGTCGGTCCTGGGCCTGCCCTGCAGTCGTTAGCTTTGACCCTGTTGTTGCAGCTGCTGGGACAGCCCATCACCTCGAGGGTCTTCCACTTCCCCCGAGTCTACATTTCACCGACCATGATGTCTGTTTCCAGGGAGTGGTCTCTCCTGATAACACATCCATGGTGTGTGAGACAGTGACAGTCACCATTCTCACTTCTAAGGAGCATTCTGGCTGTAGCAACGATGAGACATACAACTTTCCTCTAGTTCCTAAATGCTCCCCCACCCACCCCACTTTCATGATCCCAACTCTACCTTACAAATCCGACTACACCAGAGGATGGACACTGGTAAAGACAGGAACTGGAAACACAGGGAATCCAGGACAGATGAACCCCTCAGGACCAGTGGTGTGAGTGGCAATACCGGGAGGGCATAGGGAAGGTGGAGTAGAAAGGGGGAATCAATTAAAAGGATCCACATATAACCTCCTCCCTGGGGGACAGACAACAGAAAAGTGGGTGAAGGGAGACATCGGACAGTATAAGATATGACAAAGTAATAATTTATAAATTATCAAGGGTTCATGAGGGAGCGGGGAGCAGGGCAGGAGGGGGAAAATGAGGAGCTGATGCCAGGGGCTTAAGTGGAGAGCAAATGTTTTGAGAATGATGAGGGCAATGAATGTACAAATGTGCTTGACACGATGGATGGATGGATGGTAATAAGAGTTGTATGTGCCCCTAATAAAATGATTTTTGAAAATCCTTTCACCCACTTTTCTGTTGTTTATCCCCCTGGGAGGGGGGTTATATGTCGATCATTGTGACTGGTTCTCCCTTTCTCCCCCTACCTTCCCCTTCTCCTTCTGGTGTCTCTGCTCTTATTATTGGTCCCGAGGGGTTCATCTGTGCTGGATTCCCTGTGTTGCAGGCTCTGCTCTGTAAAAGTGTACATGCTCTGGTCTACTGGCTGCACTTCTTGCAGCATATATTTGTTACTTCTTTTGGCAAGCCATGTTACTTTCAATATTCTTCGCAGTTAGCATAACTCAAGTGCATTTAATTCTGCTTCCTTCTTCCTTATTTACTGTCCAATTTTCACATGTGCATGAGGCAATGGAAACTAGCATGGCTTGAGTCAGGCACACCTTGCTTTTCAACACTTTAAAGAGGTCTGATGCAACAGATTTTTCCAGTGCAATACGTCCTTTGATTTCTTAACTGCTGCTTCTGTGAGCATTGACCGTAGTCCAATGGAATCTTTTATCTCCATGTATCATGATGCTGTCTCTTGTCCCAGTTGCGAGGACGCTGACTTTTGACGCATCCATCGTAGTCCACACGGACGGCTGCAGTCCTGGTTGGTCCTCCTCAGGTGTGTCCACTCTCCTCTCAGCAAAGCAGGGGTGTGTTTTCTGCATATCCGAAGGGGTTCATCAGTCTTCCTCTCCCTCCGCTGCTGACCAATTCTTCATGCGGCCCGGCTTCTCTGATGATTTGTTCAGCAGACAGACAGAATAAGTGCGGTAAGAAGATATGACTCGGCTGCACACCTGCCTGGTTTTAAACCACGCAGCCTTCCCTTGTTGTGTTGAAATGACTGCCTCTGGGGACAAGGACAGGCTCCATCGGCGCACAATGCAGACTCCTGGAATACCCAGGCACCCGCAATGACAGCTATCCTCCACATGAGGCGCACAGTCACGTGTATCTGCACCATTGACATAACGCAAGTAAACATCATTGTGGCCTTCTCTGCTTTAAGGCAAGATCCTCCTGATATCAGCAGCATGATCCCTCAGGCCACAGCCACTTCTGAAGGGTGCCTGAATTTCTCACAGCTCCTGCTAATGGTGTGCTATAACCGGGCTTGAATGGTCTTCAGCAAAATTTTAATTACAGCATATTACTGATATTGATTAGTAATATTATTTTTGCATTAGGCACAAATATGAATCTCTTCTGGTCGGTTAGCCCTGTAGCTGTCTTCCAAGTTTCTCGGCTTGTTGAAACATTTTCATTGGTTTCTGGTCGATTCCTGGGGCCTTGTTTTGACCAAATGCTTCCTTCCATTGGTTCTTCCTCTTATGCTGCCTCTTGAAATAGTTGGATGTCAACCCTTTCTTTGCGCTACACCGACTCTCGCTCTCTTGCTGCCACTGTCCTCCCTCAGTTATCGCTTATGTGGCGTTGAAGGTACCCGTGTGCCATTTGGATCACTCTTTGGTGAATGGCTCATTCACACTCCTTTTGTGAATCTTCTTGAGGAGGAGGGATGTTGATCCAGCCTATCCAAAGTTCAAGTGCAGGGCACACCCTTGAGGGTGGGACAGACCAAGAACTAGCTAAGTAGAGACCATTCTGGGAGTCTGGGTAGACAATGTAGTGTTTGGGGATCAGGCTACAGTCCCATGGGGGGTGGGGGGGTGTAGACAGAGATCACGCAAGTCCTGGGGCCTGTGGTTGAGATAGTGGTGGCTAACTGGGAACGATGGGCAGATGTACTGAAAGGACAGGTAGCTGCAGGAACAAACCGCATGGGTTGCTTGAGGACTGCCCCTGAAGTGCAGGGCTGAGGCTAAGGGCTGTGTGTGGACCCTTGGTGGTTGTCCCCTTTGTTCATATGAACATCTATGGCCAGTCCCTGACAGCTGGATCCAGCAGGGAAAGCTGAGCACTCTTCCCCTGTGCAGAGTGAGTAGCTGAGCCTCGCCACTCCATGCTCACCAGGTGGTAGTCTAGACCATGTTTCTGGCCTTGACCTTCACCAGTTTGGCATCCACACCCTGCTGCTGTTCCACGGCTGAAACTTTGTCACAGTGAATCCTTTCTGCTAGGCTAGGCTCCTCCTGCAGGCCTGGCTAAATAGGGTGGGAGAGAGGGTGCCTTTAAGTCTCCATGCTCTGCACTTGGCCCGCACCCCTCGGGACTCCTCTGAGGTAATCCATGTTCCCAGCTGCCGCTGCCAGACTCACTACCTTCTAGCTGATTCAGACCCAGAGTGACCCGAGAGGACAGAAGAGAACAGCCCGTAAGGTTCCCAAGACTAGACCTTAAAGGAATTCATGGTCTCATCTTTTCCCACGGGGCAGTGGGAGGTCAGCGGGTCATACAAGTTTGTGAGCACAGGAGGAAGAAGGGCGTACTCACTTGTGTTAGACAGGCTTCTCTAGAGGAACAAAACCAGAATGCTAATACATATATACATACATACATACATACAGATAGCTGGATAGATAACATAAGAAATAAACAGTTCATTAAATGATAAAGCAGTACAAATGGCTCAGTGCAACTCACTCCCGTGAGACAGTTGTGAGACACCGGCAGTCCTTCAAGTCTTGAGAGCCGGCAGGTAGTCCTCTGTAGAGCAATTCAGGCTATCCGGCCACAGGCAGCAAACAGCAAGGCTGGTCACCAACAGTCAGCCAGATGACAGGGACCGACAGTCCCCAGTTCAAGAGATGTAACTTCCAGTGGTGTGGCAAAGCAGGTCTAGAAGGAACTTCAAATTACAGCAACACAGTCCACGGGTTGGGTGTTCCATAGGTAGTGTAGCTTGCAAATGGAGGCACAGAACAAGCAAGGCAGCTGCACCCTGGTCAGATCATCAAAGAGCAAGAGATAAGAAAGGTGAGCCTCGCCAAGCCATTTGTCTCTCCGCCCTTCAATTAATCCCACATGTGTTCATTGGCCAGACTGGCACAATAGACTAACTACCTCACTACTCTAGCCCCCACCATCACCACAGTGTTCACTGTGGGTCAAGCACACAGGGCACTCTGTGCTTCAGCCTGGACAGACAGACAGGGTCCCAGGGGTGCCCACAAACTAGAGCTGGTCCTTCCCCACATCTGAGCTGGCTCCTCTGGAAGTTGAGTTGCTTTGACACACCCATGGGTGACTGGTGGGCTCTTCCCATTCTTGTCACTGCTGTTACCAGCAACCCAGGGAAGCGAACCTTCAGTTCAAGAGCCGCAGGAGGCCTGTGCCCATCTTCAACAGAGCCAAGCTCTCGAATGTCCCTGGGAACCATTAGTGCCACTGGAAAGACGTCATGTGTCAATCTCCTTGCTGTTCCCTCCTGCCGTCATGAATGTCAGGACCACCTCCAGGGTCTGGAGATGAGGTCAGTCATCTTGAGCCCAGGCCATTCTTAGTGCAGTCACACCCAGGGGGCCAGAAGCTGGTCTTTAGAGGATAATCGGCCCTGACTCTGTGTCCACGTGTTCGAGACAATGCCATCTATCTAGTCCTGCTGCCAGCAGTGGAAGGGCTAGCACCCTCGTTCCCATTTAGCAGGTGGACTGGAGGCTCAGACAACTTACAGGCTAGTTCCAGAGGGCCACACATCTTCCCACTCAGGGCAAAAATAGTTGGTTGCTCTTGAATGAGGAGCAGTGCATGTTAAACAGCGTCTCTCTGTCTTGGTGTGTTCTTTTAAAAAAATCATTTTATTTGGGGCTCATACAACTCTTATCACACTCCATCCATCCTCTCATTGTGTCTAGCACATTTGTACATTTGTTGCTCTCATCAGTCTCAAAACATTTGCTTTCGACTTGAGCCCTTGGTATCAGCTCCTCATTTCCCTCCTCCTCCTCCTGTAAGAGCAGGTGTACTTGGATTGGTATGCAGAGGAAGTTATTAGGATCTAACATCCTGGCTCTGGCACCACTGGGATGCCTGAGCGCTGGTGCCAGACGCTGGATACAGTGAGGCTCTCTTGATATGGATTCTGGTAGCACCATGCCCATTCCAGTTCCCCAGGGGGCTGCCGCCCAGAGCTGTGACTGATTCTTCTCCAGGTTCTTTACTTCAGCCTGTCCTGGGCCTGGTCCAGAAGAGCTGAATCCATCCTGGTGGAATTTCAGCTCAATATCGCTGAACCCTCATGTCCAGGGACCTGGGTGGCTCTTTGAGTCTTTTCTTCCAGGAGAGGTGAGAGTAAGATGCCATAGTACTGCAACAAGTGTATGGGGGTAGCCGGTGATCCTGGCCATCCTAGCAGGG
Organism: Tenrec ecaudatus; assembly: GCF_050624435.1. Taxonomy (NCBI): domain Eukaryota; kingdom Metazoa; phylum Chordata; class Mammalia; order Afrosoricida; family Tenrecidae; genus Tenrec; species Tenrec ecaudatus. Next base: position 96,573,921 of record NC_134539.1, read on the forward strand.
CAGGAGCTCAGCACCACAGCCACTAGACTCCTTGTGGGAGTTTCATAATCTTCTGTCAACTTGTGAAGGGGTGGAGTCTAGTCTGTCAATCAGGTCACAGCTTGATGACCTCATTTGGGAGATGCAAACGGAGATAAATGGCTCACTGGAGGCCAGACCCACACTCTCTGCTTGTCTCCCTGGGAGACATTGCTGTTGACAAGCTACATGGAGCTAAGCTGATGGGGCCAGAGCCCTGGAGCTGGAGGAGACACATGGATACCCCTGCCAGCTCTGAGATGCTTACAACGCCACTGGATCCATAAGACTTTGCACACACTGGCCTGTGATCCTCCTGTATTCAGCAGTTACATGTGTTGCATGAGTCTGAAGAAGACTTTATAGATTGGTATCGGACATATGGGCTAATAATGGATTTATGGGCTTGATCTGGATTGGGCTGGGATGTTTCTCAATATACAATTGCTCTTTGATATAAAGCTCTTTGTTATACACTTATGAGTGTCTATGAATTTATTTCTCTAGTCGACCCAGACTAACACACTCCTCCATGGAGTTCTGAAACCTCTCCTTGATGGAGTCATTCTTGGACGCACCCAATTAGTTCCGTAGGGTCACCACCTTTGTTGTTTTGTTTTCTTTTTTAGTTTAAGGAGAACATTGATTAAAGTCTTACAAGAAACAAAGACCCAGACACAACATCCAGGTGAGGCAGACCAGCAACATGAGGTTGAAATGGTGCCTAAGGATTTGTTGATACACAAAGTTTTGAAAGGGGGCATGAAAGGAACTGTCATGCAAGCATGATTGGTGACAGATCAGTCACCATAATGACAGGTGGGGCTACAGAATGTATGTCACACATACATTGTCAGCTAGAAGGGCTTACAAGACTGGTCTTTGGAACTGGGCAGTCAGGGTGAGACTGAGAGGGCCTAATGATGACGATGAGCCCCCGAGCCATCTCCAGGACGGTGACCTGCTTCAAGGCCACACCCAGGCACGTCCTTCCCACAGAGACCGCCCCTCCCTGGGCTGGCCAGAGAAGAGTGGCTGCCACTCATCTTTGTGTTCAACCACAGGAGCAGAAGGGATCCTGGTGGGTGCCTGCAACTCTCTGTGGGACGCACAGGGCACGACTGGCTGAGGGGCTCAGGGGCTCCTGAACTCATCGTTTCAGTGGGTCTGTGTCTGCCCAAGGAGGCTGTGAGCCCCTAGAACAGAAGTTAACATTAAGACATTAAAGGAGGCAAGTGAAAAATATAGCGCAAGAGCGAAATGTAGTCACCCTTCCCTGCCTGAGATCTCATAGAATCGCCTCCATGTTGAGATCCGCTATGAGCAGCCAATCCATTGAGAGGGCCTGTTCTTGGTGGTATGGCTTACTTCCAAAACATGCATGGACAAAGCTTGTTGGCATTTGGCTGCATCTAGATCCTGCATTTAACTCATCATCTGCCCTCAGGTTCTTTGGACTTGAGCCAGCAGCCTGTATATTGCCTGAGGATCTTGGATTTAGGCACCTCTATCCTCAGATGTTTGTTATCTGACCTGCCAATTTGGGTTCATTAGCCCCGGCAGCTTCAAGGGTCAGGAGGAATCTTCAGTATAACATCTGACCCACAACCTTGGAATCAACAAAGTGAGCTATTTCCTTGAGGCAAATCTCTCTCTCTCTCTCTCTCTCTCTCTCTCTCTCTCTCTCTCTCTCTCTCTCTCTCTCTCTCTCTCTCTGTCTCTGTCTCTCAGCTTCTCTATTTTTGCTCTTCTAGAGAACTTAGCCTAAGACAACATCTTCAAAGACTCTATTTCTAATAAGGTCATGTTCATAGCAGAGGATAGGATAGTAACTTAATTTGGGGTGGGGGTGGGGCACAATTCAATCTTTTATCTTTTCTCTCCCTACCTCACATCTGCTTTCCCGGGACTTCACACCACCAAACAGTGTTAGCATCTAAGCTTCCAACTCTGTTTTCTAGGGAATCCAGGCTAAGACACCCTTCACTCTTTGCTAAAAACTTTCTTGTGACATCAGTTCAGTCCACCATGCCATTACTTATCACCTCCTGCTGCTGCTGGCTCCAGGAGAGACTCTGGGGTACAGCGGATGTCATCCTTGCCATTTGGTTCTTCAGAAAGAAGGGAGGTGCTTAAAGAATAGGGCAAACATCCCCTTATATAAAAACCAGGGAAAGGAAAATTCTAGAAGCCTCAAATCTTTACATCTATTTTTTGGTAAATTCTAAAAGGGCTGAGAAAAGCAGTCATTTCTAGAATGCTCTAGTCATGCTGCATTCAAAATAATATTCTTTTCTTTCTGACAGGCCTCTTACACTGGATGGGCAGAGAGACCGAAGCGGTGGAGTACCCGCGTCTCAGCAGTCATGAGAAAATGTTTAGCCAAAGCTCTCCCAGTGACTTAGACCCGCAGAGTCACGTAGGCTGGAGGACAGGACACTCGGCGGGCTTGCCAGAAGATGAAAAATGGGACCATTAAGCCTTCTGAGGGGCACTAGGAGAAGTTAGGAGTCCATCTATAATGACCGTTAACCTTCTCCTCTAGGATTTTGTATTTAGATGAACACTAATGGCCTTTTGGAAAATTCTGTTCCAATAATTGATCGGTGCAGCAGAAAATTTTTGATGCTCCATCCAAATGAAGGTCGTGTGCACCTACCCGTCCTTTGGATCTAAGGCTTAGTATCTTGGGAGTGTCCTTGCCCCCTAATATCCAGAGTGGAGTGGAAGTACCTGTGGGCCTGAAGCCAAAAGCTGTTAGTAATGGAAATTCAGCTCCTTGCCGTGAGGTTGAATCGACTGCCAAGCATAACTTCCATTCCACAGTTCCCAGCAGTATCAGGCGGAGGCTAGGGCCTTGCCTAAAACTGGACCCCTGGCTGCCCATTTCACTTCCCGGTTCAGCATCACCTCACTCTCAAGCCTTGCTGAGCCTGGGACTCTCATCTGTAATGATGCGCATGTGAGGCTTGGTATTTAACTAGTCCCTCCACCTGACCTGCGTACACTTCCACCAGCAGTTGACGAGGCCTCCCATCTCTACTACCTTTGTTAGGTTTTGTTTTCATTTTCAGCTGTCACAGTCAATGTCATGGCTCTCATCGTTTTCTTTTCCTCATGGATCCTCCTCATCATGGAGTTCATGAATATCTTAACTTCTACTCACAGCCCCCAAGTTGAAAGTCCTGCCTTTACTTCCTGTCTCTATCTCCTAGACCTGCTCAGCCCAGTCCCTGACACTGCTTTCGCCTGCTCTCTACTCTGGACTGCTCATCTCAGCACCGCCCTTGCTCCCCACTTCTCAGAGGCCTGAGCTACCCCAGCTTCGGAGGTGGGAGAGGAAGATGGTACCTCCAGGAGTGCCATGGAAATAGCTAGGTTGCCAAGGAGCAGCAATAGCTAGAGCCACCAAGGAGGGTGGGACTTACTTGTGAACCCACGTGTGTGGCTGGTTGTGGGCTAGATGTGTACTCTACAATCACTGCTGCCAAGTCGATTCCAACTCATAGTCACCCTGCGGCACAGAGTAGAATTACCCTTTGGGGTTTTCAAGGCTGTAAATCTTGACAGGAGCAGAAAACCTCATCTCTCTCCTGCATAGCTACTGGTGGGTTCTAACTGCTGGCCTTGTAGTCAGCAGTCTAGTCCATCACCAACTACCTCACCAGGGCTCTTTAGGCCACCCCACCAATCCATCCACTAAATCAAAGCCTGGGAGTAGTCTCCTGCTATCATAATTATTCAAAACTCTCAGATGATTCCCATGTGCAATGGGCCCTGAAGAGTTGACCTGAGTAGGGCAGGGTGGTGGGCAAAAAAGAGAAAGTAGAGAGGCCCCAGAGGGCTGACAAGAGAGCATAGGGGTGCTGATTGGGAGCACAGACCAGCTCTAAGTGAGGAAGTGGAGACAAGAGGTTGACCTGGGATCCACTGGGATTTCTTTGCGGAGTCTGAGAACAGGAACCCTAACTCAGAGCATGCCGGCCATTGCAAAGGCCAACTCTGTCTGAAACAGCTAGCAGCTCTTGGAGTTAGCTGGTCTACCAAGAGGCTAGAATGAAAACTGCGTGAGATTGATGTGCCTCCCCCCAAATATGGGTTAAAACCATAGCCCACATACTGCAGATGTCAAGGAGAAATTGAATAAAAATGGCAAACAACAAGACAAATGGCACAGCAAGCAACTGGATGGCCTGACACGCATGGCTAGTTTTAACTTTTACACGCAGCTTCTCAATCAGGACAGCAAACTGATCATCATCTCCATTCACCCAGGACCACACAAGCACCCACGCTAGCTAGACTAAAGACCAGCAAGACGTGCTCCTCCCCTTGTTCTCCACACCCTTCCAGTGCAAAAGTGTGGTCAGCCCCCTCCCTCACCTAGGTAACAGCCAAGGACACCCCTCCAACTACACGGTCCCTGCTCTGCCTGAGGTTAGAGCAGAGGTTCTCAACCTGTGGGTCCCAACCCCTTTGGGGGTCGTACTACCCTTTCACAGGGCTCACCTGAGACCATCAGAAAACACATAGGAACCGAGACACCGCTCCTCTATTCGTCTCCAGGTGGGTCTGCCCACATGCAGATACTCCCACATACAAGTACCCAGTGTGATGACATCATCGTGCCAACCCCATCACATATACCCTGTACAAATACAGGTGTATGCGACGGGGTTGGTGCCATAATGTACTTATGCGAACCAGTCACACATGTGTAGAGAGCAGCTGCTGTGTTGAAAGCTGCAGTATTGGAGGTAAAATGACACTTCATGAATTATAATTACTGAGTAAATATAAAATCATGTACTGTAAAATCATCAACTACTGCAAATATATATATTTTCAGTTTGGTACTGTGTCACCAAAAGTCTCAGAACTCACTATATGATTCATCAGCAAATATTAGCAAGGAGGATGCGGCCACAAGAGTTATAAGAAGTAATGAAAAACATCATAGTTCTGTCAATTTTGTAAAGGTGAGCACTTTAAACAGTCAACTGTTTTCGCAACTGTGCTCTGCTATTATCACACTGAAGTGAGATGGTTGTCGAGAAGAAAAGTCTTAAAATGTGTATTTGAGCTTCGTGATGAACTCAAAATATTTTTTAAGCAGAAAGCTAGACCGCAGTTTGAAGCACTTTTCAGTGATAAAAGTGAACTGCAGAAAATAGCTTACTTGGTTGGCATCTTTGCCATCTTGAATGAGTTTAATTTATCACTGCAAGGACCAAATGCAACATGCCTCAATTTGGCTGAAAAGATCTGATCATTCCAAACAAATGGCAAACAAAATTGGATAACAATAAAATTTACATGTTGCCTACCTTATCTGCTTTCTTTGAGGAACATGGCATTGAACCAGGACTATGATGATAATTTCTGTGAAAGAATACTTGAACATGCTTGCAGACAAAATTTCATCGTACTTTCCAAATCTACCTAACACCCCATTTGCACTTGCCAGAAGCCCATTCACAGCCAAAGTTGAAGATGTTCCTGAGACAGCACAAGAGGAGTTCATTGAACTTATTAACATAGATGAAGTGAGAACTGATTTCTCTACAATGCCAGTTACAAATTTTTGGATCAAGTGTTTGCAATCATATCCTGTTCTGTCTGAGACTGCGTTGCGCCTTCTTCCATTTCCAACAACATATCTTTGTGAAACGGGGTTTTCCAGCTGTTGGTTACCAAGTCTAACTACAGAAGTAGACTTGTTGTAGAAGATGATCTTCAATGTGCTCTTGCAAAGACTGCCCCGCGGATTTCTGATCTGGTGAGAAAGAAGCTAGCGCAATCTTCCCAGTCACACAATGTAGCGATGAAGTTTACTATTGTCCTATTCAGACTGTTACCCAAGCGACACCATGCTTCAAGACAACATTTCATTTATTTGTCATTAGAAATAAATACTTCACAATCTATAAGTACATATTTTTTGGTGATCCATCACTATGCTTTAGTGATGTTCAATTTGTAACAATAAAAATACATCCTGCATATTAGATATTTACATGACGATTCCTAACAGTAGCAAAATTACAGTGATGAAGTAGCATCAAAAATAATTTTATGATGGACTGTGATAAGAGTTGTATGAGCCCCTAATAAAACGTTTAAATAAAAAGTCAAATTACCACTTCAGAAAAAAAAAATAATTTTATGGTTGGGGGTCACCACTACATGAGGAACTGTATGAAAGGGTCGCGGTTAGGGAGGTTGAGAACCACTGGGTTAGAGGAAGCCCCACTGCACAGCATCTTGCATTTGAAGGAATTTGCTCCGACCTCCCCAGGCCAGCGGAATGCATGTTCCCCTCGGTGCCCCTCTCGGATTACAAGATCTTCTTCCAGGACTAGGTATCCTGACCCCAGCCACCCCCCGAGACCTGCAGGAACTCCTGACAGCAGGAGACAGCCTGCCCGCTTCACCTACGGGCCATCGGGAACCCTGTTCAGGACCAAATACCCTCTCTCTGCTGTCTTAGGACCTCCTCGTCTGACAGAGCATGCCAGCTCACAAGGAGTGCTCTCTGCCCCCGACACCTTCATGCCCCCATTTTCTGCTTTTCCTTTCTTTTCTTTCCATTCCCTTATATATTTTTAATTTTTTGACTTCTTTCTCTTATATTGTTTTTCTTTCATTGCCCCCATTCCCTTCTTTTTATGTTTCATTACTACTCCCTTTCCTCTTTTCCGTCTACGTACTCTTAGATCTCTTTTCCTCTTAATTTTCTCTCTTTTTTTATTATTTTTTAAACAGTTGTATTGGCACATAATTCACAAATCATATAATTCAATAGTTTAAACATATTAGGAAGAGTTGTACAATTATCACCATAATCAATTTTAGAACATTTTTCTTCATTCTTACACTGACATTTATTAGCTCCCTATACCCCCCCAAATCTACCCTGCCAACACCCAAGAAACCATTGATCCAGCTAGTCTCTCTATAGATTTACTTATCCTGGATTTTATGTACAGAAAATCATTTTTTTAAAAAACCTTAACCACAATAGCAAAGTAAAATAGAGAAAAACCTCAGTCGAAAAGAAAGCAGAATGTGGAAACTCCCCTGGGTGAACTGGACGATACCTCAAACACACGTGGAGCCTGAGGACTGAAGACTGAAAATTCTTCGTGTTTGAATAAGCAAAAGACAGCTCTACCAGGGAGCATAACAGATCAGTAATGGGAGCAAAGCAAAGCCACAAAGCCCTAAGAGCCCCCCAAAATAGGCTTCAGACTAGGAGGGGCAGTTCCAGAATTCCCCAGGACCAGTGGGGAGACAGTCATAAGGGTCAGCAGACAGACCTGAAATTATGCATGTTTTCATTGTGGTGGTGGCGGCGGTTTTTCTTCTTCCTTTTTTTTTCTCAATCGTTTGTTTTCTGTCTGTTTGGTCTATGCCATTGTTGGTGTGCCTACTTAGATATGACAGGATGGGAAGCAAGCTCGAGGAGAAAGCAATGGGACCAATGGTTTGGGCAGTGGATTTGGGGGAAGAAGGGGAGGGGAGAAGGTGCAGTGGGCAAACTACACCATAGACAGGAGAACAACTAGGGAATAAAAATCAATAACGAGGAGGATCTAGAGCTCCTGGGAGCGCTGGCACAACAGCAATCTAGCTGAGAGGAAGCACTATGAGGCAGAAGTAGGGCGAGCATGATGGTGGGGCAGGAGGAAGGTAAAAGGAAACAGAGGAATGATCTAGGAAGCATAACTATGGATAGAGGTATAAGCATAGGTGTGCCCATATGTAAAGGCATTAATGCATAAAAATAGAGGTATTGGCTTATGTACATACATTTATATGGCAATGCATTGAGGTAGTGGATGGACTTTGGGCCTCTGCTAATACCCTCCCTCAATACAAGAACACATTGTTCTAACAAATTGGCAATCTGAGACAGTCACCCTCCCGATAAAATTGGTGAAGACAAAAATGGGTGCATAAACAAATGTGGTGAAGAAGGCAGATGGTGCCTGGCTATTAAAAGATATAGCATCTAGGGTCTCAAAGGTTTGAAGTGAAACAAGTAGCCAGCCATCCAGCAGAGAAACAAGCCCACACAGAAGAAACACACCAGCCTGTGTGATCATGAGGTGACATTGGGACCAGGTAACAGGCATTAGAAGACCCTTAACAATCAAACAAACAAAACCATATGATTGAGAATGAGGGCCATTGGAGCAGAGACCAAAAGTCCTACTGTCGACAATGGAACATCCCCCACAGAGGGGTCACAGGGAAGGGATGAGTCAACCAGAGTGCAGTATAAAGCACCTTGAGGCTTCCTCACCCCCCACCACCATGACCCCAGGGATGCCTCTCACTTTGGACTAGACTGGAGCATGTACATAACTGTAGATAAAAGAGCTCATGACACACACAACCCAGGAGCAGGAATGGGAAGAGAGACACCGGATGGGAAGGGCGAAGGCAGTGGGGAGGAGAGGAAGAAGAGGGAACCCATCACAATGATTGACACACAACCACACACACTCCTCCAGGGAAAAGAACAATGGAAACCATGGGGGAAGGGAGACAGTGGTCGGTGTGAGATATGAAAACAATGATCATTTATAATCTAGCAAGGGGTCACGAGAGTGGGGGGGAGGAAGGGCGAAAAAAGAGGACCTGATACCAAGGGCTCAATAGAAAGTAAATGTCTAGAAAAGAATGATGGCAACATATATATAAATATGCCTGATAAAATTGATGTATGGATTGTAATAAGCACTGTAAGAGCCCTCAATAAAATGATTTTTTTAAAAAAACAAAGCTATACTAAGAGTATTGAACTTTTGGTAGGTGGGCAAATATTGACTTACTACATCAATGCTCTATATGCTGTATTAAGATATATATTATTCTGGCAAGCCTGTGACTGACATTCACAGTGAATATTATTGTAAACTTTCCCTGACAACCAACTCATATTGTTCATGTCAATCGTGTCCAGCCACGAAAGGACTGATTCTGTACAAGTTAATAATCCAGGTATTGTAATATGGAGTTAGCTTCCGTTGGCCTAATATCAGTCTTTCAACAGTGCCTTAGAAAATTAGTATCAGGGGCTAATCAATAACAAAATTAATGGAAGATCCTTATGTCCCAGGGAAATGATCAATAAGGCTCGCTACCGTAAATTAACAAGGAGATGGCTAAAGGAAACCAAAAGCAGATTAAAAAAGCAAACAAACATAGATCTAGGAATGGGTTTTGAGTTCACACTAAATCCTAGCTCTAATTTAAGAATAATTCATTCTTACATCATGGCCCCGCTGGATACAAGAATAGGGGCTCCCAGGGGGTACAGTGGGGGAAAGTGGGGGGGGGAGCGGTAAAGGGGAGCTGATATCAAAGAGTTCAAGAAGGAAGAGAGTTTTTTGAATCTGATTGTGGTAGCAATTGTACAATATTGCTTGATGTGATTGAACTATGGGATGGTATGATATCTGTATTAGCTCCCAATGAAATGCTTTTCTGTGGGGAGAAAAGACAAGGGAAGGAATATACAAAATCACGATATCAAAAAGAAGTAGTCACACCCAGACATTTCAAGAGAAAGCATATGGTCAAGGACCAGTGATACTGCAGAAAGAAGTCTACGCGGCAAAAATGGCATTAGTCAAAAACAAGGCCCCGGGAGTTGACGAAATACAACTGTAAAGTTTCAACACACGGATGAGCCACTGGGAACCTTCACTAGTCCGTGCCAAGAAGTTTGACCCACTCACTGGAAGAGATGCATATCTGTACCTATTCTAAAGAAAGGTGATCCGACAGAAGGCAAAGATTACAGAACAGCAGCACTGATGTCATATGGAAGTAAAATTTGGCTGAAGATCAGTCAGCAAGAGTTGCAACAACCCATTGGCAGGTAGCTGCTAGACATTCAAGCCTGATTCAGAAAAGGACTTGCTGATGTCAGATGGATCTTGGATGAACCCAAGCATACGAGGAAGACGGTCACTTGTGCTTTATTACTTGTGCAAAAGCATTGAACGCTGGATGTCGTAATAAACGGTGGATAATATTGGGAAGAATGGGAATTCCAAGCACTGCACTGTGCTCATGCAAAACCTGCATGTGGACCAAGAAGCGGTTGTTGGAACAGAACAAGGACTCCGCGTGGTTTAAAATCCAGAAAGGTGGGTGTCGCTGTGGAATGCTTTCAGCATACTTATTCAGTGGCATTCTGAGCAAATCATCTGAGAACTGGACAATAGGAAGAAGAAGCATGGCATTAGGATCGGCAAATGGCTTAATAACAACCTTTGATATGCAGATGCACTTGCTGATGACGAACAAGGATTGCAGCCTTCAATAAGGATTACAATTCAAGGTTAACAAAACAAAAATCCTCACACCTGGACCAGTAAACAACATCATGATAAATGGAGAGATGACCGGAGTAGTCAAGGATTTCATATTGCTGGATCCACAATCAATGCTCATGGAAGCAGAGACTGAGAAAGGAAACCAGGCATGCATGGCATTGGGCTACTGCGCTGCGCAAGACCTCTTGATGCTGTGCTGAAGAGCAAGGACGTTACTTTGTGGACAAAGGTGCACTTGACCCAAGCCATGAGATTTTCTAGTTGCCTCATATGCATGTGAAAGTTGAATATTATATAGGGAAAACTGGAGAGGAAAAAAACTATGTATTTGAAGTGTGGTGCTAGAGAAGAATATTGAAAGTGCCACGGACTCTCGAAAGGACACACGCACACAAAATCTGTCTTGGACAAAGTACAGCCAGAATATACACCTTGGAAGCAACGATGGTGAGACTGTCTCATGTACTTTGAGTATCAGGAGAGGCTAGTCCGTGGAAAAGGACTATAGTAGAAGGGCAGTGTGTTGGTATGGGTACTTTAGAGAAACAAATCCACAGACACTCATGTATAAGAGAGAGTTTTACATAAAGGTTAAGTGCACATCAAGAAAACACTCCAACCCAGTGCTGCCCAAGCCAACAAGTCCAACATTAACCATATGTCCGACACCAATCCACAAAGTCCTCCTCCAACTCACAAAACACACACACTGATGCCTACTGCAGGAGGAAAGCCGAGTCAGTGAATGTGTAAGCATTTCAGCTCTGGCAGGGGTCTCCACATGGGTGCTTCAGCACCCAAGGCTGCATCGGGGTAGGTCCATGTGGCTTGCAGGAAGTGAGCCTTGCCACCTGAAGCAGGGAACTGGCTAAGGAAGCTGCACCCTGGTCCGACCATCAGAGAGCAAGAGACCCAAGAACTGGAAAGGCGAGGCTTATTGAGCCACTTTTCCCTCCGCCCTTCAATTAACCCCACATGTGTTTATCGGCCAGGGTGGTACAATTAACTAACTACCTCAGGCAGCAAAAACGAGGGAGACCATCAAGGAGCTGGATTCACACAGCGGCTGCAACCACGGGCTCAAACATGAGAACAAGGTGAGGCTGGCACAGGCCTGGGAGGCGTTTCGTTCTGTTATACATAGGTGACCAGGTGTTGGCACCAGCTCAACGGCGCCTAACAACAACCTAACGAAAACAGATCACCTTGTAGGAAAGATTGCGCCTCCTACTGGCTCAGTATGCTATCAGAGAGTTTTTGTTGTTGAAAGGTCTCTTATCCCTAGGACAGACAGCCTCTTGGACAATCCCAAAGAGAGTGCTCATGTGCAAACTGAGAAATGCCAGAGTTTTAGAGAAATGCTTTATTTCTGAAATGTACGGCAAGACCTAGCTTTGGGTTCTGGCATGCCAAGGGTGTGCCCAGGTATGTGGAAGGCAGGTGCTACCCACTTTGCAGTCTCTCTTTTTTTTTTTTTAACACCTGCGTGTCCCTCTCCAATGTGAACTCCATTTTCTTTCTTTTTTGCTTAAATCATTTTCTTGGGGGCTCTTGTAACATTCCATACATCAGTTGTATCAAGCATATTTGTACATAGGATGCCATCATCATTTTCTAAACAGGCGCTTTCTACTTGAGCCCTTGGTATCTGCTCCTCTTTTTTCCCTCCCTCACCCCTTCCACTGGTGACCCCTTGATGAATTATAAATTATGATTGTTTTCATATCTTACATCGACTGCTGTCTCCCTTCACCCATGTTTCTGTTGTTTGTCCCCCTTAATCTATTTTCATGTTACAATGTGGTGATTATTTTGGCCTTGGCGATGTTTCTGTCTCCTACTTCCTTGGGGTCATCTCTTCATGGGCCCAAGGGCCCCGGGCAGAAACTTCCATTTAAGGGGATGAAGACGCCACGTTCTGGGGTGTGACTGTCATTCCCCTCCCCCTCAGCCTGGGGGCTTGCTTACATCGTTCCTCTAGCCTTGGGTCAACACGGGGCCTGCACACTGCTGGGGGTGTTTAACTTAGGCATGGGATCGGAGGCATGTGAAGTTGGAGGCTTCCAATCTGGACTTCTATGGGCAGAACTGAAGAAGACGATTGAAAGTATCATGTACTGCTGAAAGGACAAACCTATCTTTCCCTCTTAGGGATGCCCTAAGTGCTGATGCCAGGATTGTGGGCAACAAAATGAAAGCCAGAAGCGTCCTGCACCAGGGACTTCCACAGGTGCGCCCTAAGCACAGGTGAGCCCTGTGGAGAAATGACCCCATTGTGCCACAACCACTCTCTACTGAATTATTCACACACACCACATGCACACACACACACACACACACTACACACACACCACATACACACACCACACACACCACACACACACCACACACACACCACATACACACACACCACACACACACACACACACACACCACACACACACTACACACACACACCACACACACACACCACACACGCGCGCGTGCACTGCCTTCTGTCCCCTTCCACCTACACACGTGGGCACGTGGAGGAACAGTGGAATAAGCAGGGCCACCATGCTGGGGTGTGACAGAGGCAGCGGTGGGACATGGGCCTGAAAAGACACTTGGGCTCCTTTGGGGGCATTGGCAGGACCACTGAGTCACTTGACTGCTGTCCAATGGGCAAGCCTGCAATAGTGGGTGGGCCCGAGGCCCAGGAGCAGGTGAAAGGGCACAGCTCTAAAAAAATCAGGCAGTAAACAAACAAACAAGGATTTTCTGAATGTCTGCATTTCTAGCCCTCCCATAGGCCACAGGCAGGAGGACCCCATCCTGACAGGGGTTGCCAGGTTCCTGGTGAGCTGCCCGCCAGGTGCCTCCAGGAACGTGCTTAATAAGACATCTAATATCCCCCAGCAGCCACTCCTAGGAGTTTCCCAGGAGTCTCTGGGTAACTAGATAGTTTTTGCCAACCCCCAGGCTGAGGACGTCGACCCCTTCCTTGACTGGCGTGGAATGGCCTGAGGATGGTGCGATGCTGCCCCACCAGCCTCTCTGGACACTGAGAGCCCACACACTGATTTCCTTGCAAGGACTTTTAGGATTTTCTACAAAGCAGGGACTTCTGGGGCAAAGAAGGCCCGTAAGTCAAATCAGCTTCCGGACCCCGTGAGCTCTGCTCATGGACAACTGACTGATTCCATCCACCAGGTAGGGTGATGCGTCCCCTGGAGGCCCACTGACTGGGGGGGCTTTCAGTCCTCCTCAGTCTAATGCAACAGAGCAGGTCCCTGTGGCCCCGGGCTGGCCGGCCCGTAGCACCAGGCAGCTCTCAGACCTCGCTCGCTCGAGCGTGCTGGTGCTCCCCTATGGATGAGGAAGGAGTTTGGGGCAGCTTTTCTCGCCTCCAGTCATGCTGGCGGGTGTGAGGAACACAGGGCAGGCAGTCTGTCAGTGCAGGGTGAGTGCGGGGACGGGTGGGAGCATCTCAGACTTCTAAGCAGGATGGTTTGGTGTCCAGGAATACCACAGGGACCAGACAGACAGAGAGAACACCCCAGGGTTCCGCCCATCCCTCCAGGGACAGCCTTTGGGAGGGGGATCCAAGCAGCAGGAGCACCAGCAGGTGAACTGAGAAGGGTGACCCATGGCTGGGGTGCCCACACCATCTCCTGGCTACGGTGGTGGGTTGGGGGTACTGGTGGAGGGAATGGCCCGGGTGGATTTAGGGAAACTGCCTATCGCCCTCCCCTGCTCTGGTCTCCATTTCAGGGACCCACATGTCCTGGAGGCGGGGGTGGGGTGGCCACAGCGAGGACCTGCGGAAGACAGGAGACAGGAAGAAAGGAGCAATGGGACCCCATACCCTCTCTGACCCGGCAACTCCAGTGCCCACTCACGAGCGTCCTCCCTCTGCAGCAGCTGACCCTCTGGGAAAGCTGACCCACGGGCATACCGGTGGTCCCTCCTCCCCGTGATCCTCACCTTGGTGGGGGCAGTGGAAGCCTGCTGCGGCTCAACTCGGAGCCACCTCAGTGTCCCCTCAGGTCTCCCATCACCTGATGACAGTTTCTGGGACGAAGGTCCCCTGAAAGGCCCAGAGCAGCACCTCCCACACGTCATCACGGGACTACATTTTCCAGGGTCAGTAGGTCTTGGGGTATGTATGTCTAACATGTTCCAGGTGATACCAAGGACTAGTCCTTGGGTCACACCCTGGAATTGGGGTCATTTTTATTTTCTGGGTACAATGTGCTGGGCATTTTGCCAGCACCAAGTTCCAAAAAGGTGAACCAAACAGAGTGCTTGCTCCCGATGCACCCTTGTGACCCGAGGACCAGATGACATAAGTGAATGATAATCAGGTAGCTATAAATTACAGTCTCCCCAAGTGGCCCCACGACTTAAGATGCTTGGTTGCTAGCCCAAAGGTTGGAGATTCACGCCCCGAGAAGTGTCTTGGAAGAAAGGCCTGGTGATCTTCTGGACTATCTGCTGCTGAGAAGCCTGCAGAGCACTGTTCAGCCCTGGCACACCCGAGGCGGCCAGGAGTTGCCCGGTTGGCACATAAATGGCGCCTTAAAGGAGCGAGGTGAAGGAGGCACAGGAAGGCTGCGCAATCCGGGAGTCAGGGAAGGCTTCCTGGACAAAGGGCTAGCTGAGTGGAGACCCAGAGTCCGGAGTGTGGGAAGTGGGGAGGGCCGGGCTCTGGAGCAGTGAGCAAGAAGAGACCCAGCCGCAGCGAGGGTGGCCCACGAGAAAGCACGCGACTACAGCAGGAAGGCAGCCTTGCAGAGGGAGCCCGCGGCGCAGATCAGGCTCCGTGACCCCTTCCGCTGCACCTGAACTCCACTGCTGCGATCTCAGGCCGCCCTGTCCTCCATGGCAGGCCAGGGTCCAGCGTTTCCAAAGTGCTGGCAGCTGCGGGCCTCAGACACCTGCCTCCTTGCTCAGCAGTTGCATTCCCCCTGCTGGGTGCCTGAGCCTGGCTGCTCATTCTCCCCACAGGAGGGCACGTGTACATCAAAAGTGGACCCAAGCAAGAGCAGCCCCCCACCCCCCAGACTCCCAGCTCCCAAACTGGCCTGTGCACACAATGTCCCTCCTTGCTGACACGTGCGGCTTTAAGTCCCCCTAACAAAGCCCACTTCTTTTCTCATACCAAGTTACATTGGAGTCGCTCCCCTCCCCTGTGAGGGCTCATCAGATGGTTAAGCTTGGGGATCATGGGACCAGATTTATGTTTCCAAAGGCCTTCCTGGCTGCTGCAGGAAGAATGGGCGTAGGCGAGAGAAAAATGACCATCCACGGGAGGAGCGGGATGAGGTATGTGGGATAGGGGGTGTCAGGTATGGGGTGTGACGGTCTCACTCTCATCCTTCTGAGCCCAGAGCCCAGCCTGCCTTCAGGGACTGGTATGCAAACAGGGAGGGCGGGGAAGGGGAAAAAATGAGCTGATACCAGGAGCTCAAATAGAAAGAAAATGTTTTGAAAACGATGAGGGCAACACATGTACAAATGTGCTTGACATGATGGATCTATGTATGGATTGTGGTAAGAGCTGTAAGAGCCCCCAATAAAATGATTTTTTTTAAAGGAGCCATGAAACTATCAATGGCAGCCAGTGGGGGCAGCTGAGAGATTAGGCCAACCTGGGCCAAACCTGGAGAGGGGCAGGGTAAAGGGCAGGAGTGCTCAGGGATGTATGTGTGTGGGGTAGGGGGGGTGGAAGAGCACATTTAGGAAACCTGCCACTGCCACAGAGTGACAGAAGGGCCAGGGGTTCCGCTAGGCCCACAACTTAATGTAGTTCAGCTTGGCCAGCAAGGGCAGGGGTCACCCTTGGTGCTGGCAGGGAATGGAAGCTGAGGCTGCTCCATAACCCTCTGACTCAGCCAACCACAGGGTCCAGGCAGGACAGCTGCCACACAGGCTGCAGTGCAAAGGTGGGGAACTCAGAGTCGACCAAGGGGTACGAGGCGGTGTACCAGAGGGGTGAAAGGATGGATCAGAGGCCCAATTCCCAGGGTTGTAAAACAGCCAAGGGACCTCAAAAGACCTTCGGTGTGGTCGTTCAGGGCTCTGGCATTCACTGAGGGTCCTGCTCTAGCTTGGGTGCCTGGGTGTGTGGGTTCTCCCTCATCCATCTACCCACCTGTCAGATGCCTTCTTGTGGACCCATTCCTGTGGACTCGCCTGCCTGGCCTCCGAATCATCAGGTCAGAAGGTACAGCAGCGTCATAATAAAGGTGAAATAGAATGAACTTTCTGTGGGCTCATCATTCTTCCCAGAAGAGATCAGTAGTTGAACATTGTGGTGGAGTAAAATCGCTTCTGATGGCACTTCTACCCACATCTCTGTAATGCCCCATGACTGAGTGGGATTCTGCCCACAGGGCGTGTGCACAACACTGACAGAGAGGCTTGGTCCACTTGAGTTTTATAGGATGAGCCATCTTGGAAGAGCAGAGCAAAGACACCCTGAGGCCCTTGGAAGAGCCCATTCCAGGTCGAAGAAGTGGTAGAGGCCACCGAGACCGGATGCCTCAGAGACTGTAGACAGACTCAGAGGAGGAGTGCGGAGACCATGGGGTACCTTCTTCTCATCTGGCCTGAGACTATGCACTGTGGGCAGAGCGGGGAGCAGGCTGGCTTCCTAGTTTGTGGCAAAGGCACAGGCCAAAGCACCAGGTAGCTGAGAGGCTGAGAACCAGAGAGAGGCTTGACTGCTGACTGAGAAGACCAATGACTGCATTCTTACTGTGTGCCGATCTTGACTTGCGGTGACTGATTGCCTTCCCTAAGAAACCCTCTTCACTGCCAGGATTCTCTAGGACAGGGGTCCTCAAACTAAGGCCTGAGGGCCACATGCAGCCCGCCGAGGACATTCATCTGGCCCGCCGGGTGAATTTGCCGCCGCTGGCTGTCCTGCTTAGCAGCCGACTTGTCCAATGTGTGTAGGAATTTGTTCATAGTTTTTTTTAAAACTATAGTCCGGTCCTCCAACGGGCTGAGGGACAGTGAACTGGCCCCCTGTTTAAAAAGCTTGAGGACCCCTGGTCTAGGAGTTCTGCGTGGCCATATCAGCGAATTCCCAAACGTAGCTGAGATGGCCAAGGATGGCGTGTAGAGACATAGCTTAAAGTGGAATACACTCGTGTTCAAAAGGAAGCTATGAGGGCAGCTACTGAGCACGCAGGACCAGGAAGGAACAGACCTAAGGAGGATCTCATTTGAATTATGGTACTGGAGAAGAACATTGAAGGTCCCACGGACTACCAGAAGAGCAACCTACCTTGGAAGAAGCCGAGCCAGAGTGCTTCTTGGACAGAAGGATGGTGCGACGTCGTGTCTAGTACTTTTGATATCAGGAAAGACCAGGCCTTGGAAAGTGACATCACGCTTGGTAAAGGAGAGGGGAGGCGGTAAGAGAAAGACCCTCGGGCAGGGAGGGGGGAAAGAGGAGCTGATACTAAGGGCTCAAATAGAAAGTAAATGTTTAGAAAATGATGCTGGCAGCATCGGTACAGATATGCCTGATACAATTGATGTGTGGGCTGTTTACAAGAACTGTCAGGACCCCCAATACAATGAGCTTTAGAAGAAGCCCCTCAAGGAGATGGACCGACTCAGTGGCCACATCAGTGGGCTCAAGCACAGCCATTGTGAGGCTGTTGCCGGAGCGGGCAGTGTGTCCTTCAGTTGTCCCTGGGGTCACGACACGTGGACATCCACTTGATGGCACCAAACCACAACCACAGAGGGCACCTGCTGAGCAATGGGAAGCGCCCCCTCTCCCTCTGGGGCCACGGGCACACTGCCTGTAACAATGGGGAGCAGCCATGGCAAGGGGGCTTGCAGATCTTTCCTCCCTGGTCTTGGGGCACAGCTCCCAGAAGGCAGTAGATCCCTCCTCCGGGAGCCTCAGAGCCCCAGAGGAGCCCTGGAAACAGCTGTACACCCCTCCCACCCTCACCAGCTTCGAAGTCGTCGCTTCCAGAAGAGAGGCAAGGGGCCCCTGTCCCCTTTGATGCCCACCATCTCGGGCCAAGCCTACAGGCCGGTGAATTCTCTGGCCACTCCCAACTTCTACGGTTTCTTTGTTAATCTTCATCTCGTGCTCATCAGGTAGCTTCGGACACACAGGGACAGTGTCGCCCTGTAGGAGAGTGTAGCCCTGCCCCGTGGCTGTGACTCTTCACAGGATAAACCTCCACATCTTTCAGGAAGAAGGGCTTGATGGAAGGCGAGGACCAAGCCTCTGTCCAATGCTCTGGGTTCGAGTCAGCCTCGAACCTACATGTCCTCATGCTTGCACAAACACACACACACACACACACACACTCTTAGACCCAAGCCTGCCTCAAATCTACATGTCCTCATGCTTGCACACACACACACACACACACACACACACACACACACACTCCTAGCTTCCTCACAACTTCATCTGCAGACACCCAGGGACGGGCACCTACCAGGGCTGCCGGCTCTCAGCAATGGGGCATGTGCCGTCGCCGGCTCTGCTACTAAAACGTGAGGCTCCACCCCCTGGCTGGTACTTTCACTCCTTTGCACTTCACTGGACACCAAGCCCAGGCATCAGTCCCGAGGGTGGCTGGTGTACTGGGCGGGGACGCCGCGAAGGAAGGGCAATGGGGAGGCTGGGCACGCTGTGGTCCTGAGCTTTCGGGGCCTGCAGCTGTCTGGGAGCTCAAGGAAGGCGCCTCCTCGAGGCAGCATGAACCTGCCTTCTGGGTCAAGAGTCCCGTCAGGGCCAGCTCAGGAGCCCAGCCGGGTGGCCACGGCAGCCTCAGCCAGCAGGTGGAACAGCGCCTCCAGCCTGGACGGACTGCCTCCCAGCAGCCCCACGGTAAGCCTGGTGCGGGGAGGAAGGCAAGCCTGGGGTGGGGGTGTGCTTTCAGAGACCTCTCCCCTTCATGCTGGCTCACTCCTAGAGCAAACAGGGCCTTTGACTGGGAAAGCGGGACGGGCTGAAAATCTTCTGTTGGGCCTTGGACACAGGACTGAGCCTCTGGGAGCCATCTTACCTCAAGGATGAGGTAAAGGAGAGTGCGGGGGTAGGGGCGTGGAATGCCCTGTGGAGCCTTCTGGGGAGGAAGCAAGAGAGAAGGGTCCTTTGTGATGTAGGAGGAGGCTGCAAAAAGCTCGTGGGGAAACGGGATTGAAAGAGAAGGGGCCTCATCTATCCTGAGCCTCCAGAGTTGCCATCTGAGACTGGGGCTTGGTGTGCTTTCTGGCCTGTATCCCCGTCAAGGAGCTAGGAGGACTCTCAGGCCCTGGGAGCTAACACCCCTCCGGGGATACTAGGCCAGGATGGGAAGGATCTGATAGCTTTAGGGGCCAGATCAGGCCTCTCTTTCCATACGAAGTAAGCAACTCAGAATTAGGTTCTTGTCTTCACCCAGAGAAACATTGACTCTGGTTAGACAGGGAGGCCATGCTGGTGTTGCTTAGGCGCTCGGGGGAGGGAGCAGCAACTGTAGTCAGCACAGACAGCCTTTCAGCTTGCTCGTCCCTGCGTGCATGTTTCGGCTTTTACAGTTTCCTGTGGACACGCAAGAGTCTTACAACTTCAGCCCAACATGCTTCGCTCCCACTGGATGACCTTGGGTGCAAAGGGCTCTGGGTGAAAAAGAGGAAGTAGAATCTCTTTCAGTCCCTCTGCCCAGGCCTCACCGGGCATACAGTCTCCTTGCAATGACCCCGAGAAGCCTATACTTTCTGCATGAAGGGGATGTTTTCCCTCTTTTCCATGCCAGGCATCAGAGAGACACTGCGAGGCAAAGATATTGCAGCTTCTCTTTTGAAATTGAGCAGAAGATTCCACTGCAATCTTCCACCCAGGTTCCCAGGAGACCTGACCACGGTTGGCTGCTGTAGTAGGCACCGGGGATGGGAGCTGTATGATAGGGGGGAACCTATCCCCACACCAGCTCTGCCTTTGCCTCCAGAAAAAGCAGGGCCACCATAGCCATGGCCTTGCAGGCCAGACACCGTTGTCTGTCCTTTTGGCCTTCAGCCAGTGGACCAGGCCACTCTTAGAACCTATGTGTCTGCCTCTGTGTTGGAGGGTGACCGTCTAGGCTCGACCTCTGCCTTCCCCTGCTGGCACAGCCACTTGCTAGCTATGTGAGCAAGCTGCTTTGCCACTCTGAGGTCCCACATCCTTTGTTCTCAAGTGATTTGGAGGGATAAGGTGATGCTCTTGTTTCTGTTTCTCCACAGGCAACCAGGGCTCCCTCTGCTGCCTCGGCCCCCTTCCCCACCGTTGATGTCCCAGACCACGTCCACTACACGCTGGGCACGGTGATCCTGCTGGTGGGCCTCACGGGGATGCTGGGCAACCTCATGGTCATCTACACTTTCTGCAGGTACCTGGCTGGTGGGCTGGGGCCAGGGCACGGAGCAGGGCAGGACAGGGAGCTGGGTGCCAACTCTGGCCAGGGCACTGTTGAAGCTGGGTAGAGAAAAGAGGCTAAGCCCTCAATGGCCACAGGCCCAGGTCTTCATCCACAAGACCAGGAAAGCAAGCTTGAACAGCGCATGCCGTTGAATCAAAGACCCATGGCACCCAGGTCTCAGTCTGTTCTAGCCAGCTCTTATTCACCTACTGCTGTTGCCTGCAGCAGGACAGCCTTCCTAGACTCTGAAGAGTAGCCCCAGGCACCAGAACCCTAAGTCCTCAAGACCCTCAGTAACTGCCCTCTACGTGACCGATCTTTCCTCTGGACACCCCCACCCCCGACAGCCTGGAAGACTGAGATGGGCAGATGGGCGGGTGGGCAAAGTCATTGAGGGCCATCTGTTTGTCCTCCTCGGGTTCCCTTTTCTTGACCACAACACGGGGTGGTGATTTATGCCAGGGAGTTCGTGTGGTGACCAGGTAAGTTCACGGACATGCAATCCCGCCCACCCCCCACGCCCACCCCCCAGTGAGACTCGGAGCAAGCTTGGCTATGGCACTTACTACGTTTAGTCGTCTGCAGCGAGGTCCATCATAAGCGGAGCCTCGGTGGTCCCCTCTGGAAAATGGGACCAACAGAACCCGCCTCAGGGGGAGATGGAGATGGATGACAGCGGGAGGTAAGGTTGGTGAAGGACAGGCAGCGCTTATGACCTGTGGACACAAGCACAGCTCGCTTCTGTCTGTCACTCTGAGGGTGCACACTGCAGGGGCCGCTGCACTGGGCGAGTGTCCCGGCCAGGCTGGACCCTTGGGGAGGAAGAGGTCTGAGGGTGGCACCCAAGCAGGAGGGAGGTCTTAGAAGCACAGATGCGCAGATCTGGGCACACTACAGGAGGGCCCTCATGGAGAAGCCCCAGCGAGACCTCTGTCCAGAGGGTCTCAGGGGACCGAGGGTGTCGTCCAAGGAGTAAGGGTGCATGGTGCAGAGAGCACCCAGAGCGCAAGCAGGGAAATGATACAGCACAAGAACCAGCCTCTGTGGGAGGGGGGCTCACAGCAGCTGCGGGGGGAGCAGTCCACCCCTGTGCCACTCTGAGGGGGCTGTCCCCAGAAAACAAGGTCTGGTTACTGCCCTGGGTTTTCTCACCCCTTGGTCAGCACCGCTGGACTCAAAGGAACCTCAGCTGGTACTTGCTGGACAGCCAGATGGGTCTGTAGCCCAGCAACTTTGCCTGCATACATGCACACACAAACGTGTACACACAAACATGTATACATATATGCAGTGTGTATGCATGTGCCGGGTACACGTGCACACGTGCATTCGTATAGGGTGGGTGTGCTGACGTGTGTGCATGTCTGTGGTTGCGGCCTGAGGAAAGTCCCCTAGCAGAAGTACCTCCTAACACCCTCTGACTTTTCCCAGGAGCAGAGGCCTCCGGACCCCGGCCAACATGCTCATTATCAACCTCGCAGTCAGCGACTTCCTCATGTCCTTCACCCAGGCCCCCGTCTTCTTCACCAGCAGCCTCTATAAGCAGTGGCTCTTTGGGGAGGCTGGTAGGCACCCGGGGCTCCCTTTAGCTGGAGGGAGGATGTGGTCTATGACCACAGTAGAGGGAACCAGGGTGGGGGGGGCGGGGGTGCAGAGGTTTGGACTTCTTGGACAGAGAATGGGTAGCTGCTCCCAATCACTGAAGACTCAGGCTCCAGGCTGGAAACCTCTGCCCACTTCTGCCAGAGGCAGCTAATCACTGGGGGACAAATGTCCAGGTCTGCTTTCTGAGAAGGCAGGAGGAAAAGTGAGCATGCACCTTCTCCAGGCACTTCCTCCCCTTGCTACCGAGAACTGAGGGCAGGGTGCTGTGCCCACAGGTTGCGAATTCTATGCCTTCTGTGGGGCACTCTTTGGCATCACCTCCATGATTACCCTGACAGCCATCGCTCTGGACCGCTACCTGGTGATCACGCGCCCACTGGCCACCATCGGTGTGGTGTCTAAGAGGCGGGCAGCACTTGTCCTGCTGGGCATCTGGCTCTATGCCCTGGCCTGGAGTCTGCCACCCTTCTTTGGCTGGAGTAAGTGGGTTGGTGGAACTGCGGAGGGTGGGTAGCTAAGTTAAGAGGGCCAAGTTCAAGAGGCACGTAGATTGTCCCCAAAAGGGACAATCTGAGACTCTAGTCAGATAGACAATGAGGGGCATGGCTCCCAGGCAGAGAAGAGAAACAGGGGCTGGAGCCCTAGGGGAAGATTATGTGCAGGTTTTTCGACGAGCTAAAGTAGGCAGGATGGACGGATGGTTAGCCACGAGATACACGCCCTGTGGGGAAGGATCCAGAAGCTGGCTAAAGCTCTGGGGAGTAAGATCGTGGGGCCACGGTGAGTTCTCTGCTCCAAACTACCACGCGGAGGCAGGAGTGGGCTTTGGTCGCTGCTTCTCAAGCTCATACTCCTACCCAGGCGCCAGTCTCTGTGACCCAAGGACACTCCAGGCATCCTCACTGCACTGGGGGTGTAGGGTGGGGTTGGAGCTTGAGCCATACACACTAAACTCCTGGGGGGTATCAGGCTGGAACCAGTGCTGAGGACCCAAATGTTGTCCCCCTCAACCCCTGCCTTGGCTCCCAGGTGCCTATGTGCCAGATGGACTCTTGACCTCCTGCTCCTGGGACTACATGAGCTTCACCCCCTCTGTTCGGACCTACACCATGCTCCTCTTCTGCTTCGTCTTCTTCCTCCCCTTGCTCGTCATCATCTACTGCTACATCTTCATCTTTAGAGCGATCCGGGAGACAGGCCGGTGAGAACCAGGCCTGGAGGGGAGCTAGACAGGAGGGTGGACGCTGTGTCCCTTCCACTAGGGCTGCCTCTGGGCCCACCCACTCCCATACCACCAACAAGAAGGGAAGGAAATGTGCTTCTGGGGTGGGGGTGACCTTTAAGCTTGGTCTGCAGATGTTCCGGGTCAGAGGAAACCCCCCACAGTGATGTCCCTAGGAGCAGACTAGGCTCAATGTAATATAGCCTAATAGGGAACCTTCTGGGAGTCAAGGCTGTCTGCACGTGGAAGGATGCACCGTGGCCCTAGATGGTCCAGAAAGGGACTCCAACAGTAGCCGTGACCCCTAAACACATTGAAAGCTACATGGGCTCAGACCCAGGCTCAGCTCACCCTCATCCTAGGGCTCTCCAGACTTTCGGGGCCTGTGAGGGTTCTAGAGACTCCCCGTGTCAGAGGCAGCGGCTGCAGAGCGAGTGGAAGATGGCCAAGATCGCACTGTTGGTCATCTCGCTGTTCGTGCTCTCCTGGACCCCCTACTCGACGGTGGTGCTGGTGGCCTTCGCAGGGTGAGCAGTGGGAATGGGGCTGAGGCCGGGGCAGTAGTAGAGCACAAGGCAGCCTAGGCGTGACCTCTTCCTTTAGAACCAAAGCCCAGGGCCAATGGTCCTTGCAGCCTTATTCTCTGCCTGGCAGGCAATGCTCCACCCTCTAGGCCACACTCAGACTCAGCCTATGGCCCAGAAGAGCTGTCAGGTGCTTCCAACCTAGGAGTCTGGTTCTCTCGGCCTGAGCTGTGGACACGCACCCAGGGGTGACGCTCACCCGCAGGAAGGGGCCCCTAAGAGCTCCCAGTCATCTTTTGGGGCTAGAGTCTGGAGATTTTGAAGTCGACAGAAACAGGGGCCCAGGCTAGACTGCAGATTAACTTTAGAGAGAGTGAGCGCTATTAAACCTTGGAAGAGTTTGAAGACAGCACCGTCTCCCTGTACGGGACTGGCCTATCTGCTCTCAGGCCCTCCTGGGATTTACTCTAAGAAAGCCAGGGGAGTGGGTGGGCCGGAAGGGTGGGGTGGGTCTGGGGCACTGGGCAGAAAGCCTCAAGAGCATTGTCAATGGGGGGAGAGGGAAAGGGAGGGGGCTGCTGACTCCTTACCTAGGTGTTGGCAGCAGAACAGGTTCTAAGCTACAATGGGACTTTTCAAACTATGCCCTCAGCCTGACACTCATTCTTCCCCAAATCCCCACTCCCAGCCACACCCCCACCTCTCCTCCTCACACCCTCCCCCCACTACCTGCCTAGCCCCTAGCCCCGGCAGGGCCTGACCTGACCCAGAGGGAAGAGGTTCTTGGGAAGGTGGGTGGATAGGCTGTGAGCCTCCGAGGAGGGCCAGCCAGCAGAGCGGGACCACATCTTCTCTGTTCCAGGTATGCACACGTCCTGACACCCTACATGAATGCAGTGCCCGCTGTGATAGCCAAGGCCTCTGCCATCCACAACCCCATCATCTATGCCTTCACCCACCCCAAGTACAGGTGTGGTCCGCCCCCCGCCTATTGCCTTCAGGTCCAGTCTCCTGGGCCTACGGGGAAGGGCAGGAGCCAACCACCTTGTCTACCTTTTGAATGAGTTCGGGTGGGGCCCACAGCAGCTGGAAGCAGCCGGGGTTCCCGGGCAGTGTTCAACGCTAACTGTGGACGCTTAGGATCTGGGGCCAGCAGATCAGCAATGCTGAAAAGCAGCCCACCAATCAGTGCGTCCTGGGAAATGAGACCGCAGCCCGGAGGACTCGCTCTACTTACACGACCCAGGCAGAGGGCTCTGGGGGAAGCGACTTCAACCAGAGAGATCTCTGAGATGAGAACCCCAGTGCTGTGGCCTCACCCACAAGGGGACCGTCAGTGCTCCCCTTGGCCTGGAGGTGTCAGTAGCTCACCACCCGACCTGAAGCCAGCCAGGGCCTGAGCTCATCCAGCTCAGACGGGTCCTTTTCCTCCATTTCACCAGCCACTTCCATCGCCCCGCCCCACGCCTACAGAGGTGTGGCTTAGCCCTCCCCCTCCCCCTTCGCCCCACCCCATGCCCACAGAGGTGTGGCTTAGCCCTCCCCCTCCATCGCCCCTCCCCATGCCCACAGAGGTGTGGCTTAGCCTTCCGTGGTAGGAACTTACTGAGCTGACTGGGCTTGCTACGGTGAAGCTCTCCCTCCAGACCCACTGCCTGGGGGAATGGGTGTCCAACTCCACCAGCCCTGTGAGTCTGTCTCCCCAATATCTATCTTTTCTCCTCACACAAGTAACTCCCAGTATCTCCATCACCCAAACATCTGACTGTTCTCATAACCCCAATGTCGAGCCCTGCCCACGACTCTAGTGCATCTCCGACGGTACTCAGCCCTGTTTCAGGATGTCATCCCTCCTATCACGCACTGTGTGTTTGGTCACCGCCCCTCCCCCGCCCTAACCAGCGGTACTGTCCCACAGAATGGCCATCGCCCAGCACCTGCCCTGCCTGGGGATGCTGCTGGGCGTGTCGGGTCAGCACGCGCGGCCTTATACCAGCTACCGCTCCACTCGTCACTCCACGTTGAGCAGCCAGGCCTCCGACCTCAGCTGGATCTCGGGGCGAAGGCGCCAGGCCTCCCTGGGTTCCGAGAGCGACATGGTAAGGGCCTCTGGCCTCTGCTGACTTGTACCTGGTCATCCCCTGTGCTCCAGGAGGCATGCCTCTGAGACCCAGGGCTTAGGACACTATGGGCCCTAGACAGCTGGCAGGAAACCCTGCCCGGAAACTCCCAATAGCCTATTCATTACCTTCACCTATAGGCAGGACTAAGGACCCCGGTGGTGTAGTGGGTTACTCATTGGGCTGCTAACCACAGGTCAGTGGTTCCAATCCACCAGGTGTACCTTAGGAGAAAGATGAGGCAGTCTGCCTCTGTAAAGATTTAACAGCCTCAAAAACTCAAAAGGGCAGTTCTACTCTGTTCTTTTTTTTGGGGGGGGAGGTGGAGGTTGTTATGAGTCAGAACAGACTCAGGGGCAGTGAGAGTAAACTAAGGGGCTCAGGAGCCAGGACGGTGCTCCAACAGCAGACCAGGGCTGAACCTGGGGCGCTCAATGCCAGGCCATGTCCTCCTGCATGTCGACACTGTCCCAGTGGCTTAGAGCCCCAGGCCAGCCTCAAATGACCTCATAATCTTGGAATGGAGTCTCTCTTTTTCTGGAAGTCTCCAGGCGTCCAAAGGACACAGCAGGAGAGGCCCTGGCCCTGGAGTCCTGCGCTCACATCCCCACTGCGGAGGAGTGGATGAGTCACTCACCCTCTGGGCCCACCTCTAAACATGAAAAACCATTCTTTCTCAGATGACGGGCTAGGATATGGCATCCCATGCCTGGGTGCTGAGCCCAAGGATTGTTGATGTCCCTGTCCCTGGGGGTTCTGGGTGGTAGGCAGAGATTTGTTGTTAGAACTTCCTTCCTTGAACCATTTTTGTGAATTATAAGGAGTAAATCTTATCTGTTAGCGGATCCTCGTGAAGACACAGCACACTAAATATTAACACCCACAAGTTTAAGAAGATATACATAGCACTTTCTCTCTTACACACACACTTGCAATTGTTTCTTTCTTTTTTTTTTCTTCTTTTACATTTTATTAGGGACTCATACAACTCTTATCACCATCCATACATATACATACATCAATTGTATAAAGCACATCCATACATTCCCTGCCCCAATCATTCTCAAGGCATTTGCTCTCCACTTAAGCCCCTTGCATCAGGTCCTCTTTTTTTTTTCCCCTCCCTCCCCTTTCCCCCCTCCCTCATGTGCCCTTGGTAATTTATACCTCGTTATTTTGTCATATCTACACACTTGCAATTGTGTACAAACTTATTTTACTCTCTCACACACTTAATATTCTGTCACATACTCTCATGAACGCATTTTCACCGTCTCTCAGTGTTCACGATCTCTCAAGTATATCTCTTGAAAATGTGCCACACACATTTCCCCCTCACACATGCATGCTTTCTCTCTCCCACATACAAGCAGCGCATCTTCACTTTCTCCCACACTCATCCCCTCTCTCACACATGCTCTGTCTCTTTCGTGCACACATGAATGCAAGCTGGCACGGCCGTGGTAGCCGGCGTCCCTCCATGCTGGATCCTGATGAAAAAGATGACAGGAGCAAGGCTGCGGAATGTCCCTCCCACCTCACAGGACTCTCTGACCTCCTCCAGGGCTGGACAGACACAGAAGTCACGGCCGCCAGTGGGCATATCCAGCAAGTGAGCCAACGGTGCCCCCAAGGGCAGGACCTGGAAAGCATGGATGCCAACACCCCTCCCACGCCCCGGGGATGGGAAACAGAGACTCCCCAGAAGGTGACTGGGCCTGACCACTGCCCATGTGGAAAGGGGTGGGGAGAATGGGCAAGTCACCGAGGGGGTGACCATGAAAGGGGGGCTTGTTCTCAAGGGCAGGCCCAGCATCCTCTGAGAATTACCCCTTCCCTGGACCTCCCAGGTTTTCCTTGGTTGGCTGGGGCTCCTGATGGCCTATGTGACTCCCAGATGCTTTGAGCAGGACCCAAGTGTGTGTGTGTGTGTGTGTGTGTGTGTGTGTGTGTGTGTGTGTGTGTCTGTACATACGCTAAGGTTATGTGACTGTGCCCCTAGGTAGCAGGCATCCGTGTTGGCTCCACTGTAGTCATGTGGCAAGCATGTAAGCCTGTATGACTATGGTGGCCATGCATCTGTATGGCACGTGTTCCTGTGACACCTTCGGGCACGTGGCTAAGCACGTCACAGTTGGTCTACTCTAAACCAAATGTATAACCAAACATGGTGTACCTCTCTGTGTAACCCCAATGCCCAGGCCTGGAACATACCTGGGAAGGGTCCTGGGGCAACTGTAAGCTGTATTTGTACTTGGTATAAATGCCCCAAGATCAGGATGTCCACCAGAGTACGGTGGCTATTAAAAGAAGGCCAGCTGTCAGGCCAAGTGCCTATGGAATGGAATGTCGATGGCAATTAGAGAAGGTGATATTCTGGAACACTGGAAGCACCATGTGCACAGTCCCCCAAGGCTGCCCTGCCCCTCAGCTGACAACTCCCAGCCCTGCCCCTCCACTCACCCCCACGAATATCCTTGTGTCCATTGGGTCATCTGATGCGGCTCCTGGGCTCTCAGGCTTCCCCAGCAAGTCCACAACCTCAGTCACTTGCCTTCCTTCGTTCCCCAAAGGCCAGGAGCCCTGGTGGCATAGTGGTTATGCATCTGGCTGCTAGCCAGAAGGCCTGTAGTTCAAGATTACCAGCTGTGCTCTAGAAGAAAGATGGGACTTTCTATACCCATGAAAAGTTGCAGTCTCAGAAACTCACAGGGGTAGTTTTTCCCTGTCTTATAAGGTCCCTATGAGTCGGGATTGACTCAACAGCAATTTGTTTGTTTCTTTTTGCGCGAAGACCAGCCTCTGTCCCTCTCCAACCCCACCTCCTTGGTCCCCTGCATTCCCATCCCTCAGAGTCCCAGGGAGGGCTCACTCCTTGGTTCTGATCCCTGAGCACTGATACCAGCCACAGAGGCCAGGACACCCAGACTGGCTTGAGAGATATGGTGTGTGGGCTGGAGGGGAGGGGTCGGGACAGCATGACAGTGATAAGCACTGCCATGGAGGTAGGAGCTCACAAGATGCTGGAAACAGGTAAATCCCGGGCAGCAAGGGCCTCTCAGGGATTGCAATGGTGAGGCTGACATTTGCCCATGGTGGGGAGGGTGGTAGCAGAAGGAAGGGCGTGTCCTAAGAGTGTCCTGGACAAATGCAGGAAGGCATAAAGAGGCCCAGCCTGTCCTGGGACAGAGTGTCATTCGATGGCCCTGGAGCTGCCAAGGGGACAAGAGAGCAGGGGAAGGGATGAGATGTAGGAGAAGGTGAGCAGCCCGTGGGAGGAGTCTCCAGGGCTCAGGGTGGTTGAAGGAGGGAGGGGTGCAGCCAGCCTTGCTGTTGCCTGAAGAAGACTGGCGGAGGTGGAGGCTGCAGGGCAGCGGGAGCAGGGGAGGGGTGGGGAGTGAATGCAGAATTCAGGTTGTGAAAAAAAACGAGGAAGGTATGGGTGGGTTCTGGAGACCCTGGGAAGGGGCTCCATGAGACCCCCAGGGGCCTGTACAAAAGGAGCCATAGACAGTGCTGGCTGCGACTCAGCAGAGGGCCCCAACTGCAGACTCCAACCTCGATTGCCTCCAGCCTCGGGGGCTGGGTGGGGGGAGCCCATCCCTGCCCCTTCCAAGCCACCCTCCCCTCCCCACTCAGTGACCTTAACCACAGAGACTGCGCTTATGAGAACAATACTCCAGTTAAGCAGATGTGTGCTGTTTGTTTTCAGATCAAGGGGCTGCCCCTCAGCCTGAACCCCAAGGCATAGGATGCCCCATTGGCTCTCCCTTTCCTCTGGGACACATCCAGTCCCTCACATGTCCCTCCGACACGCAGGCCAGGATTGCCCTATGAGCCAGCAGGCTGTGGAATATCCCTGTCACCTGAGGTTCCAGTCAGATCCAGGCCCTCCTGGAGCCACCAGACTTCAGCTCCGTCAAGTGAGGCTGCACATCCTCTAACGCTGCCAGTTCAGCCAGAAGACAGGATGCCGCCTCCACTTCTCAGGAGCATCTGCATCTCCTCATGTGCTGCGTGGTGCTGCGACTATTCGGGCAATGACAGTGGGGATGGCTCTGTGAGAAACACCTACTACTTGTGAGCCAGGCCTCGCAGCCAGGTTCTGCTGGGCACTATACTGGCACTGAAGGGCCAGCTGCTTCTCTCTGCCTGTAGCCCAAGCTCTGCACCATGGCGTTCACCTCTGGCCTCTTCTCCAGAGCACTGCCCAGCATGCCACACACCTGGATGCATGCTGAGCACACAAGCACACGCTTACCCTGGTCTGTTTCACGGCAAAGGTTGAAGCTCACCTCAAGATTGGGGTTAAGAAAATAAAAAGCAAAGTTCTCCTTTGAAAAAACCTGGTCTCTGCCTATTGGTGCTGCGGAGAGAAAGAGAGGCAGGGCCAGCCTTGGATGCTTCCAGCAACTTCTCTGCCTTCTCCTCGCATCTGCTACTTGGGATCCTTGTTCCTGACTCCCTCAAACGGCAGAGAGGGAGGGGAGGAGTAAAGCCAATTCCCCAGTGAAGTGCTTGTGCTTCATTCAGGAAGCCACCTCCATGCAGCTGGTGGGTACCAGCTGGCTCCCCTGCCTTTGGGTCTCCCAGGAGAGGCATGTGAAGCGAGGCTGACTTTCTCTGGTAGAGGATGGTCCCTGTTGCTCCTTCATTTTCCCTTAAGTCAGCCTCGGGAGGTGCCGAAGTCCAGGCGTAGCCAAACGAAGCCTTCCCCGTGTGAAGTCCGTGTCTTTCTATCGCCATCCTGCTGCTGGGTACTTCCAGGCTTGCAAAGCAAGTTCCTCTAGGAAAGGGAATAAGGCTGGTACTGAGGATGGGGTGGGGTGGGATGTAGACTTGGGGAATTATATGGTGAAAGGACTGGAGCCTTGGCTGCAAACTACTAGCCTTAAAGGGAAGGCTGGCTGCAGGGCAGAGAAGGTGGTGGCCTGGTTGCACAGAACGCTGGTCCCTTCTCGGTCTCTTCCACTTGATGTTCTTATAAACGAAGACAAGGGACATCTCTGAGTGGCAAATGGCTAAGCGCTGGGCTACTTAGCAAGACGTTGACGGTTCAAACTCACCCAGAGACGCTTGTGCAAAAGGTCTGGTGCTCTGTCTCTGAACGTTCACCACCTAGGAACCCTGTGGAGGATGGTGCTGTTCGGACTGTGGAGAGGGGTGGGGTGGGGGGTGGGGAGGGTTTGCCCTGAGTCGGCAACTGGTTAACAGGGGCAGGTTTCCAAACGGCCCTGGAAGATGGGGGATCTAAAGTGCACTTGTGTGTGCCAGCCAGAACCGGACCAGTTGCCCTGGACACACACCAGCTGGGGGGCGGGGCCACCAGTGAGCACTGTCCATTTGCCATCGGAATGTCCACCAGAACTGTGAGGAGCTCATCCGACACGTTACAAGGAAGGGTCATGGACCCGGTGTCCATCGATAAGCCTCGGGTGCCAGAGGCAAGGGGTACAGCCGGGGTGCCGGCAACTGGGAAATGCCTCACACCCAGGCCTCTCTGAGTCCTCATCGCCCCACCCAACAGTCACTCCCCAGCCTCAGTTTCCCCAGCCAGAGAACAGGACTGGGCGTTGCTCTCTAGACCACAGTGGGCCTGACCTCTATCCTAGGCCAGTGCAATCCTGGCCCCAAATGCACAGTGGTAAGAATTAGTCATAAGTCCCAAATGGCATGAGCTCCCACCAGACCATACTGGCTCCGGGGTAGGGGCTGATCGCGCCAAGCAGAGCTCCCTCTCCCTTCTGGCGCCAGCTCCCAGCAGCTGAGTAAATGGCACTTCCCCCATCCCCCATTCCATGGCAAAGGGCACGGGCCTGGCATGGACATTGGCATCTGGAGCTCTCCAGACTGCTGTCAAGTTTTCCAGAGCACAAATGCCCTGGAAGAGCCAGGAATAACCGCTGGACCCTCAGAGACCTTGGGGGCCTGGGCCTGGCCCCTGAACTTGTCAAGGGATGTGGGCAGGGCCCCAGCCCCCTTGAGTCATGGTTTCAGGAGGCGCCGGTGCCCACACACCCCCCAGCTGCCCCACCCTCTGGGATCTCTTATCTGAAGCTTCATAGAATGAGCACAGACTACTGTGTGGCCTGGTCTCCCACGGTGTAACCTTGAAAAAGTCCCTTAGGTGCTCTGAGCCAGGCCTCCCATAAGCAGGCTGGCATCCTGTCCGTAGTGAGGGCATAAGGACGTGCCTGAAGGGTCCAGCCACTGGGCTCCTGTGCTGAACCATTGTCCCGACCAGCTGGGGACTCAGCCCAGGCCTCAGCATCACCAAGGCCCCCACCCTGCTTAGGGTACACCTTAAGTCCTCGCTAGGGCCACTGACCCACCAAGACCCCAGCCACAAAGACCCTGCCCCAGGGAACTGACCTTGTCTTTCTGGGGCCCTGAGGTGGAGGGGGCCACAGCTCAGCAGAGACAGTGGGTTTGGGCTCCCAAAGGGACAGGAGGAAGGAGAATGCAGAGAGCCAGAGGTGACAACCAACTTGGCCAGTGCCCTTTAACTTCCCCTGGGGGGTGCTGCTGGGTCCCCAGGGGCTATATTAGCTGTGTGAGTCACAGTGGACACAGATGGGCTGCCCTGGGCGGGCAGGCGGGCGGGCGCAGTGTAGGGTTACAGCCCATTTATGGGCGCAGCCGAGAACAGATATCAGTGTGCATGACATTCGCTCAGCTATTCTTAGGAGCCTCTTGGGCCCTCCACACAGCCCGGCCAGACAGCAGGGGACAGAGCAGGCAAGTCTGGGCAGCGGGGTTGGGGCCAGCGGCTGGGCTGGGGGTGTAAGGTGCATCGGGTTCTCATCGGAGTCTGTTCTCTCTGCAGGAGCCGTAGCTGTCAACTCCAGCATGTCTTACAGTGTGACCCTAACCGGGCCTGGACCCTGGGGCTTCCGCTTGCAGGGGGGCAAGGACTTCAACATGCCTCTCACCATCTCCCGGGTGAGTGTCCACAGCCTGGCCTCTCGAGGGGGGCAGGGCACATTTAGAGAGGGGGGTGTGTATGTCCATCTGTCTGTCCTCTTGAGGCTCTAGGGGTTGGGACTGAGCTCGCTGAATACTGCCAGCCTCTGCCACAGCTGTGTGGCCACCCACCCTACCCTGGCCAGCCAGTTCGGAGGGAGACAGGTCATGGAGAGGTGGCCAGTATTTTGCTGAGTCTGTGGAATGGGCAGGAGGGTGGAGCATCCTAAGTCCTTTCTGAGCAGGGTGGGCTCTGAGGGCCCCAAGTCTGAAGCATCTCCCTAGATGTGGGGCAAGAGCTTTCCTAGCCTGGAGAGCTCAGAGACGGTCAGGGGGGCAGATAGATGGACAGCCAGACTGCTGCCCTGTTGAGGCACGGAGCTGAGCTAGTTGAATTTGGGGGCTCCAGCAGCCACTCAGACCTGAAATATCAGCTCCCTCCAGGGACCCCACATTGGTGGTCTCCTGAGCTGGGCCTCCCCACTGGCCAGGCTCCTTTCCACTCACCTCGGCGGTGTTGCTGGCCACCTCACCTCATGCCCCTACACCCCTGTGTCCCAGTGTGGACAGTTAGGGAGCAGCACTGCCCCAGCAGACTGCCTTTCCCCTCCCATGAGCCACTGGGGTCGAGAGAGGCGTCACTAAGCTAGGATGTGCTTGAAAGCAAGCTCTCACTGAGTATAAAATTGTTTGCATCGCTGCTATGCCCTGGTGGCGTAGTGGTTCAGCATTGGGCTGCTAAACACAAGGCCAGCAGTTCAAAACCACCATCTGCTCCTCGGGTAAAAGATGGGACTTTCTACTCCAGTCAAGAATTACCATTTCAGAAACTCACAGGCAACGGTTCTACCCTGTCTTACAGGGTCGCTATAAGTCAGAAGCGACTCGTGGCAGTGAGATGTCTCCCTAGCACCTACTAGGTGCCTAGAACATGGTTGGTGTTCAGTGAATATGGGTCTGAAAAAGACCCTCCCCAGAGAGTTCCTCACGGGGCTGGGCCAAAGCCCCCACGTTTCAGGCCAAGTGGTGAGGTGTGTGGCAGGTTGGGACAAACCTTGCCTGTTGGGTTTGAGGGGCAGGATGAGGCCCCGGGCCATGACTGAAGGGTAGTACTTGGCCAGGGTTGGGGGGTGGGAACTGCGGTGACCTACCCAGGTCATAGGGAGATGGTTTCTTTGCTAGGGCGGCAGAGACTTGCTTTAGGCAGGGGTGGGTAGGGCGCTGACGTGGGCACCCAGGGAAGGCCTGGCAGAGATGAGGGCCTCGTCTGCGCAGGTGAGCAGGCTCAGACACTGCTGCACAGGCCCACGGTGCCCAGGGATCCACGGTGGAGGAGCAGTCTTGATTCTTAAATCTATGTAAGCACTTGAGGGGACCCCAAGAAGTCCCTTTCCGGGGTGCCATGGGCACCTTGAAACAGCCAGGAGGCCACACTCCTCCAGTGTGTGGGGAGGGCAGGGACTGCTGGGCTGGCTCTGGTCTCGGGAAAGCCTTGGCTTTCACCCTCTAAGGAGCTCTGGTGGTGTGATGGGTTATGTGTAGGCCTACCACCGCCAAGGTGAGCAGTTCGCAACCACCAGCCACTTCAAGGGAGAAAGGTGAGTGACAGTCTCAGACACTCACCGGGGCAGTTCTACCCTGTCCT
Organism: Tenrec ecaudatus; assembly: GCF_050624435.1. NCBI lineage: Eukaryota > Metazoa > Chordata > Mammalia > Afrosoricida > Tenrecidae > Tenrec > Tenrec ecaudatus. The sequence continues at coordinate 96,608,776 of NC_134539.1, forward strand.
ATGGGATCTCCAGGAGTTGGCAGCAACCGACTCAATGGCAGTAAGTTTCCTTCCTTTGCTGGAGATCCAGCTTGTTCCATCTCACGGTCCCCACCTTCTAGGTCTGCTGCCCTGGAGACCACAGACCTGCTCTAAAAGGACAGCCCAGCACCTGTACACCTCTCCTGGGCATGCATGGGCATTTGGGCCCCAGTGGGCATTGCCCACCCAGGCCTCTACATAGCTTCTACCCCATGGTCTTCCCAATGAATTAAGTAGGCCATCCACCCTGACTCTCTGGTCTCCTGGCCTCTCACACTTGGGACTGAGGCCAAGTTTCCTCCAACCCCACCATCCTTTAAGCCTCCTGCTGGTGCCTCCTGCCTTACCCCTAGGGACAAAAATTAGCCTTCCTGGTTCAGTGACACCCAGGATAGCCAATGACTTCACCCGGGGCCTATGTGCCACCTGGCCCCAGCAGGCTGAGGGCTTAAATTGCAACACAGAGGCCTTAAGCTAGACAGCAGGAGGAATGTCCTCCCTGCAGAGAGGCGGTGTGTAGGGATATACTGGAGCCAGTGGCCAGGGGACTTTTAAAAATAGAACCTGCTGCTCAGGCAGGACATCAGGGGATGGACATGATGGCCACTGACTCCCTTCAGGGGCCCACCCAAGTCATCAAGGCCTTAAAGCCTGCTAGACCAGGTGCTCAGACCCTCCCTAGATTCAGAGCCTCTTGATAGTGCTGTGAGCTAGGGGGTCCCAAGCTCCGTGCTTCACGGGAAGGGTGAACACACTGCCCCTCCGTCCATCTGGAGGGTGGGGTTTTGCTGGGGCTCTCAAGGCTTTCCTGAAGCAAAATCACCACCCCACAAAACAGGGGATGCAGGACCAGTGTCTCTGGAGGAAGCTTGCTCCCACCTTGCTTCACCCACTCGCACCTGTCCCTCAGTCAGCCAAGGGCAGAGTGCAGCTAGAACATGGCAACAGAGCCTGTGTGCCAGGCTCTAGGGGGGGCTGTTGCAGTGGGGACGCTGGCAGAGGCAGAGCTTGATGGTGCTCCACGGGGATCCCAGCCAAGACACCCATTCAAGCTGGGAAGGATCCATCAGGCAGGCAGGACTGGGGCTGGTGGGGTGGGTTCCATCTCACTGCCATTGAGTCCATGCAGGCTCATGGTGACCCTCTAGGACAGGGCAGAACTGCCCCTGGGGTTCTGAGACTTTAATTCTCCCCAGGAGTAGATGCCCATCTTCCTCTCTGTGCTTGTCAGCTCTGTTTGCAGCCCACTGCACCGTCGGGGCCTGCAGGGAGGGTCCCTAGCACTTCAGAACCAGGCCTACCTTTCCATGAGGTGGGGATGCCATTGGGGGAGAGGGGGAGCTTCTGTGCCCTGGGAAGCTCCCAAGCCTGCCTTCCCCTCACCCCTCTGACTTTGATCAAGGAATTGGGGAACAGCCCACTCCTTGCCCCCAGTCCGCTGCTACAGGCAGTCTGTGGAAGAAAGCCTACCTGTCTAGTTAGGAGGCAGTTCCCTCTCCCCACCCTCTACCCCACCCTTCAGCTCCTCCCAGAAAGTGTGGATGATGGAGGCCGGCCCTGCAGGAGCTCAAAGCTTGAGGGTCCACAGAGAAGTGAGTTCAGGGGGAGAGTGGAGGGTGGAGGGGAAATGCCTTTATTTATCCCGGACAGGTGTGTCAGGGCCTGTAACGTGAGCTGCCCTCTCACCCCACCCACCCAAGCCCAGCCAAAGCTCCAGGAAGTGGGGGAGGAGCAGCCACCAAAGGAGCCACTCAAGGGCTGGGCCCCTGTCCTACCCCAGCCGCTCAGGCCAGAGGCTAGGCCTAGGATCTCGCCCCTCGGTACCCATCGTCCCCACTGCCCTTGACTGTCTGAGGAGACAGGTGCTTCCATGTGGCTCAGCCACCCCAGGAATGGCCCCCTTGGGAAAATCACTGGGCCTTCTCACCCAGGTAGCAGGGAGCATACCTTTGTGAGGGTGTTTTCCCACAGGCGCTTGTGCAAGTGTGGGCCATTGGGGTTCTGCACGGGAGGCTCCGGAGGCTGGGGGAATGGTGGGACTGAGCAGGGCCCACGAAGGGCTGGCTTCTAATGACCCCCCATCCCTGAGCGCCTCACCCCAATGGACTTGTGGGCCTATGCAGGGCACAGCCCGAGGCCTCAGTCCCTCTGCTATTGCCTAGTCTCCATTTTTCCCAAGTTCAGATGATGCTGAAGACAGAGGGTCCCCAAGCAAGGGGAAGGGGACTGTTCTGGGGCAGCCGTGCCAGCAATTCCTGGAATTTTGAGGCCACTGGAGCACAGCGTTTCTTGGGCAGCAGCTAGCGGTGCTGACAGGCCGTGCTGTTTATAGATGTGCTGAAGGTCAGGCAAGCTTCCGAGGGCTCCGGCACGGCGGAGACCTCCCAGGCTGGAACATGGACTTAGAGGCTCCTCCAACCTGGCCCTTTCCTCCCCACCCCCCACCTTCCATTCCTGCAGCTTAGAGCCGGCCCTGGCCCTGGGGAGGACTCTGATAGGAGCAGAGGGTTCAGCTGGCTGGACCCTAGGGGGCGAGCTGCGGGGAGCCCTCCAGCTTAGGAATCTCCCAAGTCCCTGGGCCTCCTTCCTCTTCTGCTCTCATCTGGGGCCTCAGGACCTTCCTGTTCACAAGCATGGTCCCACTGCCCCTCCAGAGTCAGGCTGGGCCCTACCTGCCCTGGGAACCACACTAGGAGGCCTGGGTTCTACAAGCACTCGCTAGGACATCACTGAGCCCAGGGCACCCAGGACAAAGATGGATAGGGGGAGAGAGACAGAGAAGCCCAGGGTGGGGGGGCACCTCCAGAAAGCGTGGTCATCAGTGGGGTGGGCAGTGTCCCCAGCTCTAGGCACAGGCCTCTGCAGGGTTGGGTCTGCCTCGATGCTCTGGGGAGAATTTCCCTTTCCATTCCAGATATACTGGATCAGAATCGACATGATCTTCAGGTGATTTTTTTTTGGGGGGGGGGGCTCTTGTTAAAATGCAGGTTCTGATTCAGTCTCTATGGCGTGGGGATGCAACTCCCAGCAGGGGGTGGAAACAGAATGAACCTCTTCAAAGCCAGCCAGAAAGTCATTGGAATATGTGAAATAGAGAGCCCTCTAGCCTGACTAGTGAGGGAGGGGGAGGGGGGCAGCAGAGGGAGTGCCTGCTGGCCACCTCTTGGAGAGGACTGGGTGTAGCAAGGAGGATGGGCTTTCCTCCTTTCACCCCATATCTGCTAGCATGGGGTGGTTGGAGGTGGGGCCACGGGAAGACACAGGTTTTAGGGAGAGGATGAGGGATGGAGCAAGGTCCCAGGGGAGGCCAGATGGGAAGGGAGCAAGCTCAGCATGGGGCTGTCATTTAATCATTCCGTGATAAAATGCCTTTCTATTGGGGGGGGTGGCTCCCCGGAAGTACGTGGAGTGGTTAGCCTAGAGCATCTGATCTCAACCTTTCACAGGGGTCGCCCGATTCATAACAGTAGCAAAATTACAGTGATGAAGTAGCAATGAAAATAATTTTATGGTGGGGGGGGGGGGTCACCACAACATGACAAACTGTATGAAAGGGCCGCAGCATTAGGAAGGTTGAGAACCACTGGCCCAGAGTTTAGCACGAAGAGGCTTCTGGAAGTTGGCCCCTTCCTAAGCCCCACCTGTCTCCCAGACCCCATACACTAGCAGATCTGGAGGGAAAGATAGCCCATCAAGGACCTGCCCAGCCTGGGCAACAGACTGGTCCCCTGAGGGTGGTAGGGGTGATCGCCGAGGTGTATGTGGGCTACAGCTGCCCCATCAGGGGAGTGAGGAAATAGGCGCCAATGGCATAGCCCACCTGGACCTCCAACAGGTTCCTTATTCCTCTGGGTCCCGGATGGAACATATCTCCCAGCTGCCATGATGCCCAGGCCCTTTGCGGGACCTCCATCCTCAGTCACCACCTGGGTGTGTGGCCTGCCAGCCTCCCGCCCTCTGGTGCTTCCCGAGAACGTGCTTGGTCAGCATCTGCATTAAGGGTCTCGAGTTTAGAATTTCCCTGAAAATGTTCTCAGCTCTGCACCCTCCTGACATAATCCCTACTTAACAGCGTAATCCTCACAATAATCCGAGAGAAAGGCATTGTTGCTCTTTTCCACTCAAGGGCATAGAGACTGAAACCGGACCCTCACATTGGGCTGCAACCAAAATCCATGCTCCTGGTGTTTGCTGCCTCTCGCCCAGGCACCTGCTGGTGACTTTGGGCCCCTTAGGGATGCCCGGAGACCATGGCCTAGCAAGGTGGAGGGACTCCTTCAGGTTGAGAGGCGGAGCCTCTCTTGGGAAGATGGGGCATGAGGGGGTTCCCTGATAAATGAGGGTTGCTGTCTAAATGCTCAAGAACAGGTAGAATTAAAGAAACAAAACCTGTTGTCCAATAAGACTGCTGGGGGTGGGGGCAGGGCGAGGAAAGAAGATAATTGAGCAGATTGTTTAAAAAAAAAAAAAAAGGATTTAACAACCTGGTGGCCTTTCTGGATCCAGGTAAGGAGGAAGAGGGGCGTAGGTTGTCAAGCAAGATACTTGGACACTTCATACCTACACGGACCTGTTAGTCCTGCTCATGGCGAAGACACCTGATGGCCCCTGGTCCGAGGAGCTGAGAAACCTCCTGGGGGACCCTGCCTCCTGCTCTAAGGAGACCTGAGCCTAACGGAAAGAGTCCATCCCTGAAAGAAGATACCAGTATGCTTGCCCCCATGAAGGGGCCCTGAGCCCTGTCCAGAGCAGCCAAGGCCTAAAGCCAGCTGAGCCCTGATGGGCAGAGGCAGGTGCCGCGGAAGCACACCAGGCCCCAGTGTGGGAGCTCCCCCACTGGACTGTCTGTCTGCTGACCCAGCCTGGAGAGACTGATCTCTCCCCTAAGGGCAAGGAGCTCCACAACCCTCTCTTGAGGATGGAGGGAGCATGGCAGGTCCAGGGAAGGGAACAAGCCAGAGGTCCAGCAGGAAGGACGGGCGTTATCCTGCCCAAGCCTTAGGGAGAGAGAGCCCCAAGGCAGCTTGAAGGTAGGACCTAGTAGATGCCTTGAACTTGCGCTCATGGATCTGACCCTCGCCTCCCTTGGGTGCTGTTCTGGTGGCCTTGCTCACAGCACCGACCTGAGCTCCATGCTGCCTAGAGGATTTCACCCTTGTAGGTCCTAGGCTCAGCTCTTTCTCAGGGGTCAACAGCTGCTCCCCCAAACACCCAAAGTTTCCAGCTTCAGGGTAGTGGCCTCTGCTCTGTAGATGGTTACAGGTATTTGTGGGGAGCCCTGCTGGTGGGGGGAGCCCTGTTCTAGAGGAGCTCTGCAGGCAGTCCGCCAGGACAACAGAGGCCAACTTTGCCTTGAATGGAAGCAAGCCAACTGATGCCTGCAACTTTCTTTGGAATACTTCAAAAACCAGACGGCGGGCTGGGTGAATGAAGGAGAGAGGGATGATGTTCAGTGTCAGCAAGTGGGTTCCCCTCCTAGTGACGCTGGGGACAACAGAACGAAGATGTTCCATGCCGCCAGTCCAGTAAAACGGCAGAGGAGGGCCAGACCGGCAGGAATGTGGGTACCCTCTGTAAAATTCGCTCAGCTCCTTTTCAGGTTGAAATTGTTTGCCATATTATGCATGGCGTGGCTCTGAGCGCGCAGCCAGGAGGTACAGGGGACGCCAAACTTCTGCAGGGGAGGCTGGCTGGGCACACCTCAAGTTGCTCCCCACTGGCCCCTCTCCACCTCAAACTCAAAAACTCACTGTCACCGAGTCGATGCCGACTCAGTGACCCTGCACGACAGAGTGGAACTGCCCCCGTAGGTTTGTTTTGTTTGCTCTGACCCTCCCATTGGAAGGAAGCAACAGACTGCTGTCGTCCACCGAGGCCTCCATGGCAATGAACTTCTGGCTAAGAGCCATTGGTATTAGGGAACTGTCTCAAGGATGGGGAGACTTCAAAAAGTTCTTGGAAAATGAAATGGAAAGAGGATGGAATGTTCCCACAGGCGACTTGAAGCTCCCTTGCAGTTCTAAGATGTCCCTAGGGGAGCCTGGGGCACACACTAGACTTTGAAAACCAAGTGCCGTGGCTTCCTGACAACATTGGTTGCCCTGGGCCTCTCCGTAGACTCGGGGCTGGAGGCTCCAAGCACATGTGGCCAAATGATTAAGACGGGGCCACCACCCAGGAGTCCAAAACAGCTGGTCACTGGTAATTGGCAAGGTCTCTTCCGGACTTGCTAGTACCTCTAGTGTAGAACACCCCAACCCCACCGCCGTCAACTTGACCCTGACTCACAGTGATACTGCTTAGGCTTCCCAAGGCTGTAAATCTTTACAGGCAGTGAGAGCCTCATCTTTCTCCCTCGTGGCAGCTAATGGGTTTAAACTGATGACCATGCAGTTAGCAGTCCAATCAATGCTTAACGAACCCCCCTCCCCCACCACCAGGAAGAGCGTTTCTATGACTGGCAGTGTAGTCAAAGAGAAACTTCAGCCCCAAGGCCACTTGCTGGATGGAGCAGATCTGGAATGGACAGGGAACTGAACACGGCAGGGTATCCTGGTTTAGCCTGAGGCCAGAGTCATGAAAGATGGGTGTTCCTTGTGAGGGGGCTGGCAGGAGGCTTTTAGCCATGTGTCGGTAAACCCAGGGGCTAGCTAGAGACCTTTTGGCTCCTGGACATGGGATGATCCTCAGGTTTTATCGGGGCTCCTTGTAGGATGGTCGCAGACCTTAGGCAGAATCAGGCTCTGCCAGGGCCACAAGCTGGCCTCATCCCTGGAGGGTAGCCAGAAAGATGACTGGCTGGTGCTCCAAAGCAGCTTGGAGGCCTGGCTGGGGGGGGCACGATGGGGAGGGAAAGCCAGGGGACCCCCTCCAGCCACAGCTGAGGGGCTCCTGAAAGCTCTTCTTCTCCTGGATGCCCCAGGGAATAGGCAGCCATTCCACGGGATGTCATGGGGGACCTCCAAGTGATATCACAGGCATGGCCTCCCAGGCATTCCACTTGACCGGACCTGGAGGGGAGGGGAGCCATAGTCCCCAGGGCATTCCAGGAGCTGCCTTGAGGGTGGGGCTTTCTACCATTCCAAGAAATGACAGGAGGATGGGCCAGCCCGTCATTGTCCTTGTAGGCTGTCACTAGGCCCTGCAGAACTTTGTATCTCCTGTGACATCACCCTGGGCCGAGTCACCCCAGCACTCCGCGTGAGGTTCGTAGGGACTGGGTGTGAAGAATGTGGCATCAGTGATGTCACTGGGACTGGACTCTGAGTCCCAGTGGCATCCTAATAATGTCCCTGGGGTGAGCAGGGCCTTCCTGACATGCCCTGGGGCATTCTGTGTAAGGATGCAGGGGGCAGGTGGGGTGATGTCCTTGAGAACCTGCCCTCCCCCTTCTGGAAGTGTGAGTCAAGCCGTCTGGTGCCTCCCAGCCAAGGGTGCCCTTGCCTGGGGAGCCTCCGACTTCCCTTAGGCAAGGCTGCGGATTGTGGGGCCTTGCCCACCATCACTGGTAGGAGGAAGCATTATACTGTTTTTCACCTGCCTGCTGGCCCAGAAGCATCCCCAGCATGGTCTTAGCTCCCGCATCTTCCACCCTCCTAGAGAAAATGCTCTTCAAGTGTGTCGGGGGAAGACTGTGGAGGAAGCAAACTGACTTAACAAACAGACTATGTCTCAACGGCTCAGCACAAGACAAGTTTATGATTCTCCTGCAAAGTGCGAAGTCATCTCCTAATGCCATCGCTCCTCCAAGCAGTGACTCCTGGATCCTGGTCCCTGCCAGCTGGTGCTTCCATTGTCCTCCTCTGAGTCCTCTGCATCCAATCAACTAGCTAGCAGAGGACAACAGGGCCAGGACTGTGGGCAAGCTTGGAAGTGGCGTGCTCTGCTTCTTCCACCAACACATTCCCCTGGACAGAGCCCTGAGACCAGCAGTTCTCAACCTGTGGGTCACGACCCCCTTGGGGGTTCAGACGACCCTTTTACAGAGGTCGCCCGATTCATAACACTAGCAAAATGACAGTTATGAAGCAGCAACTAAAATAATTTTATGGTTGGGGGTGCTGTCACCTCAACATAAGGAACCGCATGAAAGGGTCACGGCATTAATAAGCTTGAGAACCACTGCGGCCTAGACATTGAGAATGGTGGGTGGGGCAGCCAGGTGCCAGGAAGAGGCCCAACCTAGGCATAGCCACTGGCTGGCCGCAGCGAATGAAGGACTATGAATGGGTCTCTCTCCCCTTGAGGACCCGCCCTGTCTCTTTTTATAAGTTCACCTCCTTTCTCCTGCCTTCTTAGATCACGCCGGGCAGCAAGGCAGCCCAGTCCCAGCTCAACCAAGGTGACCTTGTGGTGGCCATTGACGGTGTCAACACAGACACCATGACCCACCTGGAGGCCCAGAATAAGATCAAGTCTGCCAGCTACAACCTGAGCCTCACCCTGCAGAAGTAAGTAGCAGCTGTCTGGGACAGCAAAGCTTGGGAGGGCTTGGAGGGGTGTCTGGGGGTTAAGGGAGGCAGTGTCCAGCAGCAGTTTGGAGGTGGGGTGGACAGGGGTTGGGCAGCCCTATACTCACGGATGTGCAGGGAGGTAAGTAAGTGCAGCCTCTGTACCAGGGGAGGGACCAAACCCAAGGCTTTGTCCAGACCTGCGCTGCCAGGGCCTGCAGGTAGCCATCACTGCCTCACTTACAGAGAAGCTTCAGAGAGTGAGCCCAGGGCTGTATTCCCTGGACAGGGGCCAGGTTTTCTGACCCCGAAGCCTCCAGGTGGCCTCCCAAGAAGGTAGCAGAGGCCTGTGGGTACAGGCCAAAGGACCCCTGGGCACTGCCTGTCATGGCCAGGCTTACTGCTTTCCAGGGAGGACCCTGGTCATGGGAGTGGGCAGGGAGCCTTGGGCTCTCTGACTCTCACTTGGCCCCCTCACCAGTCCCACCCACCCACGTAGGGGAGCCCCTGGCCCCCAGGTCTGCTGTGCTCACTGGTCTCATTTCTGACTGATGCAGGTCGAAGCGCCCCATACCCATCAGCACAACAGCACCCCCGGTCCAGTCCCCTCTGCCGGTGATTCCCCACCAGAAGGTAGGTGTCAACTGTCTGAGGGTAACAGGGTCCACCCTCAGCTGTACTCCTGGATGCCTGGCGCAGCCCTTTGACCAGACCAGCCCCATGGGGACGAGGGCATGACCCCAGCCCGGCCTGCCTCCTGCCTCCTGCCCCTGACATGTCTGACTCTGCGAGGTGGGCAGACTTACAGAGAAAGAGCATTTGGGTGCCCGGAAACATTGAGTATGCAGTGCCTGCCTGGTGGTGAATACCACATGATGATTGTCCTCCCAGCCAGTGGGGGCCAGCATCTAGAAAGTTCCAACCTTCATCTGTCTGAGCGAGCAGGTGTGAGCAGGGAGTGACTGGGGCATGAAGGGAAGAAGGAGGCTCCACCTTGAGCCAGTCACCCCAGGGGACCCCCATGTGCAGGGGCCTGTGGACGCAAGGGACGTCTCCCCCACCGCAAATCTCACCCTCCAGTTTTCATCTCCACACCTGCCCCTCCACGTCCCCTCCCACTTCCACTCCCCTGGCCCTGGCTGGGACACATTCAATGTATACCCTGATACTGATGGGGTGACCCCAGAGACAGGCACAGGGGAAGAGGTAAAGCCTGGGCCCGCAGACCCCACCCCCACACTCCATGCCCATCCTCATTCCAGCCAAATGGCCCAACGCAGTGCCCTCAAAGGCCCCAAACTACACACGGGAGGTCCCTGCACAGCCCTACCTGTGGGACCCCAGCCTGGCTTCATCTCTGAGTCCGGAGGGATTGGCGTGCAGAGAGGGGAGAAGAAGTGACAGGGTCTCTGTGGGTCACAGGCAAGGCAGACGGACGTCAGAGGGAAGGAGAGGCTGGCTTGGGGTGGGTAACACTTTAGGACGTTTGAGTCAAAGGCTGCTTGGGAGACAAGGCAGAGTGGGCCCTAGGAGCCAGACACCCAGCTACATCCTGAGCCTCCCCTCCACCCTGGCTGCTCATCATCAGACCAGGGCTCGCAGTGAGGTCAGCGGACCCCGCCAGCCTCTGAACCTCAAGCTGCCTTTGCGCCCCATCAGCCGGCTAGGCTTGGCTTTCTATGCAGGGCTTAGTGTTGTGCCCAGGTGGATTCCAGCTGGGGGCTCCCCAAGCTGGGGCTGCCCTTGCTCCTCCCTCGAAAGCCCTTCTCTTCCAGGTGCCTGTCTGGCCCTGCTCAGTTCTGTGCGGGGGGGGGGGGGGGCCTCCAAGCTGCAAGGCGGGGGCTGCTGGGCGCTCACACTAACACCTCTGTTTCAGGCGTCCATGTCTCTAACACTTTTTCTCTCTCCCTGCATGGTGCCAACCCTGTGCCAGGACCCTGCTTTGGATATGAACGGCAGCCTGGCAGTGCCCAGCCCCAGCCCCGAGGCGGGGGCCAGCCCAGGCATCCCAGACACAGCTGAGCTCACGCAGACCCCGAGCTCTGCCTGCTCCCCAGGCTCTGTCTTCTCCCACAAGGAGGCCTCTGACCCCTCCCCTCCACTGGGCAAGGCCAGCCCTGAGGGCCCCAGAGCCCCAGTGGGCTCGAGACAGCCAAGGCAGTATAACAACCCCATTGGCCTGTACTCGGCAGAGACCCTGAGGGAGATGGCTCAGATGTATCAGCTGAGCCTCCGAGGGAAGGCCCCAGGTGCTGGACTCCTCGGAGGGTAGGTAATGGGCGGTGGAGTTGGGGGGTGCAGCTCGCTACAGTGCTCTGGGCCACCTGGGTCCTTCGTGCTCTGTGGAGCCTGGTCTGAGGGTCGGAGCCCAGAGGCAGAGCAGGCGGAGAGCAAGGAAAGCCACGGGCTCTTTTTGGCATTTACTGTGAGCAGGCGGGCCATTCACTGCTCCGCTCACGCACCCTCAGGGTCATGTGTCTGATTTTGGGTGAGGAAACTGAGGTCCAGAGAAGGTTCCTTGTGGCCCAGCCCTCCAGCCATTCATGGCCAAGTCAGGAGGTGAATGCAGGGGGGACTCTTAAGTCCCTAAATCTGACCTAGCAGGCCACCCCTCAGGACAGGGCACACAAGCCTGCTGCTCTCAGGAGCTTCTGGGGAAAGAGACATGCTGGTCCTTGCCCTCCCTGAGAAAGAAGCAGGGCAGAATTAAAGGGGCAGGAAGCTGAGTTCTCAACCACTGGGAGTGGTCTGGGAAGGCTTCCTGGAGGAAGAGCACCTGAGCTGGTATGGAGAGGCTCGCAGGTTACAAGGCAGATCGCAGGACCCTCCTCCCCAAGAGAAAAGGATGGCGGCAGAAAGAGCAGGCTGCCTCACTAACTCTGTTGAGTCCACGTCTAGCTTGGGCCATCCACTGACTGACGCTCCAAGCTCTGGGTCTGGCACCAGCACCAACAGAATTGGAGCCTGGCTCCCTGTGCCGTGGCTATTCCCATGGGGACATCCAGGCCTTCAGCCCCCACCCCCACCCGAGCCCTTCATGGGCTCCAGCATGCCATAGCCTGAGCATCTGGATTCCGGATTTACTTAACCCAAGGGGACAGATCCATGTGAGCCCAGCCATCCCAAAGCCCCCCTCATTTTGGGGTGGGGGGTGGCTAAGCAGCTCACAAGCTTTCCCTAAAACAATTCTCTCAGAAAATTTGGAGAGGCTCTGGGAAAGTAAAGCTCAGAGTTGAATCGTTTGTCCAAGGTCACACGCAGGAGCCCCCTTTGTGGTGTCGTTATGCGCTGGACTGCTATCTACAAGGTCAGCCATTCAAAACCACTAGTAGCTCCGCAAGAGGAAGATGGGGCTCGGTACTCCTGCAAACAGTTACAGTCTGGGAAACTCACAGAGCAACCCCACGCTGTCCTGCAGACTGGCTGTGAGTCTGCACCCACTGGATGGACCGTGAGTTCGGCGCTGCTCACCTGAGCCAGCCTGACTCCGCCCTGCACTGAGCTAAGACACACCAACCTGCTTGGGGGAAATCCAGGGACTCTGACGCTGACGCGGTACCCTCTTGTTGGCACGCTATCTTCCTAAACCTGCTCAGTGTGTGAATGATGACTTGACACTAGAGCGCAGGGTCCAACATGCCCCGACCAGGGAAGGCGAGCTGGGAAAGCCCCTGGTGGGATCCCGCCCCAAGTGAAAGCTGATTACTGGTCCATGTAGCCCCCGCCCCTCCAGGCGGAAGAGGAGTAGTGTCTGACCTGGGCCCAAGCTTCTTCAATTGTGGGTGGCACCCCATGTGGGTAACAATGGGGGGGGTTGCAAAAAACCTGGCCAGAGCAAAAGGCTTCTGAACCTGCAGTGACCCAACATCGATTCAAACTCCAAGGGGTCCTGAATCTGGGGTGTTTCTGGTAGCAGCTGCCCATGTTACAAAGTCCGCTGGCCAATGAGGGTCACAAGTGGAAAGAGTTTAAGAAGCCCTGATCCTGGGCCTAAGGAGGCTACCTTCTTAGCTGAGTGGCCGGTGTTCCCAGGGTCATGGGTGACAGGGTATGCACATACGAGTGAGTCCCTGTGTCCATCTCTGCGCACCCTTACCGGACACCAAGGCCTTTAGACTCTGGAAACGATCTGGTCCTCGCTGCCAGACTGGATGCGGTCTTCTCCATTTTCTTTTTAAGTGAGAAGCCCAAGGCGGAGACGGGGGTGACTGGGAGGAAGCGTCCCAGCACTAGGAAGAGGCCGTGTCGGGGTTCGAACTCGGTTCTGCCAGCCTTGAAGTGGAAGCGCCTTGCCCAGTAGCTTCCTCTGGGCAGTTTGTAATATGATTCCACTCCCAGCTTGCTTTCTCATGGGAGGAGCGGGGAGGAACAGATGGGGCGGGCAGGCAGCCAGCCTGAGCATCTGTGTTAACTTCTGCTCCTTGGTCCTGACAATGGTGGAGGGCAGCCTGGGCCCGGGGACAGCTCTTGCTTCTTGTGTTCATCCTCCCTGACACCTGCGCACTGGGTCTCTGATCTGTGACTGCTCGCGCCTCCTAGCTCCAGCTCTTCCAGCAGCAGCTGGGCTGGCAGCAGAAATGAGTGCCAACGTGGTTATCTGGTGAGAAGGAGCTGGCTGCCCCAGAAAAGGGCAAAGGTAGCCCCTGAGGCCAACGTTGCCCTCTGCAGGGGACACTGGGCTGGTCGGGGCATGAGCTGACCCTGCAGCTGTCAGCACTAGCCAAAAATGGAGAAAGAATGGAAGCTTGGTGCCTGTCTGGCCCTTTCCTAATATAGCTCCGCTCACAGCTATTTTGAGCTGAGGAATTTTATCGGCTCTGGACAGTGTGGGCTATCTGAGACTGGTGACCCCCTGGCTTGGTCCTAGCCGCAGGGGTCTGGCTGAAAGATGGCAGAGCCTAGCCATCTGAGACTCGGGCTCCCCTAGGCAAAGGCTGATCTGGGGAGAGTTGGGGAGGGGGGCACAGAGCTCCCACCGGCCACTCTCCCTCCCCTGGGGTTTGCGGGGAGGCACAGGCACCCAAGCACACCTGCAGTTGGAGGGGATGTGCACCTAATGAAGCGGGATGCCCAGCGATGCTTTCCCCCAAGGAATGGGCTTCCTGCATGCTGCCTTTCAGAGACAAGTGTGAGGCAGGGGATGCTGGTCCTTCTTGTCACGTTGAAACTGGGCAGCCTCTGTGGGATGCAAGCAAGCCTGGTCCTTAGAACCTCTCCCCTAGGCTCCCCCACTTCTGCAGTCCTGCCTCCCTGCTGGTCCTGGGGCTTAGGGGCAGTGTCCACATCCATGTCCTACTAAGGGGCTTGGGACTTCCAGAGTCATCCTCCATGCCACAGGTAGTGTGTTCTGACCTGCTGTCTGCTCCGGAGACACTTGGGGCCTGGGTCCTGGGCCCTGTGCCCAGGAGCTGGTCCCGTGTGTACCCCAGCTTCCTCCCGGGGGGCCGGCATCCAGGTTGGGGATGGAGGAGCTGCCTGCATATGAAACCTGAGTTCTGATGAAGATGGACACAAAAACCTTCTCTCAAAAAGCTGATGGGGTTGGAGGCCGCCGAGGGGCTGGTTCGCTGCTGTGGTTGGCAACCGCTCAGGCAGGTTCTGCCCGTGCACTAGGCGATCTGAGGCCACGTTCCCCCTCGTCCGTCTCCTGAAAGGTTCTCTCATTGATGGCGCCGTCTGCTTTGCTCTTTCTCTCCCTCCCAGGTGGTAGCCAACTCTCCAGCCAAGTTAGTATCAGAAAGCATGGGTGTGCGCCCACCGGCGTGTGGCAGCATGCGCCCTGTGTGTGTCTGCTGTGGACAGTCTGAGCCTGTGTCCCTCTGTGTCCGTGTGTGCACATATGAGTGGAGTGCAGATGTGTCCCGGATGAGCCTGCATGGGGTGGGGTGGGGGTCGGGGAGCTGCCAGTCGGGAGAAGGCATTTGGGGACAGGGGGAGGCTCAGTTCGATGGGCCAGCCCTTTTGTTCCCAAAAGCCCGCTGCATCTGCTTAAGACTGCTGGCTGGCTTTGAGGGGTGGTGGGTGGCGCGCCATGCTGGAACCGGGCCGAGCTGCAGAAGAGACTGACCCTGACCTTGAGGAGGCGGGCCTGGTGGAGGCTGGCAGCCACACCTATCCCTGGACCACAGAGCCAGCTAAATGGGAGCCTGAGGCCTGCTCAGAGGACGAAGATGCACTCACGGAGCAAGTGGCTGAGGACTGGAACCGGGGCAGCTAGGGTGATGAGCCATGCCATGAGGAGGACTCTCTGCGTTGAATCCCTATGGGGGTGCCCAGTGGGGCTACTGCTTGCTCGCCTTTGAGGTGCTCTGGACTCAGCTTGGGCTTCCAGCTGCCTAGGGCCCTTGGCTCAGCTCCTGTCGCCTACCCTCGTTCCCCAAATCCTTTCTGCTTTTGTGCTGTGTGTGGTGAGAGATCATGCAATGCCTGGCTCAGGCTGAGCTCAGGACTGATCGAAAGGTCTCCTGGGAGGGATGAGATGGGCAAGACAAACTGTCCACAGAGGGCTTGGGGGCGGGCGGGGGGTGGTATCTGAGGACTTTGCCTGACCAGGCCAGCCTGGCACATAGTCAGTGGGACTTGGGGGACCCAATTGGGAGCCAGAGTCTCGATTTGGGAGATCTCTCATACCACGACAGCGGTCCTTCCTTGTGGCGTCTACATGACCACTCCCTGTGGGCCCCTTCTCTTTCCTCCTCTTCCCCACCCCTCCCCTCTTGCGCCTCCCCCCTCCCTCCCCCACAGCGCCGACTACCAGGAACGCTTTAACCCCAACGTCCTGAAGGACTCAGCCTTGTCCACCCACAAGCCCATTGAGGTGAAGGGCCTGGGAGGCAAGGCCACCATCATCCACGCTCAGTACAACACGCCCATCAGCATGTACTCCCAGGATGCCATTATGGACGCCATCGCCGGGCAGGCCCAAGCCCAGGGCAGTGACTTCAGTGGGTAAGCGCCTCCCCTCCTGCGCCATGAATCACCACCTCCTGCTACACAACTGGCCGCAGCATTACCGGCAGAGGCGACAAGCGACACGGGATCTTTAGATTTCGGACCAGCGTTCTCTCTCTTGCCAAGGCCCCTCTGGTGCTCAGAACCTTCTCGAACATGGGTGTTCCCAGCGTGTGCTCTCAGCTCAGCTTTCGGAGCAGGTTGGAGAAAACTTCAGCTTTCGAAGTCTCCACCAGGAAGTTGGGACACACTCTGGGTATCCCCCAGCCTGCTCACAGCTAAGCTAAGCCTTCTTTGTGGGGGAGAGGGAGGGGGGCAATTGTGATCTTCCTTCAGCTACGAGAGTCCATTCGGATACAAGACTGGGTTTATCTTTTGAGACGAGGCCTCCAGGCTAACCCTCCAAGTTCTTCATGGCAGGCCACCCATCTGCAGAGTTTGTGGGGCACCTAGGCCTGGGCACCGCTCACCACCTGTTGGTCCTGGGGAAGCCCACCCCACCCAGGCCCTCAGTTCCCAAGATGTACCAGTTAGCTGGAGGAACTTGAGAGCTGAGAGGGGGAGCGAGCAGAAATTGTGGACGACACGGCTGCTGGTGCAGATCATATTGGCAATGTGTGTTTCTTTCTCAGTTGCTCAGACATGCCTCCTATGCACACAGTCCCATTTCCCTGGCTGGAGCTGACCTTGGCGTTGACTTGCAGATTCCCTCTATCACTGCCATCAAATTAATTCTGATTCCTAGTGACCCTAACGGCTAGGGTAGAACTGTCCCTGCGAGTTGTGGAGACTGGAACTATTAAGGAAGTAGAAACCCCGTCTTTCTTCCTCGAAGCTGCTGGTAGTTTTGAACTGCAGACCTTGTGTGTTGCAGCCCAATGCATAACCACTATGCTGCCAGGGGACTGGTTATTTCTTTGGGCAACATCTTAACCCTGCATCGGTATTCCCAGCAACTCAAGGCAGAAAGTTTTAAAATAATGTTTGTCCTTACCGCAAGGAAAAAATGTATACTGTAAGAGAAATGGAGGGGTTTCAAAGTTCCAGGGAATGCCTATAGTCCGTGGCCTTCCCAGACCCCCACCCCAGTCCCTGTGGCCATGATGCATGGGTACACTATAGGGGTCGGGCTACAGGAAGGCCTAAGGAAGCTGCCAGGGTTCTGGTCCTGGCGAGTAGGCCACTCTCAGGGATGCAGTACCTCATTTTGGCCAGCAGAGGACAGTGGTTGCCTACCCTGGAGTAATGGGTGTGAAACCTGGCTGCCTCTTTGTGGAACATTGATTTCGTTCATTGGGTCACCCAGAGCAGAAAATAGGATGGTGCCAGTCTGGAGACACAACTGTTAGCTCCTATGAATCCAGAAAAATCAGGCTGCCAGGCTAAGCCCAAGAGCTATCGGGGAGTTCCTGTTAACCTCTGTCTCACTGTGTCCTGGTGCGCACCCAAAGGTCCGCGGGAAGAAATGCTCTTCTTTAACTTTACTTTGCCCGCCCCTTGAGAGAAGACTGCTACCCCTTGATTTCACCACCACGGTACCCCTGATGTTTGGAACACAAAGCACCGCACTTCTGGTCCAAACTTCCCGAGAGCCTTTCCCATCACCCTCTGCTCCCCATCTGAGCCTGAACAGCGGGCTCTTTGCCCATTCGTTAAACTCAGCCAAGCGGCTGGTGGGGAAGAAGCACTGCGCCCGTGCCACCGTCCTGTGCCCCGTTTCCTTCCTCACTGATCACTGTCTTCTTGTCTCTTTCTCTTCCGCCTTGATGCACCCGCCCTCCTATAACTCATTTCTGACCCTCCCTCTTGGGTGCCCCCCCACGCTGGAAATGCACCCCTTGCTGGGTCTTCCTCCCTCCGCGCGGCAGGGCATCGCCGCTGGCGTAAGTACACTGCATGGCGTCTGTCCCATTGTCTGTCTGCTTGCGGGACAGCATGTGGGTTTGCTGGGATATGTATGAGGGCCTGGGGTCAGCGGTGCTGTCCGCATTGAGAACCTTGCTGCGGCCTGCAGAGGCCCCGGCCCCTCTCTTCTCTTCAGGCTGGCCCTAAGAAGTGTTTGCCCGGCCAGCCACAGAAACCATAGAGTAATGACCTGCAAGCTGCCCTGTCCAAGGTTGGGTGTGTATCATGGGTGCTTGCCTTGCCTTGGGGAGGCTCCCCCCAACCTCTCCCATTTTGAGTGAGAAAGCACAAGCCTGCATCGCTGAATCCAGACTAGGCCCTTCTTTAAGGGCAATGAGTGGCAAGGAGAATCCTCCTGGGAACTGCCAGGACCACCCTGGGAAGGAGAAAGATAAGCCGGGTTTGAGAGCATGGGGGGGGGGGGAACAGGAGTGTCAAGGGGGGACATGGGGGACGCTGATGTCATGGAGTATTTCCAGAGGTGTGGATTGCAGACGGGAGGGGGCTCCAGGGAGAGGTCACAGGCCGCAGGGCCTGCACACGCTTTCCCTGTGTTTGCTTTCCGACCGCTGTCTGTGGCAGCACCAACACATGCCCCATGGTCTCTATCCAGGGTGGCGGGAGGCAAAGCCACCCATTCGGTGTCCCTGGACATCCTCTTGGCCACCTTGTTGCCATTGTAGCTCAGGAAGGAGCGGGGAGGTGTTCTTGGGCACACCCAGGAAAACGGCAGCAAACATACCCCATCCACTCTGGTCTGTGCTGTCAGGCAGAAGGGCAGGGCCTGACACCTCCTCCCTTGCTCAGTCCCTAATACGCCAGGAACCTGGGTGTGGTTTCCTGGTGTGCTTATTGCCTTTCTCACCCAAAGACCTCAGCTCACCTAGCCTCCATCTGGGGGACCCCTTGGGACTGCTCCCTCTCTCAGAAATGCCTTCCCCAACGAAATCCCATGCTTTCCCTTACTCCCTGGGCAGCCTGAAGCCCACCCCTGACTGAATGCCAGAAGGATCGGTTGTCTTCTCCATTTGTTCCCACCCTGAGCTACCTATTCTTCCTCCTCCTCTGCTCTGGTGGCCTGAACCTGCACGCCTTGGAAGCCTAGGCCAATTCTGTCCAGATCCTTGGAGAAAGGTGGAGGATAGGGGCGTTGGGAGAGCCCTCTTCCAGCCACCCAGCCTTTAGGGGTGAGTGGAGACAGACATTGGGCAGGCAGGGTTCGAGCCCAGCCACGTCTCCAGGTCTCTGTAAGGCCGGTTGGCAGGCAGGGACGGCCTTCCTAGCCCTCATGGCCCAGGAGGACCTGGTTGAAAGGGAACTGGACTGGAGAACTAGCGTCACAGGGCCCTGTGGCTGCCAGCGGAGCTAGTCAATGCGCCTCTCTGGACCTCAGTTTCAGCATCTGTAAGAAAAAAAACGCCCTTGTTGCCAGCTTCCTACATCTCGGCCTGCCCTGACCTCTGGTGGGAGGTGGGGGGATGGGTAGCCTGGGTCCCTGGCTCTCCCAAGCCAGTCGAAGGGACACCTGCAAATGGGTCATTGACTGCATGTCGTGCAGACTGGGCAGGGAAGCACTGGGCCTGGGGTCCCTTCCAGTCCAGGACTAGTGGCCCTCTCCTGATCTCCTCTCCCAGCTCCCCTGGGTCAGAAACTCCACTGCTGGGCCGGCAATGCCAGGCTGGGAATGGGCCTCCTTGTTTCTCATGCATGTTGGTTCTCAGCAGAGCTGGAGCCCCTGCCCCTCCTCCGGCAGGGTGGTCACAGCCCTGGTGGTCCCTGTCTGGATCCAAAGGTGTGAGGCAAGCCAGGGCTCTAGGCCTGAGGGGCCCTCTGAGTCCCCCTGCCCCGCCTGAGCCCTGGATCCTGAGCCTGCTCAGGAAGGTTGAGAACCACCTCTGTCCCCCTTTTCCTTAAAAAGGATCTAGAACACACAGATGTCCCCCAGGGTGAGGGTCACAGCCAGGCCTGTCACACCTGGGCCTAGAGCTAGCATGGGGTGGGGGACAGGACAGGCACTTGGGCTTCTGACCTTCGTGAGTGAGAGGACTCACTGCCTCGTGTGGCCCCTAGAGCACGAGGCCCCAGGTGAGCCAGCTCAGGTTCATAGACAGCCGTGTGGGGAGGGCAAGGCAGAAAGAGCCACAGGGGCTGGGCCAACCCAGAGGAAATGGGAGCCATGGGGGGGGGGGGCTGTGGGGGAGAAGGGAGCCGGTTCCAGCCTAGCCTCCGTGCCCGGGGGCCTCTTTCTGCATTGCAGTGGCCTTCCTGTTAAAGACCTGGCGGTGGACAATGCTTCCCCCGTGTACCAGGCTGTGATTAAAAACCAGAGCAAGCCAGAAGAGGAAGCCGACGAGTGGGCCCGCCGCTCCTCCAACCTACAGTCTCGCTCCTTCCGCATCCTGGCCCAGATGACAGGGACGGAGTACAGTAAGTGAGGGCTGTGAGGCGAGGACAGAGCAGGGGCCCCTTGGGGCCCGTGGACCCTACTCCACAGCCTACAGAAGCCAGGAGCCAAGGCTCTCACCCCCGAACATACAGACAATCTTGATGACTGGTTAGCAGCCTACAGGGCTCCTCGGGGTCCCCTCTACACCCCCAGGAGCCAGCTGCCCAATGACATCACAGTCAATCTCCTCCCTGGCTTCCATGGTAGGCAAGCAGGCTTCCCCTGCTGCTTCCAAATGCAATGATCACTCGGGGTTTCCTAGGGCGCCCTCCCCACTGCACTCACCCCTCTCTTCTCTCCCTTCTCCCCCACTTCTCAGCCTGGGACATGGGCCCTGCCCTTCCATGGTTCACAGGGAGCCGGGACTCTCACAGCTCAGGGTCCTCGGAGGGCCGAAGCTTTCCTTATGCCCCTGACCTTTCTATCCTTTCTGTCCACAGTGCAAGACCCGGATGAAGAAGCTCTTCGAAGGTCAAGGTAGGTGCCTGGGATCAGGCTGGGAGGGCGTGCCCCTCTTCACTCCTTCCCTCCCCGAGCAGCTCCCCTGGCCACATGACCCACGGAAGGAGCGTTTCAAGCTCTTGCACTTGGAAACTACTGGATCCCGAAGGTGTCCACTCCAGCAGATGCTGGCTTGGGGCAGCCATTTGGGGTCACGGAGGTGGATCTCTATCCCCAGGCTTTAAGCCGCAGGAGTGGGGACTCTGGGCTCCCCCTGCCTAGTCCTTGGCTTCGTACCTGGGCAGGGGACAGAGCTGCTTTGGCCTCTGCTGGGCTGTTGAGAATGAGGGCTCCCATCCCTAGGAGGGCACCAGGCTGACCACCTGTGAGTATGAGCGCTGGGCACCGGGCACATGGGGGCTGCATGTGGCATGGGGCCTGACCTCTGGGCTCACATGTGCAGCAGCATCAAGTGCTTACAGCCAAGCAACTGTGGCAAGGAAGGGCAAGCCGTGGGAGCCAGGCGGGCTCCTGGCAGGGGCAGATCTGAGTCGCACCTACTACCCCACCGCCTGTGGCTTGTCAGGGACTCGTGGCCTGACCGTGGGCAGGCACACTGCCTTAGAACCCACTGGAATCTGCTAGGGCCTTCCATGGCTAGAGGGGTGTGCTCGGTGTGACTGTGTGTTTCTGGCAGTGGTAAGCCTTCTGTGTGTTCTCCTGGGAAGAGTTTGCCTTGGGCCAAGGCATCCTATGGCTGCTTCTATGCATCCAGAATGGTCATGTCTCAGAGGCTGTCTTAGTCGCCGTCCCCCCTGAATCCTCCCCCCAGCCATGCTTTCCGTACTTGTTACCCACAGAGCGATGGCCCCCGGACTGCGTGGAGGGTTGGCCTCTGGAGGTCAACTTGGATCTGATGTGGTTTCTATTCTTGAACTGACGGGTTTGCTCCCACTGATGGGCGGAGGTGCACAACCCTAAAGTATGGGACTTCAGGCCTGTGAGCAATGGGGTGACGTTGCCCTTTGACACCACAATGCGCCTGGCGTCTGAAAGGGGGCCGTATGTCACTCAGCACAGAACCGTGACCACGGTGCCTACACACTGTCCCTTGTGCCCCTTTGGCCCCTCCGTGTGTGTCTCATCCTCAGCTTTGAACTACCCACCTAGATGTGACGGCGTTCAGGGGGGACCTGGTGGAGGGAGGGCTTTACATCACACTCCCCTCCCTACCGCCCCACCAAAGCAAATAACACCCCTTCCGTCCAGAGGCCATCTGGCAGCCTTCCTCCTCCCTTCCCTTCCCCCCAGACACGGAAGTCTGCCTCTCTGACCTCGGCTTCACCCTCTGCAGAGCTTCTGGGTCCTTTCAAGGTCTTCTAGCCCTTTGGCTGGGCCCTAGTGGATGGACGCCCTGTTTGGCAGGGCGGCTGTAAATCGGGGGAGGGGGCTGGTGAAGGCGGGTCCAGGGAACTGTGGTTGCGGTGGCTGGTTGCTGTTGTGCAGATACAAGAAGGCCTTGGAAAGTTCCCGGGGACGCCGAGATCTCTCTCTCTGCACTCCGTTAAGGGCCCCCACCCCCAGTGAGCACATTTACCAAGTCATCATTTTTCACGTGTCTGCTTGTGGTGACATCTTGTGGTGCAGTCCTGGGGGACAGTCATGGCCCAATAGCCTATCAAGTGGTTGCTTCCTAAACCAACACTCCGGTGGGCCCTGCCCTCAGGACCCTGTAGCCTCTCATGGAAACTGGGTCTCTGTACTTTCGCCGTGGTCTAGACATTTCGTGGATGTGAGGTCATTCAGTGAGATCTTTTTCTTTGGCGGCTGACTTCTTTTACCCCGAATCAATCACATTTTCAAGGTGTGTGTTCGTGTGTGTGTGTGTGTGTGTGTGTGTCTCGCATGGACTGAGACTTCGCTTCTCCTCCTGGCTGAGCAATATCCCCTGGCGTGTCTGTGCCACCTTGTGTCCACACGTCCGTTCTTCTGCTGACGGACACGTGGGTTGCTTTGAACGTTTGGGCTGTGGCGGGTGGTGCAGAAGCGACCGTCGCTCTACCCGTGTCCCTGTGACGCTGCTCTCCAGTGGGCACTCGCTGGGTCACGAGGTAGCTCTGTTAAACTTCTTGAGAAATCTCCAGATTGGTTCCAGAAATGGTACCTTTCTGCAGCTAGAGATAAGAAGTCCAGTTTCCCCACATTCTCATCACCATTTGTGGCTTTCTGTCTTTAAAAACAAACAAACAAACAAACCCGAGCCGTCCTCCAAGTTACAGTGCACATCTCTCTTTTCTAATTCCCCTCGATTTTTTTTTTGTTTTGACTGCAAATAATATTCTCTCCCCAACACGTGAGTAAGGAGGCTTGTAAAGGGGCTCTCCAGCACCTCCTTGGTCTCCCTGCCCTTCAATTCAGAAGCTTCTCTGGGCGTGTATTGAGCCTGGTCCTGTCGCTGTGGGACGGGGCGGGCATCCCTCCCCTCCAGGAAGCTGTGGCTGCACCAGCTTGAGGACCAGTGTCGTCCCTGATGGCTCAGACTCCAGCTACCAGAGGGTCTCAGATGGAGACACCTAGAAGACGCTTCCCCAGGGGCCTAAGCCCACCAGCCCCTCCCCCTGGCTCTCTCGCCCTGCGATCCGGCTGCTCTAGCACCCAGCAAACCTCTGCCTCAGACTGGAGGGCGCTCCATCCCTTCCTCCTCTCCCTCTTCCTGACTCGCACGTTGACAGAAGAGTTGTCCATATGACTGAAAAACTCCAGAAAACCAAATCCACAACCGTTGAGTCACTTTGGCTTCGCAGCAATCCGGCGTGACAGAGTAGAAGTGCCGGTGTGGATTTCTAAGATGGAAAACTCTTTACAGAAGTAGAAAACCTCATCTTTCTCTAGCAGAGCTGCTGGTGGTTTCAAACTGCTGCCCTTGTAGCCACTGTGCTGCCTTCCCCGTGGCCAGAGGTAGAGGGTGGGTGTTTTCATTTCATGACTCCAAAGGGGGCTCTCTCCTGCCTGCTGACACTGTACGCCGTCAGGCACTTTATGGGCTTGTGACCAGAAGTTGGGGGCACTCTGCAGGCCTCTCTTCCCCTCCTTCCCAGCTCTATCTCCAAAGCCCACCCAGGCTCATAGTTCTGGGGCAGCCTGAAGCAACCCCCCCCCTCTGCTCTAGATCCAGAAGCTCTGACACCCCTTGGGTGTCTGGTAGCAACTAGCTCCCCGAAGAGACTCCAGATCCCAGCCGCCACAAGTCCATGGCTGACTCTAGTCGCCAGGGAGTCCGTCTTTAAAGAGGAGGTCAGGCGGGGCCCTGAATAGCGCAGGCACCAGAGGAAACCCCGGGACCTCAAGAAATTGTGTGGCCAGCTGCCTTGAACACTCACCTCTTGTCTGCTCCGGGAGCAGTGAGGACAGCGTGGCTAAAACCCTCCACGGCGCTGGGGGAGAACAGCGTCCTCGTCTAGAAGATTGACCGTGTTGCAAACCCTATGGAGAGGTCCTGCTCTGTCCTGTCGGGTCACCATGGGGTGGGATCGACTCAATGGCAATGAGCTTGGTTTTGTTTGGTTGATTTGCTTCCACGTGAAGAGCCCTGGTGGGGTAGGGTTTAGGTGTTGGGCCGATAACCACAAGGTGGACAGTTTGAAACCACCAGCTGTTCCCCGGGAGAAAGACTGGGCTTTCTACTTCTGTAAGAGTGACGTCTGTGAAACTCACAGGAGCAGTGTTACCCTGTCTTATAGGGTCGCTGTCAGTCAGCCTCGACTGCATGGCAGTCTTCCACAGGAGAGACTCCTGGAGCCTGCTTTAGCATATGCAGATGAGGGGGTGGATCCCTGAACTAGCCTAGGGCAAATAGTGCCTCCAGCCCAAGGCTGAGTGCAGAGCCCCTGAGAAGTGCCCCAGCCAGCTCCCACTGCAAACAGGCTTTCAGGACAAAATGGCTGGGAAGGGCCAGGGACATGCGGCAATTGCAATGGTGAACCAGTCTGGCTCTGGGGAAGGACGTGAAACCCATTGCTGGAACACAGCCATTCTGAAGGACCCCAGGACGTAAGCCAGACACAGAGTTTACAAATGACTCTGGGTTCACCTGCTGCCCACCTGGGCAGAGACCTCTGCATGTCTATTCACAGCATCTCCCCCTCCCTTAGGATTACAGCTACAGGTAGCACCCCCTATAGGACAAACATTCCACTGCAAAGGTGGAAGGGGTTCTTTGTTCTGCCTCCTCCCCATCCCACCTCACCCCACGAGTCACCAGAATCTTCCCCTTCCTCCTTCCTCCCTCCCGCGGGCCTCTCAATGTCCTCGGCTTCCTCGGTGCACAGCCTCTTCCAGCTCCAGCCTCCAAGCTGGCACAGCCAACAGTCACTGTACTTGGGCCAAGCACCAGCCCCTCCCTTGAACAGCCCCAGGAGAAGGCAGTGGGCAGCAAGCTATGACAAAGGCGCCTTCCATTTGGTGGAGTTTCCTTGCGGGTGCTCTGCTACCTAGCTTCTGTGGAGTTGGCCCTGATTCACATGCCCCGTGTACGCTGCAGGACAGGAAGCCTGTCCACCACCCCCTTTACATCCGCTCGTGTGCTTGAGACCCTGGCTAGAGCCCCTGTGTTTCCTGAGTGCCTTCCAACCTAAGGGACTTAGGGATCCTCCATTGGGCAGTGGTCGGGGAGTAGCTCGCAAGGCCCTAGTTTCTTGTCTGACTCCCTCTGAATGTTCCTCTGCAGCCTGTCCACCATGGGTGACCCTGCTGGGATCTGAAATACTGGTGGCGTCGCTTCCATTATTAGCTACACACGGCCCATCACGGTACAACCAACTGAGAGCTGGGCAGTGGTCTGCGACATTAGCAAGTTGAAAATCCCCCTGAAGCACCGGGACCCTCAGGGCACCCTGACCACTGAGCAGCCTCTCGAGGCCAATTCGTATCTCTCCCTCCTTCTCTCTGTCCCCTCCCTCTCTGCCCCCATTTCTTTGTGTTCATTGTTCTGTTCCTTTCTTGGGTTCACTGTGAATTTCTAAACCATCCTGAATCCCTGTGCCTGTCCCTGACCTGGTCAGGGAGCACCGATGACAGGCTCGGACTTGGCTGCATACCTCGGTGGCCACAGTGATTGGCACGAAAACTGACCCTGTCTGAGTCCCACCCTCTGCGTCCTGAGTGGTCTTTTGGGGTGGTCATGGTCCCCTCTACTGGTGACGTGCCTAACCATGGGGCCTCTCTTCAGGCCATCTTGATGCCATTCCGATGCCTCCAGAGTGGCAGGTCTTGGCATGGGAAGAAGACCCCAGCCTTTGGATCATATCTCGGCCACTGACTTGCGCATGGCTTCTGCTGACTGTGGGGCTGGGCGCCTCCTAGGACAAGGGAATGTTGGACTGAAAGAATGATCGCAACTCACTGCCATTGATTCGATTCCGACTCTTAGTGACACCATAGCACAGAATAGGATGCCTTTGGGGATTTCTGAGACCTAAAACCTTTATGGGAGTTCAGAGCCTCGTTTTTCTCCCAGGGAGGGAGCAGCTGACCTTGTGATGTGCAGCTCAGAAGGGCATTTGCCCCGCCCAGCAGCAGGGCTCTGGGAGATGGTGAAGTAGAGGAGGGTTTTTCAAATATGCTAGTGGTGGGCCTCTTTCATCAATTCAAATCTTATACAGGGAAGCCATATGTTGAACGGAGAGTGTAGAACCAGTGTGTGTACTGTGAGGCCACACAGATGTGGGAGGGGACACATATTACCTCCTGATGGCCAGTGACAGTTACCATGACAGTTGAAATGTACTCCCAGCACTGCCCAGTACTCTGATCTCAAAAGGCCTAAAGCTAGTGTAAGAAGCCCAGGTGAGGGAGTAGTTACAGGCTCGGCGGCTAACCGAAAAGGTCAGCAGTTTGGACCCACCAGGTGCTGCCTGGGGAAAAGATGTGGCTGGCTGCTTCTCTCCAGATTCACGGCCTTGGAAACCTATGGGGCAGTTCCGTCTGTCCTAGAAGGTCACTGTGAGTGGGAGCCAACTAGACAGCAATGGGTTAAAGCTGGTATTTCCAGCTTCTCGTCTTCTGGCAATGCATCTTTGCAGTTAAGCTTTTTCTTATGCAATTGTATATTCAGATGCAATGGTCGGAAATAATCCAGAGAGATCCCTTGTGTCCTTAGCCCACTTTACTCCAATGGGAACTGCTTGCAAACCCAGAGTCCTAGTCCACTGTCGCCACTGGGACATGGACACTGATACATCCAGGTCACAGAACACGTCCCTCGACACAAGAGCCCTTCACATGGTCACCCGATTACATCCACACCCACCTCCCTCCCTGCCCCACCCCCTGATCCGTTCTCCATTCCTACAGTTGTTGTCATTGTGCAGAAGATACTTAAATGGAGTCACACAGTAATTGACCTGGGAGGGCTGGCTTTTTGCACTCAGCATAAGATCCTGCAGATTCACCCACGTGTTAGTGTATCCATGATCCATTCGTTCCTGGCTCCGACTGAGTCACGTCCCTTGGCATGGATAGAGCACTCCACATTTTAACCGTATCTTCTGTCCTGCACAGACTAAACAAAATATGGGCGTGGTTAGATGGGACCCATGCACCACCTCTTTGGAAGCTGGCAGTGTCCCTCCTCCAAAGGCTAGAGGCCCCTGGCTCTGACCTCCATCCACTGGCCTTCCCTAGGGCACACTCTCTTCTCTTGCCTGCATTTCTGGCTGCTCCTTGCTCGCTTTGTCCTGTGCCCCCAGGTTGAGTCCCAGAGGCACTTGTGGCAGGCAGTGTGGCAGGCAGGTCCCTCTGTGTGTGGGGCTCCGGCTCTCAGAGGACGTGTGTGCATGTGTGTGCTGACCGGTGCTCAGGCGGGGCGGCTGGGGGCTGTCAGTGACTCTGGGACAGTGAAGGCCCACCAGAGGCTGGGAAATCCCAGGGAGGCAGCAGGGCTGTTGACCAGAGCTCAGCACAGGGACAGATGTTCATCCTTCTCGGTGCCCAGGCAGATGACAGAGACCACGTCAGGCCTCCCTGCCCATGTAAATGCATCCTGAGAGTCCATGGCCAAAGCAGCCCTGCCCAGCTCCAACCACACAGGCCAAGGAGAACCAGAGGCCGACCTTTGCCCAGCAAGCCCCATCACTCCAAGGCTGCAGTCCCAGGATCCTGGTCCTTATGACCTGGTCCGGCCCCAACTCAGGCAAGACAGCCCCCATGCCTCTACCCACCTGTCGGTAGGACAGGGGCAGACACCTCCCCTAACCCCTTTCTTTCTTCTCTGTCTGTCTCTCTCTGTCTCTCTCTCTCTCTGTGCCACAGGGAAAGGTTTGAAACGGAACGTAACAGCCCACGTTTTGCCAAATTGCGCAACTGGCACCACGGCCTCTCAGCTCAAAGCCTTAACGTTAAAAGTTAAAGGGCCGACCAGGATCCCTCCCACCCCCGACCCCTCCACCCCTCAGGTGCCCCTCTCCCTCCAGCCTCCACCCAGACTTGGCATGTGAGCCCCCCGGTGACGCTTGAGAATGTGTCGTTGTGCTGGAGGACACAGTTGATAGTCACTGCAGCGGCCTGCGCTCTGCCCGCCTGAGCAGCCGGCCCAGCCTCCATGGCCCGTAGGCTCCCGAGTCCCACCGCCTCACCCACCCGCCCCAGCCCGAGCCTCCCCGCAACTGCACCAAACCTTAGCTGATGGATCAGAAAGGACAGGACAGGGTTGGTGACAACGTGGCAGGGCCCCGGGCAGCTGAACATGCCATGCTCCACTTCCTGTCTCGCCTGGCTCTGGGAGAAGCAGCCTGGGCTACTGCCATCCTGGACTGAGTCCCGTAGATCAGGGTCCTGGAGAGAGATCAGCCCACTGCTCCGTCTGGGGTTTGGGGCAGCCAGAAAGGGCTCTTTGCAGAGGAAGTGGATGCCCCCCGGGTAGCTGGGGCAGAGTCTCTTGTTGGGGCCTATGCCCTACAGGCTGTGGTGAGACTGGCATGTGCTTTCTCCTCTCTGTAACGAGTGCGCTTGGCTCCACGGCTTTCTCTCCTGTACATATATCAGCATGCTTGTTCTGAAATAAAAAGGATTTGAAATGAACCAAACCGTGCCCCATCATGCTGTGCCTGTGTGTCTACCATCCAAGAGGGACCGTGGGGGGGGGGGGCACCACATGAGATAGGGAGGGCACTGTGGCCATGGGACTGGGGATTCACCAGGGTTTTGCTCATGTGGCTCTCCTGTCCCTTAGGCCCCATGCCAGGGCTGCAGAGCCCAGGGACAGAGGATGGCCAGGTCAGACTGCTGGGTAGCTGAGCCTCTCACTGCAAGCAGCAACTGGCAGGCCAACTCTACATTCCTCCCCCCACCAGGCAGCATGCTCAAGCCCCTTGCCCAGAAAGACCGCTCATGTATGTTTGGCGCTGGGTCTAGGAGGCCGCGGGAGGGGCACGGGACTGCCAAGTCGCTCACAGCAGCAGCGTGTCCCAAGGGCTTTGGTGAGCTTCTGAGCAGCCCTGGTAGTGTAGTGGGTTTGCCTTGGGTTGCTGACCACAAAGTCACCCGTTCAAAATGACTCGTCGTTCCTCAGGAGAGAGACAGGGTTTTCTACTCCTACAAAGAGTTATAATCAGGAAACTCCCAGCGGTGGTTCAACCCTGTCCTATGGGGTTGCTAGGAGCCAAACTCGACTCAATGGCAGTGAGTTTTGTTTGGGGTTGTAGGTGTGCTGAGAGCCCATCTCTGCAGAGAGAGGAGGTGGAAGCCAGGCCTGGCAGAACCTTGTTCTGATGGAGGACAGCAAGTCGGGGAAAGGCCTACAACTGGAGTCTGCTCTCAGCTCCATCCGTTCTCCGTCTATCCGTTTGCCATAACCTAGAGTGCATACACAGGATTGTTTGTCCTAACCTTGAGTGTTGACGAAGGATGAGCTAGAGCAGCAGGAAGGAGCCCTAGGGGTCCTGTGGCTTCCACTTCGGGCTGCTAACCACAAGGTCGGCGGTTTGAAACCACCAGCTGCTCCTGGTGGGGAACAGACAGGGCTTCCTACTCCCTTCACCATCTCGGAAACCCACAGAGGCAGTTCGTTCCACCCTGTCTTATAGGGTCTCTGTGATTCGGAACTGACTCAATGGCACTGACTTTTGAGTTGGGGTTGCAGCAGCAGCCGCTGTATCCATCCCTCCTGTGAAGGGTCTTCTTGCTGGTTCCTGACCCTCAACTTAACCAGAAAGGAGGGCCTTCTCCAACAGAGGGCTCCAGCCTGGGGGCGGCGGTGAGGAGGGACCTGGAAACATTTTGTTCAATTCCATGTAAGGTCCCTCTGAGTCACTATGAACCATGGGTGGTTCAGCGGGAGGGAGGGGGGCTTGCTTGTTGCTATGGTTTGGGTTGAGTTTCTAGTCCTGGGGTCAGCAAGCTGTGGCTCTTGAGCCATATGTTGCTCGTTTGGTGCATATATGTGTCCTTGAAGTAAAATTGAAAGCAAAACTAGAGCTATGATCGTTTCATTTTAAGGATATTATTCAAATAATGGTGATTTCATTTGCTTGTAAAAATACATTTATGGGCTCTTCCGGGGACGCAATCAAAATGGTTCGGCGTCCGACCTAGCGGCGTGCGCCGTCCTACAACACAGCCTCTAACACAGCTAGGCTGTCCTGACCCCCTGGGGTTAGAAGTGTTTACCTGTAGACAAAGAAGGTTGGGGTGAAGCGCCCAAATCTGCATGTGGGGTGTGCGCAGGCCGACTTCGGGGTCCGTGCCGTGAGCCCCAAGTTCTCATGAGATTGTCCAAAACCAGAAACACATCCGCAGAGCTTCTGGGGGCCCCTCAGTGCTAACTGTGTCCGACACAGGCTCCAGCGGGCTGTCCTCACTGAGGAGCAGCACGTCATTGTGAACCTGTGGAAGGCACAGCGCAGAGCCAGAAAGCTAAATAAATGGAAACAAAGCTTGTTTGAACAATAAATCAAATGACTTGTTCTGTTTTAAAAGAATACATTTATGGCTCTTTAATAATTGTTAAGTTATTGTGAAGGGCAGGATTGGTTCGTCCATCTCAAACATTTGCTGCCCCCTGGTATAGACTAAGGTGAGGAGGAAAGGCCTGGCAAGCTACTCTGGGAAAATCAGTCCGTAAAAAAATTGCAAGAGTCTCGCGCATGGCCAATGCTGAGAACCACACAGGACTGAGTAACGTCTTGTGCTGCGGTGTATGGAATCCCCGTGACTCAAGGGCTGAGTTGCCAGCAGCTAGCAACAATAGTCATGGCAGCAGGGACTGACAAACGTTTTCACCTGATAGCCAGGCCGGGGGAGGGGGTAGGGGAGGCAGGCTCATCACCATGGCAACAGGCACCACTAACTCACATCCCATCCACGGGCCTGCCACCAGCCTGGTCCTGGGTTCTATGGAATTACAGGCTGAGAACATCATAAAAGGAATGTCACAAAATGAAGGCAGCTGCTGGGTACCATGCCTCACGGACTCCCTTCCCATTCCCTGTGGGTGAACTAGGCTAGAACCTGGATGCCACTCCCACGGCTTGGGAACAAGCTTTCTTTCTTTCTTCCTTTAAATCTATTTTATTGGGGGCTCATACAATTCTTATCACAATCCATACATCCATCTATTGTGTCAAGCACATATGTACATTTGTTGCCATCATCATTCTCAAAACATTTGCCTTCTACTTGAGCTCTTAATATCAGATGCTCATTTCCCCCTCCCTCCCCACTCCTCCCTCCCTCATGAACCCTTCATAATTCATAAATTATTATTTTGTCATGTTACACTGTCCGACATCTTCCCCCACCCTCTTCTCTGCTGTCCATCCCCCAGAGAGGAGGCTATACATAGATTCTTGTAATCGGTTCCCCCTTTCTATCCCACATTCCCTCCACCCTCCAGGCATCACCACTCTCACCACTGATACTGAAGGAGTCATCTGTCCTGGATTCCCTTTGTTTCCAGTTGCTATCTGTACCTCTGTACATCCTCTGGTCTATCCAGATTTGTAAGGTAGAATTGGGATCATGATAGTGGGGGTGAGGAAGCATTTAAGAACTAGAGGAAAGTTTTACGTTTCATTGTTGCTGCCCTGCACACTGACTGGCTCATCTTTTCCCCACAACCCTTCAGTAAGGGGGTGTCCAGTTGCCTGCCGATAGGCTTTGAGTCTCCACTCTGCACTCACCCACATTTACAATGATATGATTTTTTGTTCTTTGATGCTTGATACCTGATCCCTTTGACAACTTGTGGTCACACAGGCTGGTGTGCTTCTTCTATGTGTGCTTGGTTGCTTCTGAGCTAGATGGCCGCCTGTTTATCTTCAAGCCTTTAAGACCCCAGATGCTATATCTTTTGATAGCCGGGCACCATCAGCTTTCTTCACCACATTTGTGTATGCACACGTTTGTCTTCATTGATCGTATCAGGAAGGTGGGAACCCACTGATGTGATTTTTAGTTTAGTTACCACCATCCTTCTTCAAAGAACTGGAAAAACAGATTACCAACTTCATCTGGAGGGGGAAGAAGCCCAGAATTAGCAGAGAACTCCTCAAGAAGGACAAAGTGAGAGGGTTTGCTCTACCTGACTTTAGCATGTACTATACGGTCACAGTAGTTAAAACAGTGTGGTATTGGTATAATGACAGATATTCAGAAAAGGGAGCAAGCTTTCTTTCTTTTTTTTAATCATTGTATTAGGGGCTCATACAACTCTTATCACAATCCATACATACATCAATTGTGTAGAGCACATTTGTACATTCATTGCCCTCATCATTCTCAAAACATTTGCTCTCCACTTAAGCTCCTGGCATCAGCTCCCCATTTTTACCCTCCTTCCCCACTACCCACTCCCTCATGAACCCTTGATAATTTATAAATTATTATTTTGTCATATCTTGCTCTGTCCCATGTCTCTCTTCACCCACTTTTCTGTTGTCTGTTCCCCAGGGAGGAGGTCACATGTAGATCCTTGACATGGGTTCCCCCTTTCCAACCCACCCTTCCTTTGCCCTCCTAGTATCGTCACTCATACCACTGGTCCTGAGGCGATAATTCTCCCTGGATTCCCTGTGTTTCCAGTTTCCATCTGTACCAGTGTACATCCTCTGGTCTAGCCAGACTTGCAAGGTAGGATTCAGATCATGACAGTGAAGGGGTGGTGGGGGGGCGGGCGAGAAAGCATTTAAGAACTAGAGGAAAGTTGTATTTTTCATCATTGCTACTTCGCACCCTGACTGGCTCATCTCCTACCCAAGACCCTTCTGTAAGGGGATGTCCAGTGGCCTACAAATGGGCTTTGGGTCTCCACTCCACACTCCACCCCTCATTCACTATGGTAAGATTTTTTGTTTTGATGATGCCTGATACCTGGTCCCTTTGACACCTTGTGATCGCACAGGCTGGTGTGTTTCTTCCATGTGGGTTTTGTTGCTTCTGAACTACACCTTCTGAGCTTGTTTACCTTCAAACCAAGCTTTTAAAACCCCAGACACTATATCTTTTGATAGCCAGGCACCATCAGCTTTCTTCGCCACATTTGCTTATGCACCCATTTGTCTTCAGCGGTTGTATCAGGGAGATGAGCACACAATGATATGATTTTTTGTTCTTTGATGCCTGACCTGATAACTGCTCCCTTTGGCACCTCGTGATCATACAGGCTGGTGTGGGAACAAGCTATCTTATTGCCTCCAGGGAACTCAGCAATCCACCTGGAAGGGCAGGCCCAGGAGGCTGCTCTATCCTGCTGACCCACCTGAGAGGCTCCCCCAGCCTCCCTTATGGCCCCCTCCCTTCAATCTATCTCCAACAATCTGACCACAGAGCCAGGCCCAGACAAGACCGTGAAGCCCTGTCACCCTGGTGAGGGGATCCGTGAGGAAGAGAAGGTGCTATGCTGGACCACACCCATGCATGTCTGACCTCTTACTGAGAACTTCTAAGGCCCGAGGGTGAGTTGTGGGACAGAGAGAGGTCCCTGTCGGCTGGTGCTCTGAGGCTGGAGGAGGACCCAGAACTGGTGGGACAGGCCAGCTCTCAGCCTGTTGGAGCCTCATTGAACCCCAAAGAGGCTTCTGTTTGATTTCCAGCCGGCCTGCTTTATCCGAGGCCCCTGCATGCAGCACCTTAGTGACCCCAACCCAGGGCTCTGTGTGAAGCTCATTGGTATAACAGAGGCACGTCTTCACTCTGCAGTCTTCACTCTGCAGGTGCTTGTCAAGGTGCTGTGCCTAGTTGCTGGGGGTCAGAAAAGGGTCAGTGTGGATGTGACGGGCTGTGATGCAGGGCTGAAGGAAGACCCCTTAACAGGGTGTAGGGTCCAGAGATGGTGCCTCCAGCTGGAGGGTGTATGCTTGATCTTCCAACTATAAGATGTGTCTGTGGGGACTGTTCTTCAAGAATGGTTAGGATTCTGGTACATGCAGTCAGGGAAGGTTGGACACAGACAGAGGAAGCAACACTGCTGATGAAAACATAGGGTGTCCCAGAAGCCCCAAGTTAACAACCATTTTGAGTGGAATGCAGATGTCACCATTCGAGTGGTCCTGATTGGAGAGGTCAGGACATGGGGATTTGAATTTCTTCTGAGGACAGTGTTGTGAAAGCAGCAATGGTTACAGAGCTGAAGAGCAAGGTGCTATCCCCATTAGAGATTTGAAGCTACCTGTGCAGGAGCACAGGTCCCGCTGGTGGGTAAGCATTAGACAGCTAACCATGGGGTTGGTGGTTCAAACCCACTAGCCACTCCATGGGAGAAAGATGAGGCTATTGGCTCCCATAAAGATTTAGAGCCTCAAAAACCCAAATGGGGTCACTGTGACTCGGAAGCCACTTGATGAGTGCTTGGTGGGTGCTCTGCACAGTCCTGGAGGGTGGCCTTCAGGGAGATGATCATGGTGTCTTGTGGGACAGCAGTCCCACTGCAGAATGACATGGCTCGGGCTGCCGCGGGCAGCAAGGTTTCCAGAATGCAGCCTGTGTGGGCGGCAGCATGAACAACCATTTTAACACCAACTACCTGGCTGTTCTTGTCATCGCCAATCCACGGAGATCTTCATGTTCCTCTGTCTTCACCAACTTGGCAGCCACAGCAGCACCACAGAAGAGTTGTTGCCCCAGTTCTCAGTGCCAGTCACAGTACTGCCACCTCGCCACCAGTTCCAACCCGAGCCCAGTGAC
This sequence comes from Tenrec ecaudatus, assembly GCF_050624435.1. Taxonomy (NCBI): domain Eukaryota; kingdom Metazoa; phylum Chordata; class Mammalia; order Afrosoricida; family Tenrecidae; genus Tenrec; species Tenrec ecaudatus. The sequence continues at coordinate 96,643,165 of NC_134539.1, forward strand.
CACACAGCCTGAGGCCCAACAGCACTGGTATCATCCCTACGCTCGCTGTACCTGCAGTCGCTGCCACCAGAAACAGGATCGCTGTGTCCCTTTCCCGCCACCACGGCTCACACGGCCGAGTGCAGCCTCCACCTGGATGCCTATGGGCTTGAGAGACGAGATTGACTGGTTTGGTTTCTGCTAAAATGTTTAAAATCAATCGTGAATGGTTCAGGAGGCGACTCGGGGTGAGCTCAGGGACATGTCAGGGCCAACTCAGATCTTCACAGTCTTGCTTTCTTGTGCCCCTTTGGGGTCATGGGTCAGGGGATTGCTCCTGGAAGCTCAAGAAACCTCAAGACCCTTCCTCATGGCCTCCCTGGGCTCCTGGCTCATCAGCATCGACAGCCAATGATTCTAAAAAGGATGCTGCTGAGCAAAAACCCAAGCAGCATAGCAGGCTAGTGTCCAGGCCCAAGTCTACTTGGCAATGACCTCTGTCCAGGTCCTGGAATCGAGGGTTCGTTTGGAGTTCTGACTGGGGAGTGTGGCAGGTAAGCTGGTGCGACTGTGACCTGGAGCAAAGGGGACAGGCAGAGTCAACCTGTTTGTTCTGTAGAATTCTCGGTGCTGGTCAGTGTGCTCAGAGCTCAGTGGCCCACAAGGAACACCCACCAGGGTCAAGGAGAAGTAGATAAAGGAGAGCATGTCCTGAGACCTCTTCAGGCGTCCCTGCCCAGTGCGGGGCATGGAGAGTTGTCTGAGCAGCCAGCTCAGTGGTTGGGTGTGCTCGTACTCACGGCTTTGGGGACAGAGCTCTTTTAGGCTTGGTTTCCATGGGACAGTGCATTCAGGGAGGAGGGGGGTTGAGCTGCCCAAGGCCTCCTCGTTGAACCCCCAAGCCAGAAAAGGACAGAGTAGGACACAGCCACCGTCCAGGTGCCCATAACAGTGCTTCCCCCCCCAATCCCCCCCACAGGGGCACTAGCCACTTCTCCATCTCTCTCACACCATTTCATGCCTTTCCCAACCATGCACCTTGCCATCTGGGGCAAGCCATTCTGCAATGCTTTGGTCAACTGGCCACGGCCCACTTGCATTCCTACCTGGGACAGACCTCTTGCCACCCACAATGACTCAAGGGCCAGCAGCATTGGCACTGCCTTGTGAAGATGCAGACTCTCAGCCCTGCCCAGATCTGCCTGTCGTCTCTGAGCAGCCCATCCCCTTCTCTGCAGCTGTGTGGCTTTGGGCCAGAGACTCAATCGCTCTGGCTCTCAGGCCCTGTCACTGTCAAGTGGATGATGTCTCTAGACTTGAGCACAAGACCTGGCCCGTGGTGAACACTCAGCCAGTGGGAACCGTATCATTCCAAGTCCTCCCATCCAGAAGAGTGGCCTTGATTGGGGAAAGAATCTACCAGCAAGAGCATGCTTTCTTCTCCATCCCTGGGGGTACCGGCTAAGCTTTTGAATCAACAAGTCCCTTGACGCTTTTGAGCCATTCTAGAACCTTGAGCAAGGAGGCCTGCTGGCCCAAGAGCTAGGCACTCAGTTGCTCCCTGAAAGGTTGGGAGTTCAAACCCAAGCAGGAACTCCAGCTGCGGCGGGGAAAGGTACAGACATTTGCTCCTGTAAAGAGCTCCAGCCCCCGTTGATCGCCCTGAGTCCGTTCTCACTCGGAGAGCACAGAGAAGAGCTGACCCAGGCTTTCCCCAGCTGTGTTTCTGGAAGCAGATGGTCCCATCTCTCTCCCGCCGAGTGGACTGATGAGGTTGAACTTCCAGTTGGCAGCCAAGGACTTTGACCACTGCCCTGCCAGGGCACCTTGCTCTAAAGAGTAAAGCCCTCAGTCACAATGACCTGCTGTATCTCGAATATCAACTCAACGGCATGGCCCCTAACCACCATCGCAGGCGTGATCGGTAGAGTGCTCTCTGCCTCTATGGCCTCATCTGTTAGAGAAAGATCATAAAACTCAGCAGACAGCTGCTGTACCACGTTCATGACGCAATGCCTGCACACAGTGCAGGGGGACTAGACGACTCGCATAGTCGAGGCAGGGAGAAAGGGAGGCCATACTCTCTTATCCACCAACCAAAGGGTTGAAGACTCAAATTCCCTTAGAGCAGTGGTTCTTAACCTTCCTAATGCCACCACCCTTTCATACCATTCCTCATGTGGTGGTAACCCCCCAACCATAACATTATTTTCGTTGCTACTTCATCACTGTCATTTTGCTACTGTGATGAATCACGCAACCCCTGTGAGAGGGTCGTTCCACCCCTGAAGGGGTCACGACCCAGAGGTTGAGAACCACTGCCTTAGAGGCACCTTGGAAGACAGGCCTGGCATTGATTTCTGCAATCTCAGCCCTTGGGGCTCAGCTCCATGGAATGCAGCTCTGCCCCGACACACAGGAGGGCACCATGCCAACCTCAGTCCACAGACCCAAGAGGGTGACAGGCCACATCCAGAAAACCCTCAGTGACATGGGCTCTGTTTCAGGGCAGCCTGCCCCATGGGCATGAGGAGACTTCAGGTCTGACCCTTCCTTCCCCTGGGATTCCCCAGAAGAAGAGTCCAAATGCCTTTATTCTCAAACCCACGTCACCTCATCATACTTTCCTGGCCTGGAAAAAGCAGCCCTGGTGTTGCACTGGGTTACACGTTGGGCTGCTAACCCCAAGGTCAGCAGTTTGAAGTCACCAGCTGCTCTGCGGGAGAAAGTTGAGACCATCTACTCCAATAAAGATTGGCAGCCTCAGAAACCCTAGGGAGCAGTTCTGCTCTGTCCTACAGGGTCTGGGAGTGGGAATCAACCTGAGGGCAAGGGGTGGTCCAAAGAACCTTGGCCTGTCTGCCGTGGAGGAAACTTCATTTGTCCTACAAATGTGTTCAGGCGCAGCAAGCTGGCCTCGACCTTGCCTGTAGTCTTTGCCCAAAGCCAATAGCCAATATAAGACCCTGGCTAAGACACACACACACACACACACACACACACATACACACAAACAACCTCATTGCCATCGAGTTAATTACAACTCACAGCGCCCTTGGCGGACAGGCTAGAACTGCCCCTGTGTTTCCACGGCTGTAACTCTTCACTGGAGTAGAAAGCAGTGTCTTTCTTCTGAGGGGTGGTTAGTGCTTGTGGTCAGCAGTCCAGTGCGTGGCCACTACACCACCAGGACTCCCCTGGGAAAGGCAAGAAGGGCAGGGAGAGGGGAGGAGGGCGGGGAGAGCCTGGGTTGAGAATCCACTGCATTGCTCCATCATACTACGCTTGTATGGCGTGTTCTGATGAATGAAAAACAGAAAACGCAGACATTCGGCGGGCAGGGCACCCTCGAGACTCGAGAATGTCTCTATGCAGAGGGTATTTCTCAAGGATCCTGGAGGGGTCCTTCCCTAAGCTGTCAGGGTCCTACTGCCCGGAGGACATGCCATCGCAAGGGGTTCTGTTTGCGGTGCGCACGGTCCCCTTACCCAGCCTGCCTCTACTGCAGGGTGCCAGTGCTCCCCTGACCTGTTCTCTTTTTGGTCCGCCTCATCAGCACCCCTATTGAGCATGCTCCAGTGTGCACCAGCCACGCCACCACCCTGCCACTGCCCGCTTCTGCCCAGTTGCCTGCTGCTGCCTCCCCCAGCGCAGCCTTGCCTCCCCAGGCCGCAGCCGCTGCCACTGCTGCCACTGCCTCCGCCGCAGCCTCTGCCACCAGCCCTGTGGACAGTCCAAGGTAACCAGCCCAGTTGCCAGGCCTAGTCACGGGCCCAACCCTGAGTCCACCCTCCTGCTGCTCTGGGGTGTGGCTCAGGCCCTGGGGGTCGTGAGGTGGCCAAACCTAGCACTTGAAGATGCTGAGCATGGGGGGAGTATACCATGTGTGACTGAAGACTAACACAGGGATGGGTGTGAGTCACATGCATATAAGCTCAGTGCTTAGGGTGGGAAGTCAAGATTCCTGGAGCTCGGATTGGGGAGAATGAAAGTCTCCCCGTGCACCGTGTCCTGGGGAAGTCAAGAGAGCCTGCCTGGAGGAGGGAACTTCTTGGAATGGTCATGGAAGGTAGGTCAGATTTAGGCAGTTCAGCCATTCACTTGCCCTCCTCCACCCCTCCCCTCTCTTCTGCATCAAGACTCTAGCTTGCTGACTCATAGATCCTCCCTCCATGTACTGGAATTCAAATCCATATGATCTTGAGAGAGTGAGTTAACTTCTCTGGACCTTATTCTCCTCATTAGTGCAGCTGTTGAACACACGAGCCGTCTTCCAGGGCTGTGGTAGAAACAAACGGACAGCCGTCCTGCAATATCCTTCAAGCATTGTTGCAGAGCCCCCGAAAATACCAGAATCCCCCTTTTAAAATGATGACATATTAGCATATACTCTGCACATCCTCCCACACATATTAATCATCTCTAGGTGACTTAGGATACCTCAACCTCATGGTCATCGAGTCCCTTGGAATTCACAGCAGCCTTACAGGCCAGAGTAGAACAGAACAGCCCCTGTGGGTTTCCAAGACTGTAGATCTCTAAAGGGTAGAGAGCCTCGTCTTTCTCCCGTGGAATCACTGGTGGTTTTGAACTGCTGGCCTTGTGGTCAGCAGCCCCATACATAACCCACTATACCACCAGGCATGTTTTAGAATGCCTAATACAAGGGAATTGCTTTGTGAATAGCACTTAAGCTCCCTGGTAGCCTTCTTTAGAGGCATTGTTCTGACCACTTAACTGATTTTTAATAGCGTTACCACCCCACCCCAAACATTTCCAGTCCACCGTTGGTTGAATCCATGGATGTGGAACCCAGAGGGCCCAACTGGACATAAAACATGATGCAGCCCACAGACATGCCCCTTGTTAATGGTCACCAGTATTTTCAGTTATGCCCAGCCAAGCAGACACGTAAAGTGGGGCAGGAGAAAAAGGGAGGTGGGGAGTGACAGAGGGCCTTCCAGAGTGGCCCGGTAATTTCACAGCTTCTGGAGCTGTGCTGTGGGGGTTGGGTATCGATGGCAGCTTCCTTGGAGTTCTGCTGAGGAAGATACAGTCTCTGCAGCAGGGTATGCAGGTCTGTGGTGCAGTTTGAGGTGGGGCTGAGGGTGGGCACACTGGCCAGCTGGCTTGGCGGCTGCCCCTCACCTCAAACTTCACAATAGCAGACTTGTTGCCAAGTCCAGCATTTCCCCACTCCAGCCTCAAGGGGGAGTCTGGCCCCTGGCCTCTGGCCAGCAGGCACTCAGCCCGCTGCTTCCCCCTCTCCACACCTGAATTTCTTCACCTAAGGGCCTTGTTTCCTACCCAGGGAAGAAACTGTGAGAAGGGAGCTGGTAGAGGGTGGGGAAGTGGGGGTGTGTGTGCAAGAGAAGCCTGACTTCCCATGACCCCTCCTTAGACCATTTCTGCGGAGATAGCTGAGATTTGTTGCCCTCTCTCGCTCAAATGGAAGGACTGGATGCCAGATGATCCCAGGCTGGGAGGTGCTGGGAGGTGAGGAGGCAGTTGGGTAGCTCTGGCCTCTCTCTGCCTCTGCACTTCCCATGCCAACCTTTGCTGGCCTTCTTCCCCAGGGCGGGTACAGGTTGTCTTTGTCCTCTCTGTCTGGCTGAAGCTTCTCTCCTTTCTTCTAAGGTGGTGGCCCTAGCAAAGGGCTGAATGTCTAGAGGGGGCTCTGCTAGTCTAACCTAGATTTACCAGGAGTAGCTTTGTGGCCCCCCAAACTCCCAAGGCCCCCTCCTCGATAGCCTGGGCAGCTCTCATGGAGGTTCCTGAAGATGGGGGAGCCAGCCTGCCTGTCTACCCACTGCTGGCCCAAGGTTGGGGTAAGGTTATCCTTCTGGCTTCTAACTCTTCCTTCTTGGTTCTAGGCCCCAGGCCTCTGCCTACAGCCCTGCACCAGCCACCTCTCTGGCACCTGCTACCAACACCAACTACAGTGAGGCCCCTGCGCCCAAGCCCCGGGTTGTGACTACAGCCAGTATCCGACCTTCTGTCTATCAGTCAGGTGAGAGGCCAGAGGGACAGGGGCAGGTGAGAGGCCAGAGGGACAGGGCTGGGCATGGGTGCCAGGGGTTGGAAGAGCAAGGTATCAGCTCTGAGGCCACATCCCAAGAAGGATGGTAATCAGCAAGTTAGGCTTGGCCCCTCTTCTCCCAAGAGAGGGCTAGAATCATGTGGAGCCACAGCTAGCTGTGGGGAGTCAGGTGGGGAGCCAGGAGGGATGGGACCTCCCAGTTCTCAGGAGGAGGATAATCCTGGCTTGGAATTTCCAGGATCAAGGTGAAAGAAGAGTGGGTTTCAAGAGGAAATGTTTGTGGGTCTCAGTTTTGGTTCTAAAAACCGCAGTTACGTAGCTATGAGTCACTTACCACCTGTTCAAGCAGCATCCTATCTCTATACATCTCATCTGCTTCTTGTGTTGTTTTTATTGTTATTAGATGGTGTAGAGTCGGTCCTGACTCTTAGCAATCCAATGTACAGAATGGAATACCACTCGGTCCTATACCATCCTCACAGTTGTTCTTATGGTGGAGCCCCATTGTCACAGCTACTGTGTCAACCCATCTTGTTAAGAGCCTTCCTCTTTTGCAATGCGCCTCTATTTTACCAAGCATGCTGTCCTTCTCTAGGGATTGGTCTCTCCTGTGAGTACGTCCAAAGTGCATGAGATGAAGTCTTGCCATCCTTGCTTCTAAGGAGCATTCTGGATATACTTCTTCAGAGACAGATTTGTCTGTTCCTTTGGCAGTCCATGTTACTTTCAAAATTCTTCGCCAGCAGCACAATTCCAATGTATCGATTCCTCTGTCTTCCTTGTTCATTTCACACGCACAGGAGGTGAGTGAAAGAAAATACCACGGCTGGGATCACGTACGTGCACCTCAGTGCTCACCGAAACCTCCTTGCTTTTGAACACTCTAGAGAGGCCTTGTGCAGCAGATCTACCCAATGCAATGTGTCATTAATTTCTAGACCACTGCTTCCATGAGCAATGATCGTGGGTCCAAGCAAGACAAAATCCTTGACCACTTCAATCTTTTCTCCATTTTTCATGAGGTAACCTATTGGTCCAGTTGACATTAACTTTTAATCCATACTGATGGCTGTGATCCTTTTTCCATCAGTGAGCGCTTCAAGTCCTCCTTACTTTCAAGAAGCAAAATTCTCATAAAGGTTCAGAAATTCTTATTGGAGAATAGGACACGGGATGTACTCCAGAAAGTCCATGGACACACGGAATTAGAGGAGACGAGATTTTCTCACCAACTTTCTGCAGACCCCTCGTACTTTGCTAAGAACTGAGGTGTGGATGGGTCTTTCACTTGTTCTTTGGATCCTACACCGCCCCAACCCAACCACAGTTGCCTGTCCCAATGCGCTTGTTCCAGGCACAGAACACGCAAATCCTCCTGGAGCCGAGCCGGACATCCCTCTGTGGGAGGAGCAGGAAAGGCAACAGGCAGGACAGCAAAAGTGGCTGAGGCAGGAGGGCAGGGCTCAGGCACAGGTCCTAGACACAGGGCAGTGAGGCAGCAGTCAGAGCATTCATGTATTCACTCCACGCCACCTAGGCCTTGGGCCTGACCTGTGTGCTCAGCAAAGACTTGGGGAGTTAAGGAACAAAGGGCTGAATGAGTGCGAGGTGGGAGGCCGGGAGGGCAGAGGCTGTGAGCTACAACTGAGCTCTGTGTCCTGTGACCGCAGGGCTGCTCCCTGAGGGGTGGTGCCCTGGTGTCCTTGGGAAAGACTGAGGTTGGGAATTCTGTGGGAGCAGGGAATGGGACACAGGAGGCTTCGCTGTTATGCAAGAGAGTCAGTTTGCCGGGCACTCTGGTTGCCCGGCAAACCAACTGCACACACATGTCCTGATAAGGAACACTGAGACACTGGAAACAAGACTGGGAGGGAATCAGGAAGGGCTTGCCTTAGGCGAGCCTGGATTTTTATGTGTAAGTCTGGGAGGCCCCAACAACTCTCTTACAAAGGCCCATTCTGCTGGCAGCGCTGTGTGTGGGTGTTCAAAACAGCCTTAGCGTCAGACTCCCGTGGCCATGTAAGGCGCGCAGGGCTTCAGCCTTCTGGGCCTGTGTCTCCTAGTTCCAAACATGCGATGACCCTACGTACACTTGTCCTCTCGGGATTGAATGCCGTACTTGGCGCACACAGTGCAGGGCACACTGCAGGTGCGGCCCTGGGCCCCTCCGGAGGCCTGCCTGGAGGTGTTGCCCAGTGATGGCTGAGCTTTAAAATCTGCAGGATTAGGAAGCATTTTGGAAGGGGTTAGCTAGCAATGGCGAGACATCTCACATGGCGCTCTGGTTTTCTTTTTGCCAGCCGCCTGGCTCAGATGGGGGTGCACAAGAGGAAGGGTGGAGGGGCGTTTGGATGGGAAGCAGCGGTGATGGGGAGGGCACAAGGAGGGCCTCGCCTTCCTGGCGCTGTCCGAGCTCCTCCTCCGGGCCGACCCTGCTTGGCATCTTCCGGGGCGGGCCCGCAGCCTCCGGTGCCCGCACCGGCCGCCTGCCGTCCTCCGCTGGCTCGCTAGGGGCGGTGGTGCCCGCACCTGGCCGGGGCCGGCGGGCCGGCGGGAAGGGGTGGGGGCGGAGAACCCGGCCCGCGGCCCCTGCGCGTCCGCGTTCCCAGGCCAGCCAGACGTTAACTCATGACTGCCTGGAGGGAAAGAGGCGGGAGGGGGAGGGGCGAGCCAGACACCGGCTGGCCTCCACCGCCTTCTCCCCGGGTGGGGACCGGGGAAGGCTGGCCGCCGGCCTGGGGAGAATCGGAGAGTGGCGACTTGAGCTTCCCCACCCCATCCCCCCAAGCCCTACCCCCCAAAGTTCTCTCCCATCTCTTCCCTCCTCCGATCCCCGGCCCAGGCACGGAGAGCGCAGAGCCTGGGGCCTGGGAGCGGCCCGCCCGGCTCCGGCTGCAGTTCCCCGCCGGGGCCTCGGCTTCTCAGCCAGGATCTTATCGCTGGCGCCGGGGCTGGGCCTGCCGCTCCCCAGAACACCTGGGGCCCGGGAGGGTGCGGGCTGCGAGCCGGGCTTGCCGTGGGCGGAGAGGGCTGTGCGCGGAGCGGCCACATCGGGCCCCTTCGGGCCGGGCGGGGACCGCGGTGCCCGCGCAGAACCGGCCCGGACCAGGAGTGAGTAAGGGCCCACCTTGCTTAATTACACATTCCCGAGGCTGCCGGGTGCGATAGGGCCCTTTTGAACTTGCCAATTAGAGATGAAATATCGTGTTCTCATTTGAACGGTCAGCCCACTGTGTTGCTGGCCGGAAAACGCGCTGCTTGGAAGGCAGCTCTGCTCACTGCCACTGCCATTCCACGGACGACACAGTATTTAAATCACCTCATATACACTCAAAAGCGGGACAACGAAGAAGCGATGCCTTTGGATTATGGCGGTGGCTGTCAGAAGCAGAAAGCTCTCTATCCTAGAACAGTGATAGCCACCATGCGTCATAGAAGGGAACATTTGGGGAGACATTTGTCCCACCTACTTTGGACATGCCCTCCGGAGAGACCAGTCCCTAGAGAAGGGCTTGTGAAAAAGAGGAAGACTTCCCGAAAATGATGTGAGGGTGGCAACAACCACGAGCTCAGAGATAACAGGGTTGGGATGGTAGGACGGGAAGGTGGGCATGGCAGGATGGGGCGACTGTCCTGTAGCACAGAGTCTCTCTTTCGGTGAGTGACAATTAACTTGAAGGCACCTAATGACATCAAGCAACCATTTGGATAGGCTGGTTTCTGTCTAGCAGAATAGCAGCTGCCCCAGGCTCTGGGATGGGGTATCTGGCTCTCTTGACATGTTAGAGGTGATGCAGTAAACTGAAGGGCAGAGTATGACCTTGGGGTGGGGGGAGGGAGGCTCAGAGAAAAGAGGAGGGATTATCAAGGAGTCTGGAAGGCCTTACTGAGAAGGAAGAAGGGCGACAGCGAGGCAGAGGGAGCAGTGGTGGCATTTTCTAGAGGGGGCAGGAGAGGTGGGCATGGGCCCAATTAGGAAGGAGGGCCTAAATTCTGTTGAACAGTCAGTGATGGTGAACCAGGGCATCTGAAGCTGCAGTTTCAGCTAGGCAGTTCATGCTCTGGGTGATTTTGAGGTAGGCAGGTAAGCTCTCTCAGGCTAGTACCGCCCAGTTGGTGCCGACTCCTAGCAACCTTCGGAAGGCAATCACGCTCGGTCCCACACCATCCTCATGATCCCCGTCATGTCTGAGGTCATTGCTGCATCGGCTGTGTCAGTTCATCTTGTTGAGGGCCTGCCTCGTGTTTGCTGACCTTCCGCTCGGCCAGACATGGCCTTTTCCAGGGATCGACCCCCGCTGACAATATGTGCAGAGAACATTAGACAGAAGCCTCGCCATCCTCACTCCTAAGGAGCATTTTGGCTGTTTCTAAGACACTCGTTTGCTCTTCTAGTAGTCCTCAATAGTCCTGCCCGACACCGTAATTCAAAAGCATCCATTTCTCGGCCTGGCTTATTCATTGTCCAGCTTCTGAGTGCTTATGAAGCCACAGAAAACACCGAGGCGTGGGTCAGGCGCACCCTAGTTAGGGTTCATAAAATGAAAATCCATTGCCATTGAGTTACTTTAGCTTACAGTGCTGTTAGGGGCTGTTGGGATGGTTTGAGTCGTAGGGACCCGATAGACTACAGAACGAAACCATGCTGAGTCCTGCGTCGTCTTCACAACTGCTCCTATGCCTGAGCCCATTGTTGCTGCCACTGTGTCCACCCATCTTGTCAAGGGCCTTCCTCTCTTTTGCTGCCCTTCTATTTCACCAAGTAGGATGTCTTTTTCCAGGGACTGGTCTCTGCTGACAATATGTCCAAAGCGCAGGAGATAAATTCTTGCCATCCTTGCCTCTAATGAGCATTCTGGCTGTACTTCTCCCAAGACCGACTTGTGTGTTCTTTTCATAGTTCATGGTACCTTCAATGTTCTTTACTAACACCAGAGTTCAAATGCATTGGTTCCTCTGTGGGTCTTCTTTATTCAGTATTCAACTTCACATGTATGTGAAGTAATTGAAAATACCAACGCTTGGGTCAGGCACACCTTAGTCCCCAAAGTGACATCCTGGCTGTTCAACACGTTAAGGAGGTCGTGTGCGGCAGATTTTCCAGTGCAATGCATCATTGGATCTCTTGACTGCTGTTTCCTTGAGCAATGACTGTGGATTAAAGCAAGACAGAATCCTTGCAACTCCAACATTTTTTCCCTTTATCATGATGTAACCTATTGGTCCAGTTGTGAGGATTTTGGTCTTCTTTACACAGAGCCGTAATCCATACTGAGGGCTGCAATCCTTGATCTTCATCAGCAAGTGCTTCAAGTCCTCCTCTCTTTCAGCAAGCAAGGTGTGTCATTTACAAACCTCAGGTTGCCTATAAGCCTTCCTGATACCACATTCTTCTCCATATAATCCAGCTTCTCTGAGGATGTGCTCAACATACGATTGAGTAAATATGGTGAGAGGATATGACCCTGATGTACACCTTTCCTGGTTTTAAAACAGGCAGTATTTCCTGGTTCTGTTCATGCAGCTGCCGCTTGATCCATGATAGATTCTGCATGAGCACAATTAAGTGTTCTGGAATTCCAAATCATAGTGACCCTATAAGACAGGGTAGACTTGCTCCATATGGTTTCTCAGGCTTGAAATCTTCAGGGGGAAAGAGTGCCACATCTTTCCCCCTCCGAGAAGCTGGCGGATTCAAACTCCTGGCCTTTTACTTAGCTGCTAAGTAATTTAACCACTGCACCACCATTCTGGTCAGGGCAATGGCACTACCCAATGGAAATAACTTTTAAAGAGTAAAATGGGATTCTAAAGCTTTAGATCTTGATGGGAGCAGACACCCTCATCTGTTTCCACAGAGCAGCTGGTTAAGTTCTAACTGTTGACCTTGCGGTTAGCAGCCCAGCACGCAGTCCACTGGGAAACCCACGCTTATTTCAGTCAAGCCTGCTTGTGAAATAGATATGGTGTCCTGCAGTCCACCTGCCGCCCCAGGTGATCCGACTTCAGGCATCACTTCTCCCACCTTCACTCCTACATTCCACAATCTACCGGAATTGGGCTCTCTCTAGTGACCACTAGGTGATGAGATGAGCTGACAATTCACTATGAGACCTGAGACCCATGTATCCTAACTCTCAATTCTCACTGACCAGGCTAAACACGGTGTATTTCTTATATCTTTTAATCTTCATAGTAACCCTGTGAGGCACTAAGAATGGTTGCCACTTGTAGGCAACAGAGTATAAAAGGGCCCAAGGACCCAGCCAGGAGGCAGAGCTGAAAACTGAATTCAGAGTGCTTGATGCCTATACTATGAGCCAGAGTATGGGGTCTGGCCTGTGTAGGTTGGTGTGTTTCATTGCTACAAATTCATAGAAAACAATTATTTATCAACTTTTAATTGTGAATTGGATGAAGGTTTGCAGAGACAATCTGTTTTCGACTCCACAAGGCAGATCCGTTTGTTTCACGTCATCGGTTGCAATTCCAATGACGTAACATCCCTGACCCCACTTCCTGCCTGTGGTTTATCCCCATTCTTCCTTTTCTTTCTTTCTTTTTTTTTTTAAATGGGGTTTCTTTTTCAAAACTATATACTTAAATTTTTTTTTTACAAAACAACCTTATCACCTTCAAAGTACTCCCCATTACACAATTCATTTGTTAAATCTGCAATTCCATTCTTGGAAAATTTTTCAAATTTATCTGCTTGGATGGCAGACCATAGCACCTCCCTTGTTTTTTTCTTCAACTCTTCTAGAACTTTTACTTTTTAAATTTAAAAAAAAAACATTTCATTAGGGGCTCAGACAACTCTTATCACAATCCGTACATATACATACATCAATTGTATAAAGCACATCTGTACATGCTTTGCCCTAATCATTTTCAAAGCATTTGCTCTCCACTTAAGCCCTTTGCATCAGGTCCTCTTTTCTCCCCCTCCCTCCCCGCTCCCCCCTCCCTCATGAGTCCTTGATAATTTATAGATTATTACTTGGTCATATCTTGCCCTATCCGGCGTCTCTCTTCACCCCCTTCTCTGTTGTCTGTCCCCCAGGGAGGAAGTCACATGTAGATCCTTGTAATAAGTTGCCCCTTTCCAGCCCACTCACCCTCTACTCTCCCAGCATCGCCCCTCACCCCCTGGTCCTGAAGGTATCATCCACCCTGGATTCCCTGTGCCTCCAGCTCCTATATGCACCAGTGTACATCCTCTGCTCTATCCAGACTTGCAAGGTAGAATTTGGATCATGGTAGTTGGCGGGAGGAAGCATTTAGGATCTGGGGGAAAGTTGTGCTCTTCGTCGGTACTACCTCGCACCCTGACTGACCCATCTCCTCTCCTAAACCCCTCTATGAGGGGATCATTCTTCCTTTTCTAACCCTTCTGAACTTTTTCCAAGTAGTTGATTACTCTAAAGTATGCATCCCCCTCGAGCCTTAGTCTTCCTGTATTGTTATTATAGACCTATTATTCGGCTGAGTGTTGAGCCATGGGGTTGACTTTAGTTCCAAGCCTGAAACATAGCTAAGGGATTTCTACCTGCTTTTATTTGGTCAAAACCTGTTCTTTTTTTTTTTAAATGATTTGATGCTGCATTTTACTCCCACTCTACTCAGAACTTTCTAGAGTCCCTCCCCCCCCCCCCCCCCCCACGGCAGAGCAGCTGTTAGTGGTAACTGGACACCATCTTATTCTCCTGCTCTCCTGGTTGTGGAGGCTGTTGGCCTCATGGTCCTTGAGTGTTTCGGGCTAATTGTTTCCACGTGTCTTGACTCCCTTCCATCTGCCCTCCTCCAGCCAGAGAGAGGCCAAGAGTTGCACCTCAGCTGGGAGCTCATGACTTTTTAAGAACCCAGTTGTTACTGGCCAAAGCAGGCTATAGAGCATCGTTTGTGTGGGCTAGGTTGTCACTTGACCCTGGCGTCCTGCGAGACCATGGTTCTGATCTGCTCTGTGTTGAAAGACGTTCCTCCCTGGCACAGCGAGGAAAGGGTGCATCCACAGACACCATGGCTTTCAGAATAGTGGACTTTGTACTTTACAGAGGCAGCTGGAGTGATGAAAGGCGTGGCTTTGTAGACTCGCTCTGCCATTTACAGGCCCTGTCTGAACATCCGTGACCTTATTTGGAAAGGGGGTGATGTGAGGACTAGCCTAGGTGAGCTGCTGGGCTCCACAACCCGATGGAGAGCGGCTTACCTTTCAATGTGAGCAACATTTCCAGGATGGCTCTGGGCCACGGTTGTGGAAGGTCTCACCCCTTTCATCCAGGTACCCCAGCTCTGAAGGGAGGGCCAGCCTTCCTGGGAAGTAGAGGCTCAGAGTTGGAGTATTAGTTCACAGGCCACCCCTGGCAGCCTGGGCTAGGGGATGAGGTGGGAAAGAGAGGCCAGGGCTGGGCCCTCAAGCCCTGAGGAGGTGATCCTCCAGGTGCTGGGCCCATGGGGGTCTGGGACGCATTCCTCAGGGGGTCCATCTGCCCGAGTGAGGCTCAGGAATGGGCAGGGCTGCTGTCCCAACATGTTTCCCGGGTGCAAGGAATGAGGCCTTTTCCCAAAGGAGCAGGCTGTGAGCAGAGATAAGGCTTCGGAGCCTCCCTGGTGGGAAGAGGAGGCCAGCTGGATTGTGTGTGCAGGGCACAGCTAAGTCAGTCCCAGCAGGCTCCACAGGGATGGCAGCAGGGCATTCAGAAACCTGGGGGTTCGAGGGTCCAAGCCTGGCAGGGGGAGTGCTTGCCTGAGCAGCTGCATCGTAACCCCAGAACGATGTCAGCTCTCAGTGAGCTAGATAAGGGGGGTCCAGAAGTAGGGCAGCACCTGCAACCTGAACCTAGCAACCCAGCTGCCAGTCATCTGCTTGGTCCCGAAGCGGGACGAGGTCGAGGTTTGGCACACAATGGCCCAGAGAGGCATTTCAGCTATCTTCTGACTGGGTGGACTGCAGCTGAAGGCATCCTACCGTCAGACTGAGCGGACCTGTCCTGCCCTCTTGCCAGCCCAGAGAGCCAGGTGTGAGCAATGCCCGACGCCCCCAGGCCAGGCTGCGCCCCGCCCAGCACAGCTGCACATAGTTATAACCCTACCTGGCCTGGTGGTTTTCAACCTGTGGGTCGCTGCCCCTTTGGAGGTTGAACGACCCTTTCACAGGGGTCGCTCGATTCATCACAATAGCAAAATGACAGTTATGAAGTAGCAAAAAAAATAATTTTATGGTTGGGGGAGTCACCACCACATGAGGAACTGTCTTAAAGGGTGGCGGCATTTGGGAGGTTGAGAACCACTGCCTAACTGGTCCCAGCCCAGCTCCAGAGGGCCCCCGAGCAGATTGCCGGTCACCGCCCTTGTCTTCTTCACACATTTTTCTTTGGGTGTTTTTGATTTTCAGTGCCTGCATCTACCTACAGCCCAGCTCCCTATAACCCCTCTCCTGCTCCTGCGTATACCCCTTCACCGGCCCCCACCTATACTCCCTCACCAGCACCAGTCTATACCCCCTCACCCGCCCCAAGCTATAACCCCACCCCCTCAGCCGCCTACAGTGGGGGCCCTGCAGAGCCTGCCAGCCGCCCCCCCTGGGTGACAGATGACAACTTTTCCCAGAAGTTTGCCCCGGGGATGAGCACCACATCCCTCAGCAAGCAGCCCCTGCCCCGGGGAGCCCCGGCCTATGCTCCAGCAGGACCCCAGATGCCCCCGCTTGCCAGGGGCACCTTCCAGAGGGCCGAGCGCTTCCCCGCCAGCAGCCGGACTCCACACTGTGGACACTGCAACAACATCATCCGGTAGGACCCCGCGGTGCCCTGTGGTGGGCTGCTGGATGGGGGTGGGGATTGGGGCGCTTGCCCACGGTCTGCGCATGCGCGTGTGTGTGCTTGCGTGCAGTGGGTGGCAGGTGTAGAGAAAGTGCCCCATGCCAGGGACGCCTCTGGTCCTTTGACTCACTTTCTGGCCTGATCCTCTCTGAACGTTCCTTTCCAGACCTGGGTGGCATCCACCTCACCAGGGAGTTAGGAGGAATCCTTGAGGTATGTAGGTGAAGCTCCCAGAACAGTACCCAGTGCCAGGAGCTCTCCCTGGCGCCAAGGCCAGCTTCTTTCGGTTGGCTTATTGGGCATGCTACAAGCTGCTGTCAGGGCTGGTTTTGACCTAACATTCCTTTACGGTTGCTTCTGGAACTTTCTATACACAGGCCAGTCCAGCTCAGGACTTTGGTGGGTATCTGGCACACTAGGATGAAAAGAAATATTTTCATGTTTAGGAACCAGGATAGTGGGTGACTGCAGTTTGAGTACAGGAGCCCTGGTGGTGAAGTGGGTTACTGATTAGGCTGCTAACTACAAGGTTAGCAGTTCAAAACCAGCAGCCACTCTGTGGGAGAAAAATGAGGCTTTCTACTCCCGTAAAGAGTACAGTCTCGGAAACCCACAGGGACTGACCTATAGGGTCATGATCAATAGGAATCAACTTGATGGCAGTGAGGTTTTTGGTGGGGGAGTTATTTGAGTACAGTATGTTTATGATGACTGAGGTGTACTTATATATTTAAAAATAACAATATACTATCAAAGGAGATATCACCTTAGACCAACAATAGCAGTCCAATTTGAAAAAGCAAAACCAGAAAGTCACAAATGCTGGAGAGGGTAAGGAAGGATTGGAACCCTCTTACACTGCTGGGGTGGGAGTGTCTGTAAATATATACAATCATTGTAGAAAGTGACATGGCGCTATCTCAAACAGCTGGGTATAGAAATCCATCCAATCCAGCAATAACTGTGCTGGATGTCTACCATAAAGAGGTAAGAGCCATGACACACAAAGACATATGCACTCCCATGCTCATCATAGCACTGCCACAATAGCAAGACATTGAAACAGCCCAAATGTCCACCAGTCGAAGAATGGTTACAGAAACATCAGTGCATACACACGATGGCATATTGGACATCGCTAAAACCCACCGAACACTAGGGTACAGATGG
Organism: Tenrec ecaudatus; assembly: GCF_050624435.1. NCBI lineage: Eukaryota > Metazoa > Chordata > Mammalia > Afrosoricida > Tenrecidae > Tenrec > Tenrec ecaudatus. Next base: position 96,660,175 of record NC_134539.1, read on the forward strand.
ACCTGGAGACTGTTATGCTGAGTGAAGCTAGGCAATCACAGAAGGACCACTATTGTATGAGATTCAGCTATGGAGATAGAGCCCAGGTAAAGACCTGCAGAGTCCATTGTATGAGAATCTGCTATGGAGATAGAGCCCAGGTAAAGACCTGCAGAGTCTATTGTATGAGATTCAGCTATGGAGATAGAGCCCAGGTAAAGACCTGCAGAGTCTATTGTATGAGACTCTGCTATGGAGATAGAGCCCAGGTAAAGACCTGCAGAGTCTATTGTATGAGACTCTGCTATAGAGATGGAGCCCAGGTAAAGACCTGCATCCCAAAGGGAGCAGACTTTGGACATTCCAAAGGGAGGGTGGGCAAGGGTAGAATGATGACTCAATGAACTAGAAGCGTAACAGGTATTGCCTCTGGCGAAAGGAAAGCAGAGGTCCAGAGAGGGGGAAGAGAAGCTGGGGACAGAGGAGACAGAGAGAGGAGGGGGGGTGAGTGAGGTGAACTGTTGGATGCCAAGTGGATGGTCTGAAATGCAGCCCCCCCCCCTGTCTCATATTTATTTAATTTCTAAAATCATTTTATTAGGGGCTCAGACAACTCTTGTCACAATCTACACATCCATCCATTGTACCAAGCACATTTGTACATTTGTTGTCATCATCATTCTCAAAACATTTGCTTTCTGCTTGAGCCCTTAGTATCAGCTCCTCCTTTTTTCCTCCCTCCTCTCTTCCCCCCACCTCATGAACCCTTGATAATTTATAAATGATTATTTTGTCACATCTTGCACTGTCCGATGTCTCCCTTCACCCCCTTTTCTGTTGTCCGTCCCCCAGGGAGGAGGTCACATGCAGATCCTTGTAATGGGCTCCCCCTTTCCACCCCGCCCTCCCCCCACCCTCCCAGCATCGCCACTCTCAGCACTGTAACTTGTATCTTTAACAAATCACTTCCAGGAAATAAAGTCCCTGTCATTCCTGTTCTGACTCCTACTAATCTGGAACTAGATTACCCAGGTTTATTGCCTGCCACTCTCTAGCCCTATGGCCTTGAACAAGTTGCTGGACCACTCCTTCAAGCCTCAGTTTTCTTATCTGAAAATGGATCTGATATGAGGGTCATGCCTACTTCACAGGTTTGTCATGACAATTAAGCCAGGTCACAAATGTAATGGACCCCTGCATGTGCTTGGGCTGCAAACTGCAAGGTCAGCAGTTCAAAACCACCAGGAGCTCCAACAGAGAACCACAGGCCTTTCTGCTCCCATAAAGAGTTACAATTTCTTCTTTAATGCTTCCTCCTCTCCCCACATCATGACCCCAATTCTACCTTAAAAATCCAGCTAGACCAGAGCACATACATGGGTACAGACAAGAGCTGGAAACAAAGAAATCCAGGAAAGATACACCCCTTAGGACCAATATTGAGAGTAGCCATACCAGGAGGGTTAGGGGAAGGTAGAGGGAGAAAGGGGGAGCCGATCACAATGATCACATATAACCGCCTCTCAGGGGTGTGGACACTAAAAGAGTGGGTGAAGGGAGACATTGGTCAGTGTAAGACATGAAATATATATATATATATATATATATATATATATATATATATATATATATATATATATATATATATATATATATATATAATCAAGGGTTCATGAGGGAGGGGGAAAAATGAGAAGCTGATGCCAAGCAAGGGCTCAAGTAGAAGGACGGTATTTGAAGTTATGATGATGGCAACGGATGTGCAAATGTGCTTGACACGGTGGGTGGATGGATTGTGGTAAGAGTTGTACGAGCCTCCAAGAAAATGATTTTAAAAAATCAAAAGAGTTACAGTCTCAGAAATCCGCAGGGGCAGTTCTACTCTGTCCTACAGGGTTGCTATGAGTCGGAGCTGACTCGGGGGCGGTCAGTGAACAGGTGCAGGGTTCTGTGGACAGTGCCTGCTACGGGGTAAACACTTCATACATTTCACTATCGGCAGCAGCAGCTTCTGTATTACATAACAGCTACCGGTGTCCACTGAATGGCTGTTTCATAGTACACTCAGCCAGGCCCCTCCTGGTGGATGTCCAGGTTGTTTCCAGATTACTCGTTAGTGTAGATGAACAATGGACTTCTTTCTACACGGAGCTTTTTCCGAAACGCACACTGTTTCATCAAAAGTCACGAGAGTCCGACTCACAAACATGAACCTCGTTGAAGTTGTTGAGGCAGCGGGTCTAAAGCTTTCGGGGATGTCTCAGTAGGTGCTCTTCTCTGCTTTCCCAGGGGCCCCTTCCTGGTGGCCATGGGCCGCTCCTGGCACCCGGAGGAGTTCAACTGTGCCTACTGCAAGTCCTCCCTGGCAGACGTGTGCTTTGTGGAGGAGCAAAACAATGTCTACTGCGAGCGGTGCTACGAGCAGTTCTTTGCCCCGCTCTGCGCCAAGTGCAACACCAAAATCATGGGGGTAAGTGGGCTGAATGTCTCTGCTCAGACCTCCCCTTCCCCCAGTCCTCCCTGGGTCAGGGGGCCCAATGAGGCAACTAAGACGCTTCTAGTTAATGAAGGGCAGGCGGCGTAGCTAGTAAAGAGCTAATGAAGAGAAAATAATTCCATTTCTATGCTCGAATGGATTTGGCTTGCCACCAGTGAACTAGAGAGCCAGTGAACTTGAAGTGAGAAGTGATTCTACGTGCCTGCCTATAATGCGCTCTGGTGGTGCTTAGCCCGAGGGGAGCAGTTCAAACCCACCAGGAGAAAGATCGGGCTGTCTGTTCCCATGCAGAAGTACAGACGTTCTCTAACTGTGGCCCGCGGGCCACATGCGGCCCGCCGAGGACATTTATCCGATCTGCCACATGTTTTTGCCCTGTTTGTTTTTTACTTCAAAATAAGATATGTGCAGCGTGCATAGGAATTTGTTCATAGTTTGTTTTTTTAGCTATAGCCCGGCCCTCCAATGAGTCTGAGGGACAGTGAACTGGCCCCCTGTTTAAAGTTTGAGGACCCCTGGAAGGATCATACGGAGTCGGAATCGAGGCACTGGCAGGGATTGTGGTTTTAGTGTTTGCACAGCTTTAGGTGTGATGGAGCTTCTGCAACGCCGCTCAGGACTTCATCCCTTTCTGAGAGACTTGGTCCTCAGAAAAGTCTGGTCAAATGGCGGCAATAAGGACAACTTGCAGGTTTGCTCCAGGAGGAAGCGTCACCGCTTATGCCGGCACCGTGTAGAGCCTGGCACGTGACATTGCTGAATGAGTGGGGACCCTTCCTCACCTGTCCCAGGCCTTTCCTCTGTGGGTGTGACCAAGGCCTAACCCTGGGCTTCCCTGACTTGGTTTCTCCGTGGGATACTCTCGCAGTGGCCAAGGCCTGGGTGGGCAGTCAGGCCCAACCCCTCTCTCCCGGGACCTTTGTGTCCTGAGCGGGGTGCTTTCTCCACAGGAAGTGATGCATGCCCTGAGGCAGACCTGGCACACCACCTGCTTCGTCTGCGCAGCCTGCAAGAAGCCCTTCGGAAACAGCCTCTTCCACATGGAAGATGGGGAGCCTTACTGTGAGAAAGGTAAGGGGAGGGCTGGGCGTCTCGGGGCCTGGGAGGTACGCAGGGGGATGCTTACCATCCTCCAATCACAACTGAACATCGGGAGGTGCCCTTTCTAGAAGGTAGGACTTTTATCCCCCAGCGGCAGAACCATGCCCAGCAAGCTTCAGACCATCCCAAGCTGGGGCCCAGAACTTCTCTGTATACGTTTGGGCACTGCTCCCTTCCCTGCGCCAATCCGGGATCCAGAAGCGGGCATCTTCTGGCTATTTTGGGGAGACTTTCAGATGAGTTTGATTTGGGGGGTCACACGGTTTGGTGTTCGCATGCCTCGGTGCTGCACTTTGCCCTGGGGTCTATTCCTGGCTGTACCCCAGGCTGCCTTTGGAGCCCTGAGTGAGTTACCAAACCGCTCAGAGCCTCCTTCGTCTCATCCGTGAAAGGGGGAAAGCAGGGCTAGACCAGAGAAGTGGCAGTGACTGGCGGAACTCCCTGCCCCTGCTTTGATGTTCACCGGGCACTTCTGTTCCTTCAGAATCCAGTGATCTCCCCGCGAGGATGCAAGCCTAGTCTGTAATCTAAAAGGTTGCGTGTTAACGTAGCATTTGGGACAAGATGAGAACTCCCCCTGTGGGTTTCTGAGGCTGTAAATCTCTCAGGGCGCAGAAAGCCGCGTCTTTCTCCTGTGGGGTGACTGGCGGGTTCAAAGTGCTGACCCCAGACGCAAGGAGTAACCCACTCGGCCACTGGGAGGAAGGTGTCCTAGATTCAGAAGTCAGAGCCCTCTCTGAGAGCGTTATGAGTTCCAGCGAACTAGCCGTTCACTTGCTCACTCATTACCCTTGGCTGATCTCTTGACCAGGATCCCTGGTGGCATTGTGGATTTTGGGTTGGGCTGCTGATCGTCATGTCAGCAATTCGAATCCACGAGCTGCTCCTTGGAACAAAGATGAGGCTGTTTGTGGGTCTGCTCCCATGAGGATTTACAGCCTCAGACACTCTAGGGAGAGGTCCTACTCTGTCCTATAGGATCGCTATGAGTCAGAATTGACCCCCATGGCAGCAGGGCAGCGGCAGCGGCAGGGGCAGGTAGAGGGGCAGTTTGTTTGTGATCTCTTTGGAAAGGAATTGAGGCAGGTCCCAACAAAGGTAATAGAGACCCCAAGACTGAGACAAAGGAACCAGAGAATCAGCACACGGGAATTAAGAAAACCCACGGGCTGCTAGCCAGTTTGACTGTGCACTTCCTGGCGTCCAGGGCAAAAGCGATCTAGTTTGTTAGTTTACGTCAAAGCCAGGGGAAGCATTCCAACTCCCCCAGGGGGGGGGGAAGCAAACAACATCCAACTTGGACAACCTGTACTTCCAAGCCAACCTAGATATGAAAATTCCCAGGCACATACAAAGGTCAGGAATAGCAAATGAGTGTTACTTTGTGAGGTGCGTCGAAGCACTATTATGACTCTGCTGTTGTGCCAAAGAGGTGTTAGTGTATCTGGAAGTATCTCTTGAGTGTTTCTTATGAATAGTGAAATATACTACATACCATGTAGCTAAGACAAATACCGGACTACCTGCTACTACATATGAAACTTACCTAACTGTTCCCATCTACATGCATCGCAAATTCAGCCTAGGGACAGGCTTAGGAACAGAATATGCTCATGGTCTGAGAACTGCCTGCCTACAACCAACGATAAAAGGGACTTCTTGGGATCTTACGTACTGGCAAATTCTCTGCAGCTCAGGTAGTCGTTCTGGGCCTCAGTCTCTGTACCTATGAGAGAGGGAAGGTGACACCTGTCTTTTCTCTCCCTGCAAGCACGTGGTGATGACTGGTAATTAATATGGGCGCCATCTGCTGTCGTTGGTGACCCCATGTGTGCAGTTTCGAACTACTGTGGCCTTTTGGAAGCCTGTTTTCCATGGTGCCTCTAGGCAGGTTCAAACGGGTGGGGGCACTCCCTTGTCAAAGGTACAGACTGAGCCAGCCTTGGAGAAATGACAGGATCTAGACTCAAAAAGACTTCACTGGGCTACAAGATTGAGCCGGTATTTGCATATATGATACCCTTCACACCAAAAAACAAAGCAAACTCACTGCCATCAAGTGGCTTCTGACTTGTAGCAATTCTATAGGACAGGCTAGAACTGCCCCTGTGGGTTTCCAAGACTGTAACTCTTTATGGGAGCAAGAAGCCACATCTTTCTCCCAAGGAGTAGCTAGTGGTGCCAAACTGCCGACCTTGCAGTTAGTAGCTCAACACAGAACCCACTACACCACCAGAGCTCCTCACACACTGCGTACAAGTAAAATGCACCTGCACTGAAGCAGTTCCGAAGCCTAGCTGAGCGCCACAGTCTCCTCCCACAATTGCCTGGAACCTTAAAAAATATAAAGAAGGTAAATTCCCAGGTGAGCCTTGCACTGCTAACCCCAAGGTCAGCAGTTTGAACCCACCAGCTTTTCCACAGGAGAAAGATGAGACTTTCTGGAACCCACAGGGGTAACTCCACTCTGTCCCGTTGGGTCACTGTGCCTTTGGTTTGCTGCTCCGGAAAAGCACTCAGCCCTTGTCAGCACAGAGCATCTGTGATTTGATGGATGAGGCTCTTTTTCGGTTGCAGTAAACTCCATTCAATACAAGAGTAATTACGTGAAGTTGGAGCATAGGAGAGTTAGTCAAAGAAACTTATAAAGACTTAATGGCAATAACGAATAAAAATGAAGATGTAGAGTATGTTCCTGGTGAGAAAGGCCCATGCACAATACCAATTACATTCTTCCTTTATGAATGAATGAAGAATACTACTAGCCTTTTTAAAAAATATTTTACAGTATTCAGGTCAGACCTGTGCTACCCAATTGTAACAGAAAGTGGCAATTTTCCAGGTCTACACAGAATCAAGTTGACAACAGAAAAATAATCAGTGGATGAGTCCAGACATCCTAAAATTCGATTTAAGTTATTGGAAGAGCATAATCTATGAAAAATAATAGGCCACACAACCACAGAAGGAACCACTATTTAATAAGGTGGTGTGAATAAGTTCTTCCCGTGTCCTTCTGTCATTTATCCACCATATTTGTGTTAAGCATTTATTCTGGGCTCATCTCTATGAGAGGTGCTCATCTTTATGAAGGTCAAGGTGACTATGATGGAAACCTCCAGAACCTCAAGGAAACCCATCGTCATAGAATATGCTAGCACATCAATGGACAGTTGAGAGATGGTTGGTCGGTTGGTTGGTTGGTTGGATGGAAGAGGAAGGCAGGAATCCCAGAGAAAATCTTCAGGCAAGCCATCTCATCTCTCTTGGAGTGAGTTGGGAAGTGAGAACTTTTCAGAAAGAAGGCTTGATCGAAAGGACCCAGAGATAGGTGGATGGACTGTGGTATGTACAACAGACCATAAACACATGCAAAAAGAAAAACATTTATGAGCTAGAAACATCTGCTAAAATCCGATTGCAAATGTTGGAACTGGAGGCCGCTTCAAGACAGAGGATGAATGTGGAGTTCGTCAGGCTTCGTTCTGCTCCTCACAACTGCTGAGATGGCGCCACTCGGGCCATTCTCTCTGTTTCAGCCCGGGAATAGGCCTGTTCAAGGAGCCGCAGTGAAAATTAAGCAAGATAAAACAGAAGGTGCACCCCTATTCAATGGCTTCTCAGCAGGCCTTCAGAGCACAGCTCCCTTCTTTCTCTTCACCACGCGTGAGGCCACTGAAAATAAGAGCAAAGGGTTTTAAGCATTTCTCGTACATTATCTCATCGAATTGCTTCGGCCATCACATGAGTCAGCTCCTATCATTGTTCTCACTACCCAGCTTGGAAATTGCGGCACTGAGGAGTTAAGCCATTTTGCCCGAGGTTTGGACCATTTTCATCAGTAGATCTGGGATTGGCGCCCAGTCCTTCCTTTCTCAGAGCCCAAATGTCGAACCACCATGGTGGACACACTCGTTCTCAGCATGTAGGCTAGACACGCAACAGGCACAGTATCCCTGAGGAGATTTGAACAGGAAATCGCTATGAAAAACAAAGGCCAACTATAGCAGAGTTATGGGTACAAGTCCAAGTCTGGGGACTGTGAAGGTTCCGTAAAGGGGCCTTGGCTCTTCGAAAGAAGTCTAAAAGGCTGCTACAGAACTAGGTGTGGTGGAATCGCTGCCCCCGGGACTCAGAGGGTCCAACTCCCGAGGACAGGGGCGTCACACCTGACCCCTGAGTCTCAGCCGTGCAACCAGTCAGGCCCCTTACCGCTTTTAGCCTCCGCTTCCTTATCTGCTGAAACACAAAACAAATCTCAACAGTTCATATCTCAGGGAACATTGTGAAGTTCACTGTATTAGTCTGGGTACTTTAGAGAAACAAATCCACAGAAACTCATACATGTATAAGAGAGAGTTTTAGATAAAGGGTAAGAAAACATCCCAACCCAGTGCTGCCCAAGCCCACAAGTCCAACATTAAGCCATATGTCCACACCAATCCACAAAGTCCTCCTCCATCTCACAAAACACACACAGTGATGCCAACTGCAGGAGGAAAGCTACCTGTAAATAATGCCATCTCTATAAAAAAAGATTGGCAAACTGTACAGCATAATACAAATAATATTCAGCATTATTACCTCCTTGGTGATGAGAGGGAAGGGCATGTTCAATCAAAGTAGCTTAGATGTTATTTATAGTAGTGAAGATTTGGTATCAACACAAATGCCCAATGACAGAAGCGTAAGCAAGCAAGGAATATTACGTAAGTTTGAAGAATGTCACTTGCCCTCATTCTTCCCAAGGAAGCATACCTACTTGGAGATATCTCTTTCTTTCTCTCTTTCTTTCTGTCTCTATGGGCTGTAACAGGTGGCAAAGGCAGAAGGGAAAACCACCCTGCAGAAAGCTAATGTGAACCCCAGAGAGTGTTTGTAAATCAGACCAGCACAAGATGGTGACTAAGCCTGAGTCCGCACGTCAGTTTGAATAAAAGTCTCATTCAAACGAGTATTCGGTCTGCAAGTTGACAAGCAACCAGTCTGATTGGGGGTGGCCCTGCCATGGAGTGGATGGTGCTGGGACACTTCATGCCCCTGCAGGAGGGCTGGTCCTCACTCTTCCTTTCATTTCAGACTACGTCAATCTGTTCAGCACCAAGTGTCATGGCTGCGATTTCCCCGTGGAAGCCGGTGACAAGTTTATTGAAGCCCTGGGACACACCTGGCATGATACCTGCTTCATTTGCGCAGTATGTATTTGAGCCTGGGGGTCTGAAATGCCCGAATATGGGGCAGCAGGGACTAAGTTGGGACCAGCTGACCAGTGTGCTACATTCCTTTCCACTCTGGCATTCTGATACTCTGATCTGTTTTTTAAATTAATTTTGATGTTGATGTTTTTGAAGATATACACCAAATCCAGTTCCTGCCTGTGCAATTCAGTAACATTGATTGCAGTCTTCAAGTTATACAACCATTCCCCCCCTCCTTGGCTGAGATGTACCTTTTCCATTCAGTAAACTTACTGCCCCATTAAGGTTCCTATCGAATCCTTCAAGTTGCTCTTGTCAATTGGATCCCCTATGCTCACTGCCATCAAGTCAATTCCAACGCATAGATTCCCACAGGGATAGATATTACCAGAGCGTACTGCTCCAGGCAAGCCTTCTGGGCTAGTTAAGATAAACCACAGTTTGGGTGTTTTGGAAACTTCTCCAAAAGACATCTTTATTATATTCAGAAAAACCTGACAGTTAAAACTAGGGTATAAATTAAGTATATGGAGATAATATGCTTTTCCCCCTCTTTTAAAAATATTTAATTTATTATTAATTGGGAGTTAATACAGATATCCTATCATCCATAGTTCAATCGCATCAAGCAGAATTGTACAGTTGCTACTACAATCCATTTCCAAGCAGTCTTTTTCTTCCCAGACTCCTTGACATCATCTCTCCCCCCCCCCACCTTCTGCCACCCACCTCCCCCTGAAACCCTTATTCTGCCTGCTGTCCCGGCAGGTTCATCAATCCTGGGGTTTCATATACTGAAAAACACATATAGCACAGCTTCAAGAGGGTGACCCCCAATGGCCTAAGACCTCTGAGATAAACCTGAATATGAACAAACAAAAGCAAAATGAAAGTACAGAAAATGTTGACAACCCAGATCAGGCCCAGCATGCATCAGGGGGGGGGTCAGCCGACAAAGCTTTAACTGTTCAAGTCAGGTGTCTCCCTTTGATCTTCTATACTCATCTCTCCAAGGCACTGTGTTGAGTGACTTTCCTCCCCTCCCTCAATGGCAGATCGAGGGAGTTCACCCGAGGCTCGTTTCCTATGCAGTGCTCACAGTGTATTTCGACCTCCCATGGTCATCCACAGCCTCCTGCTAACTGGATTCTCACCATTTAGGCTCTGACCCTGGTCTCTCCTTCAACTTTGGAATATGTGATTTACACTCCTGATGATAGTGTGCTTCTTCCACGTGGACTTGGTTGACATTAGCTGCTTGTTTGGAGAGGAACCTTTAAAACCCTAGATGCGCCTTGATCTGATAGCTTGGCACCATCTAATTTATTTGGCACAATTTGCTGTAACACCCATATCGTCTGTGTTCCCTTCCTGAGGGCGCATATGGAGCAGCGCCATGATGTCAGAAATACTTGCTCCTAAATTGGAGTTGGATTTAGTGCGAGCCCCAAACCATTCCTGGACCTCTATTTTTTGTTTGTTTTGTTTTTTTAATATTTATGTTATAAAGTTTATTTCCTTTGCCTTCATTGCAGCAAAGTCACTAATCACATTGTTGTATTCAAATATTTAAATAATGTGTGTTCTCTTGGCAGTAATGATCTAAAGCAGGGGCAGGCAAACTTTTCCATAAAGGAACAGATACTAAATATTTTATGCACGCTCAGTCGCATGCCTACTATCTTTTTTTTTAAAAACATTTTATTAGGGGCTCATACAACTCTTATCACAATCCATACATATACATACATCAATTGTATAAAGCACATCTGTACATTCTTTGCCCTAATCATTTTCTTTTTTTTTCTCCTCTTTTCTTTTTTTACATTTTATTAGGGGTTCATACAACTCTTATCACAATCCACACATATACATACATCAATTGTATAAAGTATATCCGCACATTCCCTGCCCCAATCATTCTCAACGCATTTGCTATCCACTTAAGCCCTTTGCATCAGGTCCTCTTTTTTTTTTTCCTCTCTCCCTGTTTGTTTGTTTTTTATCTGCTTTTGACTCCCTTTCAAAACCTCCCTGCTAATTTATGGTAATGAGTCAAGCATGCCCCCTGGGGCATGATGATCTTCCATTAATATTGTCTTTCATTAGTCCCTGATACTAATTTTTAAAGGCCTTTTGAAAGAGGGATGATATTTTTTAATTTAAGATTTAGATTATTGTGGTAGTTACATAATCTGTTGTCAATTTGAGCCGTACCAGTGAAGGGGTGGAGTTTAGCCTGTCAGTCAGGTCACAACTTGATGACCTCATTTGGAGGCGCTAAGGAGATAAATAGCTCCTGGAGGCGAGACACATTCTAACTCACTGTGAGACATTTCCATTGACAGGACACATGAAGCTATGCTAGCGCTCTGGAGTTTGAGACCCCTGCCAGGGCTGAGATGCTTACCTCACCACTGGAGCCACAAGACCTTCCACCCACTGGTCTGTGATCTTCCATTGCATGTGTTTCATGAGTCTGAGAGGAATTTATAGATTGATATCAGACTTATGGATTTGATCTGGACTTGGCTGAGATGCTGTCTCAATATTCAATTGCTCTTATCCATAAGGCTCTTTCTTATTCACATATGAGTGTCTATGAATTTGTTTCTCTAGTCCACCCAGAGTAACACAATTATTTTAAGACAGTAGTTCGGGGATTTCATCCAGCATCTATGATGCCAGAAAGTCTGCATCCAAGAATAATTTGAAATTCTGTTCCACATTTCCCCCACTTTTGATTATTCTATAGAATCTTTGATCCAAATGTTCAGGTAATCAGGTATGATCCTGTTCTTCTGGTCTCATGGCGAAATCAGTAGTTGTTCATGGAAGCACTGAGTCACACATCTGAGTCCCTTCTCCTAGCAGGTTATATATTGAACTGCAAACCCCAGGATCAGCAGTTTAAAACCACCAGCTGCTCCATGTGAGGAAGATGGGACCTTTTACTCCTGTAAACACTTACAATCTCAGAAACTCAAAGGGTCAATCCTACCTTGTCTTATAGGGTCACTATGAGTTTGCATGGATTTGATGGCAGTTGTGTGACAAGAATAAGGGTACACTACATGGTTTAAAATCAGGAAAGGTGTTAAATCCTCTCACCATGCTTACTGAATCTGTATGCTGAGCAAATAATCAGAGAAGCTGGACTATATGAAGAAGAATGTGGCATCAAGATTGAAGAAAGGTTTATTCACAGTTTGAGATATGCATATGATACAACCTTGCTTGCTGAAAGTGAGGGGGACTTGAAACACTTGCTGATGTAGATCAAAGCTTATAGCCTCAGTATAGATAACAATTCTATGTAAATAAGACCAGAATTTTCATAACCGGAAGATAGATAACATCATGATAAATGTAAAAATGGATTTGGTCTTCCTTGGGTTCACAATCAGTGCTTATGTAAGCAGCAGTCGAGACCAAAAGACATTGCGTTGGGTGACTCTACTACACACGAGCTCTTCAGATATTGAGAAGCAAGGATTTTCTTTAAGGACTGAGGTGCACTTGACTTTAGCCATGGTATTTTCTATTGCCTCATATGCATGTGAAAGTTGGATATTGAATAAGTAAGAGCCCCCGTCCCCCCTCAAAATCAATGCCTTTACATTGTGGTGATGGGGAAGAATATTGAAGGCACCATGGACTGCTAGAAGGACAAACCAATTTGAACTTGAAGAAGCAGGGCCAGAATGCTCCTTAGAGGCAAGGATGGCATGACTTTGGACTTGCTGTCAGAAGAGACCGGTCTCTGGAGAAGGACGACAGCATGGGTGGTCAAGTGGAGGGGCAGAGAAAAGAGGAAGGCCCTCAATAAGATGGACTGACACAGGGGCTGCAACAACATCCTGTGAGGAGGGAGCAGGAATGGGAAGTGATCATTTGAAAATATGTACAGACTGTTCTATAAAAGGTTTATATACCAGAGCAATTGAATATTGAGAAACCATCCCAGCCCAGTCCAGATCAAGTCCTTAAGCCCAATATTAGCCCACATATCCAATACCAATCTATAAATTCCTCTTCAGACTCACAAAATGCATGCAATGATGCTGAATGCAGGAAGATCACAGGTCAGTGGGTGCAAAGTCTTGTGGATCCAGTGGCAGTAGAGGCATCTCAGCACTGGCAGGGGTCTCCACGTGGTTCCTTCAGCTCCAGGGCTTGCCAACAGAAATGTCTGCCAGGTCATGAGTGTATGTCCCACCTCCAATGAGCTATTTATCTCCTTAGCGCCTCTAATGTGGTCATCAAGCTGTGACCTGACTCACAGGCTAAACTCCACCCCTTCACTCCTGTCTCAAATTGACAACAGATTATGTAACTACCACACTCAATGGTACCTAACAAGAACATGCATTTTAACTGGGTCAATTAACTTGGCTATCCCATGAAACCATGACCCTGAACCTCCAAACCAAAGAAATCCCATGAGATGTCTGGTTGATAAGCAGCCTCAGCAGTTAATCTATTTATTCTCTTTGTTGTACAAGAAGGCTTCAAAAAGTTTGTGGAGATAGAGATTCCAAGGTGATAGCATTTTTTCCTGAATTTTTTGAGACTCCCTTATGTACTATGATACACACACACACACACACATATATTTTAAAGCTGGAAAACTACCACGAAGCCTTCTTTCTATCACAGTAGAATAAAATCTTAGGAGTAGCAATATTTTATCACCCGATGTGGCTTATTACTCTTAGTTTCTTTAAGAATAATAGAGTGTTCACGGATGCAGCAGAGATCATCCCGACCAATGATCGCCACACAGAAGAGTAGTGAGTGATTCTTGGCCTCCAAAGAGGAAAGTTGTCTTCCCTTTGGTATTGTGTGTTGACTTCCTCTGTGATGATTTGAGGATTTTCCCTAACATTTTCATCATGAAAATGAAATCGGAGTCTATTGACTGTTCCTAGGGAAAGCTGAGCTAAGATTTCCCTTGACAAATCCTTTAAAGTGGGAGTGGGTATCCGTTTACTTTGCTAAGTGGCCCCATTCTTGATATACAGTTGCCAAGACAAAAGCCTTAGATTAGCCATTTACCTCATGCCATTTATTTCTGCTGAGCAGCCAAGTCATTCTTACCATAATATGGACATTTGCTTGCCGATGTTATTGGTTTGGGAAGGGGACATGGTCAAGGAGCTTGCTGACATTTAGGCTCCACATTAGAGGTAGGAGATGGTTTTGGAATGTCATTTGGAAATTGTTGTTTGGAAAATTAATGTGCCATTGCTACTACTAATATTTTTATCTGTGCTGTTTGCTATAAACCTTGGAAATGTGTGTAATACTATGGTAGTTTTAAAACCTAAAAATAAAAAAAACCCATGAATATCAATAAACATATGACCTAGGGCAACCCTAAGGCATAACTTTTGTCACAATACATTTCAGGTTCTAAACTTCACATAAGAAATCTGATTCAAACAGATTCTTTGGTTGTTTTAAGCACCTTTCCATCAGGGCCTCCCTTCCAGAAAGGGACAACCGTATAAATTTACTGGCTCTGAGTTGTCCCCTGCAGAGCATCGAATCAGAGAAGTACAGCACAGGGCCTCGGACCCTTACATTCAAACCCCGGCTATGCGATTCTATGGCTTGGCCTGCAAATTTGGTTATCTGACTGCCAAAATGACCCAAGAGATATGGGGAAGGTCTTAATGAGTATATTTTATTCTATAATAAAACTTTTTAATAAAAAAGGAGTACCAGGACTCTCCCTCCCAGCCCATGTACTTACTACGTATGCATCAGTTAATTCTCTGGATAGCAAATACTTTAGACCAGAGGTCCCCAAACTTATTCGGCCTACCAACCGCTTAGAAAAAAGTTAGCCAGCACCCCTGTGGCAATTAACCACTTTTGTGCTATAGCCCATTGTCCAGACTAAAGTGTAACATCTTCTTTAGCAGCTCCCCGGGGTCATTCCAGCACCCCAGAGTGGGGAACACTGCTTTAGACTAATTCAGGTAACCAATTGTTCCTTGGGTTTGGGGAGTACAAGAGTATCCAAGAACAAGTATCCACATTTGAGGAATCTAGAGGTGTAATAGGAAAGCAAAGCTCACATACACAAACAATTAAAAGAACAGCGCAGTCTTACAGGCCAAAGCTTATAAAGCCAAGAGTGGGAGGGTAATATGACCTTGAAGGTCAGGCTAGGGGTTAAGTCCCTGTGTAGCTTTGGAACTTGAGTTCAATGGAGAGATGATGTTTTTTGAGCCCTCGTCTCTTCTAACAGTCCTGGTGGTGTAGTGGGTAATGAGTTGGGCTGCTAACCCCAAGGCCAGCAGTTTGAAAGCACCAGCCACTCCATGGGCAGAAAGATGAGGCTCTCTACTTCTGTAGAGAGTTACAGCCTTGGAAAGTCACGTCAGGTCTTCTCTAAGTCTAACTGGTTTCTAGTCCTTCCTCATTGGTGTCAGCATCAGGAAAGTGTACATTCACTCTGCTGAGATTATGGTAAGGCACTGTTTGCAGCTCTGCTCCTCCACAGGCAGGGCCTGATGCCCACTGGCCCCTGAGCCTGGGGACTGAGTCACCCCTACTTCGCCTCTGCTGAATGATCAGCTTCCTTTACCATGAAATCATCTTGCACCTCATCTACAGTTTCCTGGCCAAGACCTAAGGATTCAGGGTCCTGCCCTTACTCCATTTTACCAATGAGTCACCTCAGAAGCTCGGTACCTTCCTCGTCTCTCCTCTGTCCCCTCTGTCCCCAGTACCTTCCCTGGTCCGCCTCAGCCTGAAGTTCTCATAGGCAACCAGCACTGCCCAAGACTAGGCAGTGTCTCTCTACAAGGCTCTTGGCTGTCAACAGGCAGCTCCTTGCTCGCCCATTCAAAGCTTGCTTTCTGTCTCCCTCAAAACCCTCTGTCACTAGTTCGTTTTGGGGTAGAGCTAACCTGAACTTGTTCTAGAATTTGATGCCAACCCCAGCAGCTTTGGGCCACTCCAAATTTGGGCTACACACAATGTCACTGCATCAGCTAGGAAGTTTTCAGGGACTTTTTTTGGCCTTTGGCTGGAAGCCCATAGCAGCCTTGAGTAACCCCATGTGTGTAACCTCCCACTTAAAGTCCCATCAGGGACTTGAACATGGAGCCAACATGATGCCACTTTTCTTCGCAGTGGTCCTAAAATGGACATGTGCTCACTGACCAAACTCCGCTCTAATGGACGATTTTTCTGTCCCTCTGCCTACCTGAATGTGGGCACGCTCCCTGAACTTCTGATGCCAGTATCCTAAATACAGCCTTTAATTCTGTCGCCCCATTAGGGCTTCTCAGTGCGTACTCTAAGGACGGGGGCCATCCCAACCAATATGACTTCCCAGCAGACTCTGACAGATTAGCATATTACCCTCCACTGGGAGGAGCCCAGAGGACTCAGAGACTTAGCCATGTGCAAATCCTCCCAGTCACCAAGGAGTTGATGCTGACTCTTGGAGGTCGCATGGGGGTCAAAGGGTCTCAGGTGGATGGTAGTGTGGAAGTATTGCCAAACCCCTCTTCCCAGGCACCTTTGGGTAGATCCAAGCCTCCAACTTTTCAGACGGCAGCTAGTGCATTAACCTATTTCCATCAAGTGGACTCTGGTACGCAGTGAGTCTAAAGGACAGAGAGCTGCCCCATATGACTTCTAAGACTATAAATCCTTTTTAAAATCATTTTACTGGGGGCGCGTACAATTCTTATCACAATCCATACATCCATCCATTGTGTCAAGCACATTTGTACATTTGTTGCCATCATCATTCTCAAAACATTTGCTTTCGACTTGAGCCCTTAATTATCAGCTCCTCATTTTCCCTCTCCCTCACCTTCCCCCGTCCCTAATGAACCCTTGATAATTTATAAATTATTGTTATCTTGTGACATCTTACACTGTCCAATATCTCCCTTACCCACTTTTCTGTTGTCCATCCCCCAGGGAGGAGGTTATATGTAGATCCTTATAATCGGTTCCCCCTTTCCACCCCACCTTCCTTCCACCGTCCAGATATCACCACTCTCACAACTGGTCCTGAAGGGGTCATCTGTCCTAGATTCCCTGTGCTTCCAGTTTCTATCTGTACCTATGTACATCCTCTGGTCTAGCCAGATTTGTAAGGTAGAATTGGGATCATGATAGTGGGGGTCGGGGAAGCATTTAAGAAGTAGAGAAAAGTTGTATGTTTCATTGTTGCTACCCTGCACCCTGACTGGCTCCTCTCATCCCCGCGACCCTTCAGTAAGAGGTCTAAGACTATAAATCTTTAAAAGAAAGAGACTGCCACATCTTTCTCCCAAGGAGCGACTAATGGGTTCGAGCCACCAACCTACCAGTTAGCAGCTGAGCATTTCACAATGGAGCCACCAGAGCTGCTCCAGCGGCACCCACGGCCTTCATGAATCCCCGAGCCCATAATCCTTTCAGTTAAATCATTATCTATGAAATCAAATAATTAAGTAACATTAGCATGGGATTAGGCATGGCTTCCCATGAAGATAACTTACTCGGTCTGTACCTCCAGCAAGACCCGTGTGCTCTCTGCACCTCAGGCCTTCCATTGTAGAGTGGGGGGAAAGTCATCCTTAAAAGGTTCTTATGAAAGTGATATGAGATCATGTGTAGAGAGTGTCCTGGTCACCACCTGAGCCATGGCGGCCTCAGCCAATTCAAGGGTAAGTCAAGAAGTAGTGCTAGAAAATCAAAGAAATGTTCATTGAACGAAAACATCAGAATGTGATGCTACTGCCTCTCAGCACATCCTCCGCTGGGTCTACACACTTCGGCGGGCGGGGTGTGCATCTCTGGAACCCTATCCCCCAAAGAAGGCTGAGTTCCTCCATGCTCCTGCCACAAGCCACAAGGCCGTTTGGGCCCTCGAAAGGCACTCGAATATCGCTCTTTTCCCATGGTCGTTGATGTTGAGGGGTGCCGCGAAGTCTGTAGGGGCGAGATCAGGGCTGTCGGATGAATGGGGATGCTTTCCCAAGGAAATTCTCACACGATGGCTTATGCTTCCCCCAGTGGTTCATTGTCACGACCGAAAAGCCCTCGGGGCAACTTTCCTCACCTTCCTCACACTAATGCAGTTTTCACTTTTCTTAAAAAAACAAACGTCTTCTTAAGAAGCCTCCAATGATCTTTGAGAAGATCTCTTGAGATTAGCCCTTGAGCATCCCAGAGTCCCCACACCCTGAGCTGACCTCTCTGCCTGGACCCGCAGGTCCCCTCATCAGGCTCCTGTTTTTAATGGACTTCTTTTTTTAAGGACCTGTGATGAGACCGTGACCAGTATATTTCTGAGGGCACTTGCCCTCCACGGATGACAGAATCACGCTTGCTTGCAATAAACCCGTGCACGTAGGAACTGGAACCTCCTTGCAATATGCTTTTTTGACTTCCCTTCTTTCTGTTCTCTCTCCCCATCATGGAGGAAACTCAGAGCCTCCTCTGTTGTCATGTTAGATGGTTGTTGTTAGGTGCCAACCAGCCTGGTCCTGCACCATCCTCGCAGTAGTAGGTACAGGTGAGGCCATTGTTGCAAACAGTATCAATCCCGGAGAGGGCTGGGGAACACCTGCCCCACAGGCCATATAAGGCCCTCAAAATCATCAATACTACTAACATCACACGCTTCACCAAAGAGAAGCCGTTCCAGCCATCCCATTAGAGGTGAGGTAATTAAATGTTTGACCAACTAAAGCAGGCTAATTTGTAAGTGGATAGTTTTGCATGTCCTGTGAATGATGTTACAGATCTCCAAATGCCCCTCCTAGGGGGATGAACAACAGAAAAGTGGTTGGGGGGAGACAGCAGACGATGAAAAAAATAATTTATAATTTATCGGGGTTCATGAGGAAGGGAGGTGGGGGAAGGAGGGGAAAAACGAGGAGCTGATATCAAGAGTTCAAGTAGAAGGAGAATGCTTTGAAAATGATGATATGTACCAACATGCTGACACATGGATGAATGAATGCATGGGGCTAAGAGCTGTAAGAGTCCCCAATAAAAGTACTGAATAAAAATAAATAAATATCCAAATGACCCTCGGCAGAAAAAAGCCCCCACCCCTTTGAGAACTTCAGGATGAGGTCAACTAGGGAGGGTACCGGGGGTGGGGGTGGGGGCTGAGTGGTGAGGATGGGCCAGAACCTCTGAGGTGCCTCACTGGTGCGATGAGACTAAAGGCAGGACCTGAATCAGGCCTTGGCCAGGACACTGCAGATGTGAGGCTAGGTGACTTCCTGGTAGAGGAGGCCTCCATCCACTCAGCAGATACAAAGTAGAGGGTGACTCAACCCCCAGGGACGGCGACCAGGTAGCCCAGGACCTGCCTGTGGAGAAGCAGAGGACACAAACGGTGTCTTACCATGATCTCAGCAGAGTGAAAGGTAACTAAACAGGCTTGTAAGGTTGTTTAAAATATACCCCACTGCTCAGCCTTCCTAGACCCACCACACCAGTGAGCAAGGACACAAAACCAGTTTGACCAGTGAACTCCAGCACCAGAGCCAGGCACCGGCTTCCCCCCTACTTGACCCTTGTGCGCAGCCAGCCAAGGGTGACATGGCCCTGTCTCACTTCCTTTCATCTGTTTTCGCCCAGGTCTGCCATGTGAACCTGGAGGGTCAGCCCTTCTACTCCAAGAAGGACAAGCCCCTGTGTAAGAAGCACGCCCATGCCATCAACGTGTAGGCCCGGGCGTCTGGGGCCCACCGGGCCTGGGAGCTGCTGCCACCGCGAGCAGGAGAGGATTCCTGGAGGCTGGTGTTTCTTTTGGGGTGGGGGTGGGGGGTGGGGATTGGAGGAGGCAGGAAGCGATTGAGCCCTTTTGAAGTATAATTTTAGTCCTTTCTTCTGTACACAGATCGTGTATTTACATAGTTCAGACTAGAAGCCAAATGAAGATTCTAAACCAAGCTAGTAATTAATCCAGAGCTGGAATTGTACTTTAAACGCTTAGGACAGAATTCTGAGAACTCGAAAGTGAAAAAAACAACAAGAAAACCCCCTGAAACTTTCCCAAAGCAATACACTTCCCCCAGGTCACCAGAGTGGCGACAGAGCTCAGACCCAGGGAGAGCCAGAGAGACGGACAGAGAAGGCAAAGGCATCTGGGAGCCCTTTAAAGCCCCTCTGGCAAAGCAGAGAAGTGCCAAACCAGACTGGAAGCAGGCAGGGTATTTTTAGAGCCGAGCTGGAGAGCTTGTTAGCAAGGACTGATTGGGCTTTCCTCACCAAAAAAGGAACTGTTATTCCCTTACTAACGTCATGGATGGAGCTTACCTCTCTCTGCCCACTGGCCTTCCAGGGAAGCCTGGGCATCTGAAGAGAATGTAGGACTGAAGATTGCACACTGCTGTCTCGTGGAGACACAGGGCGATGGGAAGGGCCACAGAAGGGCGCTGGTGTACATTGCAGAACCAGAGTAAGGACCAGCCCTACAGTTGTCCCCTGACAGTTTGACCTGTCCAACGTCCTCTCAAGGCTTGGCTCCTTTTTTTTATTTTTTAAAGCATTCAGTGACATTGATTACATTCTTCATTGATAACATCCTTGAAGTTAGGCAGCCGTTCACACCCTCCTGAGTTGAGTTGTACCTCCCCCATGAACAGCAACTCACCGTCCCCCTCAGGTTCCCGTCCAACCTTTCAGGTTGCTGTTACAGGCCTGATACCCAGGTAGATGAAGAATCAAAGAGCATATTGCTCAAGATGGACATCCTTTATGAGTTAACCAAACTGCTGTTTGGTTGGAAGAAGGCTGAGGGATAGTTTTCTTTTCTTAAGGGGGGAGGCAATAATTTCAGGAGTCCATCCAGCCTTCATGGCTCTATAAAGTCTGGGTTCCATGAGAAGTTGAAATTCTGTTCTGCATTTCCCCCCTTTTGGTCAGGACTCTTTGACAGAATTTTGGATCCAAATGTTCAGTAATGTTAGGCTTGGCTTCTTTATGAATTGAGTTTTCCCTGTTTGGCTTGGCACTGTTGAAGAAAAGGAGGTTTGAAAAAGACTGGGTTGTGCTTGGGCTTTGTTTTTGCTGAAGAGGTTCTTTAGCATGAGTGTCCAGTTCTGTGCATGATTTCACCCCCGCCCTGAGACTGCTCACTTTGGAAGGCTTCCTCAGCACCTCCTCCCCCACCCCGCTCCCCAACAGACTTGGTGGCCAGTGGCAAAAGAGAAACACAGTGTGCAACAGAAGGCAGAGTGAATGAGAACAGGCTCATGCTCTGGATGAGGAAGAGGGACCCACTAGCCTTGGTGAGGATGGGCGGACTGGTAGAAAGCCTCCCACCTTACATCCTTCTCATGGGTTCCTTTAAATGCAGCAGGCCTACTATGTGCCATTGATTGACTATAGGGAAGAAGAGATGAAGCACTACACGCTCATTTGCCATTTTTTGCCAGTATTGTGAAAAGGGATGAGCTGCGTTGATTTAGCAAAGTGTTTCCGTGTTATTGAAGTAGATTTGGCTCTCAAACGTCTTTCAATGCTAGTGATCATTTCGGAGTTAGGTAAGCATTTTATAGCTGTTGGGTGATCAAAAGAGAAGCTTGATTTCTGAGCTTGGGAATGACCTCGTCCCTTCTTAGGAGGCCCCAGGAAGTTCACTGAAAACGGCAGTGAAGCAGACGGTGTGAGTGGATGTTCATCACTCAGCTGCAGTACCTTGACGTTTGTCCAGTTCACGGCAACCCTCTCCTCACTCCTGGGGGGACTTTCTCTTCACACAAGTGAAGTGCTGTGTAGGAATCCATTAACATCGTTTTCTTCGGAGGACGGAGGCTTCCAGGAGGCTTCTGATTGCTAGCAGAAAGCCCTGGTTTGTCTCTGAGGGTGAAGTCACCCTCCCTCCGGGAGCTCAGAGAGACCCAACCTGTCCTGTGAGGCCCTTTTCTCTCTTGGGTTCAGTGAGGAAGTGAGCACAAAGGACCAGGTGGAGAACGCTTGCTGTGGGCGCTGGAAGCTTTTTCAGGAGTTGCAAACAAGTTCCTTGGAGCATTCTTTTATTTTTGGAAAGTTTGAATATAGAGGAACAAGGAGGTGGCTAACTATACAGAAAGGGTCTAAACAGGTATTCTGAAAAAAAAGTATCAGTTTAAAAGTTTACTTACACACACACACACACACACTCCTACAAGTGAATTGTCTCAAAGGAGAATTTCACCACAGTCATTTAAATCACTTTTTTTTACATCTCAGATAGTGTAGATTCTGGGGGAACTCTTTTATTTTACAAAACAAAAAACATTTTAATGATAGTAAGCAAAGGCGATAGTTTGGGGTGTGGTACACTGCTTGCTGTAAGCTGGGATGAAGCATTGGCACATGGTTGCATCTATTTCTAGGTCACATCATCAATGTC